>NC_090448.1:729613742-730871242 GCF_031143425.1 Pleurodeles waltl
AAACCTCAAAATGTGGCCAAAAAAACACTTTTTCCTCACATTTCGGTGACACAAAGTTCTGGAATCTGAGAGGAGCCACACATTTCCTTCCAACCAGCATTCCCCCAAGTCTCCCGATAAAAATGATACCTCACTTGTGGGGGTAGGCCTAGTACCCACGACAGGAAATGCCCCAAAACACAACATGGACACATCACATTTTGACAAAGAAAACAGAGCTGTTTTTTGCAAAGAGCCTAGCTGTGGATTTTGGCCTCTAGCTCAGCAAGCACCTAGGGAAACCTAGCAAACCTGCATAGTTTTGAAAACTAGACACCTAGGGGAATCTAAGATGGGGTGACTTGTGGGGCTCTGATTAGTTTCTGTTACCCAGAATCCTTTGCAAACCTCAAAATGTGGCCAAAAAAACACCTTTTCCTCACATTTCGGTGACAGAAAGTTCTGGAATCTGAGAGGAGCCATGAATTTCCTTACACCCAGCGTTTCCCCAAGTCTCCCGATAAAAATGATACCTAACTTGTAGGGGTAGGCCTAGTGCCCGTGACAGGAAATGCCCCAAAACACAACATGGCACATCACATTTTGACAAAGAAAACAGAGCTGTTTTTTGCAGAGTGCCTCGCTGTGGATTTTGGCCTCTAGCTCAGCAGGCACCTAGGGAAACCTAGCAAACCTGCACAGTTTTGAAAACTAGACACCTAAGGGAAACCAACATGGGGTGACTTGTGGGGCTCTGATCAGGTTCTGTTACCCAGAATCCTTTGTAAACCTCAAAATGTGGCAAAAAAACACTTTTTCCTCACATTTTGGTGACAGAAAGTTCTGGAATCTGAGAAGAGGCACAAATTCCCTTCCACCCAGCGTTCCCCCAAGTCTCCCGATAAAAATGATACCTCACTTGTGGGGGTAGGCCTAGTGCCCACGACAGGAAATGCCCCCAAACAAAACATGGACACATCACATTTTGACAAAGAAAACAGAGCTGTTTTTTGCAAAGTGCCTAGCTATGGATTTTGGCCTCTAGCTCAGCAGGCACCTAGGGAAACCTAGCAAACCTGCACAGTTTTGCAAACTAGACACCTAAGGGAAACCAACATGGGGTGACTTGTGGGGCTCTGATCAGTTTATGTTACCCAGAATCCTTTGCAAACCTCAAAATGTGGCCCAAAAAACACTTTTTCCTCACATTTTGTTGACAGAAAGTTCTGGAATCTGAGAGGCACCACAAATTCCCTTCCACCCACCGTTGCCCCAAGTCTCCCGATAAAAATGATACCTCACTTGTGGGGGTAGGCCTAGTGCCCACGACAGGAAATGCCCCAAAACACAACATGGACACATCACATTTTGACAAAGAAAACAGGGCTGTTTTTTGCAAAGTGCCTAGCTGTGGATTTTGGCCTCTAGCTCAGCAGGCACCTAGGGAAAACTAGCAAACCTGCACAGTTTGAAAAATAGACACCTAAGGGAATCCAAGATGGGGTGACTTGTGGGGCTCTGATCACGTTCTGTTACCCAGAATCCTTTGCAAACCTCAAAATGTGGCCAAAAAAACTCTTTTTCCTCACATTTCGGTGACAGAAAGTTCTGGAATCTGAGAGGAGCCACACATTTCCTTCCACCCAGCGTTCCCCCGAGTCTCCCGATAAAAATGATACCTCACTTGTTGGGGTAGGCCGAGTGCCCACGACAGGAAATGCCCCCAAACACAACATGGACACATCACATTTTGACAAAGAAAACAGAGCTGTTTTTTGCAAAGTGCCTAGCTATGGATTTTGGCCTCTAGCTCAGCAGGCACCTAGGGAAACATAGCAAACCTGCACAGTTTTGAAAACTAGACACCTAGGGGAATCCAAGATGGGGTGACTTGTGGGGCTCTGATCAGGTTCTGTTACCCAGAATACTTTGCAAACCTCAAAATGTGGCCAAAAAATCACTTTTTCCTCACATTTCGGTGACAGAAAGTCCTGGAATCTGAGAGGAGCCACACATTTCCTTCCACCCAGCGTTTCCCCAAGTCTCCGGATAAAAATAATACCTCACTTGTAGGGGTAGGCCTAGTGTCCGCGACAGGAAATGCCCCAAAACACAACATGGACACATTACATTTCGACAAAGAAAACAGACCTGTTTTTTGCAGGGTGCCTAGCTGTGGATTTTGGCCTCTAGCTCAGCAGGCACCTAGGGAAACCAAGCAAACCTGCAGAGTTTTGAAAACTAGACACCTAAGGGAATCCAAGATGGGGTGTCTTGAGGGGCTCTGATCACGTTCTGTTACCCAGAATCCTTTGCAAACCTCAAAATGTGGCCAAAAAAACACTTTTTCCTCACATTTCGGTGACAGAAAGTTCTAGAATCTGAGAGGAGCAACACATTTCCTTCCTCCCAGCGTTCCCCCAAGTCTCCCGATAGAAATTATACCTCACTTGTGGGGGTAGGCCTAGAGCCCACGACAGGAAATGCCCCAAAACACAACATGGTCACATCACATTTTGACAAAGAAAACAGAGCTGTTTTTTGCAGAGTGCCTAGCTGTGGATTTTGGCTTCTAGCTCAGCAGGCACCTAGGGAAACCTAGCAAACCTGCACAGTTTTGAAAACTAGACACCTAAGGAATCCAATATGGGGTGACTTGTGGGGCTCTAATCAGGTTCTGTTACCCCAGAATCCTTTGCAAACCTCAAAATGTGGCCAAAAAAACCCTTTTTCCTCATATTTTGGTGACAGAAAGTTCTGGAATCTGAGAAGAGCCACAAATTCCCTTCCACCCAGCGTTCCCCCAAGTCTCACGATAAAAATGATACCTCACTTGTGAGGGTAGGCCTAGTGCCCACAACAGGAAATGCCCCAAAACACAACATGGACACATCACATTTTGACAAAGAAAACAGAGCTGTTTTTTGCAAAGTGCCTAGCTGTGGATTTTGGCCTCTAGCTCAGCAGGCACCTAGGGAAACCTAGCAAACCTGCACAGTTTTGAAAGCTAGACACCTAGGGGAATTCAAGATGGGGTGACTTGTGGGGCTCTGATCAGGTTCTGTTACCCAGAATCCTTTGCAAACCTCAAAATGTGGCCAAAAAAACACCTTTTCCTCACATTTCAGTGACAGAAAGTTCTGGAATCTGAGAGGAGCCGCGAATTTCCTTCCACCCAGCATTCCCCCAAGTCTCCCGATAAAAATGATACCTCACTTGTGGGGGTAGGCCTAGTACCCACGACAGGAAATGCCCCAAAACACAACATGGACCCATCACATTTTGACAAAGAAAACAGAGCTGTTTTTTGCAAAGTGCCTACCTGTGGAATTTGGCCTCTAGCTCAGCAGGCACCTAGGGAAACCTAGCAAACCTGCACAGTTTTGAAAACTAGACACCTAGTGGAATCCAAGATGGGGTGTCTTGTGGGGCTCTGATCACGTTCTGTTACCCAGAATCCTTTGCAAACCTCAAAATGTGGCCAAAAAACCACTTTTTCCTCACATTTCGGTGACAGAAAGTTCTGGAATCTGAGAGGAGCCACACATTTCCTTCCACCCAGCATTCCCCCAAGTCTCCCGATAAAAATGATACCTCACTTGTGGGGGTAGGCCTAGTACCCACGACAGGAAATGCCCCAAAACACAACATGGACACATCACATTTTGACAAAGAAAACAGGGCTGTTTTTTGCAAAGTGCCTAGCTGTGGATTTTGGCCTCTAGCTGAGCAGGCACCTAGGGAAACCTAGCAAACCTGCACAGTTTTGAAAACTAGACACCTAGGGTAATCTAAGATGGGGTGACTTGTGGGGCTCTGATTAGTTTTTTGTTACCCAGAATCCTTTGCAAACCTCAAAATGTGGCCAAAAAAATACTTTTTCCTCACATTTCGGTGACACAAAGTTCTGGAATCTGAGAGGAGCCACACATTTCCTTCCACCCAGCATTCCCCCAAGTCTCCCGATAAAAATGATACCTCACTTGTGGGGGTAGGCCTAGTACCCACGACAGGAAATGCCCCAAAACACAACATGGACACATCACATTTTGACAAAGAAAACAGGGCTGTTTTTTGCAAAGTGCCTAGCTGTGGATTTTGGCCTCTAGCTCAGCAGGCACCTAGGGAAACCTAGCAAACCTGCACAGTTTTGAAAACTAGACACCTAGGGGAATCCAAGATGGGGTGATTTGTGGGGCTCTGACCAGGTTCTGTTACCCAGAATCCTTTGCAAACCTCAAAATGTGGCCAAAAAAACACCTTTTCCTCACATTTCGGTGACAGAAAGTTCTGGAATCTGAGAGGAGCCATGAATTTCCTTCCACCCAGCGTTTCCCCAAGTCTCCCGATAAAAATGATACCTAACTTGTAGGGGTAGGCCTAGTGCCCGTGACAGGAAATGCCCCAAAACACAACATGGACACATCACATTTTGACAAAGAAAACAGAGCTGTTTTTTGCAGAGTGCCTCGCTGTGGATTTTGGCCTCTAGCTCAGCAGGCACCTAGGGAAACCTAGCAAACCTGCACAGTTTTGAAATTTAGACACCTAAGGGAAACCAACATGGGGTGACTTGTGGGGCTCTGATCAGGTTCTGTTACCCAGAATCCTTTGTAAACCTCAAAATGTGGAAAAAAAAACACTTTTTCCTCACATTTTGGTGACAGAAAGTTCTGGAATCTGAGAAGAGGCACAAGTTCCCTTCCACCCAGCGTTCCCCCAAGTCTCCCGATAAAAATGATACCTCACTTGTGGGGGTAGGCCTAGTGCCCACGACAGGAAATGCCCCCAAACACAACATGGACACATCACATTTTGACAAAGAAAACAGAGCTGTTTTTTGCAAAGTGCCTAGCTATGGATTTTGGCCTCTAGCTCAGCAGGCACCTAGGGAAACCTAGCAAACCTGCACATTTTTGAAAACTAGACACCTAAGGGAAACCAACATGGGGTGACTTGTGGGGCTCTGATCAGTTTATGTTACCCAGAATCCTTTGCAAACCTCAAAATGTGGCCCAAAAAACACTTTTTCCTCACATTTTGGTGACAGAAAGTTCTGGAATCTGAGAGGAGCCACAAATTCCCTTCCACCCACCGTTGCCCCAAGTCTCCCGATAAAAATGATACCTCACTTGTGGGGGTAGGCCTAGTGCCCATGACAGGAAATGCCCCAAAACAAAACATGGACACATCACATTTTGACAAAGAAAACAGGGCTGTTTTTTGCAAAGTGCCTAGCTGTGGATTTTGGCCTCTAGCTCAGCAGGCACCTAGGGAAACCTAGCAAACCTGCACAGTTTTGAAAGCTAGACACCTAGGGGAATTCAAGATGGGGTGACTTGTGGGGCTCTGATCAGGTTCTGTTACCCAGAATCCTTTGCAAACCTCAAAATGTGGCCAAAAAAACACCTTTTCCTCACATTTCAGTGACAGAAAGTTCTGGAATCTGAGAGGAGCCGCGAATTTCCTTCCACCCAGCATTCCCCCAAGTCTCCCGATAAAAATGATACCTCACTTGTGGGGGTAGGCCTAGTACCCACGACAGGAAATGCCCCAAAACACAACATGGACCCATCACATTTTGACAAAGAAAACAGAGCTGTTTTTTGCAAAGTGCCTACCTGTGGAATTTGGCCTCTAGCTCAGCAGGCACCTAGGGAAACCTAGCAAACCTGCACAGTTTTGAAAACTAGACACCTAGTGGAATCCAAGATGGGGTGTCTTGTGGGGCTCTGATCACGTTCTGTTACCCAGAATCCTTTGCAAACCTCAAAATGTGGCCAAAAAACCACTTTTTCCTCACATTTCGGTGACAGAAAGTTCTGGAATCTGAGAGGAGCCACACATTTCCTTCCACCCAGCATTCCCCCAAGTCTCCCGATAAAAATGATACCTCACTTGTGGGGGTAGGCCTAGTACCCACGACAGGAAATGCCCCAAAACACAACATGGACACATCACATTTTGACAAAGAAAACAGGGCTGTTTTTTGCAAAGTGCCTAGCTGTGGATTTTGGCCTCTAGCTGAGCAGGCACCTAGGGAAACCTAGCAAACCTGCACAGTTTTGAAAACTAGACACCTAGGGTAATCTAAGATGGGGTGACTTGTGGGGCTCTGATTAGTTTTTTGTTACCCAGAATCCTTTGCAAACCTCAAAATGTGGCCAAAAAAATACTTTTTCCTCACATTTCGGTGACACAAAGTTCTGGAATCTGAGAGGAGCCACACATTTCCTTCCACCCAGCATTCCCCCAAGTCTCCCGATAAAAATGATACCTCACTTGTGGGGGTAGGCCTAGTACCCACGACAGGAAATGCCCCAAAACACAACATGGACACATCACATTTTGACAAAGAAAACAGGGCTGTTTTTTGCAAAGTGCCTAGCTGTGGATTTTGGCCTCTAGCTCAGCAGGCACCTAGGGAAACCTAGCAAACCTGCACAGTTTTGAAAACTAGACACCTAGGGGAATCCAAGATGGGGTGATTTGTGGGGCTCTGACCAGGTTCTGTTACCCAGAATCCTTTGCAAACCTCAAAATGTGGCCAAAAAAACACCTTTTCCTCACATTTCGGTGACAGAAAGTTCTGGAATCTGAGAGGAGCCATGAATTTCCTTCCACCCAGCGTTTCCCCAAGTCTCCCGATAAAAATGATACCTAACTTGTAGGGGTAGGCCTAGTGCCCGTGACAGGAAATGCCCCAAAACACAACATGGACACATCACATTTTGACAAAGAAAACAGAGCTGTTTTTTGCAGAGTGCCTCGCTGTGGATTTTGGCCTCTAGCTCAGCAGGCACCTAGGGAAACCTAGCAAACCTGCACAGTTTTGAAATTTAGACACCTAAGGGAAACCAACATGGGGTGACTTGTGGGGCTCTGATCAGGTTCTGTTACCCAGAATCCTTTGTAAACCTCAAAATGTGGAAAAAAAAACACTTTTTCCTCACATTTTGGTGACAGAAAGTTCTGGAATCTGAGAAGAGGCACAAGTTCCCTTCCACCCAGCGTTCCCCCAAGTCTCCCGATAAAAATGATACCTCACTTGTGGGGGTAGGCCTAGTGCCCACGACAGGAAATGCCCCCAAACACAACATGGACACATCACATTTTGACAAAGAAAACAGAGCTGTTTTTTGCAAAGTGCCTAGCTATGGATTTTGGCCTCTAGCTCAGCAGGCACCTAGGGAAACCTAGCAAACCTGCACATTTTTGAAAACTAGACACCTAAGGGAAACCAACATGGGGTGACTTGTGGGGCTCTGATCAGTTTATGTTACCCAGAATCCTTTGCAAACCTCAAAATGTGGCCCAAAAAACACTTTTTCCTCACATTTTGGTGACAGAAAGTTCTGGAATCTGAGAGGAGCCACAAATTCCCTTCCACCCACCGTTGCCCCAAGTCTCCCGATAAAAATGATACCTCACTTGTGGGGGTAGGCCTAGTGCCCATGACAGGAAATGCCCCAAAACAAAACATGGACACATCACATTTTGACAAAGAAAACAGGGCTGTTTTTTGCAAAGTGCCTAGCTGTGGATTTTGGCCTCTAGCTCAGCAGGCACCTAGGGAAACCTAGCAAACCTGCACAGTTTGAAAACTAGACACCTAAGGGAATCCAAGATGGGGTGACTTGTGGGGCTCTGATCAGGTTCTGTTACCCACAATCCTTTGCAAACCTCAAAATGTGGCAAAAAAAACACTTTTTCCTCACATTTTGGTGACAGAAAGTTCTGGAATCTGAGAGGAGGCACAAATTCCCTTCCACCCAGCGTTCCCCCGAGTCTCCCGATAAAAATGATACCTCACTTGTTGGGGTAGGCCTAGTGCCCACGACAAGAAATGCCCCCAAACACAACATGGACACATCACATTTTGACAAAGAAAACAGAGCTGTTTTTTGCAAAGTGCCTAGCTATGGATTTTGGCCTCTAGCTCAGCAGGCACCTAGGGAAACCTAGCATACCTGCACAGTTTTGAAAACTAGACACCTAGGGGAATCCAAGATGGGGTGACTTGTGGGGCTCTGATCAGGTTCTGTTACCCAGAATCCTTTGCAAACCTCAAAAAGTGGCCAAAAAAAACACCTTTTCCTCACATTTAGGTGACAGAAAGTTCTGGAATCTGAGAGGAGCTACGAATTTCCTTCCACCCAGCGTTTCCCCAAGTCTCCTGATAAAAATGATACCTCACTTGTGGGGGTAGGCCTAGTACCCGCAACAGGAAATGCCCCAAAACACAACATGGACCCATCACATTTTGACAAAGAAAACAGAGCTGTTTTTTGCAAAGTGCCTACCTGTGGAATTTGGCCTCTAGCTCAGCAGGCACCTAGGGAAACCTAGCAAACCTGCACAGTTTTGAAAACTAGAAACCTAGTGGAATCCAAGATGGGGTGTCTTGTGGGGCTCTGATCACGTTCTGTTACCCAGAATCCTTTGCAAACCTCAAAATGTGGCCAAAAAAACACTTTTTCCTCACATTTTGGTGACAGAAAGTTCTGGAATCTGAGAGGAGCCACACATTTCCTTCCACCCAGCATTCCCCCAAGTCTCCCGATAAAAATGATACCTCACTTGTGGGGGTAGGCCTAGTACCCACGACAGGAAATGCCCCAAAACACAACATGGACACATCACATTTTGACAAAGAAAACAGGGCTGTTTTTTGCAAAGTGCCTAGCTGTGGATTTTGGCCTCTAGCTCAGCAGGCACCTAGGGAAACCTAGCAAACCTGCACAGTTTTGAAAACTAGACACCTAGGGGAATCCAAGATGGGGTGATTTGTGGGGCTCTGATCAGGTTCTGTTACCCAGAATCCTTTGCAAACCTCAAAATGTGGCCAAAAAAACACTTTTTCCTCACATTTTGGTGACAGAAAGTTCTGGAATCTGAGAGGAGCCACACATTTCCTTCCACCCAGCATTCCCCCAAGTATCCCGATAAAAATGATACCTCACTTGTGGGGGTAGGCCTAGTACCCACGACAGGAAATGCCCCAAAACACAACATGGACACATCACATTTTGACAAAGAAAACAGGGCTGTTTTTTGCAAAGTGCCTAGCTGTGGATTTTGGCCTCTAGCTCAGCAGGCACCTAGGGAAACCTAGCAAACCTGCACAGTTTTGAAAACTAGACACCTAGGGGAATCCAAGATGGGGTGATTTGTGGGGCTCTGATCAGGTTCTGTTACCCAGAATCCTTTGCAAACCTCAAAATGTGGCCAAAAAAACACCTTTTCCTCACATTTCGGTGACAGAAAGTTCTGGAATCTGAGAGGAGCCATGAATTTCCTTCCACCCAGCGTTTCCCTAAGTCTCCCGATAAAAATGATACCTAACTTGTAGGGGTAGGCCTAGTGCCCGTGACAGGAAATGCCCCAAAACACAACATGGACACATCACATTTTGACAAAGAAAACAGAGCTGTTTTTTGCAGAGTGCCTCGCTGTGGATTTTGGCCTCTAGCTCAGCAGGCACCTAGGGAAACCTAGCAAACCTGCACAGTTTTGAAAACTAGACACCTAAGGGAAACCATCATGGGGTGACTTGTGGGGCTCTGATCAGGTTCTGTTACCCAGAATCCTTTGTAAACCTCAAAATGTGGCAAAAAAAAACACTTTTTCCTCACATTTTGGTGACAGAAAGTTCTGGAATATGAGAGGAGCCACAAATTCCCTTCCACCCACCGTTGCCCCAAGTCTCCCGATAAAAATGATACCTCACTTGTGGGGGTAGGCCTAGTGCCCACAACAGGAAATGCCCCAAAACACAACATGGACACATCACATTTTGACAAAGAAAACAGGGCTGTTTTTTGCAAAGTGCCTAGCTGTGGATTTTGGCCTCTAGCTCAGCAGGCACCTAGGGAAACCTAGCAAACCTGCACAGTTTGAAAACTAGACACCTAAGGGAATCCAAGATGGGGTGACTTGTGGGGCTCTGATCACGTTCTGTTACCCAGAATCCTTTGCAAACCTCAAAATGTGGCCAAAAAAACACTTTTTCCTCACATTTCGGTGACAGAAAGTTCTGGAATCTGAGAGGAGCCACACATTTCCTTCCACCCAGCGTTCCCCCAAGTCTCCCGATAGAAATTATACCTCACTTGTGGGGGTAGGCCTAGTGCCCACGACAGGAAATGCCCCAAAACACAACATGGACACATCACATTTTGACAAAGAAAACAGAGCTGTTTTTTGCAAAGTGCCTAGCTGTGGATTTTGGCCTCTAGCTCAGAAGGCACCTAGGGAAACCTAGCAAACCTGCACAGTTTGAAAACTAGACACCTAAGGGAATCCAAGATGGGGTGACTTGTGGGGCTCTGATCACGTTCTGTTACCCAGAATCCTTTGCAAACCTCAAAATGTGGCCAAAAAAACACCTTTTCCTCACATTTCGGTGACAGAAAGTTCTGGAATCTGAGAGGAGCAACACATTTCCTTCCACCCAGCGTTCCCCCAAGTCTCCCGATAGAAATGATACCTCACTTGTGGGGGTAGGCCTAGTGCCCACGACAGGAAATGCCCCAAAACACAACATGGACACATCACATTTTGACAAAGAAAACAGAGCTGTTTTTTGCAAAGTGCCTAGCTGTGGATTTTGGCCTCTAGCTCAGCAGGCACCTAGGGAAACCTAGCAAACCTGCACAGTTTGAAAACTAGACACCTAAGGGAATCCAAGATGGGGTGACTTGTGGGGCTCTGATCAGGTTCTGTTACCCAGAATCCTTTGCAAACCTCAAAATGTGGCAAAAAAAACACTTTTTCCTCACATTTTGGTGACAGAAAGTTCTGGAATCTGAGAGGAGGCACAAATTCCCTTCCACCCAGCGTTCCCTCGAGTCTCCCGATAAAAATGATACCTCACTTGTGGGGGTAGGCCTAGTGCCCACGACAGGAAATGTCCCCAAACACAACATGGACACATCACATTTTGACAAAGAAAACAGAGCTGTTTTTTGCAAAGTGCCTAGCTATGGATTTTGGCCTCTAGCTCAGCAGGCACCTAGGGAAACCTAGCAAACCTGCACAGTTTTGAAAAGTGGACACCTAGGGGAATCCAAGATGGGGTGACTTGTGGGGCTCTGATCAGGTTCTGTTACCCAGAATCCTTTGCAAACCTCAAAAAGTGGCCAAAAAAACACCTTTTCCTCACATTTAGGTGACAGAAAGTTCTGGAATCTGAGAGGAGCCACGAATTTCCTTCCACCCAGCGATTCCCCAAGTCTCCTGATAAAAATGATACCTCACTTGTGGGGGTAGGCCTAGTACCCGCGACAGGAAATGCCCCAAAACACAACATGGGCACATCACATTTTGACAAAGAAAACAGAGCTGTTTTTTGCAAAGTGCCTACCTGAGGAATTTGGCCTCTAGCTCAGCAGGCACCTAGGGAAACCTAGCAAACCTGCACAGTTTTGAAAACTAGACACCTAGTGGAATACAAGATGGGGTGACTTGTGGGGCTCTGATCAGGTTCTGTTACCCAGAATCCTTTGCAAACCTCAAAATGTGGCCAAAAAACACCTTTTCCTCACATTTCGGTGACAGAAAGTTCTGGAATCTGAGAGGAGCTGTGAATTTCCTTCCACCCAGCGTTTCCCCAAGTCTCCTGATAAAAATGATACCTCACTTGTGGGGGTAGGCCTAGTGCCCACGACAGGAAATGCCCCAAAACACAACATGGACACATCACATTTTGACAAAGAAAACAGAGCTGTTTTTTGCAAAGTGCCTAGCTGTGGATTTTGGCCTCTAGCTCAGCAAGCACCTAGGGAAACCTAGCAAACCTGCATAGTTTTGAAAACTAGACACCTAGGGGAATCTAAGATGGGGTGACTTGTGGGGCTCTGATTAGTTTCTGTTACCCAGAATCCTTTGCAAACCTCAAAATGTGGCCAAAAAAACACTTTTTCCTCACATTTCGGTGACACAAAGTTCTGGAATCTGAGAGGAGCCACACATTTCCTTCCAACCAGCATTCCCCCAAGTCTCCCGATAAAAATGATACCTCACTTGTGGGGGTAGGCCTAGTACCCACGACAGGAAATGCCCCAAAACACAACATGGACACATCACATTTTGACAAAGAAAACAGGGCTGTTTTTTGCAAAGTGCCTAGCTGTGGATTTTTTCCTCTAGCTCAGCAGGCACCTAGGGAAACCTAGCAAACCTGCACAGTTTTGAAAACTAGACACCTAGGGGAATCCAAGATGGGGTGATTTGTGGGGTTCTGATCAGGTTCTGTTACCCAGAATCCTTTGCAAACCTCAAAATGTGGCCAAAAAAACACCTTTTCCTCACATTTCGGTGACAGAAAGTTCTGGAATCTGAGAGGAGCCATGAATTTCCTTCCACCCAGCGTTTCCCCAAGTCTCCCGATAAAAATGATACCTAACTTGTAGGGGTAGGCCTAGTGCCCGTGACAGGAAATGCCCCAAAACACAACATGGACACATCACATTTTGACAAAGAAAACAGAGCTGTTTTTTGTAGAGTGCCTCGCTGTGGATTTTGGCCTCTAGCTCAGCAGGCACCTAGGGAAACCTAGCAAACCTGCACAGTTTTGAAAACTAGACACCTAAGGGAAACCAACATGGGGTGACTTGTGGGGCTCTGATCAGGTTCTGTTACCCAGAATCCTTTGTAAACCTCAAAATGTGGCAAAAAAACACTTTTTCCTCACATTTTGGTGACAGAAAGTTCTGGAATCTGAGAAGAGGCACAAATTCCCTTCCACCCAGCGTTCCCCCAAGTCTCCCGATAAAAATGATACCTCACTTGTGGGGGTAGGCCTAGTGCCCACGACAGGAAATGCCCCCAAACACAACATGGACACATCACATTTTGACAAAGAAAACAGAGCTGTTTTTTGCAAAGTGCCTAGCTATGGATTTTGGCCTCTAGCTCAGCAGGCACCTAGGGAAACCTAGCAAACCTGCACAGTTTTGAAAAGTGGACACCTAGGGGAATCCAAGATGGGGTGACTTGTGGGGCTCTGATCAGGTTCTGTTACCCAGAATCCTTTGCAAACCTCAAAAAGTGGCCAAAAAAACACCTTTTCCTCACATTTAGGTGACAGAAAGTTCTGGAATCTGAGAGGAGCCACGAATTTCCTTCCACCCAGCGATTCCCCAAGTCTCCTGATAAAAATGATACCTCACTTGTGGGGGTAGGCCTAGTACCCGCGACAGGAAATGCCCCAAAACACAACATGGGCACATCACATTTTGACAAAGAAAACAGAGCTGTTTTTTGCAAAGTGCCTACCTGAGGAATTTGGCCTCTAGCTCAGCAGGCACCTAGGGAAACCTAGCAAACCTGCACAGTTTTGAAAACTAGACACCTAGTGGAATACAAGATGGGGTGACTTGTGGGGCTCTGATCAGGTTCTGTTACCCAGAATCCTTTGCAAACCTCAAAATGTGGCCAAAAAAACACCTTTTCCTCACATTTCGGTGACAGAAAGTTCTGGAATCTGAGAGGAGCCATGAATTTCCTTCCACCCAGCGTTTCCCCAAGTCTCCCGATAAAAATGATACCTAACTTGTAGGGGTAGGCCTAGTGCCCGTGACAGGAAATGCCCCAAAACACAACATGGACACATCACATTTTGACAAAGAAAACAGAGCTGTTTTTTGCAGAGTGCCTCGCTGTGGATATTGGCCTCTAGCTCAGCAGGCACCTATGGAAACCTAGCAAACCTGCACAGTTTTGAAAGCTAGACACCTAGAGGAATTCAAGATGGGGTGACTTGTGGGGCTCTGATCAGGTTCTGTTACCCAGAATCCTTTGCAAACCTCAAAATGTGGCCAAAAAACACCTTTTCCTCACATTTCGGTGACAGAAAGTTCTGGAATCTGAGAGGAGCTGCGAATTTCCTTCCACCCAGCGTTTCCCCAAGTCTCCTGATAAAAATGATACCTCACTTGTGGGGGTAGGCCTAGTGCCCACGACAGGAAATGCCCCAAAACACAACATGGACACATCACATTTTGACAAAGAAAACAGAGCTGTTTTTTGCAAAGAGCCTAGCTGTGGATTTTGGCCTCTAGCTCAGCAAGCACCTAGGGAAACCTAGCAAACCTGCATAGTTTTGAAAACTAGACACCTAGGGGAATCTAAGATGGGGTGACTTGTGGGGCTCTGATTAGTTTCTGTTACCCAGAATCCTTTGCAAACCTCAAAATGTGGCCAAAAAAACACTTTTTCCTCACATTTCGGTGACACAAAGTTCTGGAATCTGAGAGGAGCCACACATTTCCTTCCAACCAGCATTCCCCCAAGTCTCCCGATAAAAATGATACCTCACTTGTGGGGGTAGGCCTAGTACCCACGACAGGAAATGCCCCAAAACACAACATGGACACATCACATTTTGACAAAGAAAACAGAGCTGTTTTTTGCAAAGAGCCTAGCTGTGGATTTTGGCCTCTAGCTCAGCAAGCACCTAGGGAAACCTAGCAAACCTGCATAGTTTTGAAAACTAGACACCTAGGGGAATCTAAGATGGGGTGACTTGTGGGGCTCTGATTAGTTTCTGTTACCCAGAATCCTTTGCAAACCTCAAAATGTGGCCAAAAAAACACCTTTTCCTCACATTTCGGTGACAGAAAGTTCTGGAATCTGAGAGGAGCCATGAATTTCCTTACACCCAGCGTTTCCCCAAGTCTCCCGATAAAAATGATACCTAACTTGTAGGGGTAGGCCTAGTGCCCGTGACAGGAAATGCCCCAAAACACAACATGGACACATCACATTTTGACAAAGAAAACAGAGCTGTTTTTTGCAGAGTGCCTCGCTGTGGATTTTGGCCTCTAGCTCAGCAGGCACCTAGGGAAACCTAGCAAACCTGCACAGTTTTGAAAACTAGACACCTAAGGGAAACCAACATGGGGTGACTTGTGGGGCTCTGATCAGGTTCTGTTACCCAGAATCCTTTGTAAACCTCAAAATGTGGCAAAAAAACACTTTTTCCTCACATTTTGGTGACAGAAAGTTCTGGAATCTGAGAAGAGGCACAAATTCCCTTCCACCCAGCGTTCCCCCAAGTCTCCCGATAAAAATGATACCTCACTTGTGGGGGTAGGCCTAGTGCCCACGACAGGAAATGCCCCCAAACAAAACATGGACACATCACATTTTGACAAAGAAAACAGAGCTGTTTTTTGCAAAGTGCCTAGCTATGGATTTTGGCCTCTAGCTCAGCAGGCACCTAGGGAAACCTAGCAAACCTGCACAGTTTTGCAAACTAGACACCTAAGGGAAACCAACATGGGGTGACTTGTGGGGCTCTGATCAGTTTATGTTACCCAGAATCCTTTGCAAACCTCAAAATGTGGCCCAAAAAAAACTTTTTCCTCACATTTTGTTGACAGAAAGTTCTGGAATCTGAGAGGCACCACAAATTCCCTTCCACCCACCGTTGCCCCAAGTCTCCCGATAAAAATGATACCTCACTTGTGGGGGTAGGCCTAGTGCCCACGACAGGAAATGCCCCAAAACACAACATGGACACATCACATTTTGACAAAGAAAACAGGGCTGTTTTTTGCAAAGTGCCTAGCTGTGGATTTTGGCCTCTAGCTCAGCAGGCACCTAGGGAAAACTAGCAAACCTGCACAGTTTGAAAAATAGACACCTAAGGGAATCCAAGATGGGGTGACTTGTGGGGCTCTGATCACGTTCTGTTACCCAGAATCCTTTGCAAACCTCAAAATGTGGCCAAAAAAACTCTTTTTCCTCACATTTCGGTGACAGAAAGTTCTGGAATCTGAGAGGAGCCACACATTTCCTTCCACCCAGCGTTCCCCCGAGTCTCCCGATAAAAATGATACCTCACTTGTTGGGGTAGGCCGAGTGCCCACGACAGGAAATGCCCCCAAACACAACATGGACACATCACATTTTGACAAAGAAAACAGAGCTGTTTTTTGCAAAGTGCCTAGCTATGGATTTTGGCCTCTAGCTCAGCAGGCACCTAGGGAAACATAGCAAACCTGCACAGTTTTGAAAACTAGACACCTAGGGGAATCCAAGATGGGGTGACTTGTGGGGCTCTGATCAGGTTCTGTTACCCAGAATACTTTGCAAACCTCAAAATGTGGCCAAAAAAACACTTTTTCCTCACATTTCGGTGACAGAAAGTCCTGGAATCTGAGAGGAGCCACACATTTCCTTCCACCCAGCGTTTCCCCAAGTCTCCGGATAAAAATAATACCTCACTTGTAGGGGTAGGCCTAGTGTCCGCAACAGGAAATGCCCCAAAACACAACATGGACACATTACATTTCGACAAAGAAAACAGACCTGTTTTTTGCAGGGTGCCTAGCTGTGGATTTTGGCCTCTAGCTCAGCAGGCACCTAGGGAAACCAAGCAAACCTGCACAGTTTTGAAAACTAGACACCTAAGGGAATCCAAGATGGGGTGTCTTGAGGGGCTCTGATCACGTTCTGTTACCCAGAATCCTTTGCAAACCTCAAAATGTGGCCAAAAAAACACTTTTTCCTCACATTTCGGTGACAGAAAGTTCTAGAATCTGAGAGGAGCAACACATTTCCTTCCTCCCAGCGTTCCCCCAAGTCTCCCGATAGAAATTATACCTCACTTGTGGGGGTAGGCCTAGAGCCCACGACAGGAAATGCCCCAAAACACAACATGGTCACATCACATTTTGACAAAGAAAACAGAGCTGTTTTTTGCAGAGTGCCTAGCTGTGGATTTTGGCTTCTAGCTCAGCAGGCACCTAGGGAAACCTAGCAAACCTGCACAGTTTTGAAAACTAGACACCTAAGGAATCCAATATGGGGTGACTTGTGGGGCTCTAATCAGGTTCTGTTACCCCAGAATCCTTTGCAAACCTCAAAATGTGGCCAAAAAAACCCTTTTTCCTCATATTTTGGTGACAGAAAGTTCTGGAATCTGAGAAGAGCCACAAATTCCCTTCCACCCAGCGTTCCCCCAAGTCTCACGATAAAAATGATACCTCACTTGTGAGGGTAGGCCTAGTGCCCACAACAGGAAATGCCCCAAAACACAACTTGGACACATCACATTTTGACAAAGAAAACAGAGCTGTTTTTTGCAAAGTGCCTAGCTGTGGATTTTGGCCTCTAGCTCAGCAGGCACCTAGGGAAACCTAGCAAACCTGCACAGTTTTGAAAGCTAGACACCTAGGGGAATTCAAGATGGGGTGACTTGTGGGGCTCTGATCAGGTTCTGTTACCCAGAATCCTTTGCAAACCTCAAAATGTGGCCAAAAAAACACCTTTTCCTCACATTTCGGTGACAGAAAGTTCTGGAATCTGAGAGGAGCCGCGAATTTCCTTCCACCCAGCATTCCCCCAAGTCTCCCGATAAAAATGATACCTCACTTGTGGGGGTAGGCCTAGTACCCACGACAGGAAATGCCCCAAAACACAACATGGACCCATCACATTTTGACAAAGAAAACAGAGCTGTTTTTTGCAAAGTGCCTACCTGTGGAATTTGGCCTCTAGCTCAGCAGGCACCTAGGGAAACCTAGCAAACCTGCACAGTTTTGAAAACTAGACACCTAGTGGAATCCAAGATGGGGTGTCTTGTGGGGCTCTGATCACGTTCTGTTACCCAGAATCCTTTGCAAACCTCAAAATGTGGCCAAAAAACCACTTTTTCCTCACATTTCGGTGACAGAAAGTTCTGGAATCTGAGAGGAGCCACACATTTCCTTCCACCCAGCATTCCCCCAAGTCTCCCGATAAAAATGATACCTCACTTGTGGGGGTAGGCCTAGTACCCACGACAGGAAATGCCCCAAAACACAACATGGACACATCACATTTTGACAAAGAAAACAGGGCTGTTTTTTGCAAAGTGCCTAGCTGTGGATTTTGGCCTCTAGCTCAGCAGGCACCTAGGGAAACCTAGCAAACCTGCACAGTTTTGAAAACTAGACACCTAGGGTAATCTAAGATGGGGTGACTTGTGGGGCTCTGATTAGTTTTTTGTTACCCAGAAACCTTTGCAAACCTCAAAATGTGGCCAAAAAAATACTTTTTCCTCACATTTCGGTGACACAAAGTTCTGGAATCTGAGAGGAGCCACACATTTCCTTCCACCCAGCATTCCCCCAAGTCTCCCGATAAAAATGATACCTCACTTGTGGGGGTAGGCCTAGTACCCACGACAGGAAATGCCCCAAAACACAACATGGACACATCACATTTTGACAAAGAAAACAGGGCTGTTTTTTGCAAAGTGCCTAGCTGTGGATTTTGGCCTCTAGCTCAGCAGGCACCTAGGGAAACCTAGCAAACCTGCACAGTTTTGAAAACTAGACACCTAGGGGAATCCAAGATGGGGTGATTTGTGGGGCTCTGACCAGGTTCTGTTACCCAGAATCCTTTGCAAACCTCAAAATGTGGCCAAAAAAACACCTTTTCCTCACATTTCGGTGACAGAAAGTTCTGGAATCTGAGAGGAGCCATGAATTTCCTTCCACCCAGCGTTTCCCCAAGTCTCCCGATAAAAATGATACCTAACTTGTAGGGGTAGGCCTAGTGCCCGTGACAGGAAATGCCCCAAAACACAACATGGACACATCACATTTTGACAAAGAAAACAGAGCTGTTTTTTGCAGAGTGCCTCGCTGTGGATTTTGGCCTCTAGCTCAGCAGGCACATAGGGAAACCTAGCAAACCTGCACAGTTTTGAAATTTAGACACCTAAGGGAAACCAACATGGGGTGACTTGTGGGGCTCTGATCAGGGTCTGTTACCCAGAATCCTTTGTAAACCTCAAAATGTGGCAAAAAAAACACTTTTTCCTCACATTTTGGTGACAGAAAGTTCTGGAATCTGAGAAGAGGCACAAGTTCCCTTCCACCCAGCGTTCCCCCAAGTCTCCCGATAAAAATGATACCTCACTTGTGGGGGTAGGCCTAGTGCCCACGACAGGAAATGCCCCCAAACACAACATGGACACATCACATTTTGACAAAGAAAACAGAGCTGTTTTTTGCAAAGTGCCTAGCTGTGGATTTTGGCCTCTAGCTCAGCAGGCACCTAGGGAAACCTAGCAAACCTGCACATTTTTGAAAACTAGACACCTAAGGGAAACCAACATGGGGTGACTTGTGGGGCTCTGATCAGTTTATGTTACCCAGAATCCTTTGCAAACCTCAAAATGTGGCCCAAAAAACACTTTTTCCTCACATTTTGGTGACAGAAAGTTCTGGAATCTGAGAGGAGCCACAAATTCCCTTCCACCCACCGTTGCCCCAAGTCTCCCGATAAAAATGATACCTCACTTGTGGGGGTAGGCCTAGTGCCCATGACAGGAAATGCCCCAAAACAAAACATGGACACATCACATTTTGACAAAGAAAACAGGGCTGTTTTTTGCAAAGTGCCTAGCTGTGGATTTTGGCCTCTAGCTCAGCAGGCACCTAGGGAAACCTAGCAAACCTGCACAGTTTGAAAACTAGACACCTAAGGGAATCCAAGATGGGGTGACTTGTGGGGCTCTGATCAGGTTCTGTTACCCAGAATCCTTTGCAAACCTCAAAATGTGGCAAAAAAAAACACTTTTTCCTCACATTTTGGTGACAGAAAGTTCTGGAATCTGAGAGGAGGCACAAATTCCCTTCCACCCAGCGTTCCCCCGAGTCTCCCGATAAAAATGATACCTCACTTGTTGGGGTAGGCCTAGTGCCCACGACAGGAAATGCCCCCAAACACAACATGGACACATCACATTTTGACAAAGAAAACAGAGCTGTTTTTTGCAAAGTGCCTAGCTATGGATTTTGGCCTCTAGCTCAGCAGGCACCTAGGGAAACCTAGCATACCTGCACAGTTTTGAAAACTAGACACCTAGGGGAATCCAAGATGGGGTGACTTGTGGGGCTCTGATCAGGTTCTGTTACCCAGAATCCTTTGCAAACCTCAAAAAGTGGCCAAAAAAAACACCTTTTCCTCACATTTAGGTGACAGAAAGTTCTGGAATCTGAGAGGAGCTACGAATTTCCTTCCACCCAGCGTTTCCCCAAGTCTCCTGATAAAAATGATACCTCACTTGTGGGGGTAGGCCTAGTACCCGCAACAGGAAATGCCCCAAAACACAACATGGACCCATCACATTTTGACAAAGAAAACAGAGCTGTTTTTTGCAAAGTGCCTACCTGTGGAATTTGGCCTCTAGCTCAGCAGGCACCTAGGGAAACCTAGCAAACCTGCACAGTTTTGAAAACTAGAAACCTAGTGGAATCCAAGATGGGGTGTCTTGTGGGGCTCTGATCACGTTCTGTTACCCAGAATCCTTTGCAAACCTCAAAATGTGGCCAAAAAAACACTTTTTCCTCACATTTTGGTGACAGAAAGTTCTGGAATCTGAGAGGAGCCACACATTTCCTTCCACCCAGCATTCCCCCAAGTCTCCCGATAAAAATGATACCTCACTTGTGGGGGTAGGCCTAGTACCCACGACAGGAAATGCCCCAAAACACAACATGGACACATCACATTTTGACAAAGAAAACAGGGCTGTTTTTTGCAAAGTGCCTAGCTGTGGATTTTGGCCTCTAGCTCAGCAGGCACCTAGGGAAACCTAGCAAACCTGCACAGTTTTGAAAACTAGACACCTAGGGGAATCCAAGATGGGGTGATTTGTGGGGCTCTGATCAGGTTCTGTTACCCAGAATCCTTTGCAAACCTCAAAATGTGGCCAAAAAAACACTTTTTCCTCACATTTTGGTGACAGAAAGTTCTGGAATCTGAGAGGAGCCACACATTTCCTTCCACCCAGCATTCCCCCAAGTATCCCGATAAAAATGATACCTCACTTGTGGGGGTAGGCCTAGTACCCACGACAGGAAATGCCCCAAAACACAACATGGACACATCACATTTTGACAAAGAAAACAGGGCTGTTTTTTGCAAAGTGCCTAGCTGTGGATTTTGGCCTCTAGCTCAGCAGGCACCTAGGGAAACCTAGCAAACCTGCACAGTTTTGAAAACTAGACACCTAGGGGAATCCAAGATGGGGTGATTTGTGGGGCTCTGATCAGGTTCTGTTACCCAGAATCCTTTGCAAACCTCAAAATGTGGCCAAAAAAACACCTTTTCCTCACATTTCGGTGACAGAAAGTTCTGGAATCTGAGAGGAGCCATGAATTTCCTTCCACCCAGCGTTTCCCTAAGTCTCCCGATAAAAATTATACCTAACTTGTAGGGGTAGGCCTAGTGCCCGTGACAGGAAATGCCCCAAAACACAACATGGACACATCACATTTTGACAAAGAAAACAGAGCTGTTTTTTGCAGAGTGCCTCGCTGTGGATTTTGGCCTCTAGCTCAGCAGGCACCTAGGGAAACCTAGCAAACCTGCACAGTTTTGAAAACTAGACACCTAAGGGAAACCATCATGGGGTGACTTGTGGGGCTCTGATCAGGTTCTGTTACCCAGAATCCTTTGTAAACCTCAAAATGTGGCAAAAAAAAACACTTTTTCCTCACATTTTGGTGACAGAAAGTTCTGGAATATGAGAGGAGCCACAAATTCCCTTCCACCCACCGTTGCCCCAAGTCTCCCGATAAAAATGATACCTCACTTGTGGGGGTAGGCCTAGTGCCCACAACAGGAAATGCCCCAAAACACAACATGGACACATCACATTTTGACAAAGAAAACAGGGCTGTTTTTTGCAAAGTGCCTAGCTGTGGATTTTGGCCTCTAGCTCAGCAGGCACCTAGGGAAACCTAGCAAACCTGCACAGTTTGAAAACTAGACACCTAAGGGAATCCAAGATGGGGTGACTTGTGGGGCTCTGATCACGTTCTGTTACCCAGAATCCTTTGCAAACCTCAAAATGTGGCCAAAAAAACACTTTTTCCTCACATTTCGGTGACAGAAAGTTCTGGAATCTGAGAGGAGCCACACATTTCCTTCCACCCAGCGTTCCCCCAAGTCTCCCGATAGAAATTATACCTCACTTGTGGGGGTAGGCCTAGTGCCCACGACAGGAAATGCCCCAAAACACAACATGGACACATCACATTTTGACAAAGAAAACAGAGCTGTTTTTTGCAAAGTGCCTAGCTGTGGATTTTGGCCTCTAGCTCAGAAGGCACCTAGGGAAACCTAGCAAACCTGCACAGTTTGAAAACTAGACACCTAAGGGAATCCAAGATGGGGTGACTTGTGGGGCTCTGATCACGTTCTGTTACCCAGAATCCTTTGCAAACCTCAAAATGTGGCCAAAAAAACACCTTTTCCTCACATTTCGGTGACAGAAAGTTCTGGAATCTGAGAGGAGCAACACATTTCCTTCCACCCAGCGTTCCCCCAAGTCTCCCGATAGAAATGATACCTCACTTGTGGGGGTAGGCCTAGTGCCCACGACAGGAAATGCCCCAAAACACAACATGGACACATCACATTTTGACAAAGAAAACAGAGCTGTTTTTTGCAAAGTGCCTAGCTGTGGATTTTGGCCTCTAGCTCAGCAGGCACCTAGGGAAACCTAGCAAACCTGCACAGTTTGAAAACTAGACACCTAAGGGAATCCAAGATGGGGTGACTTGTGGGGCTCTGATCAGGTTCTGTTACCCAGAATCCTTTGCAAACCTCAAAATGTGGCAAAAAAAACACTTTTTCCTCACATTTTGGTGACAGAAAGTTCTGGAATCTGAGAGGAGGCACAAATTCCCTTCCACCCAGCGTTCCCTCGAGTCTCCCGATAAAAATGATACCTCACTTGTGGGGGTAGGCCTAGTGCCCACGACAGGAAATGTCCCCAAACACAACATGGACACATCACATTTTGACAAAGAAAACAGAGCTGTTTTTTGCAAAGTGCCTAGCTATGGATTTTGGCCTCTAGCTCAGCAGGCACCTAGGGAAACCTAGCAAACCTGCACAGTTTTGAAAAGTGGACACCTAGGGGAATCCAAGATGGGGTGACTTGTGGGGCTCTGATCAGGTTCTGTTACCCAGAATCCTTTGCAAACCTCAAAAAGTGGCCAAAAAAACACCTTTTCCTCACATTTAGGTGACAGAAAGTTCTGGAATCTGAGAGGAGCCACGAATTTCCTTCCACCCAGCGATTCCCCAAGTCTCCTGATAAAAATGATACCTCACTTGTGGGGGTAGGCCTAGTACCCGCGACAGGAAATGCCCCAAAACACAACATGGGCACATCACATTTTGACAAAGAAAACAGAGCTGTTTTTTGCAAAGTGCCTACCTGAGGAATTTGGCCTCTAGCTCAGCAGGCACCTAGGGAAACCTAGCAAACCTGCACAGTTTTGAAAACTAGACACCTAGTGGAATACAAGATGGGGTGACTTGTGGGGCTCTGATCAGGTTCTGTTACCCAGAATCCTTTGCAAACCTCAAAATGTGGCCAAAAAACACCTTTTCCTCACATTTCGGTGACAGAAAGTTCTGGAATCTGAGAGGAGCTGTGAATTTCCTTCCACCCAGCGTTTCCCCAAGTCTCCTGATAAAAATGATACCTCACTTGTGGGGGTAGGCCTAGTGCCCACGACAGGAAATGCCCCAAAACACAACATGGACACATCACATTTTGACAAAGAAAACAGAGCTGTTTTTTGCAAAGTGCCTAGCTGTGGATTTTGGCCTCTAGCTCAGCAAGCACCTAGGGAAACCTAGCAAACCTGCATAGTTTTGAAAACTAGACACCTAGGGGAATCTAAGATGGGGTGACTTGTGGGGCTCTGATTAGTTTCTGTTACCCAGAATCCTTTGCAAACCTCAAAATGTGGCCAAAAAAACACTTTTTCCTCACATTTCGGTGACACAAAGTTCTGGAATCTGAGAGGAGCCACACATTTCCTTCCAACCAGCATTCCCCCAAGTCTCCCGATAAAAATGAAACCTCACTTGTGGGGGTAGGCCTAGTACCCACGACAGGAAATGCCCCAAAACACAACATGGACACATCACATTTTGACAAAGAAAACAGGGCTGTTTTTTGCAAAGTGCCTAGCTGTGGATTTTGGCCTCTAGCTCAGCAGGCACCTAGGGAAACCTAGCAAACCTGCACAGTTTTGAAAACTAGACACCTAGGGGAATCCAAGATGGGGTGATTTGTGGGGTTCTGATCAGGTTCTGTTACCCAGAATCCTTTGCAAACCTCAAAATGTGGCCAAAAAAACACCTTTTCCTCACATTTCGGTGACAGAAAGTTCTGGAATCTGAGAGGAGCCATGAATTTCCTTCCACCCAGCGTTTCCCCAAGTCTCCCGATAAAAATGATACCTAACTTGTAGGGGTAGGCCTAGTGCCCGTGACAGGAAATGCCCCAAAACACAACATGGACACATCACATTTTGACAAAGAAAACAGAGCTGTTTTTTGTAGAGTGCCTCGCTGTGGATTTTGGCCTCTAGCTCAGCAGGCACCTAGGGAAACCTAGCAAACCTGCACAGTTTTGAAAACTAGACACCTAAGGGAAACCAACATGGGGTGACTTGTGGGGCTCTGATCAGGTTCTGTTACCCAGAATCCTTTGTAAACCTCAAAATGTGGCAAAAAAACACTTTTTCCTCACATTTTGGTGACAGAAAGTTCTGGAATCTGAGAAGAGGCACAAATTCCCTTCCACCCAGCGTTCCCCCAAGTCTCCCGATAAAAATGATACCTCACTTGTGGGGGTAGGCCTAGTGCCCACGACAGGAAATGCCCCCAAACACAACATGGACACATCACATTTTGACAAAGAAAACAGAGCTGTTTTTTGCAAAGTGCCTAGCTATGGATTTTGGCCTCTAGCTCAGCAGGCACCTAGGGAAACCTAGCAAACCTGCACAGTTTTGCAAACTAGACACCTAAGGGAAACCAACATGGGGTGACTTGTGGGGCTCTGATCAGTTTATGTTACCCAGAATCCTTTGCAAACCTCAAAATGTGGCCCAAAAAACACTTTTTCCTCACATTTTGGTGACAGAAAGTTCTGGAATCTGAGAGGCGCCACAAATTCCCTTCCACCCACCGTTGCCCCAAGTCTCCCGATAAAAATGATACCTCACTTGTGGGGGTAGGCCTAGTGCCCACGACAGGAAATGCCCCAAAACACAACATGGACACATCACATTTTGACAAAGAAAACAGGGCTGTTTTTTGCAAAGTGCCTAGCTGTGGATTTTGGCCTCTAGCTCAGCAGGCACCTAGGGAAACCTAGCAAACCTGCACAGTTTGAAAACTAGACACCTAAGGGAATCCAAGATGGGGTGACTTGTGGGGCTCTGATCACGTTCTGTTACCCAGAATCCTTTGCAAACCTCAAAATGTGGCCAAAAAAACTCTTTTTCCTCACATTTCGGTGACAGAAAGTTCTGGAATCTGAGAGGAGCCACACATTTCCTTCCACCCAGCGTTCCCCCGAGTCTCCCGATAAAAATGATACCTCACTTGTTGGGGTAGGCCGAGTGCCCACGACAGGAAATGCCCCCAAACACAACATGGACACATCACATTTTGACAAAGAAAACAGAGCTGTTTTTTGCAAAGTGCCTAGCTATGGATTTTGGCCTCTAGCTCAGCAGGCACCTAGGGAAACCTAGCAAACCTGCACAGTTTTGAAAACTAGACACCTAGGGGAATCCAAGATGGGGTGACTTGTGGGGCTCTGATCAGGTTCTGTTACCCAGAATCCTTTGCAAACCTCAAAATGTGGCCAAAAAAACACCTTTTCCTCACATTTCGGTGACAGAAAGTTCTGGAATCTGAGAGGAGCCATGAATTTCCTTCCACCCAGCGTTTCCCCAAGTCTCCCGATAAAAATGATACCTAACTTGTAGGGGTAGGCCTAGTGCCCGTGACAGGAAATGCCCCAAAACACAACATGGACACATCACATTTTGACAAAGAAAACAGAGCTGTTTTTTGCAGAGTGCCTCGCTGTGGATTTTGGCCTCTAGCTCAGCAGGCACCTAGGGAAACCTAGCAAACCTGCACAGTTTTGAAATTTAGACACCTAAGGGAAACCAACATGGGGTGACTTGTGGGGCTCTGATCAGGTTCTGTTACCCAGAATCCTTTGTAAACCTCAAAATGTGGCAAAAAAAACACTTTTTCCTCACATTTTGGTGACAGAAAGTTCTGGAATCTGAGAAGAGGCACAAATTCCCTTCCACCCAGCGTTCCCCCAAGTCTCCCGATAAAAATGATACCTCACTTGTGGGGGTAGGCCTAGTGCCCACGACAGGAAATGCCCCCAAACACAACATGGACACATCACATTTTGACAAAGAAAACAGAGCTGTTTTTTGCAAAGTGCCTAGCTATGGATTTTGGCCTCTAGCTCAGCAGGCACCTAGGGAAACCTAGCAAACCTGCACATTTTTGAAAACTAGACACCTAAGGGAAACCAACATGGGGTGACTTGTGGGGCTCTGATCAGTTTATGTTACCCAGAATCCTTTGCAAACCTCAAAATGTGGCCCAAAAAACACTTTTTCCTCACATTTTGGTGACAGAAAGTTCTGGAATCTGAGAGGAGCCACAAATTCCCTTCCACCCACCGTTGCCCCAAGTCTCCCGATAAAAATGATACCTCACTTGTGGGGGTAGGCCTAGTGCCCATGACAGGAAATGCCCCAAACCAAACATGGACACATCACATTTTGACAAAGAAAACAGGGCTGTTTTTTGCAAAGTGCCTAGCTGTGGATTTTGGCCTCTAGCTCAGCAGGCACCTAGGGAAACCTAGCAAACCTGCACAGTTTGAAAACTAGACACCTAAGGGAATCCAAGATGGGGTGACTTGTGGGGCTCTGATCAGGTTCTGTTACCCAGAATCCTTTGCAAACCTCAAAATGTGGCAAAAAAAACACTTTTTCCTCACATTTTGGTGACAGAAAGTTCTGGAATCTGAGAGGAGGCACAAATTCCCTTCCACCCAGCGTTCCCCGAGTCTCCCGATAAAAATGATACCTCACTTGTTGGGGTAGGCCTAGTGCCCACGACAGGAAATGCCCCAAAACACAACATGGACACATTACATTTCGACAAAGAAAACAGACCTGTTTTTTGCAGGGTGCCTAGCTGTGGATTTTGGCCTCTAGCTCAGCAGGCACCTAGGGAAACCAAGCAAACCTGCACAGTTTTGAAAACTAGACACCTAAGGGAATCCAAGATGGGGTGTCTTGAGGGGCTCTGATCACGTTCTGTTACCCAGAATCCTTTGCAAACCTCAAAATGTGGCCAAAAAAATACTTTTTCCTCACATTTCGGTGACAGAAAGTTCTAGAATCTGAGAGGAGCAACACATTTCCTTCCTCCCAGCGTTCCCCCAAGTCTCCCGATAGAAATTATACCTCACTTGTGGGGGTAGGCCTAGAGCCCACGACAGGAAATGCCCCAAAACACAACATGGTCACATCACATTTTGACAAAGAAAACAGAGCTGTTTTTTGCAAAGTGCCTAGCTATGGATTTTGGCCTCTAGCTCAGCAGGCACCTAGGGAAACCTAGCAAACCTGCACAGTTTTGAAAACTAGACACCTAAGGGAATCCAAGATGGGGTGACTTGTGGGGCTCTGATCACGTTCTGTTACCCAGAATCCTTTGCAAACCTCAAAATGTGGCCAAAAAAACTCTTTTTCCTCACATTTCGGTGACAGAAAGTTCTGGAATCTGAGAGGAGCCACACATTTCCTTCCACCCAGCGTTCCCCCGAGTCTCCCGATAAAAATGATACCTCACTTGTTGGGGTAGGCCGAGTGCCCACGACAGGAAATGCCCCCAAACACAACATGGACACATCACATTTTGACAAAGAAAACAGAGCTGTTTTTTGCAAAGTGCCTAGCTATGGATTTTGGCCTCTAGCTCAGCAGGCACCTAGGGAAACCTAGCAAACCTGCACAGTTTTGAAAACTAGACACCTAGGGGAATCCAAGATGGGGTGACTTGTGGGGCTCTGATCAGGTTCTGTTACCCAGAATCCTTTGCAAACCTCAAAATGTGGCCAAAAAAACACTTTTTCCTCACATTTCGGTGACAGAAAGTCCTGGAATCTGAGAGGAGCCACACATTTCCTTCCACCCAGCGTTTCCCCATGTCTCCGGATAAAAATGATACCTCACTTGTAGGGGTAGGCCTAGTGTCCGCGACAGGAAATGCCCCAAAACACAACATGGACACATTACATTTCGACAAAGAAAACAGACCTGTTTTTTGCAGGGTGCCTAGCTGTGGATTTTGGCCTCTAGCTCAGCAGGCACCTAGGGAAACCAAGCAAACCTGCACAGTTTTGAAAACTAGACACCTAAGGGAATCCAAGATGGGGTGTCTTGAGGGGCTCTGATCACGTTCTGTTACCCAGAATCCTTTGCAAACCTCAAAATGTGGCCAAAAAAACACTTTTTCCTCACATTTCGGTGACAGAAAGTTCTAGAATCTGAGAGGAGCAACACATTTCCTTCCTCCCAGCGTTCCCCCAAGTCTCCCGATAGAAATTATACGTCACTTGTGGGGGTAGGCCTAGAGCCCACGACAGGAAATGCCCCAAAACACAACATGGTCACATCACATTTTGACAAAGAAAACAGAGCTGTTTTTTGCAGAGTGCCTAGCTGTGGATTTTGGCTTCTAGCTCAGCAGGCACCTAGGGAAACCTAGCAAACCTGCACAGTTTTGAAAACTAGACACCTAAGGAATCCAATATGGGGTGACTTGTGGGGCTCTAATCAGGTTCTGTTACCCCAGAATCCTTTGCAAACCTCAAAATGTGGCCAAAAAAACACTTTTTCCTCATATTTTGGTGACAGAAAGTTCTGGAATCTGAGAAGAGCCACAAATTCCCTTCCACCCAGCGTTCCCCCAAGTCTCCCGATAAAAATGATACCTCACTTGTGAGGGTAGGCCTAGTGCCCACGACAGGAAATGCCCCAAAACACAACATGGACACATCACATTTTGACAAAGAAAACAGAGCTGTTTTTTGCAAAGTGCCTAGCTGTGGATTTTGGCCTCTAGCTCAGCAGGCACCTAGGGAAACCTAGCAAACCTGCACAGTTTTGAAAGCTAGACACCTAGGGGAATTCAAGATGGGGTGACTTGTGGGGCTCTGATCAGGTTCTGTTACCCAGAATCCTTTGCAAACCTCAAAATGTGGCCAAAAAAACACCTTTTCCTCACATTTCGGTGACAGAAAGTTCTGGAATCTGAGAGGAGCCGCGAATTTCCTTCCACCCAGCATTCCCCCAAGTCTCCCGATAAAAATGATACCTCACTTGTGGGGGTAGGCCTAGTACCCACGACAGGAAATGCCCCAAAACACAACATGGACACATCACATTTTGACAAAGAAAACAGAGCTGTTTTTTGCAGAGTGCCTCGCTGTGGATTTTGGCCTCTAGCTCAGCAGGCACCTTGGGAAACCTAGCAAACCTGCACAGTTTTGAAAACTAGACACCTAAGGGAAACCATCATGGGGTGACTTGTGGGGCTCTGATCAGGTTCTGTTACCCAGAATCCTTTGTAAACCTCAAAATGTGGCAAAAAAAAACACTTTTTCCTCACATTTTGGTGACAGAAAGTTCTGGAATCTGAGAGGAGTCACAAATTCCCTTCCACCCACCGTTGCCCCAAGTCTCCCGATAAAAATGATACCTCACTTGTGGGGGTAGGCCTAGTGCCCACAACAGGAAATGCCCCAAAACACAACATGGACACATCACATTTTGACAAAGAAAACAGGGCTGTTTTTTGCAAAGTGCCTAGCTGTGGATTTTGGCCTCTAGCTCAGCAGGCACCTAGGGAAACCTAGCAAACCTGCACAGTTTGAAAACTAGACACCTAAGGGAATCCAAGATGGGGTGACTTGTGGGGCTCTGATCACGTTCTGTTACCCAGAATCCTTTGCAAACCTCAAAATGTGGCCAAAAAAACACTTTTTCCTCACATTTCGGTGACAGAAAGTTCTGGAATCTGAGAGGAGCCACACATTTCCTTCCACCCAGCGTTCCCCCAAGTCTCCCGATAGAAATTATACCTCACTTGTGGGGGTAGGCCTAGTGCCCACGACAGGAAATGCCCCAAAACACAACATGGACACATCACATTTTGACAAAGAAAACAGAGCTGTTTTTTGCAAAGTGCCTAGCTGTGGATTTTGGCCTCTAGCTCAGAAGGCACCTAGGGAAACCTAGCAAACCTGCACAGTTTGAAAACTAGACACCTAAGGGAATCCAAGATGGGGTGACTTGTGGGGCTCTGATCACGTTCTGTTACCCAGAATCCTTTGCAAACCTCAAAATGTGGCCAAAAAAACACCTTTTCCTCACATTTCGGTGACAGAAAGTTCTGGAATCTGAGAGGAGCAACACATTTCCTTCCACCCAGTGTTCCCCCAAGTCTCCCAATAGAAATGATACCTCACTTGTGGGGGTAGGCCTAGTGCCCACGACAGGAAATGCCCCAAAACACAACATGGACACATCACATTTTGACAAAGAAAACAGAGCTGTTTTTTGCAAAGTGCCTAGCTGTGGATTTTGGCCTCTAGCTCAGCAGGCACCTAGGGAAACCTAGCAAACCTGCACAGTTTGAAAACTAGACACCTAAGGGAATCCAAGATGGGGTGACTTGTGGGGCTCTGATCGGGTTCTGTTACCCAGAATCCTTTGCAAACCTCAAAATGTGGCAAAAAAAACACTTTTTCCTCACATTTTGGTGACAGAAAGTTCTGGAATCTGAGAGGAGGCACAAATTCCCTTCCACCCAGCGTTCCCTCGAGTCTCCCGATAAAAATGATACCTCACTTGTGGGGGTAGGCCTAGTGCCCACGACAGGAAATGTCCCCAAACACAACATGGACACATCACATTTTGACAAAGAAAACAGAGCTGTTTTTTGCAAAGTGCCTAGCTATGGATTTTGGCCTCTAGCTCAGCAGGCACCTAGGGAAACCTAGCAAACCTGCACAGTTTTGAAAAGTGGACACCTAGGGGAATCCAAGATGGGGTGACTTGTGGGGCTCTGATCAGGTTCTGTTACCCAGAATCCTTTGCAAACCTCAAAAAGTGGCCAAAAAAACACCTTTTCCTCACATTTAGGTGACAGAAAGTTCTGGAATCTGAGAGGAGCCACGAATTTCCTTCCACCCAGCGATTCCCCAAGTCTCCTGATAAAAATGATACCTCACTTGTGGGGGTAGGCCTAGTACCCGCGACAGGAAATGCCCCAAAACACAACATGGGCACATCACATTTTGACAAAGAAAACAGAGCTGTTTTTTGCAAAGTGCCTACCTGAGGAATTTGGCCTCTAGCTCAGCAGGCACCTAGGGAAACCTAGCAAACCTGCACAGTTTTGAAAACTAGACACCTAGTGGAATACAAGATGGGGTGACTTGTGGGGCTCTGGTCAGGTTCTGTTACCCAGAATCCTTTGCAAACCTCAAAATGTGGCCAAAAAACACCTTTTCCTCACATTTCGGTGACAGAAAGTTCTGGAATCTGAGAGGAGCTGTGAATTTCCTTCCACCCAGCGTTTCCCCAAGTCTCCTGATAAAAATGATACCTCACTTGTGGGGGTAGGCCTAGTGCCCACGACAGGAAATGCCCCAAAACACAACATGGACACATCACATTTTGACAAAGAAAACAGAGCTGTTTTTTGCAAAGTGCCTAGCTGTGGATTTTGGCCTCTAGCTCAGCAAGCACCTAGGGAAACCTAGCAAACCTGCATAGTTTTGAAAACTAGACACCTAGGGGAATCTAAGATGGGGTGACTTGTGGGGCTCTGATTAGTTTCTGTTACCCAGAATCCTTTGCAAACCTCAAAATGTGGCCAAAAAAACACTTTTTCCTCACATTTCGGTGACACAAAGTTCTGGAATCTGAGAGGAGCCACACATTTCCTTCCAACCAGCATTCCCCCAAGTCTCCCGATAAAAATGATACCTCACTTGTGGGGGTAGGCCTAGTACCCACGACAGGAAATGCCCCAAAACACAACATGGACACATCACATTTTGACAAAGAAAACAGGGCTGTTTTTTGCAAAGTGCCTAGCTGTGGATTTTGGCCTCTAGCTCAGCAGGCACCTAGGGAAACCTAGCAAACCTGAACAGTTTTGAAAACTAGACACCTAGGGGAATCCAAGATGGGGTGATTTGTGGGGTTCTGATCAGGTTCTGTTACACAGAATCCTTTGCAAACCTCAAAATGTGGCCAAAAAAAACCTTTTCCTCACATTTCGGTGACAGAAAGTTCTGGAATCTGAGAGGAGCCATGAATTTCCTTCCACCCAGCGTTTCCCCAAGTCTCCCGATAAAAATGATACCTAACTTGTAGGGGTAGGCCTAGTGCCCGTGACAGGAAATGCCCCAAAACACAACATGGACACATCACATTTTGACAAAGAAAACAGAGCTGTTTTTTGCAGAGTGCCTCGCTGTGGATTTTGGCCTCTAGCTCAGCAGGCACCTAGGGAAACCTAGCAAACCTGCACAGTTTTGAAAACTAGACACCTAAGGGAAACCAACATGGGGTGACTTGTGGGGCTCTGATCAGGTTCTGTTACCCAGAATCCTTTGTAAACCTCAAAATGTGGCAAAAAAACACTTTTTCCTCACATTTTGGTGACAGAAAGTTCTGGAATCTGAGAAGAGGCACAAATTCCCTTCCACCCAGCGTTCCCCCAAGTCTCCCGATAAAAATGATACCTCACTTGTGGGGATAGGCCTAGTGCCCACGACAGGAAATGCCCCCAAACACAACATGGACACATCACATTTTGACAAAGAAAACAGAGCTGTTTTTTGCAAAGTGCCTAGCTATGGATTTTGGCCTCTAGCTCAGCAGGCACCTAGGGAAACCTAGCAAACCTGCACAGTTTTGCAAACTAGACACCTAAGGGAAACCAACATGGGGTGACTTGTGGGGCTCTGATCAGTTTATGTTACCCAGAATCCTTTGCAAACCTCAAAATGTGGCCCAAAAAACACTTTTTCCTCACATTTTGGTGACAGAAAGTTCTGGAATCTGAGAGGCGCCACAAATACCCTTCCACCCACCGTTGCCCCAAGTCTCCCGATAAAAATGATACCTCACTTGTGGGGGTAGGCCTAGTGCCCACGACAGGAAATGCCCCAAAACACAACATGGACACATCACATTTTGACAAAGAAAACAGGGCTGTTTTTTGCAAAGTGCCTAGCTGTGGATTTTGGCCTCTAGCTCAGCAGGCACCTAGGGAAACCTAGCAAATCTGCACAGTTTGAAAACTAGACACCTAAGGGAATCCAAGATGGGGTGACTTGTGGGGCTCTGATCACGTTCTGTTACCCAGAATCCTTTGCAAACCTCAAAATGTGGCCAAAAAAACTCTTTTTCCTCACATTTCGGTGACAGAAAGTTCTGGAGTCTGAGAGGAGCCACACATTTCCTTCCACCCAGCGTTCCCCCGAGTCTCCCGATAAAAATGATACCTCACTTGTTGGGGTAGGCCGAGTGCCCACGACAGGAAATGCCCCCAAACACAACATGGACACATCACATTTTGACAAAGAAAACAGAGCTGTTTTTTGCAAAGTGCCTAGCTATGGATTTTGGCCTCTAGCTCAGCAGGCACCTAGGGAAACCTAGCAAACCTGCACAGTTTTGAAAACTAGACACCTAGGGGAATCCAAGATGGGGTGACTTGTGGGGCTCTGATCAGGTTCTGTTACCCAGAATCCTTTGCAAACCTCAAAATGTGGCCAAAAAAACACTTTTTCCTCACATTACGGTGACAGAAAGTCCTGGAATCTGAGAGGAGCCACACATTTCCTTCCACCCAGCGTTTCCCCAAGTCTCCGGATAAAAATGATACCTCACTTGTAGGGGTAGGCCTAGTGTCCGCGACAGGAAATGCCCCAAAACACAACATGGACACATTACATTTCGACAAAGAAAACAGACCTGTTTTTTGCAGGGTGCCTAGCTGTGGATTTTGGCCTCTAGCTCAGCAGGCACCTAGGGAAACCAAGCAAACCTGCACAGTTTTGAAAACTAGACACCTAAGGGAATCCAAGATGGGGTGTCTTGAGGGGCTCTGATCACGTTCTGTTACCCAGAATCCTTTGCAAACCTCAAAATGTGGCCAAAAAAACACTTTTTCCTCACATTTCGGTGACAGAAAGTTCTAGAATCTGAGAGGAGCAACACATTTCCTTCCTCCCAGCGTTCCCCCAAGTCTCCCGATAGAAATTATACCTCACTTGTGGGGGTAGGCCTAGAGCCCACAACAGGAAACGCCCCAAAACACAACATGGTCACATCACATTTGGATAAAGAAAACAGAGCTGTTTTTTGCAGAGTGCCTAGCTGTGGATTTTGGCTTCTAGCTCAGCAGGCACCTAGGGAAACCTAGCAAACCTGCACAGTTTTGAAAACTAGACACCTAAGGAATCCAATATGGGGTGACTTGTGGGGCTCTAATCAGGTTCTGTTACCCCAGAATCCTTTGCAAACCTCAAAATGTGGCCAAAAAAACACTTTTTCCTCATATTTTGGTGACAGAAAGTTCTGGAATCTGAGAAGAGCCACAAATTCCCTTCCACCCAGCGTTCCCCCAAGTCTCCCGATAAAAATGATACCTCACTTGTGAGGGTAGGCCTAGTGCCCACGACAGGAAATGCCCCAAAACACAACATGGACACATCACATTTTGACAAAGAAAACAGAGCTGTTTTTTGCAAAGTGCCTAGCTGTGGATTTTGGCCTCTAGCTCAGCAGGCACCTAGGGAAACCTAGCAAGCCTGCACAGTTTTGAAAGCTAGACACCTAGGGGAATTCAAGATGGGGTGACTTGTGGGGCTCTGATCAGGTTCTGTTACCCAGAATCCTTTGCAAACCTCAAAATGTGGCCAAAAAAACACCTTTTCCTCACATTTCGGTGACAGAAAGTTCTGGAATCTGAGAGGAGCCGCGAATTTCCTTCCACCCAGCATTCCCCCAAGTCTCCCGATAAAAATGATACCTCACTTGTGGGGGTAGGCCTAGTACCCACGACAGGAAATGCCCCAAAACACAACATGGACACATCACATTTTGACAAAGAAAACAGGGCTGTTTTTTGCAAAGTGCCTAGCTGTGGATTTTGGCCTCTAGCTCAGCAGGCACCTAGGGAAACCTAGCAAACCTGCACAGTTTTGAAAACTAGACACCTAGGGGAATCCAAGATGGGGTTATTTGTGGGGCTCTGATCAGGTTCTGTTACCCAGAATCCTTTGCAAACCTCAAAATGTGGCCAAAAAAACACCTTTTCCTCACATTTCGGTGACAGAAAGTTCTAGAATCTGAGAGGAGCCATGAATTTCCTTCCACCCAGCGTTTCCCCAAGTCTCCCGATAAAAATGATACCTAACTTGTAGGGGTAGGCCTAGTGCCTGTGACAGGAAATGCCCCAAAACACAACATGGACACATCACATTTTGACAAAGAAAACAGAGCTGTTTTTTGCAAAGTGCCTACCTGTGGATTTTGGCCTCTAGCTAAGCAGGCACCTAGGGAAACCTAGCAAACCTGCACAGTTGTGAAAACTAGACACCTAGTGGAATCCAAGATGGGGTGTCTTGTGGGGCTCTGATCACGTTCTGTTACCCAGAATCCTTTGCAAACCTCAAAATGTGGCCAAAAAAACACTTTTTCCTCACATTTCTGTGACAGAAAGTTCTAGAATCTGAGAGGAGCAACACATTTCCTTCCTCCCAGCGTTCCCCCAAGTCTCCCGATAGAAATTATACCTCACTTGCGGGGGTAGGCCTAGTGCCCACGACAGGAAACGCCCCAAAACACAACATGGTCACATCACATTTTGACAAAGAAAACAGAGCTGTTTTTTGCAGAGTGCCTAGCTGTGGATTTTGGCTTCTAGCTCAGCAGGCACCTAGGGAAACCTAGCAAACCTGCACAGTTTTGAAAACTAGACACCTAAGGAATCCAATATGGGGTGACTTGTGGGGCTCTAATCAGGTTCTGTTACCCCAGAATCCTTTGCAAACCTCAAAATGTGGCCAAAAAAACACTTTTTCCTCATATTTCGGTGACAGAAAGTTCTGGAATCTGAGAAGAGCCACAAATTCCCTTCCACCCAGCGTTCCCCCAAGTCTCCCGATAAAAATGATACCTCACTTGTGAGGGTAGGCCTAGTGCCCATGACAGGAAATGCCCCAAAACACAACATGGACACATCACATTTTGACAAAGAAAACAGAGCTGTTTTTTGCAAAGTGCCTAGCTGTGGATTTTGGCCTCTAGCTCAGCAGGCACCTAGGGAAACCTAGCAAACCTGCACAGTTTGAAAACTAGACACCTAAGGGAATCCAAGATGGGGTGACTTGTGGGGCTCTGATCACGTTCTGTTACCCAGAATCCTTTGCAAACCTCAAAATGTGGCCAAAAAAACACTTTTTCCTCACATTTCGGTGACAGAAAGTTCTGGAATCTGAGAGGAGCCACACATTTCCTTCCACCCAGCGTTCCCCCAAGTCTCCCGATAGAAATTATACCTCACTTGTGGGGGTAGGCCTAGTGCCCACGACAGGAAATGCCCCAAAACACAACATGGACACATCACATTTTGACAAAGAAAACAGAGCTGTTTTTTGCAAAGTGCCTAGCTGTGGATTTTGGCCTCTAGCTCAGAAGGCACCTAGGGAAACCTAGCAAACCTGCACAGTTTGAAAACTAGACACCTAAGGGAATCCAAGATGGGGTGACTTGTGGGGCTCTGATCAGGTTCTGTTACCCAGAATCCTTTGCAAACCTCAAAATGTGGCAAAAAAAACACTTTTTCCTCACATTTTGGTGACAGAAAGTTCTGGAATCTGAGAGGAGGCACAAATTCCCTTCCACTCAGCGTTCCCCCGAGTCTCCCGATAAAAATGATACCTCACTTGTTGGGGTAGGCCGAGTGCCCACGACAGGAAATGCCCCCAAACACAACATGGACACATCATATTTTGACAAAGAAAACAGAGCTGTTTTTTGCAAAGTGCCTAGCTGTGGATTTTGGCCTCTAGCTCAGCAGGCACCTAGGGAAACCTAGCAAACCTGCACAGTTTTGAAAACTAGACACCTAGGGGAATCCAAGATGGGGTGACTTGTGGGGCTCTGATCAGGTTCTGTTACCCAGAATCCTTTGCAAACCTCAAAATGTGGCCAAAAAAACACTTTTTCCTCACATTTCGGTGACAGAAAGTCCTGGAATCTGAGAGGAGCCACACATTTCCTTCCACCCAGCGTTTCCCCAAGTCTCCGGATAAAAATGATACCTCACTTGTAGGGGTAGGCCTAGTGTCCGCGACAGGAAATGCACCAAAACACAACATGGACACATTACATTTCGACAAAGAAAACAGACCTGTTTTTTGCAGGGTGCCTAGCTGTGGATTTTGGCCTCTAGCTCAGCAGGCACCTAGGGAAACCAAGCAAACCTGCACAGTTTTGAAAACTAGACACCTAAGGGAATCCAAGATGGGGTGTCTTGTGGGGCTCTGATCACGTTCTGTTACCCAGAATCCTTTGCAAACCTCAAAATGTGGCCAAAAAAACACTTTTTCCTCACATTTCGGTGACAGAAAGTTCTAGAATCTGAGAGGAGCAACACATTTCCTTCCTCCCAGCGTTCCCCCAAGTCTCCCGATAGAAAGTATACCTCACTTGTGGGGGTAGGCCTAGAGCCCACGACAGGAAATGCCCCAAAACACAACATGGTCACATCACATTTTGACAAAGAAAACAGAGCTGTTTTTTGCAAAGTGCCTAGCTATGGATTTTGGCCTCTAGCTCAGCAGGCACCTAGGGAAACCTAGCAAACCTGCACAGTTTGAAAACTAGACACCTAAGGGAATCCAAGATGGGGTGACTTGTGGGGCTCTGATCACGTTCTGTTACCCAGAATCCTTTGCAAACCTCAAAATGTGGCCAAAAAAACACTTTTTCCTCACATTTCGGTGACAGAAAGTCCTGGAATCTGAGAGGAGCCACACATTTCCTTCCACCCAGCGTTTCCCCAAGTCTCCGGATAAAAATGATACCTCACTTGTAGGGGTAGGCCTAGTGTCCGCGACAGGAAATGCCCCAAAACACAACATGGACACATTACATTTCGACAAAGAAAACAGAGCTGTTTTTTGCAGGGTGCCTAGCTGTGGATTTTGGCCTCTAGCTCAGCAGGCACCTTGGGAAACCAAGCAAACCTGCACAGTTTTGAAAACTAGACACCTAAGGGAATCCAAGATGGGGTGTCTTGTGGGGCTCTGATCACGTTCTGTTACCCAGAATCCTTTGCAAACCTCAAAATGTGGCCAAAAAAACACTTTTTCCTCACATTTCGGTGACAGAAAGTTCTAGAATCTGAGAGGAGCAACACATTTCCTTCCTCCCAGCGTTCCCCCAAGTCTCCCGATAGAAATTATACCTCACTTGTGGGGGTAGGCCTAGAGCCCACGACAGGAAATGCCCCAAAACACAACATGGTCACATCACATTTTGACAAAGAAAACAGAGCTGTTTTTTGCAGAGTGCCTAGCTGTGGATTTTGGCTTCTAGCTCAGCAGGCACCAAGGGAAACCTAGCAAACCTGCACAGTTTTGAAAACTAGACACCTAAGGAATCCAATATGGGGTTACTTGTGGGGCTCTAATCAGGTTCTGTTACCCCAGAATCCTTTGCAAACCTCAAAATGTGGCCAAAAAAACACTTTTTCCTCATATTTTGTGACAGAAAGTTCTGGAATCTGAGAAGAGCCACAAATTCCCTTCCACCCAGCGTTCCCCCAAGTCTCCCAATAAAAATGATACCTCACTTGTGAGGGTAGGCCTAGTGCCCACGACAGGAAATGCCCCAAAACACAACATGGACACATCACATTTTGACAAAGAAAACAGAGCTGTTTTTTGCAAAGTGCCTAGCTGTGGATTTTGGCCTCTAGCTCAGCAGGCACCTAGGGAAACCTAGCAAACCTGCACAGTTTTGAAAGCTAGACACCTAGGGGAATTCAAGATGGGGTGACTTGTGGGGCTCTGATCAGGTTCTGTTACCCAGAATCCTTTGCAAACCTCAAAATGTGGCCAAAAAAACACCTTTTCCTCACATTTCGGTGACAGAAAGTTCTGGAATCTGAGAGGAGCTATGAATTTCCTTCCACCCAGCGTTTCCCCAAGTCTCCCGATAAAAATGATACCTAACTTGTAGGGGTAGGCCTAGTGTCCGTGACAGGAAATGCCCCAAAACACAACATGGACACATCACATTTTGACAAAGAAAACAGAGCTGTTTTTTGCAAAGTGCCTAGCTGTGGATTTTGGCCTCTAGCTCAGCAGGCACCTAGGGAAACCTAGCAAACCTGCACAGTTTTGAAAACTAGACACTTAGGGGAATCCAAAATGGGGCGTCTTGTGGGGCTCTGATCACGTTCTGTTACCCAGAATCCTTTGCGAAACCTCAAAATGTGGCCAAAAAAACACTTTTTCCCCACATTTCTGTGACAGAAAGTTCTAGAATCTGAGAGGAGCAACACATTTCCTTCCTCCCAGCGTTCCCCCAAGTCTCCCGATAGAAATTATACCTCACTTGTGGGGGTAGGCCTAGTGCCCACGACAGGAAACGCCCCAAAACACAACATGGTCACATCACATTTTGACAAAGAAAACAGAGTTGTTTTTTGCATAGTGCCTAGCTGTGGATTTTGGCTTCTAGCTCAGCAGGCACCTAGGGAAACCTAGCAAACCTGCACAGTTTTGAAAACTAAACACCTAAGGGAATCCAACATGGGGTGACTTGTGGGGCTCTGATCAGGTTCTGTTACCCAGAATCCTTTGCAAACCTCAAAATGTTGCCAAAAAAAACACTTTTTCCTCACATTTCGGTGACAGAAAGTTCTGGAATCTGAGAGGAGCCACAAATTTCCTTTCACCCAGCGTTCCCCCAAGTCTCCCGATAACAATTACACCTCACTTGTGGGGGTAAGCCTAGTGCCCGCGACAGGAAATGCCCCAAAACACAACATGGACACATCACATTTTGACAAAGAAAACAGAGCTGTTTTTTGCAAAGTGCCTAGCGGTGGATTTTGGCCTCTAGCTCAAGGGGCACCTAGGGAAACCTAGCAAACCTGCACAGTTTTGAAAACTAGACACCTTAGGGAATCCAACATGGGGTGACTTGTGAGGCTCTGATAAGGTTCTGTTACCCAGAATCCTTTGCAAACCTCAAAATGTGGCAAAAAAAACACTTTTTCCTCACATTTTGGCGACAGAAAGTTCTGGAATCTGAGAGGAGCCACAAATTCCCTTCCACTCAGCGTTCCCCCAAATCTCCTGATAAAAATGATACCTCACTTCTGGGGGTAGGCCTAGTCCCACGACAGGAAATGCCCCAAAACACAACATGGACACATCACATTTTTGACAAAGAAAACAGAGCTGTTTTTTGCAAAGTGCCTAGCTGTGGATTTTGGCCTCTAGCTCAGCAGGCACCTAGGGAAACCTAGCAAACCTGCACAGTTTTGAAAACTAGACACTTAGGGGAATCCAAGATGGGGTGACTTGTGGGGCTTTGATCAGGCTCTGTTACCCAGAATCCTTTGCAAACCTCAAAATGTGGCCAAAAAAACACTTTTTAATCACATTTCGGTGACAGAAAGTTCTTGAATCTGAGAGGAGCCACAAATTTCCTTTCACCCAGCGTTCACCCAAGTCTCCCGATAACAATTACACCTCACTTGTGGGGGTAGGCCTAGTGCCCACGACAGGAAATGCCCCAAAACACAACATGGACACATCACATTTTGACAAAGAAAACACAGCTGTTTTTTGCAAAGTGCCTAGCTGTGGATTTTGGCCTCTCGCTCAGAAGGCACCTAGGGAAACCTAGCAAACCTGCACAGTTTTGAAAACTAGACACCTAGGGGAATCCAACATGGGGTGACTTGTGGGGCTGTGATCAGGTTCTGTTACCCTGAATCCTTTGCAAACCTCAAAATGTGGCAAAAAAAACACTTTTTCCTCACATTTTGGTGACAGAACGTTCTGGAATCTGAGAGGAGCCACAAATTCCCTTTCACTCAGCGTTCCCCCAAGTCTCCTGATAAAAATGATACCTCACTTGTGGGGGTAGGCCTAGTGCCCACGACAGGAAATGCCCCAAAACACAACATGGACACATCACATTTTGACAAAGAAAACAGAGCTGTTTTTTGCAAAGTGCCTAGCTGTGGATTTTGGCCTCTAGCTCAGCAGGCACCTAGGGAAACCTAGCAAACCTGCACAGTTTTGAAAACTAGACACCTAGGGGAATCCAAGATGGGGTGACTTGTGGGGCTCTGATCAGGTTCTGTTACCCAGAATCCTTGGGAAACCTCAAAATGTGGCCAAATAAACACCTTTTCCTCACATTTCGGTGACAGAAAGTTCTGGAATCTGAGAGGAGCCACGAATTTCCTTCCACCCAGCGTTTCCCCAAATCTCCCGATAAAAATGATACCTCACTTGTAGGGGTAGGCCTAGTGTCCCAGACAGGAAATGCCCCAAAACACAACATGGACACATCACATTTTGACATAGAAAACAGAGCTGTTTTTTGCAGAGTGCCTAGCTGTGGATTTTGGCCTCTAGCTCAGCAGGCACCTAGGGAAACCTAGCAAACCTGCACAGTTTTGAAAACTAGACACCTAAGGGAATCCAACATGGGGTGACTTGTGGGGCTCTGATCAGGTTCTGTTACCCAGAATCCTTTGCAAACCTCAAAATGTTGCCAAAAAAAATACTTTTTCCTCACATTTCGGTGACAGAAAGTTCTGGAATCTGAGAGGAGCCACAAATTTCCTTTCACCCAGCGTTCCCCCAAGTCTCCCGATAACAATAACACCTCACTTGTGGGGGTAAGCCTAGTGCCCGCGACAGGAAATGCCCCAAAACACAACATGGACACATCACATTTTGACAAAGAAAACAGAGCTGTTTTTTGCAAAGTGCCTAGCTGTGGATTTTGGCCTCTAGCTCAGCAGGCACCTAGTGAAACCTAGCAAACCTGCACAGTTTTGAAAACTAGAAACCTAAGGGAATCCAACATGGGGTGACTTGTGGGGCTCTGATCAGGTTCTGTTACCCAGAATCCTTTGCAAACCTCAAAATGTGGCCAAAAATACACTTTTTAATCTCATTTCGGTGACAGAAAGTTCTGGAATCTGAGAGGAGCCACAAATTCCCTTCCACCCAGCGTTCCCCCACGTCTCCTGATAAAAATGATACCTCACTTGTGGGGGTAGGCCTAGTGCCCACGACAGGAAATGCCCCAAAACACAACATGCACACATCACATTTTGACAAAGAAAACAGAGCTGTTTTTTGCAAAGTGCCTAGCTGTGGATTTTGGCCTCTAGCTCAGCAGGCACCTCAGGAAACCTAGCAAACCTGCACAGTTTTGAAAACTAGACACCTAGGGGAATCCAAGATGGGGTGACTTGTGGGGCTCTGATCAGGTTCTGTTACCCAGAATCCTTTGCAAACCTCAAAATGTTGCCAAAAAAAACACTTTTTCCTCACATTTCGGGGACAGAAAGTTCTGGAATCTGAGAGGAGCCACAAATTTCCTTTCACCCAGCGTTCCCCCAAGTCTCCCGATAACAATTACACCTCACTTGTGGGGGTAAGCCTAGTGCCCGCGACAGGAAATGCCCCAAAACACAACATGGACACATCACATTTTGATAAAGAAAACAGAGCTGTTTTTTGCAAAGTGCCTAGCTGTGGATTTTGGCCTCTAGCTCAGAAGGCACCTAGGGAAACCTAGCAAACCTGCACAGTTTTGAAAACTAGACACCTAAGGGAATCCAACATGGGGTGACTTGTGGGGCTCTGATCAGGTTCTGTTACCCAGAATCCTTTGCAAACCTCAAAATGTGGCAAAAAAAAACACTTTTTCCTCACATTTTGGTGACAGAAAGTTCTGGAATCTGAGAGGAGCCACAAATTCCCTTCCACTCAGCGTTCCCCCAAGTCTCCCGATAAAAATGATACCTCACTTGTAGGGGTAGGCCTAGTGCCCGCGACAGGAAATGCCCCAAAACACAACATGGACACATCACATTTTGACAAAGAAATCAGAGCTGTTTTTTGCCGAGTGCCTAGCTGTGTATTTTGGCCTCTAGCTCAGCAGGCACCTAGGGAAACCTAGCAAACCTGCACAGTTTTGAAAACTAGACACCTAAGGGAATCCAACATGGGGTGACTTGTGGGGCTCTGATCAGGTTCTGTTACCCAGAATCCTTTCCAAACCACAAAATGTGGCCAAAAAACACTTTTTCCTCACATTTTGGTGACAGAAAGTTCTGGAATCTGAGAGGAGCCACAAATTCCCTTCCACCCAGCGTTCCCCCAAGTCTCCCGATAAAAATGATACCTCACTTGTGGGGGTAGGCCTAGTGCCCACGACAGGAAATGCCCCAAAACACAACATGGACACATCACATTTTGACAAAGAAAACAGAGCTGTTTTTTGCAAAGTGCCTAGCTGTGGATTTTGGCCTCTAGCTCAGCAGGCACCTAGGGAAACCTAGCAAACCTGCACAGTTTTGAAAACTAAACACCTAAGGGAATCCAACATGGGGTGACTTGTGGGGCTCTGATCAGGTTCTGTTACCCAGAATCCTTTGCAAACCTCAAAATGTTGCCAAAAAAAACACTTTTTCCTCACATTTCGGTGACAGAAAGTTCTGGAATCTGAGAGGAGCCACAAATTTCCTTTCACCCAGCGTTCCCCCAAGTCTCCCGATAACAATTACACCTCACTTGTGGGGGTAAGCCTAGTGCCCGCGACAGGAAATGCCCCAAAACACAACATGGACACATCACATTTTGACAAAGAAAACAGAGCTGTTTTTTGCAAAGTGCCTAGCGGTGGATTTTGGCCTCTAGCTCAAGGGGCACCTAGGGAAACCTAGCAAACCTGCACAGTTTTGAAAACTAGACACCTTAGGGAATCCAACATGGGGTGACTTGTGAGGCTCTGATAAGGTTCTGTTACCCAGAATCCTTTGCAAACCTCAAAATGTGGCAAAAAAAACACTTTTTCCTCACATTTTGGCGACAGAAAGTTCTGGAATCTGAGAGGAGCCACAAATTCCCTTCCACTCAGCGTTCCCCCAAATCTCCTGATAAAAATGATACCTCACTTCTGGGGGTAGGCCTAGTCCCACGACAGGAAATGCCCCAAAACACAACATGGACACATCACATTTTTGACAAAGAAAACAGAGCTGTTTTTTGCAAAGTGCCTAGCTGTGGATTTTGGCCTCTAGCTCAGCAGGCACCTAGGGAAACCTAGCAAACCTGCACAGTTTTGAAAACTAGACACTTAGGGGAATCCACGATGGGGTGACTTGTGGGGCTTTGATCAGGCTCTGTTACCCAGAATCCTTTGCAAACCTCAAAATGTGGCCAAAAAAACACTTTTTAATCACATTTCGGTGACAGAAAGTTCTTGAATCTGAGAGGAGCCACAAATTTCCTTTCACCCAGCGTTCCCCCAAGTCTCCCGATAACAATTACACCTCACTTGTGGGGGTAGGCCTAGTGCCCACGACAGGAAATGCCCCAAAACACAACATGGACACATCACATTTTGACAAAGAAAACACAGCTGTTTTTTGCAAAGTGCCTAGCTGTGGATTTTGGCCTCTCGCTCAGAAGGCACCTAGGGAAACCTAGCAAACCTGCACAGTTTTGAAAACTAGACACCTAGGGGAATCCAACATGGGGTGACTTGTGGGGCTGTGATCAGGTTCTGTTACCCTGAATCCTTTGCAAACCTCAAAATGTGGCAAAAAAAACACTTTTTCCTCACATTTTGGTGACAGAACGTTCTGGAATCTGAGAGGAGCCACAAATTCCCTTTCACTCAGCGTTCCCCCAAGTCTCCTGATAAAAATGATACCTCACTTGTGGGGGTAGGCCTAGTGCCCACGACAGGAAATGCCCCAAAACACAACATGGACACATCACATTTTGACAAAGAAAACAGAGCTGTTTTTTGCAAAGTGCCTAGCTGTGGATTTTGGCCTCTAGCTCAGCAGGCACCTAGGGAAACCTAGCAAACCTGCACAGTTTTGAAAACTAGACACCTAGGGGAATCCAAGATGGGGTGACTTGTGGGGCTCTGATCAGGTTCTGTTACCCAGAATCCTTGGGAAACCTCAAAATGTGGCCAAATAAACACCTTTTCCTCACATTTCGGTGACAGAAAGTTCTGGAATCTGAGAGGAGCCACGAATTTCCTTCCACCCAGCGTTTCCCCAAATCTCCCGATAAAAATGATACCTCACTTGTAGGGGTAGGCCTAGTGTCCCAGACAGGAAATGCCCCAAAACACAACATGGACACATCACATTTTGACAAAGAAAACAGAGCTGTTTTTTGCAGAGTGCCTAGCTGTGGATTTTGGCCTCTAGCTCAGCAGGCACCTAGGGAAACCTAGCAAACCTGCACAGTTTTGAAAACTAGACACCTAAGGGAATCCAACATGGGGTGACTTGTGGGGCTCTGATCAGGTTCTGTTACCCAGAATCCTTTGCAAACCTCAAAATGTGGCCAAAAAAACACTTTCTCCTCACATTTTGGTGACAGAAAGTTCTGGAATCTGAGAGGAGCCACAAATTCCCTTCCACCCAGCGTTCCCCCAAGTCTCCTGATAAAAATGATACCTCACTTGTGGGGGTAGGCCTAGTGCCCACGACAGGAAATGCCCCAAAACACAACATGGACACATCACATTTTGACAAAGAAAACAGAGCTGTTTTTTGCAAAGTGCCTAGCTGTGGATTTTGGCCTCTATCTCAGCAGGCACCTCGGGAAACCTAGCAAACCTGCACAGTTTTGAAAACTAGACACCTAGGGGAATCCAAGATGGGGTGACTTGTGGGGCTCTGATCAGGTTCTGTTACCCAGAATCCTTTGCAAACCTCAAAATGTTGCCAAAAAAAACACTTTTTCCTCACATTTCGGTGACAGAAAGTTCTGGAATCTGAGAGGAGCCACAAATTTCCTTTCACCCAGCGTTCCCCCAAGTCTCCCGATAACAATAACACCTCACTTGTGGGGGTAAGCCTAGTGCCCGCGACAGGAAATGCCCCAAAACACAACATGGACACATCACATTTTGACAAAGAAAACAGAGCTGTTTTTTGCAAAGTGCCTAGCTGTGGATTTTGGCCTCTAGCTCAGAAGGCACCTAGTGAAACCTAGCAAACCTGCACAGTTTTGAAAACTAGAAACCTAAGGGAATCCAACATGGGGTGACTTGTGGGGCTCTGATCAGGTTCTGTTACCCAGAATCCTTTGCAAACCTCAAAATGTGGCCAAAAATACACTTTTTAATCTCATTTCGGTGACAGAAAGTTCTGGAATCTGAGAGGAGCCACAAATTCCCTTCCACCCAGCGTTCCCCCACGTCTCCTGATAAAAATGATACCTCACTTGTGGGGGTAGGCCTAGTGCCCACGACAGGAAATGCCCCAAAACACAACATGCACACATCACATTTTGACAAAGAAAACAGAGCTGTTTTTTGCAAAGTGCCTAGCTGTGGATTTTGGCCTCTAGCTCAGCAGGCACCTCAGGAAACCTAGCAAACCTGCACAGTTTTGAAAACTAGACACCTAGGGGAATCCAAGATGGGGTGACTTGTGGGGCTCTGATCAGGTTCTGTTACCCAGAATCCTTTGCAAACCTCAAAATGTTGCCAAAAAAAACACTTTTTCCTCACATTTCGGGGACAGAAAGTTCTGGAATCTGAGAGGAGCCACAAATTTCCTTTCACCCAGCGTTCCCCCAAGTCTCCCGATAACAATTACACCTCACTTGTGGGGGTAAGCCTAGTGCCCGCGACAGGAAATGCCCCAAAACACAACATGGACACATCACATTTTGATAAAGAAAACAGAGCTGTTTTTTGCAAAGTGCCTAGCTGTGGATTTTGGCCTCTAGCTCAGAAGGCACCTAGGGAAACCTAGCAAACCTGCACAGTTTTGAAAACTAGACACCTAAGGGAATCCAACATGGGGTGACTTGTGGGGCTCTGATCAGGTTCTGTTACCCAGAATCCTTTGCAAACCTCAAAATGTGGCAAAAAAAAACACTTTTTCCTCACATTTTGGTGACAGAAAGTTCTGGAATCTGAGAGGAGCCACAAATTCCCTTCCACTCAGCGTTCCCCCAAGTCTCCTGATAAAAATGATACCTCACTTGTAGGGGTAGGCCTAGTGCCCACGACAGGAAATGCCCCAAAACACAACATGGACACATCACATTTTGACAAAGAAAACAGAGCTGTTTTTTGCAAAGTGCCTAGCTGTGGATTTTGGCCTCTAGCTCAGCAGGCACCTAGGGAAACCTAGCAAACCGGCACAGTTTTGAAAACTAGACACATAGGGGAATCCAAGATGGGGTGACTTGTGGCGCTCTGATCAGGTTCTGTTACCCAGAATCCTTTACAAACCTCAAAATGTGGCCAATAAGACACCTCTTCGTCACATTTCGGTGACAGAAAGTTCTGGAATCTGAAGGAGCCACGAATTTCCTTGCACCCAGCGTTTCCCCAAGTCTCCCGATAAAAATGATACCTCACTTGTAGGGGTAGGCCTAGTGCCCGCGACAGGAAATGCCCCAAAACACAACATGGACACATCACATTTTGACAAAGAAATCAGAGCTGTTTTTTGCCGAGTGCCTAGCTGTGTATTTTGGCCTCTAGCTCAGCAGGCACCTAGGGAAACCTAGCAAACCTGCACAGTTTTGAAAACTAGACACCTAAGGGAATCCAACATGGGGTGACTTGTGGGGCTCTGATCAGGTTCTGTTACCCAGAATCCTTTCCAAACCACAAAATGTGGCCAAAAAACACTTTTTCCTCACATTTTGGTGACAGAAAGTTCTGGAATCTGAGAGGAGCCACAAATTCCCTTCCACCCAGCGTTCCCCCAAGTCTCCCGATAAAAATGATACCTCACTTGTGGGGGTAGGCCTAGTGCCCACGACAGGAAATGCCCCAAAACACAACATGGACCCATCACATTTTGACAAAGAAAACAGAGCTGTTTTTTGCAAAGTGCCTAGCTGTGGATTTTGGCCTCTAGCTCAGCAGGCACCTAGGGAAACCTAGCAAACCTGCACAGTTTTGAAAACTAAACACCTAAGGGAATCCAACATGGGGTGACTTGTGGGGCTCTGATCAGGTTCTGTTACCCAGAATCCTTTGCAAACCTCAAAATGTTGCCAAAAAAAACACTTTTTCCTCACATTTCGGTGACAGAAAGTTCTGGAATCTGAGAGGAGCCACAAATTTCCTTTCACCCAGCGTTCCCCCAAGTCTCCCGATAACAATTACACCTCACTTGTGGGGGTAAGCCTAGTGCCCGCGACAGGAAATGCCCCAAAACACAACATGGACACATCATATTTTGACAAAGAAAACAGAGCTGTTTTTTGCAAAGTGCCTAGCGGTGGATTTTGGCCTCTAGCTCAAGGGGCACCTAGGGAAACCTAGCAAACCTGCACAGTTTTGAAAACTAGACACCTTAGGGAATCCAACATGGGGTGACTTGTGAGGCTCTGATAAGGTTCTGTTACCCAGAATCCTTTGCAAACCTCAAAATGTGGCAAAAAAAACACTTTTTCCTCACATTTTGGCGACAGAAAGTTCTGGAATCTGAGAGGAGCCACAAATTCCCTTCCACTCAGCGTTCCCCCAAATCTCCTGATAAAAATGATACCTCACTTCTGGGGGTAGGCCTAGTCCCACGACAGGAAATGCCCCAAAACACAACATGGACACATCACATTTTTGACAAAGAAAACAGAGCTGTTTTTTGCAAAGTGCCTAGCTGTGGATTTTGGCCTCTAGCTCAGCAGGCACCTAGGGAAACCTAGCAAACCTGCACAGTTTTGAAAACTAGACACTTAGGGGAATCCAAGATGGGGTGACTTGTGGGGCTTTGATCAGGCTCTGTTACCCAGAATCCTTTGCAAACCTCAAAATGTGGCCAAAAAAACACTTTTTAATCACATTTCGGTGACAGAAAGTTCTTGAATCTGAGAGGAGCCACAAATTTCCTTTCACCCAGCGTTCCCCCAAGTCTCCCGATAACAATTACACCTCACTTGTGGGGGTAGGCCTAGTGCCCACGACAGGAAATGCCCCAAAACACAACATGGACACATCACATTTTGACAAAGAAAACACAGCTGTTTTTTGCAAAGTGCCTAGCTGTGGATTTTGGCCTCTCGCTCAGAAGGCACCTAGGGAAACCTAGCAAACCTGCACAGTTTTGAAAACTAGACACCTAGGGGAATCCAACATGGGGTGACTTGTGGGGCTGTGATCAGGTTCTGTTACCCTGAATCCTTTGCAAACCTCAAAATGTGGCAAAAAAAACACTTTTTCCTCACATTTTGGTGACAGAACGTTCTGGAATCTGAGAGGAGCCACAAATTCCCTTTCACTCAGCGTTCCCCCAAGTCTCCTGATAAAAATGATACCTCACTTGTGGGGGTAGGCCTAGTGCCCACGACAGGAAATGCCCCAAAACACAACATGGACACATCACATTTTGACAAAGAAAACAGAGCTGTTTTTTGCAAAGTGCCTAGCTGTGGATTTTGGCCTCTAGCTCAGCAGGCACCTAGGGAAACCTAGCAAACCTGCACAGTTTTGAAAACTAGACACCTAGGGGAATCCAAGATGGGGTGACTTGTGGGGCTCTGATCAGGTTCTGTTACCCAGAATCCTTGGGAAACCTCAAAATGTGGCCAAATAAACACCTTTTCCTCACATTTCGGTGACAGAAAGTTCTGGAATCTGAGAGGAGCCATGAATTTCCTTCCACCCAGCGTTTCCCCAAATCTCCCGATAAAAATGATACCTCACTTGTAGGGGTAGGCCTAGTGTCCCAGACAGGAAATGCCCCAAAACACAACATGGACACATCACATTTTGACAAAGAAAACAGAGCTGTTTTTTGCAAAGTGCCTAGCTGTGGATTTTGGCCTCTAGCTCAGCAGGCACCTAGGGAAACCTAGCAAACCTGCACAGTTTTGAAAACTAGACACCTAGGGGAATCCATGATGGGGTGACTTGTGGGGCTCTGATCAGGTTCTGTTACCCAGAATCCTTTGCAAACCTCAAAATGTTGCCAAAAAAAACACTTTTTCCTCACATTTCGGTGACAGAAAGTTCTGGAATCTGAGAGGAGCCACAAATTTCCTTTCACCCAGCGTTCCCCCAAGTCTCCCGATAACAATAACTCCTCACTTGTGGGGGTAAGCCTAGTGCCCGCGACAGGAAATGCCCCAAAACACAACATGGACACATCACATTTTGACAAAGAAAACAGAGCTGTTTTTTGCAAAGTGCCTAGCTGTGGATTTTGGCCTCTAGCTCAGAAGGCACCTAGTGAAACCTAGCAAACCTGCACAGTTTTGAAAACTAGAAACCTAAGGGAATCCAACATGGGGTGACTTGTGGGGCTCTGATCAGGTTCTGTTACCCAGAATCCTTTGCAAACCTCAAAATGTGGCCAAAAATACACTTTTTAATCTCATTTCGGTGACAGAAAGTTCTGGAATCTGAGAGGAGCCACAAATTCCCTTCCACCCAGCGTTCCCCCACGTCTCCTGATAAAAATGATACCTCACTTGTGGGGGTAGGCCTAGTGCCCACGACAGGAAATGCCCCAAAACACAACATGCACACATCACATTTTGACAAAGAAAACAGAGCTGTTTTTTGCAAAGTGCCTAGCTGTGGATTTTGGCCTCTAGCTCAGCAGGCACCTCAGGAAACCTAGCAAACCTGCACAGTTTTGAAAACTAGACACCTAGGGGAATCCAAGATGGGGTGACTTGTGGGGCTCTGATCAGGTTCTGTTACCCAGAATCCTTTGCAAACCTCAAAATGTTGCCAAAAAAAACACTTTTTCCTCACATTTCGGGGACAGAAAGTTCTGGAATCTGAGAGGAGCCACAAATTTCCTTTCACCCAGCTTTCCCCCAAGTCTCCCGATAACAATTACACCTCACTTGTGGGGGTAAGCCTAGTGCCCGCGACAGGAAATGCCCCAAAACACAACATGGACACATCACATTTTGATAAAGAAAACAGAGCTGTTTTTTGCAAAGTGCCTAGCTGTGGATTTTGGCCTCTAGCTCAGAAGGCACCTAGGGAAACCTAGCAAACCTGCACAGTTTTGAAAACTAGACACCTAAGGGAATCCAACATGGGGTGACTTGTGGGGCTCTGATCAGGTTCTGTTACCCAGAATCCTTTGCAAACCTCAAAATGTGGCAAAAAAAAACACTTTTTCCTCACATTTTGGTGACAGAAAGTTCTGGAATCTGAGAGGAGCCACAAATTCCCTTCCACTCAGCGTTCCCCCAAGTCTCCTGATAAAAATGATACCTCACTTGTAGGGGTAGGCCTAGTGCCCACGACAGGAAATGCCCCAAAACACAACATGGACACATCACATTTTGACAAAGAAAACAGAGCTGTTTTTTGCAAAGTGCCTAGCTGTGGATTTTGGCCTCTAGCTCAGCAGGCACCTAGGGAAACCTAGCAAACCTGCACAGTTTTGAAAACTAGATACCTAGAGGAATCCAAGATGGGGTAACTTGTGGGGCTCTGATCAGGTTCTGTTACCCAGAATCCTTTGCAAACCTCAAAATGTGGCCAAAAATACACTTTTTAATCACATTTCGGTGACAGAAAGTTCTGGAATCTGAGAGGAGCCACAAATTTCCTTTCACCCAGCGTTCCCACAAGTCTCCCGATAACAATTACACCTCACTTGTGGGGGTAGGCCTAATGTCCGCGACAGGAAATGCCCCAAAACACAACATGGACACATCACATTTTGACAAAGAAAACCGAGCTGCTTTTTGCAAAGTGCCTAGCTGTGGGTTTTGGCCTCTAGTTCAGAAGGCACCTAGGAAAACCTAGCAAACCTGCACAGTTTTGAAAACTAGACACCTAGGGGAATCCAACATGGGGTGACTTGTGGGGCTCTGATCAGGTTCTGTTACCCAGAATCCTTTGCAAACCTCAAAATGTGGCAAAAAAAACTTTTTCCTCACATTTTGGTGACAGAACTTTCTGGAATCTGAGAGGAGCCACAAATTCCCTTCCACCCAGCGTTCCCCCAAGTCTCCCGATAAAAATTATACCTCACTTGTGGGGATAGGCCTAGTGCCCACGACAGGAAATGCCCCAAAACACAACATGGACACATCACATTTTGACAAAGAAAACAGAGCTGTTTTTTGCAAAGTGCCTAGCTGTGGATTTTGGCCTCTAGCTCAGAAGGCACCTAGTGAAACCTAGCAAACCTGCACAGTTTTGAAAACTAGATACCTAGAGGAATCCAAGATGGGGTGACTAGTGGGGCTCTGATCAGGTTCTGTTACCCAGAATCCTTTGCAAACCTCAAAATGTGGCCAAAAATACACTTTTTAATCACATTTCGGTGACAGAAAGTTCAGGAATCTGAGAGGAGCCACAAATTCCCTTCCACCCAGCGTTCCCCCACGTCTCCTGATAAAAATGATACCTCACTTGTAGGGGTAGGCCTAGTGCCCACGACAGGAAATGCCCCAAAACACAACATGGACACATCACATTTTGACAAAGAAAACAGAGCTGTTTTTTGCAAAGTGCCTAGCTGTGGATTTTGGCCTCTAGCTCAGCAGGCACCTCGGGAAACCTAGCAAACCTGCACAGTTTTGAAAACTAGACACCTAGGGGAATCCAAGATGGGGTGACTTGTGGGGCTCTGATCAGGTTCTGTTACCCAGAATCCTTTGCAAACCTCAAAATGTTGCCAAAAAAACACTTTTTCCTCACATTTCGGTGACAGAAAGTTCTGGAATCTGAGAGGAGCCACAAATTTCCTTTCACCCAGCGTTCCCCCAAGTCTCCCGATAACAATTACACCTCACTTGTGGGGGTAAGCCTAGTGCCCGCGACAGGAAATGCCCCAAAACACAACATGGACACATCACATTTTGATAAAGAAAACAGAGCTGTTTTTTGCAAAGTGCCTAGCTGTGGATTTTGGCCTCTAGCTCAGAAGGCACCTAGGGAAACCTAGCAAACCTGCACAGTTTTTAAAACTAGACACCTAAGGGAATCCAACATGGGGTGACTTGTGGGGCTCTGATCAGGTTCTGTTACCCAGAATCCTTTGCAAACCTCAAAATGTGGCCAAAAAAACACTTTTTCCTCACATTTTGGTGACAGAAAGTTCTGGAATCTGAGAGGAGCCACGAATTCCCTTCCACTCAGCGTTCCCCCAAGTCTCCTGATAAAAATGATACCTCACTTGTAGGGGTAGGCCTAGTGCCCACGACAGGAAATGCCCCAAAACACAACATGGACACATCACATTTTGACAAAGAAAACAGAGCTGTTTTTTGCAAAGTGCCTAGCTGTGGATTTTGGCCTCTAGCTCAGCAGGCACCTAGGGAAACCTAGCAAACCTGCACAGTTTTGAAAACTAGATACCTGGAGGAATCCAAAATGGGGTAACTTGTGGGGCTCTGATCAGGTTCTGTTACCCAGAATCCTTTGCAAACCTCAAAATGTGGCCAAAAATACACTTTTTAATCACATTTCGGTGACAGAAAGTTCTGGAATCTGAGAGGAGCCACAAATTTCCTTTCACCCAGCGTTCCCCCAAGTCTCCCGATAACAATTACACCTCACTTGTGGGGGTAGGCCTAGTGTCCGCGACAGGAAATGCCCCAAAACACAACATGGACACATCACATTTTGACAAAGAAAACCGAGCTGTTTTTTGCAAAGTGCCTAGCTGTGGGTTTTGGCCTCTAGCTCAGCAGGCACCTAGGGAAACCTAGCAAACCTGCACAGTTTTGAAAACTAGACACCTAGGGGAATCCAAGATGGGGTGACTTGTGGGGCTCTGATCAGGTTCTGTTACCCAGAATCCTTTGCAAACCTCAAAAAGTGGCCAAAAAAACACCTTTTCCTCACATTTAGGTGACAGAAAGTTCAGGAATCTGAGAGGAGCCACGAATTTCCTTCCACCCCGCGTTTCCCCAAGTCTCCTGATAAAAATGATACCTCACTTGTGGGGGTAGGCCTAGTACCCGCGACAGGAAATGCCCCAAAACACAACATGGACACATCACATTTTGACAAAGAAAACAGAGCTGTTTTTTGCAAAGTGCCTACCTGTGGAATTTGGCCTCTAGCTCAGCAGGCACCTAGGGAAACCTAGCAAACCTGCACAGTTTTGAAAACTAGACACCTAGGGGAATTCAAGATGGGGTGACTTGTGGGGCTCTGATCAGGTTCTGTTACCCAGAATCCTTTGCAAACCTCAAAATGTGGCCAAAAAAACACCTTTTCCTCACATTTCGGTGACAGAAAGTTCTGGAATCTGAGAGGAGCCGCGAATTTCCTTCCACCCAGCGTTTCCCCAAGTCTCCTGATAAAAATTATACCTCACTTGTGGGGGTAGGCCTAGTGCCCACGACAGGAAATGCCCCAAAACACAACATGGACACATCACATTTTGACAAAGAAAACAGAGCTGTTTTTTGCAAAGTGCCTAGCTGTGGATTTTGGCCTCTAGCTCAGCAGGCACCTAGGGAAACCTAGCAAACCTGCATAGTTTTGAAAACTAGACACCTAGGGGAATCTAAGATGGGGTGACTTGTGTGGCTCTGATTAGTTTCTGTTACCCAGAATCCTTTGCAAACCTTAAAATGTGGCCAAAAAAACACTTTTTCCTCACATTTCGGTGACAGAAAGTTCTGGAATCTGAGAGGAGCCACACATTTCCTTCCACCCAGCATTCCCCCGAGTCTCCCGATAAAAATTATACCTCACTTGTGGGGGTAGGCCTAGTACCCACGACAGGAAATGCCCCAAAACACAACATGGACACATCACATTTTGACAAAGAAAACAGGGCTGTTTTTTGCAAAGTGCCTAGCTGTGGATTTTGGCCTTTAGCTCAGCAGGCACCTAGGGAAACCTAGCAAACCTGCACAGTTTGAAAACTAGACACCTAGGGGAATCCAAGATGGGGTGATTTGTGGGGCTCTGATCAGGTTCTGTTACCCAGAATCCTTTGCAAACGTCAAAATGTGGCCAAAAAAACACCTTTTCCTCACATTTCGGTGACAGAAAGTTCTGGAATCTGAGAGGAGCCATGAATTTCCTTCCACCCAGCGTTTCCCCAAGTCTCCCGATAAAAATGATACCTAACTTGTAGGGGTAGGCCTACTGCCCGTGACAGGAAATGCCCCAAAACACAACATGGACACATCACATTTTGACAAAGAAAACAGAGCTGTTTTTTGCAAAGTGCCTAGCTATGGATTTTGGCCTCTAGCTCAGCAGGCACCTAGGGAAACCTAGCAAACCTGCACAGTTTTGAAAACTAGACACCTAGGGGAATCCAAGATGGGGCGACTTGTGGGGCTCTGATCAGGTTCTGTTACCCAGAATCCTTTGCAAACCTCAAAAAGTGGCCAAAAAAACACCTTTTCCTCACATTTAGGTGACAGAAAGTTCTGGAATCTGAGAGGAGCCATGAATTTCCTTCCACCCAGCATTTCCCCAAGTCTCCTGATAAAAATGATACCTCTCTTGTTGGGGTAGGCCTAGTACCCGCGACAGGAAATGCCCCAAAACACAACATGGACACATCACATTTTGACAAAGAAAACAGAGCTGTTTATTGCAAAGTGTCTACCTGTGGATTTTGGCCTCTAGCTCAGCAGGCACCTAGGGAAACCTAGCAAACCTGCACAGTTTTGAAAACTAGACACCTAGTGGAATCCAAGATGGGGTGTCTTGTGGGGCTCTGATCACGTTCTGTTACCCAGAATCCTTTGCAAACTTCAAAATGTGGCCAAAAAAACACCTTTTCCTCACATTTCTGTGACAGAAAGTTCTAGAATCTGAGAGGAGCAACACATTTCCTTCCTCCCAGCGTTCCCCCAAGTCTCCCGATAGAAATGATACCTCACTTGTGGGGGTAGGCCTAGTGCCCACGACAGGAAATGCCCCAAAACACAACATGGTCACATCACATTTTGACAAAGAAAACAGAGCTGTTTTTTGCAGAGTGCCTAGCTGTGGATTTTGGCTTCTAGCTCAGCAGGCACCTAGGGAAACCTAGCAAACCTGCACAGTTTTGAAAACTAGACACCTAAGGGAATCCAACATGGGGTGACTTGTGGGGCTCTGATCAGGTTCTGTTACCCAGAATCCTTTGCAAACCTCAAAATGTGGCAAAAAAAAACACTTTTTCCTCACATTTTGGTGACAGAAAGTTCTGGAATCTGAGAGGAGCCACAAATTCCCTTCCACTCAGCGTTCCCCCAAGTCTCCTGATAAAAATGATACCTCACTTGTAGGGGTAGGCCTAGTGCCCACGACAGGAAATGCCCCAAAACACAACATGGACACATCACATTTTGACAAAGAAAACAGAGCTGTTTTTTGCAAAGTGCCTAGCTGTGGATTTTGGCCTCTAGCTCAGCAGGCACCTAGGGAAACCTAGCAAACCTGCACAGTTTTGAAAACTAGATACCTAGAGGAATCCAAGATGGGGTAACTTGTGGGGCTCTGATCAGGTTCTGTTACCCAGAATCCTTTGCAAACCTCAAAATGTGGCCAAAAATACACTTTTTAATCACATTTCGGTGACAGAAAGTTCTGGAATCTGAGAGGAGCCACAAATTTCCTTTCACCCAGCGTTCCCACAAGTCTCCCGATAACAATTACACCTCACTTGTGGGGGTAGGCCTAATGTCCGCGACAGGAAATGCCCCAAAACACAACATGGACACATCACATTTTGACAAAGAAAACCGAGCTGCTTTTTGCAAAGTGCCTAGCTGTGGGTTTTGGCCTCTAGTTCAGAAGGCACCTAGGAAAACCTAGCAAACCTGCACAGTTTTGAAAACTAGATACCTAGAGGAATCCAAGATGGGGTGACTAGTGGGGCTCTGATCAGGTTCTGTTACCCAGAATCCTTTGCAAACCTCAAAATGTGGCCAAAAATACACTTTTTAATCACATTTCGGTGACAGAAAGTTCAGGAATCTGAGAGGAGCCACAAATTCCCTTCCACCCAGCGTTCCCCCACGTCTCCTGATAAAAATGATACCTCACTTGTAGGGGTAGGCCTAGTGCCCACGACAGGAAATGCCCCAAAACACAACATGGACACATCACATTTTGACAAAGAAAACAGAGCTGTTTTTTGCAAAGTGCCTAGCTGTGGATTTTGGCCTCTAGCTCAGCAGGCACCTCGGGAAACCTAGCAAACCTGCACAGTTTTGAAAACTAGACACCTAGGGGAATCCAAGATGGGGTGACTTGTGGGGCTCTGATCAGGTTCTGTTACCCAGAATCCTTTGCAAACCTCAAAATGTTGCCAAAAAAACACTTTTTCCTCACATTTCGGTGACAGAAAGTTCTGGAATCTGAGAGGAGCCACAAATTTCCTTTCACCCAGCGTTCCCCCAAGTCTCCCGATAACAATTACACCTCACTTGTGGGGGTAAGCCTAGTGCCCGCGACAGGAAATGCCCCAAAACACAACATGGACACATCACATTTTGATAAAGAAAACAGAGCTGTTTTTTGCAAAGTGCCTAGCTGTGGATTTTGGCCTCTAGCTCAGAAGGCACCTAGGGAAACCTAGCAAACCTGCACAGTTTTTAAAACTAGACACCTAAGGGAATCCAACATGGGGTGACTTGTGGGGCTCTGATCAGGTTCTGTTACCCAGAATCCTTTGCAAACCTCAAAATGTGGCCAAAAAAACACTTTTTCCTCACATTTTGGTGACAGAAAGTTCTGGAATCTGAGAGGAGCCACGAATTCCCTTCCACTCAGCGTTCCCCCAAGTCTCCTGATAAAAATGATACCTCACTTGTAGGGGTAGGCCTAGTGCCCACGACAGGAAATGCCCCAAAACACAACATGGACACATCACATTTTGACAAAGAAAACAGAGCTGTTTTTTGCAAAGTGCCTAGCTGTGGATTTTGGCCTCTAGCTCAGCAGGCACCTAGGGAAACCTAGCAAACCTGCACAGTTTTGAAAACTAGATACCTGGAGGAATCCAAAATGGGGTAACTTGTGGGGCTCTGATCAGGTTCTGTTACCCAGAATCCTTTGCAAACCTCAAAATGTGGCCAAAAATACACTTTTTAATCACATTTCGGTGACAGAAAGTTCTGGAATCTGAGAGGAGCCACAAATTTCCTTTCACCCAGCGTTCCCCCAAGTCTCCCGATAACAATTACACCTCACTTGTGGGGGTAGGCCTAGTGTCCGCGACAGGAAATGCCCCAAAACACAACATGGACACATCACATTTTGACAAAGAAAACCGAGCTGTTTTTTGCAAAGTGCCTAGCTGTGGGTTTTGGCCTCTAGCTCAGCAGGCACCTAGGGAAACCTAGCAAACCTGCACAGTTTTGAAAACTAGACACCTAGGGGAATCCAAGATGGGGTGACTTGTGGGGCTCTGATCAGGTTCTGTTACCCAGAATCCTTTGCAAACCTCAAAAAGTGGCCAAAAAAACACCTTTTCCTCACATTTAGGTGACAGAAAGTTCAGGAATCTGAGAGGAGCCACGAATTTCCTTCCACCCCGCGTTTCCCCAAGTCTCCTGATAAAAATGATACCTCACTTGTGGGGGTAGGCCTAGTACCCGCGACAGGAAATGCCCCAAAACACAACATGGACACATCACATTTTGACAAAGAAAACAGAGCTGTTTTTTGCAAAGTGCCTACCTGTGGAATTTGGCCTCTAGCTCAGCAGGCACCTAGGGAAACCTAGCAAACCTGCACAGTTTTGAAAACTAGACACCTAGGGGAATTCAAGATGGGGTGACTTGTGGGGCTCTGATCAGGTTCTGTTACCCAGAATCCTTTGCAAACCTCAAAATGTGGCCAAAAAAACACCTTTTCCTCACATTTCGGTGACAGAAAGTTCTGGAATCTGAGAGGAGCCGCGAATTTCCTTCCACCCAGCGTTTCCCCAAGTCTCCTGATAAAAATTATACCTCACTTGTGGGGGTAGGCCTAGTGCCCACGACAGGAAATGCCCCAAAACACAACATGGACACATCACATTTTGACAAAGAAAACAGAGCTGTTTTTTGCAAAGTGCCTAGCTGTGGATTTTGGCCTCTAGCTCAGCAGGCACCTAGGGAAACCTAGCAAACCTGCATAGTTTTGAAAACTAGACACCTAGGGGAATCTAAGATGGGGTGACTTGTGTGGCTCTGATTAGTTTCTGTTACCCAGAATCCTTTGCAAACCTTAAAATGTGGCCAAAAAAACACTTTTTCCTCACATTTCGGTGACAGAAAGTTCTGGAATCTGAGAGGAGCCACACATTTCCTTCCACCCAGCATTCCCCCGAGTCTCCCGATAAAAATTATACCTCACTTGTGGGGGTAGGCCTAGTACCCACGACAGGAAATGCCCCAAAACACAACATGGACACATCACATTTTGACAAAGAAAACAGGGCTGTTTTTTGCAAAGTGCCTAGCTGTGGATTTTGGCCTTTAGCTCAGCAGGCACCTAGGGAAACCTAGCAAACCTGCACAGTTTGAAAACTAGACACCTAGGGGAATCCAAGATGGGGTGATTTGTGGGGCTCTGATCAGGTTCTGTTACCCAGAATCCTTTGCAAACGTCAAAATGTGGCCAAAAAAACACCTTTTCCTCACATTTCGGTGACAGAAAGTTCTGGAATCTGAGAGGAGCCATGAATTTCCTTCCACCCAGCGTTTCCCCAAGTCTCCCGATAAAAATGATACCTAACTTGTAGGGGTAGGCCTACTGCCCGTGACAGGAAATGCCCCAAAACACAACATGGACACATCACATTTTGACAAAGAAAACAGAGCTGTTTTTTGCAAAGTGCCTAGCTATGGATTTTGGCCTCTAGCTCAGCAGGCACCTAGGGAAACCTAGCAAACCTGCACAGTTTTGAAAACTAGACACCTAGGGGAATCCAAGATGGGGCGACTTGTGGGGCTCTGATCAGGTTCTGTTACCCAGAATCCTTTGCAAACCTCAAAAAGTGGCCAAAAAAACACCTTTTCCTCACATTTAGGTGACAGAAAGTTCTGGAATCTGAGAGGAGCCATGAATTTCCTTCCACCCAGCATTTCCCCAAGTCTCCTGATAAAAATGATACCTCACTTGTTGGGGTAGGCCTAGTACCCGCGACAGGAAATGCCCCAAAACACAACATGGACACATCACATTTTGACAAAGAAAACAGAGCTGTTTATTGCAAAGTGTCTACCTGTGGATTTTGGCCTCTAGCTCAGCAGGCACCTAGGGAAACCTAGCAAACCTGCACAGTTTTGAAAACTAGACACCTAGTGGAATCCAAGATGGGGTGTCTTGTGGGGCTCTGATCACGTTCTGTTACCCAGAATCCTTTGCAAACTTCAAAATGTGGCCAAAAAAACACCTTTTCCTCACATTTCTGTGACAGAAAGTTCTAGAATCTGAGAGGAGCAACACATTTCCTTCCTCCCAGCGTTCCCCCAAGTCTCCCGATAGAAATGATACCTCACTTGTGGGGGTAGGCCTAGTGCCCACGACAGGAAATGCCCCAAAACACAACATGGTCACATCACATTTTGACAAAGAAAACAGAGCTGTTTTTTGCAGAGTGCCTAGCTGTGGATTTTGGCTTCTAGCTCAGCAGGCACCTAGGGAAACCTAGCAAACCTGCACAGTTTTGAAAACTAGACACCTAAGGAATCCAATATGGGGTGACTTGTGGGGCTCTAATCAGGTTCTGTTACCCCAGAATCCTTTGCAAACCTCAAAATGTGGCCAAAAAAAAACTTTTTCCTCATATTTTGGTGACAGAAAGTTCTGGAATCTGAGAAGAGCCACAAATTCCCTTCCACCCAGCGTTCCCCCAAGTCTCCCGATAAAAATGATATCTCACTTGTGAGGGTAGGCCTAGTGCCCACGACAGGAAATGCCCCAAAACACAACATGGACACATCACATTAAGACAAAGAAAACAGAGCTGTTTTTTGCAAAGTGCCTAGCTGTGGATTTTGTCCTCTAGCTCAGCAGGCACCTAGGGAAACCTAGCAAACCTGCACAGTTTTGAAAACTAGACACCTAGGGGAATTCAAGATGGGGTGACTTGTGGGGCTCTGATCAGGTTCTGTTACCCAGAATCCTTTGCAAACCTCAAAATGTGGCCAAAAAAACACCTTTTCCTCACATTTTGGTGACAGAAAGTTCTGGAATCTGAGAGGAGCCGCGAATTTCCTTCCACCCAGCGTTTCCCCAAGTCTCCTGATAAAAATGATACCTCACTTGTGGGGGTAGGCCTAGTGCCCACGACAGGAAATGCCCCAAAACACAACATGGACAAATCACATTTTGTCAAAGAAAACAGAGCTGTTTTTTGCAAAGTGCCTAGCTGTGGATTTTGGCCTCTAGCTCAGCATGCACCTAGGGAAACCTAGCAAACCTGCACAGTTTTGAAAACTAGACACCTAGGGGAATCTAAGATGGGGTGACTTGTGGGGCTCTGATTAGTTTCTGTTACCCAGAATCCTTTGCAAACCTCAAAATGTGGCCAAAAAAACACTTTTTCCTCATATTTCGGTGACAGAAAGTTCTGGAATCTGAGAGGAGCCACACATTTCCTTCCACCCAGCATTCCCCCAAGTCTCCCGATAAAAATGATACCTCACTTGTGGGGGTAGGCCTAGTACCCACGACAGGAAATGCACCAAAACACAACATGGACACATCACATTTTGACAAAGAAAACAGAGCTGTTTTTTGCAAAGTGCCTAGCTGTGGATTTTGGCCTCTAGCTCAGCAGGCACCTAGGGAAACCTAGCAAACCTGCACAGTTTTGAAAACTAGACACCTAAGAGCATCCAACATGGGGTGACTTGTGGGGCTCTGATCAGGTTCTGTTACCCAGAATCCTTTGCAAACATCAAAATGTGGTCAAAAAAACTATTTTTCCTCACATTTTGGTGACAGAAAGTTCTGGAATCTGAGAGGAGCCACAAATTCCCTTCCACCCAGCGTTCCCCCAAGTCTCCCGATAAAAATGATACCTCACTTGTGGGGGTAGGCCTAGTGCCCACGACAGGAAATGCCCCAAAACACAACATCGACACATCACATTTTGACAAAGAAAACAGAGCTGTTTTTTGCAAAGTGCCTAGCTGTGGATTTTGGCCTCTAGCTCAGCAGGCACCTAGGGAAACCTAGCAAACCGGCACAGTTTTGAAAACTAGACACATAGGGGAATCCAAGATGGGGTGACTTGTGGCGCTCTGATCAGGTTCTGTTACCCAGAATCCTTTACAAACCTCAAAATGTGGCCAATAAGACACCTCTTCGTCACATTTCGGTGACAGAAAGTTCTGGAATCTGAGAGGAGCCACGAATTTCCTTGCACCCAGCGTTTCCCCAAGTCTCCCGATAAAAATGATACCTCACTTGTAGGGGTAGGCCTAGTGCCCGCAACAGGAAATGCCCCAAAACACAACATGGACACATCACATTTTGACAAAGAAATCAGAGCTGTTTTTTGCCGAGTGCCTAGCTGTGTATTTTGGCCTCTAGCTCAGCAGGCACCTAGGGAAACCTAGCAAACCTGCACAGTTTTGAAAACTAGACACCTAAGGGAATCCAACATGGGGTGACTTGTGGGGCTCTGATCAGGTTCTGTTACCCAGAATCCTTTCCAAACCACAAAATGTGGCCAAAAAACACTTTTTCCTCACATTTTGGTGACAGAAAGTTCTGGAATCTGAGAGGAGCCACAAATTCCCTTCCACCCAGCGTTCCCCCAAGTCTCCCGATAAAAATGATACCTCACTTGTGGGGGTAGGCCTAGTGCCCACGACAGGAAATGCCCCAAAACACAACATGGACACATCACATTTTGACAAAGAAAACCGAGCTGTTTTTTGCAAAGTGCCTAGCTGTGGATTTTGGCCTCTAGCTCAGCAGGCACCTAGGGAAACCTAGCAAACCTGCACAGTTTTGAAAACTAAACACCTAAGGGAATCCAACATGGGGTGACTTGTGGGGCTCTGATCAGGTTCTGTTACCCAGAATCCTTTGCAAACCTCAAAATGTTGCCAAAAAAAACACTTTTTCCTCACATTTTGGTGACAGAAAGTTCTGGAATCTGAGAGGAGCCACAAATTTCCTTTCACCCAGCGTTCCCCCAAGTCTCCCGATAACAATTACACCTCACTTGTGGGGGTAAGCCTAGTGCCCGCGACAGGAAATGCCCCAAAACACAACATGGACACATCACATTTTGACAAAGAAAACAGAGCTGTTTTTTGCAAAGTGCCTAGCGGTGGATTTTGGCCTCTAGCTCAAGGGGCACCTAGGGAAACCTGGCAAACCTGCACAGTTTTGAAAACTAGACACCTTAGGAAATCCAACATGGGGTGACTTGTGAGGCTCTGATAAGGTTCTGTTACCCAGAATCCTTTGCAAACCTCAAAATGTGGCAAAAAAAACACTTTTTCCTCACATTTTGGTGACAGAAAGTTCTGGAATCTGAGAGGAGCCACAAATTCCCTTCCACTCAGCGTTCCCCCAAATCTCCTGATAAAAATGATACCTCACTTCTGGGGGTAGGCCTAGTCCCACGACAGGAAATGCCCCAAAACACAACATGGACACATCACATTTTGACAAAGAAAACAGAGCTGTTTTTTGCAAAGTGCCTAGCTGTGGATTTTGGCCTCTAGCTCAGCAGGCACCTAGGGAAACCTAGCAAACCTGCACAGTTTTGAAAACTAGACACTTAGGGGAATCCAAGATGGGGTGACTTGTGGGGCTTTGATCAGGCTCTGTTACCCAGAATCCTTTGCAAACCTCAAAATGTGGCCAAAAAAACACTTTTTAATCACATTTCGGTGACAGAAAGTTCTTGAATCTGAGAGGAGCCACAAATTTCCTTTCACCCAGCGTTCCCCCAAGTCTCCCGATAACAATTACACCTCACTTGTGGGGGTAGGCCTAGTGCCCACGACAGGAAATGCCCCAAAACACAACATGGACACATCACATTTTGACAAAGAAAACACAGCTGTTTTTTGCAAAGTGCCTAGCTGTGGATTTTGGCCTCTCGCTCAGAAGGCACCTAGGGAAACCTAGCAAACCTGCACAGTTTTGAAAACTAGACACCTAGGGGAATCCAACATGGGGTGACTTGTGGGGGCTGTGATCAGGTTCTGTTACCCTGAATCCTTTGCAAACCTCAAAATGTGGCAAAAAAAACACTTTTTCCTCACATTTTGGTGACAGAACGTTCTGGAATCTGAGAGGAGCCACAAATTCCCTTTCACTCAGCGTTCCCCCAAGTCTCCTGATAAAAATGATACCTCACTTTTGGGGGTAGGCCTAGTGCCCACGACAGGAAATGCCCCAAAACACAACATGGACACCTCACATTTTGACAAAGAAAACAGAGCTGTTTTTTGCAAAGTGCCTAGCTGTGGATTTTGGCCTCTAGCTCAGCAGGCACCTAGGGAAACCTAGCAAACCTGCACAGTTTTGAAAACTAGACACCTAGGGGAATCCAAGATGGGGTGACTTGTGGGGCTCTGATCAGGTTCTGTTACCCAGAATCCTTGGGAAACCTCAAAATGTGGCCAAATAAACACCTTTTCCTCACATTTCGGTGACAGAAAGTTCTGGAATCTGAGAGGAGCCACGAATTTCCTTCCACCCAGCGTTTCCCCAAATCTCCCGATAAAAATGATACCTCACTTGTAGGGGTAGGCCTAGTGTCCCAGACAGGAAATGCCCCAAAACACAACATGGACACATCACATTTTGACAAAGAAAACAGAGCTGTTTTTTGCAGAGTGCCTAGCTGTGGATTTTGGCCTCTAGCTCAGCAGGCACCTAGGGAAACCTAGCAAACCTGCACAGTTTTGAAAACTAGACACCTAAGGGAATCCAACATGGGGTGACTTGTGGGGCTCTGCTCAGGTTCTGTTACCCAGAATCCTTTGCAAACCTCAAAATGTGGCCAAAAAAACACTTTCTCCTCACATTTTGGTGACAGAAAGTTCTGGAATCTGAGAGGAGCCACAAATTCCCTTCCACCCAGTGTTCCCCCAAGTCTCCTGATAAAAATGATACCTCACTTGTGGGGGTAGGCCTAGTGCCCACGACAGGAAATGCCCCAAAACACAACATGGACACATCACATTTTGACAAAGAAAACAGAGCTGTTTTTTGCAAAGTGCCTAGCTGTGGATTTTGGCCTCTATCTCAGCAGGCACCTCGGGAAACCTAGCAATCCTGCACAGTTTTGAAAACTAGACACCTAGGGGAATCCAAGATGGGGTGACTTGTGGGGCTCTGATCAGGTTCTGTTACCCAGAATCCTTGGGAAACCTCAAAATGTGGCCAAATAAACACCTTTTCCTCACATTTAGGTGACAGAAAGTTCTGGAATCTGAGAGGAGCCATGAATTTCCTTCCACCCAGCGTTTCCCCAAATCTCCCGATAAAAATGATACCTCACTTGTAGGGGTAGGCCTAGTGTCCCAGACAGGAAATGCCCCAAAACACAACATGGACACATCACATTTTGACAAAGAAAACAGAGCTGTTTTTTGCAGAGTGCCTAGCTGTGGATTTTGGCCTCTAGCTCAGCAGGCACCTAGGGAAACCTAGCAAACCTGCACAGTTTTGAAAACTAGACACCTAAGGGAATCCAACATGGGGTGACTTGTGGGGCTCTGATCAGGTTCTGTTACCCAGAATCCTTTCCAAACCACAAAATGTGGCCAAAAAACACTTTTTCCTCACATTTTGGTGACAGAAAGTTCTGGAATCTGAGAGGAGCCACAAATTCCCTTCCACCCAGCGTTCCCCCAAGTCTCCCGATAAAAATTATACCTCACTTGTGGGGGTAGGCCTAGTGCCCACGACAGGAAATGCCCCAAAACACAACATGGACACATCACATTTTGACAAAGAAAACAGAGCTGTTTTTTGCAAAGTGCCTAGCTGTGGATTTTGGCCTCTAGCTCAGCAGGCACCTCGGGAAAGCTAGCAAACCTGCACAGTTTTGAAAACTAGACACCTAGGGGAATCCAAGATGGGGTGACTTGTGGGGCTCTGATCAGGTTCTGTTACCCAGATTCCTTTGCAAACCTCAAAATGTTGCCAAAAAAAACACTTTTTCCTCACATTTCGGTGACAGAAAGTTCTGGAATCTGAGAGGAGCCACAAATTTCCTTTCACCCAGCGTTCCCCCAAGTCTCCCGATAACAATAACACCTCACTTGTGGGGGTAAGCCTAGTGCCCGCGACAGGAAATGCCCCAAAACACAACATGGACACATCACATTTTGACAAAGAAAACAGAGCTGTTTTTTGCAAAGTGCCTAGCTGTGGATTTTGGCCTCTAGCTCAGAAGGCACCTAGGGAAACCTAGCAAACCTGCACAGTTTCAAAACTAGACACCTAAGGGAATCCAAGATGGGGTGACTTGTGGGGCTCTGATCACGTTCTGTTACCCAGAATCCTTTGCAAACCTCAAAATGTGGCCAAAAAAACACCTTTTCCTCACATTTCGGTGACAGAAAGTTCTGGAATCTGAGAGGAGCAACACATTTCCTTCCACCCAGCGTTCCCCCAAGTCTCCCGATAGAAATGATACTTCACTTGTGGGGGTAGGCCTAGTGCCCACGACAGGAAATGCCCCAAAACACAACATGGACACATCACATTTTGACAAAGAAAACAGAGCTGTTTTTTGCAAAGTGCCTAGCTGTGGATTTTGGCCTCTAGCTCAGCAGGCACCTAGGGAAACCTAGCAAACCTGCACAGTTTGAAAACTAGACACCTAAGGGAATCCAAGATGGGGTGACTTGTGGGGCTCTGATCAGGTTCTGTTACCCAGAATCCTTTGCAAACCTCAAAATGTGGCCAAAAAAACACCTTTTCCTCACATTTTGGTGACAGAAAGTTCTGGAATCTGAGAGGAGCCGCGAATTTCCTTCCACCCAGCGTTTCCCCAAGTCTCCTGATAAAAATGATACCTCACTTGTGGGGGTAGGCCTAGTGCCCACGACAGGAAATGCCCCAAAACACAAAATGGACACATCACATTTTGACAAAGAAAACAGAGCTGTTTTTTGCAAAGTGCCTAGCTGTGGATTTTGGCCTCTAGCTCAGCAGGCACCTCGGGAAACCTAGCAAACCTGCACAGTTTTGAAAACTAGACACCTAGGGGAATCCAAGATGGGGTGACTTGTGGGGCTCTGATCAGGTTCTGTTACCCAGAATCCTTTGCAAACCTCAAAATGTTGCCAAAAAAACACTTTTTCCTCACATTTCGGTGACAGAAAGTTCTGGAATCTGAGAGGAGCCACAAATTTCCTTTCACCCAGCGTTCCCCCAAGTCTCCCGATAACAATTACACCTCACTTGTGGGGGTAAGCCTAGTGCCCGCGACAGGAAATGCCCCAAAACACAACATGGACACATCACATTTTGATAAAGAAAACAGAGCTGTTTTTTGCAAAGTGCCTAGCTGTGGATTTTGGCCTCTAGCTCAGAAGGCACCTAGGGAAACCTAGCAAACCTGCACAGTTTTGAAAACTAGACACCTAAGGGAATCCAACATGGGGTGACTTGTGGGGCTCTGATCAGGTTCTGTTACCCAGAATCCTTTGCAAACCTCAAAATGTGGCAAAAAAAACACTTTTTCCTCACATTTTGGTGACAGAAAGTTCTGGAATCTGAGAGGAGCCACGAATTCCCTTCCACTCAGCGTTCCCCCAAGTCTCCTGATAAAAATGATACCTCACTTGTAGGGGTAGGCCTAGTGCCCACGACAGGAAATGCCCCAAAACACAACATGGACACATCACATTTTGACAAAGAAAACAGAGCTGTTTTTTGCAAAGTGCCTAGCTGTGGATTTTGGCCTCTAGCTCAGCAAGCACCTAGGGAAACCTAGCAAACCTGCACAGTTTTGAAAACTAGATACCTAGAGGAATCCAAAATGGGGTAACTTGTGGGGCTCTGATCAGGTTCTGTTACCCAGAATCCTTTGCAAACCTCAAAATGTGGCAAAAAATACACTTTTTAATCACATTTCGGTGACAGAAAGTTCTGGAATCTGAGAGGAGCCACAAATTTCCTTTCACCCAGCGTTCCCCCAAGTCTCCCGATTACAATTACACCTCACTTGTGGGGGTAGGCCTAGTGTCCGCGACAGGAAATGCCCCAAAACACAACATGGACACATCACATTTTGACAAAGAAAACCGAGCTGTTTTTTGCAAAGTGCCTAGCTGTGGGTTTTGGCCTCTAGCTCAGCAGGCACCTAGGGAAACCTAGCAAACCTGCACAGTTTTGAAAACTAGACACCTAGGGGAATCCAAGATGGGGTGACTTGTGGGGCTCTGATCAGGTTCTGTTACCCAGAATCCTTTGCAAACCTCAAAAAGTGGCCAAAAAAACACCTTTTCCTCACATTTAGGTGACAGAAAGTTCTGGAATCTGAGAGGAGCCACGAATTTCCTTCCACCCCGCGTTTCCCCAAGTCTCCTGATAAAAATGATACCTCACTTGTGGGGGTAGGCCTAGTACCCGCGACAGGAAATGCCCCAAAACACAACATGGACACATCACATTTTGACAAAGAAAACAGAGCTGTTTTTTGCAAAGTGCCTACCTGTGGAATTTGGCCTCTAGCTCAGCAGGCACCTAGGGAAACCTAGCAAACCTGCACAGTTTTGAAAACTAGACACCTAGGGGAATTCAAGATGGGGTGACTTGTGGGGCTCTGATCAGGTTCTGTTACCCAGAATCCTTTGCAAACCTCAAAATGTGGCCAAAAAAACACCTTTTCCTCACATTTCGGTGACAGAAAGTTCTGGAATCTGAGAGGAGCCGCGAATTTCCTTCCACCCAGCGTTTCCCCAAGTCTCCTGATAAAAATGATACCTCACTTGTGGGGGTAGGCCTAGTGCCCACGACAGGAAATGCCCCAAAACACAACATGGACACATCACATTTTGACAAAGAAAACAGAGCTGTTTTTTGCAAAGTGCCTAGCTGTGGATTTTGGCCTCTAGCTCAGCAGGCACCTAGGGAAACCTAGCAAACCTGCATAGTTTTGAAAACTAGACACCTAGGGGAATCTAAGATGGGGTGACTTGTGTTGCTCTGATTAGTTTCTGTTACCCAGAATCCTTTGCAAACCTTAAAATGTGGCCAAAAAAACACTTTTTCCTCACATTTCGGTGACAGAAAGTTCTGGAATCTGAGAGGAGCCACACATTTCCTTCCACCCAGCATTCCCCCGAGTCTCCCGATAAAAATGATACCTCACTTGTGGGGGTAGGCCTAGTACCCACGACAGGAAATGCCCCAAAACACAACATGGACACATCACATTTTGACAAAGAAAACAGGGCTGTTTTTTGCAAAGTGCCTAGCTGTGGATTTTGGCCTTTAGCTCAGCAGGCACCTAGGGAAACCTAGCAAACCTGCACAGTTTGAAAACTAGACACCTAGGGGAATCCAAGATGGGGTGATTTGTGGGGCTCTGATCAGGTTCTGTTACCCAGAATCCTTTGCAAACCTCAAAATGTGGCCAATAAAACACCTTTTCCTCACATTTCGGTGACAGAAAGTTCTGGAATCTGAGAGGAGCCATGAATTTCCTTCCACCCAGCGTTTCCCCAAGTCTCCCGATAAAAATGATACCTAACTTGTAGGGGTAGGCCTACTGCCCGTGACAGGAAATGCCCCAAAACACAACATGGACACATCACATTTTGACAAAGAAAACAGAGCTGTTTTTTGCAAAGTGCCTAGCTGTGGATTTTGGCCTCTAGCTCAGCAGGCACCTAGGGAAACCTAGCAAACCTGCACAGTTTTGAAAACTAGATACCTAGAGGAATCCAAAATGGGGTAACTTGTGGGGCTCTGATCAGGTTCTGTTACCCAGAATCCTTTGCAAACCTCAAAATGTGGCAAAAAATACACTTTTTAATCACATTTCGGTGACAGAAAGTTCTGGAATCTGAGAGGAGCCACAAATTTCCTTTCACCCAGCGTTCCCCCAAGTCTCCCGATAACAATTACACCTCACTTGTGGGGGTAGGCCTAGTGTCCGCGACAGGAAATGCCCCAAAACACAACATGGACACATCACATTTTGACAAAGAAAACCGAGCTGTTTTTTGCAAAGTGCCTAGCTGTGGGTTTTGGCCTCTAGCTCAGCAGGCACCTAGGGAAACCTAGCAAACCTGCACAGTTTTGAAAACTAGACACCTAGGGGAATCCAAGATGGGGTGACTTGTGGGGCTCTGATCAGGTTCTGTTACCCAGAATCCTTTGCAAACCTCAAAAAGTGGCCAAAAAAACACCTTTTCCTCACATTTAGGTGACAGAAAGTTCTGGAATCTGAGAGGAGCCACGAATTTCCTTCCACCCCGCGTTTCCCCAAGTCTCCTGATAAAAATGATACCTCACTTGTGGGGGTAGGCCTAGTACCCGCGACAGGAAATGCCCCAAAACACAACATGGACACATCACATTTTGACAAAGAAAACAGAGCTGTTTTTTGCAAAGTGCCTACCTGTGGAATTTGGCCTCTAGCTCAGCAGGCACCTAGGGAAACCTAGCAAACCTGCACAGTTTTGAAAACTAAACACCTAGGGGAATTCAAGATGGGGTGACTTGTGGGGCTCTGATCAGGTTCTGTTACCCAGAATCCTTTGCAAACCTCAAAATGTGGCCAAAAAAACACCTTTTCCTCACATTTCGGTGACAGAAAGTTCTGGAATCTGAGAGGAGCCGCGAATTTCCTTCCACCCAGCGTTTCCCCAAGTCTCCTGATAAAAATGATACCTCACTTGTGGGGGTAGGCCTAGTGCCCACGACAGGAAATGCCCCAAAACACAACATGGACACATCACATTTTGACAAAGAAAACAGAGCTGTTTTTTGCAAAGTGCCTAGCTGTGGATTTTGGCCTCTAGCTCAGCAGGCACCTAGGGAAACCTAGCAAACCTGCATAGTTTTGAAAACTAGACACCTAGGGGAATCTAAGATGGGGTGACTTGTGTTGCTCTGATTAGTTTCTGTTACCCAGAATCCTTTGCAAACCTTAAAATGTGGCCAAAAAAACACTTTTTCCTCACATTTCGGTGACAGAAAGTTCTGGAATCTGAGAGGAGCCACACATTTCCTTCCACCCAGCATTCCCCCGAGTCTCCCGATAAAAATGATACCTCACTTGTGGGGGTAGGCCTAGTACCCACGACAGGAAATGCCCCAAAACACAACATGGACACATCACATTTTGACAAAGAAAACAGGGCTGTTTTTTGCAAAGTGCCTAGCTGTGGATTTTGGCCTTTAGCTCAGCAGGCACCTAGGGAAACCTAGCAAACCTGCACAGTTTGAAAACTAGACACCTAGGGGAATCCAAGATGGGGTGATTTGTGGGGTTCTGATCAGGTTCTGTTACCCAGAATCCTTTGCAAACCTCAAAATGTGGCCAATAAAACACCTTTTCCTCACATTTCGGTGACAGAAAGTTCTGGAATCTGAGAGGAGCCATGAATTTCCTTCCACCCAGCGTTTCCCCAAGTCTCCCGATAAAAATGATACCTAACTTGTAGGGGTAGGCCTACTGCCCGTGACAGGAAATGCCCCAAAACACAACATGGACACATCACATTTTGACAAAGAAAACAGAGCTGTTTTTTGCAAAGTGCCTAGCTATGGATTTTGGCCTCTAGCTCAGCAGGCACCTAGGGAAACCTAGCAAACCTGCACAGTTTTGAAAACTAGACACCTAGGGGAATCCAAGATGGGGTGACTTGTGGGGCTCTGATCAGGTTCTGTTACCCAGAATCCTTTGCAAACCTCAAAAAGTGGCCAAAAAAACACCTTTTCCTCACATTTAGGTGACAGAAAGTTCTGGAATCTGAGAGGAGCCATGAATTTCCTTCCACCCAGCATTTCCCCAAGTCTCCTGATAAAAATGATACCTCACTTGTTGGGGTAGGCCTAGTACCCGCGACAGGAAATGCCCCAAAACACAACATGGACACATCACATTTTGACAAAGAAAACAGAGCTGTTTTTTGCAAAGTGTCTACCTGTGGATTTTGGCCTCTAGCTCAGCAGGCACCTAGGGAAACCTAGCAAACCTGCACAGTTTTGAAAACTAGACACCTAGTGGAATCCAAGATGGGGTGTCTTGTGGGGCTCTGATCACGTTCTGTTACCCAGAATGCTTTGCAAACTTCAAAATGTGGCCAAAAAAACACCTTTTCCTCACATTTCTGTGACAGAAAGTTCTAGAATCTGAGAGGAGCAACACATTTCCTTCCTCCCAGCGTTCCCCCAAGTCTCCCGATAGAAATGATACCTCACTTGTGGGGGTAGGCCTAGTGCCCACGACAGGAAATGCCCCAAAACACAACATGGTCACATCACATTTTGACAAAGAAAACAGAGCTGTTTTTTGCAGAGTGCCTAGCTGTGGATTTTGGCTTCTAGCTCAGCAGGCACCTAGGGAAACCTAGCAAACCTGCACAGTTTTGAAAACTAGACACCTAAGGAATCCAATATGGGGTGACTTGTGGGGCTCTAATCAGGTTCTGTTACCCCAGAATCCTTTGCAAACCTCAAAATGTGGCCAAAAAAACACTTTTTCCTCATATTTTGGTGACAGAAAGTTCTGGAATCTGAGAAGAGCCACAAATTCCCTTCCACCCAGCGTTCCCCCAAGTCTCCCGATAAAAATGATACCTCACTTGTGAGGGTAGGCCTAGTGCCCACGACAGGAAATGCCCCAAAACACAACATGGACACATCACATTAAGACAAAGAAAACAGAGCTGTTTTTTGCAAAGTGCCTAGCTGTGGATTTTGTCCTCTAGCTCAGCAGGCACCTAGGGAAACCTTGCAAACCTGCACAGTTTTGAAAACTAGACACCTAGGGGAATTCAAGATGGGGTGACTTGTGGGGCTCTGATCAGGTTCTGTTACCCAGAATCCTTTGCAAACCTCAAAATGTGGCCAAAAAAACACCTTTTCCTCACATTTTGGTGACAGAAAGTTCTGGAATCTGAGAGGAGCCGCGAATTTCCTTCCACCCAGCGTTTCCCCAAGTCTCCTGATAAAAATGATACCTCACTTGTGGGGGTAGGCCTAGTGCCCACGACAGGAAATGCCCCAAAACACAACATGGACACATCACATTTTGTCAAAGAAAACAGAGCTGTTTTTTGCAAAGTGCCTAGCTGTGGATTTTGGCCTCTAGCTCAGCAGGCACCTAGGGAAACCTAGCAAACCTGCTTAGTTTTGAAAACTAGACACCTAGGGAAATCTAAGATGGGGTGACTTGTGGGACTGTGATTAGTTTCTGTTACTCAGAATCCTTTGCAAACCTCAAAATGTGGTAAAAAAAACCACTTTTTCCTCACATTTCGGTGACAGAAAGTTCTGGAATCTGAGAGGAGCCACACATTTCCTTCCACCCAGCATTCCCCCAAGTCTCCCGATAAAAATGATACCTCACTTGTGCGGGTAGGCCTAGTACCCACGACAGGAAATGCCCCAAAACAGAACATGGACACATCACATTTTGACAAAGAAAACAGAGCTGTTTTTTGCAGAGTGCCTAGCTGTGGATTTTGGCCTCTAGCTCAGCATGCACCTAGGGAAACCTAGCAAACCTGCACAGTTTTGAAAACTAGACACATAGGGGAATCTAAGATGGGGTGACTTGTGGGGCTCTGATTAGTTTCTGTTACCCAGAATCCTTTGCAAACCTCAAAATGTGGCCAAAAAAACACTTTTTCCTCATATTTCGGTGACAGAAAGTTCTGGAATCTGAGAGGAGCCACACATTTCCTTCCACCCAGCATTCCCCCAAGTCTCCCGATAAAAATGATACCTCACTTGTGGGGGTAGGCCTAGTGCCCACGACAGGAAATGCCCCAAAACACAACATCGACACATCACATTTTGACAAAGAAAACAGAGCTGTTTTTTGCAAAGTGCCTAGCTGTGGATTTTGGCCTCTAGCTCAGCAGGCACCTAGGGAAACCTAGCAAACCGGCACAGTTTTGAAAACTAGACACATAGGGGAATCCAAGATGGGGTGACTTGTGGCGCTCTGATCAGGTTCTGTTACCCAGAATCCTTTACAAACCTCAAAATGTGGCCAATAAGACACCTCTTCGTCACATTTCGGTGACAGAAAGTTCTGGAATCTGAGAGGAGCCACGAATTTCCTTGCACCCAGCGTTTCCCCAAGTCTCCCGATAAAAATGATACCTCACTTGTAGGGGTAGGCCTAGTGCCCGCGACAGGAAATGCCCCAAAACACAACATGGACACATCACATTTTGACAAAGAAATCAGAGCTGTTTTTTGCCGAGTGCCTAGCTGTGTATTTTGGCCTCTAGCTCAGCAGGCACCTAGGGAAACCTAGCAAACCTGCACAGTTTTGAAAACTAGACACCTAAGGGAATCCAACATGGGGTGACTTGTGGGGCTCTGATCAGGTTCTGTTACCCAGAATCCTTTCCAAACCACAAAATGTGGCCAAAAAACACTTTTTCCTCACATTTTGGTGACAGAAAGTTCTGGAATCTGAGAGGAGCCACAAATTCCCTTCCACCCAGCGTTCCCCCAAGTCTCCCGATAAAAATGATACCTCACTTGTGGGGGTAGGCCTAGTGCCCACGACAGGAAATGCCCCAAAACACAACATGGACACATCACATTTTGACAAAGAAAACAGAGCTGTTTTTTGCAAAGTGCCTAGCTGTGGATTTTGGCCTCTAGCTCAGCAGGCACCTAGGGAAACCTAGCAAACCTGCACACTTTTGAAAACTAAACACCTAAGGGAATCCAACATGGGGTGACTTGTGGGGCTCTGATCAGGTTCTGTTACCCAGAATCCTTTGCAAACCTCAAAATGTTGCCAAAAAAAACACTTTTTCCTCACATTTTGGTGACAGAAAGTTCTGGAATCTGAGAGGAGCCACAAATTTCCTTTCACCCAGCGTTCCCCCAAGTCTCCCGATAACAATTACACCTCACTTGTGGGGGTAAGCCTAGTGCCCGCGACAGGAAATGCCCCAAAACACAACATGGACACATCACATTTTGACAAAGAAAACAGAGCTGTTTTTTGCAAAGTGCCTAGCGGTGGATTTTGGCCTCTAGCTCAAGGGGCACCTAGGGAAACCTGGCAAACCTGCACAGTTTTGAAAACTAGACACCTTAGGGAATCCAACATGGGGTGACTTGTGAGGCTCTGATAAGGTTCTGTTACCCAGAATCCTTTGCAAACCTCAAAATGTGGCAAAAAAAACACTTTTTCCTCACATTTTGGTGACAGAAAGTTCTGGAATCTGAGAGGAGCCACAAATTCCCTTCCACTCAGCGTTCCCCCAAATCTCCTGATAAAAATGATACCTCACTTCTGGGGGTAGGCCTAGTCCCACGACAGGAAATGCCCCAAAACACAACATGGACACATCACATTTTGACAAAGAAAACAGAGCTGTTTTTTGCAAAGTGCCTAGCTGTGGATTTTGGCCTCTAGCTCAGCAGGCACCTAGGGAAACCTAGCAAACCTGCACAGTTTTGAAAACTAGACACTTAGGGGAATCCAAGATGGGGTGACTTGTGGGGCTTTGATCAGGCTCTGTTACCCAGAATCCTTTGCAAACCTCAAAATGTGGCCAAAAAAACACTTTTTAATCACATTTCGGTGACAGAAAGTTCTTGAATCTGAGAGGAGCCACAAATTTCCTTTCACCCAGCGTTCCCCCAAGTCTCCCGATAACAATTACACCTCACTTGTGGGGGTAGGCCTAGTGCCCACGACAGGAAATGCCCCAAAACACAACATGGACACATCACATTTTGACAAAGAAAACACAGCTGTTTTTTGCAAAGTGCTAGCTGTGGATTTTGGCCTCTCGCTCAGAAGGCACCTAGGGAAACCTAGCAAACCTGCACAGTTTTGAAAACTAGACACCTAGGGGAATCCAACATGGGGTGACTTGTGGGGCTGTGATCAGGTTCTGTTACCCTGAATCCTTTGCAAACCTCAAAATGTGGCAAAAAAAACACTTTTTCCTCACATTTTGGTGACAGAACGTTCTGGAATCTGAGAGGAGCCACGAATTTCCTTCCACCCAGCGTTTCCCCAAATCTCCCGATAAAAATGATACCTCACTTGTAGGGGTAGGCCTAGTGTCCCAGACAGGAAATGCCCCAAAACACAACATGGACACATCACATTTTGACAAAGAAAACAGAGCTGTTTTTTGCAGAGTGCCTAGCTGTGGATTTTGGCCTCTAGCTCAGCAGGCACCTAGGGAAACCTAGCAAACCTGCACAGTTTTGAAAACTAGACACCTAAGGGAATCCAACATGGGGTGACTTGTGGGGCTCTGATCAGGTTCTGTTACCCAGAATCCTTTGCAAACCTCAAAATGTGGCCAAAAAAACACTTTCTCCTCACATTTTGGTGACAGAAAGTTCTGGAATCTGAGAGGAGCCACAAATTCCCTTCCACCCAGTGTTCCCCCAAGTCTCCTGATAAAAATGATACCTCACTTGTGGGGGTAGGCCTAGTGCCCACAACAGGAAATGCCCCAAAACACAACATGGACACATCACATTTTGACAAAGAAAACAGAGCTGTTTTTTGCAAAGTGCCTAGCTGTGGATTTTGGCCTCTATCTCAGCAGGCACCTCGGGAAACCTAGCAATCCTGCACAGTTTTGAAAACTAGACACCTAGGGGAATCCAAGATGGGGTGACTTGTGGGGCTCTGATCAGGTTCTGTTACCCAGAATCCTTGGGAAACCTCAAAATGTGGCCAAATAAACACCTTTTCCTCACATTTAGGTGACAGAAAGTTCTGGAATCTGAGAGGAGCCATGAATTTCCTTCCACCCAGCGTTTCCCCAAATCTCCCGATAAAAATGATACCTCACTTGTAGGGGTAGGCCTAGTGTCCCAGACAGGAAATGCCCCAAAACACAACATGGACACATCACATTTTGACAAAGAAAACAGAGCTGTTTTTTGCAGAGTGCCTAGCTGTGGATTTTGGCCTCTAGCTCAGCAGGCACCTAGGGAAACCTAGCAAACCTGCACAGTTTTGAAAACTAGACACCTAAGGGAATCCAACATGGGGTGACTTGTGGGGCTCTGATCAGGTTCTGTTACCCAGAATCCTTTCCAAACCACAAAATGTGGCCAAAAAACACTTTTTCCTCACATTTTGGTGACAGAAAGTTCTGGAATCTGAGAGGAGCCACAAATTCCCTTCCACCCAGCGTTCCCCCAAGTCTCCCGATAAAAATGATACCTCACTTGTGGGGGTAGGCCTAGTGCCCACGACAGGAAATGCCCCAAAACACAACATGGACACATCACATTTTGACAAAGAAAACAGAGCTGTTTTTTGCAAAGTGCCTAGCTGTGGATTTTGGCCTCTAGCTCAGCAGGCACCTCGGGAAACCTAGCAAACCTGCACAGTTTTGAAAACTAGACACCTAGGGGAATCCAAGATGTGGTGACTTGTGGGGCTCTGATCAGGTTCTGTTACCCAGAATCCTTTGCAAACCTCAAAATGTTGCCAAAAAAAACACTTTTTCCTCACATTTCGGTGACAGAAAGTTCTGGAATCTGAGAGGAGCCACAAATTTCCTTTCACCCAGCGTTCCCCCAAGTCTCCCGATAACAATAACACCTCACTTGTGGGGGTAAGCCTAGTGCCCACGACAGGAAATGCCCCAAAACACAACATGGACACATCACATTTTGACAAAGAAAACAGAGCTGTTTTTTGCAAAGTGCCTAGCTGTGGATTTTGGCCTCTAGCTCAGAAGGCACCTAGGGAAACCTAGCAAACCTGCACAGTTTGAAAACTAGACACCTAAGGGAATCCAAGATGGGGTGACTTGTGGGGCTCTGATCAGGTTCTGTTACCCAGAATCCTTTGCAAACCTCAAAATGTGGCCAAAAAAACACCTTTTCCTCACATTTTGGTGACAGAAAGTTCTGGAATCTGAGAGGAGCAACACATTTCCTTCCACCCAGCGTTCCCCCAAGTCTCCCGATAGAAATGATACTTCACTTGTGGGGGTAGGCCTAGTGCCCACGACAGGAAATGCCCCAAAACACAACATGGACACATCACATTTTGACAAAAAAAACAGAGCTGTTTTTTGCAAAGTGCCTAGCTGTGGATTTTGGCCTCTAGCTCAGCAGGCACCTAGGGAAACCTAGCAAACCTGCACAGTTTGAAAACTAGACACCTAAGGGAATCCAAGATGGGGTGACTTGTGGGGCTCTGATCAGGTTCTGTTACCCAGAATCCTTTGCAAACCTCAAAATGTGGCCAAAAAAACACCTTTTCCTCACATTTCGGTGACAGAAAGTTCTGGAATCTGAGAGGAGCAACACATTTCCTTCCACCCAGCGTTTCCCCAAGTCTCCTGATAAAAATGATACCTCACTTGTGGGGGTAGGCCTAGTGCCCACGACAGGAAATGCCCCAAAACACAACATGGACACATCACATTTTGACAAAGAAAACAGAGCTGTTTTTTGCAAAGTGCCTAGCTGTGGATTTTGGCCTCTAGCTCAGCAGGCACCTAGGGAAACCTAGCAAACCTGCTTAGTTTTGAAAACTAGACACCTAGGGGAATCTAAGAAGGGGTGACTTGTGGGACTGTGATTAGTTTCTGTTTCCCAGAATCCTTTGCAAACCTCAAAATGTGGTAAAAAAAAACACTTTTTCCTCACATTTCGGTGACAGAAAGTTCTGGAATCTGAGAGGAGCCACACCTTTCCTTCCACCCAGCATTCCCCCAAGTCTCCCGATAAAAATGATACCTCACTTGTGCGGGTAGGCCTAGTACCCACGACAGGAAATGCCCCAAAACAGAACATGGACACATCACATTTTGACTAAGAAAACAGAGCTGTTTTTTGCAAAGTGCCTAGCTGTGGATTTTGGCCTCTAGCTCAGCAGGCACCTAGGGAAACCTAGCAAACCTGCACAGTTTTGAAAACTAGACACCTAAGGGAATCCAACATGGGGTGACTTGTGGGGCTCTGATCAGGTTCTGTTACCCAGAATCCTTTCCAAACCACAAAATGTGGCCAAAAAACACTTTTTCCTCACATTTTGGTGACAGAAAGTTCTGGAATCTGAGAGGAGCCACAAATTCCCTTCCACCCAGCGTTCCCCCAAGTCTCCCGATAAAAATGATACCTCACTTGTGGGGGTAGGCCTAGTGCCCACGACAGGAAATGCCCCAAAACACAACATGGACACATCACATTTTGACAAAGAAAACAGAGCTGTTTTTTGCAAAGTGCCTAGCTGTGGATTTTGGCCTCTAGCTCAGCAGGCACCTTGGGAAACCTAGCAAACCTGCACAGTTTTGAAAACTAGACACCTAGGGGAATCCAAGATGGGGTGACTTGTGGGGCTCTGATCAGGTTCTGTTACCCAGAATCCTTTGCAAACCTCAAAATGTTGCCAAAAAAAACACTTTTTCCTCACATTTCGGTGACAGAAAGTTCTGGAATCTGAGAGGAGCCACAAATTTCCTTTCACCCAGCGTTCCCCCAAGTCTCCCGATAACAATAACACCTCACTTGTGGGGGTAAGCCTAGTGCCCGCGACAGGAAATGCCCCAAAACACAACATGGACACATCACATTTTGACAAAGAAAACAGAGCTGTTTTTTGAAAAGTGCCTAGCTGTGGATTTTGGCCTCTAGCTCAGAAGGCACCTAGGGAAACCTAGCAAACCTGCACAGTTTGAAAACTAGACACCTAAGGGAATCCAAGATGGGGTGACTTGTGGGGCTCTGATCACGTTCTGTTACCCAGAATCCTTTGCAAACCTAAAAATGTGGCCAAAAAAACACCTTTTCCTCACATTTCGGTGACAGAAAGTTCTGGAATCTGAGAGGAGCAACACATTTCCTTCCACCCAGCGTTCCCTCAAGTCTCCCGATAGAAATTATACTTCACTTGTGGGGGTAGGCCTAGTGCCCACGACAGGAAATGCCCCAAAACACAACATGGACACATCACATTTTGACAAAGAAAACAGAGCTGTTTTTTGCAAAGTGCCTAGCTGTGGATTTTGGCCTCTAGCTCAGCAGGCACCTAGGGAAACCTAGCAAACCTGCACAGTTTGAAAACTAGACACCTAAGGGAATCCAAGATGGGGTGACTTGTGGGGCTCTGATCAGGTTCTGTTACCCAGAATCCTTTGCAAACCTCAAAATGTGGCCAAAAAAACACCTTTTCCTCACATTTTGGTGACAGAAAGTTCTGGAATCTGAGAGGAGCCGCGAATTTCCTTCCACCCAGCGTTTCCCCAAGTCTCCTGATAAAAATGATACCTCACTTGTGGGGGTAGGCCTAGTGCCCACGACAGGAAATGCCCCAAAACACAACATGGACACATCACATTTTGACAAAGAAAACAGAGCTGTTTTTTGCAAAGTGCCTAGCTGTGGATTTTGGCCTCTAGCTCAGCAGGCACCTAGGGAAACCTAGCAAACCTGCTTAGTTTTGAAAACTAGACACCTAGGGGAATCTAAGAAGGGGTGACTTGTGGGACTGTGATTAGTTTCTGTTACCCAGAATCCTTTGCAAACCTCAAAATGTGGTAAAAAAAAACACTTTTTCCTCACATTTCGGTGACAGAAAGTTCTGGAATCTGAGAGGAGCCACACCTTTCCTTCCACCCAGCATTCCCCCAAGTCTCCCGATAAAAATGATACCTCACTTGTGCGGGTAGGCCTAGTACCCACGACAGGAAATGCCCCAAAACAGAACATGGACACATCACATTTTGACTAAGAAAACAGAGCTGTTTTTTGCAAAGTGCCTAGCTGTGGATTTTGGCCTCTTGCTCAGCAGGCACCTAGGGAACCTTAGCAAACCTGCACAGTTTTGAAAACTAGACACCTAGGGGAATCCAAGATGGGGTGATTTGTGGGGCTCTGATCAGGTTCTGTTACCCAGAATCCTTTGCAAACCTCAAAATGTGGCCAAAAAAACACCTTTTCCTCACATTTCGGTGACAGAAAGTTCTGGAATCTGAGAGGAGCCATGAATTTCCTTCCACCCAGCGTTTCCCCAAGTCTCCCGATAAAAATGATACCTAACTTGTAGGGGTAGGCCTAGTGCCCGCGACAGGAAATGCCCCAAAACACAACATGGACACATCACATTTTGACAAAGAAAACAGAGCTGTTTTTTGCAGAGTGCCTAGCTGTGGATTTTGGCCTCTAGCTCAGCAGGCACCTAGGGAAACCTAGCAAACCTGCACAGTTTTGAAAACTAGACACCTAGGGGAATCTAAGATGGGGTGACTTGTGGGGCTCTGATTAGTTTCTGTTACCCAGAATCCTTTGCAAACCTCAAAATGTGGCCAAAAAAACACTTTTTCCTCATATTTCGGTGACAGAAAGTTCTGGAATCTGAGAGGAGCCACACATTTCCTTCCACCCAGCATTCCCCCAAGTCTCCCGATAAAAATGATACCTCACTTGTGGGGGTAGGCCTAGTACCCACGACAGGAAATGCCCCAAAACACAACATGGACACATCACATTTTGACAAAGAAAACAGAGCTGTTTTTTGCAAAGTGCCTAGCTGTGGATTTTGGCCTCTAGCTCAGCAGGCACCTAGGGAAACCTAGCAAACCTGCACAGTTTTGAAAACCAGACACCTAAGAGCATCCAACATGGGGTGACTTGTGGGGCTCTGATCAGGTTCTGTTACCCAGAATCCTTTGCAAACATCAAAATGAGGTCAAAAAAACTATTTTTCCTCACATTTTGGTGACAGAAAGTTCTGGAATCTGAGAGGAGCCACAAATTCCCTTCCACCCAGCGTTCCCCCAAGTCTCCCGATAAAAATGATACCTCACTTGTGGGGGTAGGCCTAGTGCCCACGACAGGAAATGCCTCAAAACACAACATCGACACATCACATTTTGACAAAGAAAACAGAGCTGTTTTTTGCAAAGTGCCTAGCTGTGGATTTTGGCCTCTAGCTCAGCAGGCACCTAGGGAAACCTAGCAAACCGGCACAGTTTTGAAAACTAGACACATAGGGGAATCCAAGATGGGGTGACTTGTGGCGCTCTGATCAGGTTCTGTTACCCAGAATCCTTTACAAACCTCAAAATGTGGCCAATAAGACACCTCTTCGTCACATTTCGGTGACAGAAAGTTCTGGAATCTGAGAGGAGCCACGAATTTCCTTGCACCCAGCGTTTCCCCAAGTCTCCCGATAAAAATGATACCTCACTTGTAGGGGTAGGCCTAGTGCCCGCGACAGGAAATGCCCCAAAACACAACATGGACACATCACATTTTGACAAAGAAATCAGAGCTGTTTTTTGCCGAGTGCCTAGCTGTGTATTTTGGCCTCTAGCTCAGCAGGCACCTAGGGAAACCTAGCAAACCTGCACAGTTTTGAAAACTAGACACCTAAGGGAATCCAACATGGGGTGTCTTGTGGGGCTCTGATCAGGTTCTGTTACCCAGAATCCTTTCCAAACCACAAAATGTGGCCAAAAAACACTTTTTCCTCACATTTTGGTGACAGAAAGTTCTGGAATCTGAGAGGAGCCACAAATTCCCTTCCACCCAGCGTTCCCCCAAGTCTCCCGATAAAAATGATACCTCACTTGTGGGGGTAGGCCTAGTGCCCACGACAGGAAATGCCCCAAAACACAACATGGACACATCACATTTTGACAAAGAAAACAGAGCTGTTTTTTGCAAAGTGCCTAGCTGTGGATTTTGGCCTCTAGCTCAGCAGGCACCTAGGGAAACCTAGCAAACCTGCACAGTTTTGAAAACTAAACACCTAAGGGAATCCAACATGGGGTGACTTGTGGGGCTCTGATCAGGTTCTGTTACCCAGAATCCTTTGCAAACCTCAAAATGTTGCAAAAAAAAACACTTTTTCCTCACATTTTGGTGACAGAAAGTTCTGGAATCTGAGAGGAGCCACAAATTTCCTTTCACCCAGCGTTCCCCCAAGTCTCCCGATAACAATTACACCTCACTTGTGGGGGTAAGCCTAGTGCCCGCGACAGGAAATGCCCCAAAACACAACATGGACACATCACATTTTGACAAAGAAAACAGAGCTGTTTTTTGCAAAGTGCCTAGCGGTGGATTTTGGCCTCTAGCTCAAGGGGCACCTAGGGAAACCTGGCAAACCTGCACAGTTTTGAAAACTAGACACCTTAGGGAATCCAACATGGGGTGACTTGTGAGGCTCTGATAAGGTTCTGTTACCCAGAATCCTTTGCAAACCTCAAAATGTGGCAAAAAAAACACTTTTTCCTCACATTTTGGTGACAGAAAGTTCTGGAATCTGAGAGGAGCCACAAATTCCCTTCCACTCAGCGTTCCCCCAAATCTCCTGATAAAAATGATACCTCACTTCTGGGGGTAGGCCTAGTCCCACGACAGGAAATGCCCCAAAACACAACATGGACACATCACATTTTGACAAAGAAAACAGAGCTGTTTTTTGCAAAGTGCCTAGCTGTGGATTTTGGCCTCTAGCTCAGCAGGCACCTAGGGAAACCTAGCAAACCTGCACAGTTTTAAAAACTAGACACTTAGGGGAATCCAAGATGGGGTGACTTGTGGGGCTTTGATCAGGCTCTGTTACCCAGAATCCTTTGCAAACCTCAAAATGTGGCCAAAAAAACACTTTTTAATCACATTTCGGTGACAGAAAGTTCTTGAATCTGAGAGGAGCCACAAATTTCCTTTCACCCAGCGTTCCCCCAAGTCTCCCGATAACAATTACACCTCACTTGTGGGGGTAGGCCTAGTGCCCACGACAGGAAATGCCCCAAAACACAACATGGACACATCACATTTTGACAAAGAAAACACAGCTGTTTTTTGCAAAGTGCCTAGCTGTGGATTTTGGCCTCTCGCTCAGAAGGCACCTAGGGAAACCTAGCAAACCTGCACAGTTTTGAAAACTAGACACCTAGGGGAATCCAACATGGGGTGACTTGTGGGGCTGTGATCAGGTTCTGTTACCCTGAATCCTTTGCAAACCTCAAAATGTGGCAAAAAAAACACTTTTTCCTCACATTTTGGTGACAGAACGTTCTGGAATCTGAGAGGAGCCACAAATTCCCTTTCACTCAGCGTTCCCCCAAGTCTCCTGATAAAAATGATACCTCACTTGTGGGGGTAGGCCTAGTGCCCACGACAGGAAATGCCCCAAAACACAACATGGACACATCACATTTTGACAAAGAAAACAGAGCTGTTTTTTGCAAAGTGCCTAGCTGTGGATTTTGGCCTCTAGCTCAGCAGGCACCTAGGGAAACCTAGCAAACCTGCACAGTTTTGAAAACTAGACACCTAGGGGAATCCAAGATGGGGTGACTTGTGTGGCTCTGATCAGGTTCTGTTACCCAGAATCCTTGGGAAACCTCAAAATGTGGCCAAATAAACACCTTTTCCTCACATTTCGGTGACAGAAAGTTCTGGAATCTGAGAGGAGCCACGAATTTCCTTCCACCCAGCGTTTCCCCAAATCTCCCGATAAAAATGATACCTCACTTGTAGGGGTAGGCCTAGTGTCCCAGACAGGAAATGCCCCAAAACACAACATGGACACATCACATTTTGACAAAGAAAACAGAGCTGTTTTTTGCAAAGTGCCTAGCTGTGGATTTTGGCCTCTATCTCAGCAGGCACCTCGGGAAACCTAGCAATCCTGCACAGTTTTGAAAACTAGACACCTAGGGGAATCCAAGATGGGGTGACTTGTGGGGCTCTGATCAGGTTCTGTTACCCAGAATCCTTTGCAAACCTCAAAATGTTGCCAAAAAAAACACTTTTTCCTCACATTTCGGTGACAGAAAGTTCTGGAATCTGAGAGGAGCCACAAATTTCCTTTCACCCAGCGTTCTCCCAAGTCTCCCGATAACAATAACACCTCACTTGTGGGGGTAAGCCTAGTGCCCGCGAAAGGAAATGCCCCAAAACACAACATGGACACATCACATTTTGACAAAGAAAACAGAGCTGTTTTTTGCAAAGTGCCTAGCTGTGGATTTTGGCCTCTAGCTCAGAAGGCACCTAGTGAAACCTAGCAAACCTGCACAGTTTTGAAAACTAGACACCTAAGGGAATCCAAGATGGGGTGACTTGTGGGGCTCTGATCAGGTTCTGTTACCCAGAATCCTTTGCAAACCTCAAAATGTTGCCAAAAAAAACACTTTTTCCTCACATTTCGGTGACAGAAAGTTCTGGAATCTGAGAGGAGCCACAAATTTCCTTTCACCCAGCGTTCCCCCAAGTCTCCCGATAACAATAACACCTCACTTGTGGGGGTAAGCCTAGTGCCCGCGACAGGAAATGCCCCAAAACACAACATGGACACATCACATTTTGACAAAGAAAACAGAGCTGTTTTTTGCAAAGTGCCTAGCTGTGGATTTTGGCCTCTAGCTCAGAAGGCACCTAGTGAACCCTAGCAAACCTGCACAGTTTTGAAAACTAGACACCTAAGGGAATCCAACATGGGGTGACTTGTGGGGCTCTGATCAGGTTCTGTTACCCAGAATCCTTTGCAAACCTCAAAATGTGGCCAAAAATACACTTTTTAATCACATTTCGGTGACAGAAAGTTCTGGAATCTGAGAGGAGCCACAAATTCCCTTCCACCCAGCGTTCCCCCACGTCTCCTGATAAAAATGATACCTCACTTGTGGGGGTAGGCCTAGTGCCCACGACAGGAAATGCCCCAAAACACAACATGCACACATCACATTTTGACAAAGAAAACAGAGCTGTTTTTTGCAAAGTGCCTAGCTGTGGATTTTGGCCTCTAGCTCAGCAGGCACCTCGGGAAACCTAGCAAACCTGCACAGTTTTGAAAACTAGACACCTAGGGGAATCCAAGATGGGGTGACTTGTGGGGCTCTGATCAGGTTCTGTTACCCAGAATCCTTTGCAAACCTCAAAATGTTGCCAAAAAAAACACTTTTTCCTCACATTTCGGTGACAGAAAGTTCTGGAATCTAAGAGGAGCCACAAATTTCCTTTCACCCAGCGTTCCCCCAAGTCTCCCGATAACAATTACACCTCACTTGTGGGGGTAAGCCTAGTGCCCGCGACAGGAAATGCCCCAAAACACAACATGGACACATCACATTTTGATAAAGATAACAGAGCTGTTTTTTGCAAAGTGCCTAGCTGTGGATTTTGGCCTCTAGCTATGAAGGCACCTAGGGAAACCTAGCAAACCTGCACAGTTTTGAAAACTAGACACCTAAGGGAATCCAACATGGGGTGACTTGTGGGGCTCTGATCAGGTTCTGTTACCCAGAATCCTTTGCAAACCTCAAAATGTGGCAAAAAAAAATACTTTTTCCTCACATTTTGGTGACAGAAAGTTCTGGAATCTGAGAGGAGCCACAAATTCCCTTCCACTCAGCGTTCCCCCAAGTCTCCTGATAAAAATGATACCTCACTTGTAGGGGTAGGCCTAGTGCCCACGACAGGAAATGCCCCAAAACACAACATGGACACATCACATTTTGACAAAGAAAACAGAGCTGTTTTTTGCAAAGTGCCTAGCTGTGGATTTTGGCCTCTAGCTCAGCAGGCACCTAGGGAAACCTAGCAAACCTGCACAGTTTTGAAAACTAGATACCTAGAGGAATCCATGATGGGGTAACTTGTGGGGATCTGATCAGGTTCTGTTACCCAGAATCCTTTGCAAACCTCAAAATGTGGCCAAAAATACACTTTTTAATCACATTTCGGTGACAGAAAGTTCTGGAATCTGAGAGGAGCCACAAATTTCCTTTCACCCAGCGTTCCCCCAAGTCTCCCGATAACAATTACACCTCACTTGTGGGGGTAGGCCTAGTGTCCGCGACAGGAAATGCCCCAAAACACAACATGGACAAATCACATTTTGACAAAGAAAACCGAGCTGCTTTTTGCAAAGTGCCTAGCTGTGGGTTTTGGCCTCTAGTTCAGAAGGCACCTAGGGAAACCTAGTAAACCTGCACAGTTTTGAAAACTAGACACCTAGGGGAATCCAACATGGGGTGACTTGTGGGGCTCTGATCAGGTTCTGTTACCCAGAATCCTTTGCAAACCTCAAAATGTGGCAAAAAAAACTTTTTCCTCACATTTTGGTGACAGAACTTTCTGGAATCTGAGAGGAGCCACAAATTCCCTTCCACCAAGCGTTCCCCCAAGTCTCCCGATAAAAATTATACCTCACTTGTGGGGATAGGCCTAGTGCACACGACAGGAAATGCCCCAAAACACAACATGGACACATCACATTTTGACAAAGAAAACAGAGCTGTTTTTTGCAAAGTGCCTAGCTGTGGATTTTGGCCTCTAGCTCAGAAGGCACCTAGTGAGACCTAGCAAACCTGCACAGTTTTGAAAACTAGATACCTAGAGGAATCCAAGATGGGGTGACTAGTGGGGCTCTGATCAGGTTCTGTTACCCAGAATCCTTTGCAAACCTCAAAATGTGGCCAAAAATACACTTTTTAATCACATTTCGGTGACAGAAAGTTCTGGAATCTGAGAGGAGCCACAAATTCCCTTCCACCCAGCGTTCCCCCACGTCTCCTGATAAAAATGATACCTCACTTGTGGGGGTAGGCCTAGTGCCCACGACAGGAAATGCCCCAAAACACAACATGCACACATCACATTTTGACAAAGAAAACAGAGCTGTTTTTTGCAAAGTGCCTAGCTGTGGATTTTGGCCTCTAGCTCAGAAGGCACCTAGGGAAACCTAGCAAACCTGCACAGTTTTGAAAACTAGACACCTAAGGGAATCCAACATGGGGTGACTTGTGGGGCTCTGATCAGGTTCTGTTACCCAGAATCCTTTCCAAACCACAAAATGTGGCCAAAAAACACTTTTTCCTCACATTTTGGTGACAGAAAGTTCTGGAATCTGAGAGGAGCCACAAATTCCCTTTCACTCAGCGTTCCCCCAAGTCTCCTGATAAAAATGATACCTCACTTGTAGGGGTAGGCCTAGTGCCCACGATAGGAAATGCCCCAAAACACAACATGGACACATCACATTTTGACAAAGAAAACAGAGCTGTGTTTTGCAAAGTGCCTAGCTGTGGATTTTGGCCTCTAGCTCAGCAGGCACCTAGGGAAACCTAGCAAACCTGCACAGTTTTGAAAACTAGATACCTAGAGGAATCCAAGATGGGGTGACTTGTGGGGCTCTGATCAGGTTCTGTTACCCAGAATCCTTTGCAAACCTCAAAATGTGGCAAAAAAAACACTTTTTCCTCACATTTTGGTGACAGAACGTTCTGGAATCTGAGAGGAGCCACAAATTCCCTTTCACTCAGCGTTCCCCCAAGTCTCCTGATAAAAATGATACCTCACTTGTGGGGGTAGGCCTAGTGCCCACGACAGGAAATGCCCCAAAACACAACATGGACACATCACATTTTGACAAAGAAAACAGAGCTGTTTTTTGCAAAGTGCCTAGCTGTGGATTTTGGCCTCTAGCTCAGCAGGCACCTAGGGAAACCTAGCAAACCTGCACAGTTTTGAAATCTAGACACCTAGGGGAATCCAAGATGGGGTGACTTGTGGGGCTCTGATCAGGTTCTGTTACCCAGAATCCTTGGGAAACCTCAAAATGTGGCCAAATAAACACCTTTTCCTCACATTTCGGTGACAGAAAGTTCTGGAATCTGAGAGGAGCCACGAATTTCCTTCCACCCAGCGTTTCCCCAAATCTCCCGATAAAAATGATACCTCACTTGTAGGGGTAGGCCTAGTGTCCCCGACAGGAAATGCCCCAAAACACAACATGGACACATCACATTTTGACAAAGAAAACAGAGCTGTTTTTTGCAGAGTGCCTAGCTGTGGATTTTGGCCTCTAGCTCAGAAGGCACCTAGGGAAACCTAGCAAACCTGCACAGTTTTGAAAACTAGACACCTACGGGAATCCAACATGGGGTGACTTGTGGGGCTTTGATCAGGTTCTGTTACCCAGAATCCTTTGCAAACCTCAAAATGTGGCTAAAAAAACACTTTCTCCTCACATTTTGGTGACAGAAAGTTCTGGAATCTGAGAGGAGCCACAAATTCCCTTCCACCCAGCGTTCCCCCAAGTCTCCTGATAAAAATGATACCTCACTTGTGGGGGTAGGCCTAGTGCCCACGACAGGAAATGCCCCAAAACACAACATGGACACATCACATTTTGACAAAGAAAACAGAGCTGTTTTTTGCAAAGTGCCTAGCTGTGGATTTTGGCCTCTAGCTCAGCAGGCACCTCGGGAAACCTAGCAAACCTGCACAGTTTTGAAAACTAGACACCTAGGGGAATCCAAGATGGGGTGACTTGTGGGGCTCTGATCAGGTTCTGTTACCCAGAATCCTTTGCAAACCTCAAAATGTTGCCAAAAAAAACACTTTTTCCTCACATTTCGGTGACAGAAAGTTCTGGAATCTGAGAGGAGCCACAAATTTCCTTTCACCCAGCGTTCCCCCAAGTCTCCTGATAACAATAACACCTCACTTGTGGGGGTAAGCCTAGTGCCCGCGACAGGAAATGCCCCAAAACACAACATGGACACATCACATTTTGACAAAGAAAACAGAGCTGTTTTTTGCAAAGTGCCTAGCTGTGGATTTTGGCCTCTAGCTCAGAAGGCACCTAGTGAAACCTAGCAAACCTGCACAGTTTTGAAAACTAGATACCTAGAGGAATCCAAGATGGGGTGACTAGTGGGGCTCTGATCAGGTTCTGTTACCCAGAATCCTTTGCAAACCTCAAAATGTGGCCAAAAATACACTTTTTAATCACATTTCGGTGACAGAAAGTTCTGGAATCTGAGAGGAGCCACAAATTCCCTTCCACCCAGCGTTCCCCCACGTCTCCTGATAAAAATGATACCTCACTTGTGGGGGTAGGCCTAGTGCCCACGACAGGAAATGCCCCAAAACACAACATGCACACATCACATTTTGACAAAGAAAACAGAGCTGTTTTTTGCAAAGTGCCTAGCTGTGGATTTTGGCCTCTAGCTCAGAAGGCACCTAGGGAAACCTAGCAAACCTGCACAGTTTTGAAAACTAGACACCTAAGGGAATCCAACATGGGGTGACTTGTGGGGCTCTGATCAGGTTCTGTTACCCAGAATCCTTTCCAAACCACAAAATGTGGCCAAAAAACACTTTTTCCTCACATTTTGGTGACAGAAAGTTCTGGAATCTGAGAGGAGCCACAAATTCCCTTTCACTCAGCGTTCCCCCAAGTCTCCTGATAAAAATGATACCTCACTTGTAGGGGTAGGCCTAGTGCCCACGATAGGAAATGCCCCAAAACACAACATGGACACATCACATTTTGACAAAGAAAACAGAGCTGTGTTTTGCAAAGTGCCTAGCTGTGGATTTTGGCCTCTAGCTCAGCAGGCACCTAGGGAAACCTAGCAAACCTGCACAGTTTTGAAAACTAGATACCTAGAGGAATCCAAGATGGGGTGACTTGTGGGGCTCTGATCAGGTTCTGTTACCCAGAATCCTTTGCAAACCTCAAAATGTGGCAAAAAAAACACTTTTTCCTCACATTTTGGTGACAGAACGTTCTGGAATCTGAGAGGAGCCACAAATTCCCTTTCACTCAGCGTTCCCCCAAGTCTCCTGATAAAAATGATACCTCACTTGTGGGGGTAGGCCTAGTGCCCACGACAGGAAATGCCCCAAAACACAACATGGACACATCACATTTTGACAAAGAAAACAGAGCTGTTTTTTGCAAAGTGCCTAGCTGTGGATTTTGGCCTCTAGCTCAGCAGGCACCTAGGGAAACCTAGCAAACCTGCACAGTTTTGAAATCTAGACACCTAGGGGAATCCAAGATGGGGTGACTTGTGGGGCTCTGATCAGGTTCTGTTACCCAGAATCCTTGGGAAACCTCAAAATGTGGCCAAATAAACACCTTTTCCTCACATTTCGGTGACAGAAAGTTCTGGAATCTGAGAGGAGCCACGAATTTCCTTCCACCCAGCGTTTCCCCAAATCTCCCGATAAAAATGATACCTCACTTGTAGGGGTAGGCCTAGTGTCCCCGACAGGAAATGCCCCAAAACACAACATGGACACATCACATTTTGACAAAGAAAACAGAGCTGTTTTTTGCAGAGTGCCTAGCTGTGGATTTTGGCCTCTAGCTCAGAAGGCACCTAGGGAAACCTAGCAAACCTGCACAGTTTTGAAAACTAGACACCTACGGGAATCCAACATGGGGTGACTTGTGGGGCTCTGATCAGGTTCTGTTACCCAGAATCCTTTGCAAACCTCAAAATGTGGCCAAAAATACACTTTTTAATCACATTTCGGTGACAGAAAGTTCTGGAATCTGAGAGGAGCCACAAATTCCCTTCCACCCAGCGTTCCCCCACGTCTCCTGATAAAAATGATACCTCACTTGTGGGGGTAGGCCTAGTGCCCACGACAGGAAATGCCCCAAAACACAACATGCACACATCACATTTTGACAAAGAAAACAGAGCTGTTTTTTGCAAAGTGCCTAGCTGTGGATTTTGGCCTCTAGCTCAGCAGGCACCTCGGGAAACCTAGCAAACCTGCACAGTTTTGAAAACTAGACACCTAGGGGAATCCAAGATGGGGTGACTTGTGGGGCTCTGATCAGGTTCTGTTACCCAGAATCCTTTGCAAACCTCAAAATGTTGCCAAAAAGAACACTTTTTCCTCACATTTCGGTGACAGAAAGTTCTGGAATCTAAGAGGAGCCACAAATTTCCTTTCACCCAGCGTTCCCCCAAGTCTCCCGATAACAATTACACCTCACTTGTGGGGGTAAGCCTAGTGCCCGCGACAGGAAATGCCCCAAAACACAACATGGACACATCACATTTTGATAAAGATAACAGAGCTGTTTTTTGCAAAGTGCCTAGCTGTGGATTTTGGCCTCTAGCTCAGAAGGCACCTAGGGAAACCTAGCAAACCTGCACAGTTTTGAAAACTAGACACCTAAGGGAATCCAACATGGGGTGACTTGTGGGGCTCTGATCAGGTTCTGTTACCCAGAATCCTTTGCAAACCTCAAAATGTGGCAAAAAAAAAAACTTTTTCCTCACATTTTGGTGACAGAAAGTTCTGGAATCTGAGAGGAGCCACAAATTCCCTTCCACTCAGCGTTCCCCCAAGTCTCCTGATAAAAATGATACCTCACTTGTAGGGGTAGGCCTAGTGCCCACGACAGGAAATGCCCCAAAACACAACATGGACACATCACATTTTGACAAAGAAAACAGAGCTGTTTTTTGCAAAGTGCCTAGCTGTGGATTTTGGCCTCTAGCTCAGCAGGCACCTAGGGAAACCTAGCAAACCTGCACAGTTTTGAAAACTAGATACCTAGAGGAATCCATGATGGGGTAACTTGTGGGGATCTGATCAGGTTCTGTTACCCAGAATCCTTTGCAAACCTCAAAATGTGGCCAAAAATACACTTTTTAATCACATTTCGGTGACAGAAAGTTCTGGAATCTGAGAGGAGCCACAAATTTCCTTTCACCCAGCGTTCCCCCAAGTCTCCCGATAACAATTACACCTCACTTGTGGGGGTAGGCCTAGTGTCCGCGACAGGAAATGCCCCAAAACACAACATGGACAAATCACATTTTGACAAAGAAAACCGAGCTGCTTTTTGCAAAGTGCCTAGCTGTGGGTTTTGGCCTCTAGTTCAGAAGGCACCTAGGGAAACCTAGCAAACCTGCACAGTTTTGAAAACTAGACACCTAGGGGAATCCAACATGGGGTGACTTGTGGGGCTCTGATCAGGTTCTGTTACCCAGAATCCTTTGCAAACCTCAAAATGTGGCAAAAAAAACTTTTTCCTCACATTTTGGTGACAGAACTTTCTGGAATCTGAGAGGAGCCACAAATTCCCTTCCACCCAGCGTTCCCCCAAGTCTCCCGATAAAAATTATACCTCACTTGTGGGGATAGGCCTAGTGCCCACGACAGGAAATGCCCCAAAACACAACATGGACACATCACATTTTGACAAAGAAAACAGAGCTGTTTTTTGCAAAGTGCCTAGCTGTGGATTTTGGCCTCTAGCTCAGAAGGCACCTAGTGAAACCTAGCAAACCTGCACAGTTTTGAAAACTAGATACCTAGAGGAATCCAAGATGGGGTGACTAGTGGGGCTCTGATCAGGTTCTGTTACCCAGAATCCTTTGCAAACCTCAAAATGTGGCCAAAAATACACTTTTTAATCACATTTCGGTGACAGAAAGTTCTGGAATCTGAGAGGAGCCACAAATTCCCTTCCACCCAGCGTTCCCCCACGTCTCCTGATAAAAATGATACCTCACTTGTGGGGGTAGGCCTAGTGCCCACGACAGGAAATGCCCCAAAACACAACATGCACACATCACATTTTGACAAAGAAAACAGAGCTGTTTTTTGCAAAGTGCCTAGCTGTGGATTTTGGCCTCTAGCTCAGAAGGCACCTAGGGAAACCTAGCAAACCTGCACAGTTTTGAAAACTAGACACCTAAGGGAATCCAACATGGGGTGACTTGTGGGGCTCTGATCAGGTTCTGTTACCCAGAATCCTTTCCAAACCACAAAATGTGGCCAAAAAACACTTTTTCCTCACATTTTGGTGACAGAAAGTTCTGGAATCTGAGAGGAGCCACAAATTCCCTTTCACTCAGCGTTCCCCCAAGTCTCCTGATAAAAATGATACCTCACTTGTAGGGGTAGGCCTAGTGCCCACGATAGGAAATGCCCCAAAACACAACATGGACACATCACATTTTGACAAAGAAAACAGAGCTGTGTTTTGCAAAGTGCCTAGCTGTGGATTTTGGCCTCTAGCTCAGCAGGCACCTAGGGAAACCTAGCAAACCTGCACAGTTTTGAAAACTAGATACCTAGAGGAATCCAAGATGGGGTGACTTGTGGGGCTCTGATCAGGTTCTGTTACCCAGAATCCTTTGCAAACCTCAAAATGTGGCAAAAAAAACACTTTTTCCTCACATTTTGGTGACAGAACGTTCTGGAATCTGAGAGGAGCCACAAATTCCCTTTCACTCAGCGTTCCCCCAAGTCTCCTGATAAAAATGATACCTCACTTGTGGGGGTAGGCCTAGTGCCCACGACAGGAAATGCCCCAAAACACAACATGGACACATCACATTTTGCCAAACAAAACAGAGCTGTTTTTTGCAAAGTGCCTAGCTGTGGATTTTGGCCTCTAGCTCAGCAGGCACCTAGGGAAACCTAGCAAACCTGCACAGTTTTGAAATCTAGACACCTAGGGGAATCCAAGATGGGGTGACTTGTGGGGCTCTGATCAGGTTCTGTTACCCAGAATCCTTGGGAAACCTCAAAATGTGGCCAAATAAACACCTTTTCCTCACATTTCGGTGACAGAAAGTTCTGGAATCTGAGAGGAGCCACGAATTTCCTTCCACCCAGCGTTTCCCCAAATCTCCCGATAAAAATGATACCTCACTTGTAGGGGTAGGCCTAGTGTCCCCGACAGGAAATGCCCCAAAACACAACATGGACACATCACATTTTGACAAAGAAAACAGAGCTGTTTTTTGCAGAGTGCCTAGCTGTGGATTTTGGCCTCTAGCTCAGAAGGCACCTAGGGAAACCTAGCAAACCTGCACAGTTTTGAAAACTAGACACCTAGGGGAATCCAAGATGGGGTGACTTGTGGGGCTCTGATCAGGTTCTGTTACCCAGAATCCTTTGCAAACCTCAAAATGTTGCCAAAAAAAACACTTTTTCCTCACATTTCGGTGACAGAAAGTTCTGGAATCTGAGAGGAGCCACAAATTTCCTTTCACCCAGCGTTCCCCCAAGTCTCCTGATAACAATAACACCTCACTTGTGGGGGTAAGCCTAGTGCCCGCGACAGGAAATGCCCCAAAACACAACATGGACACATCACATTTTGACAAAGAAAACAGAGCTGTTTTTTGCAAAGTGCCTAGCTGTGGATTTTGGCCTCTAGCTCAGAAGGCACCTAGTGAAACCTAGCAAACCTGCACAGTTTTGAAAACTAGATACCTAGAGGAATCCAAGATGGGGTGACTAGTGGGGCTCTGATCAGGTTCTGTTACCCAGAATCCTTTGCAAACCTCAAAATGTGGCCAAAAATACACTTTTTAATCACATTTCGGTGACAGAAAGTTCTGGAATCTGAGAGGAGCCACAAATTCCCTTCCACCCAGCGTTCCCCCACGTCTCCTGATAAAAATGATACCTCACTTGTGGGGGTAGGCCTAGTGCCCACGACAGGAAATGCCCCAAAACACAACATGCACACATCACATTTTGACAAAGAAAACAGAGCTGTTTTTTGCAAAGTGCCTAGCTGTGGATTTTGGCCTCTAGCTCAGAAGGCACCTAGGGAAACCTAGCAAACCTGCACAGTTTTGAAAACTAGACACCTAAGGGAATCCAACATGGGGTGACTTGTGGGGCTCTGATCAGGTTCTGTTACCCAGAATCCTTTCCAAACCACAAAATGTGGCCAAAAAACACTTTTTCCTCACATTTTGGTGACAGAAAGTTCTGGAATCTGAGAGGAGCCACAAATTCCCTTTCACTCAGCGTTCCCCCAAGTCTCCTGATAAAAATGATACCTCACTTGTAGGGGTAGGCCTAGTGCCCACGATAGGAAATGCCCCAAAACACAACATGGACACATCACATTTTGACAAAGAAAACAGAGCTGTGTTTTGCAAAGTGCCTAGCTGTGGATTTTGGCCTCTAGCTCAGCAGGCACCTAGGGAAACCTAGCAAACCTGCACAGTTTTGAAAACTAGATACCTAGAGGAATCCAAGATGGGGTGACTTGTGGGGCTCTGATCAGGTTCTGTTACCCAGAATCCTTTGCAAACCTCAAAATGTGGCAAAAAAAACACTTTTTCCTCACATTTTGGTGACAGAACGTTCTGGAATCTGAGAGGAGCCACAAATTCCCTTTCACTCAGCGTTCCCCCAAGTCTCCTGATAAAAATGATACCTCACTTGTGGGGGTAGGCCTAGTGCCCACGACAGGAAATGCCCCAAAACACAACATGGACACATCACATTTTGACAAAGAAAACAGAGCTGTTTTTTGCAAAGTGCCTAGCTGTGGATTTTGGCCTCTAGCTCAGCAGGCACCTAGGGAAACCTAGCAAACCTGCACAGTTTTGAAATCTAGACACCTAGGGGAATCCAAGATGGGGTGACTTGTGGGGCTCTGATCAGGTTCTGTTACCCAGAATCCTTGGGAAACCTCAAAATGTGGCCAAATAAACACCTTTTCCTCACATTTCGGTGACAGAAAGTTCTGGAATCTGAGAGGAGCCACGAATTTCCTTCCACCCAGCGTTTCCCCAAATCTCCCGATAAAAATGATACCTCACTTGTAGGGGTAGGCCTAGTGTCCCCGACAGGAAATGCCCCAAAACACAACATGGACACATCACATTTTGACAAAGAAAACAGAGCTGTTTTTTGCAGAGTGCCTAGCTGTGGATTTTGGCCTCTAGCTCAGAAGGCACCTAGGGAAACCTAGCAAACCTGCACAGTTTTGAAAACTAGACACCTACGGGAATCCAACATGGGGTGACTTGTGGGGCTCTGATCAGGTTCTGTTACCCAGAATCCTTTGCAAACCTCAAAATGTGGCCAAAAATACACTTTTTAATCACATTTCGGTGACAGAAAGTTCTGGAATCTGAGAGGAGCCACAAATTCCCTTCCACCCAGCGTTCCCCCACGTCTCCTGATAAAAATGATACCTCACTTGTGGGGGTAGGCCTAGTGCCCACGACAGGAAATGCCCCAAAACACAACATGCACACATCACATTTTGACAAAGAAAACAGAGCTGTTTTTTGCAAAGTGCCTAGCTGTGGATTTTGGCCTCTAGCTCAGCAGGCACCTCGGGAAACCTAGCAAACCTGCACAGTTTTGAAAACTAGACACCTAGGGGAATCCAAGATGGGGTGACTTGTGGGGCTCTGATCAGGTTCTGTTACCCAGAATCCTTTGCAAACCTCAAAATGTTGCCAAAAAGAACACTTTTTCCTCACATTTCGGTGACAGAAAGTTCTGGAATCTAAGAGGAGCCACAAATTTCCTTTCACCCAGCGTTCCCCCAAGTCTCCCGATAACAATTACACCTCACTTGTGGGGGTAAGCCTAGTGCCCGCGACAGGAAATGCCCCAAAACACAACATGGACACATCACATTTTGATAAAGATAACAGAGCTGTTTTTTGCAAAGTGCCTAGCTGTGGATTTTGGCCTCTAGCTCAGAAGGCACCTAGGGAAACCTAGCAAACCTGCACAGTTTTGAAAACTAGACACCTAAGGGAATCCAACATGGGGTGACTTGTGGGGCTCTGATCAGGTTCTGTTACCCAGAATCCTTTGCAAACCTCAAAATGTGGCAAAAAAAAAAACTTTTTCCTCACATTTTGGTGACAGAAAGTTCTGGAATCTGAGAGGAGCCACAAATTCCCTTCCACTCAGCGTTCCCCCAAGTCTCCTGATAAAAATGATACCTCACTTGTAGGGGTAGGCCTAGTGCCCACGACAGGAAATGCCCCAAAACACAACATGGACACATCACATTTTGACAAAGAAAACAGAGCTGTTTTTTGCAAAGTGCCTAGCTGTGGATTTTGGCCTCTAGCTCAGCAGGCACCTAGGGAAACCTAGCAAACCTGCACAGTTTTGAAAACTAGATACCTAGAGGAATCCATGATGGGGTAACTTGTGGGGATCTGATCAGGTTCTGTTACCCAGAATCCTTTGCAAACCTCAAAATGTGGCCAAAAATACACTTTTTAATCACATTTCGGTGACAGAAAGTTCTGGAATCTGAGAGGAGCCACAAATTTCCTTTCACCCAGCGTTCCCCCAAGTCTCCCGATAACAATTACACCTCACTTGTGGGGGTAGGCCTAGTGTCCGCGACAGGAAATGCCCCAAAACACAACATGGACAAATCACATTTTGACAAAGAAAACCGAGCTGCTTTTTGCAAAGTGCCTAGCTGTGGGTTTTGGCCTCTAGTTCAGAAGGCACCTAGGGAAACCTAGCAAACCTGCACAGTTTTGAAAACTAGACACCTAGGGGAATCCAACATGGGGTGACTTGTGGGGCTCTGATCAGGTTCTGTTACCCAGAATCCTTTGCAAACCTCAAAATGTGGCAAAAAAAACTTTTTCCTCACATTTTGGTGACAGAACTTTCTGGAATCTGAGAGGAGCCACAAATTCCCTTCCACCCAGCGTTCCCCCAAGTCTCCCGATAAAAATTATACCTCACTTGTGGGGATAGGCCTAGTGCCCACGACAGGAAATGCCCCAAAACACAACATGGACACATCACATTTTGACAAAGAAAACAGAGCTGTTTTTTGCAAAGTGCCTAGCTGTGGATTTTGGCCTCTAGCTCAGAAGGCACCTAGTGAAACCTAGCAAACCTGCACAGTTTTGAAAACTAGATACCTAGAGGAATCCAAGATGGGGTGACTAGTGGGGCTCTGATCAGGTTCTGTTACCCAGAATCCTTTGCAAACCTCAAAATGTGGCCAAAAATACACTTTTTAATCACATTTCGGTGACAGAAAGTTCTGGAATCTGAGAGGAGCCACAAATTCCCTTCCACCCAGCGTTCCCCCACGTCTCCTGATAAAAATGATACCTCACTTGTGGGGGTAGGCCTAGTGCCCACGACAGGAAATGCCCCAAAACACAACATGCACACATCACATTTTGACAAAGAAAACAGAGCTGTTTTTTGCAAAGTGCCTAGCTGTGGATTTTGGCCTCTAGCTCAGAAGGCACCTAGGGAAACCTAGCAAACCTGCACAGTTTTGAAAACTAGACACCTAAGGGAATCCAACATGGGGTGACTTGTGGGGCTCTGATCAGGTTCTGTTACCCAGAATCCTTTCCAAACCACAAAATGTGGCCAAAAAACACTTTTTCCTCACATTTTGGTGACAGAAAGTTCTGGAATCTGAGAGGAGCCACAAATTCCCTTTCACTCAGCGTTCCCCCAAGTCTCCTGATAAAAATGATACCTCACTTGTAGGGGTAGGCCTAGTGCCCACGATAGGAAATGCCCCAAAACACAACATGGACACATCACATTTTGACAAAGAAAACAGAGCTGTGTTTTGCAAAGTGCCTAGCTGTGGATTTTGGCCTCTAGCTCAGCAGGCACCTAGGGAAACCTAGCAAACCTGCACAGTTTTGAAAACTAGATACCTAGAGGAATCCAAGATGGGGTGACTTGTGGGGCTCTGATCAGGTTCTGTTACCCAGAATCCTTTGCAAACCTCAAAATGTGGCAAAAAAAACACTTTTTCCTCACATTTTGGTGACAGAACGTTCTGGAATCTGAGAGGAGCCACAAATTCCCTTTCACTCAGCGTTCCCCCAAGTCTCCTGATAAAAATGATACCTCACTTGTGGGGGTAGGCCTAGTGCCCACGACAGGAAATGCCCCAAAACACAACATGGACACATCACATTTTGCCAAACAAAACAGAGCTGTTTTTTGCAAAGTGCCTAGCTGTGGATTTTGGCCTCTAGCTCAGCAGGCACCTAGGGAAACCTAGCAAACCTGCACAGTTTTGAAATCTAGACACCTAGGGGAATCCAAGATGGGGTGACTTGTGGGGCTCTGATCAGGTTCTGTTACCCAGAATCCTTGGGAAACCTCAAAATGTGGCCAAATAAACACCTTTTCCTCACATTTCGGTGACAGAAAGTTCTGGAATCTGAGAGGAGCCACGAATTTCCTTCCACCCAGCGTTTCCCCAAATCTCCCGATAAAAATGATACCTCACTTGTAGGGGTAGGCCTAGTGTCCCCGACAGGAAATGCCCCAAAACACAACATGGACACATCACATTTTGACAAAGAAAACAGAGCTGTTTTTTGCAGAGTGCCTAGCTGTGGATTTTGGCCTCTAGCTCAGAAGGCACCTAGGGAAACCTAGCAAACCTGCACAGTTTTGAAAACTAGACACCTACGGGAATCCAACATGGGGTGACTTGTGGGGCTTTGATCAGGTTCTGTTACCCAGAATCCTTTGCAAACCTCAAAATGTGGCCAAAAAAACACTTTCTCCTCACATTTTGGTGACAGAAAGTTCTGGAATCTGAGAGGAGCCACAAATTCCCTTCCACCCAGCGTTCCCCCAAGTCTCCTGATAAAAATGATACCTCACTTGTGGGGGTAGGCCTAGTGCCCACGACAGGAAATGCCCCAAAACACAACATGGACACATCACATTTTGACAAAGAAAACAGAGCTGTTTTTTGCAAAGTGCCTAGCTGTGGATTTTGGCCTCTAGCTCAGCAGGCACCTCGGGAAACCTAGCAAACCTGCACAGTTTTGAAAACTAGACACCTAGGGGAATCCAAGATGGGGTGACTTGTGGGGCTCTGATCAGGTTCTGTTACCCAGAATCCTTTGCAAACCTCAAAATTCTGCCAAAAAAAACACTTTTTCCTCACATTTCGGTGACAGAAAGTTCTGGAATCTGAGAGGAGCCACAAATTTCCTTTCACCCAGCGTTCCCCCAAGTCTCCTGATAACAATAACACCTCACTTGTGGGGGTAAGCCTAGTGCCCGCGACAGGAAATGCCCCAAAACACAACATGGACACATCACATTTTGACAAAGAAAACAGAGCTGTTTTTTGCAAAGTGCCTAGCTGTGGATTTTGGCCTCTAGCTCAGCAGGCACCTAGGGAAACCTAGCAAACCTGCACAGTTTTGAAAACTAGATACCTAGAGGAATCCAAGATGGGGTGAATTGTGGGGCTCTGATCAGGTTCTGTTACCCAGAATCCTTTGCAAACCTCAAAATGTGGCCAAAAATACACTTTTTAATCACATTTCGGTGACAGAAAGTTCTGGAATCTGAGAGGAGCCACAAATTTCCTTTCACCCAGCGTTCCCCCAAGTCTCCCGATAACAATTACACCTCACTTGTGGGGGTAGGCCTAGTGTCCGCGACAGGAAATGCCCCAAAAACACAACATGGACACATCACATTTTGACAAAGAAAACAGAGCTGTTTTTTGCAAAGTGCCTAGCTGTGGATTTTGGCCTCTAGCTCAGAAGGCACCTAGGGAAACCTAGCAAACCTGCACAGTTTTTAAAACTAGACACCTAAGGGAATCCAACATGGGGTGACTTGTGGGGCTCTGATCAGGTTCTGTTACCCAGAATCCTTTGCAAACCTCAAAATGTGGCAAAAAAAAACACTTTTTCCTCACATTTTGGTGACAGAAAGTTCTGGAATCTGAGAGGAGCCACAAATTCCCTTTCACTCAGCGTTCCCCCAAGTCTCCTGATAAAAATGAGACCTCACTTGTAGGGGTAGGCCTAGTGCCCACGATAGGAAATGCCCCAAAACACAACATGGACACATCACATTTTGACAAAGAAAACAGAGCTGTTTTTTGCAAAGTGCCTAGCTGTGGATTTTGGCCTCTAGCTCAGCAGGCACCTAGGGAAACCTAGCAAACCTGCACAGTTTTGAAATCTAGACACCTAGGGGAATCCAAGATGGGGTGACTTGTGGGGCTCTGATCAGGTTCTGTTACCCAGAATCCTTGGGAAACCTCAAAATGTGGCCAAATAAACACCTTTTCCTCACATTTCGGTGACAGAAAGTTCTGGAATCTGAGAGGAGCCACGAATTTCCTTCCACCCAGCGTTTCCCCAAATCTCCCGATAAAAATGATACCTCACTTGTAGGGGTAGGCCTAGTGTCCCCGACAGGAAATGCCCCAAAACACAACATGGACACATCACATTTTGACAAAGAAAACAGAGCTGTTTTTTGCAGAGTGCCTAGCTGTGGATTTTGGCCTCTAGCTCAGAAGGCACCTAGGGAAACCTAGCAAACCTGCACAGTTTTTAAAACTAGACACCTACGGGAATCCAACATGGGGTGACTTGTGGGGCTTTGATCAGGTTCTGTTACCCAGAATCCTTTGCAAACCTCAAAATGTGGCCAAAAAAACACTTTCTCCTCACATTTTGGTGACAGAAAGTTCTGGAATCTGAGAGGAGCCACAAATTCCCTTCCACCCAGCGTTCCCCCAAGTCTCCTGATAAAAATGATACCTCACTTGTGGGGGTAGGCCTAGTGCCCACGACAGGAAATGCCCCAAAACACAACATGGACACATCACATTTTGACAAAGAAAACAGAGCTGTTTTTTGCAAAGTGCCTAGCTGTGGATTTTGGCCTCTAGCTCAGCAGGCACCTCGGGAAACCTAGCAAACCTGCACAGTTTTGAAAACTAGACACCTAGGGGAATCCAAGATGGGGTGACTTGTGGGGCTCTGATCAGGTTCTGTTACCCAGAATCCTTGGGAAACCTCAAAATGTGGCCAAATAAACACCTTTTCCTCACATTTCGGTGACAGAAAGTTCTGGAATCTGAGAGGAGCCACGAATTTCCTTCCACCCAGCGTTTCCCCAAATCTCCCGATAAAAATGATACCTCACTTGTAGGGGTAGGCCTAGTGTCCCCGACAGGAAATGCCCCAAAACACAACATGGACACATCACATTTTGACAAAGAAAACAGAGCTGTTTTTTGCAGAGTGCCTAGCTGTGGATTTTGGCCTCTAGCTCAGAAGGCACCTAGGGAAACCTAGCAAACCTGCACAGTTTTGAAAACTAGACACCTACGGGAATCCAACATGGGGTGACTTGTGGGGCTTTGATCAGGTTCTGTTACCCAGAATCCTTTGCAAACCTCAAAATGTTGCCAAAAAAAACACTTTTTCCTCACATTTCGGTGACAGAAAGTTCTGGAATCTGAGAGGAGCCACAAATTTCCTTTCACCCAGCGTTCCCCCAAGTCTCCTGATAACAATAACACCTCACTTGTGGGGGTAAGCCTAGTGCCCGCGACAGGAAATGCCCCAAAACACAACATGGACACATCACATTTTGACAAAGAAAACAGAGCTGTTTTTTGCAAAGTGCCTAGCTGTGGATTTTGGCCTCTAGCTCAGAAGGCACCTAGGGAAACCTAGCAAACCTGCACAGTTTTGAAAACTAGACACCTAAGGGAATCCAACATGGGGTGACTTGTGGGGCTCTGATCAGGTTCTGTTACCCAGAATCCTTTGCAAACCTCAAAATTTGGCAAAAAAAAAACACTTTTTCCTCACATTTTGGTGACAGAAAGTTCTGGAATCTGAGAGGAGCCACAAATTCCCTTTCACTCAGCGTTCCCCCAAGTCTCCTGATAAAAATGATACCTCACTTGTAGGGGTAGGACTAGTGCCCACGACAGGAAATGCCCCAAAACACAACATGGACACATCACATTTTGACAAAGAAAACAGAGCTGTTTTTTGCAAAGTGCCTAGCTGTGGATTTTGGCCTCTAGCTCAGCAGGCACCTAGGGAAACCTAGCAAACCTGCACAGTTTTGAAAACTAGATACCTAGAGGAATCCAAGATGGGGTGAATTGTGGGGCTCTGATCAGGTTCTGTTACCCAGAATCCTTTGCAAACCTCAAAATGTGGCCAAAAATACACTTTTTAATCACATTTCGGTGACAGAAAGTTCTGGAATCTGAGAGGAGCCACAAATTTCCTTTCACCCAGCGTTCCCCCAAGTCTCCCGATAACAATCACACCTCACTTGTGGGGGTAGGCCTAGTATCCGCGACAGGAAATGCCCCAAAAACACAACATGGACACATCACATTTTGACAAAGAAAACAGAGCTGTTTTTTGCAAAGTGCCTAGCTGTGGATTTTGGCCTCTAGCTCAGAAGGCACCTAGGGAAACCTAGCAAACCTGCACAGTTTTTAAAACTAGACACCTAAGGGAATCCAACATGGGGTGACTTGTGGGGCTCTGATCAGGTTCTGTTACCCAGAATCCTTTGCAAACCTCAAAATGTGGCAAAAAAAAACACTTTTTCCTCACATTTTGGTGACAGAAAGTTCTGGAATCTGAGAGGAGCCACAAATTCCCTTTCACTCAGCGTTCCCCCAAGTCTCCTGATAAAAATGAGACCTCACTTGTAGGGGTAGGCCTAGTGCCCACGATAGGAAATGCCCCAAAACACAACATGGACACATCACATTTTGACAAAGAAAACAGAGCTGTTTTTTGCAAAGTGCCTAGCAGTGGATTTTGGCCTCTAGCTCAGCAGGCACCTAGGGAAACCTAGCAAACCTGCACAGTTTTGAAATCTAGACACCTAGGGGAATCCAAGATGGGGTGACTTGTGGGGCTCTGATCAGGTTCTGTTACCCAGAATCCTTGGGAAACCTCAAAATGTGGCCAAATAAACACCTTTTCCTCACATTTCGGTGACAGAAAGTTCTGGAATCTGAGAGGAGCCACGAATTTCCTTCCACCCAGCGTTTCCCCAAATCTCCCGATAAAAATGATACCTCACTTGTAGGGGTAGGCCTAGTGTCCCCGACAGGAAATGCCCCAAAACACAACATGGACACATCACATTTTGACAAAGAAAACAGAGCTGTTTTTTGCAGAGTGCCTAGCTGTGGATTTTGGCCTCTAGCTCAGAAGGCACCTAGGGAAACCTAGCAAACCTGCACAGTTTTGAAAACTAGACACCTACGGGAATCCAACATGGGGTGACTTGTGGGGCTTTGATCAGGTTCTGTTACCCAGAATCCTTTGCAAACCTCAAAATGTGGCCAAAAAAACACTTTCTCCTCACATTTTGGTGACAGAAAGTTCTGGAATCTGAGAGGAGCCACAAATTCCCTTCCACCCAGCGTTCCCCCAAGTCTCCTGATAAAAATGATACCTCACTTGTGGGGGTAGGCCTAGTGCCCACGACAGGAAATGCCCCAAAACACAACATGGACACATCACATTTTGACAAAGAAAACAGAGCTGTTTTTTGCAAAGTGCCTAGCTGTGGATTTTGGCCTCTAGCTCAGCAGGCACCTCGGGAAACCTAGCAAACCTGCACAGTTTTGAAAACTAGACACCTAGGGGAATCCAAGATGGGGTGACTTGTGGGGCTCTGATCAGGTTCTGTTACCCAGAATCCTTTGCAAACCTCAAAATGTTGCCAAAAAAAACACTTTTTCCTCACATTTCGGTGACAGAAAGTTCTGGAATCTGAGAGGAGCCACAAATTTCCTTTCACCCAGCGTTCCCCCAAGTCTCCTGATAACAATAACACCTCACTTGTGGGGGTAAGCCTAGTGCCCGCGACAGGAAATGCCCCAAAACACAACATGGACACATCACATTTTGACAAAGAAAACAGAGCTGTTTTTTGCAAAGTGCCTAGCTGTGGATTTTGGCCTCTAGCTCAGAAGGCACCTAGGGAAACCTAGCAAACCTGCACAGTTTTGAAAACTAGACACCTAAGGGAATCCAACATGGGGTGACTTGTGGGGCTCTGATCAGGTTCTGTTACCCAGAATCCTTTGCAAACCTCAAAATTTGGCAAAAAAAAAACACTTTTTCCTCACATTTTGGTGACAGAAAGTTCTGGAATCTGAGAGGAGCCACAAATTCCCTTTCACTCAGCGTTCCCCCAAGTCTCCTGATAAAAATGATACCTCACTTGTAGGGGTAGGCCTAGTGCCCACGACAGGAAATGCCCCAAAACACAACATGGACACATCACATTTTGACAAAGAAAACAGAGCTGTTTTTTGCAAAGTGCCTAGCTGTGGATTTTGGCCTCTAGCTCAGCAGGCACCTAGGGAAACCTAGCAAACCTGCACAGTTTTGAAAACTAGATACCTAGAGGAATCCAAGATGGGGTGACTTGTGGGGCTCTGATCAGGTTCTGTTACCCAGAATCCTTTGCAAACCTCAAAATGTGGCCAAAAATACACTTTTTAATCACATTTCGGTGACAGAAAGTTCTGGAATCTGAGAGGAGCCACAAATTTCCTTTCACCCAGCGTTCCCCCAAGTCTCCCGATAACAATTACACCTCACTTGTGGGGGTAGGCCTAGTGTCCGCGACAGGAAATGCCCCAAAAACACAACATGGACACATCACATTTTGACAAAGAAAACAGAGCTGTTTTTTGCAAAGTGCCTAGCTGTGGATTTTGGCCTCTAGCTCAGAAGGCACCTAGGGAAACCTAGCAAACCTGCACAGTTTTTAAAACTAGACACCTAAGGGAATCCAACATGGGGTGACTTGTGGGGCTCTGATCAGGTTCTGTTACCCAGAATCCTTTGCAAACCTCAAAATGTGGCAAAAAAAAACACTTTTTCCTCACATTTTGGTGACAGAAAGTTCTGGAATCTGAGAGGAGCCACAAATTCCCTTTCACTCAGCGTTCCCCCAAGTCTCCTGATAAAAATGAGACCTCACTTGTAGGGGTAGGCCTAGTGCCCACGATAGGAAATGCCCCAAAACACAACATGGACACATCACATTTTGACAAAGAAAACAGAGCTGTTTTTTGCAAAGTGCCTAGCTGTGGATTTTGGCCTCTAGCTCCGCAGGCACCTAGGGAAACCTAGCAAACCTGCACAGTTTTGAAAACTAGATACCTAGAGGAATCCAAGATGGGGTGACTTGTGGGGCTCTGATCAGGTTCTGTTACCCAGAATCCTTTGCAAACCTCAAAATGTTGCCAAAAATACACTTTTTAATCACATTTCGGTGACAGAAAGTTCTGGAATCTGAGAGGAGCCACAAATTCCCTTCCACCCAGCGTTCCCCCATGTCTCCTGATAAAAATGATACCTCACTTGTGGGGGTAGGCCTAGTGCCCACGACAGGAAATGCCCCAAAACACAACATGCACACATCACATTTTGACAAAGAAAACAGAGCTGTTTTTTGCAAAGTGCCTAGCTGTGGATTTTGGCCTCTAGCTCAGCAGGCACCTCGGGAAACCTAGCAAACCTGCACAGTTTTGAAAACTAGACACCTAGGGGAATCCAAGATGGGGTGACTTTTGGGGCTCTGATCAGGTTCTGTTACCCAGAATCCTTTGCAAACCTCAAAATGTTGCCAAAAAAAACACTTTTTCCTCACATTTCGGTGACAGAAAGTTCTGGAATCTGAGAGGAGCCACAAATTTCCTTTCACCCAGCGTTCCCCCAAGTCTCCCGATAACAATTACACCTCACTTGTGGGGGTAAGCCTAGTGCCCGTGACAGGAAATGCCCCAAAACACAACATGGACACATCACATTTTGATAAAGAAAACAGAGCTGTTTTTTGCAAAGTGCCTAGCTGTGGATTTTGGCCTCTAGCTCAGAAGGCACCTAGGGAAACCTAGCAAACCTGCACAGTTTTGAAAACTAGACACCTAAGGGAATCCAACATGGGGTGACTTGTGGGGCTCTGATCAGGTTCTGTTACCCAGAATCCTTTGCAAACCTCAAAATGTGGCCAAAAATACACTTTTTAATCACATTTCGGTGACAGAAAGTTCTGGAATCTGAGAGGAGCCACAAATTTCCTTTCACCCAGCGTTCCCCCAAGTCTCCCGATAACAATTACACCTCACTTGTGGGGGTAGGCCTAGTGTCCGCGACAGGAAATGCCCCAAAACACGACATGGACACATCACATTTTGACAAAGAAAACCGAGCTGTTTTTTGCAAAGTGCCTAGCTGTGGGTTTTGGCGTCTAGTTCAGAAGGCACCTAGGGAAACCTAGCAAACCTGCACAGTTTTGAAAACTAGACACCTAGGGGAATCCTACATGGGGTGACTTGTGGGGCTCTGATCAGGTTCTGTTACCCAGAATCCTTTGCAAACCTCAAAATGTGGCAAAAAAAACTTTTTCCTCACATTTTGGTGACAGAACTTTCTGGAATCTGAGAGGAGCCACAAATTCCCTTCCACCCAGCGTTCCCCCAAGTCTCCCGATAAAAATTATACCTCACTTGTGGGGATAGGCCTAGTGCCCACGACAGGAAATGCCCCAAAACACAACATGGACACATCACATTTTGACAAAGAAAACAGAGCTGTTTTTTGCAAAGTGCCTAGCTGTGGATTTTGGCCTCTAGCTCAGCAGGCACCTAGGGAAACCTAGCAAACCTGCACAGTTTTGAAAACTAGATACCTAGAGGAATCCAAGATGGGGTGACTTGTGGGGCTCTGATCAGGTTCTGTTACCCAGAATCCTTTGCAAACCTCAAAATGTGGCCAAAAAAACACTTTTTCCTCACATTTCGGTGACAGAAAGTCCTGGAATCTGAGAGGAGCCACACATTATCTTCCCCCCAGCGTTCCCCCAAGTCTCCCGATAAAAATGATACCTCACTTGTAGGGGTAGGCCTAGTGTCCGCGACAGGAAATGCCCCAAAACACAACATGGACACATCACATTTCGACAAAGAAAACAGCTGTTTTTTGCAGGGTGCCTAGCTGTGGATTTTGGCCTCTAGCTCAGCAGGCACCTAGGGAAACCTAGCAAATCTGCACAGTTTTGAAAACTAGACACCTAGGGGAATCCAAGATGGGGTGACTTGTGGGGCTCTGAACAGGTTCTGTTACCCAGAATCCTTTGCAAACCTCAAAATGTGGCCAAATAAACACCTTTTCCTCACATTTCGGTGACAGAAAGTTCTGGAATCTGAGAGGAGCCACGAATTTCCATCCACCCAGCGTTTCCCCAAGTCTCCTGATAAAAATGATACCTCACTTGTGGGGGTAGGCCTAGTGCCCACAGCAGGAAATGCCCCAAAACACAACATGGACACATCACATTTTGACAAAGAAAACAGAGCTGTTTTTTGCAAAGTGCCTAGCTGTGGATTTTGGCCTCTAGCTCAGCAGGCACCTAGGGAAACCTAGCAAACCTGCACAGTTTTGAAAACTAGATACCTAGAGGAATCCAAGATGGGGTAACTTGTGGGGCTCTGATCAGGTTCTGTTACCCAGAATCCTTTGCAAACCTCAAAATGTGGCCAAAAATACACTTTTTAATCACATTTCGGTGACAGAAAGTTCTGGAATCTGAGAGGAGCCACAAATTTCCTTTCACCCAGCGTTCCCCCAAGTCTCCCGATAACAATTACACCTCACTTGTGGGGGTAGGCCTAGTGTCTGCGACAGGAAATGCCCCAAAACACAACATGGACACATCACATTTTGACAAAGAAAACCGAGCTGTTTTTTGCAAAGTGCCTAGCTGTGGGTTTTGGCCTCTAGTTCAGCAGGCACCTAGGGAACCTTAGCAAACCTGCACAGTTTTGAAAACTAGACACCTAGGGGAATCCAACATGGGGTGACTTGTGGGGCTCTGATCAGGTTCTGTTACCCAGAATCCTTTGCAAACCTCAAAATGTGGCAAAAAAAACTTTTTCCTCACATTTTGGTGACAGAACTTTCTGGAATCTGAGAGGAGCCACAAATTCCCTTCCACCCAGCGTTCCCCCAAGTCTCCCGATAAAAATTATACCTCACTTGTGGGGATAGGCCTAGTGCCCACGACAGGAAATGCCCCAAAACACAACATGGACACATCACATTTTGACAAAGAAAACAGAGCTGTTTTTTGCAAAGTGCCTAGCTGTGGATTTTGGCCTCTATCTCAGCAGGCACCTAGGGAAACCTAGCAAACCTGCACAGTTTTGAAAACTAGATACCTAGAGGAATCCAAGATGGGGTGACTTGTGGGGCTCTGATCAGGTTCTGTTACCCAGAATCCTTTGCAAACCTCAAAATGTGGCCAAAAATACACTTTTTAATCACATTTCGGTGACAGAAAGTTCTGGAATCTGAGAGGAGCCACAAATTCCCTTCCACCCAGCGTTCTCCCACGTCTCCTGATAAAAATGATACCTCACTTGTGGGGGTAGGCCTAGTGCCCACGACAGGAAATGCCCCAAAACACAACATGCACACATCACATTTTGACAAAGAAAACAGAGCTGTTTTTTGCAAAGTGCCTAGCTGTGGATTTTGGCCTCTAGCTCAGCAGGCACCTCGGGAAAACTAGCAAACCTGCACAGTTTTGAAAACTAGACACCTAGGGGAATCCAAGATGGGGTGACTTGTGGGGCTCTGATCAGGTTCTGTTACCCAGAATCCTTTGCAAACCTCAAAATGATGCCAAAAAAAACACTTTTTCCTCACATTTCGGTGACAGAAAGTTCTGGAATCTGAGAGGAGCCACAAATTTCCTTTCACCCAGCGTTCCCCCAAGTTTCCCGATAACAATTACATCTCACGTGTGGGGGTAGGCCTAGTGCCCGTGACAGGAAATGCCCCAAAACACAAATGGAGACATCACATTTTGACAAAGAAAACAGAGCTGTTTTTTGCAAAGTGCCTAGCTGTGGATTTTGGCCTCTAGCTCAGCAGGCACCTAGGGAAACCTAGCAAACCTGCACAGTTGTGAAAACTAGACACCTAGGGGAATCCAAGATGGGGTGACTTGTGGGGCTCTGATCAGGTTCTGTTACCCAGAATCCTTTGCAAACCTCAAAATGATGCCAAAAAAAACACTTTTTCCTCACATTTCGGTGACAGAAAGTTCTGGAATCTGAGAGGAGCCACAAATTTCCATTCACCCAGCGTTCCCCCAAGTCTCCCGATAACAATTACACCTCACTTGTGGGGTTAAGCCTAGTGCCCGCGAAAGGAAATGCCCCAAAACACAACATGGACACATCACATTTTGATAAAGAAAACAGAGCTGTTTTTTGCAAAGTGCCTAGCTGTGGATTTTGGCCTCTAGCTCAGAAGGCACCTAGGGAAACCTAGCAAACCTGCACAGTTTTGAAAACTAGACACCTAAGGGAATCCAACATGGGGTGACTTGTGGGGCTCTGATCAGGTTCTGTTACCCAGAATCCTTTGCAAACCTCAAAATGTGGATAAAAAAAACACTTTTTCCTCACATTTTGGTGACAGAAAGTTCTGGAATCTGAGAGGAGCCACAAATTCCCTTCCACTCAGCGTTCCCCCAAGTCTCCTGATAAAAATGATACCTCACTTGTAGGGGTAGCCTAGTGCCCACGACAGGAAATGCCCCAAAACACAACATGGACACATCACATTTTGACAAAGAAAACAGAGCTGTTTTTTGCAAAGTGCCTAGCTGTGGATTTTGGCCTCTAGCTCAGCAGGCACCTAGGGCAACCTAGCAAACCTGCACAGTTTTGAAAACTAGATACCTAGAGGAATCCAAGATGGGGTGACTTTTGGGGATCTGATCAGGTTCTGTTACCCAGAATCCTTTGCAAACCTCAAAATGTGGCCAAAAATACACTTGTTAATCACATTTCGGTGACAGAAAGTTCTGGAATCTGAGAGGAGCCACAAATTTCCTTTCACCCAGCGTTCCCCCAAGTCTCCCGATAACAATTACACCTCACTTGTGGGGGTAGGCCTAGTGTCCGCGACAGGAAATGCCCCAAAACACAACATGGACACATCACATTTTGACAAAGAAAACCGAGCTGTTTTTTGCAAAGTGCCTAGCTGTGGGTTTTGGCCTCTAGTTCAGAAGGCACCTAGGGAAACCTAGCAAACCTGCACAGTTTTGAAAACTAGACACCTAAGGGAATCCAACATGGGGTGACGTGTGGGGCTCTGATCAGGTTCTGTTACCCAGAATCCTTTGCAAACCTCAAAATGTGGCAAAAAAAACACTTTTTCCTCACATTTTGGTGACAGAACGTTCTGGAATCTGAGAGGAGCCACAAATTTCCTTCCACCCAGCATTTCCCTAAGTCTCCCGATAACAATTATACCTCACTTGTGGGGGTAGGCCTAGTGCCCGCGACAGGAAATGCCCCAAAAACCAACATGGACACATCACATTTTGACAAAGAAAACAGAGCTGTTTTTTGCAAAGTGCCTAGCTGTGTATTTTGGCCTCTAGCTCAGAAGGCACCTAGGGAAACCTAGCAAACCCGCACAGTTTTGAAAACTAGACACCTAGGGGAATCCAACATGGGGAGACTTGTGGGGCTCTGATCAGGTTCTGTTACCCAGAATCCTTTGCAAACCTCAAAATGTGGCAAAAAAAACACTTTTTCATCACATTTTGGTGACAGAACGTTCTGGAATCTGAGATGAGTCACAAATTCCCTTCCACCCAGCGTTCCCCCAAGTCTCCCGATAAAAATGATACCTCACTTGTAGGGGTAGGCCTAGTGCCCACGACAGGAAATGCCCCAAAACACAACATGGACACATCACATTTTGACAAAGAAAACAGAGCTGTTTTTTGCAAAGTGCCTAGCTGTGGATTTTGGCCTCTAGCTCAGCAGGCACATAGGGAAACCTAGCAAACCTGCACAGTTTTGAAAACTAGACACCTAGGGGAATCCAAGATGGGGTGACTTGTGGGGCTCTGATCAGGTTCTGTTACCCAGAATCCTTTGCAAACCTCAAAATGTGGCCAAAAAAAACGCTTTTTCCTCACATTTCGGTGACAGAAAGTCCTGGAATCTGAGAGGAGCCACACATTATCTTCCACCCAGCGTTCCCCGAAGTCTCCCGATAAAAATGATACCTCACTTGTAGGGGTAGGCCTAGTGTCCGCGACAGGAAATGCCCCAAAACACAACATGGACACATTACATTTCGACAAAGAAAACAGAGCTGTTTTTTGCAGGGTGCCTAGCTGTGGATTTTGGCCTCTAGCTCAGCAGGCACCTAGGGAAACCTAGCAAATCTGCACAGTTTTGAAAACTAGACACCTAGGGGAATCCAAGATGGGGTGACTTGTGGGGCTCTGAACAGGTTCTGTTACCCAGAATCCTTTGCAAACCTCAAAATGTGGCCAAATAAACACCTTTTCCTCACATTTCGGTGACAGAAAGTTCTGGAATCTGAGAGGAGCCACGAATTTCCATCCACCCAGCGTTTCCCCAAGTCTCCCGATAAAAATGATACCTCACTTGTAGGGGTAGGCCTAGTGCCCCCGACAGGAAATGCCCCAAAACACAACATGGACACATCACATTTTGACAAAGAAAACAGAGCTGTTTTTTGCAGAGTGCCTAGCTGTGGATTTTGGCTTCTAGCTCAGCAGGCACCTAGGGAAACCTAGGAAACCTGCACAGTTTTGAAAACTAGACACCTAAGGGAATCCAACATGGGGTGACTTGTGGGGCTCTGATCAGGTTCTGTTACCCAGAATCCTTTGCAAACCTCAAAATGTGGCCAAAAATACACTTTTTCCTCACATTTTGGTGACAGAAAGTTCTGGAATCTGAGAGGAGCCACAAATTCCCTTCCACTCAGCGTTCCCCCAAGTCTCCTGATAAAAATTATACCTCGCTTGTGGGGGTAGGCCTAGTGCCCACAACAGGAAATGCCCCAAAACACAACATGGACACATCACATTTTCACAAAGAAAACAGAGCTGTTTTTTGCAAAGTGCCTAGCTGTGGATTTTGGCCTCTAGCTCAGCAGGCACCTAGGGAAACCTAGCAAACCTGCACAGTTTTGAAAACTAGACACGTAGGGGAATCCAAGATGGGGTGACTTTTGGGGCTCTGATCAGGTTCTGTTACCCAGAATCCTTTGCAAACCTCAAAATGTTGGCAAAAAAAACACTTTTTCCTCACATTTCGGTGACAGAAAGTTCTGGAATCTGAGAGGAGCCACAAATTTCCTTTCACCCAGCATTCCCCCAAGTGTCCCGATAACAATTGCACCTCACTTGTGGGGGTAAGCCTAGTGCCCGCGACAGGAAATGCCCCAAAACACAACATGGACACATCACATTTTGACAAAGAAAACAGAGCTGTTTTTTGCAAAGTGCCTAGCGGTGGATTTTGGCCTCTAGCTCAGAAGGCACCTAGGGAAACCTAGCAAACCTGCACAGTTTTGAAAACTAGACACCTAAGGGAATCCAACATGGGGTGACTTGTGGGGCTCTAATCAGGTTCTGTTACCCCAGAATCCTTTGCAAACCTCAAAATGTGGCCAAAAAAACACCTTTTCCTCACATTTTGGTGACAGAAAGTTCTGGAATCTGAGAGGAGCCGCGAATTTCCTTCCACCCAGCGTTTCCCCAAGTCTCCTGATAAAAATGATACCTCACTTGTGGGGGTAGGCCTAGTGCCCACGACAGGAAATGCCCCAAAACACAACATGGACACATCACATTTTGACAAAGAAAACAGAGCTGTTTTTTGCAAAGTGCCTACCTGTGGATTTTGGCCTCTAGCTCAGCAGGCACCTAGGGAAACCTAGCAAACCTGCTTAGTTTTGAAAACTAGACACCTAGGGGAATCTAAGATGGGGTGACTTGTGGGACTGTGATTAGTTTATGTTACCCAGAATCCTTTGCAAACCTCAAAATGTGGCCAAAAAAACAATTTTTAATCACATTTCGGTGACAGAAAGTTCTTGAATCTGAGAGGAGCCACAAATTTCCTTTCACCCAGCGTTCCCCCAAGTCTCCCGATAACAATTACACCTCACTTGTGGGGGTAGGCCTAGTGCCCACGACAGGAAATGCCCCAAAACACAACATGGACACATCACATTTTGACAAAGAAAACAGAGCTGTTTTTTGCAAAGTGCCTAGCTGTGTATTTTGGTCTCTAGCTCAGCAGGCACCTAGGGAACCTTAGCAAACCTGCACAGTTTTGAAAACTAGACACCTAGGGGAATCCAAGATGGGGTGATTTGTGGGGCTCTGATCAGGTTCTGTTACCCAGAATCCTTTGCAAACCTCAAAATGTGGCCAAAAAAACACCTTTTCCTCACATTTCGGTGACAGAAAGTTCTGGAATCTGAGAGGAGCCATGAATTTCCTTCCACCCAGCGTTTCCCCAAGTCTCCCGATAAAAATGATACCTAACTTGTAGGGGTAGGCCTAGTGCCCGCGACAGGAAATGCCCCAAAACACAACATGGATACATCACATTTTGACAAAGAAAACAGAGCTGTTTTTTGCAGAGTGCCTAGCTGTGGATTTTGGCCTCTAGCTCAGCAGGCACCTAGGGAAACCTAGCAAACCTGCACAGTTTTGAAAACTAGACACCTAAGAGCATCCAACATGGGGTGACTTGTGGGGCTCTGATCAGGTTCTGTTACCAGAATCCTTTCAAACCTCAAAATGTGGCCAAAAAAAACACTTTTTCCTCACATTTTGGTGACAGAAAGTTCTGGAATCTGAGAGGAGCCACAAATTCCCTTCCACCCAGCGTTCCCCCAAGTCTCCTGATAACAATTACACCTCACTTGTGGGGGTAGGCCTAGTGCCCACGACAGGAAATGCCCCAAAACACAACATGGACACATCACATTTTGACAAAGAAAACAGAGCTGTTTTTAGCAAAGTGCCTAGCTGTGGATTTTGGCCTCTAGCTCAGCAGGCACCTAGGGAACCTTAGCAAACCTGCACAGTTTTGAAAACTAGACACCTAGGGGAATCCAAGATGGGGTGATTTGTGGGGCTCTGATCAGGTTCTGTTACCCAGAATCCTTTGCAAACCTCAAAATGTGGCCAAAAAAACACCTTTTCCTCACATTTCGGTGACAGAAAGTTCTGGAATCTGAGAGGAGCCATGAATTTCCTTCCACCCAGCGTTTCCCCAAGTCTCCCGATAAAAATGATACCTAACTTGTAGGGGTAGGCCTAGTGCCCGCGACAGGAAATGCCCCAAAACACAACATGGACACATCACATTTTGACAAAGAAAACAGAGCTGTTTTTTGCAGAGTGCCTAGCTGTGGATTTTGGCCTCTAGCTCAGCAGGCACCTAGGGAAACCTAGCAAACCTGCACAGTTTTGAAAACTAGACACCTAAGAGCATCCAACATGGGGTGACTTGTGGGGCTCTGATCAGGTTCTGTTACCAGAATCCTTTGCAAACCTCAAAATGTGGCCAAAAAAACACTTTTTCCTCACATTTTGGTGACAGAAAGTTCTGGAATCTGAGAGGAGCCACAAATTCCCTTCCACCCAGCGTTCCCCAAAGTCTCCTGATAACAATTACACCTCACTTGTGGGGGTAGGCCTAGTGCCCACGACAGGAAATGCCCCAAAACACAACATGGACACATCACATTTTGACAAAGAAAACAGAGCTGTTTTTAGCAAAGTGCCTAGCTGTGGATTTTGACCTCTAGCTCAGCAGGCACCTAGGGAAACCTAGCAAACCGGCACAGTTTTGAAAACTAGACACCTAGGGGAATCCAAGATGGGGTGACTTGTGGGGCTCTGATCAGGTTCTGTTACCCAGAATCCTTTACAAACCTCAAAATGTGGCCAAAAAAATACCTCTTCCTTACATTTCGGTGACAGAAAGTTCTGGAATCTGAGAGGAGCCACGAATTTCCTTCCACCCAGCGTTTCCTCAAGTCTCCCGATAAAAATGATACCTCACTTGTAGGGGTAGGCCTAGTGCCCGCGACAGGAAATGCCCCAAAACACAATATGGACACATCACATTTTGACAAAGAAAACAGAGCTGTTTTTTGCAGAGTGCCTAGCTGTGGATTTTGGCCTCTAGCTCAGCAGGCACCTAGGGAAACCTAGCAAACCTGCACAGTTTTGAAAACTAGACACCTAAGGGAATCGAACATGGGGTGACTTGTGGGGCTCTGATCAGGTTCTGTTACCCAGAATCCTTTGCAAACATCAAAATGTGGTCAAAAAAACACTTTTTCCTCACATTTTGGTGACAGAAAGTTCTGGAATCTGAGAGGAGCCACAAATTCCCTTCCACCCAGCGTTCCCCCAAGTCTCCCGATAAAAATGATACCTCACTTGTGGGGGTAGGCCTAGTGCCCACGACAGGAAATGCCCCAAAACACAACATCGACACATCACATTTTGACAAAGAAAACAGAGCTGTTTTTTGCAAAGTGCCTAGCTGTGGATTTTGGCCTCTAGCTCAGCAGGCACCTAGGGAAACCTAGCAAACCGGCACAGTTTTGAAAACTAGACACATAGGGGAATCCAAGATGGGGTGACTTGTGGCGCACTGATCAGGTTCTGTTACCCAGAATCCTTTACAAACCTCAAAATGTGGCCAAAAAGACACCTCTTCGTCACATTTCGGTGACAGAAAGTTCTGGAATCTGAGAGGAGCCAAGTATTTCCTTGCACCCAGCGTTTCCCCAAGTCTCCCGATAAAAATGATACCTCACTTGTAGGGGTAGGCCTAGTGCCCGCGACAGGAAATGCCCCAAAACACAACATGGACACATCACATTTTGACAAAGAAATCAGAGCTGTTTTTTGCAGAGTGCCTAGCTGTGTATTTTTGCCTCTAGCTCAGCAGGCACCTAGGGAAACCTAGCAAACCTGCACAGTTTTGAAAACTAGACACCTAAGGGAATCCAACATGGGGTGACTTGTGGGGCTCTGATCAGGTTCTGTTACCCAGACTCCTTTCCAAACCACAAAATGTGGCCAAAAAAACACTTTTTCCTCACATTTTGGTGACAGAAAGTTCTGGAATCTGAGAGGAGCAACAAATTCCCTTCCACCCAGCGTTCCCCCAAGTCTCCCGATAAAAATGATACCTCACTTGTGGGGGTAGGCCTAGTGCCCACGACAGGAAATGCCCCAAAACACAACATGGACACATCACATTTTGACAAAGAAAACAGAGCTGTTCTTTGCAAAGTGCCTAGCTGTGGATTTTGGCCTCTAGCTCAGCAGGCACCTAGGGAAACCTAGCAAACCTGCACAGTTTTGAAAACTAAACACCTAAGGGAATCCAACATGGGGTGACTTGTGGGGCTCTGATAAGGTTCTGTTAACCAGAATCCTTTGCAAACCTCAAAATGTTGCCAAAAAAAACACTTTTGCCTCACATTTCGGTGACAGAAAGTTCTGGAATCTGAGAGGAGCCACAAATTTCCTTTCACCCAGCGTTCCCCCAAGTCTCCCGATAACAATTACACCTCACTTGTGGGGGTAAGCCTAGTGCCCGCGACAGGAAATGCCCCAAAACACAACATGGACACATCACATTTTGACAAAGAAAACAGAGCTGTTTTTTGCAAAGTGCCTAGCGGTGGATTTTGGCCTCTAGCTCAAGGGGCACCTAGGGAAACCTAGCAAACCTGCACAGTTTTGAAAACTAGATACCTTAGGGAATCCAACATGGGGTGACTTGTGAGGCTCTGATAAGGTTCTGTTACCCAGAATCCTTTGCAAACCTCAAAATGTGGCAATAAAAACACTTTTTCCTCACATTTTGGTGACAGAAAGTTCTGGAATCTGAGAGGAGCCACAAATTCCCTTCCACTCAGCGTTCCCCCAAATCTCCTGATAAAAATGATACCTCACTTCTGGGGGTAGGCCTAGTCCCACGACAGGAAATGCCCCAAAACACAACATGGACACATCACATTTTGACAAAGAAAACAGAGCTGTTTTTTGCAAAGTGCCTAGCTGTGGATTTTGGCCTCTAGCTCAGCAGGCACCTAGGGAAACCTAGCAAACCTGCACAGTTTTGAAAACTAGACACTTAGGGGAATCCAAGATGGGGTGACTTGTGGGGCTTTGATCAGGCTCTGTTACCCAGAATCCTTTGCAAACCTCAAAATGTGGCCAAAAAAACACTTTTTAATCACATTTCGGTGACAGAAAGTTATTGAATCTGAGAGGAGCCACAAATTTCCTTTCACCCAGCGTTCCCCCAAGTCTCCCGATAACAATTACACCTCACTTGTGGGGGTAGGCCTAGTGCCCACGACAGGAAATGCCCCAAAACACAACATGGACACATCACATTTTGACAAAGAAAACACAGCTGTTTTTTGCAAAGTGCCTAGCTGTGGATTTTGGCCTCTAGCTCAGAAGGCACCTAGGGAAACATAGCAAACCTGCACAGTTTTGAAAACTAGACACCTAGGGGAATCCAACATGGGGTGACTTGTGGGGCTGTGATCAGGTTCTGTTACCCTGAATCCTTGGCAAACCTCAAAATGTGGCAAAAAAAACACTTTTTCCTCACATTTTGGTGACAGAACGTTCTGGAATCTGAGAGGAGCCACAAATTCCCTTTCACTCAGCGTTCCCCCAAGTCTCCTGATAAAAATGATACCTCACTTGTGGGGGTAGGCCTAGTGCCCACGACAGGAAATGCCCCAAAACACAACATGGACACATCACATTTTGACAAAGAAAACAGAGCTGTTTTTTGCAAAGTGCCTAGCTGTGGATTTTGGCCTCTAGCTCAGCAGGCACCTAGGCAAACCTGCACAGTTTTGAAAACTAGACACCTAGGGGAATCCAAGATGGGGTGACTTGTGGGGCTCTGATCAGGTTCTGTTACCCAGAATCCTTGGGAAACCTCAAAATGTGGCCAAATAAACACCTTTTCCTCACATTTTGGTGACAGAAAGTTCTGGAATCTGAGAGGAGCCACGAATTTCCTTCCACCCAGCGTTTCCCCAAATCTCCCGATAAAAATGATACCTCACTTGTAGGGGTAGGCCTAGTGTCCCCAACAGGAAATGCCCCAAAACACAACATGGACACATCACATTTTGACAAAGAAAACAGAGCTGTTTTTTGCAGAGTGCCTAGCTGTGGATTTTGGCCTCTAGCTCAGAAGGCACCTAGGGAAACCTAGCAAACCTGCACAGTTTTGAAAACTAGACACCTAAGGGAATCCAACATGGGGTGACTTGTGGGGCACTGATCAGGTTCTGTTACCCAGAATCCTTTGCAAACCTCAAAATGTGGCCAAAAAAACACTTTCTCCTCACATTTTGGTGACAGAAAGTTCTGGAATCTGAGAGGAGCCACAAATTCCCTTCCACCCAGCGTTCCCCCAAGTCTCCTGATAAAAATGATACCTCACTTGTGGGGGTAGGCCTAGTGCCCACGACAGGAAATGCCCCAAAACACAACATGGACACATCACATTTTGACAAAGAAAACAGAGCTGTTTTTTGCAAAGTGCCTAGCTGTGGATTTTGGCCTCTAGCTCAGCAGGCACCTCGGGAAACCTAGCAAACCTAGACAGTTTTGAAAACTAGACACCTAGGGGAATCCAAGATGGGGTGACTTGTGGGGCTCTGATCAGGTTCTGTTACCCAGAATCCTTTGCAAACCTCAAAATGTTGCCAAAAAAAACACTTTTTCCTCACATTTCGGTGACAGAAAGTTCTGGAATCTGAGAGGAGCCACAAATTTCCTTTCACCCAGCGTTCCCCCAAGTCTCCTGATAACAATAACACCTCACTTGTGGGGGTAAGCCTAGTGCCCGCGACAGGAAATGCCCCAAAACACAACATGGACACATCACATTTTGACAAAGAAAACAGAGCTGTTTTTTGCAAAGTGCTAGCTGTGGATTTTGGCCTCTAGCTCAGAAGGCACCTAGGGAAACCTAGCAAACCTGCACAGTTTTGAAAACTAGACACCTAAGGGAATCCAACATGGGGTGACTTGTGGGGCTCTGATCAGGTTCTGTTACCCAGAATCCTTTGCAAACCTCAAAATGTGGCAAAAAAAAACCACTTTTTCCTCACATTTTGGTGACAGAAAGTTTTGGAATCTGAGAGGAGCCACAAATTCCCTTTCACTCAGCGTTCCCCCAAGTCTCCTGATAAAAATGATACCTCACTTGTAGGGGTAGGCCTAGTGCCCACGACAGGAAATGCCCCAAAACACAACATGGACACATCACATTTTGACAAAGAAAACAGAGCTGTTTTTTGCAAAGTGCCTAGCTGTGGATTTTGGCCTCTAGCTCAGCAGGCACCTAGGGAAACCTAGCAAACCTGCACAGTTTTGAAAACTAGATACCTAGAGGAATCCAAGATGGGGTGACTTGTGGGGCTCTGATCAGGTTCTGTTACCCAGAATACTTTGCAAACCTCAAAATGTGGCCAAAAATACACTTTTTAATCACATTTCGGTGACAGAAAGTTCTGGAATCTGAGAGGAGCCACAAATTTCCTTTCACCCAGCGTTCCCCCAAGTCTCCCGATAACAATTACACCTCACTTGTGGGGGTAGGCCTAGTGTCCGCGACAGGAAATGCCCCAAAACACAACATGGACACATCACATTTTGACAAAGAAAACAGAGCTGTTTTTTGCAAAGTGCCTAGCTGTGGATTTTGGCCTCTAGCTCAGAAGGCACCTAGGGAAACCTAGCAAACCTGCACAGTTTTGAAAACTAGACACCTAAGGGAATCCAACATGGGGTGACTTGTGGGGCTCTGATCAGGTTCTGTTACCCAGAATCCTTTGCAAACCTCAAAATGTGGCAAAAAAAAACACTTTTTCCTCACATTTTGGTGACAGAAAGTTCTGGAATCTGAGAGGAGCCACAAATTCCCTTTCACTCAGCGTTCCCCCAAGTCTCCTGATAAAAATGATATCTCACTTGTAGGGGTAGGCCTAGTGCCCACGACAGGAAATGCCCCAAAACACAACATGGACACATCACATTTTGACAAAGAAAACAGAGCTGTTTTTTGCAAAGTTCCTAGCTGTGGATTTTGGCCTCTAGCTCAGCAGGCACCTAGGCAAACCTAGCAAACCTGCACAGTTTTGAAAACTAGATACCTAGAGGAATCCAAGATGGGGTGACTTGTGGGGCTCTGATCAGGTTCTGTTACCCAGTATCCTTTGCAAACCTCAAAATGTGGCCAAAAATACACTTTTTAATCACATTTCGGTGACAGAAAGTTCTGGAATCTGAGAGGAGCCACAAATTCCCTTCCACCCAGCGTTCCCCCATGTCTCCTGATAAAAATGATACCTCACTTGTGGGGGTAGGCCTAGTGCCCACGACAGGAAATGCCCCAAAACACAACATGCACACATCACATTTTGACAAAGAAAACAGAGCTGTTTTTTGCAAAGTGCCTAGCTGTGGATTTTGGCCTCTAGCTCAGCAGGCACCTCGGGAAACCTAGCAAACCTGCAAAGTTTTGAAAACTAGACACCTAGGGGAATCCAAGATGGGGTGACTTGTGGGGCTCTGATCAGGTTCTGTTACCCAGAATCCTTTGCAAACCTCAAAATGTTGCCAAAAAAAACACTTTTTGCTCACATTTCGGTGACAGAAAGTTCTGGAATCTGAGAGGAGCCACAAATTTCCTTTCACCCAGCGTTCCCCCAAGTCTCCCGATTACAATTACACCTCACTTGTGGGGGTAAGCCTAGTGCCCGTGACAGGAAATGCCCCAAAACACAACATGGACACATCACATTTTGATAAAGAAAACAGAGCTGTTTTTTGCAAAGTGCCTAGCTGTGGATTTTGGCCTCTAGCTCAGAAGGCACCTAGGGAAACCTAGCAAACCTGCATAGTTTTGAAAACTAGACACCTAAGGGAATCCAACATGGGGTGACTTGTGGGGCTCTGATTAGGTTCTGTTACCCAGAATCCTTTGCAAACCTCAAAATGTGGCAAAAAAAACACTTTTTCCTCACATTTTGGTGACAGAAAGTTCTGGAATCTGAGAGGAGCCACAAATTCCCTTCCACTCAGCGTTCCCCCAAGTCTCCTGATAAAAATGATACCTCACTTGTAGGGGTAGGCCTAGTGCCCACGACAGGAAATGCCCCAAAACACAACATGGACACATCACATTTTGACAAAGAAAACAGAGCTGTTTTTTGCAAAGTGCCTAGCTGTGGATTTTGGCCTCTAGCTCAGCAGGCACCTAGGGAAACCTAGCAAACCTGCACAGTTTTGAAAACTAGATACCTAGAGGAATCCAAGATGGGGTAACTTGTGGGGCTCTGATCAGGTTCTGTTACCCAGAATCCTTTGCAAACCTCAGAATGTGGCCAAAAATACACTTTTTAATCACATTTCGGTGACAGAAAGTTCTGGAATCTGAGAGGAGCCACAAATTTCCTTTCACCCAGCGTTCCCCCAAGTCTCCCGATAACAATTACACCTCACTTGTGGGGGTAGGCCTAGTGTCCGCGACAGGAAATGCCCCAAAACACAACATGGACACATCACATTTTGACAAAGAAAACCGAGCTGTTTTTTGCAAAGTGCCTAGCTGTGGGTTTTGGCCTCTAGTTCAGAAGGCACCTAGGGAAACCTAGCAAACCTGCACAGTTTTGAAAACTAGACACCTAGGGGAATCCAACATGGGGTGACTTGTGGGGCTCTGATCAGGTTCTGTTACCCAGAATCCTTTGCAAACCTCAAAATGTGGCAAAAAAAACTTTTTCCTCACATTTTGGTGACAGAACTTTCTGGAATCTGAGAGGAGCCACAAATTCCCTTCCACCCAGCGTTCCCCCAAGTCTCCCGATAAAAATTATTCCTCACTTGTGGGGATAGGCCTAGTGCCCACGACAGGAAATGCCCCAAAACACAACATGGACACATCACATTTTGACAAAGAAAACAGAGCTGTTTTTTGCAAAGTGCCTAGCTGTGGATTTTGGCCTCTAGCTCAGCAGGCACCTAGGGAAACCTAGCAAACCTGCACAGTTTTGAAAACTAGATACCTAGAGGAATCCAAGATGGGGTGACTTGTGGGGCTCTGATCAGGTTCTGTTACCCAGAATCCTTTGCAAACCTCAAAATGTGGCCAAAAATACGCTTTTTAATCACATTTCGGTGACAGAAAGTTCTGGAATCTGAGAGGAGCCACAAAGTCCCTTCCACCCAGCGTTCCCCCACGTCTCCTGATAAAAATGATACCTCACTTGTGGGGGTAAGCCTAGTGCCCGCGACAGGAAATGCCCCAAAACACAACATGGAGACATCACATTTTGACAAAGAAAACAGAGCTGTTTTTTGCAAAGTGCCTAGCTGTGGATTTTGGCCTCTAGCTCAGAAGGCACCTAGGGAAACCTAGCAAACCTGCACAGTTTTGAAAACTAGACACCTAAGGGAATCCAACATGGTGTGACTTGTGGGGCTCTGATCAGGTTCTGTTACCCAGAATCCTTTGCAAACCTCAAAATGTGGCAAAAAAAAACACTTTTTCCTCACATTTTGGTGACAGAAAGTTCTGGAATCTGAGAGGAGCCACAAATTCCCTTTCACTCAGCGTTCCCCCAAGTCTCCTGATAAAAATGATACCTCACTTGTAGGGATAGGCCTAGTGCCCACGACAGGAAATGCCCCAAAAAACAACATGGACACATCACATTTTGACAAAGAAAACAGAGCTGTTTTTTGCAAAGTGCCTAGCTGTGGATTTTGGCCTCTAGCTCAGCAGGCACCTAGGGAAACCTAGCAAACCTGCACAGTTTTGAAAACTAGATACCTAGAGGAATCCAAGATGGGGTGACTAGTGGGGCTCTGATCAGGTTCTGTTACCCAGAATCCTTTGCAAACCTCAAAATGTGGCCAAAAATACACTTTTTAATCACATTTCGGTGACAGAAAGTTCTGGAATCTGAGAGGAGCCACAAATTCCCTTCCACCCAGCGTTCCCCCACGTCTCCTGATAAACATGATACCTCACTTGTGGGGGTTGGCCTAGTGCCCACGACAGGAAATGCCCCAAAACACAACATGCACACATCACATTTTGACAAAGAAAACAGAGCTGTTTTTTGCAAAGTGCCTAGCTGTGGCTTTTGGCCTCTAGCTCAGCAGGCACCTCGGGAAACATAGCAAACCTGCACAGTTTTGAAAACTAGACACCTAGGGGAATCCAAGATGGGGTGACTTGTGGGGCTCTGATCAGGTTCTGTTACCCAGAATCCTTTGCAAACCTCAAAATGTTGCCAAACAAAACACTTTTTGCTCACATTTCGGTGACAGAAAGTTCTGGAATCTGAGAGGAGCCACAAATTTCCTTTCACCCAGCGTTCCCCCAAGTCTCCCGATAACAATTACACCTCACTTGTGGGGGTAAGCCTAGTGCCCGCGACAGGAAATGCCCCAAAACACAACATGGACACATCACATTTTGATAAAGAAAACAGAGCTGTTTTTTGCAAAGTGCATAGCTGTGGATTTTGGCCTCTAGCTCAGAAGGCACCTAGGGAAACCTAGCAAACCTGCACAGTTTCAAAAACTAGACACCTAAGGGAATCCAACATGGGGTGACTTGTGGGGCTCTGATCAGGTTCTGTTACCCAGAATCCTTTGCAAACCTCAAAATGTAGCAAAAAAAACACTTTATCCTCACATTTTGGTGACAGAAAGTTCTGGAATCTGAGAGGAGCCACAAATTCCCTTTCACTCAGCGTTCCCCCAAGTCTCCTGATAAAAATGATACCTCACTTGTAGGGGTAGGCCTAGTGCCCACGACAGGAAATGCCCCAAAACACAACATGGACACATCACATTTTGACAAAGAAAACAGAGCTGTTTTTTGCAAAGTGCCTAGCTGTGGATTTTGGCCTCTAGCTCAGCAGGCACCTAGGGAAACCTAGCAAACCTGCACAGTTTTGAAAACTAGATACCTAGAGGAATCCAAGATGGGGTGACTTGTGGGGCTCTGATCAGGTTCTGTTACCCAGAATACTTTGCAAACCTCAAAATGTGGCCAAAAATACACTTTTTAATCACATTTCGGTGACAGAAAGTTCTGGAATCTGAGAGGAGCCACAAATTTCCTTTCACCCAGCGTTCCCCCAAGTCTCCCGATAACAATTACACCTCACTTGTGGGGGTAGGCCTAGTGTCCGCGACAGGAAATGCCCCAAAACACAACATGGACACATCACATTTTGACAAAGAAAACAGAGCTGTTTTTTGCAAAGTGCCTAGCTGTGGATTTTGGCCTCTAGCTCAGAAGGCACCTAGGGAAACCTAGCAAACCTGCACAGTTTTGAAAACTAGACACCTAAGGGAATCCAACATGGGGTGACTTGTGGGGCTCTGATCAGGTTCTGTTACCCAGAATCCTTTGCAAACCTCAAAATGTGGCAAAAAAAAACACTTTTTCCTCACATTTTGGTGACAGAAAGTTCTGGAATCTGAGAGGAGCCACAAATTCCCTTTCACTCAGCGTTCCCCCAAGTCTCCTGATAAAAATGATATCTCACTTGTAGGGGTAGGCCTAGTGCCCACGACAGGAAATGCCCCAAAACACAACATGGACACATCACATTTTGACAAAGAAAACAGAGCTGTTTTTTGCAAAGTTCCTAGCTGTGGATTTTGGCCTCTAGCTCAGCAGGCACCTAGGCAAACCTAGCAAACCTGCACAGTTTTGAAAACTAGATACCTAGAGGAATCCAAGATGGGGTGACTTGTGGGGCTCTGATCAGGTTCTGTTACCCAGTATCCTTTGCAAACCTCAAAATGTGGCCAAAAATACACTTTTTAATCACATTTCGGTGACAGAAAGTTCTGGAATCTGAGAGGAGCCACAAATTCCCTTCCACCCAGCGTTCCCCCATGTCTCCTGATAAAAATGATACCTCACTTGTGGGGGTAGGCCTAGTGCCCACGACAGGAAATGCCCCAAAACACAACATGCACACATCACATTTTGACAAAGAAAACAGAGCTGTTTTTTGCAAAGTGCCTAGCTGTGGATTTTGGCCTCTAGCTCAGCAGGCACCTCGGGAAACCTAGCAAACCTGCAAAGTTTTGAAAACTAGACACCTAGGGGAATCCAAGATGGGGTGACTTGTGGGGCTCTGATCAGGTTCTGTTACCCAGAATCCTTTGCAAACCTCAAAATGTTGCCAAAAAAAACACTTTTTGCTCACATTTCGGTGACAGAAAGTTCTGGAATCTGAGAGGAGCCACAAATTTCCTTTCACCCAGCGTTCCCCCAAGTCTCCCGATTACAATTACACCTCACTTGTGGGGGTAAGCCTAGTGCCCGTGACAGGAAATGCCCCAAAACACAACATGGACACATCACATTTTGATAAAGAAAACAGAGCTGTTTTTTGCAAAGTGCCTAGCTGTGGATTTTGGCCTCTAGCTCAGAAGGCACCTAGGGAAACCTAGCAAACCTGCATAGTTTTGAAAACTAGACACCTAAGGGAATCCAACATGGGGTGACTTGTGGGGCTCTGATTAGGTTCTGTTACCCAGAATCCTTTGCAAACCTCAAAATGTGGCAAAAAAAACACTTTTTCCTCACATTTTGGTGACAGAAAGTTCTGGAATCTGAGAGGAGCCACAAATTCCCTTCCACTCAGCGTTCCCCCAAGTCTCCTGATAAAAATGATACCTCACTTGTAGGGGTAGGCCTAGTGCCCACGACAGGAAATGCCCCAAAACACAACATGGACACATCACATTTTGACAAAGAAAACAGAGCTGTTTTTTGCAAAGTGCCTAGCTGTGGATTTTGGCCTCTAGCTCAGCAGGCACCTAGGGAAACCTAGCAAACCTGCACAGTTTTGAAAACTAGATACCTAGAGGAATCCAAGATGGGGTAACTTGTGGGGCTCTGATCAGGTTCTGTTACCCAGAATCCTTTGCAAACCTCAGAATGTGGCCAAAAATACACTTTTTAATCACATTTCGGTGACAGAAAGTTCTGGAATCTGAGAGGAGCCACAAATTTCCTTTCACCCAGCGTTCCCCCAAGTCTCCCGATAACAATTACACCTCACTTGTGGGGGTAGGCCTAGTGTCCGCGACAGGAAATGCCCCAAAACACAACATGGACACATCACATTTTGACAAAGAAAACCGAGCTGTTTTTTGCAAAGTGCCTAGCTGTGGGTTTTGGCCTCTAGTTCAGAAGGCACCTAGGGAAACCTAGCAAACCTGCACAGTTTTGAAAACTAGACACCTAGGGGAATCCAACATGGGGTGACTTGTGGGGCTCTGATCAGGTTCTGTTACCCAGAATCCTTTGCAAACCTCAAAATGTGGCAAAAAAAACTTTTTCCTCACATTTTGGTGACAGAACTTTCTGGAATCTGAGAGGAGCCACAAATTCCCTTCCACCCAGCGTTCCCCCAAGTCTCCCGATAAAAATTATTCCTCACTTGTGGGGATAGGCCTAGTGCCCACGACAGGAAATGCCCCAAAACACAACATGGACACATCACATTTTGACAAAGAAAACAGAGCTGTTTTTTGCAAAGTGCCTAGCTGTGGATTTTGGCCTCTAGCTCAGCAGGCACCTAGGGAAACCTAGCAAACCTGCACAGTTTTGAAAACTAGATACCTAGAGGAATCCAAGATGGGGTGACTTGTGGGGCTCTGATCAGGTTCTGTTACCCAGAATCCTTTGCAAACCTCAAAATGTGGCCAAAAATACGCTTTTTAATCACATTTCGGTGACAGAAAGTTCTGGAATCTGAGAGGAGCCACAAAGTCCCTTCCACCCAGCGTTCCCCCACGTCTCCTGATAAAAATGATACCTCACTTGTGGGGGTAAGCCTAGTGCCCGCGACAGGAAATGCCCCAAAACACAACATGGAGACATCACATTTTGACAAAGAAAACAGAGCTGTTTTTTGCAAAGTGCCTAGCTGTGGATTTTGGCCTCTAGCTCAGAAGGCACCTAGGGAAACCTAGCAAACCTGCACAGTTTTGAAAACTAGACACCTAAGGGAATCCAACATGGTGTGACTTGTGGGGCTCTGATCAGGTTCTGTTACCCAGAATCCTTTGCAAACCTCAAAATGTGGCAAAAAAAAACACTTTTTCCTCACATTTTGGTGACAGAAAGTTCTGGAATCTGAGAGGAGCCACAAATTCCCTTTCACTCAGCGTTCCCCCAAGTCTCCTGATAAAAATGATACCTCACTTGTAGGGATAGGCCTAGTGCCCACGACAGGAAATGCCCCAAAAAACAACATGGACACATCACATTTTGACAAAGAAAACAGAGCTGTTTTTTGCAAAGTGCCTAGCTGTGGATTTTGGCCTCTAGCTCAGCAGGCACCTAGGGAAACCTAGCAAACCTGCACAGTTTTGAAAACTAGATACCTAGAGGAATCCAAGATGGGGTGACTAGTGGGGCTCTGATCAGGTTCTGTTACCCAGAATCCTTTGCAAACCTCAAAATGTGGCCAAAAATACACTTTTTAATCACATTTCGGTGACAGAAAGTTCTGGAATCTGAGAGGAGCCACAAATTCCCTTCCACCCAGCGTTCCCCCACGTCTCCTGATAAACATGATACCTCACTTGTGGGGGTTGGCCTAGTGCCCACGACAGGAAATGCCCCAAAACACAACATGCACACATCACATTTTGACAAAGAAAACAGAGCTGTTTTTTGCAAAGTGCCTAGCTGTGGCTTTTGGCCTCTAGCTCAGCAGGCACCTCGGGAAACATAGCAAACCTGCACAGTTTTGAAAACTAGACACCTAGGGGAATCCAAGATGGGGTGACTTGTGGGGCTCTGATCAGGTTCTGTTACCCAGAATCCTTTGCAAACCTCAAAATGTTGCCAAACAAAACACTTTTTGCTCACATTTCGGTGACAGAAAGTTCTGGAATCTGAGAGGAGCCACAAATTTCCTTTCACCCAGCGTTCCCCCAAGTCTCCCGATAACAATTACACCTCACTTGTGGGGGTAAGCCTAGTGCCCGCGACAGGAAATGCCCCAAAACACAACATGGACACATCACATTTTGATAAAGAAAACAGAGCTGTTTTTTGCAAAGTGCATAGCTGTGGATTTTGGCCTCTAGCTCAGAAGGCACCTAGGGAAACCTAGCAAACCTGCACAGTTTCAAAAACTAGACACCTAAGGGAATCCAACATGGGGTGACTTGTGGGGCTCTGATCAGGTTCTGTTACCCAGAATCCTTTGCAAACCTCAAAATGTAGCAAAAAAAACACTTTATCCTCACATTTTGGTGACAGAAAGTTCTGGAATCTGAGAGGAGCCACAAATTCCCTTCCACTCAGCGTTCCCCCAAGTCTCCTGATAAAAATGATACCTCACTTGTAGGGGTAGGCCTAGTGCCCACGACAGGAAATGTCCCAAAACACAACAAGGACACATCACATTTTGACAAAGAAAACAGAGCTGTTTTTTGCAAAGTGCCTAGCTGTGGATTTTGGCCTCTAGCTCAGCAGGCACCTAGGGAAACCTAGCAAACCTGCACAGTTTTGAAAACTAGATACCTAGAGGAATCCAAGATGGGGTAACTTGTGGGGCTCTGATCAGGTTCTGTTACCCAGAATCCTTTGCAAACCTCAAAATGTGGCCAAAAATACACTTTTTAATCACATTTCGGTGACAGAAAGTTCTGGAATCTGAGAGGAGCCACAAATTTCCTTTCACCCAGCGTTCCCCCAAGTCTCCCGATAACAATTACACCTCACTTGTGGGGGTAGGCCTAGTGTCCGCGACAGGAAATGCCCCAAAACACAACATGGACACATCACATTTTGACAAAGAAAACCGAGCTGTTTTTTGCAAAGTGCCTAGCTGTGGGTTTTGGCCTCTAGTTCAGAAGGCACCTAGGGAAACCTAGCAAACCTGCACAGTTTTGAAAACTAGACACCTAGGGGAATCCAACATGGGGTGACTTGTGGGGCTCTGATCAGGTTCTGTTACCCAGAATCCTTTGCAAACCTCAAAATGTGGCAAAAAAATATTTTTCCTCACATTTTGGTGACAGAACTTTCTGGAATCTGAGAGGAGCCACAAATTCCCTTCCACCCAGCGTTCCCCCAAGTCTCCCGATAAAAATTATACCTCACTTGTGGGGATAGGCCTAGTGCCCACAACAGGAAATGCCCCAAAACACAACATGGACACATCACATTTTGACAAAGAAAACAGAGCTGTTTTTTGCAAAGTGCCTAGCTGTGGATTTTGGCCTCTAGCTCAGCAGGCACCTAGGGAAACCTAGCAAACGTGCACAGTTTTGAAAACTAGATACCTAGAGGAATCCAAGATGGGGTGACTTGTGGGGCTCTGATCAGGTTCTGTTACCCAGAATCCTTTGCAAACCTCAAAATGTGGCCAAAAATACACTTTTTAATCACATTTCGGTGACAGAAAGTTCTGGAATCTGAGAGGAGCCACAAATTCCCTTCCACCCAGCGTTCCCCCACGTCTCCTGATAAAAATGATACCTCACTTGTGGGGGTAGGCCTAGTGCCCACGACAGGAAATGCCCCAAAACAGAACATGCACACATCACATTTTGACAAAGAAAACAGAGCTGTTTTTTGCAAAGTGCCTAGCTGTGGATTTTGGCCTCTAGCTCAGCAGGCACCTAGGGAAACCTAGCAAACCTGCACTGTTTTGAAAACTAGACACCTAAGGGAATCCAACATGGTGTGACTTGTGGGGCTCTGATCAGGTTCTGTTACCCAGAATCCTTTGCAAACCTCAAAATGTGGCAAAAAAAAAACACTTTTTCCTCACATTTTGGTGACAGAAAGTTCTGGAATCTGAGAGGAGCCACAAATTCCCTTTCACTCAGCGTTCCCCCAAGTCTCCTGATAAAAATGATACCTCACTTGTAGGGATAGGCCTAGTGCCCACGACAGGAAATGCCCCAAAAAACAACATGGACACATCACATTTTGACAAAGAAAACAGAGCTGTTTTTTGCAAAGTGCCTAGCTGTGGATTTTGGCCTCTAGCTCAGCAGGCACCTAGGGAAACCTAGCAAACCTGCACAGTTTTGAAAACTAGATACCTAGAGGAATCCAAGATGGGGTGACTAGTGGGGCTCTGATCAGGTTCTGTTACCCAGAATCCTTTGCAAACCTCAAAATGTGGCCAAAAATACACTTTTTAATCACATTTCGGTGACAGAAAGTTCTGGAATCTGAGAGGAGACACAAATTCCCTTCCACCCAGCGTTCCCCCACGTCTCCTGATAAAAATGATACCTCACTTGTGGGGGTTGGCCTAGTGCCCACGACAGGAAATGCCCCAAAACACAACATGCACACATCACATTTTGACAAAGAAAACAGAGCTGTTTTTTGCAAAGTGCCTAGCTGTGGATTTTGGCCTCTAGCTCAGCAGGCACCTCGGGAAACATAGCAAACCTGCACAGTTTTGAAAACTAGACACCTAGGGGAATCCAAGATGGGGTGACTTGTGGGGCTCTGATCAGGTTCTGTTACCCAGAATCCTTTGCAAACCTCAAAATGTTGCCAAAAAAAACACTTTTTGCTCACATTTCGGTGACAGAAAGTTCTGGAATCTGAGAGGAGCCACAAATTCCCTTCCACTCAGCGTTCCCCCAAGTCTCCTGATAAAAATGATACCTCACTTGTAGGGGTAGGCCTAGTGCCCACGACAGGAAATGCCCCAAAACACAACATGGACACATCACATTTTGACAAAGAAAACAGAGCTGTTTTTTGCAAAGTGCCTAGCTGTGGATTTTGGCCTCTAGCTCAGCAGGCACCTCGGGAAACATAGCAAACCTGCACAGTTTTGAAAACTAGACACCTAGGGGAATCCAAGATGGAGTGACTTGTGGGGCTCTGATCAGGTTCTGTTACCCAGAATCCTTTGCAAACCTCAAAATGTTGCCAAAAAAAACACTTTTTGCTCACATTTCGGTGACAGAAAGTTCTGGAATCTGAGAGGAGCCACAAATTTCCTTTCACCCAGCGTTCCCCCAAGTCTCCCGATAACAATTACACCTCACTTGTGGGGGTAAGCCTAGTGCCCGCGACAGGAAATGCCCCAAAACACAACATGGACACATCACATTTTGATAAAGAAAACAGAGCTGTTTTTTGCAAAGTGCCTAGCTGTGGATTTTGGCCTCTAGCTCAGAAGGCACCTAGGGAAACCTAGCAAACCTGCACAGTTTTGAAAACTAGACACCTAAGGGAATCCAACATGGGGTGACTTGTGGGGCTCTGATCAGGTTCTGTTACCCAGAATCCTTTGCAAACCTCAAAATGTGGCAAAAAAAAACACTTTATCCTCACATTTTGGTGACAGAAAGTTCTGGAATCTGAGAGGAGCCACAAATTCCCTTCCACTCAGCGTTCCCCCAAGTCTCCTGATAAAAATGATACCTCACTTGTAGGGGTAGGCCTAGTGCCCACGACAGGAAATGCCCCAAAACACAACAAGGACACATCACATTTTGACAAAGAAAACAGAGCTGTTTTTTGCAAAGTGCCTAGCTGTGGATTTTGGCCTCTAGCTCAGCAGGCACCTAGGGAAACCTAGCAAACCTGCACAGTTTTGAAAACTAGATACCTAGAGGAATCCAAGATGGGGTAACTTGTGGGGCTCTGATCAGGTTCTGTTACCCAGAATCCTTTGCAAACCTCAAAATGTGGCCAAAAATACACTTTTTAATCACATTTCGGTGACAGAAAGTTCTGTAATCTGAGAGGAGCCACAAATTTCCTTTCACCCAGCGTTCCCCCAAGTCTCCCGATAACAATTACACCTCACTTGTGGGGGTAGGCCTAGTGTCCGCGACAGGAAATGCCCCAAAACACAACATGGACACATCACATTTTGACAAAGAAAACCGAGCTGTTTTTTGCAAAGTGCCTAGCTGTGGGTTTTGGCCTCTAGTTCAGAAGGCACCTAGGGAAACCTAGCAAACCTGCACAGTTTTGAAAACTAGACACCTAGGGGAATCCAACATGGGGTGACTTGTGGGGCTCTGATCAGGTTCTGTTACCCAGAATCCTTTGCAAACCTCAAAATGTGGCAAAAAAATCTTTTTCCTCACATTTTGGTGACAGAACTTTCTGGAATCTGAGAGGAGCCACAAATTCCCTTCCACCCAGCGTTCCCCCAAGTCTCCCGATAAAAATTATACCTCACTTGTGGGGATAGGCCTAGTGCCCACAACAGGAAATGCCCCAAAACACAACATGGACACATCACATTTTGACAAAGAAAACAGAGCTGTTTTTTGCAAAGTGCCTAGCTGTGGATTTTGGCCTCTAGCTCAGCAGGCACCTAGAGAAACCTAGCAAACGTGCACAGTTTTGAAAACTAGATACCTAGAGGAATCCAAGATGGGGTGACTTGTGGGGCTCTGATCAGGTTCTGTTACCCAGAATCCTTTGCAAACCTCAAAATGTTGCCAAAAAAAACACTTTTTGCTCACATTTCGGTGACAGAAAGTTCTGGAATCTGAGAGGAGCCACAAATTTCCTTTCACCCAGCGTTCCCCCAAGTCTCCCGATAACAATTACACCTCACTTGTGGGGGTAAGCCTAGTGCCCGTGACAGGAAATGCCCCAAAACACAACATGGACACATCACATTTTGATAAAGAAAACAGAGCTGTTTTTTGCAAAGTGCCTAGCTGTGGATTTTGGCCTCTAGCTCAGAAGGCACCTAGGGAAACCTAGCAAACCTGCACAGTTTTGAAAACTAGACACCTAAGGGAATCCAACATGGGGTGACTTGTGGGGCTCTGATCAGGTTCTGTTACCCAGAATCCTTTGCAAACCTCAAAATGTGGCAAAAAAAAACACTTTATCCTCACATTTTGGTGACAGAAAGTTCTGGAATCTGAGAGGAGCCACAAATTCCCTTCCACTCAGCGTTCCCCCAAGTCTCCTGATAAAAATGATACCTCACTTGTAGGGGTAGGCCTAGTGCCCACGACAGGAAATGCCCCAAAACACAACAAGGACACATCACATTTTGACAAAGAAAACAGAGCTGTTTTTTGCAAAGTGCCTAGCTGTGGATTTTGGCCTCTAGCTCAGCAGGCACCTAGGGAAACCTAGCAAACGTGCACAGTTTTGAAAACTAGATACCTAGAGGAATCCAAGATGGGGTGACTTGTGGGGCTCTGATCAGGTTCTGTTACCCAGAATCCTTTGCAAACCTCAAAATGTGGCCAAAAATACACTTTTTAATCACATTTCGGTGACAGAAAGTTCTAGAATCTGAGAGGAGCCACAAATTCCCTTCTACCCAGCGTTCCCCCACGTCTCCTGATAAAAATGATACCTCACTTGTGGGGGTAGGCCTAGTGCCCACGACAGGAAATGCCCCAAAACACAACATGCACACATCACATTTTGACAAAGAAAACAGAGCTGTTTTTTGCAAAGTGCCTAGCTGTGGATTTTGGCCTCTAGCTCAGAAGGCACCTCGGGAAAACTAGCAAACCTGCACAGTTTTGAAAACTAGACACCTAGGGGAATCCAAGATGGGGTGACTTGTGGGGCTCTGATCAGGTTCTGTTACCCAGAATCCTTTGCAAACCTCAAAATGTTGCCAAAAAAAACACTTTTTCCTCACATTTCGGTGACAGAAAGTTCTGGAATCTGAGAGGAGCCACAAATTTCCTTTCACCCAGCGTTCCCCCAAGTCTCCCGATAACAATTACACCTCACTTGTGGGGTTAAGCCTAGTGCCCGCGACAGGAAATGCCCCAAAACACAACATGGACACATCACATTTTGATAAAGAAAACAGAGCTGTTTTTTGCAAAGTGCCTAGCTGTGGATTTTGGCCTATAGCTCAGAAGGCACCTAGGGCAACCTAGCAAACCTGCACAGTTTTGAAAACTAGATACCTAGAGGAATCCAAAATGGGGAGACTTGTGGGGCTCTGATCAGGTTCTGTTACCCAGAATCCTTTGCAAACCTCAAAATGTGGCCAAAAATACACTTTTTCCTCACATTTCGGTGACAGAACGTTCTGGAATCTGAGACGAGTCACAAATTCCCTTCCACCCAGCGTTCCCCCAAGTTTCCCGATAAAAATGATACCTCACTTGTAGGGGTAGGCCTAGTGCCCACGACAGGAAATGCCCCAAAACACAACATGGACACATCACATTTTGACAAAGAAAACAGAGCTGTTTTTTGCAAAGTGCCTAGCTGTGGATTTTGGCCTCTAGCTCAGCAGGCACCTAGGGAAACCTAGCAAACCTGCACAGTTTTGAAAACTAGACACCTAGGGGAATCCAAGATGGGGTGACTTGTGGGGCTCTGATCAGGTTCTGTTACCCAGAATCCTTTGCAAACCTCAAAATGTGGCCAAAAAAACACTTTTTCCTCACATTTCGGTGACAGAAAGTCCTGGAATCTGAGAGGAGCCACACATTATCTTCCACCCAGCGTTCCCCCAAGTCTCCCGATAAAAATGATACCTCACTTGTAGGGGTAGGCCTAGTGTCCGCGACAGGAAATGCCCCAAAACACAACATGGACACATTACATTTCGACAAAGAAAACAGAGCTGTTTTTTGCAGGGTGCCTAGCTGTGGATTTTGGCCTCTAGCTCAGCAGGCACCTAGGGAAACCTAGCAAATCTGCACAGTTTTGAAAACTAGACACCTAGGGGAATCCAAGATGGGGTGACTTGTGGGGCTCTGAACAGGTTCTGTTACCCAGAATCCTTTGCAAACCTCAAAATGTGGCCAAATAAACACCTTTTCCTCACATTTCGGTGACAGAAAGTTCTGGAATCTGAGAGGAGCCACGAATTTCCATCCACCCAGCGTTTCCCCAAGTCTCCCGATAAAAATGATACCTCACTTGTAGGGGTAGGCCTAGTGCCCCCGACAGGAAATGCCCCAAAACACAACATGGACACATCACATTTTGACAAAGAAAACAGAGCTGTTTTTTGCAGAGTGCCTAGCTGTGGATTTTGGCTTCTAGCTCAGCAGGCACCTAGGGAAACCTAGGAAACCTGCACAGTTTTGAAAACTAGACACCTAAGGGAATCCAACATGGGGTGACTTGTGGGGCTCTGATCAGGTTCTGTTACCCAGAATCCTTTGCAAACCTCAAAATGTGGCCAAAAAAACACTTTTTCCTCACATTTTGGTGACAGAAAGTTCTGGAATCTGAGAGGAGCCACAAATTCCCTTCCACTCAGCGTTCCCCCAAGTCTCCTGATAAAAATTATACCTCATTTGTGGGGGTAGGCCTAGTGCCCACAACAGGAAATGCCCCAAAACACAACATGGACACATCACATTTTCACAAAGAAAACAGAGCTGTTTTTTGCAAAGTGCCTAGCTGTGGATTTTGGCCTCTAGCTCAGCAGGCACCTAGGGAAACCTAGCAAACCTGCACAGTTTTGAAAACTAGACACGTAGGGGAATCCAAGATGGGGTGACTTGTGGGGCTCTGATCAGGTTCTGTTACCCAGAATCCTTTGCAAACCTCAAAATGTTGCCAAAAAAAACACTTTTTCCTTACATTTCGGTGACAGAAAGTTCTGGAATCTGAGAGGAGCCACAAATTTCCTTTCACCCAGCATTCCCCCAAGTCTCCCGATAACAATTAAACCTCACTTGTAGGGGTAAGCCTAGTGCCCGCGACAGGAAATGCCCCAAAACACAACATGGACACATCACATTTTGACAAAGAAAACAGAGCTGTTTTTTGCAAAGTGCCTAGCGGTGGATTTTGGCCTCTAGCTCAGACGGCACCTAGGGAAACCTAGCAAACCTGCACAGTTTTGAAAACTAGACACCTTAGGGAATCCAACATGGGGTGACTTGTGAGGCTCTGATAAGGTTCTGTTACCCAGAATCCTTTGCAAACCTCAAAATGTGGCAAAAAAAACACTTTTTCCTCACATTTTGGTGACAGAAAGTTCTGGAATCTGAGAGGAGCCACAAATTCCCTTCCACTCAGCGTTCCCCCAAATCTCCTGATAAAAATGATACCTCACTTGTGGGGGTAGGCCTAGTGCCCACGACAGGAAATGCCCCAAAACACAACATGGACACATCACATTTTGACAAAGAAAACAGAGCTGTTTTTTGCAAAGTGCCTAGCTGTGGATTTTGGCCTCTAGCTCAGCAGGCACCTAGGGAAACCTAGCAAACCTGCACAGTTTTGAAAACTAGACACCTAGGGGAATCCAAGATGGGGTGACTTGTGGGGCTGTGATCAGGTTCTGTTACCCATAATCCTTTGCAAACCTCAAAATGTGGCAAAAAAAAAACAATTTTTCCTCACATTTTGGTGACAGAACGTTCTGGAATCTGAGAGGAGCCACAAATTCCCTTCCACCCAGCGTTCCCCCAAGTCTCCCGATAAAAATGATACCTCACTTGTAGGGGTAGGCCTAGTGCCCGCGATAGGAAATGCCCCAAAACACAACATGGACACATCACATTTTGACAAAGAAAACAGAGCTGTTTCTTGCAAAGTGCCTAGCTGTGGATTTTGGCCTCTAGCTCAGAAGGCACCTAGGGAAACCTAGCAAACCTGCACAGTTCTGAAAACTAGACACCTAGTGGAATCCAAAATGGGGTGACTTGTGGGGCTGTGATTAGGTTCTGTTACCCAGAATCCTTTGCAGACCTCCAAATGTGGCAAAAAAAACACTTTTTCCTCACATTTTGGTGACAGAACGTTCTGGAATCTGAGAGGAGCCACAAATTCCCTTCCACCCAGCGTTCCCCGAAGTCTCTCGATAAAAATGATACCTCACTTGTGGGGGTAGGCCTAGTGCCCACGACAGGAAATGCCCCAAAACACAACATGGACACATCACATTATGACAAAGAAAACAGAGCTGTTTTTTGCAGAGTGCCTAGCTGTGGATTTTGGCCTCTAGCTCAGCAGGCACCTAGGGAAACCTAGCAAACCTGCACAGTTTTGAAAACTAGACACCTAAGGGAATCCAACATGGGGTGACTTGTGGGGCTCTGATCAGGTTCTGTTACCCAGAATCCTTTGCAAACCTCAAAATGTGGCCAAAAAAACACTTTTTCCTCACATTTTGGTGACAGAAAGTTCTGGAATCTGAGAGGAGCCACAAATTCCCTTCCACTCAGCGTTCCCCCAAGTCTCCTGATAAAAATGATACCTCACTTGTGTGGGTAGGCCTAGTGACCACGACAGGAAATGCCCCAAAACACAACATGGACACATCACATTTTGACAAAGAAAACAGAGCTGTTTTTTGCAAAGTGCCTAGCTGTGGATTTTGGCCTCTAGCTCAGCAGGCACCTAGGGAAACCTAGCAAACCTGCACAGTTTTGAAAACTAGACACCTAGGGGAATCCAAGAAGGGGTGACTTGTGGGGCTCTGATCAGGTTCTGTTACCCAGAATCCTTTGCAAACCTCAAAATGTTGCCAAAAAAAACACTTTTTGCTCACATTTCGGTGACAGAAAGTTCTGGAATCTGAGAGGAGCCACAAATTTCCTTTCACCCAGCGTTCCCCCAAGTCTCCCGATAACAATTACACCTCACTTGTGGGGGTAAGCCTAGTGCCCGTGACAGGAAATGCCCCAAAACACAACATGGACACATCACATTTTGATAAAGAAAACAGAGCTGTTTTTTGCAAAGTGCCTAGCTGTGGATTTTGGCCTCTAGCTCAGAAGGCACCTAGGGAAACCTAGCAAACCTGCATAGTTTTGAAAACTAGACACCTAAGGGAATCCAACATGGGGTGACTTGTGGGGCTCTGATTAGGTTCTGTTACCCAGAATCCTTTGCAAACCTCAAAATGTGGCAAAAAAAACACTTTTTCCTCACATTTTGGTGACAGAAAGTTCTGGAATCTGAGAGGAGCCACAAATTCCCTTCCACTCAGCGTTCCCCCAAGTCTCCTGATAAAAATGATACCTCACTTGTAGGGGTAGGCCTAGTGCCCACGACAGGAAATGCCCCAAAACACAACATGGACACATCACATTTTGACAAAGAAAACAGAGCTGTTTTTTGCAAAGTGCCTAGCTGTGGATTTTGGCCTCTAGCTCAGCAGGCACCTAGGGAAACCTAGCAAACCTGCACAGTTTTGAAAACTAGATACCTAGAGGAATCCAAGATGGGGTAACTTGTGGGGCTCTGATCAGGTTCTGTTACCCAGAATCCTTTGCAAACCTCAGAATGTGGCCAAAAATACACTTTTTAATCACATTTCGGTGACAGAAAGTTCTGGAATCTGAGAGGAGCCACAAATTTCCTTTCACCCAGCGTTCCCCCAAGTCTCCCGATAACAATTACACCTCACTTGTGGGGGTAGGCCTAGTGTCCGCGACAGGAAATGCCCCAAAACACAACATGGACACATCACATTTTGACAAAGAAAACCGAGCTGTTTTTTGCAAAGTGCCTAGCTGTGGGTTTTGGCCTCTAGTTCAGAAGGCACCTAGGGAAACCTAGCAAACCTGCACAGTTTTGAAAACTAGACACCTAGGGGAATCCAACATGGGGTGACTTGTGGGGCTCTGATCAGGTTCTGTTACCCAGAATCCTTTGCAAACCTCAAAATGTGGCAAAAAAAACTTTTTCCTCACATTTTGGTGACAGAACTTTCTGGAATCTGAGAGGAGCCACAAATTCCCTTCCACCCAGCGTTCCCCCAAGTCTCCCGATAAAAATTATACCTCACTTGTGGGGATAGGCCTAGTGCCCACGACAGGAAATGCCCCAAAACACAACATGGACACATCACATTTTGACAAAGAAAACAGAGCTGTTTTTTGCAAAGTGCCTAGCTGTGGATTTTGGCCTCTAGCTCAGCAGGCACCTAGGGAAACCTAGCAAACCTGCACAGTTTTGAAAACTAGATACCTAGAGGAATCCAAGATGGGGTGACTTGTGGGGCTCTGATCAGGTTCTGTTACCCAGAATCCTTTGCAAACCTCAAAATGTGGCCAAAAATACACTTTTTAATCACATTTCGGTGACAGAAAGTTCTGGAATCTGAGAGGAGCCACAAATTCCCTTCCACCCAGCGTTCCCCCACGTCTCCTGATAAAAATGATACCTCACTTGTGGGGGTAAGCCTAGTGCCCGCGACAGGAAATGCCCCAAAACACAACATGGAGACATCACATTTTGACAAAGAAAACAGAGCTGTTTTTTGCAAAGTGCCTAGCTGTGGATTTTGGCCTCTAGCTCAGAAGGCACCTAGGGAAACCTAGCAAACCTGCACAGTTTTGAAAACTAGACACCTAAGGGAATCCAACATGGTGTGACTTGTGGGGCTCTGATCAGGTTCTGTTACCCAGAATCCTTTGCAAACCTCAAAATGTGGCAAAAAAAAACACTTTTTCCTCACATTTTGGTGACAGAAAGTTCTGGAATCTGAGAGGAGCCACAAATTCCCTTTCACTCAGCGTTCCCCCAAGTCTCCTGATAAAAATGATACCTCACTTGTAGGGATAGGCCTAGTGCCCACGACAGGAAATGCCCCAAAAAACAACATGGACACATCACATTTTGACAAAGAAAACAGAGCTGTTTTTTGCAAAGTGCCTAGCTGTGGATTTTGGCCTCTAGCTCAGCAGGCACCTAGGGAAACCTAGCAAACCTGCACAGTTTTGAAAACTAGATACCTAGAGGAATCCAAGATGGGGTGACTAGTGGGGCTCTGATCAGGTTCTGTTACCCAGAATCCTTTGCAAACCTCAAAATGTGGCCAAAAATACACTTTTTAATCACATTTCGGTGACAGAAAGTTCTGGAATCTGAGAGGAGCCACAAATTCCCTTCCACCCAGCGTTCCCCCACGTCTCCTGATAAACATGATACCTCACTTGTGGGGGTTGGCCTAGTGCCCACGACAGGAAATGCCCCAAAACACAACATGCACACATCACATTTTGACAAAGAAAACAGAGCTGTTTTTTGCAAAGTGCCTAGCTGTGGCTTTTGGCCTCTAGCTCAGCAGGCACCTCGGGAAACATAGCAAACCTGCACAGTTTTGAAAACTAGACACCTAGGGGAATCCAAGATGGGGTGACTTGTGGGGCTCTGATCAGGTTCTGTTACCCAGAATCCTTTGCAAACCTCAAAATGTTGCCAAACAAAACACTTTTTGCTCACATTTCGGTGACAGAAAGTTCTGGAATCTGAGAGGAGCCACAAATTTCCTTTCACCCAGCGTTCCCCCAAGTCTCCCGATAACAATTACACCTCACTTGTGGGGGTAAGCCTAGTGCCCGCGACAGGAAATGCCCCAAAACACAACATGGACACATCACATTTTGATAAAGAAAACAGAGCTGTTTTTTGCAAAGTGCATAGCTGTGGATTTTGGCCTCTAGCTCAGAAGGCACCTAGGGAAACCTAGCAAACCTGCACAGTTTCAAAAACTAGACACCTAAGGGAATCCAACATGGGGTGACTTGTGGGGCTCTGATCAGGTTCTGTTACCCAGAATCCTTTGCAAACCTCAAAATGTGGCAAAAAAAACACTTTATCCTCACATTTTGGTGACAGAAAGTTCTGGAATCTGAGAGGAGCCACAAATTCCCTTCCACTCAGCGTTCCCCCAAGTCTCCTGATAAAAATGATACCTCACTTGTAGGGGTAGGCCTAGTGCCCACGACAGGAAATGTCCCAAAACACAACAAGGACACATCACATTTTGACAAAGAAAACAGAGCTGTTTTTTGCAAAGTGCCTAGCTGTGGATTTTGGCCTCTAGCTCAGCAGGCACCTAGGGAAACCTAGCAAACCTGCACAGTTTTGAAAACTAGATACCTAGAGGAATCCAAGATGGGGTGACTTGTGGGGCTCTGATCAGGTTCTGTTACCCAGAATCCTTTGCAAACCTCAAAATGTGGCCAAAAATACACTTTTTAATCACATTTCGGTGACAGAAAGTTCTGGAATCTGAGAGGAGCCACAAATTTCCTTTCACCCAGCGTTCCCCCAAGTCTCCCGATAACAATTACACCTCACTTGTGGGGGTAGGCCTAGTGTCCGCGACAGGAAATGCCCCAAAACACAACATGGACACATCACATTTTGACAAAGAAAACCGAGCTGTTTTTTGCAAAGTGCCTAGCTGTGGGTTTTGGCCTCTAGTTCAGAAGGCACCTAGGGAAACCTAGCAAACCTGCACAGTTTTGAAAACTAGACACCTAGGGGAATCCAACATGGGGTGACTTGTGGGGCTCTGATCAGGTTCTGTTACCCAGAATCCTTTGCAAACCTCAAAATGTGGCAAAAAAATATTTTTCCTCACATTTTGGTGACAGAACTTTCTGGAATCTGAGAGGAGCCACAAATTCCCTTCCACCCAGCGTTCCCCCAAGTCTCCCGATAAAAATTATACCTCACTTGTGGGGATAGGCCTAGTGCCCACAACAGGAAATGCCCCAAAACACAACATGGACACATCACATTTTGACAAAGAAAACAGAGCTGTTTTTTGCAAAGTGCCTAGCTGTGGATTTTGGCCTCTAGCTCAGCAGGCACCTAGGGAAACCTAGCAAACGTGCACAGTTTTGAAAACTAGATACCTAGAGGAATCCAAGATGGGGTGACTTGTGGGGCTCTGATCAGGTTCTGTTACCCAGAATCCTTTGCAAACCTCAAAATGTGGCCAAAAATACTTTTTAATCACATTTCGGTGACAGAAAGTTCTGGAATCTGAGAGGAGCCACAAATTCCCTTCCACCCAGCGTTCCCCCACGTCTCCTGATAAAAATGATACCTCACTTGTGGGGGTAGGCCTAGTGCCCACGACAGGAAATGCCCCAAAACAGAACATGCACACATCACATTTTGACAAAGAAAACAGAGCTGTTTTTTGCAAAGTGCCTAGCTGTGGATTTTGGCCTCTAGCTCAGCAGGCACCTAGGGAAACCTAGCAAACCTGCACAGTTTTGAAAACTAGACACCTAAGGGAATCCAACATGGTGTGACTTGTGGGGCTCTGATCAGGTTCTGTTACCCAGAATCCTTTGCAAACCTCAAAATGTGGCAAAAAAAAAACACTTTTTCCTCACATTTTGGTGACAGAAAGTTCTGGAATCTGAGAGGAGCCACACATTCCCTTTCACTCAGCGTTCCCCCAAGTCTCCTGATAAAAATGATACCTCACTTGTAGGGATAGGCCTAGTGCCCACGACAGGAAATGCCCCAAAAAACAACATGGACACATCACATTTTGACAAAGAAAACAGAGCTGTTTTTTGCAAAGTGCCTAGCTGTGGATTTTGGCCTCTAGCTCAGCAGGCACCTAGGGAAACCTAGCAAACCTGCACAGTTTTGAAAACTAGATACCTAGAGGAATCCAAGATGGGGTGACTAGTGGGGCTCTGATCAGGTTCTGTTACCCAGAATCCTTTGCAAATCTCAAAATGTGGCCAAAAATACACTTTTTAATCACATTTCGGTGACAGAAAGTTCTGGAATCTGAGAGGAGACACAAATTCCCTTCCACCCAGCGTTCCCCCACGTCTCCTGATAAAAATGATACCTCACTTGTGGGGGTTGGCCTAGTGCCCACGACAGGAAATGCCCCAAAACACAACATGCACACATCACATTTTGACAAAGAAAACAGAGCTGTTTTTTGCAAAGTGCCTAGCTGTGGATTTTGGCCTCTAGCTCAGCAGGCACATCGGGAAACATAGCAAACCTGCACAGTTTTGAAAACTAGACACCTAGGGGAATCCAAGATGGGGTGACTTGTGGGGCTCTGATCAGGTTCTGTTACCCAGAATCCTTTGCAAACCTCAAAATGTTGCCAAAAAAAACACTTTTTGCTCACATTTCGGTGACAGAAAGTTCTGGAATCTGAGAGGAGCCACAAATTCCCTTCCACTCAGCGTTCCCCCAAGTCTCCTGATAAAAATGATACCTCACTTGTAGGGGTAGGCCTAGTGCCCACGACAGGAAATGCCCCAAAACACAACATGGACACATCACATTTTGACAAAGAAAACAGAGCTGTTTTTTGCAAAGTGCCTAGCTGTGGATTTTGGCCTCTAGCTCAGCAGGCACCTCGGGAAACATAGCAAACCTGCACAGTTTTGAAAACTAGACACCTAGGGGAATCCAAGATGGGGTGACTTGTGGGGCTCTGATCAGGTTCTGTTACCCAGAATCCTTTGCAAACCTCAAAATGTTGCCAAAAAAAACACTTTTTGCTCACATTTCGGTGACAGAAAGTTCTGGAATCTGAGAGGAGCCACAAATTTCCTTTCACCCAGCGTTCCCCCAAGTCTCCCGATAACAATTACACCTCACTTGTGGGGGTAAGCCTAGTGCCCGCGACAGGAAATGCCCCAAAACACAACATGGACACATCACATTTTGATAAAGAAAACAGAGCTGTTTTTTGCAAAGTGCCTAGCTGTGGATTTTGGCCTCTAGCTCAGAAGGCACCTAGGGAAACCTAGCAAACCTGCACAGTTTTGAAAACTAGACACCTAAGGGAATCCAACATGGGGTGACTTGTGGGGCTCTGATCAGGTTCTGTTACCCAGAATCCTTTGCAAACCTCAAAATGTGGCAAAAAAAACACTTTATCCTCACATTTTGGTGACAGAAAGTTCTGGAATCTGAGAGGAGCCACAAATTCCCTTCCACTCAGCGTTCCCCCAAGTCTCCTGATAAAAATGATACCTCACTTGTAGGGGTAGGCCTAGTGCCCACGACAGGAAATGCCCCAAAACACAACAAGGACACATCACATTTTGACAAAGAAAACAGAGCTGTTTTTTGCAAAGTGCCTAGCTGTGGATTTTGGCCTCTAGCTCAGCAGGCACCTAGGGAAACCTAGCAAACCTGCACAGTTTTGAAAACTAGATACCTAGAGGAATCCAAGATGGGGTAACTTGTGGGGCTCTGATCAGGTTCTGTTACCCAGAATCCTTTGCAAACCTCAAAATGTGGCCAAAAATACACTTTTTAATCACATTTCGGTGACAGAAAGTTCTGGAATCTGAGAGGAGCCACAAATTTCCTTTCACCCAGCGTTCCCCCAAGTCTCCCGATAACAATTACACCTCACTTGTGGGGGTAGGCCTAGTGTCCGCGACAGGAAATGCCCCAAAACACAACATGGACACATCACATTTTGACAAAGAAAACCGAGCTGTTTTTTGCAAAGTGCCTAGCTGTGGGTTTTGGCCTCTAGTTCAGAAGGCACCTAGGGAAACCTAGCAAACCTGCACAGTTTTGAAAACTAGACACCTAGGGGAATCCAACATGGGGTGACTTGTGGGGCTCTGATCAGGTTCTGTTACCCAGAATCCTTTGCAAACCTCAAAATGTGGCAAAAAAATCTTTTTCCTCACATTTTGGTGACAGAACTTTCTGGAATCTGAGAGGAGCCACAAATTCCCTTCCACCCAGCGTTCCCCCAAGTCTCCCGATAAAAATTATACCTCACTTGTGGGGATAGGCCTAGTGCCCACAACAGGAAATGCCCCAAAACACAACATGGACACATCACATTTTGACAAAGAAAACAGAGCTGTTTTTTGCAAAGTGCCTAGCTGTGGATTTTGGCCTCTAGCTCAGCAGGCACCTAGAGAAACCTAGCAAACGTGCACAGTTTTGAAAACTAGATACCTAGAGGAATCCAAGATGGGGTGACTTGTGGGGCTCTGATCAGGTTCTGTTACCCAGAATCCTTTGCAAACCTCAAAATGTTGCCAAAAAAAACACTTTTTGCTCACATTTCGGTGACAGAAAGTTCTGGAATCTGAGAGGAGCCACAAATTTCCTTTCACCCAGCGTTCCCCCAAGTCTCCCGATAACAATTACACCTCACTTGTGGGGGTAAGCCTAGTGCCCGTGACAGGAAATGCCCCAAAACACAACATGGACACATCACATTTTGATAAAGAAAACAGAGCTGTTTTTTGCAAAGTGCCTACCTGTGGATTTTGGCCTCTAGCTCAGAAGGCACCTAGGGAAACCTAGCAAACCTGCACAGTTTTGAAAACTAGACACCTAAGGGAATCCAACATGGGGTGACTTGTGGGGCTCTGATCAGGTTCTGTTACCCAGAATCCTTTGCAAACCTCAAAATGTGGCAAAAAAAACCACTTTATCCTCACATTTTGGTGACAGAAAGTTCTGGAATCTGAGAGGAGCCACAAATTCCCTTCCACTCAGCGTTCCCCCAAGTCTCCTGATAAAAATGATACCTCACTTGTAGGGGTAGGCCTAGTGCCCACGACAGGAAGTGCCCCAAAACACAACAAGGACACATCACATTTTGACAAAGAAAACAGAGCTGTTTTTTGCAAAGTGCCTAGCTGTGGATTTTGGCCTCTAGCTCAGCAGGCACCTAGGGAAACCTAGCAAACGTGCACAGTTTTGAAAACTAGATACCTAGAGGAATCCAAGATGGGGTGACTTGTGGGGCTCTGATCAGGTTCTGTTACCCAGAATCCTTTGCAAACCTCAAAATGTGGCCAAAAATACACTTTTTAATCACATTTCGGTGACAGAAAGTTCTAGAATCTGAGAGGAGCCACAAATTCCCTTCTACCCAGCGTTCCCCCACGTCTCCTGATAAAAATGATACCTCACTTGTGGGGGTAGGCCTAGTGCCCACGACAGGAAATGCCCCAAAACACAACATGCACACATCACATTTTGACAAAGAAAACAGAGCTGTTTTTTGCAAAGTGCCTAGCTGTGGATTTTGGCCTCTAGCTCAGAAGGCACCTCGGGAAAACTAGCAAACCTGCACAGTTTTGAAAACTAGACACCTAGGGGAATCCAAGATGGGGTGACTTGTGGGGCTCTGATCAGGTTCTGTTACCCAGAATCCTTTGCAAACCTCAAAATGTTGCCAAAAAAAACACTTTTTCCTCACATTTCGGTGACAGAAAGTTCTGGAATCTGAGAGGAGCCACAAATTTCCTTTCACCCAGCGTTCCCCCAAGTCTCCCGATAACAATTACACCTCACTTGTGGGGTTAAGCCTAGTGCCCGCGACAGGAAATGCCCCAAAACACAACATGGACACATCACATTTTGATAAAGAAAACAGAGCTGTTTTTTGCAAAGTGCCTAGCTGTGGATTTTGGCCTATAGCTCAGAAGGCACCTAGGGCAACCTAGCAAACCTGCACAGTTTTGAAAACTAGATACCTAGAGGAATCCAACATGGGGAGACTTGTGGGGCTCTGATCAGGTTCTGTTACCCAGAATCCTTTGCAAACCTCAAAATGTGGCCAAAAATACACTTTTTCCTCACATTTCGGTGACAGAACGTTCTGGAATCTGAGACGAGTCACAAATTCCCTTCCACCCAGCGTTCCCCCAAGTTTCCCGATAAAAATGATACCTCACTTGTAGGGGTAGGCCTAGTGCCCACGACAGGAAATGCCCCAAAACACAACATGGACACATCACATTTTGACAAAGAAAACAGAGCTGTTTTTTGCAAAGTGCCTAGCTGTGGATGTTGGCCTCTAGCTCAGCAGGCACCTAGGGAAACCTAGCAAACCTGCACAGTTTTGAAAACTAGACACCTAGGGGAATCCAAGATGGGGTGACTTGTGGGGCTCTGATCAGGTTCTGTTACCCAGAATCCTTTGCAAACCTCAAAATGTGGCCAAAAAAACACTTTTTCCTCACATTTCGGTGACAGAAAGTCCTGGAATCTGAGAGGAGCCACACATTATCTTCCACCCAGCGTTCCCCCAAGTCTCCCGATAAAAATGATACCTCACTTGTAGGGGTAGGCCTAGTGTCCGCGACAGGAAATGCCCCAAAACACAACATGGACACATTACATTTCGACAAAGAAAACAGAGCTGTTTTTTGCAGGGTGCCTAGCTGTGGATTTTGGCCTCTAGCTCAGCAGGCACCTAGGGAAACCTAGCAAATCTGCACAGTTTTGAAAACTAGACACCTAGGGGAATCCAAGATGGGGTGACTTGTGGGGCTCTGAACAGGTTCTGTTACCCAGAATCCTTTGCAAACCTCAAAATGTGGCCAAATAAACACCTTTTCCTCACATTTCGGTGACAGAAAGTTCTGGAATCTGAGAGGAGCCACGAATTTCCATCCACCCAGCGTTTCCCCAAGTCTCCCGATAAAAATGATACCTCACTTGTAGGGGTAGGCCTAGTGCCCCCGACAGGAAATGCCCCAAAACACAACATGGACACATCACATTTTGACAAAGAAAACAGAGCTGTTTTTTGCAGAGTGCCTAGCTGTGGATTTTGGCTTCTAGCTCAGCAGGCACCTAGGGAAACCTAGGAAACCTGCACAGTTTTGAAAACTAGACACCTAAGGGAATCCAACATGGGGTGACTTGTGGGGCTCTGATCAGGTTCTGTTACCCAGAATCCTTTGCAAACCTCAAAATGTGGCCAAAAAAACACTTTTTCCTCACATTTTGGTGACAGAAAGTTCTGGAATCTGAGAGGAGCCACAAATTCCCTTCCACTCAGCGTTCCCCCAAGTCTCCTGATAAAAATTATACCTCATTTGTGGGGGTAGGCCTAGTGCCCACAACAGGAAATGCCCCAAAACACAACATGGACACATCACATTTTCACAAAGAAAACAGAGCTGTTTTTTGCAAAGTGCCTAGCTGTGGATTTTGGCCTCTAGCTCAGCAGGCACCTAGGGAAACCTAGCAAACCTGCACAGTTTTGAAAACTAGACACGTAGGGGAATCCAAGATGGGGTGACTTGTGGGGCTCTGATCAGGTTCTGTTACCCAGAATCCTTTGCAAACCTCAAAATGTTGCCAAAAAAAACACTTTTTCCTTACATTTCGGTGACAGAAAGTTCTGGAATCTGAGAGGAGCCACAAATTTCCTTTCTCCCAGCATTCCCCCAAGTCTCCCGATAACAATTACACCTCACTTGTAGGGGTAAGCCTAGTGCCCGCAACAGGAAATGCCCCAAAACACAACATGGACACATCACATTTTGACAAAGAAAACAGAGCTGTTTTTTGCAAAGTGCCTAGCGGTGGATTTTGGCCTCTAGCTCAGACGGCACCTAGGGAAACCTAGCAAACCTGCACAGTTTTGAAAACTAGACACCTTAGGGAATCCAACATGGGGTGACTTGTGAGGCTCTGATAAGGTTCTGTTACCCAGAATCCTTTGCAAACCTCAAAATGTGGCAAAAAAAACACTTTTTCCTCACATTTTGGTGACAGAAAGTTCTGGAATCTGAGAGGAGCCACAAATTCCCTTCCACTCAGCGTTCCCCCAAATCTCCTGATAAAAATGATACCTCACTTGTGGGGGTAGGCCTAGTGCCCACGACAGGAAATGCCCCAAAACACAACATGGACACATCACATTTTGACAAAGAAAACAGAGCTGTTTTTTGCAAAGTGCCTAGCTGTGGATTTTGGCCTCTAGCTCAGCAGGCACCTAGGGAAACCTAGCAAACCTGCACAGTTTTGAAAACTAGACACCTAGGGGAATCCAAGATGGGGTGACTTGTGGGGCTGTGATCAGGTTCTGTTACCCATAATCCTTTGCAAACCTCAAAATGTGGCAAAAAAAAAACAATTTTTCCTCACATTTTGGTGACAGAACGTTCTGGAATCTGAGAGGAGCCACAAATTCCCTTCCACCCAGCGTTCCCCCAAGTCTCCCGATAAAAATGATACCTCACTTGTAGGGGTAGGCCTAGTGCCCGCGACAGGAAATGCCCCAAAACACAACATGGACACATCACATTTTGACAAAGAAAACAGAGCTGTTTCTTGCAAAGTGCCTAGCTGTGGATTTTGGCCTCTAGCTCAGAAGGCACCTAGGGAAACCTAGCAAACCTGCACAGTTCTGAAAACTAGACACCTAGTGGAATCCAACATGGGGTGACTTGTGGGGCTGTGATTAGGTTCTGTTACCCAGAATCCTTTGCAGACCTCCAAATGTGGCAAAAAAAACACTTTTTCCTCACATTTTGGTGACAGAACGTTCTGGAATCTGAGAGGAGCCACAAATTCCCTTCCACCCAGCGTTCCCCGAAGTCTCTCGATAAAAATGATACCTCACTTGTGGGGGTAGGCCTAGTGCCCACGACAGGAAATGCCCCAAAACACAACATGGACACATCACATTATGACAAAGAAAACAGAGCTGTTTTTTGCAGAGTGCCTAGCTGTGGATTTTGGCCTCTAGCTCAGCAGGCACCTAGGGAAACCTAGCAAACCTGCACAGTTTTGAAAACTAGACACCTAAGGGAATCCAACATGGGGTGACTTGTGGGGCTCTGATCAGGTTCTGTTACCCAGAATCCTTTGCAAACCTCAAAATGTGGCCAAAAAAACACTTTTTCCTCACATTTTGGTGACAGAAAGTTCTGGAATCTGAGAGGAGCCACAAATTCCCTTCCACTCAGCGTTCCCCCAAGTCTCCTGATAAAAATGATACCTCACTTGTGTGGGTAGGCCTAGTGACCACGACAGGAAATGCCCCAAAACACAACATGGACACATCACATTTTGACAAAGAAAACAGAGCTGTTTTTTGCAAAGTGCCTAGCTGTGGATTTTGGCCTCTAGCTCAGCAGGCACCTAGGGAAACCTAGCAAACCTGCACAGTTTTGAAAACTAGACACCTAGGGGAATCCAACATGGGGTGACTTGTGGGGCTCTGATCAGGTTCTGTTACCCAGAATCCTTTGCAAACCTCAAAATGTGGCAAAACAAAACTTTTTCCTCACATTTTGGTGACAGAACGTTCTGGAATCTGAGAGGAGCCACAAATTTCCTTCCACCCACCATTCCCCTAAGTCTCCCGATAACAATTATACCTCACTTGTGGGGGTAGGCCTAGTGCCCGCGACAGGAAATGCCCCAAAACACAACATGGACACATCACATGTTGACAAAGAAAACAGAGCTGTTTTTTGCAAAGTGCCTACCTGTGGATTTTGGCCTCTAGCTCAGAAGGCACCTAGGGAAACCTAGCAAACCTGCACAGTTTTGAAAACTAGACACATAGGGGAATCCAACATGGGGAGACTTGTGGGGCTCTGATCAGGTTCTGTTACCCAGAATCCTTTGCAAACCTCAAAATGTGGCAAAAAAAACACTTTTTCCTCACATTTTGGTGACAGAACGTTCTGGAATCTGAGATGAGTCACAAATTCCCTTCCACCCAGCGTTCCCCCAAGTCTCCCGATAAAAATGATACCTCACTTGTAGGGGTAGGCCTAGTGCCCACGACAGGAAATGCCCCAAAACACAACATGGACACATCACATTTTGACAAAGAAAACAGCTGTTTTTTGCAAAGTGCCTAGCTGTGGATTTTGGCCTCTAGCTCAGCAGGCACCTAAGGAAACCTAGCAAACCTGCACAGTTTTGAAAACTAGACACCTAGGGGAATCCAAGATGGGGTGACTTGTGGGGCTCTGATCAGGTTCTGTTACCCAGAATACTTTGCAAACCTCAAAATGTGGCCAAAAAAACACTTTTTCCTCACATTTCGGTGACAGAAAGTCCTGGAATCTGAGAGGAGCTACACATTTCCTTCCACCCAGCGTTCCCCCAAGTCTCCTGATAAAAATGATACCTCACTTGTAGGGGTAGGCCTAGTGTCCGCGACAGGAAATGCCCCAAAACACAACATGGACACATTACATTTCGACAAAGAAAACAGAGCTGTTTTTTGCAGGGTGCCTAGCTGTGGATTTTGGCCTCTAGCTCAGCAGGCGCCTACGGAAACCTAGCAAACCTGCACAGTTTTGAAAACTAGACACCTAAGGGAATCCAACATGGGGTGACTTGTGGGGCTCTGATCAGGTTCTGTTACCCAGAATCCTTTGCAAACCTCAAAATGTTGCCGAAAAAACACTTTTTCCTCACGTTTTGGTGAGAGAAAGTTCTGGAATCTGAGAGGAGCCACACATTTCCTTCCACACAGCATTCCCCCAAGTCTCCCGATAAAAATGATACCTCACTTGTGGGGGTATGCCTAGTACCCACAACAGGAAATGCCCCAAAACACAACATGGACACATCACATTTTGACAAAGAAAACAGAGCTGTTTTTTCCAAAGTGCCTAGCTGTGGATTTTGGCCTCTAACTCAGCAGGCACCTAGGGAAACCTAGCAAATCTGCAGAGTTTTGAAAACTAGTCTCCTAGGGGAATCCAAGATGGGGTGACTTGTAGGGCTCTGATCAGGTTCTGTTACCCAGAATCCTTTGCAAACCTCAAAATGTGGCAAAAAAAACACTTTATCCTCACATTTTGGTGACAGAACGTTCTGGAAACTGAGATGAGCCACAAATTCCTTTCCACCCAGCGTTCCCCCAAGTCTCTCGATAAAAATGATACCTCATTTGTAGGGGTAGGCCTAGTGCCCACGACAGGAAATGCCCCAAAACACAACATGGACACATCACATTTTGACAAAGAAAACAGAGCTGTTTTTTGCAAAGTGCCTAGCTGTGGATTTTGGCCTCTAGCTCAGCAGGCACCTAGGGAAACCTAGCAAACCTGCACAGTTTTGAAAACTAGACACCTAGGGGAATCCAAGGTGGGGTGACTTGTGGGGCTCTGATCAGGTTCTGTTAACCAGAATCCTTTGCAAACCTCAAAATGTGGCCAAAAAAACACTTTTTCCTCACATTTCGTTGACAGAAAGTCCTGGAATCTGAGAGGAGCCACACATTTCCTTCCACCCAGCGTTCCCCCAAGTTTCCCGATAAAAATGATACCTCACTTGTAGGGGTAGGCCTAGTGACCGCGACAGGAAATGCCCCAAAACACAACATGGACACATTACATTTCGACAAAGAAAACAGAGCTGTTGTTTGCAGGGTGCCTAGCTGTGGATTTTGGCCTCTAGCTCAGCAGGCACCTAGGGAAACCTAGCAAACCTGCACAGTTTTGAAAACTAGACAGCTAAGGGAATCCAACATGGGGTGACTTGTGGGGCTCTGATCAGGTTCTGTTACCCAGAATCCTTTGCAAACCTCAAAATGTGGCCAAAAAAACACTTTTTCCTCACATTTCGTTGACAGAAAGTCCTGGAATCTGAGAGGAGCCACAATTTCCCTTCCGCCCAGCATTCCCCCAAGTCTCCCAATAAAAATGATACCTCACTTGTGGGGGTAGGCCTAGTACCCCCGACAGGAAATGCCCCAAAACACAACATGGACACATCACATTTTGACAAAGAAAACAGAGCTGTTTTTTGCAAAGTGCCTAGCTGTGGATTTTGGCCTCTAGCTCAGCAGGCACCTAGGGAAACCTAGCAAACCTGCACAGTTTTGAAAACTAGACACCAAGGGGAATCCAAGATGGGGTGACTTGTGGGGCTCTGATCAAGTTCTGTTACCCAGAATCCTTTGCAAACCTCAAAATGTGGCCAAAAAAACACCTTTTCCTCACATTTCGGTGACAGAAAGTTCTGGAATCTGAGAGGAGCCACGAACTTCCTTCCACCCAGCGTTCTCCCAAGTCTCCCGATAAAAATGATACCTCACTTGTGGGGGTAGGCCTAGTGCCAACGACAGGAAATGCCCCAAAACACAACATGGACACATCACATTTTGACAAAGAAAACAGAGCTGTTTTTAGGAAAGTGCCTAGCTGTGGATTTTGTCCTCTAGCTCAGCAGGCACCTAGGGAAACCTAGCAAACCTGCACAGTTTTGAAAACTAGACACCTAGGGGAATCCAAGATGGGGTGACTTGTGGGGCTCTGATCAGGTTCTGTTACGCAAAATCCTTTGCAAACCTCAAAATGTGGCCAAAAAAAACACCTTTTCCTCACATTTCGGTGACAGAAGGTTCTGGAATCTGAGAGGAGCCACTAATTTCCTTCCACCGAGCGTTTCCCCAAGTCTCCCGATAAAAATGATACCTCACTTGTAGGGGTAGGCCTAGTGCCCGCGACAGGAAATGCCCCAAAACACAACATGGACACATCACATTTTGACAAAGAAAACAGAGCTGTTTTTTGCCGAGTGCCTAGCTGTGGATTTTGGCCTCTAGCTCAGCAGGCACCTAGGGAAACCTAGCAAACCTGCACAGTTTTGAAAACTAGACACCATAAGGGAATCCAACATGGGGTGACTTGTGGGGCTCTGATCAGGTTCTGTTACCCAGAATCCTTTGCAAACCTCAGAATGTGGCCAAAAAATACTTTTTCCTCATGTTTTGGTGACAGAAAGTTCTGGAATCTGAGAGGAGCCACAAATTCCCTTCCACCCAGCGTTCCCCCAAGTCTTCCGATAAAAATGATACCTCACTTGTGGGGGTAGGCCTAGTGCCCACGACAGGAAATGCCCCAAAACACAACATGGACACATCACATTTTGACAAAGAAAACAGAGCTGTTTTTTGCAAAGTGCCTAGCTGTGGATTTTGGCCTCTACCTCAGCAGGCACCTAGAGAATCCTTTGCAAACATCAAAATGTGGCCAAAAAAACACCTTTTCCTCACATTTCGGTGCCAGAAAGTTCTGGAATCTGAGAGGAGACATGAATTTCATTCCACCCAGCGTTTCTCCAAGTCTCCCGATAAAAATTATACCTCACTTGTAGGGGTAGGCCTACTGCCCGCGACAGGAAATGCCCCAAAACACAACATGGACACATCACATTTTGACAAAGAAAACAGAGCTGTTTTTTGCAGAGTGCCTAGCTGTGGATTTTGGCCTCTAGCTCAGCAGGCACCTAGGGAAACCGAGCAAACCTGCACAGTTTTGAAAACTAGACACCTAAGGGAATTCAACATGGGGTGACTTGTGGGGCTCTGATCAGGTTCTGTTACCCAGAATCCTGTGCAAACCTCAAAATGTGGCCAAAAAAACACTTTTTCCTCACATTTTGGTGACAGAAAGTTCTGGAATCTGATAGGAGCCAAAAATTCCCTTCCACCCAGCGTTCCCCCCTTGTCTCCCAATAAAAATGATACCTCACTTGTGGGGGTAGGCCTAGTGCCCACGACAAGAAATGCCCCAAAACACAACATGGACACATCACATTTTGACAAAGAAAACAGAGCTGTTTTTTGCCAAGTGCCTAGCTGTGGATTTTGGCCTCTAGCTCAGCAGGCACCTAGGGAAACCTAGTAAACCTGCACAGTTTTGAAAACTAGACACCTAGGGGAATCCAAGATGGGGTGACTTGTGGGGCTCTGATCAGGTTCTCTTACCCAGAATCCTTTGCAAACCTCAGAATGTGGCCAAAAAAACACTTTTTCCTCACATTTTGGTGACAGAAAGTTCTGGAATCTGAGAGGAGCCACAAATTCCCTTCCACCCAGCGTTCCCCCAAGTCTCCCGATAAAAATGATACCTCACTTGTGGGGATAGGCCTAGTGCCCGCGACAGGAAATGCCCCAAAACACAACATGGACACATCACATTTTGACAAAGAAAACCGAGCTGTTTTTTGCAAAGTGCCTAGCTGTGGGTTTTGGCCTCTAGTTCAGAAGGCACCTAGGGAAACCTAGCAAACCTGCACAGTTTTGAAAACTAGACACCTAGGGGAATCCAACATGGGGTGACTTGTGGGGCTCTGATCAGGTTCTGTTACCCAGAATCCTTTGCAAACCTCAAAATGTGGCAAAAAAAACTTTTTCCTCACATTTTGGTGACAGAACTTTCTGGAATCTGAGAAGAGCCACAAATTCCCTTCCACCCAGCGTTCCCCCAAGTCTCCCGATAAAAATTATACCTCACTTGTGGGGATAGGCCTAGTGCCCACGACAGGAAATGCCCCAAAACACAACATGGACACATCACATTTTGACAAAGAAAACAGAGCTGTTTTTTGCAAAGTGCCTAGCTGTGGATTTTGGCCTCTAGCTCAGCAGGCACCTAAGGAAACCTAGCAAACCTGCACAGTTTTGAAAACTAGACACCTAGGGGAATCCAAGATGGGGTGACTTGTGGGGCTCTGATCAGGTTCTGTTACCCAGAATACTTTGCAAACCTCAAAATGTGGCCAAAAAAACACTTTTTCCTCACATTTCGGTGACAGAAAGTCCTGGAATCTGAGAGGAGCTACACATTTCCTTCCACCCAGCGTTCCCCCAAGTCTCCTGATAAAAATGATACCTCACTTGTAGGGGTAGGCCTAGTGTCCGCGACAGGAAATGCCCCAAAACACAACATGGACACATTACATTTCGACAAAGAAAACAGAGCTGTTTTTTGCAGGGTGCCTAGCTGTGGATTTTGGCCTCTAGCTCAGCAGGCGCCTACGGAAACCTAGCAAACCTGCACAGTTTTGAAAACTAGACACCTAAGGGAATCCAACATGGGGTGACTTGTGGGGCTCTGATCAGGTTCTGTTACCCAGAATCCTTTGCAAACCTCAAAATGTTGCCGAAAAAACACTTTTTCCTCACGTTTTGGTGAGAGAAAGTTCTGGAATCTGAGAGGAGCCACACATTTCCTTCCACCCAGCATTCCCCCAAGTCTCCCGATAAAAATGATACCTCACTTGTGGGGGTATGCCTAGTACCCACAACAGGAAATGCCCCAAAACACAACATGGACACATCACATTTTGACAAAGAAAACAGAGCTGTTTTTTCCAAAGTGCCTAGCTGTGGATTTTGGCCTCTAACTCAGCAGGCACCTAGGGAAACCTAGCAAATCTGCAGAGTTTTGAAAACTAGTCTCCTAGGGGAATCCAAGATGGGGTGACTTGTAGGGCTCTGATCAGGTTCTGTTACCCAGAATCCTTTGCAAACCTCAAAATGTGGCAAAAAAAACACTTTATCCTCACATTTTGGTGACAGAACGTTCTGGAAACTGAGATGAGCCACAAATTCCTTTCCACCCAGCGTTCCCCCAAGTCTCTCGATAAAAATGATACCTCATTTGTAGGGGTAGGCCTAGTGCCCACGACAGGAAATGCCCCAAAACACAACATGGACACATCACATTTTGACAAAGAAAACAGAGCTGTTTTTTGCAAAGTGCCTAGCTGTGGATTTTGGCCTCTAGCTCAGCAGGCACCTAGGGAAACCTAGCAAACCTGCACAGTTTTGAAAACTAGACACCTAGGGGAATCCAAGGTGGGGTGACTTGTGGGGCTCTGATCAGGTTCTGTTAACCAGAATCCTTTGCAAACCTCAAAATGTGGCCAAAAAAACACTTTTTCCTCACATTTCGTTGACAGAAAGTCCTGGAATCTGAGAGGAGCCACACATTTCCTTCCACCCAGCGTTCCCCCAAGTTTCCCGATAAAAATGATACCTCACTTGTAGGGGTAGGCCTAGTGACCGCGACAGGAAATGCCCCAAAACACAACATGGACACATTACATTTCGACAAAGAAAACAGAGCTGTTGTTTGCAGGGTGCCTAGCTGTGGATTTTGGCCTCTAGCTCAGCAGGCACCTAGGGAAACCTAGCAAACCTGCACAGTTTTGAAAACTAGACAGCTAAGGGAATCCAACATGGGGTGACTTGTGGGGCTCTGATCAGGTTCTGTTACCCAGAATCCTTTGCAAACCTCAAAATGTGGCCAAAAAAACACTTTTTCCTCACATTTCGTTGACAGAAAGTCCTGGAATCTGAGAGGAGCCACAATTTCCCTTCCGCCCAGCATTCCCCCAAGTCTCCCAATAAAAATGATACCTCACTTGTGGGGGTAGGCCTAGTACCCCCGACAGGAAATGCCCCAAAACACAACATGGACACATCACATTTTGACAAAGAAAACAGAGCTGTTTTTTGCAAAGTGCCTAGCTGTGGATTTTGGCCTCTAGCTCAGCAGGCACCTAGGGAAACCTAGCAAACCTGCACAGTTTTGAAAACTAGACACCAAGGGGAATCCAAGATGGGGTGACTTGTGGGGCTCTGATCAAGTTCTGTTACCCAGAATCCTTTGCAAACCTCAAAATGTGGCCAAAAAAACACCTTTTCCTCACATTTCGGTGACAGAAAGTTCTGGAATCTGAGAGGAGCCACGAACTTCCTTCCACCCAGCGTTCTCCCAAGTCTCCCGATAAAAATGATACCTCACTTGTGGGGGTAGGCCTAGTGCCAACGACAGGAAATGCCCCAAAACACAACATGGACACATCACATTTTGACAAAGAAAACAGAGCTGTTTTTAGGAAAGTGCCTAGCTGTGGATTTTGTCCTCTAGCTCAGCAGGCACCTAGGGAAACCTAGCAAACCTGCACAGTTTTGAAAACTAGACACCTAGGGGAATCCAAGATGGGGTGACTTGTGGGGCTCTGATCAGGTTCTGTTACGCAAAATCCTTTGCAAACCTCAAAATGTGGCCAAAAAAACACCTTTTCCTCACATTTCGGTGACAGAAGGTTCTGGAATCTGAGAGGAGCCACTAATTTCCTTCCACCGAGCGTTTCCCCAAGTCTCCCGATAAAAATGATACCTCACTTGTAGGGGTAGGCCTAGTGCCCGCGACAGGAAATGCCCCAAAACACAACATGGACACATCACATTTTGACAAAGAAAACAGAGCTGTTTTTTGCCGAGTGCCTAGCTGTGGATTTTGGCCTCTAGCTCAGCAGGCACCTAGGGAAACCTAGCAAACCTGCACAGTTTTGAAAACTAGACACCATAAGGGAATCCAACATGGGGTGACTTGTGGGGCTCTGATCAGGTTCTGTTACCCAGAATCCTTTGCAAACCTCAGAATGTGGCCAAAAAATACTTTTTCCTCATGTTTTGGTGACAGAAAGTTCTGGAATCTGAGAGGAGCCACAAATTCCCTTCCACCCAGCGTTCCCCCAAGTCTCCCGATAAAAATGATACCTCACTTGTGGGGGTAGGCCTAGTGCCCACGACAGGAAATGCCCCAAAACACAACATGGACACATCACATTTTGACAAAGAAAACAGAGCTGTTTTTTGCAAAGTGCCTAGCTGTGGATTTTGGCCTCTACCTCAGCAGGCACCTAGAGAATCCTTTGCAAACATCAAAATGTGGCCAAAAAAACACCTTTTCCTCACATTTCGGTGCCAGAAAGTTCTGGAATCTGAGAGGAGACATGAATTTCATTCCACCCAGCGTTTCTCCAAGTCTCCCGATAAAAATTATACCTCACTTGTAGGGGTAGGCCTACTGCCCGCGACAGGAAATGCCCCAAAACACAACATGGACACATCACATTTTGACAAAGAAAACAGAGCTGTTTTTTGCAGAGTGCCTAGCTGTGGATTTTGGCCTCTAGCTCAGCAGGCACCTAGGGAAACCGAGCAAACCTGCACAGTTTTGAAAACTAGACACCTAAGGGAATTCAACATGGGGTGACTTGTGGGGCTCTGATCAGGTTCTGTTACCCAGAATCCTGTGCAAACCTCAAAATGTGGCCAAAAATACACTTTTTCCTCACATTTTGGTGACAGAAAGTTCTGGAATCTGATAGGAGCCAAAAATTCCCTTCCACCCAGCGTTCCCCCCTTGTCTCCCAATAAAAATGATACCTCACTTGTGGGGGTAGGCCTAGTGCCCACGACAAGAAATGCCCCAAAACACAACATGGACACATCACATTTTGACAAAGAAAACAGAGCTGTTTTTTGCCAAGTGCCTAGCTGTGGATTTTGGCCTCTAGCTCAGCAGGCACCTAGGGAAACCTAGTAAACCTGCACAGTTTTGAAAACTAGACACCTAGGGGAATCCAAGATGGGGTGACTTGTGGGGCTCTGATCAGGTTCTCTTACCCAGAATCCTTTGCAAACCTCAGAATGTGGCCAAAAAAACACTTTTTCCTCACATTTTGGTGACAGAAAGTTCTGGAATCTGAGAGGAGCCACAAATTCCCTTCCACCCAGCGTTCCCCCAAGTCTCCCGATAAAAATGATGCCTCACTTGTGGGGATAGGCCTAGTGCCCGCGACAGGAAATGCCCCAAAACACAACATGGACACATCACATTTTGACAAAGAAAACCGAGCTGTTTTTTGCAAAGTGCCTAGCTGTGGGTTTTGGCCTCTAGTTCAGAAGGCACCTAGGGAAACCTAGCAAACCTGCACAGTTTTGAAAACTAGACACCTAGGGGAATCCAACATGGGGTGACTTGTGGGGCTCTGATCAGGTTCTGTTACCCAGAATCCTTTGCAAACCTCAAAATGTGGCAAAAAAAACTTTTTCCTCACATTTTGGTGACAGAACTTTCTGGAATCTGAGAAGAGCCACAAATTCCCTTCCACCCAGCGTTCCCCCAAGTCTCCCGATAAAAATTATACCTCACTTGTGGGGATAGGCCTAGTGCCCACGACAGGAAATGCCCCAAAACACAACATGGACACATCACATTTTGACAAAGAAAACAGAGCTGTTTTTTGCAAAGTGCCTAGCTGTGGATTTTGGCCTCTAGCTCAGCAGGCACCTAGGGAAACCTAGCAAAACTGCACAGTTTTGAAAACTAGATACCTAGAGGAATCCAAGATGGGGTGACTTGTGGGGCTCTGATCAGGTTCTGTTACCCAGAATCCTTTGCAAACCTCAAAATGTGGCCAAAAATACACTTTTTAATCACATTTCGGTGACAGAAAGTTCTGGAATCTGAGAGGAGCCACAAATTCCCTTCCACCCAGCGTTCCCCCACGTCTCCTGATAAAAATGATACCTCACTTGTGGGGGTAAGCCTAGTGCCCGCGACAGGAAATGCCCCAAAACACAACATGGACATATCACATTTTGACAAAGAAAACAGAGCTGTTTTTTGCAAAGTGCCTAGCTGTGGATTTTGGCCTCTAGCTCAGAAGGCACCTAGGGAAACCTAGCAAACCTGCACAGTTTTGAAAACTAGACACCTAAGGGAATCCAACATGGTGTGACTTGTGGGGCTCTGATCAGGTTCTGTTACCCAGAATCCTTTGCAAACCTCAAAATGTGGCAAAAAAAAACACTTTTTCCTCACATTTTGGTGACAGAAAGTTCTGGAATCTGAGAGGAGCCACAAATTCCCTTTCACTCAGCGTTCCCCCAAGTCTCCTGATAAAAATGATACCTCACTTGTAGGGGTAGGCCTAGTGCCCACGACAGGAAATGCCCCAAAACACAACATGGACACATCACATTTTGACAAAGAAAACAGAGCTGTTTTTTGCAAAGTGCCTAGCTGTGGATTTTGGCCTCTAGCTCAGCAGGCACCTAGGGAAACCTAGCAAACCTGCACAGTTTTGAAAACTAGATACCTAGAGGAATCCAAGATGGGGTGACTTGTAGGGCTCTGATCAGGTTCTGTTACCCAGAATCCTTTGCAAACCTCAAAATGTGGCAAAAAAAACACTTTATCCTCACATTTTGGTGACAGAACGTTCTGGAAACTGAGATGAGCCACAAATTCCTTTCCACCCAGCGTTCCCCCAAGTCTCTCGATAAAAATGATACCTCATTTGTAGGGGTAGGCCTAGTGCCCACGACAGGAAATGCCCCAAAACACAACATGGACACATCACATTTTGACAAAGAAAACAGAGCTGTTTTTTGCAAAGTGCCTAGCTGTGGATTTTGGCCTCTAGCTCAGCAGGCACCTAGGGAAACCTAGCAAACCTGCACAGTTTTGAAAACTAGACACCTAGGGGAATCCAAGGTGGGGTGACTTGTGGGGCTCTGATCAGGTTCTGTTAACCAGAATCCTTTGCAAACCTCAAAATGTGGCCAAAAAAACACTTTTTCCTCACATTTCGTTGACAGAAAGTCCTGGAATCTGAGAGGAGCCACACATTTCCTTCCACCCAGCGTTCCCCCAAGTTTCCCGATAAAAATGATACCTCACTTGTAGGGGTAGGCCTAGTGACCGCGACAGGAAATGCCCCAAAACACAACATGGACACATTACATTTCGACAAAGAAAACAGAGCTGTTGTTTGCAGGGTGCCTAGCTGTGGATTTTGGCCTCTAGCTCAGCAGGCACCTAGGGAAACCTAGCAAACCTGCACAGTTTTGAAAACTAGACAGCTAAGGGAATCCAACATGGGGTGACTTGTGGGGCTCTGATCAGGTTCTGTTACCCAGAATCCTTTGCAAACCTCAAAATGTGGCCAAAAAAACACTTTTTCCTCACATTTCGTTGACAGAAAGTCCTGGAATCTGAGAGGAGCCACAATTTCCCTTCCGCCCAGCATTCCCCCAAGTCTCCCAATAAAAATGATACCTCACTTGTGGGGGTAGGCCTAGTACCCCCGACAGGAAATGCCCCAAAACACAACATGGACACATCACATTTTGACAAAGAAAACAGAGCTGTTTTTTGCAAAGTGCCTAGCTGTGGATTTTGGCCTCTAGCTCAGCAGGCACCTAGGGAAACCTAGCAAACCTGCACAGTTTTGAAAACTAGACACCAAGGGGAATCCAAGATGGGGTGACTTGTGGGGCTCTGATCAAGTTCTGTTACCCAGAATCCTTTGCAAACCTCAAAATGTGGCCAAAAAAACACCTTTTCCTCACATTTCGGTGACAGAAAGTTCTGGAATCTGAGAGGAGCCACGAACTTCCTTCCACCCAGCGTTCTCCCAAGTCTCCCGATAAAAATGATTCCTCACTTGTGGGGGTAGGCCTAGTGCCAACGACAGGAAATGCCCCAAAACACAACATGGACACATCACATTTTGACAAAGAAAACAGAGCTGTTTTTAGGAAAGTGCCTAGCTGTGGATTTTGTCCTCTAGCTCAGCAGGCACCTAGGGAAACCTAGCAAACCTGCACAGTTTTGAAAACTAGACACCTAGGGGAATCCAAGATGGGGTGACTTGTGGGGCTCTGATCAGGTTCTGTTACGCAAAATCCTTTGCAAACCTCAAAATGTGGCCAAAAAAACACCTTTTCATCACATTTCGGTGACAGAAGGTTCTGGAATCTGAGAGGAGCCACTAATTTCCTTCCACCCAGCGTTTCCCCAAGTCTCCCGATAAAAATGATACCTCACTTGTAGGGGTAGGCCTAGTGCCCGCGACAGGAAATGCCCCAAAACACAACATGGACACATCACATTTTGACAAAGAAAACAGAGCTGTTTTTTGCCGAGTGCCTAGCTGTGGATTTTGGCCTCTAGCTCAGCAGGCACCTAGGGAAACCTAGCAAACCTGCACAGTTTTGAAAACTAGACACCATAAGGGAATCCAACATGGGGTGACTTGTGGGGCTCTGATCAGGTTCTGTTACCCAGAATCCTTTGCAAACCTCAGAATGTGGCCAAAAAATACTTTTTCCTCATGTTTTGGTGACAGAAAGTTCTGGAATCTGAGAGGAGCCACAAATTCCCTTCCACCCAGCGTTCCCCCAAGTCTCCCGATAAAAATGATACCTCACTTGTGGGGGTAGGCCTAGTGCCCACGACAGGAAATGCCCCAAAACACAACATGGACACATCACATTTTGACAAAGAAAACAGAGCTGTTTTTTGCAAAGTGCCTAGCTGTGGATTTTGGCCTCTAGCTCAGCAGGCACCTAGGGAAACCTAGCAAACCTGCACAGTTTTGAAAACTAGATACCTAGAGGAATCCAAGATGGGGTGACTAGTGGGGCTCTGATCAGGTTCTGTTACCCAGAATCCTTTGCAAACCTCAAAATGTGGCCAAAAATACACTTTTTAATCACATTTCGGTGACAGAAAGTTCTGGAATCTGAGAGGAGCCACAAATTCCCTTCCACCCAGCGTTCCCCCACGTCTCCTGATAAAAATGATACCTCACTTGTGGGGGTAGGCCTAGTGCCCACGACAGGAAATGCCCCAAAACACAACATGCACACATCACATTTTGACAAAGAAAACCGAGCTGTTTTTTGCAAAGTGCCTAGCTGTGGGTTTTGGCCTCTAGTTCAGAACGCACCTAGGGAAACCTAGCAAACCTGCACAGTTTTGAAAACTAGACACCTAGGGGATTCCAACATGGGGTGACTTGTGGGGCTCTGATCAGGTTCTGTTACCCAGAATCCTTTGCAAACCTCAAAATGTGGCAAAAAAACACTTTTTCCTCACATTTTGGTGACAGAACGTTCTGGAATCTGAGAGGAGCCACAAATTTCCTTTCACCCAGCGTTCCCCCAAGTCTCCCGATAACAATTACACCTCACTTGTGGGGTTAAGCCTAGTGCCCGCGACAGGAAATGCCCCAAAACACAACATGGACACATCACATTTTGATAAAGAAAACAGAGCTGTTTTTTGCAAAGTGCCTAGCTGTGGATTTTGGCCTCTACCTCAGCAGGCACCTAGAGAATCCTTTGCAAACCTCAAAATGTGGCCAAAAAAACACTTTTTCCTCACATTTTGGTGACAGAAAGTTCTGGAATCTGATAGGAGCCAAAAATTCCCTTCCACCCAGCGTTCTCCCCTTGTCTCCCAATAAAAATGATACCTCACTTGTGGGGGTAGGCCTAGTGCCCACGACAAGAAATGCCCCAAAACACAACATGGACACATCACATTTTGACAAAGAAAACAGAGCTGTTTTTTGCCAAGTGCCTAGCTGTGGATTTTGGCCTCTAGCTCAGCAGGCACCTAGGGAAACCTAGTAAACCTGCACAGTTTTGAAAACTAGACACCTAGGGGAATCCAAGATGGGGTGACTTGTGGGGCTCTGATCAGGTTCTCTTACCCAGAATCCTTTGCAAACCTCAGAATGTGGCCAAAAAAACACTTTTTCCTCACATTTTGGTGACAGAACTTTCTGGAATCTGAGAGGAGCCACAAATTCCCTTCCACCCAGCGTTCCCCCAAGTCTCCCGATAAAAATTATACCTCACTTGTGGGGATAGGCCTAGTGCCCACGACAGGAAATGCCCCAAAACACAACATGGACACATCACATTTTGACAAAGAAAACAGAGCTGTTTTTTGCAAAGTGCCTAGCTGTGGATTTTGGCCTCTAGCTCAGCAGGCACCTAGGGAAACCTAGCAAAACTGCACAGTTTTGAAAACTAGATACCTAGAGTAATCCAAGATGGGGTGACTTGTGGGGCTCTGATCAGGTTCTGTTACCCAGAATCCTTTGCAAACCTCAAAATGTGGCCAAAAATACACTTTTTAATCACATTTCGGTGACAGAAAGTTCTGGAATCTGAGAGGAGCCACAAATTCCCTTCCACCCAGCGTTCCCCCACGTCTCCTGATAAAAATGATACCTCACTTGTGGGGGTAAGCCTAGTGCCCGCGACAGGAAATGCCCCAAAACACAACATGGACATATCACATTTTGACAAAGAAAACAGAGCTGTTTTTTGCAAAGTGCCTAGCTGTGGATTTTGGCCTCTAGCTCAGAAGGCACCTAGGGAAACCTAGCAAACCTGCACAGTTTTGAAAACTAGACACCTAAGGGAATCCAACATGGTGTGACTTGTGGGGCTCTGATCAGGTTCTGTTACCCAGAATCCTTTGCAAACCTCAAAATGTGGCAAAAAAAAACACTTTTTCCTCACATTTTGGTGACAGAAAGTTCTGGAATCTGAGAGGAGCCACAAATTCCCTTTCACTCAGCGTTCCCCCAAGTCTCCTGATAAAAATGATACCTCACTTGTAGGGGTAGGCCTAGTGCCCACGACAGGAAATGCCCCAAAACACAACATGGACACATCACATTTTGACAAAGAAAACAGAGCTGTTTTTTGCAAAGTGCCTAGCTGTGGATTTTGGCCTCTAGCTCAGCAGGCACCTAGGGAAACCTAGCAAACCTGCACAGTTTTGAAAACTAGATACCTAGAGGAATCCAAGATGGGGTGACTAGTGGGGCTCTGATCAGGTTCTGTTACCCAGAATCCTTTGCAAACCTCAAAATGTGGCCAAAAATACACTTTTTAATCACATTTCGGTGACAGAAAGTTCTGGAATCTGAGAGGAGCCACAAATTCCCTTCCACCCAGCGTTCCCCCACGTCTCCTGATAAAAATGATACCTCACTTGTGGGGGTAGGCCTAGTGCCCACGACAGGAAATGCCCCAAAACACAACATGCACACATCACATTTTGACAAAGAAAACCGAGCTGTTTTTTGCAAAGTGCCTAGCTGTGGGTTTTGGCCTCTAGTTCAGAACGCACCTAGGGAAACCTAGCAAACCTGCACAGTTTTGAAAACTAGACACCTAGGGGATTCCAACATGGGGTGACTTGTGGGGCTCTGATCAGGTTCTGTTACCCAGAATCCTTTGCAAACCTCAAAATGTGGCAAAAAAACACTTTTTCCTCACATTTTGGTGACAGAACGTTCTGGAATCTGAGAGGAGCCACAAATTTCCTTTCACCCAGCGTTCCCCCAAGTCTCCCGATAACAATTACACCTCACTTGTGGGGTTAAGCCTAGTGCCCGCGACAGGAAATGCCCCAAAACACAACATGGACACATCACATTTTGATAAAGAAAACAGAGCTGTTTTTTGCAAAGTGCCTAGCTGTGGATTTTGGCCTCTAGCTCAGAAGGCACCTAGGGAAACCTAGCAAACCTGCACAGTTTTGAAAACTAGACACCTAAGGGAATCCAACATGGGGTGACTTGTGGGGCTCTGATCAGGTTCTGTTACCCAGAATCCTTTGCAAACCTCAAAATGTGGCAAAAAAAAACACTTTTTCCTCACATTTTGGTGACAGAAAGTTCTGGAATCTGAGAGGAGCCACAAATTCCCTTCCACTCAGCGTTCCCCCAAGTCTCCTGATAAAAATGATACCTCACTTGTAGGGGTAGGCCTAGTGCCCACGACAGGAAATGCCCCAAAACACAACATGGACACATCACATTTTGACAAAGAAAACAGAGATGTTTTTTGCAAAGTGCCTAGCTGTGGATTTTGGCCTCTAGCTCAGCAGGCACCTAGGGCAACCTAGCAAACCTGCACAGTTTTGAAAACTAGATACCTAGAGGAAACCAAGATGGGGTGACTTGTGGGGCTCTGATCATGTTCTGTTACCCAGAATCCTTTGCAAACCTCAAAATGTGGCCAAAAATACACTTTTTAATCACATTTCGGGGACAGAAAGTTCTGGAATCTGAGAGGAGCCACAGATTTCCTTTCACCCAGCGTTCCCCCAAGTCTCCCGATAACAATTACACCTCACTTGTGGGGGTAGGCCTAGTGTCCGCGACAGGAAATGCCCCAAAACACAACATGGACACATCACATTTTGACAAAGAAAACCGAGCTGTTTTTTGCAAAGTGCCTAGCTGTGGGTTTTGGCCTCTAGTTCAGAACGCACCTAGGGAAACCTAGCAAACCTGCACAGTTTTGAAAACTAGACACCTAGGGGAATCCAACATGGGGTGACTTGTGGGGCTCTGATCAGGTTCTGTTACCCAGAATCCTTTGCAAACCTCAAAATGTGGCAAAAAAACACTTTTTCCTCACATTTTGGTGACAGAACGTTCTGGAATCTGAGAGGAGCCACAAATTTCCTTTCACCCAGCGTTCCCCCAAGTCTCCCGATAACAATTACACCTCACTTGTGGGGTTAAGCCTAGTGCCCGCGACAGGAAATGCCCCAAAACACAACATGGACACATCACATTTTGATAAAGAAAACAGAGCTGTTTTTTGCAAAGTGCCTAGCTGTGGATTTTGGCCTCTAGCTCAGAAGGCACCTAGGGAAACCTAGCAAACCTGCACAGTTTTGAAAACTAGACACCTAAGGGAATCCAACATGGGGTGACTTGTGGGGCTCTGATCAGGTTCTGTTACCCAGAATCCTTTGCAAACCTCAAAATGTGGCAAAAAAAAACACTTTTTCCTCACATTTTGTTAACAGAAAGTTCTGGAATCTGAGAGGAGCCACAAATTCCCTTCCACTCAGCGTTCCCCCAAGTCTCCTGATAAAAATGATACCTCACTTGTAGGGGTAGGCCTAGTGCCCACGACAGGAAATGCCCCAAAACACAACATGGACACATCACATTTTGACAAAGAAAACAGAGCTGTTTTTTGCAAAGTGCCTAGCTGTGGATTTTGGCCTCTAGCTCAGCAGGCACCTAGGGCAACCTAGCAAACCTGCACAGTTTTGAAAACTAGATACCTAGAGGAATCCAAGATGGGGTGACTTGTGGGGCTCTGATCATGTTCTGTTACCCAGAATCCTTTGCAAACCTCAAAATGTGGCCAAAAATACACTTTTTAATCACATTTCGGTGACAGAAAGTTCTGGAATCTGAGAGGAGCCACAAATTTCCTTTCACCCAGCGTTCCCCCAAGTCTCCCGATAACAATTACACCTCACTTGTGGGGGTAGGCCTAGTGTCCGTGACAGGAAATGCCCCAAAACACAACATGGACACATCACATTTTGACAAAGAAAACCGAGCTGTTTTTTGCAAAGTGCCTAGCTGTGGGTTTTGGCCTCTAGTTCAGAAGGCACCTAGGGAAACCTAGCAAACCTGCACAGTTTTGAAAACTAGACACCTAGGGGAATCCAACATGGGGTGACTTGTGGGGCTCTGATCAGGTTCTGTTACCCAGAATCCTTTGCAAACCTCAAAAGGTGGCAAAAAAACACTTTTTCCTCACATTTTGGTGACAGAACGTTCTGGAATCTGAGATGAGTCACAAATTCCCTTCCACCCAGCGTTCCCCCAAGTCTCCCGATAAAAATGATACCTCACTTGTAGGGGTAGGCCTAGTGCCCACGACAGGAAATGCCCCAAAACACAACATGGACACATCACATTTTGACAAAGAAAACAGAGCTGTTTTTTGCAAAGTGCCTAGCTGTGGATTTTGGCCTCTAGCTCAGCAGGCACCTAGGGAAACCTAGCAAACCTGCACAGTTTTGAAAACTAGACACCTAGGGGAATCCAAGATGGGGTGACTTGTGGGGCTCTGATCAGGTTCTGTTACCCAGAATCCTTTGCAAACCTCAAAATGTGGCCAAAAAAACACTTTTTCCTCACATTTCGGTGACAGAAAGTCCTGGAATCTGAGAGGAGCCACACATTATCTTCCACCCAGCGTTCCCCCAAGTCTCCCGATAAAAATGATACCTCACTTGTAGGGGTAGGCCTAGTGTCCGCGACAGGAAATGCCCCAAAACACAACATGGACACATTACATTTCGACAAAGAAAACAGAGCTGTTTTTTGCAGGGTGCCTAGCTGTGGATTTTGGCCTCTAGCTCAGCAGGCACCTAGGGAAACCTAGCAAACCTGCACAGTTTTGAAAACTAGACAGCTAAGGGAATCCAAAATGGGGTGACTTGTGGGGCTCTGATCAGGTTCTGTTACCCAGAATCCTTTGCAAACCTCAAAATGTGGCCAAAAAAACACTTTTTCCTCACATTTCGTTGACAGAAAGTCCTGGAATCTGAGAGGAGCCACAAATTCCCTTCCACCCAGCATTCCCCCCAGTCTCCCGATAAAAATGATACCTCACTTGTGGGGGTAGGCCTAGTACCCCTGACAGGAAATGCCCCAAAACACAACATGGACACATCACATTTTGACAAAGAAAACAGAGCTGTTTTTTGCAGAGTGCTTAGCTGTGGATTTTGGCCTCTAGCTCAGCAGGCACCTAGGGAAACCTAGCAAATCGGCACAGTTTTGAAAACTAGACACCTAGGGGAATCCAAGATGTGACTTGTGGGGCTCTGAACAGGTTCTGTTACCCAGAATCCTTTGCAAACCTCAAAATGTGGCCAAATAAACACCTTTTCCTCACATTTCGGTGACAGAAAGTTCTGGAATCTGAGAGGAGCCACGAATTTCCATCCACCCAGCGTTTCCCCAAGTCTCCCGATAAAAATGATACCTCACTTGTAGGGGTAGGCCTAGTGCCCCCGACAGGAAATGCCCCAAAACACAACATGGACACATCACATTTTGACAAAGAAAACAGAGCTGTTTTTTGCAGAGTGCCTAGCTGTGGATTTTGGCTTCTAGCTCAGCAGGCACCTAGGGAAACCTAGCAATCCTGCACAGTTTTGAAAACTAGACACCTAGGGGAATCCAAGGTGGGGTGACTTGTGGGGCTCTGATCAGGTTCTGTTACCCAGAATCCTTTGCAAACCTCAAAATGTGGCCAAAAAACCACTTTTTCCTCACATTTCGGTGACAGAAAGTCCTGGAATCTGAGAGGAGCCACACATTATCTTCCACCCAGCGTTCCCTCAAGTCTCCCGATAAAAATGATACCTCACTTGTAGGGGTAGGCCTAGTGTCCGCGACAGGAAATGCCCCAAAACACAACATGGACACATTACATTTCGACAAAGAAAACAGAGCTGTTTTTTGCAGGGTGCCTAGCTGTGGATTTTGGCCTCTAGCTCAGCAGGCACCTAGGGAAACCTAGCAAACCTGCACAGTTTTGAAAACTAGACAGCTAAGGGAATCCAAAATGGGGTGACTTGTGGGGCTCTGATCAGGTTCTGTTACCCAGAATCCTTTGCAAACCTCAAAATGTGGCCAAAAAAACACTTTTTCCTCACATTTCGTTGACAGAAAGTCCTGGAATCTGAGAGGAGCCACAAATTCCCTTCCACCCAGCATTCCCCCAAGTCTCCCGATAAAAATGATACCTCACTTGTGGGGGTAGGCGTAGTGACCGCGACAGGAAATGCCCCAAAACACAACATGGACACATTACATTTCGACAAAGAAAACAGAGCTGTTTTTTGCAGGGTGCCTAGCTGTGGATTTTGGCCTCTAGCTCAGCAGGCACCTACGGAAACCTAGCAAACCTGCAGAGTTTTGAAAACTAGACAGCTAAGGGAATCCAACATGGGGTGACTTGTGGGGCTCTGATCAGGTTCTGTTACCCAGAATCCTTTGCAAACCTCAAAATGTGGCCAAAAAAACACTTTTTCCTCATGTTTTGGTGACAGAACGTTCTGGAATCTGAGAGGAGCCACAAATTCCCTTCCATCCAGCATTCCCCCAAGTCTCCCGATAAAAATGATACCTCACTTGTGGGGGTAGGCCTAGTACCCACGACAGGAAATGCCCCAAAACACAACATGGACACATCACATTTTGACAAAGAAAACAAAGCTGGTTTTTGCAAAGTGCCTAGCTGTGGATTTTGGCCTCTAGCTCAGCAGGTACCTAGGGAAACCTAGCAAACCTGCACAGTTTTGAAAACTAGACACCTAGGGGAATCCAAGGTGGGGTGACTTGTGGGGCTCTGATCAGGTTCTGTTACCCAGAATCCTTTGCAAACCTCAAAATGTGGCCAAAAAAACACTTTTTCCTCACATTTCGTTGACAGAAAGTCCTGGAATCTGAGAGGAGCCACACATTTCCTTCCACCCAGCGTTCCCCCAAGTCTCCCGATAAAAATGATACCTCACTTGTAGGGGTAGGCCTAGTGTCCGCGACAGGAAATGCCCCAAAACACAACATGGACACATCACATTTTGACAAAGAAAACAGAGATGTTTTTTGCAAAGTGCCTAGCTGTGGATTTTGGCCTCTAGCTCAGCAGGCACCTAGGGCAACCTAGCAAACCTGCACAGTTTTGAAAACTAGATACCTAGAGGAAACCAAGATGGGGTGACTTGTGGGGCTCTGGTCATGTTCTGTTACCCAGAATCCTTTGCAAACCTCAAAATGTGGCCAAAAATACACTTTTTAATCACATTTCGGTGACAGAAAGTTCTGGAATCTGAGAGGAGCCACAGATTTCCTTTCACCCAGCGTTCCCCCAAGTCTCCCGATAACAATTACACCTCACTTGTGGGGGTAGGCCTAGTGTCCGCGACAGGAAATGCCCCAAAACACAACATGGACACATCACATTTTGACAAAGAAAACCGAGCTGTTTTTTGCAAAGTGCCTAGCTGTGGGTTTTGGCCTCTAGTTCAGAACGCACCTAGGGAAACCTAGCAAACCTGCACAGTTTTGAAAACTAGACACCTAGGGGAATCCAACATGGGGTGACTTGTGGGGCTCTGATCAGGTTCTGTTACCCAGAATCCTTTGCAAACCTCAAAATGTGGCAAAAAAATACTTTTTCCTCACATTTTGGTGACAGAACGTTCTGGAATCTGAGAGGAGCCACAAATTTCCTTTCACCCAGCGTTCCCCCAAGTCTCCCGATAACAATTACACCTCACTTGTGGGGTTAAGCCTAGTGCCCGCGACAGGAAATGCCCCAAAACACAACATGGACACATCACATTTTGATAAAGAAAACAGAGCTGTTTTTTGCAAAGTGCCTAGCTGTGGATTTTGGCCTCTAGCTCAGAAGGCACCTAGGGAAACCTAGCAAACCTGCACAGTTTTGAAAACTAGACACCTAAGGGAATCCAACATGGGGTGACTTGTGGGGCTCTGATCAGGTTCTGTTACCCAGAATCCTTTGCAAACCTCAAAATGTGGCAAAAAAAAAACACTTTTTCCTCACATTTTGTTAACAGAAAGTTCTGGAATCTGAGAGGAGCCACAAATTCCCTTCCACTCAGCGTTCCCCCAAGTCTCCTGATAAAAATGATACCTCACTTGTAGGGGTAGGCCTAGTGCCCACGACAGGAAATGCCCCAAAACACAACATGGACACATCACATTTTGACAAAGAAAACAGAGCTGTTTTTTGCAAAGTGCCTAGCTGTGGATTTTGGCCTCTAGCTCAGCAGGCACCTAGGGCAACCTAGCAAACCTGCACAGTTTTGAAAACTAGATACCTAGAGGAATCCAAGATGGGGTGACTTGTGGGGCTCTGATCATGTTCTGTTACCCAGAATCCTTTGCAAACCTCAAAATGTGGCCAAAAATACACTTTTTAATCACATTTCGGTGACAGAAAGTTCTGGAATCTGAGAGGAGCCACAAATTTCCTTTCACCCAGCGTTCCCCCAAGTCTCCCGATAACAATTACACCTCACTTGTGGGGGTAGGCCTAGTGTCCGTGACAGGAAATGCCCCAAAACACAACATGGACACATCACATTTTGACAAAGAAAACCGAGCTGTTTTTTGCAAAGTGCCTAGCTGTGGGTTTTGGCCTCTAGTTCAGAAGGCACCTAGGGAAACCTAGCAAACCTGCACAGTTTTGAAAACTAGACACCTAGGGGAATCCAACATGGGGTGACTTGTGGGGCTCTGATCAGGTTCTGTTACCGAGAATCCTTTGCAAACCTCAAAATGTGGCAAAAAAACACTTTTTCCTCACATTTTGGTGACAGAACGTTCTGGAATCTGAGATGAGTCACAAATTCCCTTCCACCCAGCGTTCCCCCAAGTCTCCCGATAAAAATGATACCTCACTTGTAGGGGTAGGCCTAGTGCCCACGACAGGAAATGCCCCAAAACACAACATGGACACATCACATTTTGACAAAGAAAACAGAGCTGTTTTTTGCAAAGTGCCTAGCTGTGGATTTTGGCCTCTAGCTCAGCAGGCACCTAGGGAAACCTAGCAAACCTGCACAGTTTTGAAAACTAGACACCTAGGGGAATCCAAGATGGGGTGACTTGTGGGGCTCTGATCAGGTTCTGTTACCCAGAATCCTTTGCAAACCTCAAAATGTGGCCAAAAAAACACTTTTTCCTCACATTTCGGTGACAGAAAGTCCTGGAATCTGAGAGGAGCCACACATTATCTTCCACCCAGCGTTCCCCCAAGTCTCCCGATAAAAATGATACCTCACTTGTAGGGGTAGGCCTAGTGTCCGCGACAGGAAATGCCCCAAAACACAACATGGACACATTACATTTCGACAAAGAAAACAGAGCTGTTTTTTGCAGGGTGCCTAGCTGTGGATTTTGGCCTCTAGCTCAGCAGGCACCTAGGGAAACCTAGCAAACCTGCACAGTTTTGAAAACTAGACAGCTAAGGGAATCCAAAATGGGGTGACTTGTGGGGCTCTGATCAGGTTCTGTTACCCAGAATCCTTTGCAAACCTCAAAATGTGGCCAAAAAAACACTTTTTCCTCACATTTCGTTGACAGAAAGTCCTGGAATCTGAGAGGAGCCACAAATTCCCTTCCACCCAGCATTCCCCCAAGTCTCCCGATAAAAATGATACCTCACTTGTGGGGGTAGGCGTAGTGACCGCGACAGGAAATGCCCCAAAACACAACATGGACACATTACATTTCGACAAAGAAAACAGAGCTGTTTTTTGCAGGGTGCCTAGCTGTGGATTTTGGCCTCTAGCTCAGCAGGCACCTACGGAAACCTAGCAAACCTGCAGAGTTTTGAAAACTAGACAGCTAAGGGAATCCAACATGGGGTGACTTGTGGGGCTCTGATCAGGTTCTGTTACCCAGAATCCTTTGCAAACCTCAAAATGTGGCCAAAAAAACACTTTTTCCTCATGTTTTGGTGACAGAACGTTCTGGAATCTGAGAGGAGCCACAAATTCCCTTCCATCCAGCATTCCCCCAAGTCTCCCGATAAAAATGATACCTCACTTGTGGGGGTAGGCCTAGTACCCACGACAGGAAATGCCCCAAAACACAACATGGACACATCACATTTTGACAAAGAAAACAAAGCTGGTTTTTGCAAAGTGCCTAGCTGTGGATTTTGGCCTCTAGCTCAGCAGGTACCTAGGGAAACCTAGCAAACCTGCACAGTTTTGAAAACTAGACACCTAGGGGAATCCAAGGTGGGGTGACTTGTGGGGCTCTGATCAGGTTCTGTTACCCAGAATCCTTTGCAAACCTCAAAATGTGGCCAAAAAAACACTTTTTCCTCACATTTCGTTGACAGAAAGTCCTGGAATCTGAGAGGAGCCACACATTTCCTTCCACCCAGCGTTCCCCCAAGTCTCCCGATAAAAATGATACCTCACTTGTAGGGGTAGGCCTAGTGTCCGCGACAGGAAATGCCCCAAAACACAACATGGACACATCACATTTTGACAAAGAAAACAGAGATGTTTTTTGCAAAGTGCCTAGCTGTGGATTTTGGCCTCTAGCTCAGCAGGCACCTAGGGCAACCTAGCAAACCTGCACAGTTTTGAAAACTAGATACCTAGAGGAAACCAAGATGGGGTGACTTGTGGGGCTCTGGTCATGTTCTGTTACCCAGAATCCTTTGCAAACCTCAAAATGTGGCCAAAAATACACTTTTTAATCACATTTCGGTGACAGAAAGTTCTGGAATCTGAGAGGAGCCACAGATTTCCTTTCACCCAGCGTTCCCCCAAGTCTCCCGATAACAATTACACCTCACTTGTGGGGGTAGGCCTAGTGTCCGCGACAGGAAATGCCCCAAAACACAACATGGACACATCACATTTTGACAAAGAAAACCGAGCTGTTTTTTGCAAAGTGCCTAGCTGTGGGTTTTGGCCTCTAGTTCAGAACGCACCTAGGGAAACCTAGCAAACCTGCACAGTTTTGAAAACTAGACACCTAGGGGAATCCAACATGGGGTGACTTGTGGGGCTCTGATCAGGTTCTGTTACCCAGAATCCTTTGCAAACCTCAAAATGTGGCAAAAAAATACTTTTTCCTCACATTTTGGTGACAGAACGTTCTGGAATCTGAGAGGAGCCACAAATTTCCTTTCACCCAGCGTTCCCCCAAGTCTCCCGATAACAATTACACCTCACTTGTGGGGTTAAGCCTAGTGCCCGCGACAGGAAATGCCCCAAAACACAACATGGACACATCACATTTTGATAAAGAAAACAGAGCTGTTTTTTGCAAAGTGCCTAGCTGTGGATTTTGGCCTCTAGCTCAGAAGGCACCTAGGGAAACCTAGCAAACCTGCACAGTTTTGAAAACTAGACACCTAAGGGAATCCAACATGGGGTGACTTGTGGGGCTCTGATCAGGTTCTGTTACCCAGAATCCTTTGCAAACCTCAAAATGTGGCAAAAAAAAAACACTTTTTCCTCACATTTTGTTAACAGAAAGTTCTGGAATCTGAGAGGAGCCACAAATTCCCTTCCACTCAGCGTTCCCCCAAGTCTCCTGATAAAAATGATACCTCACTTGTAGGGGTAGGCCTAGTGCCCACGACAGGAAATGCCCCAAAACACAACATGGACACATCACATTTTGACAAAGAAAACAGAGCTGTTTTTTGCAAAGTGCCTAGCTGTGGATTTTGGCCTCTAGCTCAGCAGGCACCTAGGGCAACCTAGCAAACCTGCACAGTTTTGAAAACTAGATACCTAGAGGAATCCAAGATGGGGTGACTTGTGGGGCTCTGATCATGTTCTGTTACCCAGAATCCTTTGCAAACCTCAAAATGTGGCCAAAAATACACTTTTTAATCACATTTCGGTGACAGAAAGTTCTGGAATCTGAGAGGAGCCACAAATTTCCTTTCACCCAGCGTTCCCCCAAGTCTCCCGATAACAATTACACCTCACTTGTGGGGGTAGGCCTAGTGTCCGTGACAGGAAATGCCCCAAAACACAACATGGACACATCACATTTTGACAAAGAAAACCGAGCTGTTTTTTGCAAAGTGCCTAGCTGTGGGTTTTGGCCTCTAGTTCAGAAGGCACCTAGGGAAACCTAGCAAACCTGCACAGTTTTGAAAACTAGACACCTAGGGGAATCCAACATGGGGTGACTTGTGGGGCTCTGATCAGGTTCTGTTACCGAGAATCCTTTGCAAACCTCAAAATGTGGCAAAAAAACACTTTTTCCTCACATTTTGGTGACAGAACGTTCTGGAATCTGAGATGAGTCACAAATTCCCTTCCACCCAGCGTTCCCCCAAGTCTCCCGATAAAAATGATACCTCACTTGTAGGGGTAGGCCTAGTGCCCACGACAGGAAATGCCCCAAAACACAACATGGACACATCACATTTTGACAAAGAAAACAGAGCTGTTTTTTGCAAAGTGCCTAGCTGTGGATTTTGGCCTCTAGCTCAGCAGGCACCTAGGGAAACCTAGCAAACCTGCACAGTTTTGAAAACTAGACACCTAGGGGAATCCAAGATGGGGTGACTTGTGGGGCTCTGATCAGGTTCTGTTACCCAGAATCCTTTGCAAACCTCAAAATGTGGCCAAAAAAACACTTTTTCCTCACATTTCGGTGACAGAAAGTCCTGGAATCTGAGAGGAGCCACACATTATCTTCCACCCAGCGTTCCCCCAAGTCTCCCGATAAAAATGATACCTCACTTGTAGGGGTAGGCCTAGTGTCCGCGACAGGAAATGCCCCAAAACACAACATGGACACATTACATTTCGACAAAGAAAACAGAGCTGTTTTTTGCAGGGTGCCTAGCTGTGGATTTTGGCCTCTAGCTCAGCAGGCACCTAGGGAAACCTAGCAAACCTGCACAGTTTTGAAAACTAGACAGCTAAGGGAATCCAAAATGGGGTGACTTGTGGGGCTCTGATCAGGTTCTGTTACCCAGAATCCTTTGCAAACCTCAAAATGTGGCCAAAAAAACACTTTTTCCTCACATTTCGTTGACAGAAAGTCCTGGAATCTGAGAGGAGCCACAAATTCCCTTCCACCCAGCATTCCCCCAAGTCTCCCGATAAAAATGATACCTCACTTGTGGGGGTAGGCGTAGTGACCGCGACAGGAAATGCCCCAAAACACAACATGGACACATTACATTTCGACAAAGAAAACAGAGCTGTTTTTTGCAGGGTGCCTAGCTGTGGATTTTGGCCTCTAGCTCAGCAGGCACCTACGGAAACCTAGCAAACCTGCAGAGTTTTGAAAACTAGACAGCTAAGGGAATCCAACATGGGGTGACTTGTGGGGCTCTGATCAGGTTCTGTTACCCAGAATCCTTTGCAAACCTCAAAATGTGGCCAAAAAAACACTTTTTCCTCATGTTTTGGTGACAGAACGTTCTGGAATCTGAGAGGAGCCACAAATTCCCTTCCATCCAGCATTCCCCCAAGTCTCCCGATAAAAATGATACCTCACTTGTGGGGGTAGGCCTAGTACCCACGACAGGAAATGCCCCAAAACACAACATGGACACATCACATTTTGACAAAGAAAACAAAGCTGGTTTTTGCAAAGTGCCTAGCTGTGGATTTTGGCCTCTAGCTCAGCAGGTACCTAGGGAAACCTAGCAAACCTGCACAGTTTTGAAAACTAGACACCTAGGGGAATCCAAGGTGGGGTGACTTGTGGGGCTCTGATCAGGTTCTGTTACCCAGAATCCTTTGCAAACCTCAAAATGTGGCCAAAAAAACACTTTTTCCTCACATTTCGTTGACAGAAAGTCCTGGAATCTGAGAGGAGCCACACATTTCCTTCCACCCAGCGTTCCCCCAAGTCTCCCGATAAAAATGATACCTCACTTGTAGGGGTAGGCCTAGTGTCCGCGACAGGAAATGCCCCAAAACACAACATGGACACATCACATTTTGACAAAGAAAACAGAGATGTTTTTTGCAAAGTGCCTAGCTGTGGATTTTGGCCTCTAGCTCAGCAGGCACCTAGGGCAACCTAGCAAACCTGCACAGTTTTGAAAACTAGATACCTAGAGGAAACCAAGATGGGGTGACTTGTGGGGCTCTGGTCATGTTCTGTTACCCAGAATCCTTTGCAAACCTCAAAATGTGGCCAAAAATACACTTTTTAATCACATTTCGGTGACAGAAAGTTCTGGAATCTGAGAGGAGCCACAGATTTCCTTTCACCCAGCGTTCCCCCAAGTCTCCCGATAACAATTACACCTCACTTGTGGGGGTAGGCCTAGTGTCCGCGACAGGAAATGCCCCAAAACACAACATGGACACATCACATTTTGACAAAGAAAACCGAGCTGTTTTTTGCAAAGTGCCTAGCTGTGGGTTTTGGCCTCTAGTTCAGAACGCACCTAGGGAAACCTAGCAAACCTGCACAGTTTTGAAAACTAGACACCTAGGGGAATCCAACATGGGGTGACTTGTGGGGCTCTGATCAGGTTCTGTTACCCAGAATCCTTTGCAAACCTCAAAATGTGGCAAAAAAATACTTTTTCCTCACATTTTGGTGACAGAACGTTCTGGAATCTGAGAGGAGCCACAAATTTCCTTTCACCCAGCGTTCCCCCAAGTCTCCCGATAACAATTACACCTCACTTGTGGGGTTAAGCCTAGTGCCCGCGACAGGAAATGCCCCAAAACACAACATGGACACATCACATTTTGATAAAGAAAACAGAGCTGTTTTTTGCAAAGTGCCTAGCTGTGGATTTTGGCCTCTAGCTCAGAAGGCACCTAGGGAAACCTAGCAAACCTGCACAGTTTTGAAAACTAGACACCTAAGGGAATCCAACATGGGGTGACTTGTGGGGCTCTGATCAGGTTCTGTTACCCAGAATCCTTTGCAAACCTCAAAATGTGGCAAAAAAAAACACTTTTTCCTCACATTTTGTTAACAGAAAGTTCTGGAATCTGAGAGGAGCCACAAATTCCCTTCCACTCAGCGTTCCCCCAAGTCTCCTGATAAAAATGATACCTCACTTGTAGGGGTAGGCCTAGTGCCCACGACAGGAAATGCCCCAAAACACAACATGGACACATCACATTTTGACAAAGAAAACAGAGCTGTTTTTTGCAAAGTGCCTAGCTGTGGATTTTGGCCTCTAGCTCAGCAGGCACCTAGGGCAACCTAGCAAACCTGCACAGTTTTGAAAACTAGATACCTAGAGGAATCCAAGATGGGGTGACTTGTGGGGCTCTGATCATGTTCTGTTACCCAGAATCCTTTGCAAACCTCAAAATGTGGCCAAAAATACACTTTTTAATCACATTTCGGTGACAGAAAGTTCTGGAATCTGAGAGGAGCCACAAATTTCCTTTCACCCAGCGTTCCCCCAAGTCTCCCGATAACAATTACACCTCACTTGTGGGGGTAGGCCTAGTGTCCGTGACAGGAAATGCCCCAAAACACAACATGGACACATCACATTTTGACAAAGAAAACCGAGCTGTTTTTTGCAAAGTGCCTAGCTGTGGGTTTTGGCCTCTAGTTCAGAAGGCACCTAGGGAAACCTAGCAAACCTGCACAGTTTTGAAAACTAGACACCTAGGGGAATCCAACATGGGGTGACTTGTGGGGCTCTGATCAGGTTCTGTTACCGAGAATCCTTTGCAAACCTCAAAATGTGGCAAAAAAACACTTTTTCCTCACATTTTGGTGACAGAACGTTCTGGAATCTGAGATGAGTCACAAATTCCCTTCCACCCAGCGTTCCCCCAAGTCTCCCGATAAAAATGATACCTCACTTGTAGGGGTAGGCCTAGTGCCCACGACAGGAAATGCCCCAAAACACAACATGGACACATCACATTTTGACAAAGAAAACAGAGCTGTTTTTTGCAAAGTGCCTAGCTGTGGATTTTGGCCTCTAGCTCAGCAGGCACCTAGGGAAACCTAGCAAACCTGCACAGTTTTGAAAACTAGACACCTAGGGGAATCCAAGATGGGGTGACTTGTGGGGCTCTGATCAGGTTCTGTTACCCAGAATCCTTTGCAAACCTCAAAATGTGGCCAAAAAAACACTTTTTCCTCACATTTCGGTGACAGAAAGTCCTGGAATCTGAGAGGAGCCACACATTATCTTCCACCCAGCGTTCCCCCAAGTCTCCCGATAAAAATGATACCTCACTTGTAGGGGTAGGCCTAGTGTCCGCGACAGGAAATGCCCCAAAACACAACATGGACACATTACATTTCGACAAAGAAAACAGAGCTGTTTTTTGCAGGGTGCCTAGCTGTGGATTTTGGCCTCTAGCTCAGCAGGCACCTAGGGAAACCTAGCAAACCTGCACAGTTTTGAAAACTAGACAGCTAAGGGAATCCAAAATGGGGTGACTTGTGGGGCTCTGATCAGGTTCTGTTACCCAGAATCCTTTGCAAACCTCAAAATGTGGCCAAAAAAACACTTTTTCCTCACATTTCGTTGACAGAAAGTCCTGGAATCTGAGAGGAGCCACAAATTCCCTTCCACCCAGCATTCCCCCCAGTCTCCCGATAAAAATGATACCTCACTTGTGGGGGTAGGCCTAGTACCCCTGACAGGAAATGCCCCAAAACACAACATGGACACATCACATTTTGACAAAGAAAACAGAGCTGTTTTTTGCAGAGTGCCTAGCTGTGGATTTTGGCCTCTAGCTCAGCAGGCACCTAGGGAAACCTAGCAAATCGGCACAGTTTTGAAAACTAGACACCTAGGGGAATCCAAGATGTGACTTGTGGGGCTCTGAACAGGTTCTGTTACCCAGAATCCTTTGCAAACCTCAAAATGTGGCCAAATAAACACCTTTTCCTCACATTTCGGTGACAGAAAGTTCTGGAATCTGAGAGGAGCCACGAATTTCCATCCACCCAGCGTTTCCCCAAGTCTCCCGATAAAAATGATACCTCACTTGTAGGGGTAGGCCTAGTGCCCCCGACAGGAAATGCCCCAAAACACAACATGGACACATCACATTTTGACAAAGAAAACAGAGCTGTTTTTTGCAGAGTGCCTAGCTGTGGATTTTGGCTTCTAGCTCAGCAGGCACCTAGGGAAACCTAGCAATCCTGCACAGTTTTGAAAACTAGACACCTAGGGGAATCCAAGGTGGGGTGACTTGTGGGGCTCTGATCAGGTTCTGTTACCCAGAATCCTTTGCAAACCTCAAAATGTGGCCAAAAAACCACTTTTTCCTCACATTTCGGTGACAGAAAGTCCTGGAATCTGAGAGGAGCCACACATTATCTTCCACCCAGCGTTCCCTCAAGTCTCCCGATAAAAATGATACCTCACTTGTAGGGGTAGGCCTAGTGTCCGCGACAGGAAATGCCCCAAAACACAACATGGACACATTACATTTCGACAAAGAAAACAGAGCTGTTTTTTGCAGGGTGCCTAGCTGTGGATTTTGGCCTCTAGCTCAGCAGGCACCTAGGGAAACCTAGCAAACCTGCACAGTTTTGAAAACTAGACAGCTAAGGGAATCCAAAATGGGGTGACTTGTGGGGCTCTGATCAGGTTCTGTTACCCAGAATCCTTTGCAAACCTCAAAATGTGGCCAAAAAAACACTTTTTCCTCACATTTCGTTGACAGAAAGTCCTGGAATCTGAGAGGAGCCACAAATTCCCTTCCACCCAGCATTCCCCCAAGTCTCCCGATAAAAATGATACCTCACTTGTGGGGGTAGGCGTAGTGACCGCGACAGGAAATGCCCCAAAACACAACATGGACACATTACATTTCGACAAAGAAAACAGAGCTGTTTTTTGCAGGGTGCCTAGCTGTGGATTTTGGCCTCTAGCTCAGCAGGCACCTACGGAAACCTAGCAAACCTGCAGAGTTTTGAAAACTAGACAGCTAAGGGAATCCAACATGGGGTGACTTGTGGGGCTCTGATCAGGTTCTGTTACCCAGAATCCTTTGCAAACCTCAAAATGTGGCCAAAAAAACACTTTTTCCTCATGTTTTGGTGACAGAACGTTCTGGAATCTGAGAGGAGCCACAAATTCCCTTCCATCCAGCATTCCCCCAAGTCTCCCGATAAAAATGATACCTCACTTGTGGGGGTAGGCCTAGTACCCACGACAGGAAATGCCCCAAAACACAACATGGACACATCACATTTTGACAAAGAAAACAAAGCTGGTTTTTGCAAAGTGCCTAGCTGTGGATTTTGGCCTCTAGCTCAGCAGGTACCTAGGGAAACCTAGCAAACCTGCACAGTTTTGAAAACTAGACACCTAGGGGAATCCAAGGTGGGGTGACTTGTGGGGCTCTGATCAGGTTCTGTTACCCAGAATCCTTTGCAAACCTCAAAATGTGGCCAAAAAAACACTTTTTCCTCACATTTCGTTGACAGAAAGTCCTGGAATCTGAGAGGAGCCACACATTTCCTTCCACCCAGCGTTCCCCCAAGTCTCCCGATAAAAATGATACCTCACTTGTAGGGGTAGGCCTAGTGTCCGCGACAGGAAATGCCCCAAAACACAACATGGACACATTACATTTCGACAAAGAAAACAGAGCTGTTTTTTGCAGGGTGCCTAGCTGTGGATTTTGGCCTCTAGCTCAGCAGGCACCTAGGGAAACCTAGCAAACCTGCACAGTTTTGAAAACTAGACAGCTAAGGGAATCCAAAATGGGGTGACTTGTGGGGCTCTGATCAGGTTCTGTTACCCAGAATCCTTTGCAAACCTCAAAATGTGGCCAAAAAAACACTTTTTACTCACATTTCGTTGACAGAAAGTCCTGGAATCTGAGAGGAGCCACAAATTCCCTTCCACCCAGCATTCCCCCAAGTCTCCCGATAAAAATGATACCTCACTTGTGGGGGTAGGCCTAGTACCCCCGACAGGAAATGCCCCAAAACACAACATGGACACATCACATTTTGACAAAGAAAACAGAGCTGTTTTTTGCAGAGTGCCTAGCTGTGGATTTTGGCCTCTAGCTCAGCAGGCACCTAGGGAAACCTAGCAAACCTGCACAGTTTTGAAAACTAGACACCTAAGGGAATCCAACATGGGGTGACTTGTGGGGCTCTGATCAGGTTCTGTTACCCAGAATCCTTTGCAAACCTCAAAATGTGGCCAAAAAAACACTTTTTCCTCACATTTTGGTGACAGAAAGTTCTGGAATCTGAGAGGAGCCACAAATTCCCTTCCATTCAGCGTTCCCCCAAGTCTCCTGATAAAAATGATACCTCACTTGTGGGGGTAGGCCTAGTGACCACGACAGGAAATGCCCCAAAACACAACATGGACACATCACATTTTGACAAAGAAAACAGAGCTGTTTTTTGCAAAGTGCCTAGCTGTGGATTTTGGCCTCTAGCTCAGCAGGCACCTAGGGAAACCTAGCAAACCTGCACAGTTTTGAAAACTAGACACCTAGGGGAATCCAAGATGGGGTGACTTGTGGGGCTCTGATCAGGTTCTGTTACCCAGAATCCTTTGCAAACCTCAAAATGTGGCAAAACAAAACTTTTTCCTCACATTTTGGTGACAGAACGTTCTGGAATCTGAGAGGAGCCACAAATTTCCTTCCACCCACCATTCCCCTAAGTCTCCTGATAACCATTATACCTCACTTGTGGGGGTAGGCCTAGTGCCCGCGACAGGAAATGCCCCAAAACACAACATGGACACTTCACATTTTGACAAAGAAAACAGAGCTGTTTTTTGCAAAGTGCCTACCTGTGGATTTTGGCCTCTAGCTCAGAAGGCACCTAGGGAAACCTAGCAAACCTGCACAGTTTTGAAAACTAGACACATAGGGGAATCCAACATGGGGAGACTTGTGGGGCTCTGATCAGGTTCTGTTACCCAGAATCCTTTGCAAACCTCAAAATGTGGCAAAAAAAACACTTTTTCCTCACATTTTGGTGACAGAACGTTCTGGAATCTGAGATGAGTCACAAATTCCCTTCCACCCAGCGTTCCCCCAAGTCTCCCGATAAAAATGATACCTCACTTGTAGGGGTAGGCCTAGTGTCCGCGACAGGAAATGCCCCAAAACACAACATGGACACATTACATTTCGACAAAGAAAACAGAGCTGTTTTTTGCAGGGTGCCTAGCTGTGGATTTTGGCCTCTAGCTCAGCAGGCGACTACGGAAACCTAGCAAACCTGCACAGTTTTGAAAACTAGACACCTAAGGGAATCCAACATGGGGTGACTTGTGGGGCTCTGATCAGGTTCTGTTACCCAGAATCCTTTGCAAACCTCAAAATGTTGCCAAAAAAGCACTTTTTCCTCACGTTTTGGTGACAGAAAGTTCTGGAATCTGAGAGGAGCCACACATTTCCTTCCACCCAGCATTCCCCCAAGTCTCCCGATAAAAATGATACCTCACTTGTGGGGGTATGCCTAGTACCCACGACAGGAAATGCCCCAAAACACAACATGGACACATCACATTTTGACAAAGAAAACAGAGCTGTTTTTTCCAAAGTGCCTAGCTGTGGATTTTGGCCTCTAGCTCAGCAGGCACCTAGGGAAACCTAGCAAATCTGCAGAGTTTTGAAAACTAGTCTCCTAGGGGAATCCAAGATGGGGTGACTTGTAGGGCTCTGATCAGGTTCTGTTACCCAGAATCCTTTGCAAACCTCAAAATGTGGCAAAAAAAACACTTTATAATCACATTTTGGTGACAGAACGTTCTGGAAACTGAGATGAGCCACAAATTCCTTTCCACGCAGCGTTCCCCCAAGTCTCTCGATAAAAATGATACCTCATTTGCAGGGGTAGGCCTAGTGCCCACGACAGGAAATGCCCCAAAACACAACATGGACACATCACATTTTGACAAAGAAAACAGAGCTGTTTTTTGCAAAGTGCCTAGCTGTGGATTTTGTCCTCTAGCTCAGCAGGCACCTAGGGAAACCTAGCAATCCTGCACAGTTTTGAAAACTAGACACCTAGGGAAATCCAAGGTGGGGTGACTTGTGGGGCTCTGATCAGGTTCTGTTAACCAGAATCCTTTGCAAACCTCAAAATGTGGCCAAAAAAACACTTTTTCCTCACATTTCGTTGACAGAAAGTCCTGGAATCTGAGAGGAGCCACACATTTCCTTCCACCCAGCGTTCCCCCAAGTCTCCCGATAAAAATGATACCTCACTTGTAGGGGTAGGCCTAGTGACCGCGACAGGAAATGCCCCAAAACACAACATGGACACATCACATTTTGACAAAGAAAACAGAGCTGTTATTTGCAAAGTGCCTAGCGGTGGATTTTGGCCTCTAGCTCAGAAGGCACCTAGGGAAACCTAGCAAACCTGCACAGTTTTGAAAACTAGACACCTTAGGGAATCCAACATGGGGTGACTTGTGAGGCTCTGATAAGGTTCTGTTACCCAGAATCCTTTGCAAACCTCAAAATGTGGCAAAAAAAAACACTTTTTCCTCACATTTTGGTGACAGAAAGTTCTGGAATCTGAGAGGAGCCACAAATTCCCTTCCACTCAGCGTTCCCCCAAATCTCCTGATAAAAATGATACCTCACTTGTGGGGGTAGGCTTAGTGCCCACGACAGGAAATGCCCCAAAACACAACATGGACACATCACATTTTGACAAAGAAAACAGAGCTGTTTTTTGCAAAGTGCCTAGCTGTGGATTTTGGCCTCTAGCTCAGCAGGCACCTAGGGAAACCTAGCAAACCTGCACAGTTTTGAAAACTAGACACCTAGGGGAATCCAAGATGGGGTGACTTGTGGGGCTGTGATCAGGTTCTGTTACCCAGAATCCTTTGCAAACCTCAAAATGTGGCAAAAAAAAACAATTTTTCCTCACATTTTGGTGACAGAACGTTCTGGAATCTGAGAGGAGCCACAAATTCCCTTCCACCCAGCGTTCCCCCAAGTCTCCCGATAAAAATGATACCTCATTTGTAGGGGTAGGCCTAGTGCCCGCGACAGGAAATGCCCCAAAACACAACATGGACACATCACATTTTGACAAAGAAAACAGAGCTGTTTTTTGCAAAGTGCCTAGCTGTGCATTTTGGCCTGTAGCTCAGCAGGCACCTAGGGAAACCTAGCAAACCTGCACAGTTTTGAAAACTAGATACCTAGAGGAATCCAAGATGGGGTGACTTGTGGGGCTCTGATCAGGCTCTGTTACCCAGAATCCTTTGCAAACCTCAAAATGTGGCCAAAAAAACACTTTTTAATCACATTTCGGTGACAGAAAGTTCTGGAATCTGAGAGGAGCCACAAATTTCCTTTCACCCAGCGTTCCTCCAAGTCTCCCGATAACAATTACACCTCACTTGTGGGGGTAGGCCTAGTGCCCGCGACAGGAAATACCCCAAAACACAACATGGACACATCACATTTTGACAAAGAAAACAGAGCTGTTTCTTGCAAAGTGCCTAGCTGTGGATTTTGGCCTCTAGCTCAGAAGGCACCTAGGGAAACCTATCAAACCTGCACAGTTCTGAAAACTAGACACCTAGTGGAATCCAACATGGGGTTACTTGTGGGGCTGTGATTAGGTTCTGTTACCCAGAATCCTTTGCAGACCTCCAAATGTGGCAAAAAAACACTTTTTCCTCACATTTTGGTGACAGAACGTTCTGGAATCTGAGAGGAGCCACAAATTCCCTTCCACCCAGCGTTCCCCGAAGTCTCTCGATAAAAATGATACCTCACTTGTGGGGGTAGGCCTAGTGCCCACGACAGGAAATGCCCCAAAACACAACATGGACACATCACATTATGACAAAGAAAACAGAGCTGTTTTTTGCAAAGTGCCTAGCTGTGGATTTTGGCCTCTAGCTCAGCAGGCACCTAGGTAAACCTAGCAAACCTGCACAGGTTTGAAAACTAGACACCTAGGGGAATCCAAGATGGGGTGACTTGTGGGGCTCTGATCAGGTTCTGTTGCCCAGAATCCTTGGCAAACCTCAAAATGTGGCCAAAAAAATACTTTTTCCTCACACTGTGGTGACAGAAAGTTCTGAAACCTGAGAGGAGCCACAAATGCCCTTCCACTCAGCGTTCCCCCAAGTCTCCTGATAAAAATGATACCTCACTTGTGGGGGTAGGCCTAGTGCCCACGACAGGAAATGCCCCAAAACACAACATGGACACATCACATTTTGACAAAGAAAACAGAGCTGTTTTTTGCAAAGTGCCTAGCTGTGGATTTTGGCCTCTAGCTCAGCAGGTACCTAGGGAAACCTAGCAAACCTGCACAGTTTTGAAAACTAGACACCTAGGGGAATCCAAGGTGGGGTGACTTGTGGGGCTCTGATCAGGTTCTGTTACCCAGAATCCTTTGCAAACCTCAAAATGTGGCCAAAAAAACACTTTTTCCTCACATTTCGTTGACAGAAAGTCCTGGAATCTGAGAGGAGCCACACATTTCCTTCCACCCAGCGTTCCCCCAAGTCTCCCGATAAAAATGATACCTCACTTGTAGGGGTAGGCCTAGTGTCCGCGACAGGAAATGCCCCAAAACACAACATGGACACATTACATTTCGACAAAGAAAACAGAGCTGTTTTTTGCAGGGTGCCTAGCTGTGGATTTTGGCCTCTAGCTCAGCAGGCACCTAGGGAAACCTAGCAAACCTGCACAGTTTTGAAAACTAGACAGCTAAGGGAATCCAAAATGGGGTGACTTGTGGGGCTCTGATCAGGTTCTGTTACCCAGAATCCTTTGCAAACCTCAAAATGTGGCCAAAAAAACACTTTTTACTCACATTTCGTTGACAGAAAGTCCTGGAATCTGAGAGGAGCCACAAATTCCCTTCCACCCAGCATTCCCCCAAGTCTCCCGATAAAAATGATACCTCACTTGTGGGGGTAGGCCTAGTACCCCCGACAGGAAATGCCCCAAAACACAACATGGACACATCACATTTTGACAAAGAAAACAGAGCTGTTTTTTGCAGAGTGCCTAGCTGTGGATTTTGGCCTCTAGCTCAGCAGGCACCTAGGGAAACCTAGCAAACCTGCACAGTTTTGAAAACTAGACACCTAAGGGAATCCAACATGGGGTGACTTGTGGGGCTCTGATCAGGTTCTGTTACCCAGAATCCTTTGCAAACCTCAAAATGTGGCCAAAAAAACACTTTTTCCTCACATTTTGGTGACAGAAAGTTCTGGAATCTGAGAGGAGCCACAAATTCCCTTCCATTCAGCGTTCCCCCAAGTCTCCTGATAAAAATGATACCTCACTTGTAGGGGTAGGCCTAGTGCCCCCGACAGGAAATGCCCCAAAACACAACATGGACACATCACATTTTGACAAAGAAAACAGAGCTGTTTTTTGCAGAGTGCCTAGCTGTGGATTTTGGCTTCTAGCTCAGCAGGCACCTAGGGAAACCTAGCAATCCTGCACAGTTTTGAAAACTAGACACCTAGGGGAATCCAAGGTGGGGTGACTTGTGGGGCTCTGATCAGGTTCTGTTACCCAGAATCCTTTGCAAACCTCAAAATGTGGCCAAAAAACCACTTTTTCCTCACATTTCGGTGACAGAAAGTCCTGGAATCTGAGAGGAGCCACACATTATCTTCCACCCAGCGTTCCCTCAAGTCTCCCGATAAAAATGATACCTCACTTGTAGGGGTAGGCCTAGTGTCCGCGACAGGAAATGCCCCAAAACACAACATGGACACATTACATTTCGACAAAGAAAACAGAGCTGTTTTTTGCAGGGTGCCTAGCTGTGGATTTTGGCCTCTAGCTCAGCAGGCACCTAGGGAAACCTAGCAAACCTGCACAGTTTTGAAAACTAGACAGCTAAGGGAATCCAAAATGGGGTGACTTGTGGGGCTCTGATCAGGTTCTGTTACCCAGAATCCTTTGCAAACCTCAAAATGTGGCCAAAAAAACACTTTTTCCTCACATTTCGTTGACAGAAAGTCCTGGAATCTGAGAGGAGCCACAAATTCCCTTCCACCCAGCATTCCCCCAAGTCTCCCGATAAAAATGATACCTCACTTGTGGGGGTAGGCGTAGTGACCGCGACAGGAAATGCCCCAAAACACAACATGGACACATTACATTTCGACAAAGAAAACAGAGCTGTTTTTTGCAGGGTGCCTAGCTGTGGATTTTGGCCTCTAGCTCAGCAGGCACCTACGGAAACCTAGCAAACCTGCAGAGTTTTGAAAACTAGACAGCTAAGGGAATCCAACATGGGGTGACTTGTGGGGCTCTGATCAGGTTCTGTTACCCAGAATCCTTTGCAAACCTCAAAATGTGGCCAAAAAAACACTTTTTCCTCATGTTTTGGTGACAGAACGTTCTGGAATCTGAGAGGAGCCACAAATTCCCTTCCATCCAGCATTCCCCCAAGTCTCCCGATAAAAATGATACCTCACTTGTGGGGGTAGGCCTAGTACCCACGACAGGAAATGCCCCAAAACACAACATGGACACATCACATTTTGACAAAGAAAACAAAGCTGGTTTTTGCAAAGTGCCTAGCTGTGGATTTTGGCCTCTAGCTCAGCAGGTACCTAGGGAAACCTAGCAAACCTGCACAGTTTTGAAAACTAGACACCTAGGGGAATCCAAGGTGGGGTGACTTGTGGGGCTCTGATCAGGTTCTGTTACCCAGAATCCTTTGCAAACCTCAAAATGTGGCCAAAAAAACACTTTTTCCTCACATTTCGTTGACAGAAAGTCCTGGAATCTGAGAGGAGCCACACATTTCCTTCCACCCAGCGTTCCCCCAAGTCTCCCGATAAAAATGATACCTCACTTGTAGGGGTAGGCCTAGTGTCCGCGACAGGAAATGCCCCAAAACACAACATGGACACATTACATTTCGACAAAGAAAACAGAGCTGTTGTTTGCAGGGTGCCTAGCTGTGGATTTTGGCCTCTAGCTCAGCAGGCACCTAGGGAAACCTAGCAAACCTGCACAGTTTTGAAAACTAGACAGCTAAGGGAATCCAAAATGGGGTGACTTGTGGGGCTCTGATCAGGTTCTGTTACCCAGAATCCTTTGCAAACCTCAAAATGTGGCCAAAAAAACACTTTTTACTCACATTTCGTTGACAGAAAGTCCTGGAATCTGAGAGGAGCCACAAATTCCCTTCCACCCAGCATTCCCCCAAGTCTCCCGATAAAAATGATACCTCACTTGTGGGGGTAGGCCTAGTACCCCCGACAGGAAATGCCCCAAAACACAACATGGACACATCACATTTTGACAAAGAAAACAGAGCTGTTTTTTGCAGAGTGCCTAGCTGTGGATTTTGGCCTCTAGCTCAGCAGGCACCTAGGGAAACCTAGCAAACCTGCACAGTTTTGAAAACTAGACACCTAAGGGAATCCAACATGGGGTGACTTGTGGGGCTCTGATCAGGTTCTGTTACCCAGAATCCTTTGCAAACCTCAAAATGTGGACAAAAAAACACTTTTTCCTCACATTTTGGTGACAGAAAGTTCTGGAATCTGAGAGGAGCCACAAATTCCCTTCCATTCAGCGTTCCCCCAAGTCTCCTGATAAAAATGATACCTCACTTGTGGGGGTAGGCCTAGTGACCACGACAGGAAATGCCCCAAAACACAACATGGACACATCACATTTTGACAAAGAAAACAGAGCTGTTTTTTGCAAAGTGCCTAGCTGTGGATTTTGGCCTCTAGCTCAGCAGGCACCTAGGGAAACCTAGCAAACCTGCACAGTTTTGAAAACTAGACACCTAGGGGAATCCAAGATGGGGTGACTTGTGGGGCTCTGATCAGGTTCTGTTACCCAGAATAATTTGCAAACCTCAAAATGTGGCCAAAAAAACACTTTTTAATCACATTTCGGTGACAGAAAGTTCTGGAATCTGAGAGGAGCCACAAATTTCCTTTCACCCACCGTTCCCCCAAGTCTCCTGATAAAAATGATACCTCACTTGTGGGGGTAGGCCTAGTGCCCTCAACAGGAAATGCCCCAAAACACAACATGGACACATCACATTTTGACAAAGAAAACAGAGCTGTTTTTTGCAAAGTGCCTAGCTGTGGATTTTGGCCTCTAGCTCAGCAGGCACCTCGGGAAACCTAGCAAACCTGCACAGTTTTGAAAACTAGACACCTAGGGGAATACAACATGGGGTGACTTGTGGGGCTCTGATCAGGTTCTGTTACCCAGAATCCTTTGCAAACCTCAAAATGTGGCAAAACAAAACTTTTTCCTCACATTTTGGTGACAGAACGTTCTGGAATCTGAGAGGAGCCACAAATTTCCTTCCACCCACCATTCCCCTAAGTCTCCTGATAACCATTATACCTCACTTGTGGGGGTAGGCCTAGTGCCCGCGACAGGAAATGCCCCAAAACACAACATGGACACTTCACATTTTGACAAAGAAAACAGAGTTGTTTTTTGCAAAGTGCCTACCTGTGGATTTTGGCCTCTAGCTCAGAAGGCACCTAGGGAAACCTAGCAAACCTGCACAGTTTTGAAAACTAGACACATAGGGGAATCCAACATGGGGAGACTTGTGGGGCTCTGATCAGGTTCTGTTACCCAGAATCCTTTGCAAACCTCAAAATGTGGCAAAAAAAACACTTTGCCCTCACATTTTGGTGACAGAACGTTCTGGAATCTGAGATGAGTCACAAATTCCCTTCCACCCAGCGTTCCCCCAAGTCTCCCGATAAAAATGATACCTCACTTGTAGGGGTAGGCCTAGTGTCCGCGACAGGAAATGCCCCAAAACACAACATGGACACATTACATTTCGACAAAGAAAACAGAGCTGTTTTTTGCAGGGTGCCTAGCTGTGGATTTTGGCCTCTAGCTCAGCAGGCGACTACGGAAACCTAGCAAACCTGCACAGTTTTGAAAACTAGACACCTAAGGGAATCCAACATGGGGTGACTTGTGGGGCTCTGATCAGGTTCTGTTACCCAGAATCCTTTGCAAACCTCAAAATGTTGCCAAAAAAGCACTTTTTCCTCACGTTTTGGTGACAGAAAGTTCTGGAATCTGAGAGGAGCCACACATTTCCTTCCACCCAGCATTCCCCCAAGTCTCCCGATAAAAATGATACCTCACTTGTGGGGGTATGCCTAGTACCCACGACAGGAAATGCCCCAAAACACAACATGGACACATCACATTTTGACAAAGAAAACAGAGCTGTTTTTTCCAAAGTGCCTAGCTGTGGATTTTGGCCTCTAGCTCAGCAGGCACCTAGGGAAACCTAGCAAATCTGCAGAGTTTTGAAAACTAGTCTCCTAGGGGAATCCAAGATGGGGTGACTTGTAGGGCTCTGATCAGGTTCTGTTACCCAGAATCCTTTGCAAACCTCAAAATGTGGCAAAAAAAACACTTTATAATCACATTTTGGTGACAGAACGTTCTGGAAACTGAGATGAGCCACAAATTCCTTTCCACGCAGCGTTCCCCCAAGTCTCTCGATAAAAATGATACCTCATTTGCAGGGGTAGGCCTAGTGCCCACGACAGGAAATGCCCCAAAACACAACATGGACACATCACATTTTGACAAAGAAAACAGAGCTGTTTTTTGCAAAGTGCCTAGCTGTGGATTTTGGCCTCTAGCTCAGCAGGCACCTAGGGAAACCTAGCAATCCTGCACAGTTTTGAAAACTAGACACCTAGGGAAATCCAAGGTGGGGTGACTTGTGGGGCTCTCATCAGGTTCTGTTAACCAGAATCCTTTGCAAACCTCAAAATGTGGCCAAAAAAACACTTTTTCCTCACATTTCGTTGACAGAAAGTCCTGGAATCTGAGAGGAGCCACACATTTCCTTCCACCCAGCGTTCCCCCAAGTCTCCCGATAAAAATGATACCTCACTTGTAGGGGTAGGCCTAGTGACCGCGACAGGAAATGCCCCAAAACACAACATGGACACATCACATTTTGACAAAGAAAACAGAGCTGTTATTTGCAAAGTGCCTAGCGGTGGATTTTGGCCTCTAGCTCAGAAGGCACCTAGGGAAACCTAGCAAACCTGCACAGTTTTGAAAACTAGACACCTTAGGGAATCCAACATGGGGTGACTTGTGAGGCTCTGATAAGGTTCTGTTACCCAGAATCCTTTGCAAACCTCAAAATGTGGCAAAAAAAACACTTTTTCCTCACATTTTGGTGACAGAAAGTTCTGGAATCTGAGAGGAGCCACAAATTCCCTTCCACTCAGCGTTCCCCCAAATCTCCTGATAAAAATGATACCTCACTTGTGGGGGTAGGCTTAGTGCCCACGACAGGAAATGCCCCAAAACACAACATGGACACATCACATTTTGACAAAGAAAACAGAGCTGTTTTTTGCAAAGTGCCTAGCTGTGGATTTTGGCCTCTAGCTCAGCAGGCACCTAGGGAAACCTAGCAAACCTGCACAGTTTTGAAAACTAGACACCTAGGGGAATCCAAGATGGGGTGACTTGTGGGGCTGTGATCAGGTTCTGTTACCCAGAATCCTTTGCAAACCTCAAAATGTGGCAAAAAAAAACAATTTTTCCTCACATTTTGGTGACAGAACGTTCTGGAATCTGAGAGGAGCCACAAATTCCCTTCCACCCAGCGTTCCCCCAAGTCTCCCGATAAAAATGATACCTCATTTGTAGGGGTAGGCCTAGTGCCCGCGACAGGAAATGCCCCAAAACACAACATGGACACATCACATTTTGACAAAGAAAACAGAGCTGTTTTTTGCAAAGTGCCTAGCTGTGCATTTTGGCCTGTAGCTCAGCAGGCACCTAGGGAAACCTAGCAAACCTGCACAGTTTTGAAAACTAGATACCTAGAGGAATCCAAGATGGGGTGACTTGTGGGGCTCTGATCAGGCTCTGTTACCCAGAATCCTTTGCAAACCTCAAAATGTGGCCAAAAAAACACTTTTTAATCACATTTCGGTGACAGAAAGTTCTGGAATCTGAGAGGAGCCACAAATTTCCTTTCACCCAGCGTTCCTCCAAGTCTCCCGATAACAATTACACCTCACTTGTGGGGGTAGGCCTAGTGCCCGCGACAGGAAATACCCCAAAACACAACATGGACACATCACATTTTGACAAAGAAAACAGAGCTGTTTCTTGCAAAGTGCCTAGCTGTGGATTTTGGCCTCTAGCTCAGAAGGCACCTAGGGAAACCTATCGAACCTGCACAGTTCTGAAAACTAGACACCTAGTGGAATCCAACATGGGGTTACTTGTGGGGCTGTGATTAGGTTCTGTTACCCAGAATCCTTTGCAGACCTCCAAATGTGGCAAAAAAAACACTTTTTCCTCACATTTTGGTGACAGAACGTTCTGGAATCTGAGAGGAGCCACAAATTCCCTTCCACCCAGCGTTCCCCGAAGTCTCTCGATAAAAATGATACCTCACTTGTGGGGGTAGGCCTAGTGCCCACGACAGGAAATGCCCCAAAACACAACATGGACACATCACATTATGACAAAGAAAACAGAGCTGTTTTTTGCAAAGTGCCTAGCTGTGGATTTTGGCCTCTAGCTCAGCAGGCACCTAGGTAAACCTAGCAAACCTGCACAGGTTTGAAAACTAGACACCTAGGGGAATCCAAGATGGGGTGACTTGTGGGGCTCTGATCAGGTTCTGTTGCCCAGAATCCTTGGCAAACCTCAAAATGTGGCCAAAAAAATACTTTTTCCTCACACTGTGGTGACAGAAAGTTCTGAAACCTGAGAGGAGCCACAAATGCCCTTCCACTCAGCGTTCCCCCAAGTCTCCTGATAAAAATGATACCTCACTTGTGGGGGTAGGCCTAGTGCCCACGACAGGAAATGCCCCAAAACACAACATGGACACATCACATTTTGACAAAGAAAACAGAGCTGTTTTTTGCAAAGTGCCTAGCTGTGGATTTTGGCCTCTAGCTCAGCAGGTACCTAGGGAAACCTAGCAAACCTGCACAGTTTTGAAAACTAGACACCTAGGGGAATCCAAGGTGGGGTGACTTGTGGGGCTCTGATCAGGTTCTGTTACCCAGAATCCTTTGCAAACCTCAAAATGTGGCCAAAAAAACACTTTTTCCTCACATTTCGTTGACAGAAAGTCCTGGAATCTGAGAGGAGCCACACATTTCCTTCCACCCAGCGTTCCCCCAAGTCTCCCGATAAAAATGATACCTCACTTGTAGGGGTAGGCCTAGTGTCCGCGACAGGAAATGCCCCAAAACACAACATGGACACATTACATTTCGACAAAGAAAACAGAGCTGTTTTTTGCAGGGTGCCTAGCTGTGGATATTGGCCTCTAGCTCAGCAGGCACCTAGGGAAACCTAGCAAACCTGCACAGTTTTGAAAACTAGACAGCTAAGGGAATCCAAAATGGGGTGACTTGTGGGGCTCTGATCAGGTTCTGTTACCCAGAATCCTTTGCAAACCTCAAAATGTGGCCAAAAAAACACTTTTTACTCACATTTCGTTGACAGAAAGTCCTGGAATCTGAGAGGAGCCACAAATTCCCTTCCACCCAGCATTCCCCCAAGTCTCCCGATAAAAATGATACCTCACTTGTGGGGGTAGGCCTAGTACCCCCGACAGGAAATGCCCCAAAACACAACATGGACACATCACATTTTGACAAAGAAAACAGAGCTGTTTTTTGCAGAGTGCCTAGCTGTGGATTTTGGCCTCTAGCTCAGCAGGCACCTAGGGAAACCTAGCAAACCTGCACAGTTTTGAAAACTAGACACCTAAGGGAATCCAACATGGGGTGACTTGTGGGGCTCTGATCAGGTTCTGTTACCCAGAATCCTTTGCAAACCTCAAAATGTGGCCAAAAAAACACTTTTTCCTCACATTTTGGTGACAGAAAGTTCTGGAATCTGAGAGGAGCCACAAATTCCCTTCCATTCAGCGTTCCCCCAAGTCTCCTGATAAAAATGATACCTCACTTGTAGGGGTAGGCCTAGTGCCCCCGACAGGAAATGCCCCAAAACACAACATGGACACATCACATTTTGACAAAGAAAACAGAGCTGTTTTTTGCAGAGTGCCTAGCTGTGGATTTTGGCTTCTAGCTCAGCAGGCACCTAGGGAAACCTAGCAATCCTGCACAGTTTTGAAAACTAGACACCTAGGGGAATCCAAGGTGGGGTGACTTGTGGGGCTCTGATCAGGTTCTGTTACCCAGAATCCTTTGCAAACCTCAAAATGTGGCCAAAAAAACACTTTTTCCTCACATTTCGGTGACAGAAAGTCCTGGAATCTGAGAGGAGCCACACATTATCTTCCACCCAGCGTTCCCTCAAGTCTCCCGATAAAAATGATACCTCACTTGTAGGGGTAGGCCTAGTGTCCGCGACAGGAAATGCCCCAAAACACAACATGGACACATTACATTTCGACAAAGAAAACAGAGCTGTTTTTTGCAGGGTGCCTAGCTGTGGATTTTGGCCTCTAGCTCAGCAGGCACCTAGGGAAACCTAGCAAACCTGCACAGTTTTGAAAACTAGACAGCTAAGGGAATCCAAAATGGGGTGACTTGTGGGGCTCTGATCAGGTTCTGTTACCCAGAATCCTTTGCAAACCTCAAAATGTGGCCAAAAAAACACTTTTTCCTCACATTTCGTTGACAGAAAGTCCTGGAATCTGAGAGGAGCCACAAATTCCCTTCCACCCAGCATTCCCCCAAGTCTCCCGATAAAAATGATACCTCACTTGTGGGGGTAGGCGTAGTGACCGCGACAGGAAATGCCCCAAAACACAACATGGACACATTACATTTCGACAAAGAAAACAGAGCTGTTTTTTGCAGGGTGCCTAGCTGTGGATTTTGGCCTCTAGCTCAGCAGGCACCTACGGAAACCTAGCAAACCTGCAGAGTTTTGAAAACTAGACAGCTAAGGGAATCCAACATGGGGTGACTTGTGGGGCTCTGATCAGGTTCTGTTACCCAGAATCCTTTGCAAACCTCAAAATGTGGCCAAAAAAACACTTTTTCCTCATGTTTTGGTGACAGAACGTTCTGGAATCTGAGAGGAGCCACAAATTCCCTTCCATCCAGCATTCCCCCAAGTCTCCCGATAAAAATGATACCTCACTTGTGGGGGTAGGCCTAGTACCCACGACAGGAAATGCCCCAAAACACAACATGGACACATCACATTTTGACAAAGAAAACAAAGCTGGTTTTTGCAAAGTGCCTAGCTGTGGATTTTGGCCTCTAGCTCAGCAGGTACCTAGGGAAACCTAGCAAACCTGCACAGTTTTGAAAACTAGACACCTAGGGGAATCCAAGGTGGGGTGACTTGTGGGGCTCTGATCAGGTTCTGTTACCCAGAATCCTTTGCAAACCTCAAAATGTGGCCAAAAAAACACTTTTTCCTCACATTTCGTTGACAGAAAGTCCTGGAATCTGAGAGGAGCCACACATTTCCTTCCACCCAGCGTTCCCCCAAGTCTCCCGATAAAAATGATACCTCACTTGTAGGGGTAGGCCTAGTGTCCGCGACAGGAAATGCCCCAAAACACAACATGGACACATTACATTTCGACAAAGAAAACAGAGCTGTTGTTTGCAGGGTGCCTAGCTGTGGATTTTGGCCTCTAGCTCAGCAGGCACCTAGGGAAACCTAGCAAACCTGCACAGTTTTGAAAACTAGACAGCTAAGGGAATCCAAAATGGGGTGACTTGTGGGGCTCTGATCAGGTTCTGTTACCCAGAATCCTTTGCAAACCTCAAAATGTGGCCAAAAAAACACTTTTTACTCACATTTCGTTGACAGAAAGTCCTGGAATCTGAGAGGAGCCACAAATTCCCTTCCACCCAGCATTCCCCCAAGTCTCCCGATAAAAATGATACCTCACTTGTGGGGGTAGGCCTAGTACCCCCGACAGGAAATGCCCCAAAACACAACATGGACACATCACATTTTGACAAAGAAAACAGAGCTGTTTTTTGCAGAGTGCCTAGCTGTGGATTTTGGCCTCTAGCTCAGCAGGCACCTAGGGAAACCTAGCAAACCTGCACAGTTTTGAAAACTAGACACCTAAGGGAATCCAACATGGGGTGACTTGTGGGGCTCTGATCAGGTTCTGTTACCCAGAATCCTTTGCAAACCTCAAAATGTGGCCAAAAAAACACTTTTTCCTCACATTTTGGTGACAGAAAGTTCTGGAATCTGAGAGGAGCCACAAATTCCCTTCCATTCAGCGTTCCCCCAAGTCTCCTGATAAAAATGATACCTCACTTGTGGGGGTAGGCCTAGTGACCACGACAGGAAATGCCCCAAAACACAACATGGACACATCACATTTTGACAAAGAAAACAGAGCTGTTTTTTGCAAAGTGCCTAGCTGTGGATTTTGGCCTCTAGCTCAGCAGGCACCTAGGGAAACCTAGCAAACCTGCACAGTTTTGAAAACTAGACACCTAGGGGAATCCAAGATGGGGTGACTTGTGGGGCTCTGATCAGGTTCTGTTACGCAAAATCCTTTGCAAACCTCAAAATGTGGCCCAAAAAACACCTTTTCCTCACATTTCGGTGACAGAAAGTTCTGGAATCTGAGAGGAGCCACACATTTCCTTCCACCCAGCGTTCCCCCAAGTCTCCTGATAAAAATGATACCTCACTTGTGGGGGTAGGCCTAGTGCCCAGGACAGGAAATGCCCCAAAACACAACATGGACACATCACATTTTGACAGAGAAAACAGAGCTGTTTTTAGCAAAGTGCCTAGCTGTGGATTTTGTCCTCTAGTTCAGCAGGCACCTAGGGAAACCTAGCAAACCTGCACAGTTTTGAAAACTAGACACCTAGGGGAATCCAAGATGGGGTGACTTGTGGGGCTCTGATCAGGTTCTGTTACGCAAAATCCTTTGCAATCCTCAAAATGTGGCCCAAAAAACACCTTTTCCTCACATTTCGGTGACAGAAAGTTCTGGAATCTGAGAGGAGCCACACATTTCCTTCCACCCAGCGTTCCCCCAAGTCTCCCGATAAAAATGATACCTCACTTGTGGGGGTAGGCCTAGTGCCCACGACAGGAAATGCCCCAAAACACAACATGGACACATCACATTTTGACAAAGAAAACAGAGCTGTTTTTTGCAAAGTGCCTAGCTGTGGATTTTGGCCTCTAGCTCAGAAGGCACCTAGGGAAACCTAGCAAACCTGCACAGTTTTGAAAACTAGACACCTAGGGGAATCCAAGATGGGGTGACTTGTGGGGCTCTGATCAGGTTCTGTTACCCAGAATCCTTTGCAAACCTCAAAATGCAGCCAAAAAAACACTTTTTCCTCCCATTTCGGAGACAGAAAGTCCTGGAATCTGAGAGGAGCCACACATTTCCTTCCACCCAGCGTTCCCCCAAGTCTCCCGATAAAAATGATACCTCACTTGTAGTGGTAGGCGTAGTGACCGCGACAGGAAATGCCCCAAAACACAACATGCACACATTACATTTCGACAAAGAAAACAGAGCTGTTTTTTGCAGGGTGCCTAGCTGTGGATTTTGGCCTCTAGCTCAGCAGGCACCTACGGAAACCTAGCAAACCTGCACAGTTTTGAAAACTAGACAGCTAAGGGAATCCAACATGGGGTGACATGTGGGGCTCTGATCAGGTTCTGTTACCCAGAATCCTTTGCAAACCTCAAAATGTGGCCAAAAAAACACTTTTTCCTCATGTTTTGGTGACAGAACGTTCTGGAATCTGAGAGGAGCCACAAATTCCCTTCCATCCAGCATTCCCCCAAGTCTCCCGATAAAAATGATACCTCACTTGTGGGGGTAGGCCTAGTACCCACGACAGGAAATGCCCCAAAACACAACATGGACACATCACATTTTGACAAAGAAAACAAAGCTGGTTTTTGCAAAGTGCCTAGCTGTGGATTTTGGCCTCTAGCTCAGCAGGTACCTAGGGAAACCTAGCAAACCTGCACAGTTTTGAAAACTAGACACCTAGGGGAATCCAAGGTGGGGTGACTTGTGGGGCTCTGATCAGGTTCTGTTACCCAGAATCCTTTGCAAACCTCAAAATGTGGCCAAAAAAACACTTTTTACTCACATTTCGTTGACAGAAAGTCCTGGAATCTGAGAGGAGCCACAAATTCCCTTCCACCCAGCATTCCCCCAAGTCTCCCGATAAAAATGATACCTCACTTGTGGGGGTAGGCCTAGTACCCCCGACAGGAAATGCCCCTAAACACAACATGGACACATCACATTTTGACAAAGAAAACAGAGCTGTTTTTTGCAGAGTGCCTAGCTGTGGATTTTGGCCTCTAGCTCAGCAGGCACCTAGGGAAACCTAGCAAACCTGCACAGTTTTGAAAACTAGACACCTAAGGGAATCCAACATGGGGTGACTTGTGGGGCTCTGATCAGGTTCTGTTACCCAGAATCCTTTGCAAACCTCAAAATGTGGCCAAAAAAACACTTTTTCCTCACATTTTGGTGACAGAAAGTTCTGGAATCTGAGAGGAGCCACAAAATCCCTTCCACTCAGCGTTCCCCCAAGTCTCCCGATAAAAATGATACCTCACTTGTGGGGGTAGGCCTAGTGACCACGACAGGAAATGCCCCAAAACACAACATGGACACATCACATTTTGACAAAGAAAACAGAGCTGTTTTTTGCAAAGTGCCTAGCTGTGGATTTTGGCATCTAGCTCAGCAGGCACCTAGGGAAACCTAGCAAACCTGCACAGTTTTGAAAACTAGACACCTAGGGGAATACAACATGGGGTGACTTGTGGGGCTCTGATCAGGTTCTGTTACCCAGAATCCTTTGCAAACCTCAAAATGTGGCAAAACAAAACTTTTTCCTCACATTTTGGTGACAGAACGTTCTGGAATCTGAGAGGAGCCACACATTTCCTTCCACCCAGCGTTCCCCCAAGTCTCCCGATAAAAATGATACCTCACTTGTAGGGGTAGGCCTAGTGTCCGCGACAGGAAATGCCCCAAAACACAACATGGACACATTACATTTCGACAAAGAAAACAGAGCTGTTTTTTGCAGGGTGCCTAGCTGTGGATTTTGGCCTCTAGCTCAGCAGGCACCTATGGAAACCTAGCAAACCTGCACAGTTGTGAAAACTAGACAGCTAAGGGAATCCAAAATGGGGTTACTTGTGGGGCTCTGATCAGGTTCTGTTACCCAGAATCCTTTGCAAACCTCAAAATGTGGCCAAAAAAACACTTTTTCCTCACATTTCGTTGACAGAAAGTCCTGGAATCTGAGAGGAGCCACAAATTCCCTTCCACCCAGCATTCCCCCAAGTCTCCCGATAAAAATGATACCTCACTTGTGGGGGTAGGCCTAGTACCCCCGACAGGAAATGCCCCAAAACACAACATGGACACATCACATTTTGACAAAGAAAACAGAGCTGTTTTTTGCAGAGTGCCTAGCTGTGGATTTTGGCCTCTAGCTCAGCAGGCACCTAGGGAAACCTAGCAAACCTGCACAGTTTTGAAAACTAGACACCTAAGGGAATTTAACATGGGGTGACTTGTGGGGCTCTGATCAGGTTCTGTTACCCAGAATCCTTTGCAAACCTCAAAATGTGGCCAAAAAAAACCTTTTTCCTCACATTTTGGTGACAGAAAGTTCTGGAATCTGAGAGGAGCCACAAATTCCCTTCCATTCACCGTTCCCCCAAGTCTCCTGATAAAAATGATACCTCACTTGTGGGTTTAGGCCTAGTGACCACGACAGGAAATGCCCCAAAACACAACATGGACACATCACATTTTGACAAAGAAAACAGAGCTGTTTTTTGCAAAGTGCCTAGCTGTGGATTTTGGCCTCTAGCTCAGCAGGCACCTAGGGAAACCTAGCAAACCTGCACAGTTTTGAAAACTAGACACCTAGGGGAATCCAAGATGGGGTGACTTGTGGGGCTCTGATCAGGTTCTGTTACCCAGAATAATTTGCAAACCTCAAAATGTGGCCAAAAAAACACTTTTTAATCACATTTCGGTGACAGAAAGTTCTGGAATCTGAGAGGAGCCACAAATTTCCTTTCACCCACCGTTCCCCCAAGTCTCCTGATAAAAATGATACCTCACTTGTGGGGGTAGGCCTAGTGCCCACAACAGGAAATGCCCCAAAACACAACATGGACACATCACATTTTGACAAAGAAAACAGAGCTGTTTTTTGCAAAGTGCCTAGCTGTGGATTTTGGCCTCTAGCTCAGCAGGCACATAGGGAAACCTAGCAAACCTGCACAGTTTTGAAAACTAGACACCTAGGGGAATCCAACATCGGGTGACTTGTGGGGCTCTGATCAGGTTCTGTTACCCAGAATCCTTTGCAAACCTCAAAATGTGGCAAAACAAAACTTTTTCCTCACATTTTGGTGACAGAACGTTCTGGAATCTGAGAGGAGCCACAAATTTCCTTCCACCCACCATTCCCCTAAGTCTCCCGATAACCATTATACCTCAATTGTGGGGGTAGGCCTAGTGCCCGCGACAGGAAATGCCCCAAAACACAACATGGACACATCACATTTTGACAAAGAAAACAGAGCTGTTTTTTGCAAAGTGCCTACCTGTGGATTTTGGCCTCTAGCTCAGAAGGCACCTAGGGAAACCTAGCAAACCTGCACAGTTTTGAAAACTAGACACATAGGGGAATCCAACATGGGGAGACTTGTGGGGCTCTGATCAGGTTCTGTTACCCAGAATCCTTTGCAAACCTCAAAATGTGGCAAAAAAAACACTTTTTCCTCATGTTTTGGTGACAGAACGTTCTGGAATCTGAGAGGAGCCACAAATTCCCTTCCATCCAGCATTCCCCCAAGTCTCCCGATAAAAATGATACCTCACTTGTGGGGGTAGGCCTAGTACCCACGACAGGAAATGCCCCAAAACACAACATGGACACATCACATTTTGACAAAGAAAACAAAGCTGGTTTTTGCAAAGTGCCTAGCTGTGGATTTTGGCCTCTAGCTCAGCAGGTACCTAGGGAAACCTAGCAAACCTGCACAGTTTTGAAAACTAGACACCTAGGGGAATCCAAGGTGGGGTGACTTGTGGGGCTCTGATCAGGTTCTGTTACCCAGAATCCTTTGCAAACCTCAAAATGTGGCCAAAAAAACACTTTTTCCTCACATTTCGTTGACAGAAAGTCCTGGAATCTGAGAGGAGCCACACATTTCCTTCCACCCAGCGTTCCCCCAAGTCTCCCGATAAAAATGATACCTCACTTGTAGGGGTAGGCCTAGTGTCCGCGACAGGAAATGCCCCAAAACACAACATGGACACATTACATTTCGACAAAGAAAACAGAGCTGTTGTTTGCAGGGTGCCTAGCTGTGGATTTTGGCCTCTAGCTCAGCAGGCACCTAGGGAAACCTAGCAAACCTGCACAGTTTTGAAAACTAGACAGCTAAGGGAATCCAAAATGGGGTGACTTGTGGGGCTCTGATCAGGTTCTGTTACCCAGAATCCTTTGCAAACCTCAAAATGTGGCCAAAAAAACACTTTTTACTCACATTTCGTTGACAGAAAGTCCTGGAATCTGAGAGGAGCCACAAATTCCCTTCCACCCAGCATTCCCCCAAGTCTCCCGATAAAAATGATACCTCACTTGTGGGGGTAGGCCTAGTACCCCCGACAGGAAATGCCCCAAAACACAACATGGACACATCACATTTTGACAAAGAAAACAGAGCTGTTTTTTGCAGAGTGCCTAGCTGTGGATTTTGGCCTCTAGCTCAGCAGGCACCTAGGGAAACCTAGCAAACCTGCACAGTTTTGAAAACTAGACACCTAAGGGAATCCAACATGGGGTGACTTGTGGGGCTCTGATCAGGTTCTGTTACCCAGAATCCTTTGCAAACCTCAAAATGTGGCCAAAAAAACACTTTTTCCTCACATTTTGGTGACAGAAAGTTCTGGAATCTGAGAGGAGCCACAAATTCCCTTCCATTCAGCGTTCCCCCAAGTCTCCTGATAAAAATGATACCTCACTTGTGGGGGTAGGCCTAGTGACCACGACAGGAAATGCCCCAAAACACAACATGGACACATCACATTTTGACAAAGAAAACAGAGCTGTTTTTTGCAAAGTGCCTAGCTGTGGATTTTGGCCTCTAGCTCAGCAGGCACCTAGGGAAACCTAGCAAACCTGCACAGTTTTGAAAACTAGACACCTAGGGGAATCCAAGATGGGGTGACTTGTGGGGCTCTGATCAGGTTCTGTTACGCAAAATCCTTTGCAAACCTCAAAATGTGGCCCAAAAAACACCTTTTCCTCACATTTCGGTGACAGAAAGTTCTGGAATCTGAGAGGAGCCACACATTTCCTTCCACCCAGCGTTCCCCCAAGTCTCCTGATAAAAATGATACCTCACTTGTGGGGGTAGGCCTAGTGCCCAGGACAGGAAATGCCCCAAAACACAACATGGACACATCACATTTTGACAGAGAAAACAGAGCTGTTTTTAGCAAAGTGCCTAGCTGTGGATTTTGTCCTCTAGTTCAGCAGGCACCTAGGGAAACCTAGCAAACCTGCACAGTTTTGAAAACTAGACACCTAGGGGAATCCAAGATGGGGTGACTTGTGGGGCTCTGATCAGGTTCTGTTACGCAAAATCCTTTGCAATCCTCAAAATGTGGCCCAAAAAACACCTTTTCCTCACATTTCGGTGACAGAAAGTTCTGGAATCTGAGAGGAGCCACACATTTCCTTCCACCCAGCGTTCCCCCAAGTCTCCCGATAAAAATGATACCTCACTTGTGGGGGTAGGCCTAGTGCCCACGACAGGAAATGCCCCAAAACACAACATGGACACATCACATTTTGACAAAGAAAACAGAGCTGTTTTTTGCAAAGTGCCTAGCTGTGGATTTTGGCCTCTAGCTCAGAAGGCACCTAGGGAAACCTAGCAAACCTGCACAGTTTTGAAAACTAGACACCTAGGGGAATCCAAGATGGGGTGACTTGTGGGGCTCTGATCAGGTTCTGTTACCCAGAATCCTTTGCAAACCTCAAAATGCAGCCAAAAAAACACTTTTTCCTCCCATTTCGGAGACAGAAAGTCCTGGAATCTGAGAGGAGCCACACATTTCCTTCCACCCAGCGTTCCCCCAAGTCTCCCGATAAAAATGATACCTCACTTGTAGTGGTAGGCGTAGTGACCGCGACAGGAAATGCCCCAAAACACAACATGCACACATTACATTTCGACAAAGAAAACAGAGCTGTTTTTTGCAGGGTGCCTAGCTGTGGATTTTGGCCTCTAGCTCAGCAGGCACCTACGGAAACCTAGCAAACCTGCACAGTTTTGAAAACTAGACAGCTAAGGGAATCCAACATGGGGTGACATGTGGGGCTCTGATCAGGTTCTGTTACCCAGAATCCTTTGCAAACCTCAAAATGTGGCCAAAAAAACACTTTTTCCTCATGTTTTGGTGACAGAACGTTCTGGAATCTGAGAGGAGCCACAAATTCCCTTCCATCCAGCATTCCCCCAAGTCTCCCGATAAAAATGATACCTCACTTGTGGGGGTAGGCCTAGTACCCACGACAGGAAATGCCCCAAAACACAACATGGACACATCACATTTTGACAAAGAAAACAAAGCTGGTTTTTGCAAAGTGCCTAGCTGTGGATTTTGGCCTCTAGCTCAGCAGGTACCTAGGGAAACCTAGCAAACCTGCACAGTTTTGAAAACTAGACACCTAGGGGAATCCAAGGTGGGGTGACTTGTGGGGCTCTGATCAGGTTCTGTTACCCAGAATCCTTTGCAAACCTCAAAATGTGGCCAAAAAAACACTTTTTACTCACATTTCGTTGACAGAAAGTTCTGGAATCTGAGAGGAGCCACAAATTCCCTTCCATTCAGCGTTCCCCCAAGTCTCCTGATAAAAATGATACCTCACTTGTAGGGGTAGGCCTAGTGCCCCCGACAGGAAATGCCCCAAAACACAACATGGACACATCACATTTTGACAAAGAAAACAGAGCTGTTTTTTGCAGAGTGCCTAGCTGTGGATTTTGGCCTCTAGTTCAGCAGGCACCTAGGGAAACCTAGCAAACCTGCACAGTTTTGAAAACTAGACACCTAGGGGAATCCAAGATGGGGTGACTTGTGGGGCTCTGATCAGGTTCTGTTACCCAGAATCCTTTGCAAACCTCAAAATGTGGCCAAAAAAACACTTTTTCCTCACATTTTGGTGACAGAAAGTTCTGGAATCTGAGAGGAGCCACAAATTCCCTTCCATTCAGCGTTCCCCCAAGTCTCCTGATAAAAATGATACCTCACTTGTAGGGGTAGGCCTAGTGCCCCCGACAGGAAATGCCCCAAAACACAACATGGACACATCACATTTTGACAAAGAAAACAGAGCTGTTTTTTGCAGAGTGCCTAGCTGTGGATTTTGGCTTCTAGCTCAGCAGGCACCTAGGGAAACCTAGCAATCCTGCACAGTTTTGAAAACTAGACACCTAGGGGAATCCAAGGTGGGGTGACTTGTGGGGCTCTGATCAGGTTCTGTTACCCAGAATCCTTTGCAAACCTCAAAATGTGGCCAAAAAACCACTTTTTCCTCACATTTCGGTGACAGAAAGTCCTGGAATCTGAGAGGAGCCACACATTATCTTCCACCCAGCGTTCCCTCAAGTCTCCCGATAAAAATGATACCTCACTTGTAGGGGTAGGCCTAGTGTCCGCGACAGGAAATGCCCCAAAACACAACATGGACACATTACATTTCGACAAAGAAAACAGAGCTGTTTTTTGCAGGGTGCCTAGCTGTGGATTTTGGCCTCTAGCTCAGCAGGCACCTAGGGAAACCTAGCAAACCTGCACAGTTTTGAAAACTAGACAGCTAAGGGAATCCAAAATGGGGTGACTTGTGGGGCTCTGATCAGGTTCTGTTACCCAGAATCCTTTGCAAACCTCAAAATGTGGCCAAAAAAACACTTTTTCCTCACATTTCGTTGACAGAAAGTCCTGGAATCTGAGAGGAGCCACAAATTCCCTTCCACCCAGCATTCCCCCAAGTCTCCCGATAAAAATGATACCTCACTTGTGGGGGTAGGCGTAGTGACCGCGACAGGAAATGCCCCAAAACACAACATGGACACATTACATTTCGACAAAGAAAACAGAGCTGTTTTTTGCAGGGTGCCTAGCTGTGGATTTTGGCCTCTAGCTCAGCAGGCACCTACGGAAACCTAGCAAACCTGCAGAGTTTTGAAAACTAGACAGCTAAGGGAATCCAACATGGGGTGACTTGTGGGGCTCTGATCAGGTTCTGTTACCCAGAATCCTTTGCAAACCTCAAAATGTGGCCAAAAAAACACTTTTTCCTCATGTTTTGGTGACAGAACGTTCTGGAATCTGAGAGGAGCCACAAATTCCCTTCCATCCAGCATTCCCCCAAGTCTCCCGATAAAAATGATACCTCACTTGTGGGGGTAGGCCTAGTACCCACGACAGGAAATGCCCCAAAACACAACATGGACACATCACATTTTGACAAAGAAAACAAAGCTGGTTTTTGCAAAGTGCCTAGCTGTGGATTTTGGCCTCTAGCTCAGCAGGTACCTAGGGAAACCTAGCAAACCTGCACAGTTTTGAAAACTAGACACCTAGGGGAATCCAAGGTGGGGTGACTTGTGGGGCTCTGATCAGGTTCTGTTACCCAGAATCCTTTGCAAACCTCAAAATGTGGCCAAAAAAACACTTTTTCCTCACATTTCGTTGACAGAAAGTCCTGGAATCTGAGAGGAGCCACACATTTCCTTCCACCCAGCGTTCCCCCAAGTCTCCCGATAAAAATGATACCTCACTTGTAGGGGTAGGCCTAGTGTCCGCGACAGGAAATGCCCCAAAACACAACATGGACACATTACATTTCGACAAAGAAAACAGAGCTGTTGTTTGCAGGGTGCCTAGCTGTGGATTTTGGCCTCTAGCTCAGCAGGCACCTAGGGAAACCTAGCAAACCTGCACAGTTTTGAAAACTAGACAGCTAAGGGAATCCAAAATGGGGTGACTTGTGGGGCTCTGATCAGGTTCTGTTACCCAGAATCCTTTGCAAACCTCAAAATGTGGCCAAAAAAACACTTTTTACTCACATTTCGTTGACAGAAAGTCCTGGAATCTGAGAGGAGCCACAAATTCCCTTCCACCCAGCATTCCCCCAAGTCTCCCGATAAAAATGATACCTCACTTGTGGGGGTAGGCCTAGTACCCCCGACAGGAAATGCCCCAAAACACAACATGGACACATCACATTTTGACAAAGAAAACAGAGCTGTTTTTTGCAGAGTGCCTAGCTGTGGATTTTGGCCTCTAGCTCAGCAGGCACCTAGGGAAACCTAGCAAACCTGCACAGTTTTGAAAACTAGACACCTAAGGGAATCCAACATGGGGTGACTTGTGGGGCTCTGATCAGGTTCTGTTACCCAGAATCCTTTGCAAACCTCAAAATGTGGACAAAAAAACACTTTTTCCTCACATTTTGGTGACAGAAAGTTCTGGAATCTGAGAGGAGCCACAAATTCCCTTCCATTCAGCGTTCCCCCAAGTCTCCTGATAAAAATGATACCTCACTTGTGGGGGTAGGCCTAGTGACCACGACAGGAAATGCCCCAAAACACAACATGGACACATCACATTTTGACAAAGAAAACAGAGCTGTTTTTTGCAAAGTGCCTAGCTGTGGATTTTGGCCTCTAGCTCAGCAGGCACCTAGGGAAACCTAGCAAACCTGCACAGTTTTGAAAACTAGACACCTAGGGGAATCCAAGATGGGGTGACTTGTGGGGCTCTGATCAGGTTCTGTTACCCAGAATAATTTGCAAACCTCAAAATGTGGCCAAAAAAACACTTTTTAATCACATTTCGGTGACAGAAAGTTCTGGAATCTGAGAGGAGCCACAAATTTCCTTTCACCCACCGTTCCCCCAAGTCTCCTGATAAAAATGATACCTCACTTGTGGGGGTAGGCCTAGTGCCCTCAACAGGAAATGCCCCAAAACACAACATGGACACATCACATTTTGACAAAGAAAACAGAGCTGTTTTTTGCAAAGTGCCTAGCTGTGGATTTTGGCCTCTAGCTCAGCAGGCACCTCGGGAAACCTAGCAAACCTGCACAGTTTTGAAAACTAGACACCTAGGGGAATACAACATGGGGTGACTTGTGGGGCTCTGATCAGGTTCTGTTACCCAGAATCCTTTGCAAACCTCAAAATGTGGCAAAACAAAACTTTTTCCTCACATTTTGGTGACAGAACGTTCTGGAATCTGAGAGGAGCCACAAATTTCCTTCCACCCACCATTCCCCTAAGTCTCCTGATAACCATTATACCTCACTTGTGGGGGTAGGCCTAGTGCCCGCGACAGGAAATGCCCCAAAACACAACATGGACACTTCACATTTTGACAAAGAAAACAGAGTTGTTTTTTGCAAAGTGCCTACCTGTGGATTTTGGCCTCTAGCTCAGAAGGCACCTAGGGAAACCTAGCAAACCTGCACAGTTTTGAAAACTAGACACATAGGGGAATCCAACATGGGGAGACTTGTGGGGCTCTGATCAGGTTCTGTTACCCAGAATCCTTTGCAAACCTCAAAATGTGGCAAAAAAAACACTTTGCCCTCACATTTTGGTGACAGAACGTTCTGGAATCTGAGATGAGTCACAAATTCCCTTCCACCCAGCGTTCCCCCAAGTCTCCCGATAAAAATGATACCTCACTTGTAGGGGTAGGCCTAGTGTCCGCGACAGGAAATGCCCCAAAACACAACATGGACACATTACATTTCGACAAAGAAAACAGAGCTGTTTTTTGCAGGGTGCCTAGCTGTGGATTTTGGCCTCTAGCTCAGCAGGCGACTACGGAAACCTAGCAAACCTGCACAGTTTTGAAAACTAGACACCTAAGGGAATCCAACATGGGGTGACTTGTGGGGCTCTGATCAGGTTCTGTTACCCAGAATCCTTTGCAAACCTCAAAATGTTGCCAAAAAAGCACTTTTTCCTCACGTTTTGGTGACAGAAAGTTCTGGAATCTGAGAGGAGCCACACATTTCCTTCCACCCAGCATTCCCCCAAGTCTCCCGATAAAAATGATACCTCACTTGTGGGGGTATGCCTAGTACCCACGACAGGAAATGCCCCAAAACACAACATGGACACATCACATTTTGACAAAGAAAACAGAGCTGTTTTTTCCAAAGTGCCTAGCTGTGGATTTTGGCCTCTAGCTCAGCAGGCACCTAGGGAAACCTAGCAAATCTGCAGAGTTTTGAAAACTAGTCTCCTAGGGGAATCCAAGATGGGGTGACTTGTAGGGCTCTGATCAGGTTCTGTTACCCAGAATCCTTTGCAAACCTCAAAATGTGGCAAAAAAAACACTTTATAATCACATTTTGGTGACAGAACGTTCTGGAAACTGAGATGAGCCACAAATTCCTTTCCACGCAGCGTTCCCCCAAGTCTCTCGATAAAAATGATACCTCATTTGCAGGGGTAGGCCTAGTGCCCACGACAGGAAATGCCCCAAAACACAACATGGACACATCACATTTTGACAAAGAAAACAGAGCTGTTTTTTGCAAAGTGCCTAGCTGTGGATTTTGGCCTCTAGCTCAGCAGGCACCTAGGGAAACCTAGCAATCCTGCACAGTTTTGAAAACTAGACACCTAGGGAAATCCAAGGTGGGGTGACTTGTGGGGCTCTGATCAGGTTCTGTTAACCAGAATCCTTTGCAAACCTCAAAATGTGGCCAAAAAAACACTTTTTCCTCACATTTCGTTGACAGAAAGTCCTGGAATCTGAGAGGAGCCACACATTTCCTTCCACCCAGCGTTCCCCCAAGTCTCCCGATAAAAATGATACCTCACTTGTAGGGGTAGGCCTAGTGACCGCGACAGGAAATGCCCCAAAACACAACATGGACACATCACATTTTGACAAAGAAAACAGAGCTGTTATTTGCAAAGTGCCTAGCGGTGGATTTTGGCCTCTAGCTCAGAAGGCACCTAGGGAAACCTAGCAAACCTGCACAGTTTTGAAAACTAGACACCTTAGGGAATCCAACATGGGGTGACTTGTGAGGCTCTGATAAGGTTCTGTTACCCAGAATCCTTTGCAAACCTCAAAATGTGGCAAAAAAAACACTTTTTCCTCACATTTTGGTGACAGAAAGTTCTGGAATCTGAGAGGAGCCACAAATTCCCTTCCACTCAGCGTTCCCCCAAATCTCCTGATAAAAATGATACCTCACTTGTGGGGGTAGGCTTAGTGCCCACGACAGGAAATGCCCCAAAACACAACATGGACACATCACATTTTGACAAAGAAAACAGAGCTGTTTTTTGCAAAGTGCCTAGCTGTGGATTTTGGCCTCTAGCTCAGCAGGCACCTAGGGAAACCTAGCAAACCTGCACAGTTTTGAAAACTAGACACCTAGGGGAATCCAAGATGGGGTGACTTGTGGGGCTGTGATCAGGTTCTGTTACCCAGAATCCTTTGCAAACCTCAAAATGTGGCAAAAAAAAACAATTTTTCCTCACATTTTGGTGACAGAACGTTCTGGAATCTGAGAGGAGCCACAAATTCCCTTCCACCCAGCGTTCCCCCAAGTCTCCCGATAAAAATGATACCTCATTTGTAGGGGTAGGCCTAGTGCCCGCGACAGGAAATGCCCCAAAACACAACATGGACACATCACATTTTGACAAAGAAAACAGAGCTGTTTTTTGCAAAGTGCCTAGCTGTGCATTTTGGCCTGTAGCTCAGCAGGCACCTAGGGAAACCTAGCAAACCTGCACAGTTTTGAAAACTAGATACCTAGAGGAATCCAAGATGGGGTGACTTGTGGGGCTCTGATCAGGCTCTGTTACCCAGAATCCTTTGCAAACCTCAAAATGTGGCCAAAAAAACACTTTTTAATCACATTTCGGTGACAGAAAGTTCTGGAATCTGAGAGGAGCCACAAATTTCCTTTCACCCAGCGTTCCTCCAAGTCTCCCGATAACAATTACACCTCACTTGTGGGGGTAGGCCTAGTGCCCGCGACAGGAAATACCCCAAAACACAACATGGACACATCACATTTTGACAAAGAAAACAGAGCTGTTTCTTGCAAAGTGCCTAGCTGTGGATTTTGGCCTCTAGCTCAGAAGGCACCTAGGGAAACCTATCGAACCTGCACAGTTCTGAAAACTAGACACCTAGTGGAATCCAACATGGGGTTACTTGTGGGGCTGTGATTAGGTTCTGTTACCCAGAATCCTTTGCAGACCTCCAAATGTGGCAAAAAAAACACTTTTTCCTCACATTTTGGTGACAGAACGTTCTGGAATCTGAGAGGAGCCACAAATTCCCTTCCACCCAGCGTTCCCCGAAGTCTCTCGATAAAAATGATACCTCACTTGTGGGGGTAGGCCTAGTGCCCACGACAGGAAATGCCCCAAAACACAACATGGACACATCACATTATGACAAAGAAAACAGAGCTGTTTTTTGCAAAGTGCCTAGCTGTGGATTTTGGCCTCTAGCTCAGCAGGCACCTAGGTAAACCTAGCAAACCTGCACAGGTTTGAAAACTAGACACCTAGGGGAATCCAAGATGGGGTGACTTGTGGGGCTCTGATCAGGTTCTGTTGCCCAGAATCCTTGGCAAACCTCAAAATGTGGCCAAAAAAATACTTTTTCCTCACACTGTGGTGACAGAAAGTTCTGAAACCTGAGAGGAGCCACAAATGCCCTTCCACTCAGCGTTCCCCCAAGTCTCCTGATAAAAATGATACCTCACTTGTGGGGGTAGGCCTAGTGCCCACGACAGGAAATGCCCCAAAACACAACATGGACACATCACATTTTGACAAAGAAAACAGAGCTGTTTTTTGCAAAGTGCCTAGCTGTGGATTTTGGCCTCTAGCTCAGCAGGTACCTAGGGAAACCTAGCAAACCTGCACAGTTTTGAAAACTAGACACCTAGGGGAATCCAAGGTGGGGTGACTTGTGGGGCTCTGATCAGGTTCTGTTACCCAGAATCCTTTGCAAACCTCAAAATGTGGCCAAAAAAACACTTTTTCCTCACATTTCGTTGACAGAAAGTCCTGGAATCTGAGAGGAGCCACACATTTCCTTCCACCCAGCGTTCCCCCAAGTCTCCCGATAAAAATGATACCTCACTTGTAGGGGTAGGCCTAGTGTCCGCGACAGGAAATGCCCCAAAACACAACATGGACACATTACATTTCGACAAAGAAAACAGAGCTGTTTTTTGCAGGGTGCCTAGCTGTGGATATTGGCCTCTAGCTCAGCAGGCACCTAGGGAAACCTAGCAAACCTGCACAGTTTTGAAAACTAGACAGCTAAGGGAATCCAAAATGGGGTGACTTGTGGGGCTCTGATCAGGTTCTGTTACCCAGAATCCTTTGCAAACCTCAAAATGTGGCCAAAAAAACACTTTTTACTCACATTTCGTTGACAGAAAGTCCTGGAATCTGAGAGGAGCCACAAATTCCCTTCCACCCAGCATTCCCCCAAGTCTCCCGATAAAAATGATACCTCACTTGTGGGGGTAGGCCTAGTACCCCCGACAGGAAATGCCCCAAAACACAACATGGACACATCACATTTTGACAAAGAAAACAGAGCTGTTTTTTGCAGAGTGCCTAGCTGTGGATTTTGGCCTCTAGCTCAGCAGGCACCTAGGGAAACCTAGCAAACCTGCACAGTTTTGAAAACTAGACACCTAAGGGAATCCAACATGGGGTGACTTGTGGGGCTCTGATCAGGTTCTGTTACCCAGAATCCTTTGCAAACCTCAAAATGTGGCCAAAAAAACACTTTTTCCTCACATTTTGGTGACAGAAAGTTCTGGAATCTGAGAGGAGCCACAAATTCCCTTCCATTCAGCGTTCCCCCAAGTCTCCTGATAAAAATGATACCTCACTTGTAGGGGTAGGCCTAGTGCCCCCGACAGGAAATGCCCCAAAACACAACATGGACACATCACATTTTGACAAAGAAAACAGAGCTGTTTTTTGCAGAGTGCCTAGCTGTGGATTTTGGCTTCTAGCTCAGCAGGCACCTAGGGAAACCTAGCAATCCTGCACAGTTTTGAAAACTAGACACCTAGGGGAATCCAAGGTGGGGTGACTTGTGGGGCTCTGATCAGGTTCTGTTACCCAGAATCCTTTGCAAACCTCAAAATGTGGCCAAAAAAACACTTTTTCCTCACATTTCGGTGACAGAAAGTCCTGGAATCTGAGAGGAGCCACACATTATCTTCCACCCAGCGTTCCCTCAAGTCTCCCGATAAAAATGATACCTCACTTGTAGGGGTAGGCCTAGTGTCCGCGACAGGAAATGCCCCAAAACACAACATGGACACATTACATTTCGACAAAGAAAACAGAGCTGTTTTTTGCAGGGTGCCTAGCTGTGGATTTTGGCCTCTAGCTCAGCAGGCACCTAGGGAAACCTAGCAAACCTGCACAGTTTTGAAAACTAGACAGCTAAGGGAATCCAAAATGGGGTGACTTGTGGGGCTCTGATCAGGTTCTGTTACCCAGAATCCTTTGCAAACCTCAAAATGTGGCCAAAAAAACACTTTTTCCTCACATTTCGTTGACAGAAAGTCCTGGAATCTGAGAGGAGCCACAAATTCCCTTCCACCCAGCATTCCCCCAAGTCTCCCGATAAAAATGATACCTCACTTGTGGGGGTAGGCGTAGTGACCGCGACAGGAAATGCCCCAAAACACAACATGGACACATTACATTTCGACAAAGAAAACAGAGCTGTTTTTTGCAGGGTGCCTAGCTGTGGATTTTGGCCTCTAGCTCAGCAGGCACCTACGGAAACCTAGCAAACCTGCAGAGTTTTGAAAACTAGACAGCTAAGGGAATCCAACATGGGGTGACTTGTGGGGCTCTGATCAGGTTCTGTTACCCAGAATCCTTTGCAAACCTCAAAATGTGGCCAAAAAAACACTTTTTCCTCATGTTTTGGTGACAGAACGTTCTGGAATCTGAGAGGAGCCACAAATTCCCTTCCATCCAGCATTCCCCCAAGTCTCCCGATAAAAATGATACCTCACTTGTGGGGGTAGGCCTAGTACCCACGACAGGAAATGCCCCAAAACACAACATGGACACATCACATTTTGACAAAGAAAACAAAGCTGGTTTTTGCAAAGTGCCTAGCTGTGGATTTTGGCCTCTAGCTCAGCAGGTACCTAGGGAAACCTAGCAAACCTGCACAGTTTTGAAAACTAGACACCTAGGGGAATCCAAGGTGGGGTGACTTGTGGGGCTCTGATCAGGTTCTGTTACCCAGAATCCTTTGCAAACCTCAAAATGTGGCCAAAAAAACACTTTTTCCTCACATTTCGTTGACAGAAAGTCCTGGAATCTGAGAGGAGCCACACATTTCCTTCCACCCAGCGTTCCCCCAAGTCTCCCGATAAAAATGATACCTCACTTGTAGGGGTAGGCCTAGTGTCCGCGACAGGAAATGCCCCAAAACACAACATGGACACATTACATTTCGACAAAGAAAACAGAGCTGTTGTTTGCAGGGTGCCTAGCTGTGGATTTTGGCCTCTAGCTCAGCAGGCACCTAGGGAAACCTAGCAAACCTGCACAGTTTTGAAAACTAGACAGCTAAGGGAATCCAAAATGGGGTGACTTGTGGGGCTCTGATCAGGTTCTGTTACCCAGAATCCTTTGCAAACCTCAAAATGTGGCCAAAAAAACACTTTTTACTCACATTTCGTTGACAGAAAGTCCTGGAATCTGAGAGGAGCCACAAATTCCCTTCCACCCAGCATTCCCCCAAGTCTCCCGATAAAAATGATACCTCACTTGTGGGGGTAGGCCTAGTACCCCCGACAGGAAATGCCCCAAAACACAACATGGACACATCACATTTTGACAAAGAAAACAGAGCTGTTTTTTGCAGAGTGCCTAGCTGTGGATTTTGGCCTCTAGCTCAGCAGGCACCTAGGGAAACCTAGCAAACCTGCACAGTTTTGAAAACTAGACACCTAAGGGAATCCAACATGGGGTGACTTGTGGGGCTCTGATCAGGTTCTGTTACCCAGAATCCTTTGCAAACCTCAAAATGTGGCCAAAAAAACACTTTTTCCTCACATTTTGGTGACAGAAAGTTCTGGAATCTGAGAGGAGCCACAAATTCCCTTCCATTCAGCGTTCCCCCAAGTCTCCTGATAAAAATGATACCTCACTTGTGGGGGTAGGCCTAGTGACCACGACAGGAAATGCCCCAAAACACAACATGGACACATCACATTTTGACAAAGAAAACAGAGCTGTTTTTTGCAAAGTGCCTAGCTGTGGATTTTGGCCTCTAGCTCAGCAGGCACCTAGGGAAACCTAGCAAACCTGCACAGTTTTGAAAACTAGACACCTAGGGGAATCCAAGATGGGGTGACTTGTGGGGCTCTGATCAGGTTCTGTTACGCAAAATCCTTTGCAAACCTCAAAATGTGGCCCAAAAAACACCTTTTCCTCACATTTCGGTGACAGAAAGTTCTGGAATCTGAGAGGAGCCACACATTTCCTTCCACCCAGCGTTCCCCCAAGTCTCCTGATAAAAATGATACCTCACTTGTGGGGGTAGGCCTAGTGCCCAGGACAGGAAATGCCCCAAAACACAACATGGACACATCACATTTTGACAGAGAAAACAGAGCTGTTTTTAGCAAAGTGCCTAGCTGTGGATTTTGTCCTCTAGTTCAGCAGGCACCTAGGGAAACCTAGCAAACCTGCACAGTTTTGAAAACTAGACACCTAGGGGAATCCAAGATGGGGTGACTTGTGGGGCTCTGATCAGGTTCTGTTACGCAAAATCCTTTGCAATCCTCAAAATGTGGCCCAAAAAACACCTTTTCCTCACATTTCGGTGACAGAAAGTTCTGGAATCTGAGAGGAGCCACACATTTCCTTCCACCCAGCGTTCCCCCAAGTCTCCCGATAAAAATGATACCTCACTTGTGGGGGTAGGCCTAGTGCCCACGACAGGAAATGCCCCAAAACACAACATGGACACATCACATTTTGACAAAGAAAACAGAGCTGTTTTTTGCAAAGTGCCTAGCTGTGGATTTTGGCCTCTAGCTCAGAAGGCACCTAGGGAAACCTAGCAAACCTGCACAGTTTTGAAAACTAGACACCTAGGGGAATCCAAGATGGGGTGACTTGTGGGGCTCTGATCAGGTTCTGTTACCCAGAATCCTTTGCAAACCTCAAAATGCAGCCAAAAAAACACTTTTTCCTCCCATTTCGGAGACAGAAAGTCCTGGAATCTGAGAGGAGCCACACATTTCCTTCCACCCAGCGTTCCCCCAAGTCTCCCGATAAAAATGATACCTCACTTGTAGTGGTAGGCGTAGTGACCGCGACAGGAAATGCCCCAAAACACAACATGCACACATTACATTTCGACAAAGAAAACAGAGCTGTTTTTTGCAGGGTGCCTAGCTGTGGATTTTGGCCTCTAGCTCAGCAGGCACCTACGGAAACCTAGCAAACCTGCACAGTTTTGAAAACTAGACAGCTAAGGGAATCCAACATGGGGTGACATGTGGGGCTCTGATCAGGTTCTGTTACCCAGAATCCTTTGCAAACCTCAAAATGTGGCCAAAAAAACACTTTTTCCTCATGTTTTGGTGACAGAACGTTCTGGAATCTGAGAGGAGCCACAAATTCCCTTCCATCCAGCATTCCCCCAAGTCTCCCGATAAAAATGATACCTCACTTGTGGGGGTAGGCCTAGTACCCACGACAGGAAATGCCCCAAAACACAACATGGACACATCACATTTTGACAAAGAAAACAAAGCTGGTTTTTGCAAAGTGCCTAGCTGTGGATTTTGGCCTCTAGCTCAGCAGGTACCTAGGGAAACCTAGCAAACCTGCACAGTTTTGAAAACTAGACACCTAGGGGAATCCAAGGTGGGGTGACTTGTGGGGCTCTGATCAGGTTCTGTTACCCAGAATCCTTTGCAAACCTCAAAATGTGGCCAAAAAAACACTTTTTACTCACATTTCGTTGACAGAAAGTCCTGGAATCTGAGAGGAGCCACAAATTCCCTTCCACCCAGCATTCCCCCAAGTCTCCCGATAAAAATGATACCTCACTTGTGGGGGTAGGCCTAGTACCCCCGACAGGAAATGCCCCTAAACACAACATGGACACATCACATTTTGACAAAGAAAACAGAGCTGTTTTTTGCAGAGTGCCTAGCTGTGGATTTTGGCCTCTAGCTCAGCAGGCACCTAGGGAAACCTAGCAAACCTGCACAGTTTTGAAAACTAGACACCTAAGGGAATCCAACATGGGGTGACTTGTGGGGCTCTGATCAGGTTCTGTTACCCAGAATCCTTTGCAAACCTCAAAATGTGGCCAAAAAAACACTTTTTCCTCACATTTTGGTGACAGAAAGTTCTGGAATCTGAGAGGAGCCACAAAATCCCTTCCACTCAGCGTTCCCCCAAGTCTCCCGATAAAAATGATACCTCACTTGTGGGGGTAGGCCTAGTGACCACGACAGGAAATGCCCCAAAACACAACATGGACACATCACATTTTGACAAAGAAAACAGAGCTGTTTTTTGCAAAGTGCCTAGCTGTGGATTTTGGCATCTAGCTCAGCAGGCACCTAGGGAAACCTAGCAAACCTGCACAGTTTTGAAAACTAGACACCTAGGGGAATACAACATGGGGTGACTTGTGGGGCTCTGATCAGGTTCTGTTACCCAGAATCCTTTGCAAACCTCAAAATGTGGCAAAACAAAACTTTTTCCTCACATTTTGGTGACAGAACGTTCTGGAATCTGAGAGGAGCCACACATTTCCTTCCACCCAGCGTTCCCCCAAGTCTCCCGATAAAAATGATACCTCACTTGTAGGGGTAGGCCTAGTGTCCGCGACAGGAAATGCCCCAAAACACAACATGGACACATTACATTTCGACAAAGAAAACAGAGCTGTTTTTTGCAGGGTGCCTAGCTGTGGATTTTGGCCTCTAGCTCAGCAGGCACCTATGGAAACCTAGCAAACCTGCACAGTTGTGAAAACTAGACAGCTAAGGGAATCCAAAATGGGGTTACTTGTGGGGCTCTGATCAGGTTCTGTTACCCAGAATCCTTTGCAAACCTCAAAATGTGGCCAAAAAAACACTTTTTCCTCACATTTCGTTGACAGAAAGTCCTGGAATCTGAGAGGAGCCACAAATTCCCTTCCACCCAGCATTCCCCCAAGTCTCCCGATAAAAATGATACCTCACTTGTGGGGGTAGGCCTAGTACCCCCGACAGGAAATGCCCCAAAACACAACATGGACACATCACATTTTGACAAAGAAAACAGAGCTGTTTTTTGCAGAGTGCCTAGCTGTGGATTTTGGCCTCTAGCTCAGCAGGCACCTAGGGAAACCTAGCAAACCTGCACAGTTTTGAAAACTAGACACCTAAGGGAATTTAACATGGGGTGACTTGTGGGGCTCTGATCAGGTTCTGTTACCCAGAATCCTTTGCAAACCTCAAAATGTGGCCAAAAAAAACCTTTTTCCTCACATTTTGGTGACAGAAAGTTCTGGAATCTGAGAGGAGCCACAAATTCCCTTCCATTCACCGTTCCCCCAAGTCTCCTGATAAAAATGATACCTCACTTGTGGGTTTAGGCCTAGTGACCACGACAGGAAATGCCCCAAAACACAACATGGACACATCACATTTTGACAAAGAAAACAGAGCTGTTTTTTGCAAAGTGCCTAGCTGTGGATTTTGGCCTCTAGCTCAGCAGGCACCTAGGGAAACCTAGCAAACCTGCACAGTTTTGAAAACTAGACACCTAGGGGAATCCAAGATGGGGTGACTTGTGGGGCTCTGATCAGGTTCTGTTACCCAGAATAATTTGCAAACCTCAAAATGTGGCCAAAAAAACACTTTTTAATCACATTTCGGTGACAGAAAGTTCTGGAATCTGAGAGGAGCCACAAATTTCCTTTCACCCACCGTTCCCCCAAGTCTCCTGATAAAAATGATACCTCACTTGTGGGGGTAGGCCTAGTGCCCACAACAGGAAATGCCCCAAAACACAACATGGACACATCACATTTTGACAAAGAAAACAGAGCTGTTTTTTGCAAAGTGCCTAGCTGTGGATTTTGGCCTCTAGCTCAGCAGGCACATAGGGAAACCTAGCAAACCTGCACAGTTTTGAAAACTAGACACCTAGGGGAATCCAACATCGGGTGACTTGTGGGGCTCTGATCAGGTTCTGTTACCCAGAATCCTTTGCAAACCTCAAAATGTGGCAAAACAAAACTTTTTCCTCACATTTTGGTGACAGAACGTTCTGGAATCTGAGAGGAGCCACAAATTTCCTTCCACCCACCATTCCCCTAAGTCTCCCGATAACCATTATACCTCAATTGTGGGGGTAGGCCTAGTGCCCGCGACAGGAAATGCCCCAAAACACAACATGGACACATCACATTTTGACAAAGAAAACAGAGCTGTTTTTTGCAAAGTGCCTACCTGTGGATTTTGGCCTCTAGCTCAGAAGGCACCTAGGGAAACCTAGCAAACCTGCACAGTTTTGAAAACTAGACACATAGGGGAATCCAACATGGGGAGACTTGTGGGGCTCTGATCAGGTTCTGTTACCCAGAATCCTTTGCAAACCTCAAAATGTGGCAAAAAAAACACTTTTTCCTCATGTTTTGGTGACAGAACGTTCTGGAATCTGAGAGGAGCCACAAATTCCCTTCCATCCAGCATTCCCCCAAGTCTCCCGATAAAAATGATACCTCACTTGTGGGGGTAGGCCTAGTACCCACGACAGGAAATGCCCCAAAACACAACATGGACACATCACATTTTGACAAAGAAAACAAAGCTGGTTTTTGCAAAGTGCCTAGCTGTGGATTTTGGCCTCTAGCTCAGCAGGTACCTAGGGAAACCTAGCAAACCTGCACAGTTTTGAAAACTAGACACCTAGGGGAATCCAAGGTGGGGTGACTTGTGGGGCTCTGATCAGGTTCTGTTACCCAGAATCCTTTGCAAACCTCAAAATGTGGCCAAAAAAACACTTTTTCCTCACATTTCGTTGACAGAAAGTCCTGGAATCTGAGAGGAGCCACACATTTCCTTCCACCCAGCGTTCCCCCAAGTCTCCCGATAAAAATGATACCTCACTTGTAGGGGTAGGCCTAGTGTCCGCGACAGGAAATGCCCCAAAACACAACATGGACACATTACATTTCGACAAAGAAAACAGAGCTGTTGTTTGCAGGGTGCCTAGCTGTGGATTTTGGCCTCTAGCTCAGCAGGCACCTAGGGAAACCTAGCAAACCTGCACAGTTTTGAAAACTAGACAGCTAAGGGAATCCAAAATGGGGTGACTTGTGGGGCTCTGATCAGGTTCTGTTACCCAGAATCCTTTGCAAACCTCAAAATGTGGCCAAAAAAACACTTTTTACTCACATTTCGTTGACAGAAAGTCCTGGAATCTGAGAGGAGCCACAAATTCCCTTCCACCCAGCATTCCCCCAAGTCTCCCGATAAAAATGATACCTCACTTGTGGGGGTAGGCCTAGTACCCCCGACAGGAAATGCCCCAAAACACAACATGGACACATCACATTTTGACAAAGAAAACAGAGCTGTTTTTTGCAGAGTGCCTAGCTGTGGATTTTGGCCTCTAGCTCAGCAGGCACCTAGGGAAACCTAGCAAACCTGCACAGTTTTGAAAACTAGACACCTAAGGGAATCCAACATGGGGTGACTTGTGGGGCTCTGATCAGGTTCTGTTACCCAGAATCCTTTGCAAACCTCAAAATGTGGCCAAAAAAACACTTTTTCCTCACATTTTGGTGACAGAAAGTTCTGGAATCTGAGAGGAGCCACAAATTCCCTTCCATTCAGCGTTCCCCCAAGTCTCCTGATAAAAATGATACCTCACTTGTGGGGGTAGGCCTAGTGACCACGACAGGAAATGCCCCAAAACACAACATGGACACATCACATTTTGACAAAGAAAACAGAGCTGTTTTTTGCAAAGTGCCTAGCTGTGGATTTTGGCCTCTAGCTCAGCAGGCACCTAGGGAAACCTAGCAAACCTGCACAGTTTTGAAAACTAGACACCTAGGGGAATCCAAGATGGGGTGACTTGTGGGGCTCTGATCAGGTTCTGTTACGCAAAATCCTTTGCAAACCTCAAAATGTGGCCCAAAAAACACCTTTTCCTCACATTTCGGTGACAGAAAGTTCTGGAATCTGAGAGGAGCCACACATTTCCTTCCACCCAGCGTTCCCCCAAGTCTCCTGATAAAAATGATACCTCACTTGTGGGGGTAGGCCTAGTGCCCAGGACAGGAAATGCCCCAAAACACAACATGGACACATCACATTTTGACAGAGAAAACAGAGCTGTTTTTAGCAAAGTGCCTAGCTGTGGATTTTGTCCTCTAGTTCAGCAGGCACCTAGGGAAACCTAGCAAACCTGCACAGTTTTGAAAACTAGACACCTAGGGGAATCCAAGATGGGGTGACTTGTGGGGCTCTGATCAGGTTCTGTTACGCAAAATCCTTTGCAATCCTCAAAATGTGGCCCAAAAAACACCTTTTCCTCACATTTCGGTGACAGAAAGTTCTGGAATCTGAGAGGAGCCACACATTTCCTTCCACCCAGCGTTCCCCCAAGTCTCCCGATAAAAATGATACCTCACTTGTGGGGGTAGGCCTAGTGCCCACGACAGGAAATGCCCCAAAACACAACATGGACACATCACATTTTGACAAAGAAAACAGAGCTGTTTTTTGCAAAGTGCCTAGCTGTGGATTTTGGCCTCTAGCTCAGAAGGCACCTAGGGAAACCTAGCAAACCTGCACAGTTTTGAAAACTAGACACCTAGGGGAATCCAAGATGGGGTGACTTGTGGGGCTCTGATCAGGTTCTGTTACCCAGAATCCTTTGCAAACCTCAAAATGCAGCCAAAAAAACACTTTTTCCTCCCATTTCGGAGACAGAAAGTCCTGGAATCTGAGAGGAGCCACACATTTCCTTCCACCCAGCGTTCCCCCAAGTCTCCCGATAAAAATGATACCTCACTTGTAGTGGTAGGCGTAGTGACCGCGACAGGAAATGCCCCAAAACACAACATGCACACATTACATTTCGACAAAGAAAACAGAGCTGTTTTTTGCAGGGTGCCTAGCTGTGGATTTTGGCCTCTAGCTCAGCAGGCACCTACGGAAACCTAGCAAACCTGCACAGTTTTGAAAACTAGACAGCTAAGGGAATCCAACATGGGGTGACATGTGGGGCTCTGATCAGGTTCTGTTACCCAGAATCCTTTGCAAACCTCAAAATGTGGCCAAAAAAACACTTTTTCCTCATGTTTTGGTGACAGAACGTTCTGGAATCTGAGAGGAGCCACAAATTCCCTTCCATCCAGCATTCCCCCAAGTCTCCCGATAAAAATGATACCTCACTTGTGGGGGTAGGCCTAGTACCCACGACAGGAAATGCCCCAAAACACAACATGGACACATCACATTTTGACAAAGAAAACAAAGCTGGTTTTTGCAAAGTGCCTAGCTGTGGATTTTGGCCTCTAGCTCAGCAGGTACCTAGGGAAACCTAGCAAACCTGCACAGTTTTGAAAACTAGACACCTAGGGGAATCCAAGGTGGGGTGACTTGTGGGGCTCTGATCAGGTTCTGTTACCCAGAATCCTTTGCAAACCTCAAAATGTGGCCAAAAAAACACTTTTTACTCACATTTCGTTGACAGAAAGTTCTGGAATCTGAGAGGAGCCACAAATTCCCTTCCATTCAGCGTTCCCCCAAGTCTCCTGATAAAAATGATACCTCACTTGTAGGGGTAGGCCTAGTGCCCCCGACAGGAAATGCCCCAAAACACAACATGGACACATCACATTTTGACAAAGAAAACAGAGCTGTTTTTTGCAGAGTGCCTAGCTGTGGATTTTGGCCTCTAGTTCAGCAGGCACCTAGGGAAACCTAGCAAACCTGCACAGTTTTGAAAACTAGACACCTAGGGGAATCCAAGATGGGGTGACTTGTGGGGCTCTGATCAGGTTCTGTTACCCAGAATCCTTTGCAAACCTCAAAATGTGGCCAAAAAAACACTTTTTCCTCACATTTTGGTGACAGAAAGTTCTGGAATCTGAGAGGAGCCACAAATTCCCTTCCATTCAGCGTTCCCCCAAGTCTCCTGATAAAAATGATACCTCACTTGTAGGGGTAGGCCTAGTGCCCCCGACAGGAAATGCCCCAAAACACAACATGGACACATCACATTTTGACAAAGAAAACAGAGCTGTTTTTTGCAGAGTGCCTAGCTGTGGATTTTGGCTTCTAGCTCAGCAGGCACCTAGGGAAACCTAGCAATCCTGCACAGTTTTGAAAACTAGACACCTAGGGGAATCCAAGGTGGGGTGACTTGTGGGGCTCTGATCAGGTTCTGTTACCCAGAATCCTTTGCAAACCTCAAAATGTGGCCAAAAAACCACTTTTTCCTCACATTTCGGTGACAGAAAGTCCTGGAATCTGAGAGGAGCCACACATTATCTTCCACCCAGCGTTCCCTCAAGTCTCCCGATAAAAATGATACCTCACTTGTAGGGGTAGGCCTAGTGTCCGCGACAGGAAATGCCCCAAAACACAACATGGACACATTACATTTCGACAAAGAAAACAGAGCTGTTTTTTGCAGGGTGCCTAGCTGTGGATTTTGGCCTCTAGCTCAGCAGGCACCTAGGGAAACCTAGCAAACCTGCACAGTTTTGAAAACTAGACAGCTAAGGGAATCCAAAATGGGGTGACTTGTGGGGCTCTGATCAGGTTCTGTTACCCAGAATCCTTTGCAAACCTCAAAATGTGGCCAAAAAAACACTTTTTCCTCACATTTCGTTGACAGAAAGTCCTGGAATCTGAGAGGAGCCACAAATTCCCTTCCACCCAGCATTCCCCCAAGTCTCCCGATAAAAATGATACCTCACTTGTGGGGGTAGGCGTAGTGACCGCGACAGGAAATGCCCCAAAACACAACATGGACACATTACATTTCGACAAAGAAAACAGAGCTGTTTTTTGCAGGGTGCCTAGCTGTGGATTTTGGCCTCTAGCTCAGCAGGCACCTACGGAAACCTAGCAAACCTGCAGAGTTTTGAAAACTAGACAGCTAAGGGAATCCAACATGGGGTGACTTGTGGGGCTCTGATCAGGTTCTGTTACCCAGAATCCTTTGCAAACCTCAAAATGTGGCCAAAAAAACACTTTTTCCTCATGTTTTGGTGACAGAACGTTCTGGAATCTGAGAGGAGCCACAAATTCCCTTCCATCCAGCATTCCCCCAAGTCTCCCGATAAAAATGATACCTCACTTGTGGGGGTAGGCCTAGTACCCACGACAGGAAATGCCCCAAAACACAACATGGACACATCACATTTTGACAAAGAAAACAAAGCTGGTTTTTGCAAAGTGCCTAGCTGTGGATTTTGGCCTCTAGCTCAGCAGGTACCTAGGGAAACCTAGCAAACCTGCACAGTTTTGAAAACTAGACACCTAGGGGAATCCAAGGTGGGGTGACTTGTGGGGCTCTGATCAGGTTCTGTTACCCAGAATCCTTTGCAAACCTCAAAATGTGGCCAAAAAAACACTTTTTCCTCACATTTCGTTGACAGAAAGTCCTGGAATCTGAGAGGAGCCACACATTTCCTTCCACCCAGCGTTCCCCCAAGTCTCCCGATAAAAATGATACCTCACTTGTAGGGGTAGGCCTAGTGTCCGCGACAGGAAATGCCCCAAAACACAACATGGACACATTACATTTCGACAAAGAAAACAGAGCTGTTGTTTGCAGGGTGCCTAGCTGTGGATTTTGGCCTCTAGCTCAGCAGGCACCTAGGGAAACCTAGCAAACCTGCACAGTTTTGAAAACTAGACAGCTAAGGGAATCCAAAATGGGGTGACTTGTGGGGCTCTGATCAGGTTCTGTTACCCAGAATCCTTTGCAAACCTCAAAATGTGGCCAAAAAAACACTTTTTACTCACATTTCGTTGACAGAAAGTCCTGGAATCTGAGAGGAGCCACAAATTCCCTTCCACCCAGCATTCCCCCAAGTCTCCCGATAAAAATGATACCTCACTTGTGGGGGTAGGCCTAGTACCCCCGACAGGAAATGCCCCAAAACACAACATGGACACATCACATTTTGACAAAGAAAACAGAGCTGTTTTTTGCAGAGTGCCTAGCTGTGGATTTTGGCCTCTAGCTCAGCAGGCACCTAGGGAAACCTAGCAAACCTGCACAGTTTTGAAAACTAGACACCTAAGGGAATCCAACATGGGGTGACTTGTGGGGCTCTGATCAGGTTCTGTTACCCAGAATCCTTTGCAAACCTCAAAATGTGGCCAAAAAAACACTTTTTCCTCACATTTTGGTGACAGAAAGTTCTGGAATCTGAGAGGAGCCACAAATTCCCTTCCATTCAGCGTTCCCCCAAGTCTCCTGATAAAAATGATACCTCACTTGTGGGGGTAGGCCTAGTGACCACGACAGGAAATGCCCCAAAACACAACATGGACACATCACATTTTGACAAAGAAAACAGAGCTGTTTTTTGCAAAGTGCCTAGCTGTGGATTTTGGCCTCTAGCTCAGCAGGCACCTAGGGAAACCTAGCAAACCTGCACAGTTTTGAAAACTAGACACCTAGGGGAATCCAAGATGGGGTGACTTGTGGGGCTCTGATCAGGTTCTGTTACGCAAAATCCTTTGCAAACCTCAAAATGTGGCCCAAAAAACACCTTTTCCTCACATTTCGGTGACAGAAAGTTCTGGAATCTGAGAGGAGCCACACATTTCCTTCCACCCAGCGTTCCCCCAAGTCTCCTGATAAAAATGATACCTCACTTGTGGGGGTAGGCCTAGTGCCCAGGACAGGAAATGCCCCAAAACACAACATGGACACATCACATTTTGACAGAGAAAACAGAGCTGTTTTTAGCAAAGTGCCTAGCTGTGGATTTTGTCCTCTAGTTCAGCAGGCACCTAGGGAAACCTAGCAAACCTGCACAGTTTTGAAAACTAGACACCTAGGGGAATCCAAGATGGGGTGACTTGTGGGGCTCTGATCAGGTTCTGTTACGCAAAATCCTTTGCAATCCTCAAAATGTGGCCCAAAAAACACCTTTTCCTCACATTTCGGTGACAGAAAGTTCTGGAATCTGAGAGGAGCCACACATTTCCTTCCACCCAGCGTTCCCCCAAGTCTCCCGATAAAAATGATACCTCACTTGTGGGGGTAGGCCTAGTGCCCACGACAGGAAATGCCCCAAAACACAACATGGACACATCACATTTTGACAAAGAAAACAGAGCTGTTTTTTGCAAAGTGCCTAGCTGTGGATTTTGGCCTCTAGCTCAGAAGGCACCTAGGGAAACCTAGCAAACCTGCACAGTTTTGAAAACTAGACACCTAGGGGAATCCAAGATGGGGTGACTTGTGGGGCTCTGATCAGGTTCTGTTACCCAGAATCCTTTGCAAACCTCAAAATGCAGCCAAAAAAACACTTTTTCCTCCCATTTCGGAGACAGAAAGTCCTGGAATCTGAGAGGAGCCACACATTTCCTTCCACCCAGCGTTCCCCCAAGTCTCCCGATAAAAATGATACCTCACTTGTAGTGGTAGGCGTAGTGACCGCGACAGGAAATGCCCCAAAACACAACATGCACACATTACATTTCGACAAAGAAAACAGAGCTGTTTTTTGCAGGGTGCCTAGCTGTGGATTTTGGCCTCTAGCTCAGCAGGCACCTACGGAAACCTAGCAAACCTGCACAGTTTTGAAAACTAGACAGCTAAGGGAATCCAACATGGGGTGACATGTGGGGCTCTGATCAGGTTCTGTTACCCAGAATCCTTTGCAAACCTCAAAATGTGGCCAAAAAAACACTTTTTCCTCATGTTTTGGTGACAGAACGTTCTGGAATCTGAGAGGAGCCACAAATTCCCTTCCATCCAGCATTCCCCCAAGTCTCCCGATAAAAATGATACCTCACTTGTGGGGGTAGGCCTAGTACCCACGACAGGAAATGCCCCAAAACACAACATGGACACATCACATTTTGACAAAGAAAACAAAGCTGGTTTTTGCAAAGTGCCTAGCTGTGGATTTTGGCCTCTAGCTCAGCAGGTACCTAGGGAAACCTAGCAAACCTGCACAGTTTTGAAAACTAGACACCTAGGGGAATCCAAGGTGGGGTGACTTGTGGGGCTCTGATCAGGTTCTGTTACCCAGAATCCTTTGCAAACCTCAAAATGTGGCCAAAAAAACACTTTTTACTCACATTTCGTTGACAGAAAGTCCTGGAATCTGAGAGGAGCCACAAATTCCCTTCCACCCAGCATTCCCCCAAGTCTCCCGATAAAAATGATACCTCACTTGTGGGGGTAGGCCTAGTACCCCCGACAGGAAATGCCCCAAAACACAACATGGACACATCACATTTTGACAAAGAAAACAGAGCTGTTTTTTGCAGAGTGCCTAGCTGTGGATTTTGGCCTCTAGCTCAGCAGGCACCTAGGGAAACCTAGCAAACCTGCACAGTTTTGAAAACTAGACACCTAAGGGAATCCAACATGGGGTGACTTGTGGGGCTCTGATCAGGTTCTGTTACCCAGAATCCTTTGCAAACCTCAAAATGTGGCCAAAAAAACACTTTTTCCTCACATTTTGGTGACAGAAAGTTCTGGAATCTGAGAGGAGCCACAAATTCCCTTCCACTCAGCGTTCCCCCAAGTCTCCTGATAAAAATGATACCTCACTTGTGGGGGTAGGCCTAGTGACCACGACAGGAAATGCCCCAAAACACAACATGGACACATCACATTTTGACAAAGAAAACAGAGCTGTTTTTTGCAAAGTGCCTAGCTGTGGATTTTGGCATCTAGCTCAGCAGGCACCTAGGGAAACCTAGCAAACCTGCACAGTTTTGAAAACTAGACACCTAGGGGAATACAACATGGGGTGACTTGTGGGGCTCTGATCAGGTTCTGTTACCCAGAATCCTTTGCAAACCTCAAAATGTGGCAAAACAAAACTTTTTCCTCACATTTTGGTGACAGAACGTTCTGGAATCTGAGAGGAGCCACACATTTCCTTCCACCCAGCGTTCCCCCAAGTCTCCCGATAAAAATGATACCTCACTTGTAGGGGTAGGCCTAGTGTCCGCGACAGGAAATGCCCCAAAACACAACATGGACACATTACATTTCGACAAAGAAAACAGAGCTGTTTTTTGCAGGGTGCCTAGCTGTGGATTTTGGCCTCTAGCTCAGCAGGCACCTATGGAAACCTAGCAAACCTGCACAGTTGTGAAAACTAGACAGCTAAGGGAATCCAAAATGGGGTTACTTGTGGGGCTCTGATCAGGTTCTGTTACCCAGAATCCTTTGCAAACCTCAAAATGTGGCCAAAAAAACACTTTTTCCTCACATTTCGTTGACAGAAAGTCCTGGAATCTGAGAGGAGCCACAAATTCCCTTCCACCCAGCATTCCCCCAAGTCTCCCGATAAAAATGATACCTCACTTGTGGGGGTAGGCCTAGTACCCCCGACAGGAAATGCCCCAAAACACAACATGGACACATCACATTTTGACAAAGAAAACAGAGCTGTTTTTTGCAGAGTGCCTAGCTGTGGATTTTGGCCTCTAGCTCAGCAGGCACCTAGGGAAACCTAGCAAACCTGCACAGTTTTGAAAACTAGACACCTAAGGGAATTTAACATGGGGTGACTTGTGGGGCTCTGATCAGGTTCTGTTACCCAGAATCCTTTGCAAACCTCAAAATGTGGCCAAAAAAAACCTTTTTCCTCACATTTTGGTGACAGAAAGTTCTGGAATCTGAGAGGAGCCACAAATTCCCTTCCATTCACCGTTCCCCCAAGTCTCCTGATAAAAATGATACCTCACTTGTGGGGGTAGGCCTAGTGACCACGACAGGAAATGCCCCAAAACACAACATGGACACATCACATTTTGACAAAGAAAACAGAGCTGTTTTTTGCAAAGTGCCTAGCTGTGGATTTTGGCCTCTAGCTCAGCAGGCACCTAGGGAAACCTAGCAAACCTGCACAGTTTTGAAAACTAGACACCTAGGGGAATCCAAGATGGGGTGACTTGTGGGGCTCTGATCAGGTTCTGTTACCCAGAATAATTTGCAAACCTCAAAATGTGGCCAAAAAAACACTTTTTAATCACATTTCGGTGACAGAAAGTTCTGGAATCTGAGAGGAGCCACAAATTTCCTTTCACCCACCGTTCCCCCAAGTCTCCTGATAAAAATGATACCTCACTTGTGGGGGTAGGCCTAGTGCCCACAACAGGAAATGCCCCAAAACACAACATGGACACATCACATTTTGACAAAGAAAACAGAGCTGTTTTTTGCAAAGTGCCTAGCTGTGGATTTTGGCCTCTAGCTCAGCAGGCACATAGGGAAACCTAGCAAACCTGCACAGTTTTGAAAACTAGACACCTAGGGGAATCCAACATCGGGTGACTTGTGGGGCTCTGATCAGGTTCTGTTACCCAGAATCCTTTGCAAACCTCAAAATGTGGCAAAACAAAACTTTTTCCTCACATTTTGGTGACAGAACGTTCTGGAATCTGAGAGGAGCCACAAATTTCCTTCCACCCACCATTCCCCTAAGTCTCCCGATAACCATTATACCTCAATTGTGGGGGTAGGCCTAGTGCCCGCGACAGGAAATGCCCCAAAACACAACATGGACACATCACATTTTGACAAAGAAAACAGAGCTGTTTTTTGCAAAGTGCCTACCTGTGGATTTTGGCCTCTAGCTCAGAAGGCACCTAGGGAAACCTAGCAAACCTGCACAGTTTTGAAAACTAGACACATAGGGGAATCCAACATGGGGAGACTTGTGGGGCTCTGATCAGGTTCTGTTACCCAGAATCCTTTGCAAACCTCAAAATGTGGCAAAAAAAACACTTTTTCCTCACATTTTGGTGACAGAACGTTCTGGAATCTGAGATGAGTCACAAATTCCCTTCCATCCAGCGTTCCCCCAAGTCTCCCGATAAAAATGATACCTCACTTGTAGGGGTAGGCCTAGTGTCCGCGACAGGAAATGCCCCAAAACACAACATGGACACATTACATTTCGACAAAGAAAACAGAGCTGTTTTTTGCAGGGTGCCTAGCTGTGGATTTTGGCCTCTAGCTCAGCAGGCGCCTACGGAAACCTAGCAATCCTGCACAGTTTTGAAAACTAGACACCTAAGGGAATCCAACATGGGGTGACTTGTGGGGCTCTGATCAGGTTCTGTTACCCAGCATCCTTTGCAAACCTCAAAATGTTGCCAAAAAAACACTTTTTCCTCACGTTTTGGTGACAGAAAGTTCTGGAATCTGAGAGGAGCCACACATTTCCATCCACCCAGCATTCCCCCAAGTCTCCCGATAAAAATGATACCTCACTTGTGGGGGTATGCCTAGTACCCACGACAGGAAATGCCCCAAAACACAACATGGACACATCACATTTTGACAAAGAAAACAGAGCTTTTTTTTCCAAAGTGCCTAGCTGTGGATTTTGGACTCTAGCTCAGCAGGCACCTAGGGAAACCTAGCAAATCTGCAGAGTTTTGAAAACTAGTCTCCTAGGGGAATCCAAGATGGGGTGACTTGTAGGGCTCTGATCAGGTTCTGTTACCCAGAATCCTTTGCAAACCTCAAAATGTGGCAAAAAAAACACTTTATCCTCACATTTTGGTGACAGAACGGTCTGGAAACTGAGATGAGCCACAAATTCCTTTCCACCCAGCGTTCCCCCAAGTCTCTTGATAAAAATGATACCTCATTTGCAGGGGTAGGCCTAGTGCCCACGACAGGAAATGCCCCAAAACACAACATGGACACATCACATTTTGACAAAGAAAACAGAGCTGTTTTTTGCAAAGTGCCTAGCTGTGGATTTTGGCCTCTAGCACAGCAGGCACCTAGGGAAACCTAGCAAACCTGCACAGTTTTGAAAACTAGACACCTAGGGGAATCCAAGGTGGGGTGACTTGTGGGGCTCTGATCAGGTTCTGTTAACCAGAATCCTTTGCAAACCTCAAAATGTGGCCAAAAAAACACTTTTTCCTCACATTTCATTGACAGAAAGTCTTGGAATCTGAGAGGAGCCACACATTTCCTTCCACCCAGCGTTCCCCCAAGTCTCCCGATAAAAATGATACCTCACTTGTAGGGGTAGGCCTAGTGACCGCGACAGGAAATGCCCCAAAACACAACATGGACACATTACATTTCGACAAAGAAAACAGAGCTGTTGTTTGCAGGGTGCCTAGCTGTGGATTTTGGCCTCTAGCTCAGCAGGCACCTAGGGAAACCTAGCAAACCTGCACAGTTTTGAAAACTAGACAGCTAAGGGAATCCAACATGGGGTGACTTGTGGGGCTCTGATCAGGTTCTGTTACCCAGAATCCTTTGCAAACCTCAAAATGTGGCCAAAAAAACACTTTTTCCTCACATTTCGTTGACAGAAAGTCCTGGAATCTGAGAGGAACCACAATTTCCCTTCCACCCAGCATTCCCCCAAGTCTCCCGATAAAAATGATACCTCACTTGTGGGGGTAGGCCTAGTACCCCCGACAGGAAATGCCCCAAAACACAACATGGACACATCACATTTTGACAAAGAAAACAGAGCTGTTTTTTGCAAAGTGCCTAGCTGTGGATTTTGGCCTCTAGCTCAGCAGACACCTAGGTAAACCTAGCAAACCTGCACAGTTTTGAAAACTAGACACCTAGGGGAATCCAAGATGGGGTGACTTGTGGGGCTCTGATCAAGTTCTGTTACCCAGAATCCTTTGCAAACCTCAAAATGTGGCCAAAAAAACACCTTTTCCTCACATTTCGGTGACAAAAAGTTCTGGAATCTGAGAGGAGCCACGAACTTCCTTCCACCCAGCGTTCTCCCAAGTCTCCCGATAAAAATGATACCTCACTTGTGGGGGTAGGCCTAGTGACCACGACAGGAAATGCCCCAAAACACAACATGGACACATCACATTTTGACAAAGAAAACAGAGCTGTTTTTTGCAAAGTGCCTAGCTGTGGATTTTGGCCTCTAGCTCAGCAGGCACCTAGAGAAACCTAGCAAACCTGCACAGTTTTGAAAACTAGACACCTAGGGGAATCCAAGATGGGGTGACTTGTGGGGCTCTGATCAGGTTCTCTTACCCAGAATAATTTGCAAACCTCAAAATGTGGCCAAAAAAACACTTTTTAAACACATTTCGGTGACAGAAAGTTCTGGAATCTGAGAGGAGCCACAAATTTCCTTTCACCCACCGTTCCCCCAAGTCTCCTGATAAAAATGATACCTCACTTGTGGGGGTAGGCCTAGTGCCCACAACAGGAAATGCCCCAAAACACAACATGGACACATCACATTTTGACAAAGAAAACAGAGCTGTTTTTTGCAAAGTGCCTAGCTGTGGATTTTGGCCTCTAGCTCAGCAGGCACCTAGGGAAACCTAGCAAACCTGCACAGTTTTGAAAACTAGACACATAGGGGAATCCAACATGGGGAGACTTGTGGGGCTCTGATCAGGTTCTGTTACCCAGAATCCTTTGCAAACCTCAAAATGTGGCAAAAAAAACACTTTTTCCTCACATTTTGGTGACAGAACGTTCTGGAATCTGAGATGAGTCACAAATTCCCTTCCATCCAGCGTTCCCCCAAGTCTCCCGATAAAAATGATACCTCACTTGTAGGGGTAGGCCTAGTGTCCGCGACAGGAAATGCCCCAAAACACAACATGGACACATTACATTTCGACAAAGAAAACAGAGCTGTTTTTTGCAGGGTGCCTAGCTGTGGATTTTGGCCTCTAGCTCAGCAGGCGCCTACGGAAACCTAGCAAACCTGCACAGTTTTGAAAACTAGACACCTAAGGGAATCCAACATGGGGTGACTTGTGGGGCTCTGATCAGGTTCTGTTACCCAGAATCCTTTGCAAACCTCCAAATATTGCCAAAAAAACACTTTTTCCTCACGTTTTGGTGACAGAAAGTTCTGGAATCTGAGAGGAGCCACACATTTCCTTCCACCCAGCATTCCCCCAAGTCTCCCGATAAAAATGATACCTCACTTGTGGGGGTATGCCTAGTACCCACGACAGGAAATGCCCCAAAACACAACATGGACACATCACATTTTGACAAAGAAAACAGAGCTATTTTTCCAAAGTGCCTAGCTGTGGATTTTGGCCTCTAGCTCAGCAGGCACCTAGGGAAACCTAGCAAATCTGCAGAGTTTTGAAAACTAGTCTCCTAGGGGAATCCAAGATGGGGTGACTTGTAGGGCTCTGATCAGGTTCTGTTACCCAGAATCCTTTGCAAACCTCAAAATGTGGCAAAAAAAACACTTTATCCTCACATTTCGGTGACAGAACGTTCTGGAAACTGAGATGAGCCACAAATTCCTTTCCACCCAGCGTTCCCCCAAGTCTCTTGATACAAATGATACCTCATTTGCAGGGGTAGGCCTAGTGCCAACAACAGGAAATGCCCCAAAACACAACATGGACACATCACATTTTGACAAAGAAAACAGAGCTGTTTTTTGCAAAGTGCCTAGCTGTGGATTTTGGCCTCTAGCACAGCAGGCACCTAGGGAAACCTAGCAAACCTGCACAGTTTTGAAAACTAGACACCTAGGGGAATCCAAGGTGGGGTGACTTGTGGGGCTCTGATCAGGTTCTGTTAACCAGAATCCTTTGCAAACCTCAAAATGTGGCCAAAAAAACACTTTTTCCTCACATTTCGTTGACAGAAAGTCCTGGAATCTAAGAGGAGCCACACATTTCCTTCCACCCAGCGTTCCCCCAAGTCTCCCGATAAAAATGATACCTCACTTGTAGGGGTAGGCCTAGTGACCGCGACAGGAAATGCCCCAAAACACAACATGGACACATTACATTTCGACAAAGAAAACAGAGCTGTTGTTTGCAGGGTGCCTAGCTGTGGATTTTGGCCTCTAGCTCAGCAGGCACCTAGGGAAACCTAGCAAACCTGCACAGTTTTGAAAACTAGACAGCTAAGGGAATCCAACATGGGGTGACTTGTGGGGCTCTGATCAGGTTCTGTTACCCAGAATCCTTTGCAAACCTCAAAATGTGGCCAAAAAAACACTTTTTCCTCACATTTCGTTGACAGAAAGTCCTGGAATCTGAGAGGAACCACAATTTCCCTTCCACCCAGCATTTCCCCAAGTCTCCCGATAAAAATGATTCCTCACTTGTGGGGGTAGGCCTAGTACCCCCGACAGGAAATGCCCCAAAACACAACATGGACACATCACATTTTGACAAAGAAAACAGAGCTGTTTTTTGCAAAGTGCCTAGCTGTGGATTTTGGCCTCTAGCTCAGCAGGCACCTAGGTAAACCTAGCAAACCTGCACAGTTTTGAAAACTAGACACCTAGGGGAATCCAAGATGGGGTGACTTGTGGGGCTCTGATCAAGTTCTGTTACCCAGAATCCTTTGCAAACCTCAAAATGTGGCCAAAAAAACACCTTTTCCTCACATTTCGGTGACAGAAAGTTCTGGAATCTGAGAGGAGCCACGAACTTCCTTCCACCCAGCGTTCTCCCAAGTCTCCCGATAAAAATGATACCTCACTTGTGGGGGTAGGCCTAGTGACCACGACAGTAAATGCCCCAAAACACAACATGGACACATCACATTTTGACAAAGAAAACAGAGCTGTTTTTTGCAAAGTGCCTAGCTGTGGATTTTGGCCTCTAGCTCAGCAGGCACCTAGGGAAACCTAGCAAACCTGCACAGTTTTGAAAACTAGACACCTAGGGGAATCCAAGATGGGGTGACTTGTGGGGCTCTGATCAGGTTCTGTTACCCAGAATAATTTGCAAACCTCAAAATGTGGCCAAAAAAACACTTTTTAAACACATTTCGGTGACAGAAAGTTCTGGAATCTGAGAGGAGCCACAAATTTTCTTTCACCCACCGTTCCCCCAAGTCTCCTGATAAAAATGATACCTCACTTGTAGGGGTAGGCCTAGTGCCCACAACAGGAAATGCCCCAAAACACAACATGGACACATCACATTTTGACAAAGAAAACAGAGCTGTTTTTTGCAAAGTGCCTAGCTGTGGATTTTGGCCTCTAGCTCAGCAGGCACCTAGGGAAACCTAGCAAACCTGCACAGTTTTGAAAACTAGACACCTAGGGGAATCCAACATGGGGTGACTTGTGGGGCTCTGATCAGGTTCTGTTACCCAGAATCCTTTGCAAACCTCAAAATGTGGCAAAACAAAACTTTTTCCTCACATTTTGGTGACAGAACGTTCTGGAATCTGAGAGGAGCCACACATTTCCTTCCACCCAGCGTTCCCCCAAGTCTCCTGATCAAAATGATACCTTACTTGTAAGGGTAGGCCTAGTGTCCGCGACAGGAAATGCCCCAAAACACAACATGGACACATTACATTTCGACAAAGAAAACAGAGCTGTTTTTTGCAGGGTGCCTAGCTGTGGATTTTGGCCTCTAGCTCAGCTGGCACCTAGGGAAACCTAGCAAACCTGCACAGTTTTGAAAACTAGACAGCTAAGGGAATCCAAAATGGGGTGACTTGTGGGGCTCTGATCAGGTTCTGTTACCCAGAATCCTTTGCAAACCTCAAAATGTGGCCAAAAAAACACTTTTTCCTCACATTTCGTTGACAGAAAGTCCTGGAATCTGAGAGGAACCACAAATTCCCTTCCACCCAGCATTCCCCCAAGTCTCCCGATAAAAATGATACCTCACTTGTGGGGGTAGGCCTAGTACCCCCGACAGGAAATGCCCCAAAACACAACATGGACACATCACATTTTGACAAAGAAAACAGAGCTGTTTTTTGCAGAGTGCCTAGCTGTGGATTTTGGCCTCTAGCTCAGCAGGCACCTAGGGAAACCTAGCAAACCTGCACAGTTTTGAAAACTAGACACCTAAGGGAATCCAACATGGGGTGACTTGTGGGGCTCTGATCAGGTTCTGTTACCCAGAATCCTTTGCAAACCTCAAAATGTGGCCAAAAAAACACTTTTTCCTCACATTTTGGTGACAGAAAGTTCTGGAATCTGAGAGGAGCCACAAATTCCCTTCCATTCAGCGTTCCCCCAAGTCTCCTGATAAAAATGATACCTCACTTGTGGGGGTAGGCCTAGTGACCACGACAGGAAATGCCCCAAAACACAACATGGACACATCACATTTTGACAAAGAAATCAGAGCTGTTTTTTGCAAAGTGCCTAGCTGTGGATTTTGGCCTCTAGCTCAGCAGGCACCTAGGGAAACCTAGCAAACCTGCACAGTTTTGAAAACTAGACACCTAGGGGAATCCAAGATGGGGTGACTTGTGGGGCTCTGATCAGGTTCTGTTACCCAGAATAATTTGCAAACCTCAAAATGTGGCCAAAAAAACACTTTTTAATCACATTTCGGTGACAGAAAGTTCTGGAATCTGAGAGGAGCCACAAATTTCCTTTCACCCACCGTTCCCCCAAGTCTCCTGATAAAAATGATACCTCACTTGTGGGGGTAGGCCTAGTGCCCTCAACAGGAAATGCCCCAAAACACAACATGGACACATCACATTTTGACAAAGAAAACAGAGCTGTTTTTTGCAAAGTGCCTAGCTGTGGATTTTGGCCTCTAGCTCAGCAGGCACCTCGGGAAACCTAGCAAACCTGCACAGTTTTGAAAACTAGACACCTAGGGGAATACAACATGGGGTGACTTGTTGGGCTCTGATCAGGTTCTGTTACCCAGAATCCTTTGCAAACCTCAAAATGTGGCAAAACAAAACTTTTTCCTCACATTTTGGTGACAGAACGTTCTGGAATCTGAGAGGAGCCACAAATTTCCTTCCACCCACCATTCCCCTAAGTCTCCTGATAACCATTATACCTCACTTGTGGGGGTAGGCCTAGTGCCCGCGACAGGAAATGCCCCAAAACACAACATGGACACTTCACATTTTGACAAAGAAAACAGAGCTGTTTTTTGCAAAGTGCCTACCTGTGGATTTTGGCCTCTAGCTCAGAAGGCACCTAGGGAAACCTAGCAAACCTGCACAGTTTTGAAAACTAGACACATAGGGGAATCCAACATGGGGAGACTTGTGGGGCTCTGATCAGGTTCTGTTACCCAGAATCCTTTGCAAACCTCAAAATGTGGCAAAAAAAACACTTTTTCCTCACATTTTGGTGACAGAACGTTCTGGAATCTGAGATGAGTCACAAATTCCCTTCCACCCAGCGTTCCCCCAAGTCTCCCGATAAAAATGATACCTCACTTGTAGGGGTAGGCCTAGTGTCCGCGACAGGAAATGCCCCAAAACACAACATGGACACATTACATTTCGACAAAGAAAACAGAGCTGTTTTTTGCAGGGTGCCTAGCTGTGGATTTTGGCCTCTAGCTCAGCAGGCGACTACGGAAACCTAGCAAACCTGCACAGTTTTGAAAACTAGACACCTAAGGGAATCCAACATGGGGTGACTTGTGGGGCTCTGATCAGGTTCTGTTACCCAGAATCCTTTGCAAACCTCAAAATGTTGCCAAAAAAGCACTTTTTCCTCACGTTTTGGTGACAGAAAGTTCTGGAATCTGAGAGGAGCCACACATTTCCTTCCACCCAGCATTCCCCCAAGTCTCCCGATAAAAATGATACCTCACTTGTGGGGGTATGCCTAGTACCCACGACAGGAAATGCCCCAAAACACAACATGGACACATCACATTTTGACAAAGAAAACAGAGCTGTTTTTTCCAAAGTGCCTAGCTGTGGATTTTGGCCTCTAGCTCAGCAGGCACCTAGGGAAACCTAGCAAATCTGCAGAGTTTTGAAAACTAGTCTCCTAGGGGAATCCAAGATGGGGTGACTTGTAGGGCTCTGATCAGGTTCTGTTACCCAGAATCCTTTGCAAACCTCAAAATGTGGCAAAAAAAACACTTTATAATCACATTTTGGTGACAGAACGTTCTGGAAACTGAGATGAGCCACAAATTCCTTTCCACGCAGCGTTCCCCCAAGTCTCTCGATAAAAATGATACCTCATTTGCAGGGGTAGGCCTAGTGCCCACGACAGGAAATGCCCCAAAACACAACATGGACACATCACATTTTGACAAAGAAAACAGAGCTGTTTTTTGCAAAGTGCCTAGCTGTGGATTTTGGCCTCTAGCTCAGCAGGCACCTAGGGAAACCTAGCAATCCTGCACAGTTTTGAAAACTAGACACCTAGGGAAATCCAAGGTGGGGTGACTTGTGGGGCTCTGATCAGGTTCTGTTAACCAGAATCCTTTGCAAACCTCAAAATGTGGCCAAAAAAACACTTTTTCCTCACATTTCGTTGACAGAAAGTCCTGGAATCTGAGAGGAGCCACACATTTCCTTCCACCCAGCGTTCCCCCAAGTCTCCCGATAAAAATGATACCTCACTTGTAGGGGTAGGCCTAGTGACCGCGACAGGAAATGCCCCAAAACACAACATGGACACATCACATTTTGACAAAGAAAACAGAGCTGTTATTTGCAAAGTGCCTAGCGGTGGATTTTGGCCTCTAGCTCAGAAGGCACCTAGGGAAACCTAGCAAACCTGCACAGTTTTGAAAACTAGACACCTTAGGGAATCCAACATGGGGTGACTTGTGAGGCTCTGATAAGGTTCTGTTACCCAGAATCCTTTGCAAACCTCAAAATGTGGCAAAAAAAACACTTTTTCCTCACATTTTGGTGACAGAAAGTTCTGGAATCTGAGAGGATCCACAAATTCCCTTCCACTCAGCGTTCCCCCAAATCTCCTGATAAAAATGATACCTCACTTGTGGGGGTAGGCTTAGTGCCCACGACAGGAAATGCCCCAAAACACAACATGGACACATCACATTTTGACAAAGAAAACAGAGCTGTTTTTTGCAAAGTGCCTAGCTGTGGATTTTGGCCTCTAGCTCAGCAGGCACCTAGGGAAACCTAGCAAACCTGCACAGTTTTGAAAACTAGACACCTAGGGGAATCCAAGATGGGGTGACTTGTGGGGCTGTGATCAGGTTCTGTTACCCAGAATCCTTTGCAAACCTCAAAATGTGGCAAAAAAAAACAATTTTTCCTCACATTTTGGTGACAGAACGTTCTGGAATCTGAGAGGAGCCACAAATTCCCTTCCACCCAGCGTTCCCCCAAGTCTCCCGATAAAAATGATACCTCATTTGTAGGGGTAGGCCTAGTGCCCGCGACAGGAAATGCCCCAAAACACAACATGGACACATCACATTTTGACAAAGAAAACAGAGCTGTTTTTTGCAAAGTGCCTAGCTGTGCATTTTGGCCTGTAGCTCAGCAGGCACCTAGGGAAACCTAGCAAACCTGCACAGTTTTGAAAACTAGATACCTAGAGGAATCCAAGATGGGGTGACTTGTGGGGCTCTGATCAGGCTCTGTTACCCAGAATCCTTTGCAAACCTCAAAATGTGGCCAAAAAAACACTTTTTAATCACATTTCGGTGACAGAAAGTTCTGGAATCTGAGAGGAGCCACAAATTTCCTTTCACCCAGCGTTCCTCCAAGTCTCCCGATAACAATTACACCTCACTTGTGGGGGTAGGCCTAGTGCCCGCGACAGGAAATACCCCAAAACACAACATGGACACATCACATTTTGACAAAGAAAACAGAGCTGTTTCTTGCAAAGTGCCTAGCTGTGGATTTTGGCCTCTAGCTCAGAAGGCACCTAGGGAAACCTATCAAACCTGCACAGTTCTGAAAACTAGACACCTAGTGGAATCCAACATGGGGTTACTTGTGGGGCTGTGATTAGGTTCTGTTAGCCAGAATCCTTTGCAGACCTCCAAATGTGGCAAAAAAAACACTTTTTCCTCACATTTTGGTGACAGAACGTTCTGGAATCTGAGAGGAGCCACAAATTCCCTTCCACCCAGCGTTCCCCGAAGTCTCTCGATAAAAATGATACCTCACTTGTGGGGGTAGGCCTAGTGCCCACGACAGGAAATGCCCCAAAACACAACATGGACACATCACATTATGACAAAGAAAACAGAGCTGTTTTTTGCAAAGTGCCTAGCTGTGGATTTTGGCCTCTAGCTCAGCAGGCACCTAGGTAAACCTAGCAAACCTGCACAGGTTTGAAAACTAGACACCTAGGGGAATCCAAGATGGTGTGACTTGTGGGGCTCTGATCAGGTTCTGTTGCCCAGAATCCTTGGCAAACCTCAAAATGTGGCCAAAAAAATACTTTTTCCTCACACTGTGGTGACAGAAAGTTCTGAAACCTGAGAGGAGCCACAAATGCCCTTCCACTCAGCGTTCCCCCAAGTCTCCTGATAAAAATGATACCTCACTTGTGGGGGTAGGCCTAGTGCCCACGACAGGAAATGCCCCAAAACACAACATGGACACATCACATTTTGACAAAGAAAACAGAGCTGTTTTTTGCAAAGTGCCTAGCTGTGGATTTTGGCCTCTAGCTCAGCAGGTACCTAGGGAAACCTAGCAAACCTGCACAGTTTTGAAAACTAGACACCTAGGGGAATCCAAGGTGGGGTGACTTGTGGGGCTCTGATCAGGTTCTGTTACCCAGAATCCTTTGCAAACCTCAAAATGTGGCCAAAAAAACACTTTTTCCTCACATTTCGTTGACAGAAAGTCCTGGAATCTGAGAGGAGCCACACATTTCCTTCCACCCAGCGTTCCCCCAAGTCTCCCGATAAAAATGATACCTCACTTGTAGGGGTAGGCCTAGTGTCCGCGACAGGAAATGCCCCAAAACACAACATGGACACATTACATTTCGACAAAGAAAACAGAGCTGTTTTTTGCAGGGTGCCTAGCTGTGGATTTTGGCCTCTAGCTCAGCAGGCACCTAGGGAAACCTAGCAAACCTGCACAGTTTTGAAAACTAGACAGCTAAGGGAATCCAAAATGGGGTGACTTGTGGGGCTCTGATCAGGTTCTGTTACCCAGAATCCTTTGCAAACCTCAAAATGTGGCCAAAAAAACACTTTTTACTCACATTTCGTTGACAGAAAGTCCTGGAATCTGAGAGGAGCCAAAAATTCCCTTCCACCCAGCATTCCCCCAAGTCTCCCGATAAAAATGATACCTCACTTGTGGGGGTAGGCCTAGTACCCCCGACAGGAAATGCCCCAAAACACAACATGGACACATCACATTTTGACAAAGAAAACAGAGCTGTTTTTTGCAGAGTGCCTAGCTGTGGATTTTGGCCTCTAGCTCAGCAGGCACCTAGGGAAACCTAGCAAACCTGCACAGTTTTGAAAACTAGACACCTAAGGGAATCCAACATGGGGTGACTTGTGGGGCTCTGATCAGGTTCTGTTACCCAGAATCCTTTGCAAACCTCAAAATGTGGCCAAAAAAACACTTTTTCCTCACATTTTGGTGACAGAAAGTTCTGGAATCTGAGAGGAGCCACAAATTCCCTTCCATTCAGCGTTCCCCCAAGTCTCCTGATAAAAATGATACCTCACTTGTAGGGGTAGGCCTAGTGCCCCCGACAGGAAATGCCCCAAAACACAACATGGACACATCACATTTTGACAAAGAAAACAGAGCTGTTTTTTGCAGAGTGCCTAGCTGTGGATTTTGGCTTCTAGCTCAGCAGGCACCTAGGGAAACCTAGCAATCCTGCACAGTTTTGAAAACTAGACACCTAGGGGAATCCAAGGTGGGGTGACTTGTGGGGCTCTGATCAGGTTCTGTTACCCAGAATCCTTTGCAAACCTCAAAATGTGGCCAAAAAACCACTTTTTCCTCACATTTCGGTGACAGAAAGTCCTGGAATCTGAGAGGAGCCACACATTATCTTCCACCCAGCGTTCCCTCAAGTCTCCCGATAAAAATGATACCTCACTTGTAGGGGTAGGCCTAGTGTCCGCGACAGGAAATGCCCCAAAACACAACATGGACACATTACATTTCGACAAAGAAAACAGAGCTGTTTTTTGCAGGGTGCCTAGCTGTGGATTTTGGCCTCTAGCTCAGCAGGCACCTAGGGAAACCTAGCAAACCTGCACAGTTTTGAAAACTAGACAGCTAAGGGAATCCAAAATGGGGTGACTTGTGGGGCTCTGATCAGGTTCTGTTACCCAGAATCCTTTGCAAACCTCAAAATGTGGCCAAAAAAACACTTTTTCCTCACATTTCGTTGACAGAAAGTCCTGGAATCTGAGAGGAGCCACAAATTCCCTTCCACCCAGCATTCCCCCAAGTCTCCCGATAAAAATGATACCTCACTTGTGGGGGTAGGCGTAGTGACCGCGACAGGAAATGCCCCAAAACACAACATGGACACATTACATTTCGACAAAGAAAACAGAGCTGTTTTTTGCAGGGTGCCTAGCTGTGGATTTTGGCCTCTAGCTCAGCAGGCACCTACGGAAACCTAGCAAACCTGCAGAGTTTTGAAAACTAGACAGCTAAGGGAATCCAACATGGGGTGACTTGTGGGGCTCTGATCAGGTTCTGTTACCCAGAATCCTTTGCAAACCTCAAAATGTGGCCAAAAAAACACTTTTTCCTCATGTTTTGGTGACAGAACGTTCTGGAATCTGAGAGGAGCCACAAATTCCCTTCCATCCAGCATTCCCCCAAGTCTCCCGATAAAAATGATACCTCACTTGTGGGGGTAGGCCTAGTACCCACGACAGGAAATGCCCCAAAACACAACATGGACACATCACATTTTGACAAAGAAAACAAAGCTGGTTTTTGCAAAGTGCCTAGCTGTGGATTTTGGCCTCTAGCTCAGCAGGTACCTAGGGAAACCTAGCAAACCTGCACAGTTTTGAAAACTAGACACCTAGGGGAATCCAAGGTGGGGTGACTTGTGGGGCTCTGATCAGGTTCTGTTACCCAGAATCCTTTGCAAACCTCAAAATGTGGCCAAAAAAACACTTTTTCCTCACATTTCGTTTACAGAAAGTCCTGGAATCTGAGAGGAGCCACACATTTCCTTCCACCCAGCGTTCCCCCAAGTCTCCCGATAAAAATGATACCTCACTTGTAGGGGTAGGCCTAGTGTCCGCGACAGGAAATGCCCCAAAACACAACATGGACACATTACATTTCGACAAAGAAAACAGAGCTGTTGTTTGCAGGGTGCCTAGCTGTGGATTTTGGTCTCTAGCTCAGCAGGCACCTAGGGAAACCTAGCAAACCTGCACAGTTTTGAAAACTAGACAGCTAAGGGAATCCAAAATGGGGTGACTTGTGGGGCTCTGATCAGGTTCTGTTACCCAGAATCCTTTGCAAACCTCAAAATGTGGCCAAAAAAACACTTTTTACTCACATTTCGTTGACAGAAAGTCCTGGAATCTGAGAGGAGCCACAAATTCCCTTCCACCCAGCATTCCCCCAAGTCTCCCGATAAAAATGATACCTCACTTGTGGGGGTAGGCCTAGTACCCCCGACAGGAAATGCCCCAAAACACAACATGGACACATCACATTTTGACAAAGAAAACAGAGCTGTTTTTTGCAGAGTGCCTAGCTGTGGATTTTGGCCTCTAGCTCAGCAGGCACCTAGGGAAACCTAGCAAACCTGCACAGTTTTGAAAACTAGACACCTAAGGGAATCCAACATGGGGTGACTTGTGGGGCTCTGATCAGGTTCTGTTACCCAGAATCCTTTGCAAACCTCAAAATGTGGCCAAAAAAACACTTTTTCCTCACATTTTGGTGACAGAAAGTTCTGGAATCTGAGAGGAGCCACAAATTCCCTTCCATTCAGCGTTCCCCCAAGTCTCCTGATAAAAATGATACCTCACTTGTGGGGGTAGGCCTAGTGACCACGACAGGAAATGCCCCAAAACACAACATGGACACATCACATTTTGACAAAGAAAACAGAGCTGTTTTTTGCAAAGTGCCTAGCTGTGGATTTTGGCCTCTAGCTCAGCAGGCACCTAGGGAAACCTAGCAAACCTGCACAGTTTTGAAAACTAGACACCTAGGGGAATCCAAGATGGGGTGACTTGTGGGGCTCTGATCAGGTTCTGTTACGCAAAATCCTTTGCAAACCTCAAAATGTGGCCCAAAAAACACCTTTTCCTCACATTTCGGTGACAGAAAGTTCTGGAATCTGAGAGGAGCCACACATTTCCTTCCACCCAGCGTTCCCCCAAGTCTCCTGATAAAAATGATACCTCACTTGTGGGGGTAGGCCTAGTGCCCAGGACAGGAAATGCCCCAAAACACAACATGGACACATCACATTTTGACAGAGAAAACAGAGCTGTTTTTAGCAAAGTGCCTAGCTGTGGATTTTGTCCTCTAGTTCAGCAGGCACCTAGGGAAACCTAGCAAACCTGCACAGTTTTGAAAACTAGACACCTAGGGGAATCCAAGATGGGGTGACTTGTGGGGCTCTGATCAGGTTCTGTTACGCAAAATCCTTTGCAATCCTCAAAATGTGGCCCAAAAAACACCTTTTCCTCACATTTCGGTGACAGAAAGTTCTGGAATCTGAGAGGAGCCACACATTTCCTTCCACCCAGCGTTCCCCCAAGTCTCCCGATAAAAATGATACCTCACTTGTGGGGGTAGGCCTAGTGCCCACGACAGGAAATGCCCCAAAACACAACATGGACACATCACATTTTGACAAAGAAAACAGAGCTGTTTTTTGCAAAGTGCCTAGCTGTGGATTTTGGCCTCTAGCTCAGAAGGCACCTAGGGAAACCTAGCAAACCTGCACAGTTTTGAAAACTAGACACCTAGGGGAATCCAAGATGGGGTGACTTGTGGGGCTCTGATCAGGTTCTGTTACCCAGAATCCTTTGCAAACCTCAAAATGCAGCCAAAAAAACACTTTTTCCTCCCATTTCGGAGACAGAAAGTCCTGGAATCTGAGAGGAGCCACACATTTCCTTCCACCCAGCGTTCCCCCAAGTCTCCCGATAAAAATGATACCTCACTTGTAGTGGTAGGCGTAGTGACCGCGACAGGAAATGCCCCAAAACACAACATGCACACATTACATTTCGACAAAGAAAACAGAGCTGTTTTTTGCAGGGTGCCTAGCTGTGGATTTTGGCCTCTAGCTCAGCAGGCACCTACGGAAACCTAGCAAACCTGCACAGTTTTGAAAACTAGACAGCTAAGGGAATCCAACATGGGGTGACATGTGGGGCTCTGATCAGGTTCTGTTACCCAGAATCCTTTGCAAACCTCAAAATGTGGCCAAAAAAACACTTTTTCCTCATGTTTTGGTGACAGAACGTTCTGGAATCTGAGAGGAGCCACAAATTCCCTTCCATCCAGCATTCCCCCAAGTCTCCCGATAAAAATGATACCTCACTTGTGGGGGTAGGCCTAGTACCCACGACAGGAAATGCCCCAAAACACAACATGGACACATCACATTTTGACAAAGAAAACAAAGCTGGTTTTTGCAAAGTGCCTAGCTGTGGATTTTGGCCTCTAGCTCAGCAGGTACCTAGGGAAACCTAGCAAACCTGCACAGTTTTGAAAACTAGACACCTAGGGGAATCCAAGGTGGGGTGACTTGTGGGGCTCTGATCAGGTTCTGTTACCCAGAATCCTTTGCAAACCTCAAAATGAGGCCAAAAAAACACTTTTTACTCACATTTCGTTGACAGAAAGTCCTGGAATCTGAGAGGAGCCACAAATTCCCTTCCACCCAGCATTCCCCCAAGTCTCCCGATAAAAATGATACCTCACTTGTGGGGGTAGGCCTAGTACCCCCGACAGGAAATGCCCCAAAACACAACATGGACACATCACATTTTGACAAAGAAAACAGAGCTGTTTTTTGCAGAGTGCCTAGCTGTGGATTTTGGCCTCTAGCTCAGCAGGCACCTAGGGAAACCTAGCAAACCTGCACAGTTTTGAAAACTAGACACCTAAGGGAATCCAACATGGGGTGACTTGTGGGGCTCTGATCAGGTTCTGTTACCCAGAATCCTTTGCAAACCTCAAAATGTGGCCAAAAAAACACTTTTTCCTCACATTTTGGTGACAGAAAGTTCTGGAATCTGAGAGGAGCCACAAATTCCCTTCCACTCAGCGTTCCCCCAAGTCTCCTGATAAAAATGATACCTCACTTGTGGGGGTAGGCCTAGTGACCACGACAGGAAATGCCCCAAAACACAACATGGACACATCACATTTTGACAAAGAAAACAGAGCTGTTTTTTGCAAAGTGCCTAGCTGTGGATTTTGGCATCTAGCTCAGCAGGCACCTAGGGAAACCTAGCAAACCTGCACAGTTTTGAAAACTAGACACCTAGGGGAATACAACATGGGGTGACTTGTGGGGCTCTGATCAGGTTCTGTTACCCAGAATCCTTTGCAAACCTCAAAATGTGGCAAAACAAAACTTTTTCCTCACATTTTGGTGACAGAACGTTCTGGAATCTGAGAGGAGCCACACATTTCCTTCCACCCAGCGTTCCCCCAAGTCTCCCGATAAAAATGATACCTCACTTGTAGGGGTAGGCCTAGTGTCCGCGACAGGAAATGCCCCAAAACACAACATGGACACATTACATTTCGACAAAGAAAACAGAGCTGTTTTTTGCAGGGTGCCTAGCTGTGGATTTTGGCCTCTAGCTCAGCAGGCACCTATGGAAACCTAGCAAACCTGCACAGTTGTGAAAACTAGACAGCTAAGGGAATCCAAAATGGGGTTACTTGTGGGGCTCTGATCAGGTTCTGTTACCCAGAATCCTTTGCAAACCTCAAAATGTGGCCAAAAAAACACTTTTTCCTCACATTTCGTTGACAGAAAGTCCTGGAATCTGAGAGGAGCCACAAATTCCCTTCCACCCAGCATTCCCCCAAGTCTCCCGATAAAAATGATACCTCACTTGTGGGGGTAGGCCTAGTACCCCCGACAGGAAATGCCCCAAAACACAACATGGACACATCACATTTTGACAAAGAAAACAGAGCTGTTTTTTGCAGAGTGCCTAGCTGTGGATTTTGGCCTCTAGCTCAGCAGGCACCTAGGGAAACCTAGCAAACCTGCACAGTTTTGAAAACTAGACACCTAAGGGAATTTAACATGGGGTGACTTGTGGGGCTCTGATCAGGTTCTGTTACCCAGAATCCTTTGCAAACCTCAAAATGTGGCCAAAAAAAACCTTTTTCCTCACATTTTGGTGACAGAAAGTTCTGGAATCTGAGAGGAGCCACAAATTCCCTTCCATTCACCGTTCCCCCAAGTCTCCTGATAAAAATGATACCTCACTTGTGGGGGTAGGCCTAGTGACCACGACAGGAAATGCCCCAAAACACAACATGGACACATCACATTTTGACAAAGAAAACAGAGCTGTTTTTTGCAAAGTGCCTAGCTGTGGATTTTGGCCTCTAGCTCAGCAGGCACCTAGGGAAACCTAGCAAACCTGCACAGTTTTGAAAACTAGACACCTAGGGGAATCCAAGATGGGGTGACTTGTGGGGCTCTGATCAGGTTCTGTTACCCAGAATAATTTGCAAACCTCAAAATGTGGCCAAAAAAACACTTTTTAATCACATTTCGGTGACAGAAAGTTCTGGAATCTGAGAGGAGCCACAAATTTCCTTTCACCCACCGTTCCCCCAAGTCTCCTGATAAAAATGATACCTCACTTGTGGGGGTAGGCCTAGTGCCCACAACAGGAAATGCCCCAAAACACAACATGGACACATCACATTTTGACAAAGAAAACAGAGCTGTTTTTTGCAAAGTGCCTAGCTGTGGATTTTGGCCTCTAGCTCAGCAGGCACCTAGGGAAACCTAGCAAACCTGCACAGTTTTGAAAACTAGACACCTAGGGGAATCCAACATGGGGTGACTTGTGGGGCTCTGATCAGGTTCTGTTACCCAGAATCCTTTGCAAACCTCAAAATGTGGAAAAACAAAACTTTTTCCTCACATTTTGGTGACAGAACGTTCTGGAATCTGAGAGGAGCCACAAATTTCCTTCCACCCACCATTCCCCTAAGTCTCCCGATAACCATTATACCTCAATTGTGGGGGTAGGCCTAGTGCCCGCGACAGGAAATGCCCCAAAACACAACATGGACACATCACATTTTGACAAAGAAAACAGAGCTGTTTTTTGCAAAGTGCCTACCTGTGGATTTTGGCCTCTAGCTCAGAAGGCACCTAGGGAAACCTAGCAAACCTGCACAGTTTTGAAAACTAGACACATAGGGGAATCCAACATGGGGAGACTTGTGGGGCTCTGATCAGGTTCTGTTACCCAGAATCCTTTGCAAACCTCAAAATGTGGCAAAAAAAACACTTTTTCCTCACATTTTGGTGACAGAACGTTCTGGAATCTGAGATGAGTCACAAATTCCCTTCCATCCAGCGTTCCCCCAAGTCTCCCGATAAAAATGATACCTCACTTGTAGGGGTAGGCCTAGTGTCCGCGACAGGAAATGCCCCAAAACACAACATGGACACATTACATTTCGACAAAGAAAACAGAGCTGTTTTTTGCAGGGTGCCTAGCTGTGGATTTTGGCCTCTAGCTCAGCAGGCGCCTACGGAAACCTAGCAAACCTGCACAGTTTTGAAAACTAGACACCTAAGGGAATCCAACATGGGGTGACTTGTGGGGCTCTGATCAGGTTCTGTTACCCAGCATCCTTTGCAAACCTCAAAATGTTGCCAAAAAAACACTTTTTCCTCACGTTTTGGTGACAGAAAGTTCTGGAATCTGAGAGGAGCCACACATTTCCATCCACCCAGCATTCCCCCAAGTCTCCCGATAAAAATGATACCTCACTTGTGGGGGTATGCCTAGTACCCACGACAGGAAATGCCCCAAAACACAACATGGACACATCACATTTTGACAAAGAAAACAGAGCTTTTTTTTCCAAAGTGCCTAGCTGTGGATTTTGGACTCTAGCTCAGCAGGCACCTAGGGAAACCTAGCAAATCTGCAGAGTTTTGAAAACTAGTCTCCTAGGGGAATCCAAGATGGGGTGACTTGTAGGGCTCTGATCAGGTTCTGTTACCCAGAATCCTTTGCAAACCTCAAAATGTGGCAAAAAAAACACTTTATCCTCACATTTTGGTGACAGAACGGTCTGGAAACTGAGATGAGCCACAAATTCCTTTCCACCCAGCGTTCCCCCAAGTCTCTTGATAAAAATGATACCTCATTTGCAGGGGTAGGCCTAGTGCCCACGACAGGAAATGCCCCAAAACACAACATGGACACATCACATTTTGACAAAGAAAACAGAGCTGTTTTTTGCAAAGTGCCTAGCTGTGGATTTTGGCCTCTAGCACAGCAGGCACCTAGGGAAACCTAGCAAACCTGCACAGTTTTGAAAACTAGACACCTAGGGGAATCCAAGGTGGGGTGACTTGTGGGGCTCTGATCAGGTTCTGTTAACCAGAATCCTTTGCAAACCTCAAAATGTGGCCAAAAAAACACTTTTTCCTCACATTTCATTGACAGAAAGTCCTGGAATCTGAGAGGAGCCACACATTTCCTTCCACCCAGCGTTCCCCCAAGTCTCCCGATAAAAATGATACCTCACTTGTAGGGGTAGGCCTAGTGACCGCGACAGGAAATGCCCCAAAACACAACATGGACACATTACATTTCGACAAAGAAAACAGAGCTGTTGTTTGCAGGGTGCCTAGCTGTGGATTTTGGCCTCTAGCTCAGCAGGCACCTAGGGAAACCTAGCAAACCTGCACAGTTTTGAAAACTAGACAGCTAAGGGAATCCAACATGGGGTGACTTGTGGGGCTCTGATCAGGTTCTGTTACCCAGAATCCTTTGCAAACCTCAAAATGTGGCCAAAAAAACACTTTTTCCTCACATTTCGTTGACAGAAAGTCCTGGAATCTGAGAGGAACCACAATTTCCCTTCCACCCAGCATTCCCCCAAGTCTCCCGATAAAAATGATACCTCACTTGTGGGGGTAGGCCTAGTACCCCCGACAGGAAATGCCCCAAAACACAACATGGACACATCACATTTTGACAAAGAAAACAGAGCTGTTTTTTGCAAAGTGCCTAGCTGTGGATTTTGGCCTCTAGCTCAGCAGACACCTAGGTAAACCTAGCAAACCTGCACAGTTTTGAAAACTAGACACCTAGGGGAATCCAAGATGGGGTGACTTGTGGGGCTCTGATCAAGTTCTGTTACCCAGAATCCTTTGCAAACCTCAAAATGTGGCCAAAAAAACACCTTTTCCTCACATTTCGGTGACAAAAAGTTCTGGAATCTGAGAGGAGCCACGAACTTCCTTCCACCCAGCGTTCTCCCAAGTCTCCCGATAAAAATGATACCTCACTTGTGGGGGTAGGCCTAGTGACCACGACAGGAAATGCCCCAAAACACAACATGGACACATCACATTTTGACAAAGAAAACAGAGCTGTTTTTTGCAAAGTGCCTAGCTGTGGATTTTGGCCTCTAGCTCAGCAGGCACCTAGAGAAACCTAGCAAACCTGCACAGTTTTGAAAACTAGACACCTAGGGGAATCCAAGATGGGGTGACTTGTGGGGCTCTGATCAGGTTCTCTTACCCAGAATAATTTGCAAACCTCAAAATGTGGCCAAAAAAACACTTTTTAAACACATTTCGGTGACAGAAAGTTCTGGAATCTGAGAGGAGCCACAAATTTCCTTTCACCCACCGTTCCCCCAAGTCTCCTGATAAAAATGATACCTCACTTGTGGGGGTAGGCCTAGTGCCCACAACAGGAAATGCCCCAAAACACAACATGGACACATCACATTTTGACAAAGAAAACAGAGCTGTTTTTTGCAAAGTGCCTAGCTGTGGATTTTGGCCTCTAGCTCAGCAGGCACCTAGGGAAACCTAGCAAACCTGCACAGTTTTGAAAACTAGACACATAGGGGAATCCAACATGGGGAGACTTGTGGGGCTCTGATCAGGTTCTGTTACCCAGAATCCTTTGCAAACCTCAAAATGTGGCAAAAAAAACACTTTTTCCTCACATTTTGGTGACAGAACGTTCTGGAATCTGAGATGAGTCACAAATTCCCTTCCATCCAGCGTTCCCCCAAGTCTCCCGATAAAAATGATACCTCACTTGTAGGGGTAGGCCTAGTGTCCGCGACAGGAAATGCCCCAAAACACAACATGGACACATTACATTTCGACAAAGAAAACAGAGCTGTTTTTTGCAGGGTGCCTAGCTGTGGATTTTGGCCTCTAGCTCAGCAGGCGCCTACGGAAACCTAGCAAACCTGCACAGTTTTGAAAACTAGACACCTAAGGGAATCCAACATGGGGTGACTTGTGGGGCTCTGATCAGGTTCTGTTACCCAGAATCCTTTGCAAACCTCCAAATATTGCCAAAAAAACACTTTTTCCTCACGTTTTGGTGACAGAAAGTTCTGGAATCTGAGAGGAGCCACACATTTCCTTCCACCCAGCATTCCCCCAAGTCTCCCGATAAAAATGATACCTCACTTGTGGGGGTATGCCTAGTACCCACGACAGGAAATGCCCCAAAACACAACATGGACACATCACATTTTGACAAAGAAAACAGAGCTGTTTTTTCCAAAGTGCCTAGCTGTGGATTTTGGCCTCTAGCTCAGCAGGCACCTAGGGAAACCTAGCAAATCTGCAGAGTTTTGAAAACTAGTCTCCTAGGGGAATCCAAGATGGGGTGACTTGTAGGGCTCTGATCAGGTTCTGTTACCCAGAATCCTTTGCAAACCTCAAAATGTGGCAAAAAAAACACTTTATCCTCACATTTCGGTGACAGAACGTTCTGGAAACTGAGATGAGCCACAAATTCCTTTCCACCCAGCGTTCCCCCAAGTCTCTTGATACAAATGATACCTCATTTGCAGGGGTAGGCCTAGTGCCAACAACAGGAAATGCCCCAAAACACAACATGGACACATCACATTTTGACAAAGAAAACAGAGCTGTTTTTTGCAAAGTGCCTAGCTGTGGATTTTGGCCTCTAGCACAGCAGGCACCTAGGGAAACCTAGCAAACCTGCACAGTTTTGAAAACTAGACACCTAGGGGAATCCAAGGTGGGGTGACTTGTGGGGCTCTGATCAGGTTCTGTTAACCAGAATCCTTTGCAAACCTCAAAATGTGGCCAAAAAAACACTTTTTCCTCACATTTCGTTGACAGAAAGTCCTGGAATCTAAGAGGAGCCACACATTTCCTTCCACCCAGCGTTCCCCCAAGTCTCCCGATAAAAATGATACCTCACTTGTAGGGGTAGGCCTAGTGACCGCGACAGGAAATGCCCCAAAACACAACATGGACACATTACATTTCGACAAAGAAAACAGAGCTGTTGTTTGCAGGGTGCCTAGCTGTGGATTTTGGCCTCTAGCTCAGCAGGCACCTAGGGAAACCTAGCAAACCTGCACAGTTTTGAAAACTAGACAGCTAAGGGAATCCAACATGGGGTGACTTGTGGGGCTCTGATCAGGTTCTGTTACCCAGAATCCTTTGCAAACCTCAAAATGTGGCCAAAAAAACACTTTTTCCTCACATTTCGTTGACAGAAAGTCCTGGAATCTGAGAGGAACCACAATTTCCCTTCCACCCAGCATTTCCCCATGTCTCCCGATAAAAATGATTCCTCACTTGTGGGGGTAGGCCTAGTACCCCCGACAGGAAATGCCCCAAAACACAACATGGACACATCACATTTTGACAAAGAAAACAGAGCTGTTTTTTGCAAAGTGCCTAGCTGTGGATTTTGGCCTCTAGCTCAGCAGGCACCTAGGTAAACCTAGCAAACCTGCACAGTTTTGAAAACTAGACACCTAGGGGAATCCAAGATGGGGTGACTTGTGGGGCTCTGATCAAGTTCTGTTACCCAGAATCCTTTGCAAACCTCAAAATGTGGCCAAAAAAACACCTTTTCCTCACATTTCGGTGACAGAAAGTTCTGGAATCTGAGAGGAGCCACGAACTTCCTTCCACCCAGCGTTCTCCCAAGTCTCCCGATAAAAATGATACCTCACTTGTGGGGGTAGGCCTAGTGACCACGACAGTAAATGCCCCAAAACACAACATGGACACATCACATTTTGACAAAGAAAACAGAGCTGTTTTTTGCAAAGTGCCTAGCTGTGGATTTTGGCCTCTAGCTCAGCAGGCACCTAGGGAAACCTAGCAAACCTGCACAGTTTTGAAAACTAGACACCTAGGGGAATCCAAGATGGGGTGACTTGTGGGGCTCTGATCAGGTTCTGTTACCCAGAATAATTTGCAAACCTCAAAATGTGGCCAAAAAAACACTTTTTAAACACATTTCGGTGACAGAAAGTTCTGGAATCTGAGAGGAGCCACAAATTTTCTTTCACCCACCGTTCCCCCAAGTCTCCTGATAAAAATGATACCTCCACTTGTAGGGGTAGGCCTAGTGCCCACAACAGGAAATGCCCCAAAACACAACATGGACACATCACATTTTGACAAAGAAAACAGAGCTGTTTTTTGCAAAGTGCCTAGCTGTGGATTTTGGCCTCTAGCTCAGCAGGCACCTAGGGAAACCTAGCAAACCTGCACAGTTTTGAAAACTAGACACCTAGGGGAATCCAACATGGGGTGACTTGTGGGGCTCTGATCAGGTTCTGTTACCCAGAATCCTTTGCAAACCTCAAAATGTGGCAAAACAAAACTTTTTCCTCACATTTTGGTGACAGAACGTTCTGGAATCTGAGAGGAGCCACACATTTCCTTCCACCCAGCGTTCCCCCAAGTCTCCCGATCAAAATGATACCTTACTTGTAAGGGTAGGCCTAGTGTCCGCGACAGGAAATGCCCCAAAACACAACATGGACACATTACATTTCGACAAAGAAAACAGAGCTGTTTTTTGCAGGGTGCCTAGCTGTGGATTTTGGCCTCTAGCTCAGCTGGCACCTAGGGAAACCTAGCAAACCTGCACAGTTTTGAAAACTAGACAGCTAAGGGAATCCAAAATGGGGTGACTTGTGGGGCTCTGATCAGGTTCTGTTACCCAGAATCCTTTGCAAACCTCAAAATGTGGCCAAAAAAACACTTTTTCCTCACATTTCGTTGACAGAAAGTCCTGGAATCTGAGAGGAACCACAAATTCCCTTCCACCCAGCATTCCCCCAAGTCTCCCGATAAAAATGATACCTCACTTGTGGGGGTAGGCCTAGTACCCCCGACAGGAAATGCCCCAAAACACAACATGGACACATCACATTTTGACAAAGAAAACAGAGCTGTTTTTTGCAGAGTGCCTAGCTGTGGATTTTGGCCTCTAGCTCAGCAGGCACCTAGGGAAACCTAGCAAACCTGCACAGTTTTGAAAACTAGACACCTAAGGGAATCCAACATGGGGTGACTTGTGGGGCTCTGATCAGGTTCTGTTACCCAGAATCCTTTGCAAACCTCAAAATGTGGCCAAACAAAACACTTTTTCCTCACATTTTGGTGACAGAAAGTTCTGGAATCTGAGAGGAGCCACAAATTCCCTTCCACTCAGCGTTCCCCCAAGTCTCCTGATAAAAATGATACCTCACTTGTGGGGGTAGGCCTAGTGACCACGACAGGAAATGCCCCAAAACACAACATGGACACATCACATTTTGACAAAGAAAACAGAGCTGTTTTTTGCAAAGTGCCTAGCTGTGGATTTTGGCCTCTAGCTCAGCAGGCACCTAGGGAAACCTAGCAAACCTGCACAGTTTTGAAAACTAGACACCTAGGGGAATCCAAGATGGGGTGACTTGTGGGGCTCTGGTCAGGTTCTGTTACCCAGAATAATTTGCAAACCTCAAAATGTGGCCAAAAAAACACTTTTTAATCACATTTCGGTGACAGAAAGTTCTGGAATCTGAGAGGAGCCACAAATTTCCTTTCACCCACCGTTCCCCCAAGTCTCCTGATAAAAATGATACCTCACTTGTGGGGGTAGGCCTAGTGCCCACAACAGGAAATGCCCCAAAACACAACATGGACACATCACATTTTGACAAAGAAAACAGAGCTGTTTTTTGCAAAGTGCCTAGCTGTGGATTTTGGCCTCTAGCTCAGCAGGCACCTAGGGAAACCTAGCAAACCTGCACAGGTTTGAAAACTAGACACCTAGGGGAATCCAACATGGGGTGACTTGTGGGGCTCTGATCAGGTTCTGTTACCCAGAATCCTTTGCAAACCTCAAAATGTGGCAAAACAAAACTTTTTCCTCACATTTTGGTGACAGAACGTTCTGAAATCTGAGAGGAGCCACACATTTCCTTCCACCCAGCGTTCCCCCAAGTCTCCCGATAAAAATGATACCTCACTTGTAGGGGTAGGCCTAGTGTCCGCGACAGGAAATGCCCCAAAACACAACATGGACACATTACATTTCGACAAAGAAAACAGAGCTGTTTTTTGCAGGGTGCCTAGCTGTGGATTTTGGCCTCTAGCTCAGCAGGCACCTAGGGAAACCTAGCAAACCTGCACAGTTGTGAAAACTAGACAGCTAAGGGAATCCAAAATGGGGTGACTTGTGGGGCTCTGATCAGGTTCTGTTACCCAGAATCCTTTGCAAACCTCAAAATGTGGCCAAAAAAACACTTTTTCCTCACATTTCGTTGACAGAAAGTCCTGGAATCTGAGAGGAGCCACAAATTCCCTTCCACCCAGCATTCTCCCAAGTCTCCCGATAAAAATGATACCTCACTTGTGGGGGTAGGCCTAGTACCCCCGACAGGAAATGCCCCAAAACACAACATGGACACATCACATTTTGACAAAGAAAACAGAGCTGTTTTTTGCAGAGTGCCTAGCTGTGGATTTTGGCCTCTAGCTTAGCAGGCACCTAGGGAAACCTAGCAAACCTGCACAGTTTTGAAAACTAGACACCTAAGGGAATTTAACATGGGGTGACTTGTGGGGCTCTGATCAGGTTCTGTTACCCAGAATCCTTTGCAAACCTCAAAATGTGGCCAAAAAAACCCTTTTTCCTCACATTTTGGTGACAGAAAGTTCTGGAATCTGAGAGGAGCCACAAATTCCCTTCCATTCACCGTTCCCCCAAGTCTCCTGATAAAAATGATACCTCACTTGTGGGGGTAGGCCTAGTGACCACGACAGGAAATGCCCCAAAACACAACATGGACACATCACATTTTGACAAAGAAAACAGAGCTGTTTTTTGCAAAGTGCCTAGCTGTGGATTTTGGCCTCTAGCTCAGCAGGCACCTAGGGAAACCTAGCAAACCTGCACAGTTTTGAAAACTAGACACCTAGGGGAATCCAAGATGGGGTGACTTGTGGGGCTCTGATCAGGTTCTGTTACCCAGAATAATTTGCAAACCTCAAAATGTGGCCAAAAAAACACTTTTTAATCACATTTCGGTGACAGAAAGTTCTGGAATCTGAGAGGAGCCACAAATTTCCTTTCACCCACCGTTCCCCCAAGTCTCCTGATAAAAATGATACCTCACTTGTGGGGGTAGGCCTAGTGCCCACAACAGGAAATGCCCCAAAACACAACATGGACACATCACATTTTGACAAAGAAAACAGAGCTGTTTTTTGCAAAGTGCCTAGCTGTGGATTTTGGCCTCTAGCTCAGCAGGCACCTAGGGAAACCTAGCAAACCTGCACAGTTTTGAAAACTAGACACCTAGGGGAATCCAACATGGGGTGACTTGTGGGGCTCTGATCAGGTTCTGTTACCCAGAATCCTTTGCAAACCTCAAAATGTGGCAAAACAAAACTTTTTCCTCACATTTTGGTGACAGAACGTTCTGGAATCTGAGAGGAGCCACAAATTTCCTTCCTCCCACCATTCCCCTAAGTCTTCCGATAACCATTATACCTCAATTGTGGGGGTAGGCCTAGTGCCAGCGACAGGAAATGCCCCAAAACACAACATGGACACATCACATTTTGACAAAGAAAACAGAGCTGTTTTTTGCAAAGTGCCTACCTGTGGATTTTGGCCTCTAGCTCAGAAGGCACCTAGGGAAACCTAGCAAACCTGCACAGTTTTGAAAACTAGACACATAGGGGAATCCAACATGGGGAGACTTGTGGGGCTCTGATCAGGTTCTGTTACCCAGAATCCTTTGCAAACCTCAAAATGTGGCAAAAAAAACACTTTTTCCTCACATTTTGGTGACAGAACGTTCTGGAATCTGAGATGAGTCACAAATTCCCTTCCATCCAGCGTTCCCCCAAGTCTCCCGATAAAAATGATACCTCACTTGTAGGGGTAGGCCTAGTGTCCGCGACAGGAAATGCCCCAAAACACAACATGGACACATTACATTTCGACAAAGAAAACAGAGCTGTTTTTTGCAGGGTGCCTAGCTGTGGATTTTGGCCTCTAGCTCAGCAGGCGCCTACGGAAACCTAGCAAACCTGCACAGTTTTGAAAACTAGACACCTAAGGGAATCCAACATGGGGTGACTTGTGGGGCTCTGATCAGGTTCTGTTACCCAGCATCCTTTGCAAACCTCAAAATGTTGCCAAAAAAACACTTTTTCCTCACGTTTTGGTGACAGAAAGTTCTGGAATCTGAGAGGAGCCACACATTTCCATCCACCCAGCATTCCCCCAAGTCTCCCGATAAAAATGATACCTCACTTGTGGGGGTATGCCTAGTACCCACGACAGGAAATGCCCCAAAACACAACATGGACACATCACATTTTGACAAAGAAAACAGAGCTTTTTTTTCCAAAGTGCCTAGCTGTGGATTTTGGACTCTAGCTCAGCAGGCACCTAGGGAAACCTAGCAAATCTGCAGAGTTTTGAAAACTAGTCTCCTAGGGGAATCCAAGATGGGGTGACTTGTAGGGCTCTGATCAGGTTCTGTTACCCAGAATCCTTTGCAAACCTCAAAATGTGGCAAAAAAAACACTTTATCCTCACATTTTGGTGACAGAACGGTCTGGAAACTGAGATGAGCCACAAATTCCTTTCCACCCAGCGTTCCCCCAAGTCTCTTGATAAAAATGATACCTCATTTGCAGGGGTAGGCCTAGTGCCCACGACAGGAAATGCCCCAAAACACAACATGGACACATCACATTTTGACAAAGAAAACAGAGCTGTTTTTTGCAAAGTGCCTAGCTGTGGATTTTGGCCTCTAGCACAGCAGGCACCTAGGGAAACCTAGCAAACCTGCACAGTTTTGAAAACTAGACACCTAGGGGAATCCAAGGTGGGGTGACTTGTGGGGCTCTGATCAGGTTCTGTTAACCAGAATCCTTTGCAAACCTCAAAATGTGGCCAAAAAAACACTTTTTCCTCACATTTCATTGACAGAAAGTCCTGGAATCTGAGAGGAGCCACACATTTCCTTCCACCCAGCGTTCCCCCAAGTCTCCCGATAAAAATGATACCTCACTTGTAGGGGTAGGCCTAGTGACCGCGACAGGAAATGCCCCAAAACACAACATGGACACATTACATTTCGACAAAGAAAACAGAGCTGTTGTTTGCAGGGTGCCTAGCTGTGGATTTTGGCCTCTAGATCAGCAGGCACCTAGGGAAACCTAGCAAACCTGCACAGTTTTGAAAACTAGACAGCTAAGGGAATCCAACATGGGGTGACTTGTGGGGCTCTGATCAGGTTCTGTTACCCAGAATCCTTTGCAAACCTCAAAATGTGGCCTAAAAAACACTTTTTCCTCACATTTCGTTGACAGAAAGTCCTGGAATCTGAGAGGAACCACAATTTCCCTTCCACCCAGCATTCCCCCAAGTCTCCCTATAAAAATGATACCTCACTTGTGGGGGTAGGCCTAGTACCCCCGACAGGAAATGCCCCAAAACACAACATGGACACATCACATTTTGACAAAGAAAACAGAGCTGTTTTTTGCAAAGTGCCTAGCTGTGGATTTTGGCCTCTAGCTCAGCAGACACCTAGGTAAACCTAGCAAACCTGCACAGTTTTGAAAACTAGACACCTAGGGGAATCCAAGATGGGGTGACTTGTGGGGCTCTGATCAAGTTCTGTTACCCAGAATCCTTTGCAAACCTCAAAATGTGGCCAAAAAAACACCTTTTCCTCACATTTCGGTGACAGAAAGTTCTGGAATCTGAGAGGAGCCACGAACTTCCTTCCACCCAGCGTTCTCCCAAGTCTCCCGATAAAAATGATACCTCACTTGTGGGGGTAGGCCTAGTGACCACGACAGGAAATGCCCCAAAACACAACATGGACACATCACATTTTGACAAAGAAAACAGAGCTGTTTTTTGCAAAGTGCCTAGCTGTGGATTTTGGCCTCTAGCTCAGCAGGCACCTAGGGAAACCTAGCAAACCTGCACAGTTTTGAAAACTAGACACCTAGGGGAATCCAAGATGGGGTGACTTGTGGGGCTCTGATCAGGTTCTCTTACCCAGAATAATTTGCAAACCTCAAAATGTGGCCAAAAAAACACTTTTTAAACACATTTCGGTAACAGAAAGTTCTGGAATCTGAGAGGAGCCACAAATTTCCTTTCACCCACCGTTCCCCCAAGTCTCCTGATAAAAATGATACCTCACTTGTGGGGGTAGGCCTAGTGCCCACAACAGGAAATGCCCCAAAACACAACATGGACACATCACATTTTGACAAAGAAAACAGAGCTGTTTTTTGCAAAGTGCCTAGCTGTGGATTTTGGCCTCTAGCTCAGCAGGCACCTAGGGAAACCTAGCAAACCTGCACAGTTTTGAAAACTAGACACATAGGGGAATCCAACATGGGGAGACTTGTGGGGCTCTGATCAGGTTCTGTTACCCAGAATCCTTTGCAAACCTCAAAATGTGGCAAAAAAAACACTTTTTCCTCACATTTTGGTGACAGAACGTTCTGGAATCTGAGATGAGTCACAAATTCCCTTCCATCCAGCGTTCCCCCAAGTCTCCCGATAAAAATGATACCTCACTTGTAGGGGTAGGCCTAGTGTCCGCGACAGGAAATGCCCCAAAACACAACATGGACACATTACATTTCGACAAAGAAAACAGAGCTGTTTTTTGCAGGGTGCCTAGCTGTGGATTTTGGCCTCTAGCTCAGCAGGCGCCTACGGAAACCTAGCAAACCTGCACAGTTTTGAAAACTAGACACCTAAGGGAATCCAACATGGGGTGACTTGTGGGGCTCTGATCAGGTTCTGTTACCCAGAATCCTTTGCAAACCTCCAAATATTGCCAAAAAAACACTTTTTCCTCACGTTTTGGTGACAGAAAGTTCTGGAATCTGAGAGGAGCCACACATTTCCTTCCACCCAGCATTCCCCCAAGTCTCCCGATAAAAATGATACCTCACTTGTGGGGGTATGCCTAGTACCCACGACAGGAAATGCCCCAAAACACAACATGGACACATCACATTTTGACAAAGAAAACAGAGCTGTTTTTTCCAAAGTGCCTAGCTGTGGATTTTGGCCTCTAGCTCAGCAGGCACCTAGGGAAACCTAGCAAATCTGCAGAGTTTTGAAAACTAGTCTCCTAGGGGAATCCAAGATGGGGTGACTTGTAGGGCTCTGATCAGGTTCTGTTACCCAGAATCCTTTGCAAACCTCAAAATGTGGCAAAAAAAACACTTTATCCTCACATTTCGGTGACAGAACGTTCTGGAAACTGAGATGAGCCACAAATTCCTTTCCACCCAGCGTTCCCCCAAGTCTCTTGATAAAAATGATACCTCATTTGCAGGGGTAGGCCTAGTGCCAACAACAGGAAATGCCCCAAAACACAACATGGACACATCACATTTTGACAAAGAAAACAGAGCTGTTTTTTGCAAAGTGCCTAGCTGTGGATTTTGGCCTCTAGCACAGCAGGCACCTAGGGAAACCTAGCAAACCTGCACAGTTTTGAAAACTAGACACCTAGGGGAATCCAAGGTGGGGTGACTTGTGGGGCTCTGATCAGGTTCTGTTAACCAGAATCCTTTGCAAACCTCAAAATGTGGCCAAAAAAACACTTTTTCCTCACATTTCGTTGACAGAAAGTCCTGGAATCTGAGAGGAGCCACACATTTCCTTCCACCCAGCGTTCCCCCAAGTCTCCCGATAAAAATGATACCTCACTTGTAGGGGTAGGCCTAGTGACCGCGACAGGAAATGCCCCAAAACACAACATGGACACATTACATTTCGACAAAGAAAACAGAGCTGTTGTTTGCAGGGTGCCTAGCTGTGGATTTTGGCCTCTAGCTCAGCAGGCACCTAGGGAAACCTAGCAAACCTGCACAGTTTTGAAAACTAGACAGCTAAGGGAATCCAACATGGGGTGACTTGTGGGGCTCTGATCAGGTTCTGTTACCCAGAATCCTTTGCAAACCTCAAAATGTGGCCAAAAAAACACTTTTTCCTCACATTTCGTTGACAGAAAGTCCTGGAATCTGAGAGGAACCACAATTTCCCTTCCACCCAGCATTCCCCCAAGTCTCCCTATAAAAATGATACCTCACTTGTGGGGGTAGGCCTAGTACCCCCGACAGGAAATGCCCCAAAACACAACATGGACACATCACATTTTGACAAAGAAAACAGAGCTGTTTTTTGCAAAGTGCCTAGCTGTGGATTTTGGCCTCTAGCTCAGCAGGCACCTAGGTAAACCTAGCAAACCTGCACAGTTTTGAAAACTAGACACCTAGGGGAATCCAAGATGGGGTGACTTGTGGGGCTCTGATCAAGTTCTGTTACCCAGAATCCTTTGCAAACCTCAAAATGTGGCCAAAAAAACACCTTTTCCTCACATTTCGGTGACAGAAAGTTCTGGAATCTGAGAGGAGCCACGAACTTCCTTCCACCCAGCGTTCTCCCAAGTCTCCCGATAAAAATGATACCTCACTTGTGGGGGTAGGCCTAGTGCCAACGACAGGAAATGCCCCAAAACACAACATGGACACATCACATTTTGACAAAGAAAACAGAGCTGTTTTTAGCAAAGTGCCTAGCTGTGGATTTTGTCCTCTAGCTCAGCAGGCACCTAGGGAAACCTAGCAAACCTGCACAGTTTTGAAAACTAGACACCTAGGGGAATCCAAAATGGGGTGACTTGTGGGGCTCTGATCAGGTTCTGTTACGCAAAATCCTTTGCAAACCTCAAAATGTGGCCAAAAAAACACCTTTTCCTCACATTTCGGTGACAGAAGGTTCTGGAATCTGAGAGGAGCCACGAATTTCCTTCCACCCAGCGTTTCCCCAAGTCTCCCGATAAAAATGATACCTCACTTGTAGGGGTAGGCCTAGTGCCCGCGACAGGAAATGCCCCAAAACACAACATGGACACATCACATTTTGACAAAGAAAACAGAGCTGTTTTTTGCCGAGTGCCTAGCTGTGGATTTTGGCCTCTAGCTCAGCAGGCACCTAGGGAAACCTAGCAAACCTGCACAATTTTGAAAACTAGACACCATAAGGGAATCCAACATGGGGTGACTTGTGGGGCTCTGATCTGGTTCTGTTACCCAGAATCCTTTGCAAACCTCAGAATGTGGCCAAAAAATACTTTTTCCTCATATTTTGGTGACAGAAAGTTCTGGAATCTGAGAGGAGCCACAAATTCCCTTCCACCCAGCGTTCCCCCAAGTCTCCCGATAAAAATGATACCTCACTTGTGGGGGTAGGCCTAGTGCCCACGACAGGAAATGCCCCAAAACACAACATGGACACATCACATTTTGACAAAGAAAACAGAGCTGTTTCTTGCAAAGTGCCTAGCTGTGGATTTTGGCCTCTACCTCAGCAGGCACCTAGAGAATCCTTTGCAAACATCAAAATGTGGCCAAAAAAACACCTTTTCCTCACATTTCGGTGCCAGAAAGTTCTGGAATCTGAGAGGAGACATGAATTTCATTCCACCCAGCGTTTCCCCAAGTCTCCCGATAAAAATTATACCTCACTTGTAGGGGTAGGCCTACTGCCCGCGACAGGAAATGCCCCAAAACACAACATGGACACATCACATTTTGACAAAGAAAACAGAGCTGTTTTTTGCAGAGTGCCTAGCTGTGGATTTTGGCCTCTAGTTCAGCAGGCACCTAGGGAAACCTAGCAAACCTGCACAGTTTTGAAAACTAGACACCTAAGGGAATTCAACATGGGGTGACTTGTGGGGCTCTGATCAGGTTCTGTTACCCAGAATCCTATGCAAACCTCAAAATGTGGCCAAAAAAACACTTTTTCCTCAAATTTTGGTGACAGAAAGTTCTGGAATCTGAGAGGAGCCACAAATTCCCTTCCACCCAGCGTTGCCCCCTTGTCTCCCAATAAAAATGATACCTCACTTGTGGGGGTAGGCCTAGTGCCCACGACAAGAAATGCCCCAAAACACAACATGGACACATCACATTTTGACAAAGAAAACAGAGCTGTTTTTTGCCAAGTGCCTAGCTGTGGATTTTGGCCTCTAGCTCAGCAGGCACCTAGGGAAACCTAGTAAACCTGCACAGTTTTGAAAACTAGACACCTAGGGAATCCAAGATGGGGTGACTTGTGGGGCTCTGATCAGGTTCTCTTACTCAGAATCCTTTGCAAACCTCAGAATGTGGCCAAAAAAACACTTTTTCCTCACATTTTGGTGACAGAAAGTTCTGGAATCTGAGAGGAGCCACAAATTCCCTTCCACCCAGCGTTCCCCCAAGTCTCCCGATAAAAATGATACCTCACTTGTGGGGGTAGGCCTAGTGCCCACGACAGGAAATGCCCCAAAACACAACATGGACACATCACATTTTGACAAAGAAAACAGAGCTGTTTTTTGCAAAGTGCCTAGCTGTGGATTTTGGCCTCTACCTCAGCAGGCACCTAGAGAATCCTTTGCAAACATCAAAATGTGGCCAAAAAAACATCTTTTCCTCACATTTCGGTGCCAGAAAGTTCTGGAATCTGAGAGGAGACATGAATTTCATTCCACCCAGCGTTTCCCCAAGTCTCCCGATAAAAATTATACCTCACTTGTAGGGGTAGGCCTACTGCCCGCGATAGGAAATGCCCCAAAACACAACATGGACACATCACATTTTGACAAAGAAAACAGAGCTGTTTTTTGCAGAGTGCCTAGCTGTGGATTTTGGCCTCTAGTTCAGCAGGCACCTAGGGAAACCTAGCAAACCTGCACAGTTTTGAAAACTAGACACCTAAGGGAATTCAACATGGGGTGACTTGTGGGGCTCTGATCAGGTTCTGTTACCCAGAATCCTTTGCAAACCTCAAAATGTGGCCAAAAAAACACTTTTTCCTCACATTTCGTTGACAGAAAGTTCTGGAATCTGAGAGGAGCCACAAATTCCCTTCCACCCAGCGTTCCCCCCTTGTCTCCCAATAAAAATGATACCTCACTTGTGGGGGTAGGCCTAGTGCCCACGACAAGAAATGCCCCAAAACACAACATGGACACATCACATTTTGACAAAGAAAACAGAGCTGTTTTTTGCCAAGTGCCTAGCTGTCGATTTTGGCCTCTAGCTCAGCAGGCACCTAGGGAAACCTAGTAAACCTGCACAGTTTTGAAAACTAGACACCTAGGGGAATCCAAGATGGGGTGACTTGTGGGGCTCTGATCAGGTTCTCTTACCCAGAATCCTTTGCAAACCTCAGAATGTGGCCAAAAAAACACTTTTTCCTCACATTTTGGTGACAGAAAGTTCTGGAATCTGAGAGGAGCCACAAATTCCCTTCCACCCAGCGTTCCCCCAAGTCTCCCAATAAAAATGATACCTCACTTGTGGGGGTAGGCCTAGTGCCCACGACAGGAAATGCCCCAAAACACAACATGGACACATCACATTTTGACAAAGAAAACAGAGCTGTTTTTTGCAAAGTGCCTAGCTGTGGATTTTGGCCTCTACCTCAGCAGGCACCTAGAGAATCCTTTGCAAACATCAAAATGTGGCCAAAAAAACACCTTTTCCTCACATTTCGGTGCCAGAAAGTTGTGGAATCTGAGAGGAGACATGAATTTCATTCCACCCAGCGTTTCCCCAAGTCTCCCGATAAAAATTATACCTCACTTGTAGGGGTAGGCCTACTGCCCGCGACAGGAAATGCCCCAAAACACAACATGGACACATCACATTTTGACAAAGAAAACAGAGCTGTTTTTTGCAGAGTGCCTAGCTGTGGATTTTGGCCTCTAGTTCAGCAGGCACCTAGGGAAACCTAGCAAACCTGCACAGTTTTGAAAACTAGACACCTAAGGGAATTCAACATGGGGTGACTTGTGGGGCTCTGATCAGGTTCTGTTACCCAGAATCCTGTGCAAACCTCAAAATGTGGCCAAAAAAACACTTTTTCCTCAAATTTTGGTGACAGAAAGTTCTGGAATCTGAGAGGAGCCACAAATTCTCTTCCACCCAGCGTTCCCCCCTTGTCTCCCAATAAAAATGATACCTCACTTGTGGGGGTAGGCCTAGTGCCCACGACAAGAAATGCCCCAAAACACAACATGGACACATCACATTTTGACAAAGAAAACAGAGCTGTTTTTTGCAGGGTGCCTAGCTGTGGATTTTGGCCTCTAGCTCAGCAGGCACCTACGGAAACCTAGCAAACCTGCACAGTTTTGAAAACTAGACAGCTAAGGGAATCCAACATGGGGTGACTTGTGGGGCTCTGATCAGGTTCTGTTACCCAGAATCCTTTGCAAACCTCAAAATGTGGCCAAAAAAACCCTTTTTCCTCATGTTTTGGTGACAGAACGTTCTGGAATCTGAGAGGAGCCACAAATTCCCTTCCATCCAGCATTCCTCCAAGTCTCCCGATAAAAATGATACCTCACTTGTGGGGGTAGGCCTAGTACCCACGATAGGAAATGCCCCAAAACACAACATGGACACATCACATTTTGACAAAGAAAACAAAGCTGGTTTTTGCAAAGTGCCTAGCTGTGGATTTTGGCCTCTAGCTCAGCAGGTACCTAGGGAAACCTAGCAAACCTGCACAGTTTTGAAAACTAGACACCTAGGGGAATCCAAGGTGGGGTGACTTGTGGGGCTCTGATCAGGTTCTGTTACCCAGAATCCTTTGCAAACCTCAAAATGTGGCCAAAAAAACACTTTTTCCTCACATTTCGTTGACAGAAAGTCCTGGAATCTGAGAGGAGCCACACATTTCCTTCCACCCAGCGTTCCCCCAAGTCTCCCGATAAAAATGATACCTCACTTGTAGGGGTAGGCCTAGTGTCCGCGACAGGAAATGCCCCAAAACACAACATGGACACATTACTTTTCGACAAAGAAAACAGAGCTGTTTTTTGCAGGGTGCCTAGCTGTGGATTTTGGCCTCTAGCTCAGCAGGCACCTAGGGAAACCTAGCAAACCTGCACAGTTTTGAAAACTAGACAGCTAAGGGAATCCAAAATGGGGTGACTTGTGGGGCTCTGATCAGGTTCTGTTACCCAGAATCCTTTGCAAACCTCAAAATGTGGCCAAAAAAACACTTTTTCCTCACGTTTTGGTGACAGAAAGTTCTGGAATCTGAGAGGAGCCACACATTTCCTTCCACCCAGCATTCCCCCAAGTCTCCCGATAAAAATGATACCTCACTTGTGGGGGTATGCCTAGTACCCACGACAGGAAATGCACCAAAACACAACATGGACACATCACATTTTGACAAAGAAAACAGAGCTGTTTTTTCCAAAGTGCCTAGCTGTGGATTTTGGCCTCTAGCTCAGCAGGCACCTAGGGAAACCTAGTAAACCTGCACAGTTTTGAAAACTAGACACCTAGGGGAATCCAAGATGGGGTGACTTGTGGGGCTCTGATCAGGTTCTCTTACCCAGAATCCTTTGCAAACCTCAGAATGTGGCCAAAAAAACACGTTTTCCTCACATTTTGGTGACAGAAAGTTCTGGAATCTGAGAGGAGCCACAAATTCCCTTCCACCCAGCGTTCCCCCAAGTCTCCCGATAAAAATGATACCTCACTTGTGGGGGTAGGCCTAGTGCCCACGACAGGAAATGCCCCAAAACACAACATGGACACATCACATTTTGACAAAGAAAACAGAGCTGTTTTTTGCAAAGTGCCTAGCTGTGGATTTTGGCCTCTACCTCAGCAGGCACCTAGAGAATCCTTTGCAAACATCAAAATGTGGCCAAAAAAACATCTTTTCCTCACATTTCGGTGCCAGAAAGTTCTGGAATCTGAGAGGAGACATGAATTTCATTCCACCCAGCGTTTCCCCAAGTCTCCCGATAAAAATTATACCTCACTTGTAGGGGTAGGCCTACTGCCCGCGATAGGAAATGCCCCAAAACACAACATGGACACATCACATTTTGACAAAGAAAACAGAGCTGTTTTTTGCAGAGTGCCTAGCTGTGGATTTTGGCCTCTAGTTCAGCAGGCACCTAGGGAAACCTAGCAAACCTGCACAGTTTTGAAAACTAGACACCTAGGGGAATCCAAGGTGGGGTGACTTGTGGGGCTCTGATCAGGTTCTGTTACCCAGAATCCTTTGCAAACCTCAAAATGTGGCCAAAAAAACACTTTTTCCTCACATTTCGTTGACAGAAAGTTCTGGAATCTGAGAGGAGCCACAAATTCCCTTCCACCCAGCGTTCCCCCCTTGTCTCCCAATAAAAATGATACCTCACTTGTGGGGGTAGGCCTAGTGCCCACGACAAGAAATGCCCCAAAACACAACATGGACACATCACATTTTGACAAAGAAAACAGAGCTGTTTTTTGCCAAGTGCCTAGCTGTCGATTTTGGCCTCTAGCTCAGCAGGCACCTAGGGAAACCTAGTAAACCTGCACAGTTTTGAAAACTAGACACCTAGGGGAATCCAAGATGGGGTGACTTGTGGGGCTCTGATCAGGTTCTCTTACCCAGAATCCTTTGCAAACCTCAGAATGTGGCCAAAAAAACACTTTTTCCTCACATTTTGGTGACAGAAAGTTCTGGAATCTGAGAGGAGCCACAAATTCCCTTCCACCCAGCGTTCCCCCAAGTCTCCCAATAAAAATGATACCTCACTTGTGGGGGTAGGCCTAGTGCCCACGACAGGAAATGCCCCAAAACACAACATGGACACATCACATTTTGACAAAGAAAACAGAGCTGTTTTTTGCAAAGTGCCTAGCTGTGGATTTTGGCCTCTACCTCAGCAGGCACCTAGAGAATCCTTTGCAAACATCAAAATGTGGCCAAAAAAACACCTTTTCCTCACATTTCGGTGCCAGAAAGTTGTGGAATCTGAGAGGAGACATGAATTTCATTCCACCCAGCGTTTCCCCAAGTCTCCCGATAAAAATTATACCTCACTTGTAGGGGTAGGCCTACTGCCCGCGACAGGAAATGCCCCAAAACACAACATGGACACATCACATTTTGACAAAGAAAACAGAGCTGTTTTTTGCAGAGTGCCTAGCTGTGGATTTTGGCCTCTAGTTCAGCAGGCACCTAGGGAAACCTAGCAAACCTGCACAGTTTTGAAAACTAGACACCTAAGGGAATTCAACATGGGGTGACTTGTGGGGCTCTGATCAGGTTCTGTTACCCAGAATCCTGTGCAAACCTCAAAATGTGGCCAAAAAAACACTTTTTCCTCAAATTTTGGTGACAGAAAGTTCTGGAATCTGAGAGGAGCCACAAATTCTCTTCCACCCAGCGTTCCCCCCTTGTCTCCCAATAAAAATGATACCTCACTTGTGGGGGTAGGCCTAGTGCCCACGACAAGAAATGCCCCAAAACACAACATGGACACATCACATTTTGACAAAGAAAACAGAGCTGTTTTTTGCCAATTGCCTAGCTGTGGATTTTGGCCTCTAGCTCAGCAGGCACCTAGGGAAACCTAGTAAACCTGCACAGTTTTGAAAACTAGACACCTAGGGGAATCCAAGATGGGGTGACTTGTGGGGCTCTGATCAGGTTCTCTTACCCAGAATCCTTTGCAAACCTCAGAATGTGGCCAAAAAACACTTTTTCCTCACATTTTGGTGACAGAAAGTTCTGGAATCTGAGAGGAGCCACAAATTCCCTTCCACCCAGCGTTCCCCCAAGTCTCCCGATAAAAATGATACCTCACTTGTGGGGATAGGCCTAGTGCCCGCGACAGGAAATGCCCCAAAACACAACATGGACACATCACATTTTGACAAAGAAAACAGAGCTGTTTTTTGCAGGGTGCCTAGCTGTGGATTTTGGCCTCTAGCTCAGCAGGCACCTACGGAAACCTAGCAAACCTGCACAGTTTTGAAAACTAGACAGCTAAGGGAATCCAACATGGGGTGACTTGTGGGGCTCTGATCAGGTTCTGTTACCCAGAATCCTTTGCAAACCTCAAAATGTGGCCAAAAAAACACTTTTTCCTCATGTTTTGGTGACAGAACGTTCTGGAATCTGAGAGGAGCCACAAATTCCCTTCCATCCAGCATTCCTCCAAGTCTCCCGATAAAAATGATACCTCACTTGTGGGGGTAGGCCTAGTACCCACGACAGGAAATGCCCCAAAACACAACATGGACACATCACATTTTGACAAAGAAAACAAAGCTGGTTTTTGCAAAGTGCCTAGCTGTGGATTTTGGCCTCTAGCTCAGCAGGTACCTAGGGAAACCTAGCAAACCTGCACAGTTTTGAAAACTAGACACCTAGGGGAATCCAAGGTGGGGTGACTTGTGGGGCTCTGATCAGGTTCTGTTACCCAGAATCCTTTGCAAACCTCAAAATGTGGCCAAAAAAACACTTTTTCCTCACATTTCGTTGACAGAAAGTCCTGGAATCTGAGAGGAGCCACACATTTCCTTCCACCCAGCGTTCCCCCAAGTCTCCCGATAAAAATGATACCTCACTTGTAGGGGTAGGCCTAGTGTCCGCGACAGGAAATGCCCCAAAACACAACATGGACACATTACATTTCGACAAAGAAAACAGAGCTGTTTTTTGCAGGGTGCCTAGCTGTGGATTTTGGCCTCTAGCTCAGCAGGCACCTAGGGAAACCTAGCAAACCTGCACAGTTTTGAAAACTAGACAGCTAAGGGAATCCAAAATGGGGTGACTTGTGGGGCTCTGATCAGGTTCTGTTACCCAGAATCCTTTGCAAACCTCAAAATGTGGCCAAAAAAACACTTTTTCCTCACGTTTTGGTGACAGAAAGTTCTGGAATCTGAGAGGAGCCACACATTTCCTTCCACCCAGCATTCCCCCAAGTCTCCCGATAAAAATGATACCTCACTTGTGGGGGTATGCCTAGTACCCACGACAGGAAATGCCCCAAAACACAACATGGACACATCACATTTTGACAAAGAAAACAGAGCTGTTTTTTCCAAAGTGCCTAGCTGTGGATTTTGGCCTCTAGCTCAGCAGTCACCTAGGGAAACCTAGCAAATCTGCAGAGTTTTGAAAACTAGTCTCCTAGGGGAATCCAAGATGGGGTGACTTGTGGGGCTCTGATCAGGTTCTGTTACCCAGAATCCTTTGCAAACCTCAAAATGTGGCAAAAAAAACACTTTATCCTCACATTTTGGTGACAGAACGTTCTGGAAACTGAGATAAGCCACAAATTCCTTTCCACCCAGCGTTCCCCCAAGTCTCTCGATAAAAATGATACCTCACTTGTAGGGGTAGGCCTAGTGCCCACGACAGGAAATGCCCCAAAACACAACATGGACACATCACATTTTGACAAATAAAACAGAGCTGTTTTTTGCAAAGTGCCTAGCTGTGGATTTTGGCCTCTAGCTCAGCAGGCACCTAGGGAAACCTAGCAAACCTGCACAGTTTTGAAAACTAGACACCTAGGGGAATCCAAGGTGGGGTGACTTGTGGGGCTCTGATCAGGTTCTGTTAACCAGAATCCTTTGCAAACCTCAAAATGTGGCCAAAAAAACACTTTTTCCTCACATTTCGTTGACAGAAAGTCCTGGAATCTGAGAGGAGCCACACATTTCCTTCCACCCAGCGTTCCCCCAAGTCTCCCGATAAAAATGATACCTCACTTGTAGGGGTAGGCCTAGTGACCGCGACAGGAAATGCCCCAAAACACAACATGGACACATTACATTTCGACAAAGAAAACAGAGCTGTTGTTTGCAGGGTGCCTAGCTGTGGATTTTGGCCTCTAGCTCAGCAGGCACCTAGGGAAACCTAGCAAACCTGCACAGTTTTGAAAACTAGACAGCTAAGGGAATCCAACATGGGGTGACTTGTGGGGCTCTGATCAGGTTCTGTTACCCAGAATCCTTTGCAAACCTCAAAATGTGGCCAAAAAAACACTTTTTCCTCACATTTCGTTGACAGAAAGTCCTGGAATCTGAGAGGAGCCACAATTTCCCTTCCACCCAGCATTCCCCCAAGTCTCCCGATAAAAATGATACCTCACTTGTGGGGGTAGGCCTAGTACCCCCGACAGGAAATGCCCCAAAACACAACATGGACACATCACATTTTGACAAAGAAAACAGAGCTGTTTTTTGCAAAGTGCCTAGCTGTGGATTTTGGCCTCTAGCTCAGCAGGCACCTAGGTAAACCTAGCAAACCTGCACAGTTTTGAAAACTAGACACCTAGGGGAATCCAAGATGGGGTGACTTGTGGGGCTCTGATCAAGTTCTGTTACCCAGAATCCTTTGCAAACCTCAAAATGTGGCCAAAAAAACACCTTTTCCTCACATTTCGGTGACAGAAAGTTCTGGAATCTGAGAGGAGCCACGAACTTCCTTCCACCCAGCGTTCTCCCAAGTCTCCCGATAAAAATGATACCTCACTTGTGGGGGTAGGCATAGTGACCACGACAGGAAATGCCCCAAAACACAACATGGACACATCACATTTTGACAAAGAAAACAGAGCTGTTTTTAGCAAAGTGCCTAGCTGTGGATTTTGTCCTCTAGCTCAGCAGGCACCTAGGGAAACCTAGCAAACCTGCACAGTTTTGAAAACTAGACACCTAGGGGAATCCAAAATGGGGTGACTTGTGGGGCTCTGATCAGGTTCTGTTACGCAAAATCCTTTGCAAACCTCAAAATGTGGCCAAAAAAACACCTTTTCCTCACATTTCGGTGACAGAAGGTTCTGGAATCTGAGAGGAGCCACGAATTTCCTTCCACCCAGCGTTTCCCCAAGTCTCCCGATAAAAATGATACCTCACTTGTAGGGGTAGGCCTAGTGCCCGCGACAGGAAATGCCCCAAAACACAACATGGACACATCACATTTTGACAAAGAAAACAGAGCTGTTTTTTGCCGAGTGCCTAGCTGTGGATTTTGGCCTCTAGCTCAGCAGGCACCTAGGGAAACCTAGCAAACCTGCACAATTTTGAAAACTAGACACCATAAGGGAATCCAACATGGGGTGACTTGTGGGGCTCTGATCTGGTTCTGTTACCCAGAATCCTTTGCAAACCTCAGAATGTGGCCAAAAAATACTTTTTCCTCATATTTTGGTGACAGAAAGTTCTGGAATCTGAGAGGAGCCACAAATTCCCTTCCACCCAGCGTTCCCCCAAGTCTCCCGATAAAAATGATACCTCACTTGTGGGGGTAGGCCTAGTGCCCACGACAGGAAATGCCCCAAAACACAACATGGACACATCACATTTTGACAAAGAAAACAGAGCTGTTTTTTGCAAAGTGCCTAGCTGTGGATTTTGGCCTCTACCTCAGCAGGCACCTAGAGAATCCTTTGCAAACATCAAAATGTGGCCAAAAAAACACCTTTTCCTCACATTTCGGTGCCAGAAAGTTCTGGAATCTGAGAGGAGACATGAATTTCATTCCACCCAGCGTTTCCCCAAGTCTCCCGATAAAAATTATACCTCACTTGTAGGGGTAGTCCTACTGCCCGCGACAGGAAATGCCCCAAAACACAACATGGACACATCACATTTTGACAAAGAAAACAGAGCTGTTTTTTGCAGAGTGCCTAGTTGTGGATTTTGGCCTCTAGTTCAGCAGGCACCTAGGGAAACCTAGCAAACCTGCACAGTTTTGAAAACTAGACACCTAAGGGAATTCAACATGGGGTGACTTGTGGGGCTCTGATCAGGTTCTGTTACCCAGAATCCTGTGCAAACCTCAAAATGTGGCCAAAAAAACACTTTTTCCTCAAATTTTGGTGACAGAAAGTTCTGGAATCTGAGAGGAGCCACAAATTCCCTTCCACCCAGCGTTGCCCCCTTGTCTCCCAATAAAAATGATACCTCACTTGTGGGGGTAGGCCTAGTGCCCACGACAAGAAATGCCCCAAAACACAACATGGACACATCACATTTTGACAAAGAAAACAGAGCTGTTTTTTGCCAAGTGCCTAGCTGTGGATTTTGGCCTCTAGCTCAGCAGGCACCTAGGGAAACCTAGTAAACCTGCACAGTTTTGAAAACTAGACACCTAGGGAATCCAAGATGGGGTGACTTGTGGGGCTCTGATCAGGTTCTCTTACCCAGAATCCTTTGCAAACCTCAGAATGTGGCCAAAAAAACACTTTTTCCTCACATTTTGGTGACAGAAAGTTCTGGAATCTGAGAGGAGCCACAAATTCCCTTCCACCCAGCGTTCCCCCAAGTCTCCCGATAAAAATGATACCTCACTTGTGGGGGTAGGCCTAGTGCCCACGACAGGAAATGCCCCAAAACACAACATGGACACATCACATTTTGACAAAGAAAACAGAGCAGTTTTTTGCAAAGTGCCTAGCTGTGGATTTTGGCCTCTACCTCAGCAGGCACCTAGAGAATCCTTTGCAAACATCAAAATGTGGCCAAAAAAACATCTTTTCCTCACATTTCGGTGCCAGAAAGTTCTGGAATCTGAGAGGAGACATGAATTTCATTCCACCCAGCGTTTCCCCAAGTCTCCCGATAAAAATTATACCTCACTTGTAGGGGTAGGCCTACTGCCCGCGACAGGAAATGCCCCAAAACACAACATGGACACATCACATTTTGACAAAGAAAACAGAGCTGTTTTTTGCAGAGTGCCTAGCTGTGGATTCTGGCCTCTAGTTCAGCAGGCACCTAGGGAAACCTAGCAAACCTGCACAGTTTTGAAAACTAGACACCTAAGGGAATTCAACATGGGGTGACTTGTGGGGCTCTGATCAGGTTCTGTTACCCAGAATCCTGTGCAAACCTCAAAATGTGGCCAAAAAAACACTTTTTCCTCAAATTTTGGTGACAGAAAGTTCTGGAATCTGAGAGGAGCCACAAATTCCCTTCCACCCAGCGTTCCCCCCTTGTCTCCCAATAAAAATGATACCTCACTTGTGGGGGTAGGCCTAGTGCCCACGACAAGAAATGCCCCAAAACACAACATGGACACATCACATTTTGACAAAGAAAACAGAGCTGTTTTTTGCCAAGTGCCTAGCTGTCGATTTTGGCCTCTAGCTCAGCAGGCACCTAGGGAAACCTAGTAAACCTGCACAGTTTTGAAAACTAGACACCTAGGGGAATCCAAGATGGGGTGACTTGTGGGGCTCTGATCAGGTTCTCTTACCCAGAATCCTTTGCAAACCTCAGAATGTGGCCAAAAAAACACTTTTTCCTCACATTTTGGTGACAGAAAGTTCTGGAATCTGAGAGGAGCCACAAATTCCCTTCCACCCAGCGTTCCCCCAAGTCTCCCAATAAAAATGATACCTCACTTGTGGGGGTAGGCCTAGTGCCCACGACAGGAAATGCCCCAAAACACAACATGGACACATCACATTTTGACAAAGAAAACAGAGCTGTTTTTTGCAAAGTGCCTAGCTGTGGATTTTGGCCTCTACCTCAGCAGGCACCTAGAGAATCCTTTGCAAACATCAAAATGTGGCCAAAAAAACACCTTTTCCTCACATTTCGGTGCCAGAAAGTTCTGGAATCTGAGAGGAGACATGAATTTCATTCCACCCAGCGTTTCCCCAAGTCTCCCGATAAAAATTATACCTCACTTGTAGGGGTAGGCCTACTGCCCGCGACAGGAAATGCCCCAAAACACAACATGGACACATCACATTTTGACAAAGAAAACAGAGCTGTTTTTTGCAGAGTGCCTAGCTGTGGATTTTGGCCTCTAGTTCAGCAGGCACCTAGGGAAACCTAGCAAACCTGCACAGTTTTGAAAACTAGACACCTAAGGGAATTCAACATGGGGTGACTTGTGGGGCTCTGATCAGGTTCTGTTACCCAGAATCCTGTGCAAACCTCAAAATGTGGCCAAAAAAACACTTTTTCCTCAAATTTTGGTGACAGAAAGTTCTGGAATCTGAGAGGAGCCACAAATTCCCTTCCACCCAGCGTTCCCCCCTTGTCTCCCAATAAAAATGATACCTCACTTGTGGGGGTAGGCCTAGTGCCCACGACAAGAAATGCCCCAAAACACAACATGGACACATCACATTTTGACAAAGAAAACAGAGCTGTTTTTTGCCAAGTGCCTAGCTGTCGATTTTGGCCTCTAGCTCAGCAGGCACCTAGGGAAACCTAGTAAACCTGCACAGTTTTGAAAACTAGACACCTAGGGGAATCCAAGATGGGGTGACTTGTGGGGCTCTGATCAGGTTCTCTTACCCAGAATCCTTTGCAAACCTCAGAATGTGGCCAAAAAACACTTTTTCCTCACATTTTGGTGACAGAAAGTTCTGGAATCTGAGAGGAGCCACAAATTCCCTTCCACCCAGCGTTCCCCCAAGTCTCCCGATAAAAATGATACCTCACTTGTGGGGATAGGCCTAGTGCCCGCGACAGGAAATGCCCCAAAACACAACATGGACACATCACATTTTGACAAAGAAAACAGAGCTGTTTTTTGCAGGGTGCCTAGCTGTGGATTTTGGCCTCTAGCTCAGCAGGCACCTACGGAAACCTAGCAAACCTGCACAGTTTTGAAAACTAGACAGCTAAGGGAATCCAACATGGGGTGACTTGTGGGGCTCTGATCAGGTTCTGTTACCCAGAATCCTTTGCAAACCTCAAAATGTGGCCAAAAAAACACTTTTTCCTCATGTTTTGGTGACAGGAATCTGAGAGGAGCCACAAATTCCCTTCCATCCAGCATTCCTCCAAGTCTCCCGATAAAAATGATACCTCACTTGTGGGGGTAGGCCTAGTACCCACGACAGGAAATGCCCCAAAACACAACATGGACACATCACATTTTGACAAAGAAAACAAAGCTGGTTTTTGCAAAGTGCCTAGCTGTGGATTTTGGCCTCTAGCTCAGCAGGTACCTAGGGAAACCTAGCAAACCTGCACAGTTTTGAAAACTAGACACCTAGGGGAATCCAAGGTGGGGTGACTTGTGGGGCTCTGATCAGGTTCTGTTACCCAGAATCCTTTGCAAACCTCAAAATGTGGCCAAAAAAACACTTTTTCCTCACATTTCGTTGACAGAAAGTCCTGGAATCTGAGAGGAGCCACACATTTCCTTCCACCCAGCGTTCCCCCAAGTCTCCCGATAAAAATGATACCTCACTTGTAGGGGTAGGCCTAGTGTCCGCGACAGGAAATGCCCCAAAACACAACATGGACACATTACTTTTCGACAAAGAAAACAGAGCTGTTTTTTGCAGGGTGCCTAGCTGTGGATTTTGGCCTCTAGCTCAGCAGGCACCTAGGGAAACCTAGCAAACCTGCACAGTTTTGAAAACTAGACAGCTAAGGGAATCCAAAATGGGGTGACTTGTGGGGCTCTGATCAGGTTCTGTTACCCAGAATCCTTTGCAAACCTCAAAATGTGGCCAAAAAAACACTTTTTCCTCACGTTTTGGTGACAGAAAGTTCTGGAATCTGAGAGGAGCCACACATTTCCTTCCACCCAGCATTCCCCCAAGTCTCCCGATAAAAATGATACCTCACTTGTGGGGGTATGCCTAGTACCCACGACAGGAAATGCCCCAAAACACAACATGGACACATCACATTTTGACAAAGAAAACAGAGCTGTTTTTTCCAAAGTGCCTAGCTGTGGATTTTGGCCTCTAGCTCAGCAGGCACCTAGGGAAACCTAGTAAACCTGCACAGTTTTGAAAACTAGACACCTAGGGGAATCCAAGATGGGGTGACTTGTGGGGCTCTGATCAGGTTCTCTTACCCAGAATCCTTTGCAAACCTCAGAATGTGGCCAAAAAAACACGTTTTCCTCACATTTTGGTGACAGAAAGTTCTGGAATCTGAGAGGAGCCACAAATTCCCTTCCACCCAGCGTTCCCCCAAGTCTCCCGATAAAAATGATACCTCACTTGTGGGGGTAGGCCTAGTGCCCACGACAGGAAATGCCCCAAAACACAACATGGACACATCACATTTTGACAAAGAAAACAGAGCTGTTTTTTGCAAAGTGCCTAGCTGTGGATTTTGGCCTCTACCTCAGCAGGCACCTAGAGAATCCTTTGCAAACATCAAAATGTGGCCAAAAAAACATCTTTTCCTCACATTTCGGTGCCAGAAAGTTCTGGAATCTGAGAGGAGACATGAATTTCATTCCACCCAGCGTTTCCCCAAGTCTCCCGATAAAAATTATACCTCACTTGTAGGGGTAGGCCTACTGCCCGCGATAGGAAATGCCCCAAAACACAACATGGACACATCACATTTTGACAAAGAAAACAGAGCTGTTTTTTGCAGAGTGCCTAGCTGTGGATTTTGGCCTCTAGTTCAGCAGGCACCTAGGGAAACCTAGCAAACCTGCACAGTTTTGAAAACTAGACACCTAAGGGAATTCAACATGGGGTGACTTGTGGGGCTCTGATCAGGTTCTGTTACCCAGAATCCTGTGCAAACCTCAAAATGTGGCCAAAAAAAACACTTTTTCCTCAAATTTTGGTGACAGAAAGTTCTGGAATCTGAGAGGAGCCACAAATTCCCTTCCACCCAGCGTTCCCCCCTTGTCTCCCAATAAAAATGATACCTCACTTGTGGGGGTAGGCCTAGTGCCCACGACAAGAAATGCCCCAAAACACAACATGGACACATCACATTTTGACAAAGAAAACAGAGCTGTTTTTTGCCAAGTGCCTAGCTGTGGATTTTGGCCTCTAGCTCAGCAGGCACCTAGGGAAACCTAGTAAACCTGCACAGTTTTGAAAACTAGACACCTAGGGGAATCCAAGATGGGGTGACTTGTGGGGCTCTGATCAGGTTCTCTTACCCAGAATCCTTTGCAAACCTCAGAATGTGGCCAAAAAAACACTTTTTCCTCACATTTTGGTGACAGAAAGTTCTGGAATCTGAGAGGAGCCACAAATTCCCTTCCACCCAGCGTTCCCCCAAGTCTCCCAATAAAAATGATACCTCACTTGTGGGGGTAGGCCTAGTGCCCACGACAGGAAATGCCCCAAAACACAACATGGACACATCACATTTTGACAAAGAAAACAGAGCTGTTTTTTGCAAAGTGCCTAGCTGTGGATTTTGGCCTCTACCTCAGCAGGCACCTAGAGAATCCTTTGCAAACATCAAAATGTGGCCAAAAAAACACCTTTTCCTCACATTTCGGTGCCAGAAAGTTCTGGAATCTGAGAGGAGACATGAATTTCATTCCACCCAGCGTTTCCCCAAGTCTCCCGATAAAAATTATACCTTCCTTGTAGGGGTAGGCCTACTGCCCGCGACAGGAAATGCCCCAAAACACAACATGGACACATCACATTTTGACAAAGAAAACAGAGCTGTTTTTTGCAGAGTGCCTAGCTGTGGATTCTGGCCTCTAGTTCAGCAGGCACCTAGGGAAACCTAGCAAACCTGCACAGTTTTGAAAACTAGACACCTAAGGGAATTCAACATGGGGTGACTTGTGGGGCTCTGATCAGGTTCTGTTACCCAGAATCCTGTGCAAACCTCAAAATGTGGCCAAAAAAACACTTTTTCCTCAAATTTTGGTGACAGAAAGTTCTGGAATCTGAGAGGAGCCACAAATTCCCTTCCACCCAGCGTTCCCCCCTTGTCTCCCAATAAAAATGATACCTCACTTGTGGGGGTAGGCCTAGTGCCCACGACAAGAAATGCCCCAAAACACAACATGGACACATCACATTTTGACAAAGAAAACAGAGCTGTTTTTTGCCAAGTGCCTAGCTGTGGATTTTGGCCTCTAGCTCAGCAGGCACCTAGGGAAACCTAGTAAACCTGCACAGTTTTGAAAACTAGACACCTAGGGGAATCCAAGATGGGGTGACTTGTGGGGCTCTGATCAGGTTCTCTTACCCAGAATCCTTTGCAAACCTCAGAATGTGGCCAAAAAACACTTTTTCCTCACATTTTGGTGACAGAAAGTTCTGGAATCTGAGAGGAGCCACAAATTCCCTTCCACCCAGCGTTCCCCCAAGTCTCCCGATAAAAATGATACCTCACTTGTGGGGATAGGCCTAGTGCCCGCGACAGGAAATGCCCCAAAACACAACATGGACACATCACATTTTGACAAAGAAAACAGAGCTGTTTTTTGCAGGGTGCCTAGCTGTGGATTTTGGCCTCTAGCTCAGCAGGCACCTACGGAAACCTAGCAAACCTGCACAGTTTTGAAAACTAGACAGCTAAGGGAATCCAACATGGGGTGACTTGTGGGGCTCTGATCAGGTTCTGTTACCCAGAATCCTTTGCAAACCTCAAAATGTGGCCAAAAAAACACTTTTTCCTCATGTTTTGGTGACAGAACGTTCTGGAATCTGAGAGGAGCCACAAATTCCCTTCCATCCAGCATTCCTCCAAGTCTCCCGATAAAAATGATACCTCACTTGTGGGGGTAGGCCTAGTACCCACGACAGGAAATGCCCCAAAACACAACATGGACACATCACATTTTGACAAAGAAAACAAAGCTGGTTTTTGCAAAGTGCCTAGCTGTGGATTTTGGCCTCTAGCTCAGCAGGTACCTAGGGAAACCTAGCAAACCTGCACAGTTTTGAAAACTAGACAGCTAAGGGAATCCAAAAAGGGGTGACTTGTGGGGCTCTGATCAGGTTCTGTTACCCAGAATCCTTTGCAAACCTCAAAATGTGGCCAAAAAAACACTTTTTCCTCACATTTCGTTGACAGAAAGTCCTGGAATCTGAGAGGAGCCACACATTTCCTTCCACCCAGCGTTCCCCCAAGTCTCCCGATAAAAATGATACCTCACTTGTAGGGGTAGGCCTAGTGTCCGCGACAGGAAATGCCCCAAAACACAACATGGACACATTACATTTCGACAAAGAAAACAGAGCTGTTTTTTGCAGGGTGCCTAGCTGTGGATTTTGGCCTCTAGCTCAGCAGGCACCTAGGGAAACCTAGCAAACCTGCACAGTTTTGAAAACTAGACAGCTAAGGGAATCCAAAAAGGGGTGACTTGTGGGGCTCTGATCAGGTTCTGTTACCCAGAATCCTTTGCAAACCTCAAAATGTGGCCAAAAAAACACTTTTTCCTCACGTTTTGGTGACAGAAAGTTCTGGAATCTGAGAGGAGCCACACATTTCCTTCCACCCAGCATTCCCCCAAGTCTCCCGATAAAAATGATACCTCACTTGTGGGGGTATGCCTAGTACCCACGACAGGAAATGCCCCAAAACACAACATGGACACATCACATTTTGACAAAGAAAACAGAGCTGTTTTTTCCAAAGTGCCTAGCTGTGGATTTTGGCCTCTAGCTCAGCAGGCACCTAGGGAAACCTAGCAAATCTGCAGAGTTTTGAAAACTAGTCTCCTAGGGGAATCCAAGATGGGGTGACTTGTAGGGCTCTGATCAGGTTCTGTTACCCAGAATCCTTTGCAAACCTCAAAATGTGGCAAAAAAAACACTTTATCCTCACATTTTGGTGACAGAACGTTCTGGAAACTGAGATAAGCCACAAATTCCTTTCCACCCAGCGTTCCCCCAAGTCTCTCGATAAAAATGATACCTCACTTGTAGGGGTAGGCCTAGTGCCCACGACAGGAAATGCCCCAAAACACAACATGGACACATCACATTTTGACAAATAAAACAGAGCTGTTTTTTGCAAAGTGCCTAGCTGTGGATTTTGGCCTCTAGCTCAGCAGGCACCTAGGGAAACCTAGCAAACCTGCACAGTTTTGAAAACTAGACACCTAGGGGAATCCAAGGTGGGGTGACTTGTGGGGCTCTGATCAGGTTCTGTTAAGCAGAATCCTTTGCAAACCTCAAAATGTGGCCAAAAAAACACTTTTTCCTCACATTTCGTTGACAGAAAGTCCTGGAATCTGAGAGGAGCCACACATTTCCTTCCACCCAGCGTTCCCCCAAGTCTCCCGATAAAAATGATACCTCACTTGTAGGGGTAGGCCTAGTGACCGCGACAGGAAATGCCCCAAAACACAACATGGACACATTACATTTCGACAAAGAAAACAGAGCTGTTGTTTGCAGGGTGCCTAGCTGTGGATTTTGGCCTCTAGCTCAGCAGGCACCTAGGGAAACCTAGCAAACCTGCACAGTTTTGAAAACTAGACAGCTAAGGGAATCCAACATGGGGTGACTTGTGGGGCTCTGATCAGGTTCTGTTACCCAGAATCCTTTGCAAACCTCAAAATGTGGCCAAAAAAACACTTTTTCCTCACATTTCGTTGACAGAAAGTCCTGGAATCTGAGAGGAGCCACAATTTCCCTTCCACCCAGCATTCCCCCAAGTCTCCCGATAAAAATGATACCTCACTTGTGGGGGTAGGCCTAGTACCCCCGACAGGAAATGCCCCAAAACACAACATGGACACATCACATTTTGACAAAGAAAACAGAGCTGTTTTTTGCAAAGTGCCTAGCTGTGGATTTTGGCCTCTAGCTCAGCAGGCACCTAGGTAAACCTAGCAAACCTGCACAGTTTTGAAAACTAGACACCTAGGGGAATCCAAGATGGGGTGACTTGTGGGGCTCTGATCAAGTTCTGTTACCCAGAATCCTTTGCAAACCTCAAAATGTGGCCAAAAAAACACCTTTTCCTCACATTTCGGTGACAGAAAGTTCTGGAATCTGAGAGGAGCCACGAACTTCCTTCCACCCAGCGTTCTCCCAAGTCTCCCGATAAAAATGATACCTCACTTGTGGGGGTAGGCCTAGTGACCACGACAGGAAATGCCCCAAAACACAACATGGACACATCACATTTTGACAAAGAAAACAGAGCTGTTTTTTGCAAAGTGCCTAGCTGTGGATTTTGGCATCTAGCTCAGCAGGCACCTAGGGAAACCTAGCAAACCTGCACAGTTTTGAAAACTAGACATCTAGGGGAATCCAAGATGGGGTGACTTGTGGGGCTCTGATCAGGTTCTGTTACCCAGAATAATTTGCAAACCTCAAAATGTGGCCAAAAAAACACTTTTTAATCACATTTCGGTGACAGAAAGTTCTGGAATCTGAGAGGAGCCACAAATTTCCTTTCACCCACCGTTCCCCCAAGTCTCCTGATAAAAATGATACCTCACTTGTGGGGGTAGGCCTGGTGCCCACAACAGGAAATGCCCCAAAACACAACATGGACACATCACATTTTGACAAAGAAAACAGAGCTGTTTTTTCCAAAGTGCCTAGCTGTGGATTTTGGCCTCTAGCTCAGCAGGCACCTAGGGAAACCTAGCAAATCTGCAGAGTTCTGAAAACTAGTCTCCTAGGGGAATCCAAGATGGGGTGACTTGTAGGGCTCTGATCAGGTTCTGTTACCCAGAATCCTTTGCAAACCTCAAAATGTGGCAAAAAAAACACTTTATCCTCACATTTTGGTGACAGAACGTTCTGGAAACTGAGATGAGCCACAAATTCCTTTCCACCCAGCGTTCCCCCAAGTCTCTCGATAAAAATGATACCTCATTTGTAGGGGTAGGCCTAGTGCCCACGACAGGAAATGCCCCAAAACACAACATGGACACATCACATTTTGACAAAGAAAACAGAGCTGTTTTTTGCAAAGTGCCTAGCTGTGGATTTTGGCCTCTAGCTCAGCAGGCACCTAGGGAAACCTAGCAAACCTGCACAGTTTTGAAAACTAGACACCTAGGGGAATCCAAGGTGGGGTGACTTGTGGGGCTCTGATCAGGTTCTGTTAACCAGAATCCTTTGCAAACCTCAAAATGTGGCCAAAAAAACACTTTTTCCTCACATTTCGTTGACAGAAAGTCCTGGAATCTGAGAGGAGCCACACATTTCCTTCCACCCAGCGTTCCCCCAAGTCTCCCGATAAAAATGATACCTCACTTGTAGGGGTAGGCCTAGTGACCGCGACAGGAAATGCCCCAAAACACAACATGGACACATTACATTTCGACAAAGAAAACAGAGCTGTTGTTTGCAGGGTTCCTAGCTGTGGATTTTGGCCTCTAGCTCAGCAGGCACCTAGGGAAACCTAGCAAACCTGCACAGTTTTGAAAACTAGACAGCTAAGGGAATCCAACATGGGGTGACTTGTGGGGGCTCTGATCAGGTTCTGTTACCCAGAATCCTTTGCAAACCTCAAAATGTGGCCAAAAAAACACTTTTTCCTCACATTTCGGTGACAAAAAGTCCTGGAATCTGAGAGGAGCCACACATTTCCTTCCACCCAGCGTTCCCCCAAGTCTCCCGATAAAAATGATACCTCACTTGTAGGGGTAGGCCTAGTGTCCGCGACAGGAAATGCCCCAAAACACAACATGGACACATTACATTTCGACAAAGAAAACAGAGCTGTTTTTTGCAGGGTGCCTAGCTGTGGATTGTGGCCTCTAGCTCAGCAGGCACCTAGGGAAACCTAGCAAACCTGCACAGTTTTGAAAACTAGACAGCTAAGGGAATCCAACATGGGGTGACTTGTGGGACTCTGATCAGGTTCTGTTACCCAGAATCCTTTGCAAACCTCAGAATGTGGCCAAAAAACACTTTTCCCTCACATTTTGGTGACAGAAAGTTCTGGAATCTGAGAGGAGCCACAAATTACCTTCTACCCAGCGTTCCCCCAAGTCTCCCGATAAAAATGATTCCTCACTTGTGGGGGTAGGCCTAGTGCCCACGACAGGAAATGCCCCAAAACACAACATGGACACATCACATTTTGACAAAGAAAACAGAGCTGTTTTTTGCAAAGTGCCTAGCTGTGGGTTTTGGCCTCTAGCTCAGCAGGCACCTAGAGAATCCTTTGCAAACATCAAAATGTGGCCAAAAAAACACCTTTTCCTCACATTTCGGTGCCAGAAAGTTCTGGAATCTGAGAGGAGACATGAATTTCATTCTACCCAGCGTTCCCCCAAGTCTCCCGATACAAATGATACCTCACTTGTAGGGGTAGGCCTACTGCCCGCGACAGGAAATGCCCCAAAACACAACATCGACACATCACATTTTGACAAAGAAAACACAGCTGTTTTTTGCAAAGTGCCTAGCTGTGGATTTTGGCCTCTAGCTCAGCAAGCACCTAGGGAAACCTAGCAAACCTGCACAGTTTTGAAAACTAGACACCTAGGGGAATCCAAGATGGGGTGACTTGTGGGGCTCTGATCAGGTTCTGTTACCCAGAATCCTTTGCAAACCTCAGAATGTGGCAAAAAAAACACTTTTTCCTCACATTTTGGTGACAGAAAGTTCTGGAATCTGAGAGGAGCCATAAACTTCCTTCCACCCAGCGTTCCCCCAAGTCTCTCGATAAAAATTATACCTCACTTGTGGGGGTAGGCCTAGTGCCCGCGACAGGAAATGCCCCAAAACACAACATGGACACATCACATTTTGACAAAGAAAACAGAGCTGTTTTTTGCAAAGAGCCTAGCTGTGGATTTTGGCCTCTAGCTCAGAAGGCACCTAGGGAAACCTAGCAAACCTGCACAGTTTTGAAAACTAGACACCTAGGGGAATCCAACATGGGGTGACTTGTGGGGCTCTGATCAGGTTCTGTTACACAGAATCCTTTGCAAACCCCAAAATGTGGCAAAAAAAACTTTTTCCTCACATTTTGGTGACAGAACGTTCTGGAATCTGAGAGGAGCCACAAATTCCCTTCCACCCAGCGTTCCCCCAAGTCTCCCGATAAAAATTATACCTCACTTGTGGGGATAGGCCTAGTGCCCGCGACAGGAAATGCCCCAAAACACAACATGGACACATCACATTTTGACAAAGAAAACAGAGCTGTTTTTTGCAAAGTGCTTAGCTGTGGATTTTGGCCTCTAGCTCAGCAGGTACCTAGGGAAACCTAGCAAACCTGCACAGTTTTGAAAACTAGACACCTAGGGGAATCTAAGATGGGATGACTTGTGGGGCTCTGATCAGGTTCTGTTACCCAGAATCCTTTGCAAACCTCAAAATATGGCCAAACAAACACTTTTTCCTCACATTTCGGTGACAGAAAGTTCTGGAATCTGAGAGGAGCCACAAATTTCCTTCCACCCAGCATTCCCCTAAGTCTCCCGATAACAATTATACCTCACTTGTGGGGGTAGGCCTAGTGCCCGCGACAGGAAATGACCCAAAACACAACATGGACACATCACATTTTGACAAAGAAAAGAGAGCTGTTTTTTGCAAAGTGCCTAGCTGTGGATTTTGGCCTCTAGCTCAGAAGGCACCTAGGGAAACCTAGCAAACCTGCACAGTTTTGAAAACTAGACACCTAGGGGAATCCAACATGGGGAGACTTGTGGGGCTCTGATCAGGTTCTGTTACCCAGAATCCTTTGCAAACCTCAAAATGTGGCCAAAAAAAAACTTTTTCCTCACATTTCGGTGACAGAAAGTCCTGGAATCTGAGAGGAGCCACACATTTCCTTCCACCCAGCGTTCCCCCAAGTCTCCCGATAAAAATGATACCTCACTTGTAGGGGTAGGCCTAGAGTCCGCGACAGGAAATGCCCCAAAACACAACATGGACACATTACATTTCGACAAAGAAAACAGAGCTGTTTTTTGCAGGGTGCCTAGCTGTGGATTTTGGCCTCTAGCTCAGCAGGCACCTAGGGAAACCTAGCAAACTGGCACAGTTTTGAAAACTAGACACCTAGGGAAATCCAAGATGGGGTGACTTGTGGGGCTCTGATCAGGTTCTGTTACCCAGAATCCTTTGCAAACCTCAGAATGTGGCCAAAAAAACACTTTTTCCTCACATTTTGGTGACAGAAAGTTCTGGAATCTGAGAGGAGCCATAAATTTCCTTCCACCCAGCGTTCCCCCAAGTCTCTCGATAAAAATTATACGTCACTTGTGGGGGTAGGCCTAGTGCCCGCGACAGGAAATGCCCCAAAACACAACATGGACACATCACATTTTGATAAAGAAAACAGAGCTGTTTTTTGCAAAGAGCCTAGCTGTGGATTTTGGCCTCTAGCTCAGAAGGCACCTAGGGAAACCTAGCAAACCTGCACAGTTTTGAAAACTAGACACCTAGGGGAATCCAACATGGGGTGACTTGTGGGGCTCTGATCAGGTTCTGTTACCCAGAATCCTTTGCAAACCCCAAAATGTGGCAAAAAAAAACTTTTTCCTCACATTTTGGTGACAGAACGTTCTGGAATCTGATAGGAGCCACAAATTCCCTTCCACCCAGCGTTCCCCCAAGTCTCCCGATAAAAATGATACCTCACTTGTAGGGGTAGGCCTAGTGCCCGCGACAGGAAATGCCCCAAAACACAACATGGACACATCACATTTTGACAAAGAAAACAGAGCTGTTTTTTGCAAAATGCTTAGCTGTGGATTTTGGCCTCTAGCTCAGCAGGCACCTAGGGAAACCTAGCAAACCTGCACAGTTTTGAAAACTAGACACCTAAGGGAATCCAACATGGGGTGTCTTGTGGGGCTCTGATCAGGTTCTGTTACCCAGAATCCTTTGCAAACCTCAAAATGTGGCCAAAAAAACACTTTTTCCTCACATTTTGGTGACAGAAAGTTCTGGAATCTGAGAGGAGCCACAAATTCCCTTCCACCCAGCGTTCTCCCAAGTCTCCCAATAAAAATGATACCTCACTTGTGGGGGTAGGCCTAGTGCCAATGACAGGAAATGCCCCAAAACAAAACATGGATACATCACATTTTGACAAAGAAAACAGAGCTGTTTTTAGCAAAGTGCCTAGCTGTGGATTTTGTCCTCTAGTTCAGCAGGCACCTAGGGAAACCTAGCAAACCTGCACAGTTTTGAAAACTAGACACCTAGGGGAATCCAAGATGGGGTGACTTGTGGGGCTCTGATCAGGTTCTGTTACGCAAAATCCTTTGCAAACCTCAAAATGTGGCCCAAAAAACACCTTTTTCTCACATTTCGGTGACAGAAAGTTCTGGAATCTGAGAGGAGCCACGAATTTCCTTCCACCCAGCGTTTCCCCAAGTCTTCCGATAAAAATGATACCTCACTTGTAGGGGTAGGCCTAGTGCCCGTGACAGGAAATGCCCCAAAACACAACATGGACACATCACATTTTGACAAAGAAAACAGAGCTGTTTTTTGCCGAGTGTCTAGCTGTGGATTTTGTCCTCTAGTTCAGCAGGCACCTAGGGAAACCTAGCAAACCTGCACAGTTTTGAAAACTAGACACCACAAGGGAATCCAACATGGGGTGACTTGTGGGGCTCTGATCTGGTTCTGTTACCCAGAATCCTTTGCAAACCTCAGAATGTGGCCAAAAAAACACTTTTTCCTCACATTTTGGTGACAGAAAGTTCTGGAATCTGAGAGGAGCCACAAATTCCCTTCCACCCAGCGTTCCCCCAAGTCTCCCGATAAAAATGATACCTCACTTGTGGGGGTAGGCCTAGTGCCCACGACAGGAAATGCCCCAAAACACAACATGGACACATCACATTTTGACAAAGAAAACTGAGCTGTTTTTTGCAGAGTGCCTAGCTGTGGATTTTGGCCTCTAGCTCAGCAGGCACCTAGGGAAACCTAGCAAACCTGCACAGTTTTGAAAACTAGACACCTAAGGGAATCCAACATGGGGTGACTTGTGGGGCTCTGATCAGGTTCTGTTACCCAGAATCCTTTGCAAACCTCAAAATGTGGCCAAAAAAACACTTTTTCCTCACATTTTGGTGACAGAAAGTTCTGGAATCTGAGAGGAGCCACAAATTCCCTTCCACCCAGCGTTCCCCCCTCGTCTCCCAATAAAAATGATACCTCACTTGTGGGGATAGGCCTAGTGCCCACGACAAGAAATGCCCCAAAACACAACATGGACACATCACATTTTGACAAAGAAAACAGAGCTGTTTTTTGCCAAGTGCCTAGCTGTGGATTTTGGCCTCTAGCTCAGCAGGCACCTAGGGAAACCTAGCAAACCTGCACAGTTTTGAAAACTAGACACCTAGGGGAATCCAAGATGGGGTGACTTGTGGGGCTCTGATCAGGTTCTGTTACCCAGAATCCTTTGCAAACCTCAGAATGTGGCCAAAAAAACACTTTTTCCTCACTTTTTGGTGAGAGAAAGTTCTGGAATCTGAGAGGAGCCATAAATTTCCTTCCACCCAGCGTTCCCCCAAGTCTCTTGATAAAAATTATACCTCACTTGTGGGGGTAGGCCTAGTGCCCGCGACAGGAAATGCCCCAAAACACAACATGGACACATCACATTTTGACAAAGAAAACAGAGCTGTTTTTTGAAAAGAGCCTAGCTGTGGATTTTGGCCTCTAGCTCAGAAGGCACCTAGGGAAACCTAGCAAACCTGCACAGTTTTGAAAACTAGACACCTAGGGGAATCCAACATGGGGTGACTTGTGGGGCTCTGATCAGGTTCTGTTACCCAGAATCCTTTGCAAACCCCAAAATGTGGCAAAAAAAAACTTTTTCCTCACATTTTGGTGACAGAACGTTCTGGAATCTGATAGGAGCCACAAATTCCCTTCCACCCAGCGTTCCCCCAAGTCTCCCGATAAAAATGATACCTCACTTGTAGGGGTAGGCCTAGTGCCCGCGACAGGAAATGCCCCAAAACACAACATGGACACATCACATTTTGACAAAGAAAACAGAGCTGTTTTTTGCAAAATGCTTAGCTGTGGATTTTGGCCTCTAGCTCAGCAGGCACCTAGGGAAACCTAGCAAACCTGCACAGTTTTGAAAACTAGACACCTAAGGGAATCCAACATGGGGTGTCTTGTGGGGCTCTGATCAGGTTCTGTTACCCAGAATCCTTTGCAAACCTCAAAATGTGGCCAAAAAAACACTTTTTCCTCACATTTTGGTGACAGAAAGTTCTGGAATCTGAGAGGAGCCACAAATTCCCTTCCACCCAGCGTTCTCCCAAGTCTCCCAATAAAAATGATACCTCACTTGTGGGGGTAGGCCTAGTGCCAATGACAGGAAATGCCCCAAAACAAAACATGGATACATCACATTTTGACAAAGAAAACAGAGCTGTTTTTAGCAAAGTGCCTAGCTGTGGATTTTGTCCTCTAGTTCAGCAGGCACCTAGGGAAACCTAGCAAACCTGCACAGTTTTGAAAACTAGACACCTAGGGGAATCCAAGATGGGGTGACTTGTGGGGCTCTGATCAGGTTCTGTTACGCAAAATCCTTTGCAAACCTCAAAATGTGGCCCAAAAAACACCTTTTCCTCACATTTCGGTGACAGAAAGTTCTGGAATCTGAGAGGAGCCACGAATTTCCTTCCACCCAGCGTTTCCCCAAGTCTTCCGATAAAAATGATACCTCACTTGTAGGGGTAGGCCTAGTGCCCGTGACAGGAAATGCCCCAAAACACAACATGGACACATCACATTTTGACAAAGAAAACAGAGCTGTTTTTTGAAAAGAGCCTAGCTGTGGATTTTGGCCTCTAGCTCAGAAGGCACCTAGGGAAACCTAGCAAACCTGCACAGTTTTGAAAACTAGACACCTAGGGGAATCCAACATGGGGTGACTTGTGGGGCTCTGATCAGGTTCTGTTACCCAGAATCCTTTGCAAACCCCAAAATGTGGCAAAAAAAAACTTTTTCCTCACATTTTGGTGACAGAACGTTCTGGAATCTGATAGGAGCCACAAATTCCCTTCCACCCAGCGTTCCCCCAAGTCTCCCGATAAAAATGATACCTCACTTGTAGGGGTAGGCCTAGTGCCCGCGACAGGAAATGCCCCAAAACACAACATGGACACATCACATTTTGACAAAGAAAACAGAGCTGTTTTTTGCAAAATGCTTAGCTGTGGATTTTGGCCTCTAGCTCAGCAGGCACCTAGGGAAACCTAGCAAACCTGCACAGTTTTGAAAACTAGACACCTAAGGGAATCCAACATGGGGTGTCTTGTGGGGCTCTGATCAGGTTCTGTTACCCAGAATCCTTTGCAAACCTCAAAATGTGGCCAAAAAAACACTTTTTCCTCACATTTTGGTGACAGAAAGTTCTGGAATCTGAGAGGAGCCACAAATTCCCTTCCACCCAGCGTTCTCCCAAGTCTCCCAATAAAAATGATACCTCACTTGTGGGGGTAGGCCTAGTGCCAATGACAGGAAATGCCCCAAAACAAAACATGGATACATCACATTTTGACAAAGAAAACAGAGCTGTTTTTAGCAAAGTGCCTAGCTGTGGATTTTGTCCTCTAGTTCAGCAGGCACCTAGGGAAACCTAGCAAACCTGCACAGTTTTGAAAACTAGACACCTAGGGGAATCCAAGATGGGGTGACTTGTGGGGCTCTGATCAGGTTCTGTTACGCAAAATCCTTTGCAAACCTCAAAATGTGGCCCAAAAAACACCTTTTCCTCACATTTCGGTGACAGAAAGTTCTGGAATCTGAGAGGAGCCACGAATTTCCTTCCACCCAGCGTTTCCCCAAGTCTTCCGATAAAAATGATACCTCACTTGTAGGGGTAGGCCTAGTGCCCGTGACAGGAAATGCCCCAAAACACAACATGGACACATCACATTTTGACAAAGAAAACAGAGCTGTTTTTTGCCGAGTGTCTAGCTGTGGATTTTGTCCTCTAGTTCAGCAGGCACCTAGGGAAACCTAGCAAACCTGCACAGTTTTGAAAACTAGACACCACAAGGGAATCCAACATGGGGTGACTTGTGGGGCTCTGATCTGGTTCTGTTACCCAGAATCCTTTGCAAACCTCAGAATGTGGCCAAAAAAACACTTTTTCCTCACATTTTGGTGACAGAAAGTTCTGGAATCTGAGAGGAGCCACAAATTCCCTTCCACCCAGCGTTCCCCCAAGTCTCCCGATAAAAATGATACCTCACTTGTGGGGGTAGGCCTAGTGCCCACGACAGGAAATGCCCCAAAACACAACATGGACACATCACATTTTGACAAAGAAAACAGAGCTGTTTTTTGCAAAGTGCCTAGCTGTGGATTTTGGCCTCTAGCTCAGCAGGCACCTAGAGAATCCTTTGCAAACATCAAAATGTGGCCAAAAAAACACCTTTTCCTCACATTTCGGTGCCAGAAAGTTCTGGAATCTGAGAGGAGACATGAATTTCATTCCACCCAGCGTTTCCCCAAGTCTCCCGATACAAATGATACCTCACTTGTAGGGGTAGGCCTACTGCCCGCGACAGGAAATGCCTCAAAACACAACATGGACACATGACATTTTGAGAAAGAAAACAGAGGTATTTTTTGCAGAGTGCCTAGCTGTGGATTTTGGCCTCTAGCTCAGCAGGCGCCTAGGGAAACCTAGCAAACCTGCACAGTTTTGAAAACTAGACACCTAAGGGAATCCAACATGGGGTGACTTGTGGGGCTCTGATCAGGTTCTGTTACCCAGAATCCTTTGCAAACCTCAAAATGTGGACAAAAAAACACTTTTTCCTCACATTTTGGTGACAGAAAGTTCTGGAATCTGAGAGGAGCCACAAATTCCTTTCCACCCAGCGTTCCCCCCTCGCCTCCCAATAAAAATGATACCTCACTTGTGGGGGTAGGCCTAGTGCCCGCGACAGGAAATGCCCCAAAACACAACATGGACACATCACATTTTGACAAAGAAAACAGAGCTGTTTTTTGCAAAGAGCCCAGCTGTGGATTTTGGCCTCTAGCTCAGCAGGCACCTAGGGAAACCTAGCAAACCTGCACAGTTTTGAAAACTAGACACCTAGGGGAATCCAACATGGGGTGACTTGTGGGGCTCTGAACAGGTTCTGTTACCCAGAATCCTTTGCAAACCTCAAAACGTGGCAAAAAAACCTTTTTCCTCACATTTTGGTGACAGAACGTTCTGGAATCTGAGAGGACCCACAAATTCCCTTCCACCCAGCGTTCCCCCAAGTCTCCCGATAAAAATGATACCTCACTTGTAGGGGTAGGCCTAGTGCCCGCGACAGGAAATGCCCCAAAACACAACATGGACACATCACATTTTGACAAAGAAAACAGAGCTGTTTTTTGGCAAGTGCCTAGCTGTGGATTTTGGCCTCTAGCTCAGAAGGCACCTAGGGAAACCTAGCAAACCTGCACAGTTTTGAAAACTAGACACCTAGGGGAATCCAACATGGGGTGACTTGTGGGGCTCTGATCAGGTTCTGTTACCCAGAATCCTTTGCAAACCCCAAAATTTGGCTAAAAAACCACTTTTCCTCACATTTTGGTGACAGAACGTTCTGGAATCTGAAATGAGTCACAAATTCCCTTCCACCCAGCGTTCCCCCAAGTCTCCCGATAAAAATGATACCTCACTTGTAGGGGTAGGCCTAATGCCCACGACAGGAAATGCCCCAAAGCACAACATGGACACATCACATTTTGACAAAGAAAACAGAGCTGTTTTTTGCAAAGTGCCTAGCTGTGGATTTTGGCCTCTAGCTCAGCAGGCACCTAGGGAAACCTAGCACACCTGCACAGTTTTGAAAACTAGACACCTAGGGGAATCCAACATGGGGTGACTTGTGGGGCTCTGATCAGGTTCTGTTACCCAGAATCCTTTGCAAACATCAGAATGTGGCCAAAAAAACACTTTTTCCTCACATTTTGGTGACAGAAAGTTCTGGAATCTGAGAGGAGCCATAAATTTCCTTCCACCCAGCGTTCCCCCAAGTCTCTCGATAAAAATAATACCTCACTTGTGGGGGTAGGCCTAGTGCCCGCAACAGGAAATGCCCCAAAACACAACATGGACACATCACACTTTGACAAAGAAAACAGAGCTGTTTTTTGCATAGAGCCTAGCTGTGGATTTTGGCCTCTAGCTCAGAAGGCACCTAGGGAAACCTAGCAAACCTGCACAGTTTTGAAAACTAGACACCTAGGGGAATCCAACATGGGGTGACTTGTGGGGCTCTGATCAGGTTCTGTTACCCAGAATCCTTTGCAAACCCCAAAATGTGGCAAAAAAAACACTTTCCCTCACATTTTGGTGACAGAACGTTCTGGAATCTGAGATGAGTCACAAATTCCCTTCCACCCAGCGTTCCCCCAAGTCTCCCGATAAAAATGATACCTCACTTGTAGGGGTAGGCCTAGTGTCCGCGACAGGAAATGCCCCAAAACACAACATGGACACATTACATTTCGACAAAGAAAACAGAGCTGTTTTTTGCAGGGTGCCTAGCTGTGGATTTTGGCCTCTAGCTCAGCAGGCACCTAGGGAAACCTAGCAAACCTGCACAGTTTTGAAAACTAGACACCTTAGGGAATCCAACATGGGGTGACTTGTGGGGCTCTGATCAGGTTCTGATACCCAGAATCCTTTGCAAACCTCAGAATGTGGCCAAAAAACACTTTTTCCTCACATTTTGGTGAGAGAAAGTTCTGGAATCTGAGAGGAGCCATAAATTTCCTTCCACCCAGCGTTCCCCCAAGTCTCTCGATAAAAATTATACCTCACTTGTGGGGGTAGGCCTAGTGCCCGCGACAGGAAATGCCCCAAAACACAACATGGACACATCACATTTTGACAAAGAAAACAGAGCTGTTTTTTGCAAAGAGCCTAGCTGTGGATTTTGGCCTCTAGCTCAGAAGGCACCTAGGGAAACCTAGCAAACCTGCACAGTTTTGAAAACTAGACACCTAGGGGAATCCAACATGGGGTGACTTGTGGGGCTCTGATCAGGTTCTGTTACCCAGAATCCTTTGCAAACCCCAAAATGTGGCCAAAAAAAACTTTTTCCTCACATTTTGGTGACAGAACATTCTGGAATCTGAGAGGAGCCACATATTCCCTTCCACCCAGCGTTCCCCCAAGTCTCCCGATTAAAATGATACCTCACTTGTAGGGGTAGGCCTAGTGCCCGCGACAGGAAATGCCCCAAAACACAACATGGACACATCACATTTTGACAAAGAAAACAGAGCTGTTTTTTGCAAAATGCTTAGCTGTGGATTTTGGCCTCTAGCTCAGCAGGCACCTAGGGAAACCTAGCAAACCTGCACAGTTTTGAAAACTAGACACCTAAGGGAATCCAACATGGGGTGTCTTGTGGGGCTCTGATCAGGTTCTGTTACCCAGAATCCTTTGCAAACCTCAAAATGTGGCCAAAAAAACACTTTTTCCTCACATTTTGGTGACAGAAAGTTCTGGAATCTGAGAGGAGCCACAAATTCCCTTCCACCCAGCGTTCTCCCAAGTCTCCCGATAAAAATGATACCTCACTTGTGGGGGTAGGCCTAGTACCAATGACAGGAAATGCCCCAAAACACAACATGGACACATCACATTTTGACAAAGAAAACAGAGCTGTTTTTAGCAAAGTGCCTAGCTGTGGATTTTGTCCTCTAGTTCAGCAGGCACCTAGGGAAACCTAGCAAACCTGCACAGTTTTAAAAACTAGACACCTAGGGGAATCCAAGATGGGGTGACTTGTGGGGCTCTGATCAGGTTCTGTTACGCAAAATCCTTTGCAAACCTCAAAATGTGGCCAAAAAACACCTTTTCCTCACATTTCGGTGACAGAAAGTTCTGGAATCTGAGAGGAGCCACGAATTTCCTTCCACCCAGCGTTTCCCCAAGTCATACGATAAAAATGATACCTCACTTGTAGGGGTAGGCCTAGTGCCCGTGACAGGAAATGCCCCAAAACACAACATGGACACATCACATTTTGACAAAGAAAACAGAGCTGTTTTTTGCCGAGTGTCTAGCTGTGGATTTTGGCCTCTAGCTCAGCAGGCACCTAGGGAAACCTAGCAAACCTGCACAGTTTTGAAAACTAGACACCACAAGGGAATCCAACATGGGGTGACTTGTGGGGCTCTGATCTGGTTCTGTTACCCAGAATCCTTTGCAAACCTCAGAATGTGGCCAAAAAAACACTTTTTCCTCACATTTTGGTGACAGAAAGTTCTGGAATCTGAGAGGAGCCACAAATTCCCTTCCACCCAGCGTTCCCCCAAGTCTCCCGATAAAAATGATACCTCACTTGTGGGGGTAGGCCTAGTGCCCACGACAGGAAATGCCCCAAAACACAACATGGACACATCACATTTTGACAAAGAAAACAGAGCTGTTTTTTGCAAAGTGCCTAGCTGTGGATTTTGGCCTCTAGCTCAGCAGGCACCTAGAGAATCCTTTGCAAACATCAAAATGTGGCCAAAAAAACACCTTTTCCTCACATTTCGGTGCCAGAAAGTTCTGGAATCTGAGAGGAGACATGAATTTCATTCCACCCAGCGTTTCCCCAAGTCTCCCGATACAAATGATACCTCACTTGTAGGGGTAGGCCTACTGCCCGCGACAGGAAATGCCTCAAAACACAACATGGACACATGACATTTTGAGAAAGAAAACAGAGGTATTTTTTGCAGAGTGCCTAGCTGTGGATTTTGGCCTCTAGCTCAGCAGGCGCCTAGGGAAACCTAGCAAAGCTGCACAGTTTTGAAAACTAGACACCTAAGGGAATCCAACATGGGGTGACTTGTGGGGCTCTGATCAGGTTCTGTTACCCAGAATCCTTTGCAAACCTCAAAATGTGGCCAAAAAAACACTTTTTCCTCACATTTTGGTGACAGAAAGTTCTGGAATCTGAGAGGAGCCACAAATTCCCTTCCACCCAGCTTTCCCCCCTCGCCTCCCAATAAAAATGATACCTCACTTGTGGGGGTAGGCCTAGTGCCCACGACAAGAAATGCCCCAAAACACAACATGGACACATCACATTTTGACAAAGAAAACAGAGCTGTTTTTTGCCAAGTGCCTAGCTGTGGATTTTGGCCTCTAGCTCAGCAGGCACCTAGGGAAACCTAGCAAACCTGCACAGTTTTGAAAACTAGACACCTAGGGGAATCCAAGATGGGGTGACTTGTGGGACTCTGATCAGGTTCTGTTACCCAGAATCCTTTGCAAACCTCAGAATGTGGCCAAAAAAACACTTTTTCCTCACATTTTGGTGACAGAAAGTTCTGGAATCTGAGAGGAGCCATAAATTTCCTTTCACCCAGCGTTCCCCCAAGTCTCTCGATAAAAATTATACCTCACTTGTGGGGGTAGGCCTAGTGCCCGCGACAGGAAATGCCCCAAAACACAACATGGACACATCACATTTTGACAAAGAAAACAGAGCTGTTTTTTGCAAAGAGCCCAGCTGTGGATTTTGGCCTCTAGCTCAGCAGGCACCTAGGGAAACCTAGCAAACCTGCACAGTTTTGAAAACTAGACACCTAGGGGAATCCAACATGGGGTGACTTGTGGGGCTCTGATCAGGTTCTGTTACCCAGAATCCTTTGCAAACCTCAAAATGTGGCAAAAAAAACTTTTTCCTCACATTTTGGTGACAGAACGTTCTGGAATCTGAGAGGACCCACAAATTCCCTTCCACCCAGCGTTCCCCCAAGTCTCCCGATAAAAATGATACCTCACTTGTAGGGGTAGGCCTAGTGCCCGCGACAGGAAATGCCCCAAAACACAACATGGACACATCACATTTTGACAAAGAAAACAGAGCTGTTTTTTGGCAAGTGCCTAGCTGTGGATTTTGGCCTCTAGCTCAGAAGGCACCTAGGGAAACCTAGCAAACCTGCACAGTTTTGAAAACTAGACACCTAGGGGAATCCAACATGGGGTGACTTGTGGGGCTCTGATCAGGTTCTGTTACCCAGAATCCTTTGCAAACCCCAAAATGTGGCAAAAAAACCACTTTTCCTCACATTTTGGTGACAGAACGTTCTGGAATCTGAGATGAGTCACAAATTCCCTTCCACCCAGCGTTCCCCCAAGTCTCCCGATAAAAATGATACCTCACTTGTAGGGGTAGGCCTAATGCCCACAACAGGAAATGCCCCAAAGCACAACATGGACACATCACATTTTGACAAAGAAAACAGAGCTGTTTTTTGCAAAGTGCCTAGCTGTGGATTTTGGCCTCCAGCTCAGCAGGCACCTAGGGAAACCTAGCAAACCTGCACAGTTTTGAAAACTAGACACCTAGGGGAATCCAAGATGGGGTGACTTGTGGGGCTCTGATCAGGTTCTGTTACCCAGAATCCTTTGCAAACCTCAAAATGTGGCCAAAAAAACACTTTTTCCTCACATTTCGGTGACAGAAAGTCCTGGAATCTGAGAGGAGCCACACATTTCCTTCCACCCAGCGTTTCCCCAAGTCTCCCGATAAAAATGATACCTCACTTGTAGGGGTAGGCCTAGTGTCCGCGACAGGAAATGCCCCAAAACACAACATGGACACATTACATTTCGACAAAGAAAACAGAGCTGTTTTTTGCAGGGTGCCTAGCTGTGGATTTTGGCCTCTAGCTCAGCAGGCACCTAGGGAAACCTAGCAAACCTGCACAGTTTTGAAAACTAGACACCTTAGGGAATCCAACATGGGGTGACTTGTGGGGCTCTGATCAGGTTCTGATACCCAGAATCCTTTGCAAACCTCAGAATGTGGCCAAAAAACACTTTTTCCTCACATTTTGGTGAGAGAAAGTTCTGGAATCTGAGAGGAGCCATAAATTTCCTTCCACCCAGCGTTCCCCCAAGTCTCTCGATAAAAATTATACCTCACTTGTGGGGGTAGGCCTAGTGCCCGCGACAGGAAATGCCCCAAAACACAACATGGACACATCACATTTTGACAAAGAAAACAGAGCTGTTTTTTGCAAAGAGCCTAGCTGTGGATTTAGGCCTCTAGCTCAGAAGGCACCTAGGGAAACCTAGCAAACCTGCACAGTTTTGAAAACTAGACACCTAGGGGAATCCAACATGGGGTGACTTGTGGGGCTCTGATCAGGTTCTGTTACCCAGAATCCTTTGCAAACCCCAAAATGTGGCAAAAAAAAACTTTTTCCTCACATTTTGGTGACAGAACGTTCTGGAATCTGAGAGGAGCCACAAATTCCCTTCCACCCAGCGTTCCCCCAAGTCTCCCGATAAAAATGATACCTCACTTGTAGGGGTAGGCCTAGTGCCCGCGACAGGAAATGCCCCAAAACACAACATGGACACATCACATTTTGACAAAGAAAACAGAGCTGTTTTTTGCAAAATGCTTAGCTGTGGATTTTGGCCTCTAGCTCAGCAGGCACCTAGGGAAACCTAGCAAACCTGCACAGTTTTGAAAACTAGACACCTAAGGGAATCCAACATGGGGTGTCTTGTGGGGCTCTGATCAGGTTCTGTTACCCAGAATCCTTTGCAAACCTCAAAATGTGGCCAAAAAAACACTTTTTCCTCACATTTTGGTGACAGAAAGTTCTGGAATCTGAGAGGAGCCACAAATTCCCTTCCACCCAGCGTTCTCCCAAGTCTCCCGATAAAAATGATACCTCACTTGTGGGGGTAGGCCTAGTGCCAATGACAGGAAATGCCCCAAAACACAACATGGACACATCACATTTTGACAAAGAAAACAGAGCTGTTTTTAGCAAAGTGCCTAGCTGTGGATTTTGTCCTCTAGTTCAGCAGGCACCTAGGGAAACCTAGCAAACCTGCACAGTTTTGAAAACTAGACACCTAGGGGAATCCAAGATGGGGTGACTTGTGGGGCTCTGATCAGGTTCTGTTACGCAAAATCCTTTGCAAACCTCAAAATGTGGCCCAAAAAAACCTTTTCCTCACATTTCGGTGACAGAAAGTTCTGGAATCTGAGAGGAGCCACGAATTTCCTTCCACCCAGCGTTTCCCCAAGTCTTCCGATAAAAATGATACCTCACTTGTAGGGGTAGGCATAGTGCCCGTGACAGGAAATGCCCCAAAACACAACATGGACAAATCACATTTTGACAATGAAAACAGAGCTGTTTTTTGCCGAGTGTCTAGCTGTGGATTTTGGCCTCTAGCTCAGCAGGCACCTAGGGAAACCTAGCAAACCTGCACAGTTTTGAAAACTAGACACCACAAGGGAATCCAACATGGGGTGACTTGTGGGGCTCTGATCAGGTTCTGTTACCCAGAATCCTTTGCAAACCTCAGAATGTGGCCAAAAAAACACTTTTTCCTCACATTTTGGTGACAGAAAGTTCTGGAATCTGAGAGGAGCCACAAATTCCCTTCCACCCAGCGTTCTCCCAAGTCTCCCAATAAAAATGATACCTCACTTGTGGGGGTAGGCCTAGTGCCAATGACAGGAAATGCCCCAAAACAAAACATGGATACATCACATTTTGACAAAGAAAACAGAGCTGTTTTTAGCAAAGTGCCTAGCTGTGGATTTTGTCCTCTAGTTCAGCAGGCACCTAGGGAAACCTAGCAAACCTGCACAGTTTTGAAAACTAGACACCTAGGGGAATCCAAGATGGGGTGACTTGTGGGGCTCTGATCAGGTTCTGTTACGCAAAATCCTTTGCAAACCTCAAAATGTGGCCCAAAAAACACCTTTTCCTCACATTTCGGTGACAGAAAGTTCTGGAATCTGAGAGGAGCCACGAATTTCCTTCCACCCAGCGTTTCCCCAAGTCTTCCGATAAAAATGATACCTCACTTGTAGGGGTAGGCCTAGTGCCCGTGACAGGAAATGCCCCAAAACACAACATGGACACATCACATTTTGACAAAGAAAACAGAGCTGTTTTTTGCCGAGTGTCTAGCTGTGGATTTTGTCCTCTAGTTCAGCAGGCACCTAGGGAAACCTAGCAAACCTGCACAGTTTTGAAAACTAGACACCACAAGGGAATCCAACATGGGGTGACTTGTGGGGCTCTGATCTGGTTCTGTTACCCAGAATCCTTTGCAAACCTCAGAATGTGGCCAAAAAAACACTTTTTCCTCACATTTTGGTGACAGAAAGTTCTGGAATCTGAGAGGAGCCACAAATTCCCTTCCACCCAGCGTTCCCCCAAGTCTCCCGATAAAAATGATACCTCACTTGTGGGGGTAGGCCTAGTGCCCACGACAGGAAATGCCCCAAAACACAACATGGACACATCACATTTTGACAAAGAAAACTGAGCTGTTTTTTGCAGAGTGCCTAGCTGTGGATTTTGGCCTCTAGCTCAGCAGGCACCTAGGGAAACCTAGCAAACCTGCACAGTTTTGAAAACTAGACACCTAAGGGAATCCAACATGGGGTGACTTGTGGGGCTCTGATCAGGTTCTGTTACCCAGAATCCTTTGCAAACCTCAAAATGTGGCCAAAAAAACACTTTTTCCTCACATTTTGGTGACAGAAAGTTCTGGAATCTGAGAGGAGCCACAAATTCCCTTCCACCCAGCGTTCCCCCCTCGTCTCCCAATAAAAATGATACCTCACTTGTGGGGATAGGCCTAGTGCCCACGACAAGAAATGCCCCAAAACACAACATGGACACATCACATTTTGACAAAGAAAACAGAGCTGTTTTTTGCCAAGTGCCTAGCTGTGGATTTTGGCCTCTAGCTCAGCAGGCACCTAGGGAAACCTAGCAAACCTGCACAGTTTTGAAAACTAGACACCTAGGGGAATCCAAGATGGGGTGACTTGTGGGGCTCTGATCAGGTTCTGTTACCCAGAATCCTTTGCAAACCTCAGAATGTGGCCAAAAAAACACTTTTTCCTCACTTTTTGGTGAGAGAAAGTTCTGGAATCTGAGAGGAGCCATAAATTTCCTTCCACCCAGCGTTCCCCCAAGTCTCTTGATAAAAATTATACCTCACTTGTGGGGGTAGGCCTAGTGCCCGCGACAGGAAATGCCCCAAAACACAACATGGACACATCACATTTTGACAAAGAAAACAGAGCTGTTTTTTGCAAAGAGCCTAGCTGTGGATTTTGGCCTCTAGCTCAGAAGGCACCTAGGGAAACCTAGCAAACCTGCACAGTTTTGAAAACTAGACACCTAGGGGAATCCAACATGGGGTGACTTGTGGGGCTCTGATCAGGTTCTGTTACCCAGAATCTTTTGCAAACCCCAAAATGTGGCAAAAAAAAACTTTTTCCTCACATTTTGGTGACAGAACGTTCTGGAATCTGATAGGAGCCACAAATTCCCTTCCACCCAGCGTTCCCCCAAGTCTCCCGATAAAAATGATACCTCACTTGTAGGGGTAGGCCTAGTGCCCGCGACAGGAAATGCCCCAAAACACAACATGGACACATCACATTTTGACAAAGAAAACAGAGCTGTTTTTTGCAAAATGCTTAGCTGTGGATTTTGGCCTCTAGCTCAGCAGGCACCTAGGGAAACCTAGCAAACCTGCACAGTTTTGAAAACTAGACACCTAAGGGAATCCAACATGGGGTGTCTTGTGGGGCTCTGATCAGGTTCTGTTACCCAGAATCCTTTGCAAACCTCAAAATGTGGCCAAAAAAACACTTTTTCCTCACATTTTGGTGACAGAAAGTTCTGGAATCTGAGAGGAGCCACAAATTCCCTTCCACCCAGCGTTCTCCCAAGTCTCCCAATAAAAATGATACCTCACTTGTGGGGGTAGGCCTAGTGCCAATGACAGGAAATGCCCCAAAACAAAACATGGATACATCACATTTTGACAAAGAAAACAGAGCTGTTTTTAGCAAAGTGCCTAGCTGTGGATTTTGTCCTCTAGTTCAGCAGGCACCTAGGGAAACCTAGCAAACCTGCACAGTTTTGAAAACTAGACACCTAGGGGAATCCAAGATGGGGTGACTTGTGGGGCTCTGATCAGGTTCTGTTACGCAAAATCCTTTGCAAACCTCAAAATGTGGCCCAAAAAACACCTTTTCCTCACATTTCGGTGACAGAAAGTTCTGGAATCTGAGAGGAGCCACGAATTTCCTTCCACCCAGCGTTTCCCCAAGTCTTCCGATAAAAATGATACCTCACTTGTAGGGGTAGGCCTAGTGCCCGTGACAGGAAATGCCCCAAAACACAACATGGACACATCACATTTTGACAAAGAAAACAGAGCTGTTTTTTGCCGAGTGTCTAGCTGTGGATTTTGTCCTCTAGTTCAGCAGGCACCTAGGGAAACCTAGCAAACCTGCACAGTTTTGAAAACTAGACACCACAAGGGAATCCAACATGGGGTGACTTGTGGGGCTCTGATCTGGTTCTGTTACCCAGAATCCTTTGCAAACCTCAGAATGTGGCCAAAAAAACACTTTTTCCTCACATTTTGGTGACAGAAAGTTCTGGAATCTGAGAGGAGCCACAAATTCCCTTCCACCCAGCGTTCCCCCAAGTCTCCCGATAAAAATGATACCTCACTTGTGGGGGTAGGCCTAGTGCCCACGACAGGAAATGCCCCAAAACACAACATGGACACATCACATTTTGACAAAGAAAACAGAGCTGTTTTTTGCAAAGTGCCTAGCTGTGGATTTTGGCCTCTAGCTCAGCAGGCACCTAGAGAATCCTTTGCAAACATCAAAATGTGGCCAAAAAAACACCTTTTCCTCACATTTCGGTGCCAGAAAGTTCTGGAATCTGAGAGGAGACATGAATTTCATTCCACCCAGCGTTTCCCCAAGTCTCCCGATACAAATGATACCTCACTTGTAGGGGTAGGCCTACTGCCCGCGACAGGAAATGCCTCAAAACACAACATGGACACATGACATTTTGAGAAAGAAAACAGAGGTATTTTTTGCAGAGTGCCTAGCTGTGGATTTTGGCCTCTAGCTCAGCAGGCGCCTAGGGAAACCTAGCAAACCTGCACAGTTTTGAAAACTAGACACCTAAGGGAATCCAACATGGGGTGACTTGTGGGGCTCTGATCAGGTTCTGTTACCCAGAATCCTTTGCAAACCTCAAAATGTGGACAAAAAAACACTTTTTCCTCACATTTTGGTGACAGAAAGTTCTGGAATCTGAGAGGAGCCACAAATTCCCTTCCACCCAGCGTTCCCCCCTCGCCTCCCAATAAAAATGATACCTCACTTGTGGGGGTAGGCCTAGTGCCCGCGACAGGAAATGCCCCAAAACACAACATGGACACATCACATTTTGACAAAGAAAACAGAGCTGTTTTTTGCAAAGAGCCCAGCTGTGGATTTTGGCCTCTAGCTCAGCAGGCACCTAGGGAAACCTAGCAAACCTGCACAGTTTTGAAAACTAGACACCTAGGGGAATCCAACATGGGGTGACTTGTGGGGCTCTGATCAGGTTCTGTTACCCAGAATCCTTTGCAAACCTCAAAACGTGGCAAAAAAAACTTTTTCCTCACATTTTGGTGACAGAACGTTCTGGAATCTGAGAGGACCCACAAATTCCCTTCCACCCAGCGTTCCCCCAAGTCTCCCGATAAAAATGATACCTCACTTGTAGGGGTAGGCCTAGTGCCCGCGACAGGAAATGCCCCAAAACACAACATGGACACATCACATTTTGACAAAGAAAACAGAGCTGTTTTTTGGCAAGTGCCTAGCTGTGGATTTTGGCCTCTAGCTCAGAAGGCACCTAGGGAAACCTAGCAAACCTGCACAGTTTTGAAAACTAGACACCTAGGGGAATCCAACATGGGGTGACTTGTGGGGCTCTGATCAGGTTCTGTTACCCAGAATCCTTTGCAAACCCCAAAATTTGGCTAAAAAACCACTTTTCCTCACATTTTGGTGACAGAACGTTCTGGAATCTGAAATGAGTCACAAATTCCCTTCCACCCAGCGTTCCCCCAAGTCTCCCGATAAAAATGATACCTCACTTGTAGGGGTAGGCCTAATGCCCACGACAGGAAATGCCCCAAAGCACAACATGGACACATCACATTTTGACAAAGAAAACAGAGCTGTTTTTTGCAAAGTGCCTAGCTGTGGATTTTGGCCTCTAGCTCAGCAGGCACCTAGGGAAACCTAGCACACCTGCACAGTTTTGAAAACTAGACACCTAGGGGAATCCAACATGGGGTGACTTGTGGGGCTCTGATCAGGTTCTGTTACCCAGAATCCTTTGCAAACATCAGAATGTGGCCAAAAAAACACTTTTTCCTCACATTTTGGTGACAGAAAGTTCTGGAATCTGAGAGGAGCCATAAATTTCCTTCCACCCAGCGTTCCCCCAAGTCTCTCGATAAAAATGATACCTCACTTGTGGGGGTAGGCCTAGTGCCCGCAACAGGAAATGCCCCAAAACACAACATGGACACATCACACTTTGACAAAGAAAACAGAGCTGTTTTTTGCATAGAGCCTAGCTGTGGATTTTGGCCTCTAGCTCAGAAGGCACCTAGGGAAACCTAGCAAACCTGCACAGTTTTGAAAACTAGACACCTAGGGGAATCCAACATGGGGTGACTTGTGGGGCTCTGATCAGGTTCTGTTACCCAGAATCCTTTGCAAACCCCAAAATGTGGCAAAAAAAACACTTTTCCTCACATTTTGGTGACAGAACGTTCTGGAATCTGAGATGAGTCACAAATTCCCTTCCACCCAGCGTTCCCCCAAGTCTCCCGATAAAAATGATACCTCACTTGTAGGGGTAGGCCTAGTGTCCGCGACAGGAAATGCCCCAAAACACAACATGGACACATTACATTTCGACAAAGAAAACAGAGCTGTTTTTTGCAGGGTGCCTAGCTGTGGATTTTGGCCTCTAGCTCAGCAGGCACCTAGGGAAACCTAGCAAACCTGCACAGTTTTGAAAACTAGACACCTTAGGGAATCCAACATGGGGTGACTTGTGGGGCTCTGATCAGGTTCTGATACCCAGAATCCTTTGCAAACCTCAGAATGTGGCCAAAAAACACTTTTTCCTCACATTTTGGTGAGAGAAAGTTCTGGAATCTGAGAGGAGCCATAAATTTCCTTCCACCCAGCGTTCCCCCAAGTCTCTCGATAAAAATTATACCTCACTTGTGGGGGTAGGCCTAGTGCCCGCGACAGGAAATGCCCCAAAACACAACATGGACACATCACATTTTGACAAAGAAAACAGAGCTGTTTTTTGCAAAGAGCCTAGCTGTGGATTTTGGCCTCTAGCTCAGAAGGCACCTAGGGAAACCTAGCAAACCTGCACAGTTTTGAAAACTAGACACCTAGGGGAATCCAACATGGGGTGACTTGTGGGGCTCTGATCAGGTTCTGTTACCCAGAATCCTTTGCAAACCCAAAATGTGGCCAAAAAAAACTTTTTCCTCACATTTTGGTGACAGAACATTCTGGAATCTGAGAGGAGCCACATATTCCCTTCCACCCAGCGTTCCCCCAAGTCTCCCGATTAAAATGATACCTCACTTGTAGGGGTAGGCCTAGTGCCCGCGACAGGAAATGCCCCAAAACACAACATGGACACATCACATTTTGACAAAGAAAACAGAGCTGTTTTTTGCAAAATGCTTAGCTGTGGATTTTGGCCTCTAGCTCAGCAGGCACCTAGGGAAACCTAGCAAACCTGCACAGTTTTGAAAACTAGACACCTAAGGGAATCCAACATGGGGTGTCTTGTGGGGCTCTGATCAGGTTCTGTTACCCAGAATCCTTTGCAAACCTCAAAATGTGGCCAAAAAAACACTTTTTCCTCACATTTTGGTGACAGAAAGTTCTGGAATCTGAGAGGAGCCACAAATTCCCTTCCACCCAGCGTTCTCCCAAGTCTCCCGATAAAAATGATACCTCACTTGTGGGGGTAGGCCTAGTACCAATGACAGGAAATGCCCCAAAACACAACATGGACACATCACATTTTGACAAAGAAAACAGAGCTGTTTTTAGCAAAGTGCCTAGCTGTGGATTTTGTCCTCTAGTTCAGCAGGCACCTAGGGAAACCTAGCAAACCTGCACAGTTTTGAAAACTAGACACCTAGGGGAATCCAAGATGGGGTGACTTGTGGGGCTCTGATCAGGTTCTGTTACGCAAAATCCTTTGCAAACCTCAAAATGTGGCCAAAAAACACCTTTTCCTCACATTTCGGTGACAGAAAGTTCTGGAATCTGAGAGGAGCCACGAATTTCCTTCCACCCAGCGTTTCCCCAAGTCATACGATAAAAATGATACCTCACTTGTAGGGGTAGGCCTAGTGCCCGTGACAGGAAATGCCCCAAAACACAACATGGACACATCACATTTTGACAAAGAAAACAGAGCTGTTTTTTGCCGAGTGTCTAGCTGTGGATTTTGGCCTCTAGCTCAGCAGGCACCTAGGGAAACCTAGCAAACCTGCACAGTTTTGAAAACTAGACACCACAAGGGAATCCAACATGGGGTGACTTGTGGGGCTCTGATCTGGTTCTGTTACCCAGAATCCTTTGCAAACCTCAGAATGTGGCCAAAAAAACACTTTTTCCTCACATTTTGGTGACAGAAAGTTCTGGAATCTGAGAGGAGCCACAAATTCCCTTCCACCCAGCGTTCCCCCAAGTCTCCCGATAAAAATGATACCTCACTTGTGGGGGTAGGCCTAGTGCCCACGACAGGAAATGCCCCAAAACACAACATGGACACATCACATTTTGACAAAGAAAACAGAGCTGTTTTTTGCAAAGTGCCTAGCTGTGGATTTTGGCCTCTAGCTCAGCAGGCACCTAGAGAATCCTTTGCAAACATCAAAATGTGGCCAAAAAAACACCTTTTCCTCACATTTCGGTGCCAGAAAGTTCTGGAATCTGAGAGGAGACATGAATTTCATTCCACCCAGCGTTTCCCCAAGTCTCCCGATACAAATGATACCTCACTTGTAGGGGTAGGCCTACTGCCCGCGACAGGAAATGCCTCAAAACACAACATGGACACATGACATTTTGAGAAAGAAAACAGAGGTATTTTTTGCAGAGTGCCTAGCTGTGGATTTTGGCCTCTAGCTCAGCAGGCGCCTAGGGAAACCTAGCAAAGCTGCACAGTTTTGAAAACTAGACACCTAAGGGAATCCAACATGGGGTGACTTGTGGGGCTCTGATCAGGTTCTGTTACCCAGAATCCTTTGCAAACCTCAAAATGTGGCCAAAAAAACACTTTTTCCTCACATTTTGGTGACAGAAAGTTCTGGAATCTGAGAGGAGCCACAAATTCCCTTCCACCCAGCGTTCCCCCCTCGCCTCCCAATAAAAATGATACCTCACTTGTGGGGGTAGGCCTAGTGCCCACGACAAGAAATGCCCCAAAACACAACATGGACACATCACATTTTGACAAAGAAAACAGAGCTGTTTTTTGCCAAGTGCCTAGCTGTGGATTTTGGCCTCTAGCTCAGCAGGCACCTAGGGAAACCTAGCAAACCTGCACAGTTTTGAAAACTAGACACCTAGGGGAATCCAAGATGGGGTGACTTGTGGGACTCTGATCAGGTTCTGTTACCCAGAATCCTTTGCAAACCTCAGAATGTGGCCAAAAAAACACTTTTTCCTCACATTTTGGTGACAGAAAGTTCTGGAATCTGAGAGGAGCCATAAATTTCCTTCCACCCAGCGTTCCCCCAAGTCTCTCGATAAAAATTATACCTCACTTGTGGGGGTAGGCCTAGTGCCCGCGACAGGAAATGCCCCAAAACACAACATGGACACATCACATTTTGACAAAGAAAACAGAGCTGTTTTTTGCAAAGAGCCCAGCTGTGGATTTTGGCCTCTAGCTCAGCAGGCACCTAGGGAAACCTAGCAAACCTGCACAGTTTTGAAAACTAGACACCTAAGGGAATCCAACATGGGGTGTCTTGTGGGGCTCTGATCAGGTTCTGTTACCCAGAATCCTTTGCAAACCTCAAAATGTGGCAAAAAAAACTTTTTCCTCACATTTTGGTGACAGAACGTTCTGGAATCTGAGAGGACCCACAAATTCCCTTCCACCCAGCGTTCCCCCAAGTCTCCCGATAAAAATGATACCTCACTTGTAGGGGTAGGCCTAGTGCCCGCGACAGGAAATGCCCCAAAACACAACATGGACACATCACATTTTGACAAAGAAAACAGAGCTGTTTTTTGGCAAGTGCCTAGCTGTGGATTTTGGCCTCTAGCTCAGAAGGCACCTAGGGAAACCTAGCAAACCTGCACAGTTTTGAAAACTAGACACCTAGGGTAATCCAACATGGGGTGACTTGTGGGGCTCTGATCAGGTTCTGTTACCCAGAATCCTTTGCAAACCCCAAAATGTGGCAAAAAAACCACTTTTCCTCACATTTTGGTGACAGAACGTTCTGGAATCTGAGATGAGTCACAAATTCCCTTCCACCCAGCGTTCCCCCAAGTCTCCCGATAAAAATGATACCTCACTTGTAGGGGTAGGCCTAATGCCCACAACAGGAAATGCCCCAAAGCACAACATGGACACATCACATTTTGACAAAGAAAACAGAGCTGTTTTTTGCAAAGTGCCTAGCTGTGGATTTTGGCCTCCAGCTCAGCAGGCACCTAGGGAAACCTAGCAAACCTGCACAGTTTTGAAAACTAGACACCTAGGGGAATCCAATATGGGGTGACTTGTGGGGCTCTGATCAGGTTCTGTTACCCAGAATCCTTTGCAAACCTCAAAATGTGGCCAAAAAAACACTTTTTCCTCACATTTCGGTGACAGAAAGTCCTGGAATCTGAGAGGAGCCACACATTTCCTTCCACCCAGCGTTTCCCCAAGTCTCCCGATAAAAATGATACCTCACTTGTAGGGGTAGGCCTAGTGTCCGCGACAGGAAATGCCCCAAAACACAACATGGACACATTACATTTCGACAAAGAAAACAGAGCTGTTTTTTGCAGGGTGCCTAGCTGTGGATTTTGGCCTCTAGCTCAGCAGGCACCTAGGGAAACCTAGCAAACCTGCACAGTTTTGAAAACTAGACACCTTAGGGAATCCAACATGGGGTGACTTGTGGGGCTCTGATCAGGTTCTGATACCCAGAATCCTTTGCAAACCTCAGAATGTGGCCAAAAAACACTTTTTCCTCACATTTTGGTGAGAGAAAGTTCTGGAATCTGAGAGGAGCCATAAATTTCCTTCCACCCAGCGTTCCCCCAAGTCTCTCGATAAAAATTATACCTCACTTGTGGGGGTAGGCCTAGTGCCCGCGACAGGAAATGCCCCAAAACACAACATGGACACATCACATTTTGACAAAGAAAACAGAGCTGTTTTTTGCAAAGAGCCTAGCTGTGGATTTTGGCCTCTAGCTCAGAAGGCACCTAGGGAAACCTAGCAAACCTGCACAGTTTTGAAAACTAGACACCTAGGGGAATCCAACATGGGGTGACTTGTGGGGCTCTGATCAGGTTCTGTTACCCAGAATCCTTTGCAAACCCCAAAATGTGGCAAAAAAAAACTTTTTCCTCACATTTTGGTGACAGAACGTTCTGGAATCTGAGAGGAGCCACAAATTCCCTTCCACCCAGCGTTCCCCCAAGTCTCCCGATAAAAATGATACCTCACTTGTAGGGGTAGGCCTAGTGCCCGCGACAGGAAATGCCCCAAAACACAACATGGACACATCACATTTTGACAAAGAAAACAGAGCTGTTTTTTGCAAAATGCTTAGCTGTGGATTTTGGCCTCTAGCTCAGCAGGCACCTAGGGAAACCTAGCAAACCTGCACAGTTTTGAAAACTAGACACCTAAGGGAATCCAACATGGGGTGTCTTGTGGGGCTCTGATCAGGTTCTGTTACCCAGAATCCTTTGCAAACCTCAAAATGTGGCCAAAAAAACACTTTTTCCTCACATTTTGGTGACAGAAAGTTCTGGAATCTGAGAGGAGCCACAAATTCCCTTCCACCCAGCGTTCTCCCAAGTCTCCCGATAAAAATGATACCTCACTTGTGGGGGTAGGCCTAGTGCCAATGACAGGAAATGCCCCAAAACACAACATGGACACATCACATTTTGACAAAGAAAACAGAGCTGTTTTTAGCAAAGTGCCTAGCTGTGGATTTTGTCCTCTAGTTCAGCAGGCACCTAGGGAAACCTAGCAAACCTGCACAGTTTTGAAAACTAGACACCTAGGGGAATCCAAGATGGGGTGACTTGTGGGGCTCTGATCAGGTTCTGTTACGCAAAATCCTTTGCAAACCTCAAAATGTGGCCCAAAAAAACCTTTTCCTCACATTTCGGTGACAGAAAGTTCTGGAATCTGAGAGGAGCCACGAATTTCCTTCCACCCAGCGTTTCCCCAAGTCTTCCGATAAAAATGATACCTCACTTGTAGGGGTAGGCCTAGTGCCCGTGACAGGAAATGCCCCAAAACACAACATGGACAAATCACATTTTGACAATGAAAACAGAGCTGTTTTTTGCCGAGTGTCTAGCTGTGGATTTTGGCCTCTAGCTCAGCAGGCACCTAGGGAAACCTAGCAAACCTGCACAGTTTTGAAAACTAGACACCACAAGGGAATCCAACATGGGGTGACTTGTGGGGCTCTGATCAGGTTCTGTTACCCAGAATCCTTTGCAAACCTCAGAATGTGGCCAAAAAAACACTTTTTCCTCACATTTTGGTGACAGAAAGTTCTGGAATCTGAGAGGAGCCACAAATACCCTTCCACCCAGCGTTCCCCCAAGTCTCCCGATAAAAATGATACCTCACTTGTGGGGGTAGGCCTAGTGCCCACGACAGGAAATGCCCCAAAACACAACATGGACACATCACATTTTGACAAAGAAAACAGAGCTGTTTTTTGCAAAGTGCCTAGCTGTGGATTTTGGCCTCTAGCTCAGCAGGCACCTAGGGAACCCTAGCAAACCTGCACAGTTTTGAAAACTAGACACCTAGGGGAATCCAACATGGGGTGACTTGTGGGGCTCTGATCAGGTTCTGTTACCCAGAATCCTTTGCAAACCCCAAAATGTGGCAAAAAAAAACTTTTTCCTCACATTTTGGTGACAGAACGTTCTGGAATCTGAGAGGAGCCACAAATTCCCTTCCACCCAGCGTTCCCCCAAGTCTCCCGATAAAAATGATACCTCACTTGTAGGGGTAGGCCTAGTGCCCGCGACAGGAAATGCCCCAAAACACAACATGGACACATCACATTTTGACAAAGAAAACAGAGCTGTTTTTTGCAAAATGCTTAGCTGTGGATTTTGGCCTCTAGCTCAGCAGGCACCTAGGGAAACCTAGCAAACCTGCACAGTTTTGAAAACTAGACACCTAAGGGAATCCAACATGGGGTGTCTTGTGGGGCTCTGATCAGGTTCTGTTACCCAGAATCCTTTGCAAACCTCAAAATGTGGCCAAAAAAACACTTTTTCCTCACATTTTGGTGACAGAAAGTTCTGGAATCTGAGAGGAGCCACAAATTCCCTTCCACCCAGCGTTCTCCCAAGTCTCCCGATAAAAATGATACCTCACTTGTGGGGGTAGGCCTAGTGCCAATGACAGGAAATGCCCCAAAACACAACATGGACACATCACATTTTGACAAAGAAAACAGAGCTGTTTTTAGCAAAGTGCCTAGCTGTGGATTTTGTCCTCTAGTTCAGCAGGCACCTAGGGAAACCTAGCAAACCTGCACAGTTTTGAAAACTAGACACCTAGGGGAATCCAAGATGGGGTGACTTGTGGGGCTCTGATCAGGTTCTGTTACGCAAAATCCTTTGCAAACCTCAAAATGTGGCCCAAAAAAACCTTTTCCTCACATTTCGGTGACAGAAAGTTCTGGAATCTGAGAGGAGCCACGAATTTCCTTCCACCCAGCGTTTCCCCAAGTCTTCCGATAAAAATGATACCTCACTTGTAGGGGTAGGCCTAGTGCCCGTGACAGGAAATGCCCCAAAACACAACATGGACAAATCACATTTTGACAATGAAAACAGAGCTGTTTTTTGCCGAGTGTCTAGCTGTGGATTTTGGCCTCTAGCTCAGCAGGCACCTAGGGAAACCTAGCAAACCTGCACAGTTTTGAAAACTAGACACCACAAGGGAATCCAACATGGGGTGACTTGTGGGGCTCTGATCAGGTTCTGTTACCCAGAATCCTTTGCAAACCTCAGAATGTGGCCAAAAAAACACTTTTTCCTCACATTTTGGTGACAGAAAGTTCTGGAATCTGAGAGGAGCCACAAATACCCTTCCACCCAGCGTTCCCCCAAGTCTCCCGATAAAAATGATACCTCACTTGTGGGGGTAGGCCTAGTGCCCACGACAGGAAATGCCCCAAAACACAACATGGACACATCACATTTTGACAAAGAAAACAGAGCTGTTTTTTGCAAAGTGCCTAGCTGTGGATTTTGGCCTCTAGCTCAGCAGGCACCTAGGGAACCCTAGCAAACCTGCACAGTTTTGAAAACTAGACACCTAGGGGAATCCAACATGGGGTGACTTGTGGGGCTCTGATCAGGTTCTGTTACCCAGAATCCTTTGCAAACCCCAAAATGTGGCAAAAAAAACACTTTTCCTCACATTTTGGTGACAGAACGTTCTGGAATCTGAGATGAGTCACAAATTCCCTTCCACCCAGCGTTCCCCCAAGTCTCCCGATAAAAATGATACCTCACTTGTAGGGGTAGGCCTAATGCCCACGACAGGAAATGCCCCAAAGCACAACATGGACACATCACATTTTGACAAAGAAAACAGAGCTGTTTTTTGCCAAGTGCCTAGCTGTGGATTTTGGCCTCTAGCTCAGCAGGCACCTAGGGAAACCTAGCAAACCTGCACAGTTTTGAAAACTAGACACCTAGGGGAATCCAACATGGGGTGACTTGTGGGGCTCTGATCAGGTTCTGTTACCCAGAATCCTTTGCAAACCTCAAAATGTGGCAAAAGAAACTTTTTCCTCACATTTTGGTGACAGAACGTTCTGGAATCTGAGAGGACCCACAAATTCCCTTCCACCCAGCGTTCCCCCAAGTCTCCCGATAAAAATGATACCTCACTTGTAGGGGTAGGCCTAGTGCCCGCGACAGGAAATGCCCCAAAACACAACATGGACACATCACATTTTGACAAAGAAAACAGAGCTGTTTTTTGGCAAGTGCCTAGCTGTGGATTTTGGCCTCTAGCTCAGAAGGCACCTAGGGAAACCTAGCAAACCTGCACAGTTTTGAAAACTACACACCTAGGGGAATCCAACATGGGGTGACTTGTGGGGCTCTGATCAGGTTCTGTTACCCAGAATCCTTTGCAAACCCCAAAATGTGGCAAAAAAAACACTTTTCATCACATTTTGGTGACAGAACGTTCTGGAATCTGAGATGAGTCACAAATTCCCTTCCACCCAGCGTTCCCCCAAGTCTCCCGATAAAAATGATACCTCACTTGTAGGGGTAGGCCTAATGCCCACGACAGGAAATGCCCCAAAGCACAACATGGACACATCACATTTTGACAAAGAAAACAGAGCTGTTTTTTGCAAAGTGCCTAGCTGTGGATTTTGGCCTCTAGCTCAGCAGGCACCTAGGGAAACCTAGCAAACCTGCACAGTTTTGAAAACTAGACACCTAGGGGAATCCAACATGGGGTGACTTGTGGGGCTCTGATCAGGTTCTGTTACCCAGAATCCTTTGCAAACCTCAGAATGTGGCCAAAAAAACACTTTTTCCTCACATTTTGGTGAGAGAAAGTTCTGGAATCTGAGAGGAGCCATAAATTTCCTTCCACCCAGCTTTCCCCCAAGTCTCTCGATAAAAATTATACCTCACTTGTGGGGGTAGGCCTAGTGCCCGCGACAGGAAATGCCCCAAAACACAACATGGAAACATCACACTTTGACAAAGAAAACAGAGCTGTTTTTTGCATAGAGCCTAGCTGTGGATTTTGGCCTCTAGCTCAGAAGGCACCTAGGGAAACCTAGCAAACCTGCACAGTTTTGAAAAGTAGACACCTAGGGGAATCCAACATGGGGTGACTTGTGGGGCTCTGATCAGGTTCTGTTACCCAGAATCCTTTGCAAACCCCAAAATGTGGCAAAAAAAACACTTTTCCTCACATTTTGGTGACAGAACGTTCTGGAATCTGAGATGAGTCACAAATTCCCTTCCACCCAGCGTTCCCCCAAGTCTCCCGATAAAAATGATACCTCACTTGTAGGGGTAGGCCTAATGCCCACAACAGGAAATGCCCCAAAGCACAACATGGACACATCACATTTTGACAAAGAAAACAGAGCTGTTTTTTGCAAAGTGCCTAGCTGTGGATTTTGGCCTCCAGCTCAGCAGGCACCTAGGGAAACCAAGCAAACCTGCACAGTTTTGAAAACTAGACACCTAGGGGAATCCAAGATGGGGTGACTTGTGGGGCTCTGATCAGGTTCTGTTACCCAGAATCCTTTGCAAACCTCAAAATGTGGCCAAAAAAACACTTTTTCCTCACATTTCGGTGACAGAAAGTACTGGAATCTGAGAGGAGCCACACATTTCCTTCCACCCAGCGTTTCCCCAAGTCTCCCGATAAAAATGATACCTCACTTGTAGGGGTAGGCCTAGTGTCCGCGACAGGAAATGCCCCAAAACACAACATGGAAACATCACACTTTGACAAAGAAAACAGAGCTGTTTTTTGCAAAATGCTTAGCTGTGGATTTTGGCCTCTAGCTCAGCAGGCACCTAGGGAAACCTAGCAAACCTGCACAGTTTTGAAAACTAGACACCTAAGGGAATCCAACATGGGGTGTCTTGTGGGGCTCTGATCAGGTTCTGTTACCCAGAATCCTTTGCAAACCTCAAAATGTGGCCAAAAAACACTTTTTCCTCACATTTTGGTGACAGAAAGTTCTGGAATCTGAGAGGAGCCACAAATTCCCTTCCACACAGCGTTCTCCCAAGTCTCCCGATAAAAATGATACCTCACTTGTGGGGGTAGGCCTAGTGCCAATGACAGGAAATGCCCCAAAACACAACATGGACACATCACATTTTGACAAAGAAAACAGAGCTGTTTTTAGCAAAGTGCCTAGCTGTGGATTTTGTCCTCTATTTCAGCAGGCACCTAGGGAAACCTAGCAAACCTGCACAGTTTTGAAAACTAGACACCTAGGGGAATCCAAGATGGGGTGACTTGTGGGGCTCTGATCAGGTTCTGTTACGCAAAATCCTTTGCAAACCTCAAAATGTGGCCCAAAAAACACCTTTTCCTCACATTTCGGTGACAGAAAGTTCTGGAATCTGAGAGGAGCCACGAATTTCCTTCCACCCAGCGTTTCCCCAAGTCTTCCGATAAAAATGATACCTCACTTGTAGGGGTAGGCCTAGTGCCCGTGACAGGAAATGCCCCAAAACACAACATGGACACATCACATTTTGACAAAGAAAACAGAGCTGTTTTTTGCCGAGTGTCTAGCTGTGGATTTTGTCCTCTAGTTCAGCAGGCACCTAGGGAAACCTAGCAAACCTGCACAGTTTTGAAAACTAGACACCACAAGGGAATCCAACATGGGGTGACTTGTGGGGCTCTGATCTGGTTCTGTTACCCAGAATCCTTTGCAAACCTCAGAATGTGGCCAAAAAAACACTTTTTCCTCACATTTTGGTGACAGAAAGTTCTGGAATCTGAGAGGAGCCACAAATTCCCTTCCACCCAGCGTTCCCCCAAGTCTCCCGATAAAAATGATACCTCACTTGTGGGGGTAGGCCTAGTGCCCACGACAGGAAATGCCCCAAAACACAACATGGACACATCACATTTTGACAAAGAAAACAGAGCTGTTTTTTGCAAAGTGCCTAGCTGTGGATTTTGGCCTCTAGCTCAGCAGGCACCTAGAGAATCCTTTGCAAACATCAAAATGTGGCCAAAAAAACACCTTTTCCTCACATTTCGGTGCCAGAAAGTTCTGTAATCTGAGAGGAGACATGAATTTCATTCCACCCAGCGTTTCCCCAAGTCTCCCGATACAAATGATACCTCACTTGTAGGGGTAGGCCTACTGCCCGCGACAGGAAATGCCTCAAAACACAACATGGACACATGACATTTTGAGAAAGAAAACAGAGGTATTTTTTGCAGAGTGCCTAGCTGTGGATTTTGGCCTCTAGCTCAGCAGGCGCCTAGGGAAACCTAGCAAACCTGCACAGTTTTGAAAACTAGACACCTAAGGGAATCCAACATGGGGTGACTTGTGGGGCTCTGATCAGGTTCTGTTACCCAGACTCCTTTGCAAACCTCAAAATGTGGCCAAAAAAACACTTTTTCCTCACATTTTGGTGACAGAAAGTTCTGGAATCTGAGAGGAGCCACAAATTCCCTTCCACCCAGCGTTCCCCCCTCGCCTCCCAATAAAAATGATACCTCACTTGTGGGGGTAGGCCTAGTGCCCACGACAAGAAATGCCCCAAAACACAACATGGACACATCACATTTTGACAAAGAAAACAGAGCTGTTTTTTGCCAAGTGCCTAGCTGTGGATTTTGGCCTCTAGCTCAGCAGGCACCTATGGAAACAAAGCAAACCTGCACAGTTTTGAAAACTAGACACCTAGGGGAATCCAAGATGGGGTGACTTGTGGGGCTCTGATCAGGTTCTGTTACCCAGAATCCTTTGCAAACCTCAGAATGTGGCCAAAAAAACACTTTTTCCTCACATTTTGGTGACAGAAAGTTCTGGAATCTGAGAGGAGCCATACATTTCCTTCCACCCAGCGTTCCCCCAAGTCTCTCGATAAAAAATATACCTCACTTGTGGGGGTAGGCCTAGTGCCCGCGACAGGAAATGCCCCAAAACACAACATGGACACATCACATTTTGACAAAGAAAACAGAGCTGTTTTTTGCAAAGAGCCCAGCTGTGGATTTTGGCCTCTAGCTCAGCAGGCACCTAGGGAAACCTAGCAAACCTGCACAGTTTTGAAAACTAGACACCTAGGGGAATCCAACATGGGGTGACTTGTGGGGCTCTGATCAGGTTCTGTTACCCAGAATCCTTTGCAAACCTCAAAACGTGGCAAAAAAAACTTTTTCCTCACATTTTGGTGACAGAACGTTCTGGAATCTGAGAGGACCCACAAATTCCCTTCCACCCAGCGTTCCCCCAAGTCTCCCGATAAAAATGATACCTCACTTGTAGGGGTAGGCCTAGTGCCCGCGACAGGAAATGCCCCAAAACACAACATGGACACATCACATTTTGACAAAGAAAACAGAGCTGTTTTTTGGCAAGTGCCTAGCTGTGGATTTTGGCCTCTAGCTCAGAAGGCACCTAGGGAAACCTAGCAAACCTGCACAGTTTTGAAAACTAGACACCTAGGGGAATCCAACATGGGGTGACTTGTGGGGCTCTGATCAGGTTCTGTTACCCAGAATCCTTTGCAAACCCCAAAATTTGGCTAAAAAACCACTTTTCCTCACATTTTGGTGACAGAACGTTCTGGAATCTGAAATGAGTCACAAATTCCCTTCCACCCAGCGTTCCCCCAAGTCTCCCGATAAAAATGATACCTCACTTGTAGGGGTAGGCCTAATGCCCACGACAGGAAATGCCCCAAAGCACAACATGGACACATCACATTTTGACAAAGAAAACAGAGCTGTTTTTTGCAAAGTGCCTAGCTGTGGATTTTGGCCTCTAGCTCAGCAGGCACCTAGGGAAACCTAGCAAACCTGCACAGTTTTGAAAACTAGACACCTAGGGGAATCCAACATGGGGTGACTTGTGGGGCTCTGATCAGGTTCTGTTACCCAGAATCCTTTGCAAACATCAGAATGTGGCCAAAAAAACACTTTTTCCTCACATTTTGGTGACAGAAAGTTCTGGAATCTGAGAGGAGCCATAAATTTCCTTCCACCCAGCGTTCCCCCAAGTCTCTCGATAAAAATGATACCTCACTTGTGGGGGTAGGCCTAGTGCCCGCGACAGGAAATGCCCCAAAACACAACATGGACACATCACACTTTGACAAAGAAAACAGAGCTGTTTTTTGCATAGAGCCTAGCTGTGGATTTTGGCCTCTAGCTCAGAAGGCACCTAGGGAAACCTAGCAAACCTGCACAGTTTTGAAAACTAGACACCTAGGGGAATCCAACATGGGGTGACTTGTGGGGCTCTGATCAGGTTCTGTTACCCAGAATCCTTTGCAAACCCCAAAATGTTGCAAAAAAAACACTTTTCCTCACATTTTGGTGACAGAACGTTCTGGAATCTGAGATGAGTCACAAATTCCCTTCCACCCAGCGTTCCCCCAAGTCTCCCGATAAAAATGATACCTCACTTGTAGGGGTAGGCCTAGTGTCCGCGACAGGAAATGCCCCAAAACACAACATGGACACATTACATTTCGACAAAGAAAACAGAGCTGTTTTTTGCAGGGTGCCTAGCTGTGGATTTTGGCCTCTAGCTCAGCAGGCACCTAGGGAAACCTAGCAAACCTGCACAGTTTTGAAAACTAGACACCTTAGGGAATCCAACATGGGGTGACTTGTGGGGCTCTGATCAGGTTCTGATACCCAGAATCCTTTGCAAACCTCAGAATGTGGCCAAAAAACACTTTTTCCTCACATTTTGGTGAGAGAAAGTTCTGGAATCTGAGAGGAGCCATAAATTTCCTTCCACCCAGCGTTCCCCCAAGTCTCTCGATAAAAATTATACCTCACTTGTGGGGGTAGGCCTAGTGCCCGCGACAGGAAATGCGCCAAAACACAACATGGACACATCACATTTTGACAAAGAAAACAGAGCTGTTTTTTGCAAAGAGCCTAGCTGTGGATTTTGGCCTCTAGCTCAGAAGGCACCTAGGGAAACCTAGCAAACCTGCACAGTTTTGAAAACTAGACACCTGGGGGAATCCAACATGGGGTGACTTGTGGGGCTCTGATCAGGTTCTGTTACCCAGAATCCTTTGCAAACCCCAAAATGTGGCCAAAAAAAACTTTTTCCTCACATTTTGGTGACAGAACGTTCTGGAATCTGAGAGGAGCCACAAATTCCCTTCCACCCAGCGTTCCCCCAAGTCTCCCGATTAAAATGATACCTCACTTGTAGGGGTAGGCCTAGTGCCCGCGACAGGAAATGCCCCAAAACACAACATGGACACATCACATTTTGACAAAGAAAACAGAGCTGTTTTTTGCAAAATGCTTAGCTGTGGATTTTGGCCTCTAGCTCAGCAGGCACCTAGGGAAACCTAGCAAACCTGCACAGTTTTGAAAACTAGACACCTAAGGGAATCCAACATGGGGTGTCTTGTGGGGCTCTGATCAGGTTCTGTTACCCAGAATCCTTTGCAAACCTCAAAATGTGGCCAAAAAAACACTTTTTCCTCACATTTTGGTGACAGAAAGTTCTGGAATCTGAGAGGAGCCACAAATTCCCTTCCACCCAGCGTTCTCCCAAGTCTCCCGATAAAAATGATACCTCACTTGTGGGGGTAGGCCTAGTACCAATGACAGGAAATGCCCCAAAACACAACATGGACACATCACATTTTGACAAAGAAAACAGAGCTGTTTTTAGCAAAGTGCCTAGCTGTGGATTTTGTCCTCTAGTTCAGCAGGCACCTAGGGAAACCTAGCAAACCTGCACAGTTTTGAAAACTAGACACCTAGGGGAATCCAAGATGGGGTGACTTGTGGGGCTCTGATCAGGTTCTGTTACGCAAAATCCTTTGCAAACCTCAAAATGTGGCCAAAAAACACCTTTTCCTCACATTTCGGTGACAGAAAGTTCTGGAATCTGAGAGGAGCCACGAATTTCCTTCCACCCAGCGTTTCCCCAAGTCTTACGATAAAAATGATACCTCACTTGTAGGGGTAGGCCTAGTGCCCGTGACAGGAAATGCCCCAAAACACAACATGGACACATCACATTTTGACAAAGAAAACAGAGCTGTTTTTTGCCGAGTGTCTAGCTGTGGATTTTGGCCTCTAGCTCAGCAGGCACCTAGGGAAACCTAGCAAACCTGCACAGTTTTGAAAACTAGACACCACAAGGGAATCCAACATGGGGTGACTTGTGGGGCTCTGATCTGGTTCTGTTACCCAGAATCCTTTGCAAACCTCAGAATGTGGCCAAAAAAACACTTTTTCCTCACATTTTGGTGACAGAAAGTTCTGGAATCTGAGAGGAGCCACAAATTCCCTTCCACCCAGCGTTCCCCCAAGTCTCCCGATAAAAATGATACCTCACTTGTGGGGGTAGGCCTAGTGCCCACGACAGGAAATGCCCCAAAACACAACATGGACACATCACATTTTGACAAAGAAAACAGAGCTGTTTTTTGCAAAGTGCCTAGCTGTGGATTTTGGCCTCTAGCTCAGCAGGCACCTAGAGAATCCTTTGCAAACATCAAAATGTGGCCAAAAAAACACCTTTTCCTCACATTTCGGTGCCAGAAAGTTCTGGAATCTGAGAGGAGACATGAATTTCATTCCACCCAGCGTTTCCCCAAGTCTCCCGATACAAATGATACCTCACTTGTAGGGGTAGGCCTACTGCCCGCGACAGGAAATGCCTCAAAACACAACATGGACACATGACATTTTGAGAAAGAAAACAGAGGTATTTTTTGCAGAGTGCCTTGCTGTGGATTTTGGTCTCTAGCTCAGCAGGCGCCTAGGGAAACCTAGCAAAGCTGCACAGTTTTGAAAACTAGACACCTAAGGGAATCCAACATGGGGTGACTTGTGGGGCTCTGATCAGGTTCTGTTACCCAGAATCCTTTGCAAATCTCAAAATGTGGCCAAAAAAACACTTTTTCCTCACATTTTGGTGACAGAAAGTTCTGGAATCTGAGAGGAGCCCCAAATTCCCTTCCACCCAGCGTTCCCCCCTCGCCTCCCAATAAAAATGAAACCTCACTTGTGGGGGTAGGCCTAGTGCCCACAACAAGAAATGCCCCAAAACACAACATGGACACATCACATTTTGACAAAGAAAACAGAGCTGTTTTTTGCCAAGTGCCTAGCTGTGGATTTTGGCCTCTAGCTCAGCAGGCACCTAGGGAAACCTAGCAAACCTGCACAGTTTTGAAAACTAGACACCTAGGGGAATCCAAGATGGGGTGACTTGTGGGACACTGATCAGGTTCTGTTACCCAGAATCCTTTGCAAACCTCAGAATGTGGCCAAAAAAACACTTTTTCCTCACATTTTGGTGACAGAAAGTTCTGGAATCTGAGAGGAGCCATAAATTTCCTTCCACCCAGCGTTCCCCCAAGTCTCTCGATAAAAATTATACCTCACTTGTGGGGGTAGGCCTAGTGCCCGCGACAGGAAATGCCCCAAAACACAACATGGACACATCACATTTTGACAAAGAAAACAGAGCTGTTTTTTGCAAAGAGCCCAGCTGTGGATTTTGGCCTCTAGCTCAGCAGGCACCTAGGGAAACCTAGCAAACCTGCACAGTTTTGAAAACTAGACACCTAGGGGAATCCAACATGGGGTGACTTGTGGGGCTCTGATCAGGTTCTGTTACCCAGAATCCTTTGCAAACCTCAAAATGTGGCAAAAAAAACTTTTTCCTCACATTTTGGTGACAGAACGTTCTGGAATCTGAGAGGACCCACAAATTCCCTTCCACCCAGCGTTCCCCCAAGTCTCCCGATAAAAATGATACCTCACTTATAGGGGTAGGCCTAGTGCCCGCGACAGGAAATGCCCCAAAACACAACATGGACACATCACATTTTGACAAAGAAAACAGAGCTGTTTTTTGGCAAGTGCCTAGCTGTGGATTTTGGCCTCTAGCTCAGAAGGCACCTAGGGAAACCTAGCAAACCTGCACAGTTTTGAAAACTAGACACCTAGGGGAATCCAACATGGGGTGACTTGTGGGGCTCTGATCAGGTTCTGTTACCCAGAATCCTTTGCAAACCCCAAAATGTGGCAAAAAAACCACTTTTCCTCACATTTTGGTGACAGAACGTTCTGGAATCTGAGATGAGTCACAAATTCCCTTCCACCCAGCGTTCCCCCAAGTCTCCCGATAAAAATGATACCTCACTTGTAGGGGTAGGCCTAATGCCCACAACAGGAAATGCCCCAAAGCACAACATGGACACATCACATTTTGACAAAGAAAACAGAGCTGTTTTTTGCAAAGTGCCTAGCTGTGGATTTTGGCCTCCAGCTCAGCAGGCACCTAGGGAAACCTAGCAAACCTGCACAGTTTTGAAAACTAGACACCTAGGGGAATCCAAGATGGGGTGACTTGTGGGGCTCTGATCAGGTTCTGTTACCCAGAATCCTTTGCAAACCTCAAAATGTGGCCAAAAAAACACTTTTTCCTCACATTTCGGTGACAGAAAGTCCTGGAATCTGAGAGGAGCCACACATTTCCTTCCACCCAGCGTTTCCCCAAGTCTCCCGATAAAAATGATACCTCACTTGTAGGGGTAGGCCTAGTGTCCGCGACAGGAAATGCCCCAAAACACAACATGGACACATTACATTTCGACAAAGAAAACAGAGCTGTTTTTTGCAGGGTGCCTAGCTGTGGATTTTGGCCTCTAGCTCAGCAGGCACCTAGGGAAACCTAGCAAACCTGCACAGTTTTGAAAACTAGACACCTTAGGGAATCCAACATGGGGTGACTTGTGGGGCTCTGATCAGGTTCTGATACCCAGAATCCTTTGCAAACCTCAGAATGTGGCCAAAAAACACTTTTTCCTCACATTTTGGTGAGAGAAAGTTCTGGAATCTGAGAGGAGCCATAAATTTCCTTCCACCCAGCGTTCCCCCAAGTCTCTCGATAAAAATTATACCTCACTTGTGGGGGTAGGCCTAGTGCCCGCGACAGGAAATGCCCCAAAACACAACATGGACACATCACATTTTGACAAAGAAAACAGAGCTGTTTTTTGCAAAGAGCCTAGCTGTGGATTTTGGCCTCTAGCTCAGAAGGCACCTAGGGAAACCTAGCAAACCTGCACAGTTTTGAAAACTAGACACCTAGGGGAATCCAACATGGGGTGACTTGTGGGGCTCTGATCAGGTTCTGTTACCCAGAATCCTTTGCAAACCCCAAAATGTGGAAAAAAAAAAAACTTTTTCCTCACATTTTGGTGACAGAACGTTCTGGAATCTGAGAGGAGCCACAAATTCCCTTCCACCCAGCGTTCCCCCAAGTCTCCCGATAAAAATGATACCTCACTTGTAGGGGTAGGCCTAGTGCCCGCGACAGGAAATGCCCCAAAACACAACATGGACACATCACATTTTGACAAAGAAAACAGAGCTGTTTTTTGCAAAATGCTTAGCTGTGGATTTTGGCCTCTAGCTCAGCAGGCACCTAGGGAAACCTAGCAAACCTGCACAGTTTTGAAAACTAGACACCTAAGGGAATCCAACATGGGGTGTCTTGTGGGGCTCTGATCAGGTTCTGTTACCCAGAATCCTTTGCAAACCTCAAAATGTGGCCAAAAAAACACTTTTTCCTCACATTTTGGTGACAGAAAGTTCTGGAATCTGAGAGGAGCCACAAATTCCCTTCCACCCAGCGTTCTCCCAAGTCTCCCGATAAAAATGATACCTCACTTGTGGGGGTAGGCCTAGTGCCAATGACAGGAAATGCCCCAAAACACAACATGGACACATCACATTTTGACAAAGAAAACAGAGCTGTTTTTAGCAAAGTGCCTAGCTGTGGATTTTGTCCTCTAGTTCAGCAGGCACCTAGGGAAACCTAGCAAACCTGCACAGTTTTGAAAACTAGACACCTAGGGGAATCCAAGATGGGGTGACTTGTGGGGCTCTGATCAGGTTCTGTTACGCAAAATCCTTTGCAAACCTCAAAATGTGGCCCAAAAAAACCTTTTCCTCACATTTCGGTGACAGAAAGTTCTGGAATCTGAGAGGAGCCACGAATTTCCTTCCACCCAGCGTTTCCCCAAGTCTTCCGATAAAAATGATACCTCACTTGTAGGGGTAGGCCTAGTGCCCGTGACAGGAAATGCCCCAAAACACAACATGGACACATCACATTTTGACAATGAAAACAGAGCTGTTTTTTGCCGAGTGTCTAGCTGTGGATTTTGGCCTCTAGCTCAGCAGGCACCTAGGGAAACCTAGCAAACCTGCACAGTTTTGAAAACTAGACACCCCAAGGGAATCCAACATGGGGTGACTTGTGGGGCTCTGATCAGGTTCTGTTACCCAGAATCCTTTGCAAACCTCAGAATGTGGCCAAAAAAACACTTTTTCCTCACATTTTGGTGACAGAAAGTTCTGGAATCTGAGAGGAGCCACAAATTCCCTTCCACCCAGCGTTCCCCCAAGTCTCCCGATAAAAATGATACCTCACTTGTGGGGGTAGGCCTAGTGCCCACGACAGGAAATGCCCCAAAACACAACATGGACACATCACATTTTGACAAAGAAAACAGAGCTGTTTTTTGCAAAGTGCCTAGCTGTGGATTTTGGCCTCTAGCTCAGCAGGCACCTAGGGAACCCTAGCAAACCTGCACAGTTTTGAAAACTAGACACCTAGGGGAATCCAACATGGGGTGACTTGTGGGGCTCTGATCAGGTTCTGTTACCCAGAATCCTTTGCAAACCCCAAAATGTGGCAAAAAAAACACTTTTCCTCACATTTTGGTGACAGAACGTTCTGGAATCTGAGATGAGTCACAAATTCCCTTCCACCCAGCGTTCCCCCAAGTCTCCCGATAAAAATGATACCTCACTTGTAGGGGTAGGCCTAATGCCCACAACAGGAAATGCCCCAAAGCACAACATGGACACATCACATTTTGACAAAGAAAACAGAGCTGTTTTTTGCCAAGTGCCTAGCTGTGGATTTTGGCCTCTAGCTCCGCAGGCACCTAGGGAAACCTAGCAAACCTGCACAGTTTTGAAAACTAGACACCTAGGGGAATCCAACATGGGGTGACTTGTGGGGCTCTGATCAGGTTCTGTTACCCAGAATCCTTTGCAAACCTCAAAATGTGGCAAAAGAAACTTTTTCCTCACATTTTGGTGACAGAACGTTCTGGAATCTGAGAGGACCCACAAATTCCCTTCCACCCAGCGTTCCCCCAAGTCTCCCGATAAAAATGATACCTCACTTGTAGGGGTAGGCCTAGTGCCCGCGACAGGAAATGCCCCAAAACACAACATGGACACATCACATTTTGACAAAGAAAACAGAGCTGTTTTTTGGCAAGTGCCTAGCTGTGGATTTTGGCCTCTAGCTCAGAAGACACCTAGGGAAACCTAGCAAACCTGCACAGTTTTGAAAACTAGACACCTAGGGGAATCCAACATGGGGTGACTTGTGGGGCTCTGATCAGGTTCTGTTACCCAGAATCCTTTGCAAACCCCAAAATGTGGCAAGAAAAACACTTTTCCTCACATTTTGGTGACAGAACGTTCTGGAATCTGAGATGAGTCACAAATTCCCTTCCACCCAGCGTTCCCCCAAGTCTCCCGATAAAAATGATACCTCACTTGTAGGGGTAGGCCTAATGCCCACGACAGGAAATGCCCCAAAGCACAACATGGACACATCACATTTTGACAAAGAAAACAGAGCTGTTTTTTGCAAAGTGCCTAGCTGTGGATTTTGGCCTCTAGCTCAGCAGGCACCTAGGGAAACCTAGCAAACCTGCACAGTTTTGAAAACTAGACACCTAGGGGAATCCAACATGGGGTGACTTGTGGGGCTCTGATCAGGTTCTGTTACCCAGAATCCTTTGCAAACCTCAGAATGTGGCCAAAAAAACACTTTTTCCTCACATTTTGGTGACAGAAAGTTCTGGAATCTGAGAGGAGCCATAAATTTCCTTCCACCCAGCGTTCCCCCAAGTCTCTCGATAAAAATTATACCTCACTTGTGGGGGTAGGCCTAGTGCCCGCGACAGGAAATGCCCCAAAACACAACATGGAAACATCACACTTTGACAAAGAAAACAGAGCTGTTTTTTGCAAAATGCTTAGCTGTGGATTTTGGCCTCTAGCTCAGCAGGCACCTAGGGAAACCTAGCAAACCTGCACAGTTTTGAAAACTAGACACCTAAGGGAATCCAACATGGGGTGTCTTGTGGGGCTCTGATCAGGTTCTGTTACCCAGAATCCTTTGCAAACCTCAAAATGTGGCCAAAAAACACTTTTTCCTCACATTTTGGTGACAGAAAGTTCTGGAATCTGAGAGGAGCCACAAATTCCCTTCCACACAGCGTTCTCCCAAGTCTCCCGATAAAAATGATACCTCACTTGTGGGGGTAGGCCTAGTGCCAATGACAGGAAATGCCCCAAAACACAACATGGACACATCACATTTTGACAAAGAAAACAGAGCTGTTTTTAGCAAAGTGCCTAGCTGTGGATTTTGTCCTCTAGTTCAGCAGGCACCTAGGGAAACCTAGCAAACCTGCACAGTTTTGAAAACTAGACACCTAGGGGAATCCAAGATGGGGTGACTTGTGGGGCTCTGATCAGGTTCTGTTACGCAAAATCCTTTGCAAACCTCAAAATGTGGCCCAAAAAACACCTTTTCCTCACATTTCGGTGACAGAAAGTTCTGGAATCTGAGAGGAGCCACGAATTTCCTTCCACCCAGCGTTTCCCCAAGTCTTCCGATAAAAATGATACCTCACTTGTAGGAGTAGGCCTAGTGCCCGTGACAGGAAATGCCCCAAAACACAACATGGACACATCACATTTTGACAAAGAAAACAGAGCTGTTTTTTGCCGAGTGTCTAGCTGTGGATTTTGGCCTCTAGCTCAGCAGGCACCTAGGGAAACCTAGCAAACCTGCACAGTTTTGAAAACTAGACACCACAAGGGAATCCAACATGGGGTGACTTGTGGGGCTCTGATCTGGTTCTGTTACCCAGAATCCTTTGCAAACCTCAGAATGTGGCCAAAAAAACACTTTTTCCTCACATTTTGGTGACAGAAAGTTCTGGAATCTGAGAGGAGACATGAATTTCATTCCACCCAGCGTTTCCCCAAGTCTCCCGATACAAATGATACCTCACTTGTAGGGGTAGGCCTACTGCCCGCGACAGGAAATGCCTCAAAACACAACATGGACACATGACATTTTGAGAAAGAAAACAGAGCAATTTTTTGCAGAGTGCCTAGCTGTGGATTTTGGCCTCTAGCTCAGCAGGCGCCTAGGGAAACCTAGCAAACCTGCACAGTTTTGAAAACTAGACACCTAAGGGAATCCAACATGGGGTGACTTGTGGGGCTCTGATCAGGTTCTGTTACCCAGAATCCTTTGCAAACCTCAAAATGTGGACAAAAAAACACCTTTTCCTCACATTTTGGTGACAGAAAGTTCTGGAATCTAAGAGGAGCCACAAATTCCCTTCCACCCAGCGTTCCCCCCTCGCCTCCCAATAAAAATTATACCTCACTTGTGGGGGTAGGCCTAGTGCCCACGACAAGAAATGCCCCAAAACACAACATGGACACATCACATTTTGACAAAGAAAACAGAGCTGTTTTTTGCCAAGTGCCTAGCTGTGGATTTTGGCCTCTAGCTCAGCAGGCACCTAGGGAAACATAGCAAACCTGCACAGTTTTGAAAACTAGACACCTAGGGGAATCCAACATGGGGTGACTTGTGGGGCTCTGATCAGGTTCTGTTACCCAGAATCCTTTGCAAACCCCAAAATGTGGCAAAAAAAAACTTTTTCCTCACATTTTGGTGACAGAACGTTCTGGAATCTGAGAGGAGCCACAAATTCCCTTCCACCCAGCGTTCCCCCAAGTCTCCCGATAAAAATGATACCTCACTTGTAGGGGTAGGCCTAGTGCCCGCGACAGGAAATGCCCCAAAACACAACATGGACACATCACATTTTGACAAAGAAAACAGAGCTGTTTTTTGCAAAATGCTTAGCTGTGGATTTTGGCCTCTAGCTCAGCAGGCACCTAGGGAAACCTAGCAAACCTGCACAGTTTTGAAAACTAGACACCTAAGGGAATCCAACATGGGGTGTCTTGTGGGGCTCTGATCAGGTTCTGTTACCCAGAATCCTTTGCAAACCTCAAAATGTGGCCAAAAAACACTTTTTCCTCACATTTTGGTGACAGAAAGTTCTGGAATCTGAGAGGAGCCACAAATTCCCTTCCACACAGCGTTCTCCCAAGTCTCCCGATAAAAATGATACCTCACTTGTGGGGGTAGGCCTAGTGCCAATGACAGGAAATGCCCCAAAACACAACATGGACACATCACATTTTGACAAAGAAAACAGAGCTGTTTTTAGCAAAGTGCCTAGCTGTGGATTTTGTCCTCTAGTTCAGCAGGCACCTAGGGAAACCTAGCAAACCTGCACAGTTTTGAAAACTAGACACCTAGGGGAATCCAAGATGGGGTGACTTGTGGGGCTCTGATCAGGTTCTGTTACGCAAAATCCTTTGCAAACCTCAAAATGTGGCCCAAAAAACACCTTTTCCTCACATTTCGGTGACAGAAAGTTCTGGAATCTGAGAGGAGCCACAAATTTCCTTCCACCCAGCGTTTCCCCAAGTCTTCCGATAAAAATGATACCTCACTTGTAGGGGTAGGCCTAATGCCCGTGACAGGAAATGCCCCAAAACACAACATGGACACATCACATTTTGACAAAGAAAACAGAGCTGTTTTTTGCCGAGTGTCTAGCTGTGGATTTTGGCCTCTAGCTCAGCAGGCACCTAGGGAAACCTAGCAAACCTGCACAGTTTTGAAAACTAGACACCACAAGGGAATCCAACATGGGGTGACTTGTGGGGCTCTGATCTGGTTCTGTTACCCAGAATCCTTTGCAAACCTCAGAATGTGGCCAAAAAAACACTTTTTCCTCACATTTTGGTGACAGAAAGTTCTGGAATCTGAGAGGAGACATGAATTTCATTCCACCCAGCGTTTCCCCAAGTCTCCCGATACAAATGATACCTCACTTGTAGGGGTAGGCCTACTGCCCGCGACAGGAAATGCCTCAAAACACAACATGGACACATCACATTTTGACAAAGAAAACAGAGCTGTTTTTTGCAAAGTGCCTAGCTGTGGATTTTGGCCTCCAGCTCAGCAGGCACCTAGGGAAACCTAGCAAACCTGCACAGTTTTGAAAACTAGACACCTAGGGGAATCCAAGATGGGGTGACTTGTGGGGCTCTGATCAGGTTCTGTTACCCAGAATCCTTTGCAAACCTCAAAATGTGGCCAAAAAAACACTTTTTCCTCACATTTCGGTGACAGAAAGTCCTGGAATCTGAGAGGAGCCACACATTTCCTTCCACCCAGCGTTTCCCCAAGTCTCCCGATAAAAATGATACCTCACTTGTAGGGGTAGGCCTAGTGTCCGCGACAGGAAATGCCCCAAAACACAACATGGACACATTACATTTCGACAAAGAAAACAGAGCTGTTTTTTGCAGGGTGCCTAGCTGTGGATTTTGGCCTCTAGCTCAGCAGGCACCTAGGGAAACCTAGCAAACCTGCACAGTTTTGAAAACTAGACACCTAAGGGAATCCAACATGGGGTGACTTGTGGGGCTCTGATCAGGTTCTGATACCCAGAATCCTTTGCAAACCTCAGAATGTGGCCAAAAAACACTTTTTCCTCACATTTTTGTGACAGAAAGTTCTGGAATCTGAGAGGAGCCACAAATTCCCTTCCACCCAGCGTTCCCCCAAGTCTCCCGATAAAAATGATACCTCACTTGTGGGGGTAGGCCTAGTGCCCACGACAGGAAATGCCCCAAAACACAACATGGACACATCACATTTTGACAAAGAAAACAGAGCTGTTTTTTGCAAAGTGCCTAGCTGTGGATTTTGGCGTCTAGCTCAGCAGGCACCTAGGGAAACCTAGAAAACCTGCACAGTTTTGAAAACTAGACACCTAAGGGAATCCAACATGGGGTGACTTGTGGGGCTCTGATCAGGTTCTGTTACCCAGAATCCTTTGCAAACCTCAGAATGTGGCCAAAAAAACACTTTTTTCCTCACATTTTGGTGACAGAAAGTTCTGGAATCTGAGAGGAGCCATAAATTTCCTTCCACCCAGCGTTCCCCCATGTCTCTCGATAAAAATTATACCTCACTTGTGGGGGTAGGCCTAGTGCCCGCGACAGGAAATGCCCCAAAACACAACATGGACACATCACATTTTGACAAAGAAAACAGAGCTGTTTTTTGCAAAGAGCCTAGCTGTGGATTTTGGCCTCTAGCTCAGCAGGTACCTAGGGAAATCTAGCAAACCTGCACAGTTTTGAAAACTAGACACCTAGGGGAATCCAACATGGGGTGACTTGTGGGGCTCTGATCAGGTTCTGTTACCCAGAATCCTTTGCAAACCTCAAAATGTGGCCAAAAAAACACTTTTTCCTCACATTTTGGTGACAGAAAGTTCTGGAATCTGAGAGGAGACACAAATTCCCTTCCACCCAGCGTTCTCCCAAGTCTCCCGTTAAAAATTATACCTCACTTGTGGGGGTAGGCCTAGTGCCAATGACAGGAAATGCGTCAAAACACAACATGGACACATCACATTTTGACAAAGAAAACAGAGCTGTTTTTAGCAAAGTGCCTAGCTGTGGATTTTGTCCTCTAGTTCAGCAGGCACCTAGGGAAACCTAGCAAACCTGCACAGTTTTGAAAACTAGACACCTAGGGGAATCTACGATAGGGTGACTTGTGGGGCTCTGATCAGGTTCTGTTACGCAAAATCCTTTGCAAATCTCAAAATGTGGCCCAAAAAACACCTTTTCCTCACATTTCGGTGACAGAAAGTTCTGGAATCTGAGAGGAGCCACGAATTTCCTTCCACCCAGCGTTTCCCCAAGTCTCCCGATAAAAATGATACCTCACTTGTAGGGGTAGGCCTAGTGCCCGCGACAGGAAATGCCCCAAAACACAACATGGACACATCACATTTTGACAAAGAAAACAGAGCTGTTTTTTGCCGAGTGTCTAGCTGTGGATTTTGGCCTCTAGCTCAGCAGGCACCTAGGGAAACCTAGCAAACCTGCACAGTTTTGAAAACTAGACACCTAAGGGAATCCAACATGGGGTGACTTGTGGGGCTCTGATCAGGTTCTGATACCCAGAATCCTTTGCAAACTTCAGAATGTGGCCAAAAAACACTTTTTCCTCACATTTTGGTGACAGAAAGTTCTGGAATCTGAGAGGAGCCACAAATTCCCTTCCACCCAGCGTTCCCCCAAGTCTCCCGATAAAAATGATACCTCACTTGTGGGGGTAGGCCTAGTGCCCACGACAGGAAATGCCCCAAAACACAACATGGACACATCACATTTTGACAAAGAAAACAGAGCTGTTTTTTGCAAAGTGCCTAGCTGTGGATTTTGGCCTCTAGCTCAGCAGGCACCTAGAGAATCCTTTGCAAACATCAAAATGTGGCCAAAAAAACACCTTTTCCTCACATTTCGGTGCCAGAAAGTTCTGGAATCTGAGAGGAGACATGAATTTCATTCCACCCAGCGTTTCCGCAAGTCTCCCGATAAAAATGATACCTCACTTGTAGGGGTAGGCCTACTGCCCGCGACAGGAAATGCCCCAAAACACAACATGGACACATCACATTTTGACAAAGAAAACAGAGCTGTTTTTTGCAGAGTGCCTAGCTGTGGATTTTGGCCTCTAGCTCAGCAGGCACCTAGGGAAACCTAGCAAACCTGCACAGTTTTGAAAACTAGACACCTAAGGGAATCCAACATGGGGTGACTTGTGGGGCTCTGATCAGGTTCTGTTACCCAGAATCCTTTGCAAACCTCAAAATGTGGCCAAAAAAACACTTTTTCCTCACATTTTGGTGACAGAAAGTTCTGGAATCTGAGAGGAGCCACAAATTCCCTTCCACCCAGCGTTCCCCCCTCGTCTCCCAATAAAAATGATACCTCACTTGTGGGGATAGGCCTAGTGCCCACGACAAGAAATGCCCCAAAACACAACATGGACACATCACATTTTGACAAAGAAAACAGAGCTGTTTTTTGCCAAGTGCCTAGCTGTGGATTTTGGCCTCTAGCTCAGCAGGTACCTAGGGAAACCTAGCAAACCTGCACAGTTTTGAAAACTAGACACCTAGGGGAATCCAAGATGGGGTGACTTGTGGGGCTCTGATCAGGTTCTGTTACCCAGAATCCTTTGCAACCCTCAGAATGTGGCCAAAAAAACACTTTTTCCTCACATTTTGGTGAGAGAAAGTTCTGGAATCTGAGAGGAGCCATAAATTTCCTTCCACCCAGCGTTCCCCCAAGTCTCTCGATAAAAATTATACCTCAGTTGTGGGGGTAGGCCTAGTGCCCGTGACAGGAAATGCCCCAAAACACAACATGGACACATCACATTTTGACAAAGAAAACAGAGCTGTTTTTTGCAAAGAGCCTAGCTGTGGATTTTGGCCTCTAGCTCAGAAGGCACCTAGGGAAACCTAGCAAACCTGCACAGTTTTGAAAACTAGACACCTAGGGGAATCCAACATGGGGTGACTTGTGGGGCTCTGATCAGGTTCTGTTACCCAGAATCCTTTGCAAACCCCAAAATGTGGCAAAAAAAAACTTTTTCCTCACATTTTGGTGACAGAAAGTTCTGGAATCTGAGAGGAGCCACAAATTCCCTTCCACCCAGCGTTCCCCCAAGTCTCCCGATAAAAATGATACCTCACTTGTGGGGGTAGGCCTAGTGCCCACGACAGGAAATGCCCCAAAACACAACATGGACACATCACATTTTGACAAAGAAAACAGAGCTGTTTTTTGCAAAGTGCCTAGCTGTGGATTTTGGCCTCTAGCTCAGCAGGCACCTAGAGAATCCTTTGCAAACATCAAAATGTGGCCAAAAAAACACCTTTTCCTCACATTTCGGTGCCAGAAAGTTCTGGAATCTGAGAGGAGACATGAATTTCATTCCACCCAGCGTTTCCCCAAGTCTCCCGATAAAAATGATACCTCACTTGTAGGGGTAGGCCTACTGCCCGCGACAGGAAATGCCCCAAAACACAACATGGACACATCACATTTTGACAAAGAAAACAGAGCTGTTTTTTGCAGAGTGCCTAGCTGTGGATTTTGGCCTCTAGCTCAGCAGGCACCTAGGGAAACCTAGCAAACCTGCACAGTTTTGAAAACTAGACACCTAAGGGAATCCAACATGGGGTGACTTGTGGGGCTCTGATCAGGTTCTGTTACCCAGAATCCTTTGCAAACCTCAAAATGTGGCCAAAAAAACACTTTTTCCTCACATTTTGGGGACAGAAAGTTCTGGAATCTGAGAGGAGCCAGAAAATTCCCTTCCACGCAGCGTTCTCCCCTCGTCTCCCGATAAAAATGATACCTCACTTGTGGGGGTAGGCCTAGTGCCCACGACAAGAAATTCCCCAAAACACAACATGGACACATCACATTTTGACAAAGAAAACAGAGCTGTTTTTTGCAAAGTGCCTAGCTGTGGATTTTGGCCTCTAGCTCAGCAGGCACCTAGGGAAACCTAGCAAACCTGCACAGTTTTGAAAACTAGACACCTAAGGGAATCCAACATGGGGTGACTTGTGGGGCTCTGATCAGGTTCTGTTACCCAGAATCCTTTGCAAACCTCAAAATGTGGCCAAAAAAACACTTTTTCCTCACATTTTGGTGACAGAAAGTTCTGGAATCTGAGAGGAGCCACAAATTCCCTTCCACCCAGCGTTCCCCCCTCGTCTCCCAATAAAAATGATACTTCACTTGTGGGGGTAGGCCTAGTGCCCACGACAAGAAATGCCCCAAAACACAACATGGACACATCACATTTTGACAAAGAAAACAGAGCTGTTTTTTGCAAAGTGCCTAGCTGTGGATTTTGGCCTCTAGCTCAGCAGGCACCTAGGGAAACCTAGCAAACCTGCACAGTTTTGAAAACTAGACACCTAAGGGAATCCAACATGGGGTGACTTGTGGGGCTCTGATCAGGTTCTGTTACCCAGAATCCTTTGCAAACCTCAAAATGTGGCCAAAAAAACACTTTTTCCTCACATTTTGGTGACAGAAAGTTCTGGAATCTGAGAGGAGCCACAAATTCCCTTCCACCCAGCGTTCCCCCCTCGTCTCCCAATAAAAATGATACCTCACTTGTGGGGATAGGCCTAGTGCCCACAACAAGAAATGCCCCAAAACACAACATGGACACATCACATTTTGACAAAGAAAACAGAGCTGTTTTTTGCCAAGTGCCTAGCTGTGGATTTTGGCCTCTAGCTCAGCAGGCACCTAGGGAAACCTAGCAAACCTGCACAGTTTTGAAAACTAGACACCTAGGGGAATCCAAGATGGGGTGACTTGTGGGGCTCTGATCAGGTTCTGTTACCCAGAATCCTTTGCAAACCTCAGAATGTGGCCAAAAAAACACTTTTTCCTCACATTTTGGTGAGAGAAAGTTCTGGAATCTGAGAGGAGCCATAATTTTCCTTCCACCCAGCATTCCCCCAAGTCTCTCGATAAAAATTATACCTCACTTGTGGGGGTAGTCCTAGTGCCCGCGACAGGAAATGCCCCAAAACACAACATGGACACATCACATTTTGACAAAGAAAACAGAGCTGTTTTTTGCAAAGAGCCTAGCTGTGGATTTTGGCCTCTAGCTCAGAAGGCACCTAGGGAAACCTAGCAAACCTGCACAGTTTTGAAAACTAGACACCTAGGGGAATCGAACATGGGGTGACTTGTGGGGCTCTGATCAGGTTCTGTTACCCAGAATCCTTTGTAAACCCCAAAATGTGGCAAAAAAAAACTTTTTCCTCACATTTTGGTGACAGAACGTTCTGGAATCTGAGAGGAGCCACAAATTCCCTTCCACCCAGCGTTCCCCCAAGTCTCCCGATAAAAATGATACCTCACTTGTAGGGGTAGGCCTAGTGCCCGCGACAGGAAATGCCCCAAAACACAACATGGACACATCACATTTTGACAAAGAAAACAGAGCTGTTTTTTGCAAAATGCTTAGCTGTGGATTTTGGCCTCTAGCTCAGCAGGCACCTAGGGAAACCTAGCAAACCTGCACAGTTTTGAAAACTAGACACCTAAGGGAATCCAACATGGGGTGTCTTGTGGGGCTCTGATCAGGTTCTGTTACCCAGAATCCTTTGCAAACCTCAAAATGTGGCCAAAAAAACACTTTTTCCTCACATTTTGGTGACAGAAAGTTCTGGAATCTGAGAGGAGCCACAAATTCCCTTCCACCCAGCGTTCTCCCAAGTCTCCCGATAAAAATGATACCTCACTTGTGGGGGTAGGCCTAGTGCAAATGACAGGAAATGCCCCAAAACACAACATGGACACATCACATTTTGACAAAGAAAACAGAGCTGTTTTTTGCAAAGTGCCTAGCTGTGGATTTTGGCCTCTAGCTCAGCAGGCACCTAGGGAAACCTAGCAAACCTGCACAGTTTTGAAAACTAGACACCTAAGGGAATCCAACATGGGGTGACTTGTGGGGATCTGATCAGGTTCTGTTACCCAGAATCCTTTGCAAACCTCAAAATGTGGCCAAAAAAACACTTTTTCCTCACATTTTGGTGACAGAAAGTTCTGGAATCTGAGAGGAGCCACAAATTCCCTTCCACCCAGCGTTCCCCCCTCGTCTCCCAATAAAAATGATACCTCACTTGTGGGGATAGGCCTAGTGCCCACGACAAGAAATGCCCCAAAACACAACATGGACACATCACATTTTGACAAAGAAAACAGAGCTGTTTTTTGCCAAGTGCCTAGCTGTGGATTTTGGCCTCTAGCTCAGCAGGTACCTAGGGAAACCTAGCAAACCTGCACAGTTTTGAAAACTAGACACCTAGGGGAATCCAAGATGGGGTGACTTGTGGGGCTCTGATCAGGTTCTGTTACCCAGAATCCTTTGCAACCCTCAGAATGTGGCCAAAAAAACACTTTTTCCTCACATTTTGGTGAGAGAAAGTTCTGGAATCTGAGAGGAGCCATAAATTTCCTTCCACCCAGCGTTCCCCCAAGTCTCTCGATAAAAATTATACCTCAGTTGTGGGGGTAGGCCTAGTGCCCGTGACAGGAAATGCCCCAAAACACAACATGGACACATCACATTTTGACAAAGAAAACAGAGCTGTTTTTTGCAAAGAGCCTAGCTGTGGATTTTGGCCTCTAGCTCAGAAGGCACCTAGGGAAACCTAGCAAACCTGCACAGTTTTGAAAACTAGACACCTAGGGGAATCCAACATGGGGTGACTTGTGGGGCTCTGATCAGGTTCTGTTACCCAGAATCCTTTGCAAACCCCAAAATGTGGCAAAAAAAAACTTTTTCCTCACATTTTGGTGACAGAAAGTTCTGGAATCTGAGAGGAGCCACAAATTCCCTTCCACCCAGCGTTCCCCCAAGTCTCCCGATAAAAATGATACCTCACTTGTGGGGGTAGGCCTAGTGCCCACGACAGGAAATGCCCCAAAACACAACATGGACACATCACATTTTGACAAAGAAAACAGAGCTGTTTTTTGCAAAGTGCCTAGCTGTGGATTTTGGCCTCTAGCTCAGCAGGCACCTAGAGAATCCTTTGCAAACATCAAAATGTGGCCAAAAAAACACCTTTTCCTCACATTTCGGTGCCAGAAAGTTCTGGAATCTGAGAGGAGACATGAATTTCATTCCACCCAGCGTTTCCCCAAGTCTCCCGATAAAAATGATACCTCACTTGTAGGGGTAGGCCTACTGCCCGCGACAGGAAATGCCCCAAAACACAACATGGACACATCACATTTTGACAAAGAAAACAGAGCTGTTTTTTGCAGAGTGCCTAGCTGTGGATTTTGGCCTCTAGCTCAGCAGGCACCTAGGGAAACCTAGCAAACCTGCACAGTTTTGAAAACTAGACACCTAAGGGAATCCAACATGGGGTGACTTGTGGGGCTCTGATCAGGTTCTGTTACCCAGAATCCTTTGCAAACCTCAAAATGTGGCCAAAAAAACACTTTTTCCTCACATTTTGGGGACAGAAAGTTTTGGAATCTGAGAGGAGCCAGAAAATTCCCTTCCACGCAGCGTTCTCCCCTCGTCTCCCGATAAAAATGATACCTCACTTGTGGGGGTAGGCCTAGTGCCCACGACAAGAAATGCCCCAAAACACAACATGGACACATCACATTTTGACAAAGAAAACAGAGCTGTTTTTTGCAAAGTGCCTAGCTGTGGATTTTGGCCTCTAGCTCAGCAGGCACCTAGGGAAACCTAGCAAACATCAAAATGTGGCCAAAAAAACACCTTTTCCTCACATTTCGGTGCCAGAAAGTTCTGGAATCTGAGAGGAGACATGAATTTCATTCCACCCAGCGTTTCCCCAAGTCTCCCGATAAAAATGATACCTCACTTGAAGGGGTAGGCCTACTGCCCGCGACAGGAAATGCCCCAAAACACAACATGGACACATCACATTTTGACAAAGAAAACAGAGCTGTTTTTTGCAGAGTGCCTAGCTGTGGATTTTGGCCTCTAGCTCAGCAGGCACCTAGGGAAACCTAGCAAACCTGCACAGTTTTGAAAACTAGACACCTAAGGGAATCCAACATGGGGTGACTTGTGGGGCTCTGATCAGGTTCTGTTACCTAGAATCCTTTGCAAACCTCAAAATGTGGCCAAAAAAACACTTTTTCCTCACATTTTGGGGACAGAAAGTTCTGGAATCTGAGAGGAGCCAGAAAATTCCCTTCCACGCAGCGTTCTCCCCTCGTCTCCCGATAAAAATGATACCTCACTTGTGGGGGTAGGCCTAGTGCCCACGACAAGAAATGCCCCAAAACACAACATGGACACATCACATTTTGACAAAGAAAACAGAGCTGTTTTTTGCAAAGTGCCTAGCTGTGGATTTTGGCCTCTAGCTCAGCAGGCACCTAGGGAAACCTAGCAAACCTGCACAGTTTTGAAAACTAGACACCTAAGGGAATCCAACATGGGGTGACTTGTGGGGCTCTGATCAGGTTCTGTTACCCAGAATCCTTTGCAAACCTCAAAATGTGGCCAAAAAAACACTTTTTCCTCACATTTTGGTGACAGAAAGTTCTGGAATCTGAGAGGAGCCACAAATTCCCTTCCACCCAGCGTTCCCCCCTCGTCTCCCAATAAAAATGATACCTCACTTGTGGGGGTAGGCCTAGTGCCCACGACAAGAAATGCCCCAAAACACAACATGGACACATCACATTTTGACAAAGAAAACAGCTGTTTTTTGCAAAGTGCCTAGCTGTGGATTTTGGCCTCTAGCTCAGCAGGCACCTAGGGAAACCTAGCAAACCTGCACAGTTTTGAAAACTAGACACCTAAGGGAATCCAACATGGGGTGACTTGTGGGGCTCTGATCAGGTTCTGTTACCCAGAATCCTTTGCAAACCTCAAAATGTGGCCAAAAAAACACTTTTTCCTCACATTTTGGTGACGGAAAGTTCTGGAATCTGAGAGGAGCCACAAATTCCCTTCCACCCAGCGTTCCCCCCTCGTCTCCCAATAAAAATGATACCTCACTTGTGGGGATAGGCCTAGTGCCCACAACAAGAAATGCCCCAAAACACAACATGGACACATCACATTTTGACAAAGAAAACAGAGCTGTTTTTTGCCAAGTGCCTAGCTGTGGATTTTGGCCTCTAGCTCAGCAGGCACCTAGGGAAACCTAGCAAACCTGCACAGTTTTGAAAACTAGACACCTAGGGGAATCCAAGATGGGGTGACTTGTGGGGCTCTGATCAGGTTCTGTTACCCAGAATCCTTTGCAAACCTCAGAATGTGGCCAAAAAAACACTTTTTCCTCACATTTTGGTGAGAGAAAGTTCTGGAATCTGAGAGGAGCCATAATTTTCCTTCCACCCAGCATTCCCCCAAGTCTCTCGATAAAAATTATACCTCACTTGTGGGGGTAGGCCTAGTGCCCGCGACAGGAAATGCCCCAAAACACAACATGGACACATCACATTTTGACAAAGAAAACAGAGCTGTTTTTTGCAAAGAGTCTAGCTGTGGATTTTGGCCTCTAGCTCAGAAGGCACCTAGGGAAACCTAGCAAACCTGCACAGTTTTGAAAACTAGACACCTAGGGGAATCCAACATGGGGTGACTTGTGGGGCTCTGATCAGGTTCTGTTACCCAGAATCCTTTGCAAACCCCAAAATGTGGCAAAAAAAAACTTTTTCCTCACATTTTGGTGACAGAACGTTCTGGAATCTGAGAGGAGCCACAAATTCCCTTCAACCCAGCGTTCCCCCAAGTCTCCCGATAAAAATGATACCTCACTTGTAGGGGTAGGCCTAGTGCCCGCGACAGGAAATGCCCCAAAACACAACATGGACACATCACATTTTGACAAAGAAAACAGAGCTGTTTTTTGCAAAATGCTTAGCTGTGGATTTTGGCCTCTAGCTCAGCAGGCACCTAGGGAAACCTAGCAAACCTGCACAGTTTTGAAAACTAGACACCTAGGGGAATCCAAGATGGGGTGACTTGTGGGGCTCTGATCAGGTTCTGTTACGCAAAATCCTTTGCAAACCTCAAAATGTTGCCCAAAAAACACCTTTTCCTCACATTTCGGTGACAGAAAGTTCTGGAATCTGAGAGGAGCCACGAATTTCCTTCCACCCAGCGTTTCCCCAAGTCTTCCGATAAAAATGATACCTCACTTGTAGGGGTAGGCCTAGTGCCCGTGACAGGAAATGCCCCAAAACACAACATGGACACATCACATTTTGACAAAGAAAACAGAGCTGTTTTTTGCCGAGTGTCTAGCTGTGGATTTTGGCCTCTAGCTCAGCAGGCACCTAGGGAAACCTAGCAAACCTGCACAGTTTTGAAAACTAGACACCACAAGGGAATCCAACATGGGGTGACTTGTGGGGCTCTGATCTGGTTCTGTTACCCAGAATCCTTTGCAAACCTCAGAATGTGGCCAAAAAAACACTTTTTCCTCACATTTTGGTGACAGAAAGTTCTGGAATCTGAGAGGAGCCACAAATTCCCTTCCACCCAGCGTTCCCCCAAGTCTCCCGATAAAAATGATACCTCACTTGTGGGGGTAGGCCTAGTGCCCACGACAGGAAATGCCCCAAAACACAACATGGACACATCACATTTTGACAAAGAAAACAGAGCTGTTTTTTGCAAAGTGCCTAGCTGTGGATTTTGGCCTCTAGCTCAGCAGGCACCTAGAGAATCCTTTGCAAACATCAAAATGTGGCCAAAAAAACACCTTTTCCTCACATTTCGGTGCCAGAAAGTTCTGGAATCTGAGAGGAGACATGAATTTCATTCCACCCAGCGTTTCCCCAAGTCTCCCGATACAAATTATACCTCACTTGTAGGGGTAGGCCTACTGCCCGCGACAGGAAATGCCTCAAAACACAACATGGACACATGACATTTTGAGAAAGAAAACAGAGCTATTTTTTGCAGAGTGCCTAGCTGTGGATTTTGGCCTCTAGCTCAGCAGGCGCCTAGGGAAACCTAGCAAACCTGCACAGTTTTGAAAACTAGACACCTAAGGGAATCCAACATGGGGTGACTTGTGGGGCTCTGATCAGGTTCTGTTACCCAGAATCCTTTGCAAACCTCAGAATGTGGCCAAAAAAACACTTTTTCCTCACATTTTGGTGACAGAAAGTTCTGGAATCTGAGAGGAGCCATAAATTTCCTTCCACCCAGCGTTCCCCCAAGTCTCTCGATAAAAATTATACCTCACTTGTGGGTGTAGGCCTAGTGCCCGCGACAGGAAATGCCCCAAAACACAACATGGACACATCACATTTTGACAAAGAAAACAGAGCTGTTTTTTGCAAAGAGCCCAGCTGTGGATTTTGGCCTCTAGCTCAGCAGGCACCTAGGGAAACCTAGCAAACCTGCACAGTTTTGAAAACTAGACACCTAGGGGAATCCAACATGGGGTGACTTGTGGGGCTCTGATCAGGTTCTGTTACCCAGAATCCTTTGCAAACCTCAAAATGTGGCAAAAAAAACTTTTTCCTCACATTTTGGTGACAGAACGTTCTGGAATCTGAGAGGACCCACAAATTCCCTTCCACCCAGCGTTCCCCCAAGTCTCCCGATAAAAATGATACCTCACTTGTAGGGGTAGGCCTACTGCCCGCGACAGGAAATGCCCCAAAACACAACATGGACACATCACATTTTGACAAAGAAAACAGAGCTGTTTTTTGTAGAGTGCCTAGCTGTGGATTTTGGCCTCTAGCTCAGCAGGCACCTAGGGAAACCTAGCAAACCTGCACAGTTTTGAAAACTAGACACCTAAGGGAATCCAACATGGGGTGACTTGTGGGGCTCTGATCAGGTTCTGTTACCCAGAATCCTTTGCAAACCTCAAAATGTGGCCAAAAAAACACTTTTTCCTCACATTTTGGTGACAGAAAGTTCTGGAATCTGAGAGGAGCCACAAATTCCCTTCCACCCAGCGTTCCCCCCTCGTCTCCCAATAAAAATGATACCTCACTTGTGGGGATAGGCCTAGTGCCCACGACAAGAAATGCCCCAAAACACAACATGGACACATCACATTTTGACAAAGAAAACAGAGCTGTTTTTTGCCAAGTGCCTAGCTGTGGATTTTGGCCTCTAGCTCAGCAGGTACCTAGGGAAACCTAGCAAACCTGCACAGTTTTGAAAACTAGACACCTAGGGGAATCCAAGATGGGGTGACTTGTGGGGCTCTGATCAGGTTCTGTTACCCAGAATCCTTTGCAACCCTCAGAATGTGGCCAAAAAAACACTTTTTCCTCACATTTTGGTGAGAGAAAGTTCTGGAATCTGAGAGGAGCCATAAATTTCCTTCCACCCAGCGTTCCCCCAAGTCTCTCGATAAAAATTATACCTCAGTTGTGGAGGTAGGCCTAGTGCCCGTGACAGGAAATGCCCCAAAACACAACATGGACACATCACATTTTGACAAAGAAAACAGAGCTGTTTTTTGCAAAGAGCCTAGCTGTGGATTTTGGCCTCTAGCTCAGAAGGCACCTAGGGAAACCTAGCAAACCTGCACAGTTTTGAAAACTAGACACCTAGGGGAATCCAACATGGGGTGACTTGTGGGGCTCTGATCAGGTTCTGTTACCCAGAATCCTTTGCAAACCCCAAAATGTGGCAAAAAAAAACTTTTTCCTCACATTTTGGTGACAGAAAGTTCTGGAATCTGAGAGGAGCCACAAATTCCCTTCCACCCAGCGTTCCCCCAAGTCTCCCGATAAAAATGATACCTCACTTGTGGGGGTAGGCCTAGTGCCCACGACAGGAAATGCCCCAAAACACAACATGGACACATCACATTTTGACAAAGAAAACAGAGCTGTTTTTTGCAAAGTGCCTAGCTGTGGATTTTGGCCTCTAGCTCAGCAGGCACCTAGAGAATCCTTTGCAAACATCAAAATGTGGCCAAAAAAACACCTTTTCCTCACATTTCGGTGCCAGAAAGTTCTGGAATCTGAGAGGAGACATGAATTTCATTCCACCCAGCGTTTCCCCAAGTCTCCCGATAAAAATGATACCTCACTTGTAGGGGTAGGCCTACTGCCCGCGACAGGAAATGCCCCAAAACACAACATGGACACATCACATTTTGACAAAGAAAACAGAGCTGTTTTTTGCAGAGTGCCTAGCTGTGGATTTTGGCCTCTAGCTCAGCAGGCACCTAGGGAAACCTAGCAAACCTGCACAGTTTTGAAAACTAGACACCTAAGGGAATCCAACATGGGGTGACTTGTGGGGCTCTGATCAGGTTCTGTTACCCAGAATCCTTTGCAAACCTCAAAATGTGGCCAAAAAAACACTTTTTCCTCACATTTTGGGGACAGAAAGTTCTGGAATCTGAGAGGAGCCAGAAAATTCCCTTCCACGCAGCGTTCTCCCCTCGTCTCCCGATAAAAATGATACCTCACTTGTGGGGGTAGGCCTAGTGCCCACGACAAGAAATGCCCCAAAACACAACATGGACACATCACATTTTGACAAAGAAAACAGAGCTGTTTTTTGCAAAGTGCCTAGCTGTGGATTTTGGCCTCTAGCTCAGCAGGCACCTAGGGAAACCTAGCAAACATCAAAATGTGGCCAAAAAAACACCTTTTCCTCACATTTCGGTGCCAGAAAGTTCTGGAATCTGAGAGGAGACATGAATTTCATTCCACCCAGCGTTTCCCCAAGTCTCCCGATAAAAATGATACCTCACTTGTAGGGGTAGGCCTACTGCCCGCGACAGGAAATGCCCCAAAACACAACATGGACACATCACATTTTGACAAAGAAAACAGAGCTGTTTTTTGCAGAGTGCCTAGCTGTGGATTTTGGCCTCTAGCTCAGCAGGCACCTAGGGAAACCTAGCAAACCTGCACAGTTTTGAAAACTAGACACCTAAGGGAATCCAACATGGGGTGACTTGTGGGGCTCTGATCAGGTTCTGTTACCCAGAATCCTTTGCAAACCTCAAAATGTGGCCAAAAAAACACTTTTTCCTCACATTTTGGGGACAGAAAGTTCTGGAATCTGAGAGGAGCCAGAAAATTCCCTTCCACGCAGCGTTCTCCCCTCGTCTCCCGATAAAAATGATACCTCACTTGTGGGGGTAGGCCTAGTGCCCACGACAAGAAATGCCCCAAAACACAACATGGACACATCACATTTTGACAAAGAAAACAGAGCTGTTTTTTGCAAAGTGCCTAGCTGTGGATTTTGGCCTCTAGCTCAGCAGGCACCTAGGGAAACCTAGCAAACATCAAAATGTGGCCAAAAAAACACCTTTTCCTCACATTTCGGTGCCAGAAAGTTCTGGAATCTGAGAGGAGACATGAATTTCATTCCACCCAGCGTTTCCCCAAGTCTCCCGATAAAAATGATACCTCACTTGTAGGGGTAGGCCTACTGCCCGCGACAGGAAATGCCCCAAAACACAACATGGACACATCACATTTTGACAAAGAAAACAGAGCTGTTTTTTGCAGAGTGCCTAGCTGTGGATTTTGGCCTCTAGCTCAGCAGGCACCTAGGGAAACCTAGCAAACCTGCACAGTTTTGAAAACTAGACACCTAAGGGAATCCAACATGGGGTGACTTGTGGGGCTCTGATCAGGTTCTGTTACCCAGAATCCTTTGCAAACCTCAAAATGTGGCCAAAAAAACACTTTTTCCTCACATTTTGGGGACAGAAAGTTCTGGAATCTGAGAGGAGCCAGAAAATTCCCTTCCACGCAGCGTTCTCCCCTCGTCTCCCGATAAAAATGATACCTCACTTGTGGGGGTAGGCCTAGTGCCCACGACAAGAAATGCCCCAAAACACAACATGGACACATCACATTTTGACAAAGAAAACAGAGCTGTTTTTTGCAAAGTGCCTAGCTGTGGATTTTGGCCTCTAGCTCAGCAGGCACCTAGGGAAACCTAGCAAACCTGCACAGTTTTGAAAACTAGACACCTAAGGGAATCCAACATGGGGTGACTTGTGGGGCTCTGATCAGGTTCTGTTACCCAGAATCCTTTGCAAACCTCAAAATGTGGCCAAAAAAACACTTTTTCCTCACATTTTGGTGACAGAAAGTTCTGGAATCTGAGAGGAGCCACAAATTCCCTTCCACCCAGCGTTCCCCCCTCGTCTCCCAATAAAAATGATACCTCACTTGTGGGGGTAGGCCTAGTGCCCACGACAAGAAATGCCCCAAAACACAACATGGACACATCACATTTTGACAAAGAAAACAGAGCTGTTTTTTGCAAAGTGCCTAGCTGTGGATTTTGGCCTCTAGCTCAGCAGGCACCTAGGGAAACCTAGCAAACCTGCACAGTTTTGAAAACTAGACACCTAAGGGAATCCAACATGGGGTGACTTGTGGGGCTCTGATCAGGTTCTGTTACCCAGAATCCTTTGCAAACCTCAAAATGTGGCCAAAAAAACACTTTTTCCTCACATTTTGGTGACAGAAAGTTCTGGAATCTGAGAGGAGCCTCAAATTCCCTTCCACCCAGCGTTCCCCCCTCGTCTCCCAATAAAAATGATACCTCACTTGTGGGGATAGGCCTAGTGCCCACAACAAGAAATGCCCCAAAACACAACATGGACACATCACATTTTGACAAAGAAAACAGAGCTGTTTTTTGCCAAGTGCCTAGCTGTGGATTTTGGCCTCTAGCTCAGCAGGCACCTAGGGAAACCTAGCAAACCTGCACAGTTTTGAAAACTAGACACCTAGGGGAATCCAAGATGGGGTGACTTGTGGGGCTCTGATCAGGTTCTGTTACCCAGAATCCTTTGCAAACCTCAGAATGTGGCCAAAAAAACACTTTTTCCTCACATTTTGGTGAGAGAAAGTTCTGGAATCTGAGAGGAGCCATAATTTTCCTTCCACCCAGCATTCCCCCAAGTCTCTCGATAAAAATTATACCTCACTTGTGGGGGTAGGCCTAGTGCCCGCGACAGGAAATGCCCCAAAACACAACATGGACACATCACATTTTGACAAAGAAAACAGAGCTGTTTTTTGCAAAGAGCCTAGCTGTGGATTTTGGCCTCTAGCTCAGAAGGCACCTAGGGAAACCTAGCAAACCTGCACAGTTTTGAAAACTAGACACCTAGGGGAATCGAACATGGGGTGACTTGTGGGGCTCTGATCAGGTTCTGTTACCCAGAATCCTTTGCAAACCCCAAAATGTGGCAAAAAAAAACTTTTTCCTCACATTTTGGTGACAGAACGTTCTGGAATCTGAGAGGAGCCACAAATTCCCTTCCACCCAGCGTTCCCCCAAGTCTCCCGATAAAAATGATACCTCACTTGTAGGGGTAGGCCTAGTGCCCGCGACAGGAAATGCCCCAAAACACAACATGGACACATCACATTTTGACAAAGAAAACAGAGCTGTTTTTTGCAAAATGCTTAGCTGTGGATTTTGGCCTCTAGCTCAGCAGGCACCTAGGGAAACCTAGCAAACCTGCACAGTTTTGAAAACTAGACACCTAAGGGAATCCAACATGGGGTGTCTTGTGGGGCTCTGATCAGGTTCTGTTACCCAGAATCCTTTGCAAACCTCAAAATGTGGCCAAAAAAACACTTTTTCCTCACATTTTGGTGACAGAAAGTTCTGGAATCTGAGAGGAGCCACAAATTCCCTTCCACCCAGCGTTCTCCCAAGTCTCCCGATAAAAATGATACCTCACTTGTGGGGGTAGGCCTAGTGCAAATGACAGGAAATGCCCCAAAACACAACATGGACACATCACATTTTGACAAAGAAAACAGAGCTGTTTTTTGCAAAGTGCCTAGCTGTGGATTTTGGCCTCTAGCTCAGCAGGCACCTAGGGAAACCTAGCAAACCTGCACAGTTTTGAAAACTAGACACCTAAGGGAATCCAACATGGGGTGACTTGTGGGGCTCTGATCAGGTTCTGTTACCCAGAATCCTTTGCAAACCTCAAAATGTGGCCAAAAAAACACTTTTTCCTCACATTTTGGTGACAGAAAGTTCTGGAATCTGAGAGGAGCCACAAATTCCCTTCCACCCAGCGTTCCCCCCTCGTCTCCCAATAAAAATGATACCTCACTTGTGGGGATAGGCCTAGTGCCCACGACAAGAAATGCCCCAAAACACAACATGGACACATCACATTTTGACAAAGAAAACAGAGCTGTTTTTTGCCAAGTGCCTAGCTGTGGATTTTGGCCTCTAGCTCAGCAGGTACCTAGGGAAACCTAGCAAACCTGCACAGTTTTGAAAACTAGACACCTAGGGGAATCCAAGATGGGGTGACTTGTGGGGCTCTGATCAGGTTCTGTTACCCAGAATCCTTTGCAACCCTCAGAATGTGGCCAAAAAAACACTTTTTCCTCACATTTTGGTGAGAGAAAGTTCTGGAATCTGAGAGGAGCCATAAATTTCCTTCCACCCAGCGTTCCCCCAAGTCTCTCGATAAAAATTATACCTCAGTTGTGGGGGTAGGCCTAGTGCCCGTGACAGGAAATGCCCCAAAACACAACATGGACACATCACATTTTGACAAAGAAAACAGAGCTGTTTTTTGCAAAGAGCCTAGCTGTGGATTTTGGCCTCTAGCTCAGAAGGCACCTAGGGAAACCTAGCAAACCTGCACAGTTTTGAAAACTAGACACCTAGGGGAATCCAACATGGGGTGACTTGTGGGGCTCTGATCAGGTTCTGTTACCCAGAATCCTTTGCAAACCCCAAAATGTGGCAAAAAAAAACTTTTTCCTCACATTTTGGTGACAGAAAGTTCTGGAATCTGAGAGGAGCCACAAATTCCCTTCCACCCAGCGTTCCCCCAAGTCTCCCGATAAAAATGATACCTCACTTGTGGGGGTAGGCCTAGTGCCCACGACAGGAAATGCCCCAAAACACAACATGGACACATCACATTTTGACAAAGAAAACAGAGCTGTTTTTTGCAAAGTGCCTAGCTGTGGATTTTGGCCTCTAGCTCAGCAGGCACCTAGAGAATCCTTTGCAAACATCAAAATGTGGCCAAAAAAACACCTTTTCCTCACATTTCGGTGCCAGAAAGTTCTGGAATCTGAGAGGAGACATGAATTTCATTCCACCCAGCGTTTCCCCAAGTCTCCCGATAAAAATGATACCTCACTTGTAGGGGTAGGCCTACTGCCCGCGACAGGAAATGCCCCAAAACACAACATGGACACATCACATTTTGACAAAGAAAACAGAGCTGTTTTTTGCAGAGTGCCTAGCTGTGGATTTTGGCCTCTAGCTCAGCAGGCACCTAGGGAAACCTAGCAAACCTGCACAGTTTTGAAAACTAGACACCTAAGGGAATCCAACATGGGGTGACTTGTGGGGCTCTGATCAGGTTCTGTTACCCAGAATCCTTTGCAAACCTCAAAATGTGGCCAAAAAAACACTTTTTCCTCACATTTTGGGGACAGAAAGTTCTGGAATCTGAGAGGAGCCAGAAAATTCCCTTCCACGCAGCGTTCTCCCCTCGTCTCCCGATAAAAATGATACCTCACTTGTGGGGGTAGGCCTAGTGCCCACGACAAGAAATGCCCCAAAACACAACATGGACACATCACATTTTGACAAAGAAAACAGAGCTGTTTTTTGCAAAGTGCCTAGCTGTGGATTTTGGCCTCTAGCTCAGCAGGCACCTAGGGAAACCTAGCAAACATCAAAATGTGGCCAAAAAAACACCTTTTCCTCACATTTCGGTGCCAGAAAGTTCTGGAATCTGAGAGGAGACATGAATTTCATTCCACCCAGCGTTTCCCCAAGTCTCCCGATAAAAATGATACCTCACTTGAAGGGGTAGGCCTACTGCCCGCGACAGGAAATGCCCCAAAACACAACATGGACACATCACATTTTGACAAAGAAAACAGAGCTGTTTTTTGCAGAGTGCCTAGCTGTGGATTTTGGCCTCTAGCTCAGCAGGCACCTAGGGAAACCTAGCAAACCTGCACAGTTTTGAAAACTAGACACCTAAGGGAATCCAACATGGGGTGACTTGTGGGGCTCTGATCAGGTTCTGTTACCCAGAATCCTTTGCAAACCTCAAAATGTGGCCAAAAAAACACTTTTTCCTCACATTTTGGGGACAGAAAGTTCTGGAATCTGAGAGGAGCCAGAAAATTCCCTTCCACGCAGCGTTCTCCCCTCGTCTCCCGATAAAAATGATACCTCACTTGTGGGGGTAGGCCTAGTGCCCACGACAAGAAATGCCCCAAAACACAACATGGACACATCACATTTTGACAAAGAAAACAGAGCTGTTTTTTGCAAAGTGCCTAGCTGTGGATTTTGGCCTCTAGCTCAGCAGGCACCTAGGGAAACCTAGCAAACCTGCACAGTTTTGAAAACTAGACACCTAAGGGAATCCAACATGGGGTGACTTGTGGGGCTCTGATCAGGTTCTGTTACCCAGAATCCTTTGCAAACCTCAAAATGTGGCCAAAAAAACACTTTTTCCTCACATTTTGGTGACAGAAAGTTCTGGAATCTGAGAGGAGCCACAAATTCCCTTCCACCCAGCGTTCCCCCCTCGTCTCCCAATAAAAATGATACCTCACTTGTGGGGGTAGGCCTAGTGCCCACGACAAGAAATGCCCCAAAACACAACATGGACACATCACATTTTGACAAAGAAAACAGAGCTGTTTTTTGCAAAGTGCCTAGCTGTGGATTTTGGCCTCTAGCTCAGCAGGCACCTAGGGAAACCTAGCAAACCTGCACAGTTTTGAAAACTAGACACCTAAGGGAATCCAACATGGGGTGACTTGTGGGGCTCTGATCAGGTTCTGTTACCCAGAATCCTTTGCAAACCTCAAAATGTGGCCAAAAAAACACTTTTTCCTCACATTTTGGTGACAGAAAGTTCTGGAATCTGAGAGGAGCCACAAATTCCCTTCCACCCAGCGTTCCCCCCTCGTCTCCCAATAAAAATGATACCTCACTTGTGGGGATAGGCCTAGTGCCCACAACAAGAAATGCCCCAAAACACAACATGGACACATCACATTTTGACAAAGAAAACAGAGCTGTTTTTTGCCAAGTGCCTAGCTGTGGATTTTGGCCTCTAGCTCAGCAGGCACCTAGGGAAACCTAGCAAACCTGCACAGTTTTGAAAACTAGACACCTAGGGGAATCCAAGATGGGGTGACTTGTGGGGCTCTGATCAGGTTCTGTTACCCAGAATCCTTTGCAAACCTCAGAATGTGGCCAAAAAAACACTTTTTCCTCACATTTTGGTGAGAGAAAGTTCTGGAATCTGAGAGGAGCCATAATTTTCCTTCCACCCAGCATTCCCCCAAGTCTCTCGATAAAAATTATACCTCACTTGTGGGGGTAGGCCTAGTGCCCGCGACAGGAAATGCCCCAAAACACAACATGGACACATCACATTTTGACAAAGAAAACAGAGCTGTTTTTTGCAAAGAGCCTAGCTGTGGATTTTGGCCTCTAGCTCAGAAGGCACCTAGGGAAACCTAGCAAACCTGCACAGTTTTGAAAACTAGACACCTAGGGGAATCCAACATGGGGTGACTTGTGGGGCTCTGATCAGGTTCTGTTACCCAGAATCCTTTGCAAACCCCAAAATGTGGCAAAAAAAACTTTTTCCTCACATTTTGGTGACAGAACGTTCTGGAATCTGAGAGGAGCCACAAATTCCCTTCCACCCAGCGTTCCCCCAAGTCTCCCGATAAAAATGATACCTCACTTGTAGGGGTAGGCCTAGTGCCCGCGACAGGAAATGCCCCAAAACACAACATGGACACATCACATTTTGACAAAGAAAACAGAGCTGTTTTTTGCAAAATGCTTAGCTGTGGATTTTGGCCTCTAGCTCAGCAGGCACCTAGGGAAACCTAGAAAACCTGCACAGTTTTGAAAACTAGACACCTAAGGGAATCCAACATGGGGTGTCTTGTGGGGCTCTGATCAGGTTCTGTTACCCAGAATCCTTTGCAAACCTCAAAATGTGGCCAAAAAAACACTTTTTCCTCACATTTTGGTGACAGAAAGTTCTGGAATCTGAGAGGAGCCACAAATTCCCTTCCACCCAGCGTTCTCCCAAGTCTCCCGATAAAAATGATACCTCACTTGTGGGGGTAGGCCTAGTGCAAATGACAGGAAATGCCCCAAAACACAACATGGACACATCACATTTTGACAAAGAAAACAGAGCTGTTTTTAGCAAAGTGCCTAGCTGTGGATTTTGTCTTCTAGTTCAGCAGGCACCTAGGGAAACCTAGCAAACCTGCACAGTTTTGAAAACTAGACACCTAGGGGAATCCAAGATGGGGTGACTTGTGGGGCTCTGATCAGGTTCTGTTACGCAAAATCCTTTGCAAACCTCAAAATGTTGCCCAAAAAACACCTTTTCCTCACATTTCGGTGACAGAAAGTTCTGGAATCTGAGAGGAGCCACGAATTTCCTTCCACCCAGCGTTTCCCCAAGTCTTCCGATAAAAATGATACCTCACTTGTAGGGGTAGGCCTAGTGCCCGTGACAGGAAATGCCCCAAAACACAACATGGACACATCACATTTTGACAAAGAAAACAGAGCTGTTTTTTGCCGAGTGTCTAGCTGTGGATTTTGGCCTCTAGCTCAGCAGGCACCTAGGGAAACCTAGCAAACCTGCACAGTTTTGAAAACTAGACACCACAAGGGAATCCAACATGGGGTGACTTGTGGGGCTCTGATCTGGTTCTGTTACCCAGAATCCTTTGCAAACCTCAGAATGTGGCCAAAAAAACACTTTTTCCTCACATTTTGGTGACAGAAAGTTCTGGAATCTGAGAGGAGCCACAAATTCCCTTCCACCCAGCGTTCCCCCAAGTCTCCCGATAAAAATGATACCTCACTTGTGGGGGTAGGCCTAGTGCCCACGACAGGAAATGCCCCAAAACACAACATGGACACATCACATTTTGACAAAGAAAACAGAGCTGTTTTTTGCAAAGTGCCTAGCTGTGGATTTTGGCCTCTAGCTCAGCAGGCACCTAGAGAATCCTTTGCAAACATCAAAATGTGACCAAAAAAACACCTTTTCCTCACATTTCGGTGCCAGAAAGTTCTGGAATCTGAGAGGAGACATGAATTTCATTCCACCCAGCGTTTCCCCAAGTCTCCCGATACAAATTATACCTCACTTGTAGGGGTAGGCCTACTGCCCGCGAGAGGAAATGCCTCAAAACACAACATGGACACATGACATTTTGACAAAGAAAACAGAGCTATTTTTTGCAGAGTGCCTAGCTGTGGATTTTGGCCTCTAGCTCAGCAGGCGCCTAGGGAAACCTAGCAAACCTGCACAGTTTTGAAAACTAGACACCTAAGGGAATCCAACATGGGGTGACTTGTGGGGCTCTGATCAGGTTCTGTTACCCAGAATCCTTTGCAAACCTCAGAATGTGGCCAAAAAAACACTTTTTCCTCACATTTTGGTGACAGAAAGTTCTGGAATCTGAGAGGAGCCATAAATTGCCTTCCACCCAGCGTTCCCCCAAGTCTCTCGATAAAAATTATACCTCACTTGTGGGTGTAGGCCTAGTGCCCGCGACAGGAAATGCCCCAAAACACAACATGGACACATCACATTTTGACAAAGAAAACAGAGCTGTTTTTTGCAAAGAGCCCAGCTGTGGATTTTGGCCTCTAGCTCAGCAGGCACCTAGGGAAACCTAGCAAACCTGCACAGTTTTGAAAACTAGACACCTAGGGGAATCCAACATGGGGTGACTTGTGGGGCTCTGATCAGGTTCTGTTACCCAGAATCCTTTGCAAACCTCAAAATGTGGCAAAAAAAACTTTTTCCTCACATTTTGGTGACAGAACGTTCTGGAATCTGAGAGGACCCACAAATTCCCTTCCACCCAGCGTTCCCCCAAGTCTCCCGATAAAAATGATACCTCACTTGTAGGGGTAGGCCTACTGCCCGCGACAGGAAATGCCCCAAAACACAACATGGACACATCACATTTTGACAAAGAAAACAGAGCTGTTTTTTGCAGAGTGCCTAGCTGTGGATTTTGGCCTCTAGCTCAGCAGGCACCTAGGGAAACCTAGCAAACCTGCACAGTTTTGAAAACTAGACACCTAAGGGAATCCAACATGGGGTGACTTGTGGGGCTCTGATCAGGTTCTGTTACCCAGAATCCTTTGCAAACCTCAAAATGTGGCCAAAAAAACACTTTTTCCTCACATTTTGGTGACAGAAAGTTCTGGAATCTGAGAGGAGCCACAAATTCCCTTCCACCCAGCGTTCCCCCCTCGTCTCCCAATAAAAATGATACCTCACTTGTGGGGATAGGCCTAGTGCCCAAGACAAGAAATGCCCCAAAACACAACATGGACACATCACATTTTGACAAAGAAAACAGAGCTATTTTTTGCCAAGTGCCTAGCTGTGGATTTTGGCCTCTAGCTCAGCAGGTACCTAGGGAAACCTAGCAAACCTGCACAGTTTTGAAAACTAGACACCTAGGGGAATCCAAGATGGGGTGACTTGTGGGGCTCTGATCAGGTTCTGTTACCCAGAATCCTTTGCAACCCTCAGAATGTGGCCACAAAAACACTTTTTCCTCACATTTTGGTGAGAGAAAGTTCTGGAATCTGAGAGGAGCCATAAATTTCCTTCCACCCAGCGTTCCCCCAAGTCTCTCGATAAATATTATACCTCAGTTGTGGGGGTAGGCCTAGTGCCCGTGACAGGAAATGCCCCAAAACACAACATGGACACATCACATTTTGACAAAGAAAACAGAGCTGTTTTTTGCAAAGAGCCTAGCTGTGGATTTTGGCCTCTAGCTCAGAAGGCACCTAGGGAAACCTAGCAAACCTGCACAGTTTTGAAAACTAGACACCTAGGGGAATCCAACATGGGGTGACTTGTGGGGCTCTGATCAGGTTCTGTTACCCAGAATCCTTTGCAAACCCCAAAATGTGGCAAAAAAAAACTTTTTCCTCACATTTTGGTGACAGAAAGTTCTGGAATCTGAGAGGAGCCACAAATTCCCTTCCACCCAGCGTTCCCCCAAGTCTCCCGATAAAAATGATACCTCACTTGTGGGGGTAGGCCTAGTGCCCACGACAGGAAATGCCCCAAAACACAACATGGACACATCACATTTTGACAAAGAAAACAGAGCTGTTTTTTGCAAAGTGCCTAGCTGTGGATTTTGGCCTCTAGCTCAGCAGGCACCTAGAGAATCCTTTGCAAACATCAAAATGTGGCCAAAAAAACACCTTTTCCTCACATTTCGGTGCCAGAAAGTTCTGGAATCTGAGAGGAGACATGAATTTCATTCCACCCAGCGTTTCCCCAAGTCTCCCGATAAAAATGATACCTCACTTGTAGGGGTAGGCCTACTGCCCGCGACAGGAAATGCCCCAAAACGCAACATGGACACATCACATTTTGACAAAGAAAACAGAGCTGTTTTTTGCAGAGTGCCTAGCTGTGGATTTTGGCCTCTAGCTCAGCAGGCACCTAGGGAAACCTAGCAAACCTGCACAGTTTTGAAAACTAGACACCTAAGGGAATCCAACATGGGGTGACTTGTGGGGCTCTGATCAGGTTCTGTTACCCAGAATCCTTTGCAAACCTCAAAATGTGGCCAAAAAAACACTTTTTCCTCACATTTTGGGGACAGAAAGTTCTGGAATCTGAGAGGAGCCAGAAAATTCCCTTCCACGCAGCGTTCTCCCCTCGTCTCCCGATAAAAATGATACCTCACTTGTGGGGGTAGGCCTAGTGCCCACGACAAGAAATGCCCCAAAACACAACATGGACACATCACATTTTGACAAAGAAAACAGAGCTGTTTTTTGCAAAGTGCCTAGCTGTGGATTTTGGCCTCTAGCTCAGCAGGCACCTAGGGAAACCTAGCAAACATCAAAATGTGGCCAAAAAAACACCTTTTCCTCACATTTCGGTGCCAGAAAGTTCTGGAATCTGAGAGGAGACATGAATTTCATTCCACCCAGCGTTTCCCCAAGTCTCCCGATAAAAATGATACCTCACTTGAAGGGGTAGGCCTACTGCCCGCGACAGGAAATGCCCCAAAACACAACATGGACACATCACATTTTGACAAAGAAAACAGAGCTGTTTTTTGCAGAGTGCCTAGCTGTGGATTTTGGCCTCTAGCTCAGCAGGCACCTAGGGAAACCTAGCAAACCTGCACAGTTTTGAAAACTAGACACCTAAGGGAATCCAACATGGGGTGACTTGTGGGGCTCTGATCAGGTTCTGTTACCCAGAATCCTTTGCAAACCTCAAAATGTGGCCAAAAAAACACTTTTTCCTCACATTTTGGGGACAGAAAGTTCTGGAATCTGAGAGGAGCCAGAAAATTCCCTTCCACGCAGCGTTCTCCCCTCGTCTCCCGATAAAAATGATACCTCACTTGTGGGGGTAGGCCTAGTGCCCACGACAAGAAATGCCCCAAAACACAACATGGACACATCACATTTTGACAAAGAAAACAGAGCTGTTTTTTGCAAAGTGCCTAGCTGTGGATTTTGGCCTCTAGCTCAGCAGGCACCTAGGGAAACCTAGCAAACCTGCACAGTTTTGAAAACTAGACACCTAAGGGAATCCAACATGGGGTGACTTGTGGGGCTCTGATCAGGTTCTGTTACCCAGAATCCTTTGCAAACCTCAAAATGTGGCCAAAAAAACACTTTTTCCTCACATTTTGGTGACAGAAAGTTCTGGAATCTGAGAGGAGCCACAAATTCCCTTCCACCCAGCGTTCCCCCCTCGTCTCCCAATAAAAATGATACCTCACTTGTGGGGGTAGGCCTAGTGCCCACGACAAGAAATGCCCCAAAACACAACATGGACACATCACATTTTGACAAAGAAAACAGAGCTGTTTTTTGCAAAGTGCCTAGCTGTGGATTTTGGCCTCTAGCTCAGCAGGCACCTAGGGAAACCTAGCAAACCTGCACAGTTTTGAAAACTAGACACCTAAGGGAATCCAACATGGGGTGACTTGTGGGGCTCTGATCAGGTTCTGTTACCCAGAATCCTTTGCAAACCTCAAAATGTGGCCAAAAAAACACTTTTTCCTCACATTTTGGTGACAGAAAGTTCTGGAATCTGAGAGGAGCCACAAATTCCCTTCCACCCAGCGTTCCCCCCTCGTCTCCCAATAAAAATGATACCTCACTTGTGGGGATAGGCCTAGTGCCCACAACAAGAAATGCCCCAAAACACAACATGGACACATCACATTTTGACAAAGAAAACAGAGCTGTTTTTTGCCAAGTGCCTAGCTGTGGATTTTGGCCTCTAGCTCAGCAGGCACCTAGGGAAACCTAGCAAACCTGCACAGTTTTGAAAACTAGACACCTAGGGGAATCCAAGATGGGGTGACTTGTGGGGCTCTGATCAGGTTCTGTTACCCAGAATCCTTTGCAAACCTCAGAATGTAGCCAAAAAAACACTTTTTCCTCACATTTTGGTGAGAGAAAGTTCTGGAATCTGAGAGGAGCCATAATTTTCCTTCCACCCAGCATTCCCCCAAGTCTCTCGATAAAAATTATACCTCACTTGTGGGGGTAGGCCTAGTGCCCGCGACAGGAAATGCCCCAAAACACAACATGGACACATCACATTTTGACAAAGAAAACAGAGCTGTTTTTTGCAAAGAGCCTAGCTGTGGATTTTGGCCTCTAGCTCAGAAGGCACCTAGGGAAACCTAGCAAACCTGCACAGTTTTGAAAACTAGACACCTAGGGGAATCCAACATGGGGTGACTTGTGGGGCTCTGATCAGGTTCTGTTACCCAGAATCCTTTGCAAACCCCAAAATGTGGCAAAAAAAACTTTTTCCTCACATTTTGGTGACAGAACGTTCTGGAATCTGAGAGGAGCCACAAATTCCCTTCCACCCAGCGTTCCCCCAAGTCTCCCGATAAAAATGATACCTCACTTGTAGGGGTAGGCCTAGTGCCCGCGACAGGAAATGCCCCAAAACACAACATGGACACATCACATTTTGACAAAGAAAACAGAGCTGTTTTTTGCAAAATGCTTAGCTGTGGATTTTGGCCTCTAGCTCAGCAGGCACCTAGGGAAACCTAGCAAACCTGCACAGTTTTGAAAACTAGACACCTAAGGGAATCCAACATGGGGTGTCTTGTGGGGCTCTGATCAGGTTCTGTTACCCAGAATCCTTTGCAAACCTCAAAATGTGGCCAAAAAAACACTTTTTCCTCACATTTTGGTGACAGAAAGTTCTGGAATCTGAGAGGAGCCACAAATTCCCTTCCACCCAGCGTTCTCCCAAGTCTCCCGATAAAAATGATACCTCACTTGTGGGGGTAGGCCTAGTGCAAATGACAGGAAATGCCCCAAAACACAACATGGACACATCACATTTTGACAAAGAAAACAGAGCTGTTTTTAGCAAAGTGCCTAGCTGTGGATTTTGTCTTCTAGTTCAGCAGGCACCTAGGGAAACCTAGCAAACCTGCACAGTTTTGAAAACTAGACACCTAGGGGAATCCAAGATGGGGTGACTTGTGGGGCTCTGATCAGGTTCTGTTACGCAAAATCCTTTGCAAACCTCAAAATGTTGCCCAAAAAACACCTTTTCCTCACATTTCGGTGACAGAAAGTTCTGGAATCTGAGAGGAGCCACGAATTTCCTTCCACCCAGCGTTTCCCCAAGTCTTCCGATAAAAATGATACCTCACTTGTAGGGGTAGGCCTAGTGCCCGTGACAGGAAATGCCCCAAAACACAACATGGACACATCACATTTTGACAAAGAAAACAGAGCTGTTTTTTGCCGAGTGTCTAGCTGTGGATTTTGGCCTCTAGCTCAGCAGGCACCTAGGGAAACCTAGCAAACCTGCACAGTTTTGAAAACTAGACACCACAAGGGAATCCAACATGGGGTGACTTGTGGGGCTCTGATCTGGTTCAGTTACCCAGAATCCTTTGCAAACCTCAGAATGTGGCCAAAAAAACACTTTTTCCTCACATTTTGGTGACAGAAAGTTCTGGAATCTGAGAGGAGCCACAAATTCCCTTCCACCCAGCGTTCCCCCAAGTCTCCCGATAAAAATGATACCTCACTTGTGGGGGTAGGCCTAGTGCCCACGACAGGAAATGCCCCAAAACACAACATGGACACATCACATTTTGACAAAGAAAACAGAGCTGTTTTTTGCAAAGTGCCTAGCTGTGGATTTTGGCCTCTAGCTCAGCAGGCACCTAGAGAATCCTTTGCAAACATCAAAATGTGGCCAAAAAAACACCTTTTCCTCACATTTCGGTGCCAGAAAGTTCTGGAATCTGAGAGGAGACATGAATTTCATTCCACCCAGCGTTTCCCCAAGTCTCCCGATACAAATTATACCTCACTTGTAGGGGTAGGCCTACTGCCCGCGACAGGAAATGCCTCAAAACACAACATGGACACATGACATTTTGAGAAAGAAAACAGAGCTATTTTTTGCAGAGTGCCTAGCTGTGGATTTTGGCCTCTAGCTCAGCAGGCGCCTAGGGAAACCTAGCAAACCTGCACAGTTTTGAAAACTAGACACCTAAGGGAATCCAACATGGGGTGACTTGTGGGGCTCTGATCAGGTTCTGTTACCCAGAATCCTTTGCAAACCTCAGAATGTGGCCAAAAAAACACTTTTTCCTCACATTTTGGTGACAGAAAGTTCTGGAATCTGAGAGGAGCCATAAATTGCCTTCCACCCAGCGTTCCCCCAAGTCTCTCGATAAAAATTATACCTCACTTGTGGGTGTAGGCCTAGTGCCCGCGACAGGAAATGCCCCAAAACACAACATGGACACATCACATTTTGACAAAGAAAACAGAGCTGTTTTTTGCAAAGAGCCCAGCTGTGGATTTTGGCCTCTAGCTCAGCAGGCACCTAGGGAAACCTAGCAAACCTGCACAGTTTTGAAAACTAGACACCTAGGGGAATCCAACATGGGGTGACTTGTGGGGCTCTGATCAGGTTCTGTTACCCAGAATCCTTTGCAAACCTCAAAATGTGGCAAAAAAAACTTTTTCCTCACATTTTGGTGACAGAACGTTCTGGAATCTGAGAGGACCCACAAATTCCCTTCCACCCAGCGTTCCCCCAAGTCTCCCGATAAAAATGATACCTCACTTGTAGGGGTAGGCCTACTGCCCGCGACAGGAAATGCCCCAAAACACAACATGGACACATCACATTTTGACAAAGAAAACAGAGCTGTTTTTTGCAGAGTGCCTAGCTGTGGATTTTGGCCTCTAGCTCAGCAGGCACCTAGGGAAACCTAGCAAACCTGCACAGTTTTGAAAACTAGACACCTAAGGGAATCCAACATGGGGTGACTTGTGGGGCTCTGATCAGGTTCTGTTACCCAGAATCCTTTGCAAACCTCAAAATGTGGCCAAAAAAACACTTTTTCCTCACATTTTGGTGACAGAAAGTTCTGGAATCTGAGAGGAGCCACAAATTCCCTTCCACCCAGCGTTCCCCCCTCGTCTCCCAATAAAAATGATACCTCACTTGTGGGGATAGGCCTAGTGCCCACGACAAGAAATGCCCCAAAACACAACATGGACACATCACATTTTGACAAAGAAAACAGAGCTATTTTTTGCCAAGTGCCTAGCTGTGGATTTTGGCCTCTAGCTCAGCAGGTACCTAGGGAAACCTAGCAAACCTGCACAGTTTTGAAAACTAGACACCTAGGGGAATCCAAGATGGGGTGACTTGTGGGGCTCTGATCAGGTTCTGTTACCCAGAATCCTTTGCAACCCTCAGAATGTGGCCAAAAAAACACTTTTTCCTCACATTTTGGTGAGAGAAAGTTCTGGAATCTGAGAGGAGCCATAAATTTCCTTCCACCCAGCGTTCCCCCAAGTCTCTCGATAAATATTATACCTCAGTTGTGGGGGTAGGCCTAGTGCCCGTGACAGGAAATGCCCCAAAACACAACATGGACACATCACATTTTGACAAAGAAAACAGAGCTGTTTTTTGCAAAGAGCCTAGCTGTGGATTTTGGCCTCTAGCTCAGAAGGCACCTAGGGAAACCTAGCAAACCTGCACAGTTTTGAAAACTAGACACCTAGGGGAATCCAACATGGGGTGACTTGTGGGGCTCTGATCAGGTTCTGTTACCCAGAATCCTTTGCAAACCCCAAAATGTGGCAAAAAAAAAATTTTCCTCACATTTTGGTGACAGAAAGTTCTGGAATCTGAGAGGAGCCACAAATTCCCTTCCACCCAGCGTTCCCCCAAGTCTCCCGATAAAAATGATACCTCACTTGTGGGGGTAGGCCTAGTGCCCACGACAGGAAATGCCCCAAAACACAACATGGACACATCACATTTTGACAAAGAAAACAGAGCTGTTTTTTGCAAAGTGCCTAGCTGTGGATTTTGGCCTCTAGCTCAGCAGGCACCTAGAGAATCCTTTGCAAACATCAAAATGTGGCCAAAAAAACACCTTTTCCTCACATTTCGGTGCCAGAAAGTTCTGGAATCTGAGAGGAGACATGAATTTCATTCCACCCAGCGTTTCCCCAAGTCTCCCGATAAAAATGATACCTCACTTGTAGGGGTAGGCCTACTGCCCGCGACAGGAAATGCCCCAAAACACAACATGGACACATCACATTTTGACAAAGAAAACAGAGCTGTTTTTTGCAGAGTGCCTAGCTGTGGATTTTGGCCTCTAGCTCAGCAGGCACCTAGGGAAACCTAGCAAACCTGCACAGTTTTGAAAACTAGACACCTAAGGGAATCCAACATGGGGTGACTTGTGGGGCTCTGATCAGGTTCTGTTACCCAGAATCCTTTGCAAACCTCAAAATGTGGCCAAAAAAACACTTTTTCCTCACATTTTGGGGACAGAAAGTTCTGGAATCTGAGAGGAGCCAGAAAATTCCCTTCCACGCAGCGTTCTCCCCTCGTCTCCCGATAAAAATGATACCTCACTTGTGGGGGTAGGCCTAGTGCCCACGACAAGAAATGCCCCAAAACACAACATGGACACATCACATTTTGACAAAGAAAACAGAGCTGTTTTTTGCAAAGTGCCTAGCTGTGGATTTTGGCCTCTAGCTCAGCAGGCACCTAGGGAAACCTAGCAAACATCAAAATGTGGCCAAAAAAACACCTTTTCCTCACATTTCGGTGCCAGAAATTTCTGGAATCTGAGAGGAGACATGAATTTCATTCCACCCAGCGTTTCCCCAAGTCTCCCGATAAAAATGATACCTCACTTGTAGGGGTAGGCCTACTGCCCGCGACAGGAAATGCCCCAAAACACAACATGGACACATCACATTTTGACAAAGAAAACAGAGCTGTTTTTTGCAGAGTGCCTAGCTGTGGATTTTGGCCTCTAGCTCAGCAGGCACCTAGGGAAACCTAGCAAACCTGCACAGTTTTGAAAACTAGACACCTAAGGGAATCCAACATGGGGTGACTTGTGGGGCTCTGATCAGGTTCTGTTACCCAGAATCCTTTGCAAACCTCAAAATGTGGCCAAAAAAACACTTTTTCCTCACATTTTGGGGACAGAAAGTTCTGGAATCTGAGAGGAGCCAGAAAATTCCCTTCCACGCAGCGTTCTCCCCTCGTCTCCCGATAAAAATGATACCTCACTTGTGGGGGTAGGCCTAGTGCCCACGACAAGAAATGCCCCAAAACTCAACATGGACACATCACATTTTGACAAAGAAAACAGAGCTGTTTTTTGCAAAGTGCCTAGCTGTGGATTTTGGCCTCTAGCTCAGCAGGCACCTAGGGAAACCTAGCAAACCTGCACAGTTTTGAAAACTAGACACCTAAGGGAATCCAACATGGGGTGACTTGTGGGGCTCTGATCAGGTTCTGTTACCCAGAATCCTTTGCAAACCTCAAAATGTGGCCAAAAAAACACTTTTTCCTCACATTTTGGTGACAGAAAGTTCTGGAATCTGAGAGGAGCCACAAATTCCCTTCCACCCAGCGTTCCCCCCTCGTCTCCCAATAAAAATGATACCTCACTTGTGGGGGTAGGCCTAGTGCCCATGACAAGAAATGCCCCAAAACACAACATGGACACATCACATTTTGACAAAGAAAACAGAGCTGTTTTTTGCAAAGTGCCTAGCTGTGGATTTTGGCCTCTAGCTCAGCAGGCACCTAGGGAAACCTAGCAAACCTGCACAGTTTTGAAAACTAGACACCTAAGGGAATCCAACATGGGGTGACTTGTGGGGCTCTGATCAGGTTCTGTTCCCCAGAATCCTTTGCAAACCTCAAAATGTGGCCAAAAAAACACTTTTTCCTCACATTTTGGTGACAGAAAGTTCTGGAATCTGAGAGGAGCCACAAATTCCCTTCCACCCAGCGTTCCCCCCTCGTCTCCCAATAAAAATGATACCTCACTTGTGGGGATAGGCCTAGTGCCCACAACAAGAAATGCCCCAAAACACAACATGGACACATCACATTTTGACAAAGAAAACAGAGCTGTTTTTTGCCAAGTGCCTAGCTGTGGATTTTGGCCTCTAGCTCAGCAGGCACCTAGGGAAACCTAGCAAACCTGCACAGTTTTGAAAACTAGACACCTAGGGGAATCCAAGATGGGGTGACTTGTGGGGCTCTGATCAAGTTCTGTTACCCAGAATCCTTTGCAAACCTCAGAATGTGGCCAAAAAAACACTTTTTCCTCACATTTTGGTGAGAGAAAGTTCTGGAATCTGAGAGGAGCCATAATTTTCCTTCCACCCAGCATTCCCCCAAGTCTCTCGATAAAAATTATACCTCACTTGTGGGGGTAGGCCTAGTGCCCGCGACAGGAAATGCCCCAAAACACAACATGGACACATCACATTTTGACAAAGAAAACAGAGCTGTTTTTTGCAAAGAGCCTAGCTGTGGATTTTGGCCTCTAGCTCAGAAGGCACCTAGGGAAACCTAGCAAACCTGCACAGTTTTGAAAACTAGACACCTAGGGGAATCCAACATGGGGTGACTTGTGGGGCTCTGATCAGGTTCTGTTACCCAGAATCCTTTGCAAACCCCAAAATGTGGCAAAAAAAAACTTTTTCCTCACATTTTGGTGACAGAACGTTCTGGAATCTGAGAGGAGCCACAAATTCCCTTCCACCCAGCGTTCCCCCAAGTCTCCCGATAAAAATGATTCCTCACTTGTAGGGGTAGGCCTAGTGCCCGCGACAGGAAATGCCCCAAAACACAACATGGACACATCACATTTTGACAAAGAAAACAGAGCTGTTTTTTGCAAAATGCTTAGCTGTGGATTTTGGCCTCTAGCTCAGCAGGCACCTAGGGAAACCTAGCAAACCTGCACAGTTTTGAAAACTAGACACCTAAGGGAATCCAACATGGGGTGTCTTGTGGGGCTCTGATCAGGTTCTGTTACCCAGAATCCTTTGCAAACCTCAAAATGTGGCCAAAAAAACACTTTTTCCTCACATTTTGGTGACAGAAAGTTCTGGAATCTGAGAGGAGCCACAAATTCCCTTCCACCCAGCGTTCTCCCAAGTCTCCCGATAAAAATGATACCTCACTTGTGGGGGTAGGCCTAGTGCAAATGACAGGAAATGCCCCAAAACACAACATGGACACATCACATTTTGACAAAGAAAACAGAGCTGTTTTTAGCAAAGTGCCTAGCTGTGGATTTTGTCTTCTAGTTCAGCAGGCACCTAGGGAAACCTAGCAAACCTGCACAGTTTTGAAAACTAGACACCTAGGGGAATCCAAGATGGGGTGACTTGTGGGGCTCTGATCAGGTTCTGTTACGCAAAATCCTTTGCAAACCTCAAAATGTTGCCCAAAAAACACCTTTTCCTCACATTTCGGTGACAGAAAGTTCTGGAATCTGAGAGGAGCCACGAATTTCCTTCCACCCAGCGTTTCCCCAAGTCTTCCGATAAAAATGATACCTCACTTGTAGGGGTAGGCCTAGTGCCCGTGACAGGAAATGCCCCAAAACACAACATGGACACATCACATTTTGACAAAGAAAACAGAGCTGTTTTTTGCCGAGTGTCTAGCTGTGGATTTTGGCCTCTAGCTCAGCAGGCACCTAGGGAAACCTAGCAAACCTGCACAGTTTTGAAAACTAGACACCACAAGGGAATCCAACATGGGGTGACTTGTGGGGCTCTGATCTGGTTCTGTTACCCAGAATCCTTTGCAAACCTCAGAATGTGGCCAAAAAAACACTTTTTCCTCACATTTTGGTGACAGAAAGTTCTGGAATCTGAGAGGAGCCACAAATTCCCTTCCACCCAGCGTTCCCCCAAGTCTCCCGATAAAAATGATACCTCACTTGTGGGGGTAGGCCTAGTGCCCACGACAGGAAATGCCCCAAAACACAACATGGACACATCACATTTTGACAAAGAAAACAGAGCTGTTTTTTGCAAAGTGCCTAGCTGTGGATTTTGGCCTCTAGCTCAGCAGGCACCTAGAGAATCCTTTGCAAACATCAAAATGTGGCCAAAAAAACACCTTTTCCTCACATTTCGGTGCCAGAAAGTTCTGGAATCTGAGAGGAGACATGAATTTCATTCCACCCAGCGTTTCCCCAAGTCTCCCGATACAAATTATACCTCACTTGTAGGGGTAGGCCTACTGCCCGCGACAGGAAATGCCTCAAAACACAACATGGACACATGACATTTTGAGAAAGAAAACAGAGCTATTTTTTGCAGAGTGCCTAGCTGTGGATTTTGGCCTCTAGCTCAGCAGGCGCCTAGGGAAACCTAGCAAACCTGCACAGTTTTGAAAACTAGACACCTAAGGGAATCCAACATGGGGTGACTTGTGGGGCTCTGATCAGGTTCTGTTACCCAGAATCCTTTGCAAACCTCAGAATGTGGCCAAAAAAACACTTTTTCCTCACATTTTGGTGACAGAAAGTTCTGGAATCTGAGAGGAGCCATAAATTTCCTTCCACCCAGCGTTCCCCCAAGTCTCTCGATAAAAATTATACCTCACTTGTGGGTGTAGGCCTAGTGCCCGCGACAGGAAATGCCCCAAAACACAACATGGACACATCACATTTTGACAAAGAAAACAGAGCTGTTTTTTGCAAAGAGCCCAGCTGTGGATTTTGGCCTCTAGCTCAGCAGGCACCTAGGGAAACCTAGCAAACCTGCACAGTTTTGAAAACTAGACACCTAGGGGAATCCAACATGGGGTGACTTGTGGGGCTCTGATCAGGTTCTGTTACCCAGAATCCTTTGCAAACCTCAAAATGTGGCAAAAAAAACTTTTTCCTCACATTTTGGTGACAGAACGTTCTGGAATCTGAGAGGACCCACAAATTCCCTTCCACCCAGCGTTCCCCCAAGTCTCCCGATAAAAATGATACCTCACTTGTAGGGGTAGGCCTAGTGCCCGCGACAGGAAATGCCCCAAAACACAACATGGACACATCACATTTTGACAAAGAAAACAGAGCTGTTTTTTGGCAAGTGCCTAGCTGTGGATTTTGGCCTCTAGCTCAGAAGGCACCTAGGGAAACCTAGCAAACCTGCACAGTTTTGAAAACTAGACACCTAGGGGAATCCAACATGGGGTGACTTGTGGGGCTCTGATCAGGTTCTGTTACCCAGAATCCTTTGCAAACCCCAAAATGTGGCAAAAAAAACACTTTTCCTCACATTTTGGTGACAGAACGTTCTGGAATCTGAGATGAGTCACAAATTCCCTTCCACCCAACGTTCCCAAAGTCTCCCGATAAAAATGATACCTCACTTGTAGGGGTAGGCCTAATGCCCACGACAGGAAATGCCCCAAAGCACAACATGGACACATCACATTTTGACAAAGAAAACCGAGCTGTTTTTTGCAAAGTGCCTAGCTGTGGATTTTGGCCTCTAGCTCAGCAGGCACCTAGGGAAACCTAGCAAACCTGCACAGTTTTGAAAACTAGACACCTAGGGGAATCCAACATGGGGTGACTTGTGGGGCTCTGATCAGGTTCTGTTACCCAGAATCCTTTGCAAACCTCAGAATGTGGCCAAAAAAACACTTTTTCCTCACATTTTGGTGACAGAAAGTTCTGGAATCTGAGAGGAGCCATAAATTTCCTTCCACCCAGCGTTCCCCCAAGTCTCTCGATAAAAATTATACCTCACTTGTGGGGGTAGGCCTAGTGCCCGCGACAGGAAATGCCCCAAAACACAACATGGACACATCACACTTTGACAAAGAAAACAGAGCTGTTTTTTGCATAGAGCCTAGCTGTGGATTTTGGCCTCTAGCTCAGAAGGCACCTAGGGAAACCTAGCAAACCTGCACAGTTTTGAAAACTAGACACCTAGGGGAATCCAACATGGGGTGACTTGTGGGGCTCTGATCAGGTTCTGTTACCCAGAATCCTTTGCAAACCCCAAAATGTGGCAAAAAACCCACTTTTCCTCACATTTTGGTGACAGAACGTTCTGGAATCTGAGATGAGTCACAAATTCCCTTCCACCCAGCGTTCCCCCAAGTCTCCCGATAAAAATGATACCTCACTTGTAGGGGTAGGCCTAATGCCCACAACAGGAAATGCCCCAAAGCACAACATGGACACATCACATTTTGACAAAGAAAACAGAGCTGTTTTTTGCAAAGTGCCTAGCTGTGGATTTTGGCCTCCAGCTCAGCAGGCACCTAGGGAAACCTAGCAAACCTGCACAGTTTTGGAAACTAGACACCTAGGTGAATCCAAGATGGGGTGACTTGTGGGGCTCTGATCAGGTTCTGTTACCCAGAATCCTTTGCAAACCTCAAAATGTGGCCAAAAAAACACTTTTTCCTCACATTTCGGTGACAGAAAGTCCTGGAATCTGAGAGGAGCCACACATTTCCTTCCACCCAGCGTTTCCCCAAGTCTCCCGATAAAAATGATACCTCACTTGTAGGGGTAGGCCTAGTGTCCGCGACAGGAAATGCCCCAAAACACAACATGGACACATTACATTTCGACAAAGAAAACAGAGCTGTTTTTTGCAGGGTGCCTAGCTGTGGATTTTGGCCTCTAGCTCAGCAGGCACCTAGGGAAACCTAGCAAACCTGCACAGTTTTGAAAACTAGACACCTAAGGGAATCCAACATGGGGTGACTTGTGGGGCTCTGATCAGGTTCTGATACCCAGAATCCTTTGCAAACCTCAGAATGTGGCCAAAAAACACTTTTTCCTCACATTTTGGTGACAGAAAGTTCTGGAATCTGAGAGGAGCCACAAATTCCCTTCCACCCAGCGTTCCCCCAAGTCTCCCGATAAAAATGATACCTCACTTGTGGGGGTAGGCCTAGTGCCCACGACAGGAAATGCCCCAAAACACAACATGGACACATCACATTTTGACAAAGAAAACAGAGCTGTTTTTTACAAAGTGCCTAGCTGTGGATTTTGGCGTCTAGCTCAGCAGGCACCTAGGGAAACCTAGAAAACCTGCACAGTTTTGAAAACTAGACACCTAGGGGAATCCAAGATGGGGTGACTTGTGGGGCTCTGATCAGGTTCTGTTACCCAGAATCCTTTGCAAACCTCAGAATGTGGCCAAATAAACACCTTTTCCTCACATTTCGGTGACAGAAAGTTCTGGAATCTGAGAGGAGGCACGAATTTCCTTCCATCCAGCGTTTCCCCAAGTCTCCCGATAAAAATGATACCTCACTTGTAGGGGTAGGCCTAGTGTCCCCGACAGGAAATGCCCCAAAACACAACATGGACACATCACATTTTGACAAAGAAAACAGAGCTGTTTTTTGCAGAGTGCCTAGCTGTGGATTTTGGCCTCTAGCTAAGCAGGCACCTAGGGAAACCTAGCAAACCTGCACAGTTTTGAAAACTAGACACCTAAGAGAATCCAACATGGGGTGACTTGTGGGGCTCTGATCAGGTTCTGGTACCCAGAATCCTTTGCAAACCTCAAAATGTGGCCAAAAAAACACCTTTTCCTCACATTTTGGTGACAGAACGTTATGGAATCTGAGAGGAGCCACAAATTCCCTTCCACCCAGCGTGCCCCCCTCGTCTCCCGATAAAAATGATACCTCACTTGTGGGGTAGGCCTAGTGCCCACGACAAGAAATGCCCCAAAACACAACATGGACACATCACATTTTGACAAAGAAAACAGAGCTGTTTTTTGCCAAGTGCCTAGCTGTGGATTTTGGCCTCTAGCTCAGCAGGCACCTAGGGAAACCTAGAAAACCTGCACAGTTTTGAAAACTAGACACCTGGGGGAATCCAAGATGGGGTGACTTGTGGGGCTCTGATCAGGTTCTGTTACCCAGAATCCTTTGCAAACCTCAGAATGTGGCCAAATAAACACCTTTTCCTCACATTTCAGTGACAGAAAGTTCTGGAATCTGAGAGGAGCCATGAATTTCCTTCCACCCAGCGTTTCCCCAAGTCTCCCGATAAAAATGATACCTCACTTGTAGATGTAGGCCTAGTGCCCCCGACAGGAAATGCCCCAAAACACAACATGGACACATCACATTTTGACAAAGAAAACAGAGCTGTTTTTTGCAGAGTGCCTAGCTGTGCATTTTGACCTCTAGCTCAGCAGGCACCAAGGGAAACCTAGCAAACCTGCACAGTTTTGAAAACTAGACACCTAAGGGAATCCAACATGGGGTGACTTGTGGGGCTCTGATCAGATTCTGTTACCCAGAATCCTTTGCAAACCTCAAAATATGGCCAAAAAAACACTTTTTCCTCACATTTTGGGGACAGAAAGTTCTGGAATCTGAGAGGAGCCAGAAAATTCCCTTCCACGCAGCGTTCCCCCCTTGTCTCCCGATAAAAATGATACCTCACTTGTGGGGGTAGGCCTAGTGCCCACAACAAGAAATGCCCCAAAACACAACATGGACACATCACATTTTGACAAAGAAAACAGAGCTGTTTTTTGCCAAGTGCCTAGCTGTGGATTTTGGCCTCTAGCTCAGCAGGCACCTAGGGAAACCTAGCAAACCTGCACAGTTTTGAAAACTAGACAGCTAGGGGAATCCAAGGTGGGGTGACTTGTGGGGCTCCGATCAGGTTCTGTTACCCAGAATCCTTTGCAAACCTCAGAATGTGGCCAAATAAACACCTTTTCCTCACATTTCGGTGACAGAAAGTTCTGGAATCTGAGAGGAGGCACGAATTTCCTTCCACCCAGCGTTTCCCCAAGTCTCCCGATAAAAATGATACCTCACTTGTAGGGGTAGGCCTACAGCCCGCGACAGGAAATGCCCCAAAACACAACATGGACAAATCACATTTTGACAAAGAAAACAGAGCTGTTTTTTGCAGAGTGCCTAGCTCTGGATTTTGGCCTCTAGCTCAGCAGGCACCTAGGGAAACCTAGCAAACCTGCACAGTTTTGAAAACTAGACACCTAAGTGAATCCAACATGGGGTGACTTGTGGGCCTCTGATCAGGTTCTGTTACCGAGAATCCTTTGCAAACCTCAAAATGTGGGCAAAAAAACACCTTTTCCTCACATTTTGGTGACAGAACGTTCTGGAATCTGAGAGGAGCCACAAATTCCCTTCCACCCAGCGTTCCCCCCTCGTCTCCCGATAAAAATGATACCTCACTTGTGGGGGTAGGCCTAGTGCCCACGACAAGAAATGCCCCAAAACACAACATGGACACATCACATTTTGACAAAGAAAACAGAGCTGTTTTTTGCCAAGTGCCTAGCTGTGGATTTTAGCCTCTAGCTCAGCAGGCATCTAGGGAAACCTAGCAAACCTGCACAGTTTTGAAAATTAGACACCTAGGGGAATCCAAGATTGGGTGACTTGTGGGGCTCTGATCAGGTTCTGTTACCCAGAATCCTTTGCAAACCTCAGAATGTGGCCAAATAAACACCTTTTCCTCACATTTCGGTGACAGAAAGTTCTAGAATCTGAGAGGAGGCACGAATGTCCTTCCACCCAGCGTTTCCCCAAGTCTCCCAATAAAAATGATACCTCACTTGTAGGGGTAGGCCTAGTGCCCCGACAGGAAATGCCCCAAAACACAACATGGACACATCACATTTTGACAAAGAAAACAGAGCTGTTTTTTGCAGAGTGCCTAGCTGTGGATTTTGGCCTCTAGCTCAGCAGGCAACTAGGGAAACCTAGCAAACCTGCACAGTTTTGAAAACTAGACACCTAAGGGAATCCAACATGGGGTGACTTGTGGGGCTCTGATCAGGTTCTGGTACCCAGAATCCTTTGCAAACCTCAAAATGTTGCCAAAAAAACACTTTTTCCTCACATTTTGGTAACAGAAAGTCCTGGAATCTGAGAGGAGCCACAATTCCCTTCCACCCAGCGTTCCCCCAAGTCTCCTGATAAAAATGATACCTCACTTGTGGGGGTAAGCCTAGTGCCCACTACAGGAAATGCCCCAAAACACAACATGGACACATCACATTTTGACAAAGAAAACAGTGCTGTTTTTTGCAAAGTGCCTAGCTGTGGATTTTGGCCTCTAGCTCAGCAGGCACCTAGGGAAACCTAGCAAACCTGAACAGTTTTGAATACTAGACACCTAGGGGAATCCAAGATGGGGTGACTTGTGGGGCTCTGATTAGGTTCTGTTACCCAGAATCCTTTGCAAACCTCAGAATGTGGCCAAAAAAACACCTTTTCCTCACATTTTGGTGACAGAAAGTTCTGGAATGTGAGAGGAGACACAAATTTCCTTCCACCCAGCGTTTCCCCAAGTCTCCCGATAAAAATGATACCTCACTTCTAGGGGTAGGCCTACTGCCCGCAACAGGAAATGCCCCAAAACACAACATGGACAAATTACATTTTGACAAAGAAAACAGAGCTGTTTTTTGCAGAGTGCCTAGCTCTGGATTTTGGCCTCTAGCTCAGCAGGCACCTAGGGAAACCTAGCAAACCTGCACAGTTTTGAAAACTAGACACCAAAGGGAATCCAACATGGGGTGACTTGTGGGCCTCTGATCAGGTTCTGTTACCCAGAATCCTTTGCAAACCTCAAAATGTGGCCAAAAAAACACCTTTTCCTCACATTTTGGTGACAGAACGTTCTGGAATCTGAGAGGAGCCACAAATTCCCTTCCACCCAGCGTTCCCCCCTCGTCTCCCGATAAAAATGATACCTCACTTGTGGGGGTAGGCCTAGTGCCCACGACAAGAAATGCCCCAAAACACAACATGGACACATCACATTTTGACAAAGAAAACAGAGCTGTTTTTTGCCAAGTGCCTAGCTGTGGATTTTTGCCTCTAGCTCAGCAGGCACCTAAGGAAACCTAGCAAACCTGCACAGTTTTGAAAACTAGACACCTAGGGGAATCCAAGATGGGGTGACTTGTGGGGCTCTGATCAGGTTCTGTTACCCAGAATCCTTTGCAAACCTCAAAATGTGGCCAAAAAAACACTTTTTCCTCACATTTCGGTGACAGAAAGTTCTGGAATATGAGAGGAGCCACGAATTTCCTTCCACCCAGCGTTTCCCCAAGTTTCCCAATAAAAATGATACCTCACTTGTAGGGGTAGGCCTAGTGCCCACGTCAGGAAATGCCCCAAAACACAACATGGACACATCACATTTTGACAAAGAAAACAGAGCTGTTTTTTGCAAAGTGCCTAGCTGTGGATTTTGGCCTCTAGCTCAGCAGGCACCTAGGGAAACCTAGCAAACCTGCACAGTTTTGAAAACTAGACACCTAAGGGAATCCAACATGGGGTGACTTGTGGGGCTCTGATCAGGTTCTGTTACCCAGAATCCTTTGCAAACCTCAAAATGTGGCCAAAAAAAACACTTTTTCCTCACATTTTGGTGACAGAAAGTTCTGGAATCTGAGAGGAGCCACAAATTCCCTTCCACGCAGCGTTCCCCCCTCATCTCCCGATAAAAATGATACCTCACTTGTGGGGGTAGGCCTAGTGCCCACGACAAGAAATGCCCCAAAAAACAACATGGACACATCACATTTTGACAAAGAAAACAGAGCTGTTTTTTGCCAAGTGCCTAGCTGTGGATTTTGGCCTCTAGCTCAGCAGGCACCTAGGGAAACCTAGCAAACCTGCACAGTTTTGAAAACTAGACACCTAGGGGAATCCAAGATGGGGTGACTTGTGGGGCTCTGATCAGGTTCTGTTACCCAGAATCCTTTGCAAACCTCAGAATGTGGCCAAATAAACACCTTTTCCTCACATTTCGGTGACAGAAAGTTCTGGAATCTGAGAGGAGGCACGAATTTCCTTCCACCCAGCGTTTCCCCAAGTCTCCCGATAAAAATGATACCTCACTTGTAGGGGTAGGCCTACAGCCCGCGACAGGAAATGCCCCAAAACACAACATGGACAAATCACATTTTGACAAAGAAAACAGAGCTGTTTTTTGCAGAGTGCCTAGCTCTGGATTTTGGCCTCTAGCTCAGCAGGCACCTAGGGAAACCTAGCAAACCTGCACAGTTTTGAAAACTAGACACCTAAGGGAATCCAACATGGGGTGACTTGTGGGCCTCTGATCAGGTTCTGTTACCGAGAATCCTTTGCAAACCTCAAAATGTGGGCAAAAAAACACCTTTTCCTCACATTTTGGTGACAGAACGTTCTGGAATCTGAGAGGAGCCACAAATTCCCTTCCACCCAGCGTTCCCCCCTCGTCTCCCGATAAAAATGATACCTCACTTGTGGGGGTAGGCCTAGTGCCCACGACAAGAAATGCCCCAAAACACAACATGGACACATCACATTTTGACAAAGAAAACAGAGCTGTTTTTTGCCAAGTGCCTAGCTGTGGATTTTAGCCTCTAGCTCAGCAGGCATCTAGGGAAACCTAGCAAACCTGCACAGTTTTGAAAATTAGACACCTAGGGGAATCCAAGATTGGGTGACTTGTGGGGCTCTGATCAGGTTCTGTTACCCAGAATCCTTTGCAAACCTCAGAATGTGGCCAAATAAACACCTTTTCCTCACATTTCGGTGACAGAAAGTTCTAGAATCTGAGAGGAGGCACGAATGTCCTTCCACCCAGCGTTTCCCCAAGTCTCCCAATAAAAATGATACCTCACTTGTAGGGGTAGGCCTAGTGCCCCCGACAGGAAATGCCCCAAAACACAACATGGACACATCACATTTTGACAAAGAAAACAGAGCTGTTTTTTGCAGAGTGCCTAGCTGTGGATTTTGGCCTCTAGCTCAGCAGGCAACTAGGGAAACCTAGCAAACCTGCACAGTTTTGAAAACTAGACACCTAAGGGAATCCAACATGGGGTGACTTGTGGGGCTCTGATCAGGTTCTGGTACCCAGAATCCTTTGCAAACCTCAAAATGTTGCCAAAAAAACACTTTTTCCTCACATTTTGGTAACAGAAAGTCCTGGAATCTGAGAGGAGCCACAATTCCCTTCCACCCAGCGTTCCCCCAAGTCTCCTGATAAAAATGATACCTCACTTGTGGGGGTAAGCCTAGTGCCCACGACAGGAAATGCCCCAAAACACAACATGGACACATCACATTTTGACAAAGAAAACAGTGCTGTTTTTTGCAAAGTGCCTAGCTGTGGATTTTGGCCTCTAGCTCAGCAGGCACCTAGGGAAACCTAGCAAACCTGAACAGTTTTGAATACTAGACACCTAGGGGAATCCAAGATGGGGTGACTTGTGGGGCTCTGATTAGGTTCTGTTACCCAGAATCCTTTGCAAACCTCAGAATGTGGCCAAAAAAACACCTTTTCCTCACATTTTGGTGACAGAAAGTTCTGGAATGTGAGAGGAGACACAAATTTCCTTCAACCCAGCGTTTCCCCAAGTCTCCCGATAAAAATGATACCTCACTTCTAGGGGTAGGCCTACTGCCCGCAACAGGAAATGCCCCAAAACACAACATGGACAAATTACATTTTGACAAAGAAAACAGAGCTGTTTTTTGCAGAGTGCCTAGCTCTGGATTTTGGCCTCTAGCTCAGCAGGCACCTAGGGAAACCTAGCAAACCTGCACAGTTTTGAAAACTAGACACCAAAGGGAATCCAACATGGGGTGACTTGTGGGCCTCTGATCAGGTTCTGTTACCCAGAATCCTTTGCAAACCTCAAAATGTGGCCAAAAAAACACCTTTTCCTCACATTTTGGTGACAGAACGTTCTGGAATCTGAGAGGAGCCCAAATTCCCTTCCACCCAGCGTTCCCCCCTCGTCTCCCGATAAAAATGATACCTCACTTGTGGGGGTAGGCCTAGTGCCCACGACAAGAAATGCCCCAAAACACAACATGGACACATCACATTTTGACAAAGAAAACAGAGCTGTTTTTTGCCAAGTGCCTAGCTGTGGATTTTTGCCTCTAGCTCAGCAGGCACCTAGGGAAACCTAGCAAACCTGCACAGTTTTGAAAACTAGACACCTAGGGGAATCCAAGATGGGGTGACTTGTGGGGCTCTGATCAGGTTCTGTTACCCAGAATCCTTTGCAAACCTCAAAATGTGGCCAAAAAAACAATTTTTCCTCACATTTCGGTGACAGAAAGTTCTGGAATATGAGAGGAGCCACGAATTTCCTTCCACCCAGCGTTTCCCCAAGTTTCCCAATAAAAATGATACCTCACTTGTAGGGGTAGGCCTAGTGCCCACGTCAGGAAATGCCCCAAAACACAACATGGACACATCACATTTTGACAAAGAAAACAGAGCTGTTTTTTGCAAAGTGCCTAGCTGTGGATTTTGGCCTCTAGCTCAGCAGGCACCTAGGGAAACCTAGCAAACCTGCACAGTTTTGAAAACTAGACACCTAAGGGAATCCAACATGGGGTGACTTGTGGGGCTCTGATCAGGTTCTGTTACCCAGAATCCTTTGCAAACCTCAAAATGTGGCCAAAAAAACACTTTTTCCTCACATTTTGGTGACAGAAAGTTCTGGAATCTGAGAGGAGCCACAAATTCCCTTCCACGCAGCGTTCCCCCCTCATCTCCCGATAAAAATTATACCTCACTTGTGGGGGTAGGCCTAGTGCCCACGACAAGAAATGCCCCAAAAAACAACATGGACACATCACATTTTGACAAAGAAAACAGAGCTGTTTTTTGCCAAGTGCCTAGCTGTGGATTTTGGCCTCTAGCTCAGCAGGCACCTAGGGAAACCTAGCAAACCTGCACAGTTTTGAAAACTAGACACCTAGGGGAATCCAAGATGGGGTGACTTGTGGGGCTCTGATCAGGTTCTGTTACCCAGAATCCTTTGCAAACCTCAGAATGTGGCCAAATAAACACCTTTTCCTCACATTTCGGTGACAGAAAGTTCTGGAATCTGAGAGGAGGCACGAATTTCCTTCCATCCAGCGTTTCCCCAAGTCTCCCGATAAAAATTATACTTCACTTGTAGTGGTAGGACTAGTGTCCCCGACAGGAAATGCCCCAAAACACAACATGGACACATCACATTTTGACAAAGAAAACAGAGCTGTTTTTTGCAGAGTGCCTAGCTGTGGATTTTGGCCTCTAGCTAAGCAGGCACCTAGGGAAACCTAGCAAACCTGCACAGTTTTGAAAACTAGACACCTAAGAGAATCCAACATGGGGTGACTTGTGGGGCTCTGATCAGGTTCTGGTACCCAGAATCCTTTGCAAACCTCAAAATGTGGACAAAAAAACACCTTTTCCTCACATTTTGGTGACAGAACGTTATGGAATCTGAGAGGAGCCACAAATTCCCTTCCACCCAGCGTGCCCCCCTCGTCTCCCGATAAAAATGATACCTCACTTGTGGGGTAGGCCTAGTGCCCACGACAAGAAATGCCCCAAAACACAACATGGACACATCACATTTTGACAAAGAAAACAGAGCTGTTTTTTGCCAAGTGCCTAGCTGTGGATTTTGGCCTCTAGCTCAGCAGGCACCTAGGGAAACCTAGAAAACCTGCACAGTTTTGAAAACTAGACACCTAGGGGAATCCAAGATGGGGTGACTTGTGGGGCTCTGATCAGGTTCTGTTACCCAGAATCCTTTGCAAACCTCAGAATGTGGCCAAATAAACACCTTTTCCTCACATTTCGGTGACAGAAAGTTCTGGAATCTGAGAGGAGCCACGAATTTCCTTCCACCCAGCGTTTCCCCAAGTCTCCCGATAAAAATGATACCTCACTTGTAGATGTAGGCCTAGTGCCCCCGACAGGAAATGCCCCAAAACACAACATGGACACATCACATTTTGACAAAGAAAACAGAGCTGTTTTTTGCAGAGTGCCTAGCTGTGCATTTTGACCTCTAGCTCAGCAGGCACCTAGGGAAACCTAGCAAACCTGCACAGTTTTGAAAACTAGACACCTAAGGGAATCCAACATGGGGTGACTTGTGGGGCTCTGATCAGATTCTGTTACCCAGAATCCTTTGCAAACCTCAAAATGTGGCCAAAAAAACACTTTTTCCTCACATTTTGGGGACAGAAAGTTCTGGAATCTGAGAGGAGCCAGAAAATTCCCTTCCACGCAGCGTTCCCCCCTTGTCTCCCGATAAAAATGATACCTCACTTGTGGGGGTAGGCCTAGTGCCCACAACAAGAAATGCCCCAAAACACAACATGGACACATCACATTTTGACAAAGAAAACAGAGCTGTTTTTTGCCAAGTGCCTAGCTGTGGATTTTGGCCTCTAGCTCAGCAGGCACCTAGGGAAACCTAGCAAACCTGCACAGTTTTGAAAACTAGACAGCTAGGGGAATCCAAGGTGGGGTGACTTGTGGGGCTCCGGTCAGGTTCTGTTACCCAGAATCCTTTGCAAACCTCAGAATGTGGCCAAATAAACACCTTTTCCTCACATTTCGGTGACAGAAAGTTCTGGAATCTGAGAGGAGGCACGAATTTCCTTCCACCCAGCGTTTCCCCAAGTCTCCCGATAAAAATGATACCTCACTTGTAGGGGTAGGCCTACTGCCCGCGACAGGAAATGCCCCAAAACACAACATGGACAAATCACATTTTGACAAAGAAAACAGAGCTGTTTTTTGCAGAGTGCCTAGCTCTGGATTTTGGCCTCTAGCTCAGCAGGCACCTAGGGAAACCTAGAAAACCTGCACAGTTTTGAAAACTAGACACCTAAGGGAATCCAACATGGGGTGACTTGTGGGCCTCTGATCAGGTTCTGTTACCGAGAATCCTTTGCAAACCTCAAAATGTGGCCAAAAAAACACCTTTTCCTCACATTTTGGTGACAGAACGTTCTGGAATCTGAGAGGAGCCACAAATTCCCTTCCACCCAGCGTTCCCCCCTCGTCTCGCGATAAAAATGATACCTCACTTGTGGGGGTAGGCCTAGTGTCCACGACAGGAAATGCCCCAAAACACAACATGGACACATCATATGTTGACAAAGAAAACAGAGCTGTTTTTTGCAGAGTGCCTAGCTGTGGATTTTGGCCTCTAGCTCAGCAGGCACCTAGGGAAACCTAGCAAACCTGCACAGTTTTGAAAACTAGACACCTAAGGGAATCCAACATGGGGTGACTTGTGGGGCTCTGATCAGGTTCTGTTACCCAGAATCCTTTGCAAACCTCAAAATGTGGCCAAAAAAACACTTTTTCCTCACATTTTGGGGACAGAAAGTTCTGGAATCTGAGAGGAGCCAGAAAATTCCCTTCCACGCAGCGTTCCCCCCTCGTCTCCCGATAAAAATGATACCTCACTTGTGGGGGTAGGCCTAGTGCCCACGACAAGAAATGCCCCAAAACACAACATGGACACATCACATTTTGACAAAGAAAACAGAGCTGTTTTTTGCCAAGTGCCTAGCTGTGGATTTTAGCCTCTAGCTCAGCAGGCACCTAGGGAAACCTAGCAAACCTGCACAGTTTTGAAAACTAGACACCTAGGGGAATCCAAGATGGGGTGACTTTTGGGGCTCTGATCAGGTTCTGTTACCCAGAATCCTTTGCAAACCTCAAAATGTTGCCAAAAAAACACTTTTTCATCACATTTCGGTGACAGAAAGTTCTGGAATCTGAGAGGAGCAACGAATTTCCTTCCACCCAGCGTTTCCCCAAGTTTCCCGATAAAAATGATACCTCACTTGTAGGGGTAGGCCTAGTGCCCACAACAGGAAATGCCCCAAAATACAATATGGACACATCACATTTTGACAAAGAAAACAGAGCTGTTTTTTGCAAAGCACCTAGCTGTGGATTTTGGCCTCTAGCTCAGCAGGCACCTACGGAAACCTAGCAAACCTGCACAGTTTTGAAAACTAGACACCTAAGGGAATCCAACATGTGGTGACTTGTGGGGCTCTGATCAGGTTCTGTTACCCAGAATCCTTTGCAAACCTCAAAATGTGGCCAAAAAAACACTTTTTCCTCACATTTTGGTGACAGAAAGTTCTGGAATCTGAGAGGAGCCACAAATTCCCTTCCACGCAGCGTTCCCCCTCATCTCCCGATAAAAATGATATCTCACTGGTGGGGGTAGGCCTAGTGTCCACGACAGGAAATGCCCCAAAACACAACATGGACACATCATATTTTGACAAAGAAAACAGAGCTGTTTTTTGCAGAGTGCCTAGCTGTGGATTTTGGCCTCTAGCTCAGCAGGCACCTACGGAAACCTAGCAAACCTGCACAGTTTTGAAAACTAGACACCTAAGGGAATCCAACATGGGGTGACTTGTGGGGCTCTGATCAGGTTCTGTTACCCAGAATCCTTTGCAAACCTCAAAATGTGGCCAAAAAAACACTTTTTCCTCACATTTTGGGGACAGAAAGTTCTGGAATCTGAGAGGAGCCAGAAAATTCCCTTCCACGCAGCGTTCCCCCCTCGTCTCCCGATAAAAATGATACCTCACTTGTGGGGGTAGGCCTAGTGCCCACGACAAGAAATGCCCCAAAACACAACATGGACACATCACATTTTGACAAAGAAAACAGAGCTGTTTTTTGCCAAGTGCCTAGCTGTGGATTTTAGCCTCTAGCTCAGCAGGCACCTAGGGAAACCTAGCAAACCTGCACAGTTTTGAAAACTAGACACCTAGGGGAATCCAAGATGGGGTGACTTTTGGGGCTCTGATCAGGTTCTGTTACCCAGAATCCTTTGCAAACCTCAAAATGTTGCCAAAAAAACACTTTTTCCTCACATTTCGGTGACAGAAAGTTCTGGAATCTGAGAGGAGCAACGAATTTCCTTCCACCCAGCGTTTCCCCAAGTTTCCCGATAAAAATGATACCTCACTTGTAGGGGTAGGCCTAGTGCCCACAACAGGAAATGCCCCAAAATACAATATGGACACATCACATTTTGACAAAGAAAACAGAGCTGTTTTTTGCAAAGCACCTAGCTGTGGATTTTGGCCTCTAGCTCAGCAGGCACCTACGGAAACCTAGCAAACCTGCACAGTTTTGAAAACTAGACACCTAAGGGAATCCAACATGTGGTGACTTGTGGGGCTCTGATCAGGTTCTGTTACCCAGAATCCTTTGCAAACCTCAAAATGTGGCCAAAAAAACACTTTTTCCTCACATTTTGGTGACAGAAAGTTCTGGAATCTGAGAGGAGCCACAAATTCCCTTCCACGCAGCGTTCCCCCTCATCTCCCGATAAAAATGATATCTCACTGGTGGGGGTAGGCCTAGTGTCCACGACAGGAAATGCCCCAAAACACAACATGGACACATCATATTTTGACAAAGAAAACAGAGCTGTTTTTTGCAGAGTGCCTAGCTGTGGATTTTGGCCTCTAGCTCAGCAGGCACCTACGGAAACCTAGCAAACCTGCACAGTTTTGAAAACTAGACACCTAAGGGAATCCAACATGGGGTGACTTGTGGGGCTCTGATCAGGTTCTGTTACCCAGAATCCTTTGCAAACCTCAAAATGTGGCCAAAAAAACACTTTTTCCTCACATTTCGGTGACAGAAAGTTCTGGAATATGAGAGGAGCCACGAATTTCCTTCCACCCAGCGTTTCCCCAAGTTTCCCAATAAAAATGATACCTCACTTGTAGGGGTAGGCCTAGTGCCCACGTCAGGAAATGCCCCAAAACACAACATGGACACATCACATTTTGACAAAGAAAACAGAGCTGTTTTTTGCAAAGTGCCTAGCTGTGGATTTTGGCCTCTAGCTCAGCAGGCACCTAGGGAAACCTAGCAAACCTGCACAGTTTTGAAAACTAGACACCTAAGGGAATCCAACATGGGGTGACTTGTGGGGCTCTGATCAGGTTCTGTTACCCAGAATCCTTTGCAAACCTCAAAATGTGGCCAAAAAACACTTTTTCCTCACATTTTGGTGACAGAAAGTTCTGGAATCTGAGAGGAGCCACAAATTCCCTTCCACGCAGCGTTCCCCCCTCATCTCCCGATAAAAATGATACCTCACTTGTGGGGGTAGGCCTAGTGCCCACGACAAGAAATGCCCCAAAAAACAACATGGACACATCACATTTTGACAAAGAAAACAGAGCTGTTTTTTGCCAAGTGCCTAGCTGTGGATTTTGGCCTCTAGCTCAGCAGGCACCTAGGGAAACCTAGCAAACCTGCACAGTTTTGAAAACTAGACACCTAGGGGAATCCAAGATGGGGTGACTTGTGGGGCTCTGATCAGGTTCTGTTACCCAGAATCCTTTGCAAACCTCAGAATGTGGCCAAATAAACACCTTTTCCTCACATTTCGGTGACAGAAAGTTCTGGAATCTGAGAGGAGGCACGAATTTCCTTCCATCCAGCGTTTCCCCAAGTCTCCCGATAAAAATGATACTTCACTTGTAGGGGTAGGCCTAGTGTCCCCGACAGGAAATGCCCCAAAACACAACATGGACACATCACATTTTGACAAAGAAAACAGAGCTGTTTTTTGCAGAGTGCCTAGCTGTGGATTTTGGCCTCTAGCTAAGCAGGCACCTAGGGAAACCTAGCAAACCTGCACAGTTTTGAAAACTAGACACCTAAGAGAATCCAACATGGGGTGACTTGTGGGGCTCTGATCAGGTTCTGGTACCCAGAATCCTTTGCAAACCTCAAAATGTGGACAAAAAAATACCTTTTCCTCACATTTTGGTGACAGAACGTTATGGAATCTGAGAGGAGCCACAAATTCCCTTCCACCCAGCGTGCCCCTCTCGTCTCCCGATAAAAATGATACCTCACTTGTGGGGTAGGCCTAGTGCCCACGACAAGAAATGCCCCAAAACACAACATGGACACATCACATTTTGACAAAGAAAACAGAGCTGTTTTTTGCCAAGTGCCTAGCTGTGGATTTTGGCCTCTAGCTCAGCAGGCACCTAGGGAAACCTGGAAAACCTGCACAGTTTTGAAAACTAGACACCTAGGGGAATCCAAGATGGGGTGACTTGTGGGGCTCTGATCAGGTTCTGTTACCCAGAATCCTTTGCAAACCTCAGAATGTGGCCAAATAAACACCTTTTCCTCACATTTCGGTGACAGAAAGTTCTGGAATCTGAGAGGAGCCACGAATTTCCTTCCACCCAGCGTTTCCCCAAGTCTCCCGATAAAAATGATACCTCACTTGTAGATGTAGGCCTAGTGCCCCCGACAGGAAATGCCCCAAAACACAACATGGACACATCACATTTTGACAAAGAAAACAGAGCTGTTTTTTGCAGAGTGCCTAGCTGTGCATTTTGACCTCTAGCTCAGCAGGCACCTAGGGAAACCTAGCAAACCTGCACAGTTTTGAAAACTAGACACCTAAGGGAATCCAACATGGGGTGACTTGTGGGGCTCTGATCAGATTCTGTTACCCAGAATCCTTTGCAAACCTCAAAATGTGGCCAAAAAAACACTTTTTCCTCACATTTTGGGGACAGAAAGTTCTGGAATCTGAGAGGAGCCAGAAAATTCCCTTCCACGCAGCGTTCCCCCCTTGTCTCCCGATAAAAATGATACCTCACTTGTGGGGGTAGGCCTAGTGCCCACAACAAGAAATGCCCCAAAACACAACATGGACACATCACATGTTGACAAAGAAAACAGAGCTGTTTTTTGCCAAGTGCCTAGCTGTGGATTTTGGCCTCTAGCTCAGCAGGCACCTAGGGAAACCTAGCAAACCTGCACAGTTTTGAAAACTAGACAGCTAGGGGAATCCAAGGTGGGGTGACTTGTGGGGCTCCGGTCAGGTTCTGTTACCCAGAATGCTTTGCAAACCTCAGAATGTGGCCAAATAAACACCTTTTCCTCACATTTCGGTGACAGAAAGTTCTGGAATCTGAGAGGAGGCACGAATTTCCTTCCACCCAGCGTTTCCCCAAGTCTCCCGATAAAAATGATACCTCACTTGTAGGGGTAGGCCTACTGCCCGCGACAGGAAATGCCCCAAAACACAACATGGACAAATCACATTTTGACAAAGAAAACAGAGCTGTTTTTTGCAGAGTGCCTAGCTCTGGATTTTGGCCTCTAGCTCAGCAGGCACCTAGGGAAACCTAGAAAACCTGCACAGTTTTGAAAACTAGACACCTAAGGGAATCCAACATGGGGTGACTTGTGGGCCTCTGATCAGGTTCTGTTACCGAGAATCCTTTGCAAACCTCAAAATGTGGCCAAAAAAACACCTTTTCCTCACATTTTGGTGACAGAACGTTCTGGAATCTAAGAGGAGCCACAAATTCCCTTCCACCCAGCGTTCCCCCCTCGTCTCGCGATAAAAATGATACCTCACTTGTGGGGGTAGGCCTAGTGCCCACGACAAGAAATGCCCCAAAAAACAACATGGACACATCACATTTTGACAAAGAAAACAGAGCTGTTTTTTGCCAAGTGCCTAGCTGTGGATCTTAGCCTCTAGCTCAGCAGGCATCTAGGGAAACCTAGCAAACCTGCACAGTTTTGAAAATTAGACACCTAGGGGAATCCAAGATTGGGTGACTTGTGGGGCTCTGATCAGGTTCTGTTACCCAGAATCCTTTGCAAACCTCAAAATGTGGCCAAAAAAACACTTTTTCCTCACATTTCGGTGACAGAAAGTTCTGGAATCTGAGAGGAGCCACGAATTTCCTTCCACACAGCGTTTCCCCAAGTTTCCCGATAAAAATGATACCTCACTTGTAGGGGTAGGCCTAGTGCCCACGACAGGAAATGCCCCAAAATACAATATGGACACATCACATTTTGACAAAGAAAACAGAGCTGTTTTTTGCAAAGTGCCTAGCTGTGGATTTTGGCCTCTAGCTCAGCAGGCACCTAGGGAAACCTAGCAAACCTGCACAGTTGTGAAAACTAGACACCTAAGGGAATCCAACATGTGGTGACTTGTGGGGCTCTGATCAGTTTCTGTTACCCAGAATCCTTTGCAAACCTCAAAATGTGGCCAAAAAACACTTTTTCCTCACATTTTGGTGACAGAAAGTTCTGGAATCTGAGAGGAGCCACAAATTCCCTTCCACGCAGCGTTCCCCCCTCATCTCCCGATAAAAATGATATCCCACTTGTGGGGGTAGGCCTAGTGTCCACGACAGGAAATGCCCCAAAACACAACATGGACACATCATATGTTGACAAAGAAAACAGAGCTGTTTTTTGCAGAGTGCCTAGCTGTGGATTTTGGCCTCTAGCTCAGCAGGCACCTAGGGAAACCTAGCAAACCTGCACAGTTTTGAAAACTAGACACCTAAGGGAATCCAACATGGGGTGACTTGTGGGGCTCTGATCAGGTTCTGTTACCCAGAATCCTTTGCAAACCTCAAAATGTGGCCAAAAAAACACTTTTTCCTCACATTTTGGGGACAGAAAGTTCTGGAATCTGAGAGGAGCCAGAAAATTCCCTTCCACGCAGCGTTCCCCCCTCGTCTCCCGATAAAAATGATACCTCACTTGTGGGGGTAGGCCTAGTGCCCACGACAAGAAATGCCCCAAAACACAACATGGACACATCACATTTTGACAAAGAAAACAGAGCTGTTTTTTGCCAAGTGCCTAGCTGTGGATTTTAGCCTCTAGCTCAGCAGGCACCTAGGGAAACCTAGCAAACCTGCACAGTTTTGAAAACTAGACACCTAGGGGAATCCAAGATGGGGTGACTTTTGGGGCTCTGATCAGGTTCTGTTACCCAGAATCCTTTGCAAACCTCAAAATGTTGCCAAAAAAACACTTTTTCATCACATTTCGGTGACAGAAAGTTCTGGAATCTGAGAGGAGCAACGAATTTCCTTCCACCCAGCGTTTCCCCAAGTTTCCCGATAAAAATGATACCTCACTTGTAGGGGTAGGCCTAGTGCCCACAACAGGAAATGCCCCAAAATACAATATGGACACATCACATTTTGACAAAGAAAACAGAGCTGTTTTTTGCAAAGCACCTAGCTGTGGATTTTGGCCTCTAGCTCAGCAGGCACCTACGGAAACCTAGCAAACCTGCACAGTTTTGAAAACTAGACACCTAAGGGAATCCAACATGTGGTGACTTGTGGGGCTCTGATCAGGTTCTGTTACCCAGAATCCTTTGCAAACCTCAAAATGTGGCCAAAAAAACACTTTTTCCTCACATTTTGGGGACAGAAAGTTCTGGAATCTGAGAGGAGCCAGAAAATTCCCTTCCACGCAGCGTTCCCCCCTCGTCTCCCGATAAAAATGATACCTCACTTGTGGGGGTAGGCCTAGTGCCCACGACAAGAAATGCCCCAAAACACAACATGGACACATCACATTTTGACAAAGAAAACAGAGCTGTTTTTTGCCAAGTGCCTAGCTGTGGATTTTAGCCTCTAGCTCAGCAGGCACCTAGGGAAACCTAGCAAACCTGCACAGTTTTGAAAACTAGACACCTAGGGGAATCCAAGATGGGGTGACTTTTGGGGCTCTGATCAGGTTCTGTTACCCAGAATCCTTTGCAAACCTCAAAATGTTGCCAAAAAAACACTTTTTCCTCACATTTCGGTGACAGAAAGTTCTGGAATCTGAGAGGAGCAACGAATTTCCTTCCACCCAGCGTTTCCCCAAGTTTCCCGATAAAAATGATACCTCACTTGTAGGGGTAGGCCTAGTGCCCACAACAGGAAATGCCCCAAAATACAATATGGACACATCACATTTTGACAAAGAAAACAGAGCTGTTTTTTGCAAAGCACCTAGCTGTGGATTTTGGCCTCTAGCTCAGCAGGCACCTACGGAAACCTAGCAAACCTGCACAGTTTTGAAAACTAGACACCTAAGGGAATCCAACATGTGGTGACTTGTGGGGCTCTGATCAGGTTCTGTTACCCAGAATCCTTTGCAAACCTCAAAATGTGGCCAAAAAAACACTTTTTCCTCACATTTTGGTGACAGAAAGTTCTGGAATCTGAGAGGAGCCAGAAAATTCCCTTCCACGCAGCGTTCCCCCCTCGTCTCCCGATAAAAATGATACCTCACTTGTGGGGGTAGGCCTAGTGCCCACGACAAGAAATGCCCCAAAACACAACATGGACACATCACATTTTGACAAAGAAAACAGAGCTGTTTTTTGCCAAGTGCCTAGCTGTGGATTTTAGCCTCTAGCTCAGCAGGCACCTAGGGAAACCTAGCAAACCTGCACAGTTTTGAAAACTAGACACCTAGGGGAATCCAAGATGGGGTGACTTTTGGGGCTCTGATCAGGTTCTGTTACCCAGAATCCTTTGCAAACCTCAAAATGTTGCCAAAAAAAACACTTTTTCATCACATTTCGGTGACAGAAAGTTCTGGAATCTGAGAGGAGCAACGAATTTCCTTCCACCCAGCGTTTCCCCAAGTTTCCCGATAAAAATGATACCTCACTTGTAGGGGTAGGCCTAGTGCCCACAACAGGAAATGCCCCAAAATACAATATGGACACATCACATTTTGACAAAGAAAACAGAGCTGTTTTTTGCAAAGCACCTAGCTGTGGATTTTGGCCTCTAGCTCAGCAGGCACCTACGGAAACCTAGCAAACCTGCACAGTTTTGAAAACTAGACACCTAAGGGAATCCAACATGTGGTGACTTGTGGGGCTCTGATCAGGTTCTGTTACCCAGAATCCTTTGCAAACCTCAAAATATGGCCAAAAAAACACTTTTTCCTCACATTTTGGTGACAGAAAGTTCTGGAATCTGAGAGGAGCCACAAATTCCCTTCCACGCAGCGTTCCCCCTCATCTCCCGATAAAAATGATATCTCACTGGTGGGGGTAGGCCTAGTGTCCACGACAGGAAATGCCCCAAAACACAACATGGACACATCATATTTTGACAAAGAAAACAGAGCTGTTTTTTGCAGAGTGCCTAGCTGTGGATTTTGGCCTCTAGCTCAGCAGGCACCTACGGAAACCTAGCAAACCTGCACAGTTTTGAAAACTAGACACCTAAGGGAATCCAACATGGGGTGACTTGTGGGGCTCTGATCAGGTTCTGTTACCCAGAATCCTTTGCAAACCTCAAAATGTGGCCAAAAAAACACTTTTTCCTCACATTTCGGTGACAGAAAGTTCTGGAATATGAGAGGAGCCACGAATTTCCTTCCACCCAGCGTTTCCCCAAGTTTCCCAATAAAAATGATACCTCACTTGTAGGGGTAGGCCTAGTGCCCACGTCAGGAAATGCCCCAAAACACAACATGGACACATCACATTTTGACAAAGAAAACAGAGCTGTTTTTTGCAAAGTGCCTAGCTGTGGATTTTGGCCTCTAGCTCAGCAGGCACCTAGGGAAACCTAGCAAACCTGCACAGTTTTGAAAACTAGACACCTAAGGGAATCCAACATGGGGTGACTTGTGGGGCTCTGATCAGGTTCTGTTACCCAGAATCCTTTGCAAACCTCAAAATGTGGCCAAAAAACACTTTTTACTCACATTTTGGTGACAGAAAGTTCTGGAATCTGAGAGGAGCCACAAATTCCCTTCCACGCAGCGTTCCCCCCTCATCTCCCGATAAAAATGATACCTCACTTGTGGGGGTAGGCCTAGTGCCCACGACAAGAAATGCCCCAAAAAACAACATGGACACATCACATTTTGACAAAGAAAACAGAGCTGTTTTTTGCCAAGTGCCTAGCTGTGGATTTTGGCCTCTAGCTCAGCAGGCACCTAGGGAAACCTAGCAAACCTGCACAGTTTTGAAAACTAGACACCTAGGGGAATCCAAGATGGGGTGACTTGTGGGGCTCTGATCAGGTTCTGTTACCCAGAATCCTTTGCAAACCTCAGAATGTGGCCAAATAAACACCTTTTCCTCACATTTCGGTGACAGAAAGTTCTGGAATCTGAGAGGAGGCACGAATTTCCTTCCATCCAGCGTTTCCCGAAGTCTCCCGATAAAAATGATACTTCACTTGTAGGGGTAGGCCTAGTGTCCCCGACAGGAAATGCCCCAAAACACAACATGGACACATCACATTTTGACAAAGAAAACAGAGCTGTTTTTTGCAGAGTGCCTAGCTGTGGATTTTGGCCTCTAGCTAAGCAGGCACCTAGGGAAACCTAGCAAACCTGCACAGTTTTGAAAACTAGACACCTAAGAGAATCCAACATGGGGTGACTTGTGGGGCTCTGATCAGGTTCTGGTACCCAGAATCCTTTGCAAACCTCAAAATGTGGACAAAAAAACACCTTTTCCTCACATTTTGGTGACAGAACGTTATGGAATCTGAGAGGAGCCACAAATTCCCTTCCACCCAGCGTGCCCCCCTCGTCTCCCGATAAAAATGATACCTCACTTGTGGGGTAGGCCTAGTGCCCACGACAAGAAATGCCCCAAAACACAACATGGACACATCACATTTTGACAAAGAAAACAGAGCTGTTTTTTGCCAAGTGCCTAGCTGTGGATTTTGGCCTCTAGCTCAGCAGGCACCTAGGGAAACCTAGAAAACCTGCACAGTTTTGAAAACTAGACACCTAGGGGAATCCAAGATGGGGTGACTTGTGGGGCTCTGATCAGGTTCTGTTACCCAGAATCCTTTGCAAACCTCAGAATGTGGCCAAATAAACACCTTTTCCTCACATTTCGGTGACAGAAAGTTCTGGAATCTGAGAGGAGCCACGAATTTCCTTCCACCCAGCGTTTCCCCAAGTCTCCCGATAAAAATGATACCTCACTTGTAGATGTAGGCCTAGTGCCCCCGACAGGAAATGCCCCAAAACACAACATGGACACATCACATTTTGACAAAGAAAACAGAGCTGTTTTTTGCAGAGTGCCTAGCTGTGCATTTTGACCTCTAGCTCAGCAGGCACCTAGGGAAACCTAGCAAACCTGCACAGTTTTGAAAACTAGACACCTAAGGGAATCCAACATGGGGTGACTTGTGGGGCTCTGATCAGGTTCTGTTACCCAGAATCCTTTGCAAACCTCAAAATGTGGCCAAAAAAACACTTTTTCCTCACATTTTGGGGACAGAAAGTTCTGGAATCTGAGAGGAGCCAGAAAATTCCCTTCCACGCAGCGTTCCCCCCTCGTCTCCCGATAAAAATGATACCTCACTTGTGGGGGTAGGCCTGGTGCCCACAACAAGAAATGCCCCAAAACACAACATGGACACATCACATTTTGACAAAGAAAACAGAGCTGTTTTTTGCCAAGTGCCTAGCTGTGGATTTTGGCCTCTAGCTCAGCAGGCACCTAGGGAAACCTAGCAAACCTGCACAGTTTTGAAAACTAGACAGCTAGGGGAATCCAAGGTGGGGTGACTTGTGGGGCTCCGGTCAGGTTCTGTTACCCAGAATCCTTTGCAAACCTCAGAATGTGGCCAAATAAACACCTTTTCCTCACATTTCGGTGACAGAAAGTTCTGGAATCTGAGAGGAGGCACGAATTTCCTTCCACCCAGCGTTTCCCCAAGTCTCCCGATAAAAATGATACCTCACTTGTAGGGGTAGGCCTACTGCCCGCGACAGGAAATGCCCCAAAACACAACATGGACAAATCACATTTTGACAAAGAAAACAGAGCTGTTTTTTGCAGAGTGCCTAGCTCTGGATTTTGGCCTCTAGCTCAGCAGGCACCTAGGGAAACCTAGAAAACCTGCACAGTTTTGAAAACTAGACACCTAAGGGAATCCAACATGGGGTGACTTGTGGGCCTCTGATCAGGTTCTGTTACCGAGAATCCTTTGCAAACCTCAAAATGTGGCCAAAAAAACACCTTTTCCTCACATTTTGGTGACAGAACGTTCTGGAATCTGAGAGGAGCCACAAATTCCCTTCCACCCAGCGTTCCCCCCTCGTCTCGCGATAAAAATGATACCTCACTTGTGGGGGTAGGCCTAGTGCCCACGACAAGAAATGCCCCAAAAAACAACATGGACACATCACATTTTGACAAAGAAAACAGAGCTGTTTTTTGCCAAGTGCCTAGCTGTGGATCTTAGCCTCTAGCTCAGCAGGCATCTAGGGAAACCTAGCAAACCTGCACAGTTTTGAAAATTAGACACCTAGGGGAATCCAAGATTGGGTGACTTGTGGGGCTCTGATCAGGTTCTGTTACCCAGAATCCTTTGCAAACCTCAAAATGTGGCCAAAAAAACACTTTTTCCTCACATTTCGGTGACAGAAAGTTCTGGAATCTGAGAGGAGCCACGAATTTCCTTCCACACAGCGTTTCCCCAAGTTTCCCGATAAAAATGATACCTCACTTGTAGGGGTAGGCCTAGTGCCCACGACAGGAAATGCCCCAAAATACAATATGGACACATCACATTTTGACAAAGAAAACAGAGCTGTTTTTTGCAAAGTGCCTAGCTGTGGATTTTGGCCTCTAGCTCAGCAGGCACCTAGGGAAACCTAGCAAACCTGCACAGTTGTGAAAACTAGACACCTAAGGGAATCCAACATGTGGTGACTTGTGGGGCTCTGATCAGGTTCTGTTACCCAGAATCCTTGGCAAACCTCAAAATGTGGCCAAAAAACACTTTTTCCTCACATTTTGGTGACAGAAAGTTCTGGAATCTGAGAGGAGCCACAAATTCCCTTCCACGCAGCGTTCCCCCCTCATCTCCCGATAAAAATGATATCCCACTTGTGGGGGTAGGCCTAGTGTCCACGACAGGAAATGCCCCAAAACACAACATGGACACATCATATGTTGACAAAGAAAACAGAGCTGTTTTTTGCAGAGTGCCTAGCTGTGGATTTTGGCCTCTAGCTCAGCAGGCACCTAGGGAAACCTAGCAAACCTGCACAGTTTTGAAAACTAGACACCTAAGGGAATCCAACATGGGGTGACTTGTGGGGCTCTGATCAGGTTCTGTTACCCAGAATCCTTTGCAAACCTCAAAATGTGGCCAAAAAAAACACTTTTTCCTCACATTTTGGGGACAGAAAGTTCTGGAATCTGAGAGGAGCCAGAAAATTCCCTTCCACGCAGCGTTCCCCCCTCGTCTCCCGATAAAAATGATACCTCACTTGTGGGGGTAGGCCTAGTGCCCACGACAAGAAATGCCCCAAAACACAACATGGACACATCACATTTTGACAAAGAAAACAGAGCTGTTTTTTGCCAAGTGCCTAGCTGTGGATTTTAGCCTCTAGCTCAGCAGGCACCTAGGGAAACCTAGCAAACCTGCACAGTTTTGAAAACTAGACACCTAGGGGAATCCAAGATGGGGTGACTTTTGGGGCTCTGATCAGGTTCTGTTACCCAGAATCCTTTGCAAACCTCAAAATGTTGCCAAAAAAACACTTTTTCATCACATTTCGGTGACAGAAAGTTCTGGAATCTGAGAGGAGCAACGAATTTCCTTCCACCCAGCGTTTCCCCAAGTTTCCCGATAAAAATGATACCTCACTTGTAGGGGTAGGCCTAGTGCCCACAACAGGAAATGCCCCAAAATACAATATGGACACATCACATTTTGACAAAGAAAACAGAGCTGTTTTTTGCAAAGCACCTAGCTGTGGATTTTGGCCTCTAGCTCAGCAGGCACCTACGGAAACCTAGCAAACCTGCACAGTTTTGAAAACTAGACACCTAAGGGAATCCAACATGTGGTGACTTGTGGGGCTCTGATCAGGTTCTGTTACCCAGAATCCTTTGCAAACCTCAAAATGTGGCCAAAAAAACACTTTTTCCTCACATTTTGGTGACAGAAAGTTCTGGAATCTGAGAGGAGCCACAAATTCCCTTCCACGCAGCGTTCCCCCTCATCTCCCGATAAAAATGAAATCTCACTGGTGGGGGTAGGCCTAGTGTCCACGACAGGAAATGCCCCAAAACACAACATGGACACATCATATTTTGACAAAGAAAACAGAGCTGTTTTTTGCAGAGTGCCTAGCTGTGGATTTTGGCCTCTAGCTCAGCAGGCACCTACGGAAACCTAGCAAACCTGCACAGTTTTGAAAACTAGACACCTAAGTGAATCCAACATGGGGTGACTTGTGGGGCTCTGATCAGGTTCTGTTACCCAGAATCCTTTGCAAACCTCAAAATGTGGCCAAAAAAACACTTTTTCCTCACATTTTGGGGACAGAAAGTTCTGGAATCTGAGAGGAGCCAGAAAATTCCCTTCCACGCAGCGTTCCCCCCTCGTCTCCCGATAAAAATGATACCTCACTTGTGGGGGTAGGCCTAGTGCCCACGACAAGAAATGCCCCAAAACACAACATGGACACATCACATTTTGACAAAGAAAACAGAGCTGTTTTTTGCCAAGTGCCTAGCTGTGGATTTTAGCCTCTAGCTCAGCAGGCACCTAGGGAAACCTAGCAAACCTGCACAGTTTTGAAAACTAGACACCTAGGGGAATCCAAGATGGGGTGACTTTTGGGGCTCTGATCAGGTTCTGTTACCCAGAATCCTTTGCAAACCTCAAAATGTTGCCAAAAAAACACTTTTTCCTCACATTTCGGTGACAGAAAGTTCTGGAATCTGAGAGGAGCAACGAATTTCCTTCCACCCAGCGTTTCCCCAAGTTTCCCGATAAAAATGATACCTCACTTGTAGGGGTAGGCCTAGTGCCCACAACAGGAAATGCCCCAAAATACAATATGGACACATCACATTTTGACAAAGAAAACAGAGCTGTTTTTTGCAAAGCACCTAGCTGTGGATTTTGGCCTCTAGCTCAGCAGGCACCTACGGAAACCTAGCAAACCTGCACAGTTTTGAAAACTAGACACCTAAGGGAATCCAACATGTGGTGACTTGTGGGGCTCTGATCAGGTTCTGTTACCCAGAATCCTTTGCAAACCTCAAAATGTGGCCAAAAAAACACTTTTTCCTCACATTTTGGTGACAGAAAGTTCTGGAATCTGAGAGGAGCCACAAATTCCCTTCCACGCAGCGTTCCCCCTCATCTCCCGATAAAAATGATATCTCACTGGTGGGGGTAGGCCTAGTGTCCACGACAGGAAATGCCCCAAAACACAACATGGACACATCATATTTTGACAAAGAAAACAGAGCTGTTTTTTGCAGAGTGCCTAGCTGTGGATTTTGGCCTCTAGCTCAGCAGGCACCTACGGAAACCTAGCAAACCTGCACAGTTTTGAAAACTAGACACCTAAGGGAATCCAACATGGGGTGACTTGTGGGGCTCTGATCAGGTTCTGTTACCCAGAATCCTTTGCAAACCTCAAAATGTGGCCAAAAAAACACTTTTTCCTCACATTTCGGTGACAGAAAGTTCTGGAATATGAGAGGAGCCACGAATTTCCTTCCACCCAGCGTTTCCCCAAGTTTCCCAATAAAAATGATACCTCACTTGTAGGGGTAGGCCTAGTGCCCACGTCAGGAAATGCCCCAAAACACAACATGGACACATCACATTTTGACAAAGAAAACAGAGCTGTTTTTTGCAAAGTGCCTAGCTGTGGATTTTGGCCTCTAGCTCAGCAGGCACCTAGGGAAACCTAGCAAACCTGCACAGTTTTGAAAACTAGACACCTAAGGGAATCCAACATGGGGTGACTTGTGGGGCTCTGATCAGGTTCTGTTACCCAGAATCCTTTGCAAACCTCAAAATGTGGCCAAAAAACACTTTTTCCTCACATTTTGGTGACAGAAAGTTCTGGAATCTGAGAGGAGCCACAAATTCCCTTCCACGCAGCGTTCCCCCCTCATCTCCCGATAAAAATGATACCTCACTTGTGGGGGTAGGCCTAGTGCCCACGACAAGAAATGCCCCAAAAAACAACATGGACACATCACATTTTGACAAAGAAAACAGAGCTGTTTTTTGCCAAGTGCCTAGCTGTGGATTTTGGCCTCTAGCTCAGCAGGCACCTAGGGAAACCTAGCAAACCTGCACAGTTTTGAAAACTAGACACCTAGGGGAATCCAAGATGGGGTGACTTGTGGGGCTCTGATCAGGTTCTGTTACCCAGAATCCTTTGCAAACCTCAGAATGTGGCCAAATAAACACCTTTTCCTCACATTTCGGTGACAGAAAGTTCTGGAATCTGAGAGGAGGCACGAATTTCCTTCCATCCAGCGTTTCCCGAAGTCTCCCGATAAAAATGATACTTCACTTGTAGGGGTAGGCCTAGTGTCCCCGACAGGAAATGCCCCAAAACACAACATGGACACATCACATTTTGACAAAGAAAACAGAGCTGTTTTTTGCAGAGTGCCTAGCTGTGGATTTTGGCCTCTAGCTAAGCAGGCACCTAGGGAAACCTAGCAAACCTGCACAGTTTTGAAAACTAGACACCTAAGAGAATCCAACATGGGGTGACTTGTGGGGCTCTGATCAGGTTCTGGTACCCAGAATCCTTTGCAAACCTCAAAATGTGGACAAAAAAACACCTTTTCCTCACATTTTGGTGACAGAACGTTATGGAATCTGAGAGGAGCCACAAATTCCCTTCCACCCAGCGTGCCCCCCTCGTCTCCCGATAAAAATGATACCTCACTTGTGGGGTAGGCCTAGTGCCCACGACAAGAAATGCCCCAAAACACAACATGGACACATCACATTTTGACAAAGAAAACAGAGCTGTTTTTTGCCAAGTGCCTAGCTGTGGATTTTGGCCTCTAGCTCAGCAGGCACCTAGGGAAACCTAGAAAACCTGCACAGTTTTGAAAACTAGACACCTAGGGGAATCCAAGATGGGGTGACTTGTGGGGCTCTGATCAGGTTCTGTTACCCAGAATCCTTTGCAAACCTCAGAATGTGGCCAAATAAACACCTTTTCCTCACATTTCGGTGACAGAAAGTTCTGGAATCTGAGAGGAGCCACGAATTTCCTTCCACCCAGCGTTTCCCCAAGTCTCCCGATAAAAATGATACCTCACTTGTAGATGTAGGCCTAGTGCCCCCGACAGGAAATGCCCCAAAACACAACATGGACACATCACATTTTGACAAAGAAAACAGAGCTGTTTTTTGCAGAGTGCCTAGCTGTGCATTTTGACCTCTAGCTCAGCAGGCACCTAGGGAAACCTAGCAAACCTGCACAGTTTTGAAAACTAGACACCTAAGGGAATCCAACATGGGGTGACTTGTGGGGCTCTGATCAGGTTCTGTTACCCAGAATCCTTTGCAAACCTCAAAATGTGGCCAAAAAAACACTTTTTCCTCACATTTTGGGGACAGAAAGTTCTGGAATCTGAGAGGAGCCAGAAAATTCCCTTCCACGCAGCGTTCCCCCCTCGTCTCCCGATAAAAATGATACCTCACTTGTGGGGGTAGGCCTAGTGCCCACAACAAGAAATGCCCCAAAACACAACATGGACACATCACATTTTGACAAAGAAAACAGAGCTGTTTTTTGCCAAGTGCCTAGCTGTGGATTTTGGCCTCTAGCTCAGCAGGCACCTAGGGAAACCTAGCAAACCTGCACAGTTTTGAAAACTAGACAGCTAGGGGAATCCAAGGTGGGGTGACTTGTGGGGCTCCGGTCAGGTTCTGTTACCCAGAATCCTTTGCAAACCTCAGAATGTGGCCAAATAAACACCTTTTCCTCACATTTCGGTGACAGAAAGTTCTGGAATCTGAGAGGAGGCACGAATTTCCTTCCACCCAGCGTTTCCCCAAGTCTCCCGATAAAAATGATACCTCACTTGTAGGGGTAGGCCTACTGCCCGCGACAGGAAATGCCCCAAAACACAACATGGACAAATCACATTTTGACAAAGAAAACAGAGCTGTTTTTTGCAGAGTGCCTAGCTCTGGATTTTGGCCTCTAGCTCAGCAGGCACCTAGGGAAACCTAGAAAACCTGCACAGTTTTGAAAACTAGACACCTAAGGGAATCCAACATGGGGTGACTTGTGGGCCTCTGATCAGGTTCTGTTACCGAGAATCCTTTGCAAACCTCAAAATGTGGCCAAAAAAACACCTTTTCCTCACATTTTGGTGACAGAACGTTCTGGAATCTGAGAGGAGCCACAAATTCCCTTCCACCCAGCGTTCCCCCCTCGTCTCGCGATAAAAATGATACCTCACTTGTGGGGGTAGGCCTAGTGCCCACGACAAGAAATGCCCCAAAAAACAACATGGACACATCACATTTTGACAAAGAAAACAGAGCTGTTTTTTGCCAAGTGCCTAGCTGTGGATCTTAGCCTCTAGCTCAGCAGGCATCTAGGGAAACCTAGCAAACCTGCACAGTTTTGAAAATTAGACACCTAGGGGAATCCAAGATTGGGTGACTTGTGGGGCTCTGATCAGGTTCTGTTACCCAGAATCCTTTGCAAACCTCAAAATGTGGCCAAAAAAACACTTTTTCCTCACATTTCGGTGACAGAAAGTTCTGGAATCTGAGAGGAGCCACGAATTTCCTTCCACACAGCGTTTCCCCAAGTTTCCCGATAAAAATGATACCTCACTTGTAGGGGTAGGCCTAGTGCCCACGACAGGAAATGCCCCAAAATACAATATGGACACATCACATTTTGACAAAGAAAACAGAGCTGTTTTTTGCAAAGTGCCTAGCTGTGGATTTTGGCCTCTAGCTCAGCAGGCACCTAGGGAAACCTAGCAAACCTGCACAGTTGTGAAAACTAGACACCTAAGGGAATCCAACATGTGGTGACTTGTGGGGCTCTGATCAGGTTCTGTTACCCAGAATCCTTTGCAAACCTCAAAATGTGGCCAAAAAACACTTTTTCCTCACATTTTGGTGACAGAAAGTTCTGGAATCTGAGAGGAGCCACAAATTCCCTTCCACGCAGCGTTCCCCCCTCATCTCCCGATAAAAATGATATCCCACTTGTGGGGGTAGGCCTAGTGTCCACGACAGGAAATGCCCCAAAACACAACATGGACACATCATATGTTGACAAAGAAAACAGAGCTGTTTTTTGCAGAGTGCCTAGCTGTGGATTTTGGCCTCTAGCTCAGCAGGCACCTAGGGAAACCTAGCAAACCTGCACAGTTTTGAAAACTAGACACCTAAGGGAATCCAACATGGGGTGACTTGTGGGGCTCTGATCAGGTTCTGTTACCCAGAATCCTTTGCAAACCTCAAAATGTGGCCAAAAAAACACTTTTTCCTCACATTTTGGGGACAGAAAGTTCTGGAATCTGAGAGGAGCCAGAAAATTCCCTTCCACGCAGCGTTCCCCCCTCGTCTCCCGATAAAAATGATACCTCACTTGTGGGGGTAGGCCTAGTGCCCACGACAAGAAATGCCCCAAAACACAACATGGACACATCACATTTTGACAAAGAAAACAGAGCTGTTTTTTGCCAAGTGCCTAGCTGTGGATTTTAGCCTCTAGCTCAGCAGGCACCTAGGGAAACCTAGCAAACCTGCACAGTTTTGAAAACTAGACACCTAGGGGAATCCAAGATGGGGTGACTTTTGGGGCTCTGATCAGGTTCTGTTACCCAGAATCCTTTGCAAACCTCAAAATGTTGCCAAAAAAACACTTTTTCATCACATTTCGGTGACAGAAAGTTCTGGAATCTGAGAGGAGCAACGAATTTCCTTCCACCCAGCGTTTCCCCAAGTTTCCCGATAAAAATGATACCTCACTTGTAGGGGTAGGCCTAGTGCCCACAACAGGAAATGCCCCAAAATACAATATGGACACATCACATTTTGACAAAGAAAACAGAGCTGTTTTTTGCAAAGCACCTAGCTGTGGATTTTGGCCTCTAGCTCAGCAGGCACCTACGGAAACCTAGCAAACCTGCACAGTTTTGAAAACTAGACACCTAAGGGAATCCAACATGGGGTGACTTGTGGGGCTCTGATCAGGTTCTGTTACCCAGAATCCTTTGCAAACCTCAAAATGTGGCCAAAAAAACACTTTTTCCTCACATTTTGGGGACAGAAAGTTCTGGAATCTGAGAGGAGCCAGAAAATTCCCTTCCACGCAGCGTTCCCCCCTCGTCTCCCGATAAAAATGATACCTCACTTGTGGGGGTAGGCCTAGTGCCCACGACAAGAAATGCCCCAAAACACAACATGGACACATCACATTTTGACAAAGAAAACAGAGCTGTTTTTTGCCAAGTGCCTAGCTGTGGATTTTAGCCTCTAGCTCAGCAGTCACCTAGGGAAACCTAGCAAACCTGCACAGTTTTGAAAACTAGACACCTAGGGGAATCCAAGATGGGGTGACTTTTGGGGCTCTGATCAGGTTCTGTTACCCAGAATCCTTTGCAAACCTCAAAATGTTGCCAAAAAAACACTTTTTCCTCACATTTCGGTGACAGAAAGTTCTGGAATCTGAGAGGAGCAACGAATTTCCTTCCACCCAGCGTTTCCCCAAGTTTCCCGATAAAAATGATACCTCACTTGTAGGGGTAGGCCTAGTGCCCACAACAGGAAATGCCCCAAAATACAATATGGACACATCACATTTTGACAAAGAAAACAGAGCTGTTTTTTGCAAAGCACCTAGCTGTGGATTTTGGCCTCTAGCTCAGCAGGCACCTACGGAAACCTAGCAAACCTGCACAGTTTTGAAAACTAGACACCTAAGGGAATCCAACATGTGGTGACTTGTGGGGCTCTGATCAGGTTCTGTTACCCAGAATCCTTTGCAAACCTCAAAATGTGGCCAAAAAAACACTTTTTCCTCACATTTTGGTGACAGAAAGTTCTGGAATCTGAGAGGAGCCACAAATTCCCTTCCACGCAGCGTTCCCCCTCATCTCCCGATAAAAATGATATCTCACTGGTGGGGGTAGGCCTAGTGTCCACGACAGGAAATGCCCCAAAACACAACATGGACACATCATATTTTGACAAAGAAAACAGAGCTGTTTTTTGCAGAGTGCCTAGCTGTGGATTTTGGCCTCTAGCTCAGCAGGCACCTACGGAAACCTAGCAAACCTGCACAGTTTTGAAAACTAGACACCTAAGGGAATCCAACATGGGGTGACTTGTGGGGCTCTGATCAGGTTCTGTTACCCAGAATCCTTTGCAAACCTCAAAATGTGGCCAAAAAAAACACTTTTTCCTCACATTTCGGTGACAGAAAGTTCTGGAATATGAGAGGAGCCACGAATTTCCTTCCACCCAGCGTTTCCCCAAGTTTCCCAATAAAAATGATACCTCACTTGTAGGGGTAGGCCTAGTGCCCACGTCAGGAAATGCCCCAAAACACAACATGGACACATCACATTTTGACAAAGAAAACAGAGCTGTTTTTTGCAAAGTGCCTAGCTGTGGATTTTGGCCTCTAGCTCAGCAGGCACCTAGGGAAACCTAGCAAACCTGCACAGTTTTGAAAACTAGACACCTAAGGGAATCCAACATGGGGTGACTTGTGGGGCTCTGATCAGGTTCTGTTACCCAGAATCCTTTGCAAACCTCAAAATGTGGCCAAAAAACACTTTTTCCTCACATTTTGGTGACAGAAAGTTCTGGAATCTGAGAGGAGCCACAAATTCCCTTCCACGCAGCGTTCCCCCCTCATCTCCCGATAAAAATGATACCTCACTTGTGGGGGTAGGCCTAGTGCCCACGACAAGAAATGCCCCAAAAAACAACATGGACACATCACATTTTGACAAAGAAAACAGAGCTGTTTTTTGCCAAGTGCCTAGCTGTGGATTTTGGCCTCTAGCTCAGCAGGCACCTAGGGAAACCTAGCAAACCTGCACAGTTTTGAAAACTAGACACCTAGGGGAATCCAAGATGGGGTGACTTGTGGGGCTCTGATCAGGTTCTGTTACCCAGAATCCTTTGCAAACCTCAGAATGTGGCCAAATAAACACCTTTTCCTCACATTTCGGTGACAGAAAGTTCTGGAATCTGAGAGGAGGCACGAATTTCCTTCCATCCAGCGTTTCCCCAAGTCTCCCGATAAAAATGATACTTCACTTGTAGGGGTAGGCCTAGTGTCCCCGACAGGAAATGCCCCAAAACACAACATGGACACATCACATTTTGACAAAGAAAACAGAGCTGTTTTTTGCAGAGTGCCTAGCTGTGGATTTTGGCCTCTAGCTAAGCAGGCACCTAGGGAAACCTAGCAAACCTGCACAGTTTTGAAAACTAGACACCTAAGAGAATCCAACATGGGGTGACTTGTGGGGCTCTGATCAGGTTCTGGTACCCAGAATCCTTTGCAAACCTCAAAATGTGGACAAAAAAACACCTTTTCCTCACATTTTGGTGACAGAACGTTATGGAATCTGAGAGGAGCCACAAATTCCCTTCCACCCAGCGTGCCCCCCTCGTCTCCCGATAAAAATGATACCTCACTTGTGGGGTAGGCCTAGTGCCCACGACAAGAAATGCCCCAAAACACAACATGGACACATCACATTTTGACAAAGAAAACAGAGCTGTTTTTTGCCAAGTGCCTAGCTGTGGATTTTGGCCTCTAGCTCAGCAGGCACCTAGGGAAACCTAGAAAACCTGCACAGTTTTGAAAACTAGACACCTAGGGGAATCCAAGATGGGGTGACTTGTGGGGCTCTGATCAGGTTCTGTTACCCAGAATCCTTTGCAAACCTCAGAATGTGGCCAAATAAACACCTTTTCCTCACATTTCGGTGACAGAAAGTTCTGGAATCTGAGAGGAGCCACGAATTTCCTTCCACCCAGCGTTTCCCCAAGTCTCCCGATAAAAATGATACCCCACTTGTAGATGTAGGCCTAGTGCCCCCGACAGGAAATGCCCCAAAACACAACATGGACACATCATATTTTGACAAAGAAAACAGAGCTGTTTTTTGCAGAGTGCCTAGCTGTGCATTTTGACCTCTAGCTCAGCAGGCACCTAGGGAAACCTAGCAAACCTGCACAGTTTTGAAAACTAGACACCTAAGGGAATCCAACATGGGGTGACTTGTGGGGCTCTGATCAGATTCTGTTACCCAGAATCCTTTGCAAACCTCAAAATGTGGCCAAAAAAACACTTTTTCCTCACATTTTGGGGACAGAAAGTTCTGGAATCTGAGAGGAGCCAGAAAATTCCCTTCCACGCAGCGTTCCCCCCTTGTCTCCCGATAAAAATGATACCTTACTTGTGGGGGTAGGCCTAGTGCCCACAACAAGAAATGCCCCAAAACACAACATGGACACATCACATTTTGACAAAGAAAACAGAGCTGTTTTTTGCCAAGTGCCTAGCTGTGGATTTTGGCCTCTAGCTCAGCAGGCACCTAGGGAAACCTAGCAAACCTGCACAGTTTTGAAAACTAGACACCTAGGGGAATCCAAGATGGGGTGACTTGTGGGGCTCTGATCAAGTTCTGTTACCCAGAATCCTTTGCAAACCTCAGAATGTGGCCAAATAAACAGCTTTTCCTCACATTTCGGTGACAGAAAGTTCTGGAATCTGAGAGGAGCCACGAATTTCCTTCCACCCAGCGTTTCCCCAAGTCTCCCGATAAAAATGATACTTCACTTGTAGGGGTAGGCCTAGTGTCCCCGACAGGAAATGCCCCAAAACACAACATGGACACATCACATTTTGACAAAGAAAACAGAGCTGTTTTTTGCAGAGTGCCTAGCTGTGGATTTTGGCCTCTAGCTAAGCAGGCACCTAGGGAAACCTAGCAAACCTGCACAGTTTTGAAAACTAGACACCTAAGAGAATCCAACATGGGGTGACTTGTGGGGCTCTGATCAGGTTCTGGTACCCAGAATCCTTTGCAAACCTCAAAATGTGGACAAAAAAACACCTTTTCCTCACATTTTGGTGACAGAACGTTATGGAATCTGAGAGGAGCCACAAATTCCCTTCCACCCAGCGTGCCCCCCTCGTCTCCCGATAAAAATGATACCTCACTTGTGGGGTAGGCCTAGTGCCCACGACAAGAAATGCCCCAAAACACAACATGGACACATCACATTTTGACAAAGAAAACAGAGCTGTTTTTTGCCAAGTGCCTAGCTGTGGATTTTGGCCTCTAGCTCAGCAGGCACCTAGGGAAACCTAGAAAACCTGCACAGTTTTGAAAACTAGACACCTAGGGGAATCCAAGATGGGGTGACTTGTGGGGCTCTGATCAGGTTCTGTTACCCAGAATCCTTTGCAAACCTCAGAATGTGGCCAAATAAAAACCTTTTCCTCACATTTCGGTGACAGAAAGTTCTGGAATCTGAGAGGAGCCACGAATTTCCTTCCACCCAGCGTTTCCCCAAGTCTCCCGATAAAAATGATACCTCACTTGTAGATGTAGGCCTAGTGCCCCCGACAGGAAATGCCCCAAAACACAACATGGACACATCACATTTTGACAAAGAAAACAGAGCTGTTTTTTGCAGAGTGCCTAGCTGTGCATTTTGACCTCTAGCTCAGCAGGCACCTAGGGAAACCTAGCAAACCTGCACAGTTTTGAAAACTAGACACCTAAGGGAATCCAACATGGGGTGACTTGTGGGGATCTGATCAGATTCTGTTACCCAGAATCCTTTGCAAACCTCAAAATGTGGCCAAAAAAACACTTTTTCCTCACATTTTGGGGACAGAAAGTTCTGGAATCTGAGAGGAGCCAGAAAATTCCCTTCCACGCAGCGTTCCCCCCTTGTCTCCCGATAAAAATGATACCTCACTTGTGGGGGTAGGCCTAGTGCCCACAACAAGAAATGCCCCAAAACACAACATGGACACATCACATTTTGACAAAGAAAACAGAGCTGTTTTTTGCCAAGTGCCTAGCTGTGGATTTTGGCCTCTAGCTCAGCAGGCACCTAGGGAAACCTAGCAAACCTGCACAGTTTTGAAAACTAGACAGCTAGGGGAATCCAAGGTGGGGTGACTTGTGGGGCTCCGGTCAGGTTCTGTTACCCAGAATCCTTTGCAAACCTCAGAATGTGGCCAAATAAACACCTTTTCCTCACATTTCGGTGACAGAAAGTTCTGGAATCTGAGAGGAGGCACGAATTTCCTTCCACCCAGCGTTTCCCCAAGTCTCCCGATAAAAATGATACCTCACTTGTAGGGGTAGGCCTACTGCCCGCGACAGGAAATGCCCCAAAACACAACATGGACAAATCACATTTTGACAAAGAAAACAGAGCTGTTTTTTGCAGAGTGCCTAGCTCTGGATTTTGGCCTCTAGCTCAGCAGGCACCTAGGGAAACCTAGAAAACCTGCACAGTTTTGAAAACTAGACACCTAAGGGAATCCAACATGGGGTGACTTGTGGGCCTCTGATCAGGTTCTGTTACCGAGAATCCTTTGCAAACCTCAAAATGTGGCCAAAAAAACACCTTTTCCTCACATTTTGGTGACAGAACGTTCTGGAATCTGAGAGGAGCCACAAATTCCCTTCCACCCAGCGTTCCCCCCTCGTCTCCCGATAAAAATGATACCTCACTTGTGGGGGTAGGCCTAGTGCCCACGACAAGAAATGCCCCAAAAAACAACATGGACACATCACATTTTGACAAAGAAAACAGAGCTGTTTTTTGCCAAGTGCCTAGCTGTGGATCTTAGCCTCTAGCTCAGCAGGCATCTAGGGAAACCTAGCAAACCTGCACAGTTTTGAAAATTAGACACCTAGGGGAATCCAAGATTGGGTGACTTGTGGGGCTCTGATCAGGTTCTGTTACCCAGAATCCTTTGCAAACCTCAAAATGTGGCCAAAAAAACACTTTTTCCTCACATTTCGGTGACAGAAAGTTCTGGAATCTGAGAGGAGCCACGAATTTCCTTCCACACAGCGTTTCCCCAAGTTTCCCGATAAAAATGATACCTCACTTGTAGGGGTAGGCCTAGTGCCCACGACAGGAAATGCCCCAAAATACAATATGGACACATCACATTTTGACAAAGAAAACAGAGCTGTTTTTTGCAAAGTGCCTAGCTGTGGATTTTGGCCTCTAGCTCAGCAGGCACCTAGGGAAACCAAGCAAACCTGCACAGTTGTGAAAACTAGACACCTAAGGGAATCCAACATGTGGTGACTTGTGGGGCTCTGATCAGGTTCTGTTACCCAGAATCCTTTGCAAACCTCAAAATGTGGCCAAAAAACACTTTTTCCTCACATTTTGGTGACAGAAAGTTCTGGAATCTGAGAGGAGCCACAAATTCCCTTCCACGCAGCGTTCCCCCCTCATCTCCCGATAAAAATGATATCCCACTTGTGGGGTAGGCCTAGTGTCCACGACAGGAAATGCCCCAAAACACAACATGGACACATCATATGTTGACAAAGAAAACAGAGCTGTTTTTTGCAGAGTGCCTAGCTGTGGATTTTGGCCTCTAGCTCAGCAGGCACCTAGGGAAACCTAGCAAACCTGCACAGTTTTGAAAACTAGACACCTAAGGGAATCCAACATGGGGTGACTTGTGGGGCTCTGATCAGGTTCTGTTACCCAGAATCCTTTGCAAACCTCAAAATGTGGCCAAAAAAACACTTTTTCCTCACATTTTGGGGACAGAAAGTTCTGGAATCTGAGAGGAGCCAGAAAATTCCCTTCCACGCAGCGTTCCCCCCTCGTCTCCCGATAAAAATGATACCTCACTTGTGGGGGTAGGCCTAGTGCCCACGACAAGAAATGCCCCAAAACACAACATGGACACATCACATTTTGACAAAGAAAACAGAGCTGTTTTTTGCCAAGTGCCTAGCTGTGGATTTTAGCCTCTAGCTCAGCAGGCACCTACGGAAACCTAGCAAACCTGCACAGTTTTGAAAACTAGACACCTAAGGGAATCCAACATGGGGTGACTTGTGGGGCTCTGATCATTTTCTGTTACCCAGAATCCTTTGCAAACCTCAAAATGTGGCCAAAAAAACACTTTTTCCTCACATTTTGGTGACAGAAAGTTCTGGAATCTGAGAGGAGCCACAAATTCCCTTCCACCCAGCGTTCCCCCCTCGTCTCCCAATAAAAATGATACCTCACTTGAGGGGTAGGCATAGTGCCCACGACAAGAAATGCCCCAAAACACAACATGGACACATCACATTTTGACAAAGAAAACAGAGCTGTTTTTTGCAAAGTGCCTAGCTGTGGATTTTGGCCTCTAGCTCAGCAGGCACCTAGGGAAACCTAGCAAACCTGCACAGTTTTGAAAACTAGACACCTAAGGGAATCCAACATGGGGTGACTTGTGGGGCTCTGATCAGGTTCTGTTACCCAGAATCCTTTGCAAACCTCAAAATGTGGCCAAAAAAAACCTTTTCCTCACATTTTGGTGACAGAACGTTCTGGAATCTGAGAGGAGCCACAAATTCCCTTCCACCCAGCGTTCCCCCCTCGTCTCGCGATAAAAATGATACCTCACTTGTGGGGGTAGGCCTAGTGCCCACGACAAGAAATGCCCCAAAAAACAACATGGACACATCACATTTTGACAAAGAAAACAGAGCTGTTTTTTGCCAAGTGCCTAGCTGTGGATCTTAGCCTCTAGCTCAGCAGGCATCTAGGGAAACCTAGCAAACCTGCACAGTTTTGAAAATTAGACACCTAGGGGAATCCAAGATTGGGTGACTTGTGGGGCTCTGATCAGGTTCTGTTACCCAGAATCCTTTGCAAACCTCAAAATGTTGCAAAAAAACACTTTTTCCTCACATTTCGGTGACAGAAAGTTCTGGAATCTGAGAGGAGCAACGAATTTCCTTCCACCCAGCGTTTCCCCAAGTTTCCCGATAAAAATGATACCTCACTTGTAGGGGTAGGCCTAGTGCCCACAACAGGAAATGCCCCAAAATACAATATGGACACATCACATTTTGACAAAGAAAACAGAGCTGTTTTTTGCAAAGCACCTAGCTGTGGATTTTGGCCTCTAGCTCAGCAGGCACCTACGGAAACCTAGCAAACCTGCACAGTTTTGAAAACTAGACACCTAAGGGAATCCAACATGTGGTGACTTGTGGGGCTCTGATCAGGTTCTGTTACCCAGAATCCTTTGCAAACCTCAAAATGTGGCCAAAAAAACACTTTTTCCTCACATTTTGGTGACAGAAAGTTCTGGAATCTGAGAGGAGCCACAAATTCCCTTCCACGCAGCGTTCCCCCTCATCTCCCGATAAAAATGATATCTCACTGGTGGGGGTAGGCCTAGTGTCCACGACAGGAAATGCCCCAAAACACAACATGGACACATCATATTTTGACAAAGAAAACAGAGCTGTTTTTTGCAGCGTGCCTAGCTGTGGATTTTGGCCTCTAGCTCAGCAGGCACCTACGGAAACCTAGCAAACCTGCACAGTTTTGAAAACTAGACACCTAAGGGAATCCAACATGGGGTGACTTGTGGGGCTCTGATCAGGTTCTGTTACCCAGAATCCTTTGCAAACCTCAAAATGTGGCCAAAAAAACACTTTTTCCTCACATTTTGGTGACAGAAAGTTCTGTAATCTGAGAGGAGCCACAAATTCCCTTCCATCCAGCGTTCCCCCAAGTCTCCCGATAAAAATTATACCTCACTTGTGGGGGTAGGCCTAGTGTCCACAACAGGAAATGCCCCAAAACACAACATGGACACATCACATTTTGACAAAGAAAACAGAGCTGTTTTTTGCCAAGTGCCTAGCTGTGGATTTTGGCCTCTAGCTCAGCAGGCACCTAGGGAAACCTAGCAAACCTGCACAGTTTTGAAAACTAGACACCAAGGGGAATCCAAGATGGGGTGACTTGTGTGGCTCTGATTAGGTTCGGTCACCCAGAATCCTTTGCAAACCTCAAAATGTGGCCAAAAAAACACCTTTTCCTCACATTTTGGTGACAGAAAGTTCTGGAATCTGAGAGGAGACACGAATTTCCTTCCACCCAGCGTTTCCCCAAGTCTCTCGATAAAAATGATACCTCACTTCTAGGGGTAGGCCTACTGCCCGCAACAGGAAATGCCCCAAAACACAACATGGACAAATCACATTTTGACAAAGAAAACAGAGCTGTTTTTTGCAGAGTGCCTAGCTCTGGATTTTGGCCTCTAGCTCAGCAGGCACCTAGGGAAACCTAGCAAACCTGCACAGTTTTGAAAACTAGACACCAAAGGGAATCCAAGATGGGGTGACTTGTGGGCCTCTGATCAGGTTCTGTTACCCAGAATCCTTTGCAAACCTCAAAATGTGGCCAAAAAAACACTTTTTCCTCACATTTCGGTGACAGAACGTTCTGGAATCTGAGAGGAGCCACAAATTCCCTTCCACCCAGCGTTCCCCCCTTGTCTCCCGATAAAAATGATACCTCACTTGTGGGGGTAGGCCTAGTGCCCACGACAAGAAATGCCCCAAAACACAACATGGACACATCACATTTTGACAAAGAAAACAGAGCTGTTTTTTGCCAAGTGCCTAGCTGTGGATTTTTGCCTCTAGCTCAGCAGGCACCTAGGGAAACCTAGCAAACCTGCACAGTTTTGAAAACTAGACACCTAGGGGAATCCAAGATGGGGTGACTTGTGGGGCTCTGATCAGGTTCTGTTACCCAGAATCCTTTGCAAACCTCAAAATGTGGCCAAAAAAACACTTTTTCCTCACATTTCGGTGACAGAAAGTTCTGGAATATGAGAGGAGCCACGAATTTCCTTCCACCCAGCGTTTCCCCAAGTTTCCCGATAAAAATTATACCTCACTTGTAGGGGTAGGCCTAGTGCCCACGTCAGGAAATGCCCCAAAACACAACAAGGACACATCACATTTTGACAAAGAAAACAGAGCTGTTTTTTGAAAAGTGCCTAGCTGTGGATTTTGGCCTCTAGCTCAGCAGGCACCTAGGGAAACCTAGCAAACCTGCACAGTTTTGAAAACTAGACACCTAAGGGAATCCAACATGGGGTGACTTGTGGGGCTCTGATCAGGTTCTGTTACCCAGAATCCTTTGCAAACCTCAAAATGTGGCCAAAAAAACACTTTTTCCTCACATTTTGGTGACAGAAAGTTCTGGAATCTGAGAGGAGCCACAAATTCCCTTCCACGCAGCGTTCCCCCCTCATCTCCCGATAAAAATGATACCTCACTTGTGGGGGTAGGCCTAGTGCCCACGACAAGAAATGCCCCAAAAAACAACATGGACACATCACATTTTGACAAAGAAAACAGAGCTGTTTTTTGCCAAGTGCCTAGCTGTGGATTTTGGCCTCTAGCTCAGCAGGCACCTAGGGAAACCTAGCAAACCTGCACAGTTTTGAAAACTAGACACCTAGGGGAATCCAAGATGGGGTGACTTGTGGGGCTCTGATCAGGTTCTGTTACCCAGAATCCTTTGCAAACCTCAGAATGTGGCCAAATAAACACCTTTTCCTCACATTTCGGTGACAGAAAGTTCTGGAATCTGAGAGGAGGCACGAATTTCCTTCCATCCAGCGTTTCCCCAAGTCTGCCGATAAAAATGATACCTCACTTGTAGGGGTAGGCCTAGTGTCCCCGACAGGAAATGCCCCAAAACACAACATGGACACATCACATTTTGACAAAGAAAACAGAGCTGTTTTTTGCAGAGTGCCTAGCTGTGGATTTTGGCCTCTAGCTAAGCAGGCACCTAGGGAAACCTAGCAAACCTGCACAGTTTTGAAAACTAGACACCTAAGAGAATCCAACATGGGGTGACTTGTGGGGCTCTGATCAGGTTCTGGTACCCAGAATCCTTTGCAAACCTCAAAATGTGGCCAAAAAAACACCTTTTCCTCACATTTTGGTGACAGAACGTTATGGAATCTGAGAGGAGCCACAAATTCCCTTCCACCCAGCGTGCCCCCCTCGTCTCCCGATAAAAATGATACCTCACTTGTGGGGTAGGCCTAGTGCCCACGACAAGAAATGCCCCAAAACACAACATGGACACATCACATTTTGACAAAGAAAACAGAGCTGTTTTTTGCCAAGTGCCTAGCTGTGGATTTTGGCCTCTAGCTCAGCAGGCACCTAGGGAAACCTAGAAAACCTGCACAGTTTTGAAAACTAGACACCTGGGGGAGTCCAAGATGGGGTGACTTGTGGGGCTCTGATCAGGTTCTGTTACCCAGAATCCTTTGCAAACCTCAGAATGTGGCCAAATAAACACCTTTTCCTCACATTTCGGTGACAGAAAGTTCTGGAATCTGAGAGGAGCCACAAATTTCCTTCCACCCAGCGTTTCCCCAAGTCTCCCGATAAAAATGATACCTCACTTGTAGATGTAGGCCTAGTGCCCCCGACAGGAAATGCCCCAAAACACAACATGGACACATCACATTTTGACAAAGAAAACAGAGCTGTTTTTTGCAGAGTGCCTAGCTGTGGATTTTGGCCTCTAGCTCAGCGGGCACCTAGGGAAACCGAGCAAACCTGCACAGTTTTGTAAACTAGACACCTAAGGGAATCCAACATGGGGTGACTTGTGGGGCTCTGATCAGGTTCTGTTACCCAGAATCCTTTGCAAACCTCAAAATGTGGCCAAAAAAACACTTTTTCCTCACATTTTGGGGACAGAAAGTTCTGGAATCTGAGAGGAGCCAGAAAATTCCCTTCCACGCAGCGTTCTACCCTCGTCTCCCGATAAAAATGATACCTCACTTGTGGGGGTAGGCCTAGTGCCCACGACAAGAAATGCCCCAAAACACAACATGGACACATCACATTTTGACAAAGAAAACAGAGCTGTTTTTTGCCAAGTGCCTAGCTGTGGATTTTAGCCTCTAGCTCAGCAGGCACCTAGGGAAACCTAGCAAACCTGCACAGTTTTGAAAACTAGACACCTAGGGGAATCCAAGATGGGGTGACTTGTGGGGCTCCGATCAGGTTCTGTTACCCAGAATCCTTTGCAAACCTCAAAATGTGGCCAAAAAAACACTTTTTCCTCACATTTCGGTGACAGAAAGTTCTGGAATCTGAGAGGAGCCACGAATTTCCTTCCACCCAGCGTTTCCCCAAGTTTCCCGATAAAAATGATACCTCACTTGTAGGGGTAGGCCTAGTGCCCACAACAGGAAATGCCCCAAAATACAATATGGACACTTCACATTTTGACAAAGAAAACAGAGCTGTTTTTTGCAAAGTGCCTAGCTGTGGATTTTGGCCTCTAGCTCAGCAGGCACCTACGGAAACCTAGCAAACCTGCACAGTTTTGAAAACTAGACACCTAAGGGAATCCAACATGTGGTGACTTGTGGGGCTCTGATCAGGTTCTGTTACCCAGAATCCTTTGCAAACCTCAAAATGTGGCCAAAAAAACACTTTTTCCTCACATTTTGGGGACAGAAAGTTCTGGAATCTGAGAGGAGCCACAAATTCCCTTCCACGCAGCGTTCCCCCCTCATCTCCCGATAAAAATGATATCTCACTGGTGGGGGTAGGCCTAGTGTCCACGACAGGAAATGCCCCAAAACACAACATGGACACATCATATTTTGACAAAGAAAACAGAGCTGTTTTTTGCAGAGTGCCTAGCTGTGGATTTTGGCCTCTAGCTCAGCAGGCACCTACGGAAACCTAGCAAACCCTCACAGTTTTGAAAACTAGACACCTAAGGGAATCCAACATGGGGTGACTTGTGGGGCTCTGATCAGGTTCTGTTACCCAGAATCCTTTGCAAACCTAGCAAACCTGCACAGTTTTGAAAACTAGACACCAAGGGGAATCCAAGATGGGGTGACTTGTGGGGCTCTGATTAGGTTCGGTTACCCAGAATCCTTTGCAAACCTCAAAATGTGGCCAAAAAAACACCTTTTCCTCATATTTTGGTGACAGAAAGTTCTGGAATCTGAGAGGAGTCACAAATTTCCTTCCACCCAGCGTTTCCCCAAGTCTCCCGATAAAAATGATACCTCACTTCTAGGGGTAGGCCTACTGCCCGCAACAGGAAATGCCCCAAAACACAACATGGACAAATCACATTTTGACAAAGAAAACAGATCTGTTTTTTGCAGAGTGCCTAGCTCTGGATTTTGGCCTCTAGCTCAGCAGGCACCTAGGGAAACCTAGCAAACCTGCACAGTTTTGAAAACTAGACACCAAGGGGAATCCAAGATGGAGTGACTTGTGGGCCTCTGATCAGGTTCTGTTACCCAGAATCCTTTGCAAACCTCAAAATGTGGCCAAAAAAACACCTTTTCCTCACATTTTGGTGACAGAACGTTCTGGAATCTGAGAGGAGCCACAAATTCCCTTCCACCCAGCGTTCCCCCCTCGTCTCCCGATAAAAATGATACCTCACTTGTGGGGGTAGGCCTAGTGCCCACGACAAGAAATGCCCCAAAACACAACATGGACACATCACATTTTGACAAAGAAAACAGAGCTGTTTTTTGCCAAGTGCCTAGCTGTGGATTTTTGCCTCTAGCTCAGCAGGCACCTAGGGAAACCTAGCAAACCTGCACAGTTTTGAAAACTAGACACCTAGGAGAATCCAAGATGGGGTGACTTGTAGGGCTCTGATCAGGTTCTGTTACCCAGAATCCTTTGCAAACCTCAAAATGTGGCCAAAAAAACACTTTTTCCTCACATTTCGGTGACAGAAAGTTCTGGAATATGAGAGGAGCCACGAATTTCCTTCCACCCAGCGTTTCCCCAAGTTTCCCGATAAAAATGATACCTCACTTGTAGGGGTAGGCCTAGTGCCCACGTCAGGAAATGCCCCAAAACACAACATGGACACATCACATTTTGACAAAGAAAACAGAGCTGTTTTTTGCAAAGTGCCTAGCTGTGGATTTTTGCCTCTAGCTCAGCAGGCACCTAGGGAAACCTAGCAAACCTGCACAGTTTTGAAAACTAGACACCTAGGGGAATCCAAGATGGGGTGACTTGTGGGGCTCTGATCAGGTTCTGTTACCCAGAATCCTTTGCAAACCTCAAAATGTGGCCAAAAAAACACTTTTTCCTCACATTTCGGTGACAGAAAGTTCTGGAATATGAGAGGAGCCACGAATTTCCTTCCACCCAGCGTTTCCCCAAGTTTCCTGATAAAAATGATACCTCACTTGTAGGGGTAGGCCTAGTGCCCACGTCAGGAAATGCCCCAAAACACAACATGGACACATCACATTTTGACAAAGAAAACAGAGTTGTTTTTTGCAAAGTGCCTAGCTGTGGATTTTGGCCTCTAGCTCAGCAGGCACCTAGGGAAACCTAGCAAACCTGCACAGTTTTGAAAACTAGACACCTAAGGGAATCCAACATGGGGTGACTTGTGGGGCTCTGATCAGGTTCTGTTACCCAGAATCCTTTGCAAACCTCAAAATGTGGCCAAAAAAACACTTTTTCCTCACATTTTGGTGACAGAAAGTTCTGGAATCTGAGAGGAGCCACAAATTCCCTTCCACGCAGCGTTCCCATCTCATCTCCCGATAAAAATGATACCTCACTTGTGGGGGTAGGCCTAGTGCCCACGTCAGGAAATGCCCCAAAACACAACATGGACACATCACATTTTGACAAAGAAAACAGAGCTGTTTTTTGCAAAGTGCCTAGCTGTGGATTTTGGCCTCTAGCTCAGCAGGCACCTACGGAAACCTAGCAAACCTGCACAGTTTTGAAAACTAGACACCTAAGGGAATCCAACATGTGGTGACTTGTGGGGCTCTGATCAGGTTCTGTTACCCAGAATCCTTTGCAAACCTCAAAATGTGGCCAAAAAAACACTTTTTCCTCACATTTTGGTGACAGAAAGTTCTGGAATCTGAGAGGAGCCACAAATTCCCTTCCACGCAGCGTTCCCCCCTCATCTCCCGATAAAAATGATATCTCACTGGTGGGGGTAGGCCTAGTGTCCACGACAGGAAATGCCCCAAAACACAACATGGACACATCATATTTTGACAAAGAAAACAGAGCTGTTTTTTGCAGAGTGCCTAGCTGTGGATTTTGGCCTCTAGCTCAGCAGGCACCTACGGAAACCTAGCAAACCTGCACAGTTTTGAAAACTAGACACCTAAGGGAATCCAACATGGGGTGACTTGTGGGGCTCTGATCAGGTTCTGTTACCCAGAATCCTTTGCAAACCTCAAAATGTGGCCAAAAAAACACTTTTTCCTCACATTTTGGTGACAGAAAGTTCTGTAATCTGAGAGGAGCCACAAATTCCCTTCCATCCAGCCTTCCCCCAAGTCTCCCGATAAAAATGATACCTCACTTGTGGGGGTAGGCCTAGTGTCCACAACAGGAAATGCCCCAAAACACAACATGGACACATCACATTTTGACAAAGAAAACAGAGCTGTTTTTTGCCAAGTGCCTAGCTGTGGATTTTGGCCTCTAGCTCAGCAGGCACCTAGGGAAACCTAGCAAACCTGCACAGTTTTGAAAACTAGACACCAAGGGGAATCCAAGATGGGGTGACTTGTAGGGCTCTGATTAGGTTCGGTTACCCAGAATCCTTTGCAAACCTCAAAATGTGGCCAAAAAAACACCTTTTCCTCACATTTTGGTGACAGAAAGTTCTGGAATCTGAGAGGAGTCACAAATTTCCTTCCACCCAGCGTTTCCCCAAGTCTCCCGATAAAAATGATACCTCACTTCTAGGGGTAGGCCTACTGCCCGCAACAGGAAATGCCCCAAAACACAACATGGACAAATCACATTTTGACAAAGAAAACAGAGCTGTTTTTTGCAGAGTGCCTAGCTCTGGATTTTGGCCTCTAGCTCAGCAGGCACCTAGGGAAACCTAGCAAACCTGCACAGTTTTGAAAACTAGACACCAAGGGGAATCCAAGATGGAGTGACTTGTGGGCCTCTGATCAGGTTCTGTTACCCAGAATCCTTTGCAAACCTCAAAATGTGGCCAAAAAAACACTTTTTCCTCACATTTCGGTGACAGAAAGTTCTGGAATATGAGAGGAGCCACGAATTTCCTTCCACCCAGCGTTTCCCCAAGTTTCCCGATAAAAATGATACCTCACTTGTAGGGGTAGGCCTAGTGCCCACGTCAGGAAATGCCCCAAAACACAACATGGACACATCACATTTTGACAAAGAAAACAGAGCTGTTTTTTGCAAAGTGCCTAGCTGTGGATTTTTGCCTCTAGCTCAGCAGGCACCTAGGGAAACCTAGCAAACCTGCACAGTTTTGAAAACTAGACACCTAGGGGAATCCAAGATGGGGTGACTTGTGGGGCTCTGATCAGGTTCTGTTACCCAGAATCCTTTGCAAACCTCAAAATGTGGCCAAAAAAACACTTTTTCCTCACATTTCGGTGACAGAAAGTTCTGGAATATGAGAGGAGCCACGAATTTCCTTCCACCCAGCGTTTCCCCAAGTTTCCCGATAAAAATGATACCTCACTTGTAGGGGTAGGCCTAGTGCCCACGTCAGGAAATGCCCCAAAACACAACATGGACACATCACATTTTGACAAAGAAAACAGAGTTGTTTTTTGCAAAGTGCCTTGCTGTGGATTTTGGCCTCTAGCTCAGCAGGCACCTAGGGAAACCTAGCAAACCTGCACAGTTTTGAAAACTAGACACCTAAGGGAATCCAACATGGGGTGACTTGTGGGGCTCTGATCAGGTTCTGTTACCCAGAATCCTTTGCAAACCTCAAAATGTGGCCAAAAAAACACTTTTTCCTCACATTTTGGTGACAGAAAGTTCTGGAATCTGAGAGGAGCCACAAATTCCCTTCCACGCAGCGTTCCCATCTCATCTCCCGATAAAAATGATACCTCACTTGTGGGGGTAGGCCTAGTGCCCACGACAAGAAATGCCCCAAAAAACAACATGGACACATCACATTTTGACAAAGAAAACAGAGCTGTTTTTTGCCAAGTGCCTAGCTGTGGATTTTGGCCTCTAGCTAAGCAGGCACCTAGGGAAACCTAGCAAACCTGCACAGTTTTGAAAACTAGACACCTAAGAGAATCCAACATGGGGTGACTTGTGGGGCTCTGATCAGGTTCTGGTACCCAGAATCCTTTGCAAACCTCAAAATGTGGACAAAAAAACACCTTTTCCTCACATTTTGGTGACAGAACGTTATGGAATCTGAGAGGAGCCACAAATTCCCTTCCACCCAGCGTGCCCCCCTCGTCTCCCGATAAAAATGATACCTCACTTGTGGGGTAGGCCTAGTGCCCACGACAAGAAATGCCCCAAAACACAACATGGACACATCACATTTTGACAAAGAAAACAGAGCTGTTTTTTGCCAAGTGCCTAGCTGTGGATTTTGGCCTCTAGCTCAGCAGGCACCTAGGGAAACCTAGAAAACCTGCACAGTTTTGAAAACTAGACACCTAGGGGAATCCAAGATGGGGTGACTTGTGGGGCTCTGATCAGGTTCTGTTACCCAGAATCCTTTGCAAACCTCAGAATGTGGCCAAATAAAAACCTTTTCCTCACATTTCGGTGACAGAAAGTTCTGGAATCTGAGAGGAGCCACGAATTTCCTTCCACCCAGCGTTTCCCCAAGTCTCCCGATAAAAATGATACCTCACTTGTAGATGTAGGCCTAGTGCCCCCGACAGGAAATGCCCCAAAACACAACATGGACACATCACATTTTGACAAAGAAAACAGAGCTGTTTTTTGCAGAGTGCCTAGCTGTGCATTTTGACCTCTAGCTCAGCAGGCACCTAGGGAAACCTAGCAAACCTGCACAGTTTTGAAAACTAGACACCTAAGGGAATCCAACATGGGGTGACTTGTGGGGCTCTGATCAGATTCTGTTACCCAGAATCCTTTGCAAACCTCAAAATGTGGCCAAAAAAACACTTTTTCCTCACATTTTGGGGACAGAAAGTTCTGGAATCTGAGAGGAGCCAGAAAATTCCCTTCCACGCAGCGTTCCCCCCTTGTCTCCCGATAAAAATGATACCTCACTTGTGGGGGTAGGCCTAGTGCCCACAACAAGAAATGCCCCAAAACACAACATGGACACATCACATTTTGACAAAGAAAACAGAGCTGTTTTTTGCCAAGTGCCTAGCTGTGGATTTTGGCCTCTAGCTCAGCAGGCACCTAGGGAAACCTAGCAAACCTGCACAGTTTTGAAAACTAGACAGCTAGGGGAATCCAAGGTGGGGTGACTTGTGGGGCTCCGGTCAGGTTCTGTTACCCAGAATCCTTTGCAAACCTCAGAATGTGGCCAAATAAACACCTTTTCCTCACATTTCGGTGACAGAAAGTTCTGGAATCTGAGAGGAGGCACGAATTTCCTTCTACCCAGCGTTTCCCCAAGTCTCCCGATAAAAATGATATCTCACTTGTAGGGGTAGGCCTACTGCCCGCGACAGGAAATGCCCCAAAACACAACATGGACAAATCACATTTTGACAAAGAAAACAGAGCTGTTTTTTGCAGAGTTCCTAGCTCTGGATTTTGGCCTCTAGCTCAGCAGGCACCTAGGGAAACCTAGAAAACCTGCACAGTTTTGAAAACTAGACACCTAAGGGAATCCAACATGGGGTGACTTGTGGGCCTCTGATCAGGTTCTGTTACCGAGAATCCTTTGCAAACCTCAAAATGTGGCCAAAAAAACACCTTTTCCTCACATTTTGGTGACAGAACGTTCTGGAATCTGAGAGGAGCCACAAATTCCCTTCCACCCAGCGTTCCCCCCTCGTCTCGCGATAAAAATGATACCTCACTTGTGGGGGTAGGCCTAGTGCCCACGACAAGAAATGCCCCAAAAAACAACATGGACACATCACATTTTGACAAAGAAAACAGAGCTGTTTTTTGCCAAGTGCCTAGCTGTGGATCTTAGCCTCTAGCTCAGCAGGCATCTAGGGAAACCTAGCAAACCTGCACAGTTTTGAAAATTAGACACCTAGGGGAATCCAAGATTGGGTGACTTGTGGGGCTCTGATCAGGTTCTGTTACCCAGAATCCTTTGCAAACCTCAAAATGTGGCCAAAAAAACACTTTTTCCTCACATTTCGGTGACAGAAAGTTCTGGAATCTGAGAGGAGCCACGAATTTCCTTCCACACAGCGTTTCCCCAAGTTTCCCGATAAAAATGATACCTCACTTGTAGGGGTAGGCCTAGTGCCCACGACAGGAAATGCCCCAAAACACAACATGGACACATCACATTTAGACAAAGAAAACAGAGTTGTTTTTTGCAAAGTGCCTAGCTGTGGATTTTGGCGTCTAGCTCAGCAGGCACCTAGGGAAACCTAGCAAACCTGCACAGTTTTGAAAACTAGACACCTAAGGAAATACAACATGGTGTGACTTGTGGGGCTCTGATCAGGTTCTGGTACCCAGAATCCTTTGCAAAACTCAAAATGTGGCCAAAAAAACACTTTTTCCTCACATTTTGGTGACAGAAAGTTCTGGAATCTGAGAGGAGCCACAAATTCCCTTCCATCCAGGGTTCCCCCAAGTCTCCTGATCAAAATCATACCTCACTTGTGGGGGTAGGCCTAGTGCCCACGACAGGAAATGCCCCAAAACACAACATGGACACATCACATTTAGACAAAGAAAACAGAGTTGTTTTTTGCAAAGTGCCTAGCTGTGGGTTTTGGCATCTAGCTCAGCAGGCAACTAGGGAAACCTAGAAAACCTGCACAGTTTTGAAAACTAGACACGTAGGGGAATCCAAGATGGGGTGACTTGTGGGGCTCTGATCAGGTTCTGTTACCCAGAATCCTTTGCAAACCTCAAAATGTGGCCAAAAAAACACTTTTTCTTCACATTTTGGTGACAGAAAGTTCTGGAATCTGAGAGGAGGACAAATTCCCTTCCACGCAGCGTTCCCCCCTCATCTCCCGATAAAAATGATACCTCTCTTGTGCTTGTAGGCCTAGTGCCCACGAAAAGAAATGCCCCAAAACACAACATGGACACATCACATTTTGACAAAGAAAACAGAGCTGATTTTTGCCAAGTGCCTAGCTGTGGATTTTGGCCTCTAGCTCAGCAGGCACCTAGGGAAACCTAGCAAACCTGCACAGTTTTGAAAACTAGACACCTAGGGGAATCCAAGATGGGGTGACTTGTGGGGCTCTGATCAGGTTCTGTTACCCAGAATCCTTTGCAAACCTCAGAATGTGGTCAAATAAACACCTTTTCCTCACATTTCGGTGACAGAAAGTTCTGGAATCTGAGAGGTGGCACGAATTTCCTTCCATCCAGCGTTTCCCCAAGTCTCCCGATAAAAATTATACCTCACTTGTAGGGGTAGGCCTAGTGTCCCCGACAGGAAATGCCCCAAAACACAACATGGACACATCACATTTTGACAAAGAAAACAGAGCTGTTTTTTGCAAAGTGCCTAGCTGTGGATTTTGGCCTCTAGCTCAGCAGGCACCTAGGGAAACCTAGCAAACCTGCACAGTTTTGAAAACTAGACACCTAGGGGAATCCAAGATGGGGTGACTTGTGGGGCTCTGATCAGGTTCTGTTACCCAGAATCCTTTGCAAACCTCAAAATGTGGCCAAAAAAACACTTTTTCCTCACATTTTGGTGACAGAAAGTTCTGGAATCTGAGAGGAGCCACGAATTTCCTTCCACGCAGCGTTCCCCCCTCATCTCCCGATAAAAATGATACCTCACTTGTGGGGGTAGGCCTAGTGCCCACGACAAGAAATGCCCCAAAACACATGGACACATCACATTTTGACAAAGAAAACAGAGCTGTTTTTTGCCAAGTGCCTAGCTGTGGATTTTGGCCTCTAGCTCAGCAGGCACCTAGGGAAACCTAGCAAACCTGCACAGTTTTGAAAACTAGACACCTAGGGGAATCCAAGATGGGGTGACTTGTGGGGCTCTGATCAGGTTCTGTTACCCAGAATCCTTTGCAAACCTCAGAATGTGGCCAAATAAACACCTTTTCCTCACATTTCGGTGACAGAAAGTTCTGGAATCTGAGAGGAGGCACGAATTTCCTTCCATCCAGCGTTTCCCCAAGTCTCCCGATAAAAATGATACCTCACTTGTAGGGGTAGGCCTAGTGTCCCCGACAGGAAATGTCCCAAAACACAACATGGACACATCACATTTTGACAAAGAAAACACAGCTGTTTTTTGCCAAGTGCCTAGCTGTGGATTTTGGCCTCTAGCTCAGCAGGCACCTAGGGAAACCTAGCAAACCTGCACAGTTTTGAAAAGTAGACAGCTAGGGGAATCCAAGATGGGGTGACTTGTGGGGCTCCGATCAGGTTCTGTTACCCAGAATCCTTTGCAAACCTCAGAATGTGGCCAAATAAACACCTTTTCCTCACATTTCGTTGACAGAAAGTTCTGGAATCTGAGAGGAGGCACGAATTTCCTTCCACCCAGCGTTTCCCCAAGTCTCCCGATAAAAATGATACCTCACTTGTAGGGGTAGGCCTAGTGCCCCCGACAGGAAATGCCCCAAAACACAACATGGACACATCACATTTTGACAAAGAAAACAGAGCTGTTTTTTGCAGAGTGCCTAGCTGTGGATTTTGGCCTCTAGCTCAGCAGGCACCTAGGGAAACCTAGCAAACCTGCACAGTTTTGAAAACTAGACACCTAAGGGAATCCAACATGGGGTGACTTGTGGGGCTCTGATCAGGTTCTGTTACCCAGAATCCTTTGCAAACCTCAAAATGTGGCCAAAAAAACACTTTTTCCTCACATTTTGGGGACAGAAAGTTCTGGAATCTGAGAGGAGCCAGAAAATTCCCTTCCACGCAGCGTTCCCCCCTCGTCTCCCGATAAAAATGATATCTCACTTGTCGGGGTAGGCCTTTTGTCCACGACAGGAAATGCCCCAAAACACAACATGGACACATCATATTTTGACAAAGAAAACAGTGCTGTTTTTTGCGAAGTGCCTAGCTGTGGATTTTGGCCTCTAGCTCAGCAGGCACCTAGGGAAACCTAGCAAACCTGAACAGTTTTGAATACTAGACAACTAGGGGAATCCAAGATGGGGTGACTTGTGGGGCTCTGATCAGGTTCTGTTACCCAGAATCCTTTGCAAACCTCAGAATGTGACCAAATAAACACCTTTTCCTCACATTTCGGTGACAGAAAGTTCTGGAATCTGAGAGGAGCCACGAATTTCCTTCCACCCAGCGTTTCCCCAAGTCTCCTGATAAAAACGATACCTCACTTGTAGGGGTAGGCCTAGTGCCCCCGACAGGAAATGCCCCAAAACACAACATGGACACATCACATTTTGACAAAGAAAACAGAGCTGTTTTTTGCAGAGTGCCTAGCTGTGGATTTTGGCCTCTAGCTCAGCAGGCACCTAGGGAAACCTAGCAAACCTGCACAGTTTTGAAAACTAGACACCTAAGGGAATCCAACATGGGGTGACTTGTGGGGCTCTGATCAGGTTCTGTTACCCAGAATCCTTTGCAAACCTCAAAATGTGGCCAAAAAAACACTTTTTCCTCACATTTTGGGGACAGAAAGTTCTGGAATCTGAGAGGAGCCAGAAAATTCCCTTCCACGCAGCGTTCCCCCCTCGTCTCCCGATAAAAATGATACCTCACTTGTGGGGGTAGGCCTAGTGCCCACGACAAGAAATGCCCCAAAACACAACATGGACACATCGCATTTTGACAAAGAAAACAGAGCTATTTTTTGCCAAGTACCTAGCTGTGGATTTTAGCCTCTAGCTCAGCAGGCACCTAGGGAAACCTAGCAAACCTGCACAGTTTTGAAAACTAGACACCTAGGGGAATCCAAGATGGGGTGACTTGTGGGGCTCTAATCAGGTTCTGTTACCCAGAATTTCCTTCCATCCAGCGTTTCCCCAAGTCTCCCGATAAAAATTATACCTCATTTGTAGGGGTAGGCCTAGTGCCCACGACAGGAAATGCCCCAAAACACAACATGGACACATCACATTTTGACAAAAAAAACAGAGCTGTTTTTTGCAAAGCGCCTAGCTGTGGATTTTGGCGTCTAGCTCAGCAGGCACCTAGGGAAACCTAGCAAACCTGCACAGTTTTGAAAACTAGACACCTAAGGAAATACAACATGGTGTGACTTGTGGGGCTCTGATCAGGTTCTGGTACCCAGAATCCTTTGCAAAACTCAAAATGTGGCTAAAAAAACACTTTTTCCTCACATTTTGGTGACAGAAAGTTCTGGAATCTGAGAGGAGCCACAAATTCCCTTCCACCCAGGGTTCCCCCAAGTCTCCTGATCAAAATCATACCTCACTTGTGGGGGTAGGCCTAGTGCCCACGACAGGAAATGCCCCAAAACACAACATGGACACATCACATTTAGACAAAGAAAACAGAGTTGTTTTTTGCAAAGTGCCTAGCTGTGGGTTTTGGCATCTAGCTCAGCAGGCAACTAGGGAAACCTAGCAAACCTGCACAGTTTTGAAAACTAGACACGTAGGGGAATCCAAGATGGGGTGACTTGTGGGGCTCTGATCAGGTTCTGTTACCCAGAATCCTTTGCAAACCTCAAAATGTGGCCAAAAAAACACTTTTTCCTCACATTTTGGTGACAGAAAGTTCTGGAATCTGAGAGGAGGACAAATTCCCTTCCACGCAGCGTTCCCCCCTCATCTCCCGATAAAAATGATACCTCACTTGTGGGGGTAGGCCTAGTGCCCACGACAAGAAATGCCCCAAAACACAACATGGACACATCACATTTTGACAAAGAAAACAGAGCTGTTTTTTGCCAAGTGCCTAGCTGTGGATTTTGGCCTCTAGCTCAGCAGGCACCTAGGGAAACCTAGCAAACCTGCACAGTTTTGAAAACTAGACACCTAGGGGAATCCAAGATGGGGTGACTTGTGGGGCTCTGATCAGGTTCTGGTACCCAGAATCCTTTGCAAACCTCAAAATGTGGTCAAATAAACACCTTATCCTCACATTTCGGTGACAGAAAGTTCTGGAATCTGAGAGGAGGCACGAATTTCCTTCCATCCAGCGTTTCCCCAAGTCTCCCGATAAAAATTATACCTCACTTGTAGGGGTAGGCCTAGTGTCCCCGACAGGAAATGCCCCAAAACACAACATGGACACATCACATTTTGACAAAGAAAACAGAGCTGTTTTTTGCAGAGTGCCTAGCTGTGGATTTTGGCCTCTAGCTCAGCAGGCACCTAGGGAAACCTAGCAAACCTGCACAGTTTTGAAAACTAGACACCTAAGAGAATCCAACATGGGGTGACTTGTGGGGCTCTGATCAGGTTCTGGTACCCAGAATCCTTTGCAAACCTCAAAATGTGGCCAAAAAAACACCTTTTCCTCACATTTTGGTGACAGAACGTTCTGGAATCTGAGAGGAGCCACAAATTCCCTTCCACCCAGCGTTCCCCCCTCGTCTCCCGATAAAAATGATACCTCACTTGTGGGGTAGGCCTAGTGCCCACGACAAGAAATGCCCCAAAACACAACATGGACACATCACATTTTGACAAAGAAAACAGAGCTGTTTTTTGCCAAGTGCCTAGCTGTGGATTTTGGCCTCTAGCTCAGCAGGCACCTAGGGAAACCTAGCAAACCTGCACATATTTGAAAACTAGACACCTAGGGGAATCCAAGATGGGGTGACTTTTGGGGCTCTGATCAGGTTCTGTTACCCAGAATTCTTTGCAAACCTCAGAATGTGGCCAAATAAACACCTTTTCCTCATATTTCGGTGACAGAAAGTTCTGGAATCTGAGAGGAGCCACGAATTTCCTTCCACCCAGCGTTTCCCCAAGTCTCCCGATAAAAATTATACCTCACTTGTAGGGGTAGGCCTAGTGCCCACGACAGAAAATGCCCCAAAACACAACATGGACACATCACATTTTGACAAAAAAAACAGAGCTGTTTTTTGCAAAGTGCCTAGCTGTGGATTTTGGCGTCTAGCTCAGCAGGCACCTAGGGAAACCTAGCAAACCTGCACAGTTTTGAAAACTAGACACCTAAGGAAATACAACATGGTGTGACTTGTGGGGCTCTGATCAGGTTCTGGTACCCAGAATCCTTTGCAAAACTCAAAATGTGGCCAAAAAAACACTTTTTCCTCACATTTTGGTGACAGAAAGTTCTGGAATCTGAGAGGAGCCACAAATTCCCTTCCACCCAGGGTTCCCCCAAGTCTCCTGATCAAAATCATAACTCACTTGTGGGGGTAGGCCTAGTGCCCACGACAGGAAATGCCCCAAAACACAACATGGACACATCACATTTAGACAAAGAAAACAGAGTTGTTTTTTGCAAAGTGCCTAGCTGTGGGTTTTGGCATCTAGCTCAGCAGGCAACTAGGGAAACCTAGCAAACCTGCACAGTTTTGAAAACTAGACACGTAGGGGAATCCAAGATGGGGTGACTTGTGGGGCTCTGATCAGGTTCTGTTACCCAGAATCCTTTGCAAACCTCAAAATGTGGCCAAAAAAACACTTTTTCCTCACATTTTGGTGACAGAAAGTTCTGGAATCTGAGAGGAGGACAAATTCCCTTCCACGCAGCGTTCCCCCCTCATCTCCCGATAAAAATGATACCTCACTTGTGGGGGTAGGCCTAGTGCCCACGACAAGAAATGCCCCAAAACACAACATGGACACATCACATTTTGACAAAGAAAACAGAGCTGTTTTTTGCCAAGTGCCTAGCTGTGGATTTTGGCCTCTAGCTCAGCAGGCACCTAGGGAAACCTAGCAAACCTGCACAGTTTTGAAAACTAGACACCTAGGGGAATCCAAGATGGGGTGACTTGTGGGGCTCTGATCAGGTTCTGTTACCCAGAATCCTTTGCAAACCTCAGAATGTGGTCAAATAAACACCTTTTCCTCATATTTCGGTGACAGAAAGTTCTGGAATCTGAGAGGAGGCACGAATTTCCTTCCATCCAGCGTTTCCCCAAGTCTCCCGATAAAAATTATACCTCACTTGTAGGGGTAGGCCTAGTGTCCCCGACAGGAAATGCCCCAAAACACAACATGGACACATCACATTTTGACAAAGAAAACAGAGCTGTTTTTTGCAGAGTGCCTAGCTGTGGATTTTGGCCTCTAGCTCAGCAGGCACCTAGGGAAACCTAGCAAACCTGCACAGTTTTGAAAACTAGACACCTAAGAGAATCCAACATGGGGTGACTTGTGGGGCTCTGATCAGGTTCTGGTACCCAGAATCCTTTGCAAACCTCAAAATGTGGCCAAAAAAACACCTTTTCCTCACATTTTGGTGACAGAACGTTCTGGAATCTGAGAGGAGCCACAAATTCCCTTCCACCCAGCGTTCCCCCCTCGTCTCCCGATAAAAATGATACCTCACTTGTGGGGTAGGCCTAGTGCCCACGACAAGAAATGCCCCAAAACACAACATGGACACATCACATTTTGACAAAGAAAACAGAGCTGTTTTTTGCCAAGTGCCTAGCTGTGGATTTTGGCCTCTAGCTCAGCAGGCACCTAGGGAAACCTAGCAAACCTGCACATATTTGAAAACTAGACACCTAGGGGAATCCAAGATGGGGTGACTTTTGGGGCTCTGATCAGGTTCTGTTACCCAGAATCCTTTGCAAACCTCAGAATGTGGCCAAATAAACACCTTTTCCTCATATTTCGGTGACAGAAAGTTCTGGAATCTGAGAGGAGCCACGAATTTCCTTCCACCCAGCGTTTCCCCAAGTCTCCCGATAAAAATGATACCTCACTTGTAGGGGTAGGCCTAGTGCCCCCGATAGGAAATGCCCCAAAACACAACATGGACACATCACATTTTGACAAAGAAAACAGAGCTGTTTTTTGCAGAGTGCCTAGCTGTGGATTTTGGCCTCTAGCTCAGCAGGCACCTAGGGAAACCTAGCAAACCTGCACAGTTTTGAAAACTAGACAACTAGGGGAATCCAAGATGGGGTGACTTGTGGGGCTCTGATCAGGTTCTGTTACCCAGAATCCTTTGCAAACCTCAGAATGTGGCCAAATAAACACCTTTTCCTCACATTTCGGTGACAGAAAGTTCTGGAATCTGAGAGGAGGCACGAATTTCGTTCTATCCAGCGTTTCCCCAAGTCTCCCGATAAAAATTATACCTCACTTGTAGGGGTAGGCCTAGTGTCCCCGACAGGAAATGTCCAAAACACAACATGGACACATCACATTTTGACAAAGAAAACAGAGCTGTTTTTTGCAGAGTGCCTAGCTGTGGATTTTGGCCTCTAGCTCAGCAGGCACCTAGGGAAACCTAGCAAACCTGCACAGTTTTGAAAACTAGACACCTAAGAGAATCCAACATGGGGTGACTTGTGGGGCTCTGATCAGGTTCTGGTACCCAGAATCCTTTGCAAACCTCAAAATGTGGCCAAAAAAACACCTTTTCCTCACATTTTGGTGACAGAACGTTCTGGAATCTGAGAGGAGCCACAAATTCCCTTCCACCCAGCGTTCCCCCCTCGTCTCCCGATAAAAATGATACCTCACTTGTGGGGTAGGCCTAGTGCCCACGACAAGAAATGCCCCAAAACACAACATGGACACATCACATTTTGACAAAGAAAACAGAGCTGTTTTTTGCCAAGTGCCTAGCTGTGGATTTTGGCCTCTAGCTCAGCAGGCACCTAGGGAAAACCTAGCAAACCTGCACAGTTTTGAAAACTAGACACCTAGGGGAATCCAATATGGGGTGACTTTTGGGGCTCTGATCAGGTTCTGTTACCCATAATCCTTTGCAAACCTCAGAATGTGGCCAAATAAACACCTTTTCTTCTCATTTCGGTGACAGAAAGTTCTGGAATCTGAGAGGAGCCACGAATTTCCTTCCACCCAGCGTTTCCCCAAGTCTCCCGATAAAAATGATACCTCACTTGTAGGGGTAGGCCTAGTGCCCCCGACAGGAAATGCCCCAAAACACAACATGGACGCATCACATTTTGACAAAGAAAACAGAGCTGTTTTTTGCAGAGTGCCTAGCTGTGGATTTTGGCCTCTAGCTCAGCAGGCACCTAGGGAAACCTAGCAAACCTGCACAGTTTTGAAAACTAGACACCTAAGGGAATCCAACATGGGGTGACTTGTGGGGCTCTGATCAGGTTCTGGTACCCAGAATCCTTTGCAAACCTCAAAATGTGGCCAAAAAAACACTTTTTCCTCACATTTTGGTAACAGAAAGTTCTGGAATCTGAGAGGAGCCACGAATTCCCTTCCACCAAGCGTTCCCCCAAGTCTCCTGATAAAAATGATACCTCACTTGTGGGGGTAAGCCTAGTGCCCACGACAGGAAATGCCCCAAAACACAACATGGACACATCACATTTTGACAAAGAAAACAGAGCTGTTTTTTGCCAAGTGCCTAGCTGTGGATTTTGGCCTCTAGCTCAGCAGGCACCTAGGGAAACCTAGCAAACCTGCACAGTTTTGAAAACTAGACACCTAGGGGAATCCAAGATGGGGTGACTTTTGGGGCTCTGATCAGGTTCTGTTACCCAGAATCCTTTGCAAACCTCAGAATGTGGCCAAATAAACACCTTTTCCTCATATTTCGGTGACAGAAAGTTCTGGAATCTGAGAGGAGCCACGAATTTCCTTCCACCCAGCGTTTCCCCAAGTCTCCCGATAAAAATGATACCTCACTTGTAGGGGTAGGCCTAGTGCCCCCGATAGGAAATGCCCCAAAACACAACATGGACACATCACATTTTGACAAAGAAAACAGAGCTGTTTTTTGCAGAGTGCCTAGCTGTGGATTTTGGCCTCTAGCTCAGCAGGCACCTAGGGAAACCTAGCAAACCTGCACAGTTTTGAAAACTAGACAACTAGGGGAATCCAAGATGGGGTGACTTGTGGGGCTCTGATCAGGTTCTGTTACCCAGAATCCTTTGCAAACCTCAGAATGTTGCCAAATAAACACCTTTTCCTCACATTTCGGTGACAGAAAGTTCTGGAATCTGAGAGGAGGCACGAATTTCGTTCTATCCAGCTTTTCCCCAAGTCTCCCGATAAAAATTATACCTCACTTGTAGGGGTAGGCCTAGTGTCCCCGACAGGAAATGTCCCAAAACACAACATGGACACATCACATTTTGACAAAGAAAACAGAGCTGTTTTTTGCAGAGTGCCTAGCTGTGGATTTTGGCCTCTAGCTCAGCAGGCACCTAGGGAAACCTAGCAAACCTGCACAGTTTTGAAAACTAGACACCTAAGAGAATCCAACATGGGGTGACTTGTGGGGCTCTGATCAGGTTCTGGTACCCAGAATCCTTTGCAAACCTCAAAATGTGGCCAAAAAAACACCTTTTCCTCACATTTTGGTGACAGAACGTTCTGGAATCTGAGAGGAGCCACAAATTCCCTTCCACCCAGCGTTCCCCCCTCGTCTCCCGATAAAAATGATACCTCACTTGTGGGGTAGGCCTAGTGCCCACGACAAGAAATGCCCCAAAACACAACATGGACACATCACATTTTGACAAAGAAAACAGAGCTGTTTTTTGCCAAGTGCCTAGCTGTGGATTTTGGCCTCTAGCTCAGCAGGCACCTAGGGAAAACCTAGCAAACCTGCACAGTTTTGAAAACTAGATACCTAGGGGAATCCAATATGGGGTGACTTTTGGGGCTCTGATCAGGTTCTGTTACCCATAATCCTTTGCAAACCTCAGAATGTGGCCAAATAAACACCTTTTCTTCACATTTCGGTGACAGAAAGTTCTGGAATCTGAGAGGAGCCACGAATTTCCTTCCACCCAGCGTTTCCCCAAGTCTCCCGATAAAAATGATACCTCACTTGTAGGGGTAGGCCTAGTGCCCCCGACAGGAAATGCCCCAAAACACAACATGGACACATCACATTTTGACAAAGAAAACAGAGCTGTTTTTTGCAGAGTGCCTAGCTGTGGATTTTGGCCTCTAGCTCAGCAGGCACCTAGGGAAACCTAGCAAACCTGCACAGTTTTAAAAACTAGACACCTAAGGGAATCCAACATGGGGTGACTTGTGGGGCTCTGATCAGGTTCTGGTACCCAGAATCCTTTGCAAACCTCAAAATGTGGCCAAAAAAACACTTTTTCCTCACATTTTGGTAACAGAAAGTTCTGGAATCTGAGAGGAGCCACGAATTCCCTTCCACCAAGCGTTCCCCCAAGTCTCCTGATAAAAATGATACCTCACTTGTGGGGGTAAGCCTAGTGCCCACGACAGGAAATGCCCCAAAACACATCATGGACACATCACATTTTGACAAAGAAAACAGAGCTGTTTTTTGCCAAGTGCCTAGCTGTGGATTTTGGCCTCTAGCTCAGCAGGCACCTAGGGAAACCTAGCAAACCTGCACAGTTTTGAAAACTAGACACCTAGGGGAATCCAAGATGGGGTGACTTTTGGGGCTCTGATCAGGTTCTGTTACCCAGAATCCTTTGCAAACCTCAGAATGTGGCCAAATAAACACCTTTTCCTCATATTTCGGTGACAGAAAGTTCTGGAATCTGAGAGGAGGCACGAATTTCGTTCTATCCAGCGTTTCCCCAAGTCTCCCGATAAAAATTATACCTCACTTGTAGGGGTAGGCCTAGTGTCCCCGACAGGAAATGTCCCAAAACACAACATGGACACATCACATTTTGACAAAGAAAACAGAGCTGTTTTTTGCAGAGTGCCTAGCTGTGGATTTTGGCCTCTAGCTCAGCAGGCACCTAGGGAAACCTAGCAAACCTGCACAGTTTTGAAAACTAGACACCTAAGAGAATCCAACATGGGGTGACTTGTGGGGCTCTGATCAGGTTCTGGTACCCAGAATCCTTTGAAAACCTCAAAATGTGGCCAAAAAAACACCTTTTCCTCACATTTTGGTGACAGAACGTTCTGGAATCTGAGAGGAGCCACAAATTCCCTTCCACCCAGCGTTCCCCCCTCGTCTCCCGATAAAAATGATACCTCACTTGTGGGGTAGGCCTAGTGCCCACGACAAGAAATGCCCCAAAACACAACATGGACACATCACATTTTGACAAAGAAAACAGAGCTGTTTTTTGCCAAGTGCCTAGCTGTGGATTTTGGACTCTAGCTCAGCAGGCACCTAGGGAAAACCTAGCAAACCTGCACAGTTTTGAAAACTAGACACCTAGGGGAATCCAATATGGGGTGACTTTTGGGGCTCTGATCAGGTTCTGTTACCCATAATCCTTTGCAAACCTCAGAATGTGGCCAAATAAACACCTTTTCTTCACATTTCGGTGACAGAAAGTTCTGGAATCTGAGAGGAGCCACGAATTTCCTTCCACCCAGCGTTTCCCCAAGTCTCCCGATAAAAATGATACCTCACTTGTAGGGGTAGGCCTAGTGCCCCCGACAGGAAATGCCCCAAAACACAACATGGACACTTCACATTTTGACAAAGAAAACAGAGCTGTTTTTTGCAGAGTGCCTAGCTGTGGATTTTGGCCTCTAGCTCAGCAGGCACCTAGGGAAACCTAGCAAACCTGCACAGTTTTGAAAACTAGACACCTAAGGGAATCCAACATGGGGTGACTTGTGGGGCTCTGATCAGGTTCTGGTACCCAGAATCCTTTGCAAACCTCAAAATGTGGCCAAAAAAACACTTTTTCCTCACATTTTGGTAACAGAAAGTTCTGGAATCTGAGAGGAGCCACGAATTCCCTTCCACCAAGCGTTCCCCCAAGTCTCCTGATAAAAATGATACCTCACTTGTGGGGGTAAGCCTAGTGCCCACGACAGGAAATGCCCCAAAACACAACATGGACACATCACATTTTGACAAAGAAAACAGAGCTGTTTTTTGCCAAGTGCCTAGCTGTGGATTTTGGCCTCTAGCTCAGCAGGCACCTAGGGAAACCTAGCAAACCTGCACAGTTTTGAAAACTAGACACCTAGGGGAATCCAAGATGGGGTGACTTTTGGGGCTCTGATCAGGTTCTGTTACCCAGAATCCTTTGCAAACCTCAGAATGTGGCCAAATAAACACCTTTTCCTCACATTTCGGTGACAGAAAGTTCTGGAATCTGAGAGGAGCCACGAATTTCCTTCCACCCAGCGTTTCCCCAAGTCTCCCGATAAAAATGATACCTCACTTGTAGGGGTAGGCCTAGTGCCCCCGATAGGAAATGCCCCAAAACACAACATGGACACATCACATTTTGACAAAGAAAACAGAGCTGTTTTTTGCAGAGTGCCTAGCTGTGGATTTTGGCCTCAAGCTCAGCAGGCACCTAGGGAAACCTAGCAAACCTGCACAGTTTTGAAAACTAGACACCTAGGGGAATCCAAGATGGGGTGACTTGTGGGGCTCTGATAAGGTTCTGTTACCCAGAATCCTTTGCAAACCTCAGAATGTGGCCAAATAAACACCTTTTCCTCACATTTCGGTGACAGAAAGTTCTGGAATCTGAGAGGAGGCACGAATTTCCTTCCATCCAGCGTTTCCCCAAGTCTCCCGATAAAAATTATACCTCACTTGTAGGGGTAGGCCTAGTGTCCCCGACAGGAAATGCCCCAAAACACAACATGGACACATCACATTTTGACAAAGAAAACAGAGCTGTTTTTTGCAAAGTGCCTAGCTGTGGATTTTGGCCTCTAGCTCAGCAGGCACCTAGGGAAACCTAGCAAACCTGAACAGTTTTGAAAACTAGACACCTAGGGGAATCCAAGATGGGGTGACTTGTGGGGCTCTGATCAGGTCCTGTTACCCAGAATCCTTTGCAAACCTCAGAATGTGACCAAATAAAAACCTTTTCCTCACATTTCGGTGACAGAAAGTTCTGGAATCTGAGAGGAGCCACGAATTTCCTCCCACCCAACGTTTCCCCAAGTCTCCCGATAAAAATGATACCTCACTTGTAGGGGTAGGCCTAGTGCCCCCGACAGGAAATGCCCCAAAACACAACATGGACACATCACATTTTGACAAAGAAAACAGAGCTGTTTTTTGCAGAGTGCCTAGCTGTGGATTTTGGCCTCTAGCTCAGCAGGCACCTAGGGAAACCTAGCAAACCTGCACAGTTTTGAAAACTAGACACCTAAGGGAATCCAACATGGGGTGACTTGTGGGGCTCTGATCAGGTTCTGTTACCCAGAATCCTTTGCAAACCTCAAAATGTGGCCAAAAAATCACTTTTTCCACACATTTTGGGGACAGAAAGTTCTGGAATCTGAGAGGAGCCAGAAAATTCCCTTCCACGCAGCGTTCCCCCCTGGTCTCCCGATAAAAATGATACCTCACTTGTGGGGGTAGGCCTAGTGCCCACGACAAGAAATGCCCCAAAACACAACATGGACACATCACATTTTGACAAAGAAAACAGAGCTGTTTTTTGCAAAGTGCCTAGCTGTGGATTTTGGCCTCTAGCTCAGCAGGCACCTAGGGAAACCTAGCAAACCTGCACAGTTTTTAAAACTAGACACCTAGGGGAATCCAAGATGGGGTGACTTGTGGGGCTCTGTTCAGGTTCTGTTACCCAGAATCCTTTGCAAACCTCAAATTGTGGCCAAAAAAACACTTTTTCCTCACATTTTGGGGACAGAAAGTTCTGGAATCTGAGAGGAGCCAGAAAATTCCCTTCCATGCAGCGTTCCCCCCTCGTCTCCCGATAAAAATGATACCTCACTTGTGGGGGTAGGCCTAGTGCCCACGACAAGAAATGCCCCAAAACACAACATGGACACATCACATTTTGACAAAGAAAACAGAGCTGTTTTTTGCAAAGTGCCTAGCTGTGGATTTTGGCCTCTAGCTCAGCAGGCACCTAGGGAAACCTAGCAAACCTGCACAGTTTTGAAAACTAGACACCTAAGAGAATCCAACATGGGGTGACTTGTGGGGCTCTGATCAGGTTCTGGTACCCAGAATCCTTTGCAAACCTCAAAATGTGGCCAAAAAAACACCTTTTCCTCACATTTTGGTGACAGAACGTTCTGGAATCTGAGAGGAGCCACAAATTCCCTTCCACCCAGCGTTCCCCCCTCGTCTCCCGATAAAAATGATACCTCACTTGTGGGGTAGGCCTAGTGCCCACGACAAGAAATGCCCCAAAACACAACATGGACACATCACATTTTGACAAAGAAAACAGAGCTGTTTTTTGCCAAGTGCCTAGCTGTGGATTTTGGCCTCTACCTCAGCAGGCACCTAGGGAAAACCTAGCAAACCTGCACAGTTTTGAAAACTAGACACCTAGGGGAATCCAATATGGGGTGACTTTTGGGGCTCTGATCAGGTTCTGTTACCCATAATCCTTTGCAAACCTCAGAATGTGGCCAAATAAACACCTTTTCTTCACATTTCGGTGACAGAAAGTTCTGGAATCTGAGAGGAGCCACGGATTTCCTTCCACCCAGCGTTTCCCCAAGTCTCCCGATAAAAATGATACCTCACTTGTAGGGGTAGGCCTAGTGCCCCCGACAGGAAATGCCCCAAAACACAACATGGACACATCACATTTTGACAAAGAAAACAGAGCTGTTTTTTGCAGAGTGCCTAGCTGTGGATTTTGGCCTCTAGCTCAGCAGGCACCTAGGGAAACCTAGCAAACCTGCACAGTTTTGAAAACTAGACACCTAAGGGAATCCAACATGGGGTGACTTGTGGGGCTCTGATCAGGTTCTGGTACCCAGAATCCTTTGCAAACCTCAAAATGTGGCCAAAAAAACACTTTTTCCTCACATTTTGGTAACAGAAAGTTCTGGAATCTGAGAGGAGCCACGAATTCCCTTCCACCAAGCGTTCCCCCAAGTCTCCTGATAAAAATGATACCTCACTTGTGGGGGTAAGCCTAGTGCCCACGACAGGAAATGCCCCAAAACACAACATGGACACATCACATTTTGACAAAGAAAACAGAGCTGTTTTTTGCCAAGTGGCTAGCTGTGGATTTTGGCCTCTAGCTCAGCAGGCACCTAGGGAAACCTAGCAAACCTGCACAGTTTTGAAAACTAGACACCTAGGGGAATCCAAGATGGGGTGACTTGTGGGGCTCTGATCAGGTTCTGTTACCCAGAATCCTTTGCAAACCTCAGAATGTGGCCAAATAAACACCTTTTCCACACATTTCGGTGACAGAAAGTTCTGGAATCTGAGAGGAGCCACGAATTTCCTTCCACCCAGCGTTTCCCCAAGTCTCCCGATAAAAATTATACCTCACTTGTAGGGGTAGGCCTAGTGCCCCCGATAGGAAATGCCCCAAAACACAACATGGACACATCACATTTTGACAAAGAAAACAGAGCTGTTTTTTGCAGAGTGCCTAGCTGTGGATTTTGGCCTCAAGCTCAGCAGGCACCTAGGGAAACCTAGCAAACCTGCACAGATTTGAAAACTAGACACCTAGGGGAATCCAAGATGGGGTGACTTGTGGGGCTCTGATAAGGTTCTGTTACCCAGAATCCTTTGCAAACCTCAGAATGTGGCCAAATAAACACCTTTTCCTCACATTTCGGTGACAGAAAGTTCTGGAATCTGAGAGGAGGCACGAATTTCCTTCCATCCAGCGTTTCCCCAAGTCTCCCGATAAAAATTATACCTCACTTGTAGGGGTAGGCCTAGTGTCCCCGACAGGAAATGCCCCAAAACACAACATGGACACATCACATTTTGACAAAGAAAACAGAGCTGTTTTTTGCAAAGTGCCTAGCTGTGGATTTTGGCCTCTAGCTCAGCAGGCACCTAGGGAAACCTAGCAAACCTGCACAGTTTTGAAAACTAGACACCTAGGGGAATCCAAGATGGGGTGACTTTTGGGGCTCTGATCAGGTTCTGTTACCCAGAATCCTTTGCAAACCTCAGAATGTGGCCAAATAAACACCTTTTCCTCATATTTCGGTGACAGAAAGTTCTGGAATCTGAGAGGAGGCACGAATTTCGTTCTATCCAGCGTTTCCCCAAGTCTCCCGATAAAAATTATACCTCACTTGTAGGGGTAGGCCTAGTGTCCCCGACAGGAAATGTCCCAAAACACAACATGGACACATCACATTTTGACAAAGAAAACAGAGCTGTTTTTTGCAGAGTGCCTAGCTGTGGATTTTGGCCTCTAGCTCAGCAGGCACCTAGGGAAACCTAGCAAACCTGCACAGTTTTGAAAACTAGACACCTAAGAGAATCCAACATGGGGTGACTTGTGGGGCTCTGATCAGGTTCTGGTACCCAGAATCCTTTGCAAACCTCAAAATGTGGCCAAAAAAACACCTTTTCCTCACATTTTGGTGACAGAACGTTCTGGAATCTGAGAGGAGCCACAAATTCCCTTCCACCCAGCGTTCCCCCCTCGTCTCCCGATAAAAATGATACCTCACTTGTGGGGTAGGCCTAGTGCCCACGACAAGAAATGCCCCAAAACACAACATGGACACATCACATTTTGACAAAGAAAACAGAGCTGTTTTTTGCCAAGTGCCTAGCTGTGGATTTTGGACTCTAGCTCAGCAGGCACCTAGGGAAAACCTAGCAAACCTGCACAGTTTTGAAAACTAGACACCTAGGGGAATCCAATATGGGGTGACTTTTGGGGCTCTGATCAGGTTCTGTTACCCATAATCCTTTGCAAACCTCAGAATGTGGCCAAATAAACACCTTTTCTTCACATTTCGGTGACAGAAAGTTCTGGAATCTGAGAGGAGCCACGAATTTCCTTCCACCCAGCGTTTCCCCAAGTCTCCCGATAAAAATGATACCTCACTTGTAGGGGTAGGCCTAGTGCCCCCGACAGGAAATGCCCCAAAACACAACATGGACACATCACATTTTGACAAAGAAAACAGAGCTGTTTTTTGCAGAGTGCCTAGCTGTGGATTTTGGCCTCTAGCTCAGCAGGCACCTAGGGAAACCTAGCAAACCTGCACAGTTTTGAAAACTAGACACCTAAGGGAATCCAACATGGGGTGACTTGTGGGGCTCTGATCAGGTTCTGGTACCCAGAATCCTTTGCAAACCTCAAAATGTGGCCAAAAAAACACTTTTTCCTCACATTTTGGTAACAGAAAGTTCTGGAATCTGAGAGGAGCCACGAATTCCCTTCCACCAAGCGTTCCCCCAAGTCTCCTGATAAAAATGATACCTCACTTGTGGGGGTAAGCCTAGTGCCCACGACAGGAAATGCCCCAAAACACAACATGGACACATCACATTTTGACAAAGAAAACAGAGCTGTTTTTTGCCAAGTGCCTAGCTGTGGATTTTGGCCTCTAGCTCAGCAGGCACCTAGGGAAACCTAGCAAACCTGCACAGTTTTGAAAACTAGACACCTAGGGGAATCCAAGATGGGGTGACTTTTGGGGCTCTGATCAGGTTCTGTTACCCAGAATCCTTTGCAAACCTCAGAATGTGGCCAAATAAACACCTTTTCCTCACATTTCGGTGACAGAAAGTTCTGGAATCTGAGAGGAGCCACGAATTTCCTTCCACCCAGCGTTTCCCCAAGTCTCCCGATAAAAATGATACCTCACTTGTAGGGGTAGGCCTAGTGCCCCCGATAGGAAATGCCCCAAAACACAACATGGACACATCACATTTTGACAAAGAAAACAGAGCTGTTTTTTGCAGAGTGCCTAGCTGTGGATTTTGGCCTCAAGCTCAGCAGGCACCTAGGGAAACCTAGCAAACCTGCACAGTTTTGAAAACTAGACACCTAGGGGAATCCAAGATGGGGTGACTTGTGGGGCTCTGATAAGGTTCTGTTACCCAGAATCCTTTGCAAACCTCAGAATGTGGCCAAATAAATACCTTTTCCTCACATTTCGGTGACAGAAAGTTCTGGAATCTGAGAGGAGGCACGAATTTCCTTCCATCCAGCGTTTCCCCAAGTCTCCCGATAAAAATTATACCTCACTTGTAGGGGTAGGCCTAGTGTCCCCGACAGGAAATGCCCCAAAACACAACATGGACACATCACATTTTGACAAAGAAAACAGAGCTGTTTTTTGCAAAGTGCCTAGCTGTGGATTTTGGCCTCTAGCTCAGCAGGCACCTAGGGAAACCTAGCAAACCTGAACAGTTTTGAAAACTAGACACCTAGGGGAATCCAAGATGGGGTGACTTGTGGGGCTCTGATCAGGTCCTGTTACCCAGAATCCTTTGCAAACCTCAGAATGTGACCAAATAAAAACCTTTTCCTCACATTTCGGTGACAGAAAGTTCTGGAATCTGAGAGGAGCCACGAATTTCCTCCCACCCAACGTTTCCCCAAGTCTCCCGATAAAAATGATACCTCACTTGTAGGGGTAGGCCTAGTGCCCCCGACAGGAAATGCCCCAAAACACAACATGGACACATCACATTTTGACAAAGAAAACAGAGCTGTTTTTTGCAGAGTGCCTAGCTGTGGATTTTGGCCTCTAGCTCAGCAGGCACCTAGGGAAACCTAGCAAACCTGCACAGTTTTGAAAACTAGACACCTAAGGGAATCCAACATGGGGTGACTTGTGGGGCTCTGATCAGGTTCTGTTACCCAGAATCCTTTGCAAACCTCAAAATGTGGCCAAAAAATCACTTTTTCCTCACATTTTGGGGACAGAAAGTTCTGGAATCTGAGAGGAGCCAGAAAATTCCCTTCCACGCAGCGTTCCCCCCTGGTCTCCCGATAAAAATGATACCTCACTTGTGGGGGTAGGCCTAGTGCCCACGACAAGAAATGCCCCAAAACACAACATGGACACATCACATTTTGACAAAGAAAACAGAGCTGTTTTTTGCAAAGTGCCTAGCTGTGGATTTTGGCCTCTAGCTCAGCAGGCACCTAGGGAAACCTAGCAAACCTGCACAGTTTTTAAAACTAGACACCTAGGGGAATCCAAGATGGGGTGACTTGTGGGGCTCTGTTCAGGTTCTGTTACCCAGAATCCTTTGCAAACCTCAAATTGTGGCCAAAAAAACACTTTTTCCTCACATTTTGGGGACAGAAAGTTCTGGAATCTGAGAGGAGCCAGAAAATTCCCTTCCATGCAGCGTTCCCCCCTCGTCTCCCGATAAAAATGATACCTCACTTGTGGGGGTAGGCCTAGTGCCCACGACAAGAAATGCCCCAAAACACAACATGGACACATCACATTTTGACAAAGAAAACAGAGCTGTTTTTTGCAAAGTGCCTAGCTGTGGATTTTGGCCTCTAGCTCAGCAGGCACCTAGGGAAACCTAGCAAACCTGCACAGTTTTGAAAACTAGACACCTAAGAGAATCCAACATGGGGTGACTTGTGGGGCTCTGATCAGGTTCTGGTACCCAGAATCCTTTGCAAACCTCAAAATGTGGCCAAAAAAACTCCTTTTCCTCACATTTTGGTGACAGAACGTTCTGGAATCTGAGAGGAGCCACAAATTCCCTTCCACCCAGCGTTCCCCCCTCGTCTCCCGATAAAAATGATACCTCACTTGTGGGGTAGGCCTAGTGCCCACGACAAGAAATGCCCCAAAACACAACATGGACACATCACATTTTGACAAAGAAAACAGAGCTGTTTTTTGCCAAGTGCCTAGCTGTGGATTTTGGCCTCTACCTCAGCAGGCACCTAGGGAAAACCTAGCAAACCTGCACAGTTTTGAAAACTAGACACCTAGGGGAATCCAATATGGGGTGACTTCTGGGGCTCTGATCAGGTTCTGTTACCCATAATCCTTTGCAAACCTCAGAATGTGGCCAAATAAACACCTTTTCTTCACATTTCGGTGACAGAAAGTTCTGGAATCTGAGAGGAGCCACGAATTTCCTTCCACCCAGCGTTTCCCCAAGTCTCCCGATAAAAATGATACCTCACTTGTAGGGGTAGGCCTAGTGCCCCCGACAGGAAATGCCCCAAAACACAACATGGACACATCACATTTTGACAAAGAAAACAGAGCTGTTTTTTGCAGAGTGCCTAGCTGTGGATTTTGGCCTCTAGCTCAGCAGGCACCTAGGGAAACCTAGCAAACCTGCACAGTTTTGAAAACTAGACACCTAAGGGAATCCAACATGGGGTGACTTGTGGGGCTCTGATCAGGTTCTGGTACCCAGAATCCTTTGCAAACCTCAAAATGTGGCCAAAAAAACACTTTTTCCTCACATTTTGGTAACAGAAAGTTCTGGAATCTGAGAGGAGCCACGAATTCCCTTCCACCAAGCGTTCCCCCAAGTCTCCTGATAAAAATGATACCTCACTTGTGGGGGTAAGCCTAGTGCCCACGACAGGAAATGCCCCAAAACACAACATGGACACATCACATTTTGACAAAGAAAACAGAGCTGTTTTTTGCCAAGTGGCTAGCTGTGGATTTTGGCCTCTAGCTCAGCAGGCACCTAGGGAAACCTAGCAAACCTGCACAGTTTTGAAAACTAGACACCTAGGGGAATCCAAGATGGGGTGACTTTTGGGGCTCTGATCAGGTTCTGTTACCCAGAATCCTTTGCAAACCTCAGAATGTGGCCAAATAAACACCTTTTCCTCACATTTCGGTGACAGAAAGTTCTGGAATCTGAGAGGAGCCACGAATTTCCTTCCACCCAGCGTTTCCGCAAGTCTCCCGATAAAAATGATACCTCACTTGTAGGGGTAGGCCTAGTGCCCCCGATAGGAAATGCCCCAAAACACAACATGGACACATCACATTTTGACAAAGAAAACAGAGCTGTTTTTTGCAGAGTGCCTAGCTGTGGATTTTGGCCTCAAGCTCAGCAGGCACCTAGGGAAACCTAGCAAACCTGCACAGATTTGAAAACTAGACACCTAGGGGAATCCAAGATGGGGTGACTTGTGGGGCTCTGATAAGGTTCTGTTACCCAGAATCCTTTGCAAACCTCAGAATGTGGCCAAATAAACACCTTTTCCTCACATTTCGGTGACAGAAAGTTCTGGAATCTGAGAGGAGGCACGAATTTCCTTCCATCCAGCGTTTCCCCAAGTCTCCCGATAAAAATTATACCTCACTTGTAGGGGTAGGCCTAGTGTCCCCGACAGGAAATGCCCCAAAACACAACATGGACACATCACATTTTGACAAAGAAAACAGAGCTGTTTTTTGCAAAGTGCCTAGCTGTGGATTTTGGCCTCTAGCTCAGCAGGCACCTAGGGAAACCTAGCAAACCTGAACAGTTTTGAAAACTAGACACCTAGGGGAATCCAAGATGGGGTGACTTGTGGGGCTCTGATCAGGTCCTGTTACCCAGAATCCTTTGCAAACCTCAGAATGTGACCAAATAAAAACCTTTTCCTCACATTTCGGTGACAGAAAGTTCTGGAATCTGAGAGGAGCCACGAATTTCCTCCCACCCAACGTTTCCCCAAGTCTCCCGATAAAAATGATACCTCACTTGTAGGGGTAGGCCTAGTGCCCCCGACAGGAAATGCCCCAAAACACAACATGGACACATCACATTTTGACAAAGAAAACAGAGCTGTTTTTTGCAGAGTGCCTAGCTGTGGATTTTGGCCTCTAGCTCAGCAGGCACCTAGGGAAACCTAGCAAACCTGCACAGTTTTGAAAACTAGACACCTAAGGGAATCCAACATGGGGTGACTTGTGGGGCTCTGATCAGGTTCTGTTACCCAGAATCCTTTGCAAACCTCAAAATGTGGCCAAAAAATCACTTTTTCCTCACATTTTGGGGACAGAAAGTTCTGGAATCTGAGAGGAGCCAGAAAATTCCCTTCCACGCAGCGTTCCCCCCTGGTCTCCCGATAAAAATGATACCTCACTTGTGGGGGTAGGCCTAGTGCCCACGACAAGAAATGCCCCAAAACACAACATGGACACATCACATTTTGACAAAGAAAACAGAGCTGTTTTTTGCAAAGTGCCTAGCTGTGGATTTTGGCCTCTAGCTCAGCAGGCACCTAGGGAAACCTAGCAAACCTGCACAGTTTTTAAAACTAGACACCTAGGGGAATCCAAGATGGGGTGACTTGTGGGGCTCTGATCAGGTTCTGTTACCCAGAATCCTTTGCAAACCTCAAATTGTGGCCAAAAAAACACTTTTTCCTCACATTTTGGGGACAGAAAGTTCTGGAATCTGAGAGGAGCCAGAAAATTCCCTTCCACCCAGCGTTCCCCCCTCGTCTCCCGATAAAAATGATACCTCACTTGTGGGGTAGGCCTAGTGCCCACGACAAGAAATGCCCCAAAACACAACATGGACACATCACATTTTGACAAAGAAAACAGAGCTGTTTTTAGCCAAGTGCCTAGCTGTGGATTTTGGCCTCTAGCTCAGCAGGCACCTAGGGAAACCTAGCAAACCTGCACAGTTTTGAAAACTAGATACCTAGGGGAATCCAAGATGGGGTGACTTTTGCGGCTCTGATCAGGTTCTGTTACCCAGAATCCTTTGCAAACCTCAGAATGTGGCCAAATAAACACCTTTTCCTCACATTTCGGTGACAGAAAGTTCTGGAATCTGAGAGGAGCCACGAATTTCCTTCCACCCAGCGTTTCCCCAAGTCTCCCGATAAAAATGATACCTCACTTGTAGGGGTAGGCCTAGTGCCCCCGACAGGAAATGCCCCAAAACACAACATGGACACATCACATTTTGACAAAGAAAACAGAGCTGTTTTTTGCAGAGTGCCTAGTTGTGGATTTTGGCCTCTAGCTCAGCAGGCACCTAGGGAAACCTAGCAAACCTGCACAGTTTTGAAAACTAGACACCTAGGGGAATCCAACATGGGGTGACTTGTGGGGCTCTGATCAGGTTCTGGTACCCAGAATCCTTTGCAAACCTCAAAATGTGGCCAAAAAAACACTTTTTCCTCACATTTTGGTAACAGAAAGTTCTGGAATCTGAGAGGAGCCAGAAAATTCCCTTCCACGCAGCATTCCCCCCTCGTCTCCCCATAAAAATGATACCTCACTTGTGGGGGTAGGCCTAGTGCCCACGACAAGAAATGCCCCAAAACACAACATGGACACATCACATTTTGACAAAGAAAACAGAGCTGTTTTTTGCAAAGTGCCTAGCTGTGGATTTTGGCCTCTAGCTCAGCAGGCACCTAGGGAAACCAAGCAAACCTGCATAGTTTTGAAAACTAGACACCTAAGGGAATCCAACATGGGGTGACTTGTGGGGCTCTGATCAGGTTCTGGTACCCAGAATCCTTTGCAAACCTCAAAATGTGGCCAAAAATATACTTTTTCCGCACATTTTGGTAAAAGAAAGTTCTGGAATCAGAGAGGAGCCACAAATTCCCTTCCACCCAGCGTTCCCCCATGTCTCCTGATAAAAATGATACCTCACTTGTGGGGGTAAGCCTAGTGCCCACGACAGGAAATGCCCCAAAACACAACATGGACACATCACATTTTGACAAAGAAAACAGAGCTGTTTTTTGCAAAGTGCCTAGCTGTGGATTTTGGCCTCTAGCTCAGCAGGCACCTAGGGAAACCTAGCAAACCTGAACAGTTTTGAAAACTAGACACCTAGGGGAATCCGAGATGGGGTGACTTGTGGGGCTCTGATCAGGTTCTGTTACCCAGAATCCTTTGCAAACCTCAGAATGTGACCAAATAAAAACCTTTTCCTCACATTTCGGTGACAGAAAGTTCTGGAATCTGAGAGGAGCCACGAATTTCCTTCCACCCAGCGTTTCCCCAAGTCTCCCGATAAAAATGATACCTCACTTGTAGGGGTAGGCCTAGTGCCCCCGACAGTAAATGCCCCAAAACACAACATGGACACATCACATTTTGACAAAGAAAACAGAGCTGTTTTTTGCAGAGTGCCTAGCTGTGGATTTTGGCCTCTAGCTCAGCAGGCACCTAGGGAAACCTAGCAAACCTGCACAGTTTTGAAAACTAGACACCTAAGGGAATCCAACATGGGGTGACTTGTGGGGCTCTGATCAGGTTCTGTTACCCAGAATCCTTTGCAAACCTCATAATGTGGCCAAAAAAACACTTTTTCCTCACATTTTGGGGACAGAAAGTTCTGGAATCTGAGAGGAGCCAGAAAATTCCCTTCCACGCAGCTTTCCTCCCTCGTCTCCCGATAAAAATGATACCTCACTTGTGGGGGTAGGCCTAGTGCCCACGACAAGAAATGCCCCAAAACACAACATGGACACATCACATTTTGACAAAGAAAACAGAGCTGTTTTTTGCCAAGTGCCTAGCTGTGGATTTTGGCCTCTAGCTCAGCAGGCACCTAGGGAAACCTAGCAAACCTGCACAGTTTTGAAAACTAGACACCTAGGGGAATCCAAGATGGGGTGACTTGTGGGGCTCCGATCAGGTTCTGTTACCCATAATCCTTTGCAAACCTCAGAATGTGGCCAAATAAACACCTATTCCTAACATTTCGGTGACAGAAAGTTCTGGAATATGAGAGGAGGCACGGATTTCCTTCCACCCAGCGTTTCCCCAAGTCTCCCGATAAAAATGATACCTCACTTGTGGGGGTAGGCCTAGTGCCCACAACAAGAAATGCCCCAAAACACAACATGGACACATCAAATTTTGACAAAGAAAACAGAGCTGTTTTTTGCAGAGTGCCTAGCTGTGGATTTTGGCCTCTAGCTCAGCAGGCACCTAGAGAAACCTAGCAAACCTGCACAGTTTTGAAAACTAGACACCTAAGGGAATCTAACATTGGGTGACTTGTGGGGCTCTGATCAGGTTCTGGTACCCAGAATAGTTTGCAAACCTCAAAATGTGGCCAAAAAAACACTTTTTCCTCACATTTTGGTAACAGAAAGTTCTGGAATCTGAGAGGAGCCACAAATTCCCTTCCACCCAGCGTTCCCCCATGTCGCCTGATAAAAATGATACCTCACTTGTTGGGGTAGGCCTAGTGCCCCCGACAGGAAATGCCCCAAAACACAACATGGACACATCACATTTTGACAAAGAAAACAGAGCTGTTTTTTGCAGAGTGCCTAGCTGTGGATTTTGGCCTCTAGCTCAGCAGGCACCTAGGGAAACCTAGCAAACCTGCACAGTTTTGAAAACTAGACACCTAAGAGAATCCAACATGGGGTGACTTGTGGGGCTCTGATCAGGTTCTGGTACCCAGAATCCTTTGCAAACCTCAAAATGTGGCCAAAAAAACAACTTTTCCTCACATTTTGGTGACAGAACGTTCTGGAATCTGAGAGGAGCCACAAATTCCCTTCCACCCAGCGTTCCCCCCTCGTCTCTCGATAAAAATGATACCTCACTTGTGGTGTAGGCCTAGTGCCCACGACAAGAAATGCCCCAAAACACAACATGGACACATCACATTTTGACAAAGAAAACAGAGCTGTTTTTTGGCAAGTGCCTAGCTGTGGATTTTGGCCTCTAGCTCAGCAGGCACCTAGGGAAACCTAGCAAACCTGCACAGTTTTGAAAACTAGACACCTAGGGGAATCCAAGATGGGGTGACTTTTGGGGCTCTGATCAGGTTCTGTTACCCAGAATCCTTTGCAAACCTCAGAATGTGGCCAAATAAACACCTTTTCCTCACATTTCGGTGACAGAAAGTTCTGGAATCTGAGAGGAGCCACGAATTTCCTTCCACCCAGCGTTTCCCCAAGTCTCCCGATAAAAATGATACCTCACTTGTAGGGGTAGGCCTAGTGCCCCCGACAGGAAATGCCCCAAAACACAACATGGACACATCACATTTTGACAAAGAAAACAGAGCTGTTTTTTGCAGAGTGCCTAGCTGTGGATTTTGGCCTCTAGCTCAGCAGGCACCTAGGGAAACCTAGCAAACCTGCACAGTTTTGAAAACTAGACACCTAAGGGAATCCAACATGGGGTGACTTGTGGGGCTCTGATCAGGTTCTGGTACCCAGAATCCTTTGCAAACCTCAAAATGTGGCCAAAAAAACACTTTTTCCTCACATTTTGGTAACAGAAAGTTCTGGAATCTGAGAGGAGCCAGAAAATTCCCTTCCACCCAGCGTTCCCCCCTCGTCTCCCGATAAAAATGATACCTCACTTGTGGGGGTAGGCCTAGTGCCCACAACAAGAAATGCCCCAAAACACAACATGGACACATCACATTTTGACAAAGAAAACAGAGCTGTTTTTTGCCAAGTGCCTAGCTGTGGATTTTGGCCTCTAGCTCAGCAGGCACCTAGGGAAACCTAGCAAACCTGCACAGTTTTGAAAACTAGACACCTAGGGGAATCCAAGATGGGGTGACTTGTGGGGCTCCGATCAGGTTCTGTTACCCATAATCCTTTGCAAACCTCAGAATGTGGCCAAATAAACACCTTTTCCTAACATTTCGGTGACAGAAAGTTCTGGAATATGAGAGGAGGCACGGATTTCCTTCCACCCAGCGTTTCCCCAAGTCTCCCGATAAAAATGATACCTCACTTGTCGGGGTAGGCCTAGTGCCCACAACAAGAAATGCCCCAAAACACAACATGGACACATCACATTTTGACAAAGAAAACAGAGCTGTTTTTAGCAGAGTGCCTAGCTGTGGATTTTGGCCTCTAGCTCAGCAGGCACCTAGAGAAACCTAGCAAACCTGCACAGTTTTGAAAACTAGACACCTAAGGGAATCTAACATTGGGTGACTTGTGGGGCTCTGATCAGGTTCTGGTACCCAGAATAGTTTGCAAACCTCAAAATGTGGCCAAAAAAACACTTTTTCCTCACATTTTGGTAACAGAAAGTTCTGGAATCTGAGAGGAGCCACATATTCCCTTCCCCCCGGCGTTCCCCCATGTCGCCTGATAAAAATGATACCTCACTTGTTGGGGTAAGCCTAGTGCCCACGACAGGAAATGCCCCAAAACACAACATGGACACATCACATTTTGACAAAGAAAACAGAGCTGTTTTTTGCAAAGTGCCTAGCTGTGGATTTTGGCCTCTAGCTCAGCAGGCACCTAGGGAAACCTAGCAAACCTGCACAGTTTTGAAAACTAGACACCTAGGGGAATCCAAGATGGGGTGACTTGTGGGGCTCTGATCAGGTTCTATTACCCAGAATCCTTTGCAAACCTCAGAATGTGGCCAAATAAACACCTTTTCCTCACATTTTGGTGACAGAACGTTCTGGAATCTGAGAGGAGACACAAATTCCCTTCCACCCAGCGTTCCCCCCTCATCTCCCGATAAAAATGATACCTCACTTGTGGGGTAGGCCTAGTGCCCACGACAAGAAATGCCCCAAAACACAACATGGACACATCACATTTTGACAAAGAAAACAGAGCTGTTTTTTGCCAAGTCCCTAGCTGTGGATTTTGGCCTCTAGCTCAGCAGGCACCTAGGGAAACCTAGCAAACCTGCACAGTTTTTAAAACTAGACACCTAAGGGAATCCAACATGGGGTGACTTGTGGGGCTCCGATCAGGTTCTGTTACCCAGAATCCTTTGCAAACCTCAGAATGTGACCAAATAAACACCTTTTCCTCACATTTCGGTGACAGAAAGTTCTGGAATCTGAGAGGAGCCACAAATTCCCTTCCACCCAGCGTTCCCCCAAGTCTCCTGATAAAAATGATACCTCACTTGTGGGGGTAAGCCTAGTGCCCACGACAGGAAATGCCCCAAAACACAACATGGACACATCACATTCTGACAAAGAAAACAGAGCTGTTTTTTGCAAAGTGCCTAGCTGTGGATTTTGGCCTCTAGCTCAGCAGGCACCTAGGGAAACCTAGCAAACCTGAACAGTTTTGAAAACTAGACACCTAGGGGAATCCAAGATGGGGTGACTTGTGGGGCTCTGATCAGGTTCTGTTACCCAGAATCCTTTGCAAACCTCAGAATGTGACCAAATAAACACCTTTTCCTCACATTTCGGTGACAGAAAGTTCTGGAATCTGAGAGGAGCCACGAATTTCCTTCCACCCAGCGTTTCCCCAAGTCTCCCGATAAAAATGCTACCTCACTTGTAGGGGTATGCCTAGTGCCCCCGACAGGAAATGCCCCAAAACACAACATGGACACATCACATTTTGACAAAGAAAACAGAGCTGTTTTTTGCAGAGTGCCTAGCTGTGGATTTTGGCCTCTAGCTCAGCAGGCACCTAGGGAAACCTAGCAAACCTGCACAGTTTTGAAAACTAGACACCTAATGGAATCCAAGATGGGGTGACTTGTGGGGCTCTGATCAGATTCTGTTACCCAGAATCCTTTGCAAACCTCAAAATGTGGACAAAAAAACACTTTTTCCTCACATTTTGGGGACAGAAAGTTCTGGAATCTGAGAGGAGCCAGAAAATTCCCTTCCACGCAGCGTTCCCCCCTCGTCTCCCGATAAAAATGATACCTCACTTGTGGGGGTAGGCCTAGTGCCCACAACAAGAAATGCCCCAAAACACAACATGGACACATCACATTTTGACAAAGAAAACAGAGCTGTTTTTTGCAAAGTGCCTAGCTGTGGATTTTGGCCTCTAGCTCAGCAGGCACCTAGGGAAACCAAGCAAACCTGCATAGTTTTGAAAACTAGACACCTAAGGGAATCCAACATGGGGTGACTTGTGGGACTCTGATCAGGTTCTGGTACCCAGAATCCTTTGCAAACCTCAAAATGTGGCCAAAAATACACTTTTTCCGCACATTTTGGTAACAGAAAGTTCTGGAATCTGAGAGGAGCCACAAATTCCCTTCCACCCAGCGTTCCCCCATGTCTCCTGATAAAAATGATACCTCACTTGTGGGGGTAAGCCTAGTGCCCACGACAGGAAATGCCCCAAAACACAACATGGACACATCACATTTTGACAAAGAAAACAGAGCTGTTTTTTGCAAAGTGCCTAGCTGTGGATTTTGGCCTCTAGCTCAGCAGGCACCTAGGGAAACCTAGCAAACCTGAACAGTTTTGAAAACTAGACACCTAGGGGAATCCAAGATGGGGTGACTTGTGGGGCTCTGATCAGGTTCTGTTACCCAGAATCCTTTGCAAACCTCAGAATGTGACCAAATAAAAACCTTTTCCTCACATTTCGGTGACAGAAAGTTCTGGAATCTGAGAGGAGCCACGAATTTCCTTCCACCCAGCGTTTCCTCAAGTCTCCCGATAAAAATGATACCTCACTTGTAGGGGTAGGCCTAGTGCCCCCGACAGTAAATGCCCCAAAACACAACATGGACACATCACATTTTGACAAAGAAAACAGAGCTGTTTTTTGCAGAGTGCCTAGCTGTGGATTTTGGCCTCTAGCTCAGCAGGCACCTAGGGAAACCTAGCAAACCTGCACAGTTTTGAAAACTAGACACCTAAGGGAATCCAACATGGGGTGACTTGTGGGGCTCTGATCAGGTTCTGTTACCCAGAATCCTTTGCAAACCTCATAATGTGGCCAAAAAAACACTTTTTCCTCACATTTTGGGGACAGAAAGTTCTGGAATCTGAGAGGAGCCAGAAAATTCCCTTCCACGCAGCTTTCCTCCCTCGTCTCCCGATAAAAATGATACCTCACTTGTGGGGGTAGGCCTAGTGCCCACGACAAGAAATGCCCCAAAACACAACATGGACACATCACATTTTGACAAAGAAAACAGAGCTGTTTTTTGCCAAGTGCCTAGCTGTGGATTTTGGCCTCTAGCTCAGCAGGCACCTAGGGAAACCTAGCAAACCTGCACAGTTTTGAAAACTAGACACCTAGGGGAATCCAAGATGGGGTGACTTGTGGGGCTCCGATCAGGTTCTGTTACCCATAATCCTTTGCAAACCTCAGAATGTGGCCAAATAAACACCTATTCCTAACATTTCGGTGACAGAAAGTTCTGGAATATGAGAGGAGGCACGGATTTCCTTCCACCCAGCGTTTCCCCAAGTCTCCCGATAAAAATGATACCTCACTTGTGGGGGTAGGCCTAGTGCCCACAACAAGAAATGCCCCAAAACACAACATGGACACATCAAATTTTGACAAAGAAAACAGAGCTGTTTTTTGCAGAGTGCCTAGCTGTGGATTTTGGCCTCTAGCTCAGCAGGCACCTAGAGAAACCTAGCAAACCTGCACAGTTTTGAAAACTAGACACCTAAGGGAATCTAACATTGGGTGACTTGTGGGGCTCTGATCAGGTTCTGGTACCCAGAATAGTTTGCAAACCTCAAAATGTGGCCAAAAAAACACTTTTTCCTCACATTTTGGTAACAGAAAGTTCTGGAATCTGAGAGGAGCCACAAATTCCCTTCCACCCAGCGTTCCCCCATGTCGCCTGATAAAAATGATACCTCACTTGTTGGGGTAGGCCTAGTGCCCCCGACAGGAAATGCCCCAAAACACAACATGGACACATCACATTTTGACAAAGAAAACAGAGCTGTTTTTTGCAGAGTGCCTAGCTGTGGATTTTGGCCTCTAGCTCAGCAGGCACCTAGGGAAACCTAGCAAACCTGCACAGTTTTGAAAACTAGACACCTAAGAGAATCCAACATGGGGTGACTTGTGGGGCTCTGATCAGGTTCTGGTACCCAGAATCCTTTGCAAACCTCAAAATGTGGCCAAAAAAACAACTTTTCCTCACATTTTGGTGACAGAACGTTCTGGAATCTGAGAGGAGCCACAAATTCCCTTCCACCCAGCGTTCCCCCCTCGTCTCTCGATAAAAATGATACCTCACTTGTGGTGTAGGCCTAGTGCCCACGACAAGAAATGCCCCAAAACACAACATGGACACATCACATTTTGACAAAGAAAACAGAGCTGTTTTTTGGCAAGTGCCTAGCTGTGGATTTTGGCCTCTAGCTCAGCAGGCACCTAGGGAAACCTAGCAAACCTGCACAGTTTTGAAAACTAGACACCTAGGGGAATCCAAGATGGGGTGACTTTTGGGGCTCTGATCAGGTTCTGTTACCCAGAATCCTTTGCAAACCTCAGAATGTGGCCAAATAAACACCTTTTCCTCACATTTCGGTGACAGAAAGTTCTGGAATCTGAGAGGAGCCACGAATTTCCTTCCACCCAGCGTTTCCCCAAGTCTCCCGATAAAAATGATACCTCACTTGTAGGGGTAGGCCTAGTGCCCCCGACAGGAAATGCCCCAAAACACAACATGGACACATCACATTTTGACAAAGAAAACAGAGCTGTTTTTTGCAGAGTGCCTAGCTGTGGATTTTGGCCTCTAGCTCAGCAGGCACCTAGGGAAACCTAGCAAACCTGCACAGTTTTGAAAACTAGACACCTAAGGGAATCCAACATGGGGTGACTTGTGGGGCTCTGATCAGGTTCTGGTACCCAGAATCCTTTGCAAACCTCAAAATGTGGCCAAAAAAACACTTTTTCCTCACATTTTGGTAACAGAAAGTTCTGGAATCTGAGAGGAGCCAGAAAATTCCCTTCCACCCAGCGTTCCCCCCTCGTCTCCCGATAAAAATGATACCTCACTTGTGGGGGTAGGCCTAGTGCCCACAACAAGAAATGCCCCAAAACACAACATGGACACATCACATTTTGACAAAGAAAACAGAGCTGTTTTTTGCCAAGTGCCTAGCTGTGGATTTTGGCCTCTAGCTCAGCAGGCACCTAGGGAAACCTAGCAAACCTGCACAGTTTTGAAAACTAGACACCTAGGGGAATCCAAGATGGGGTGACTTGTGGGGCTCCGATCAGGTTCTGTTACCCATAATCCTTTGCAAACCTCAGAATGTGGCCAAATAAACACCTTTTCCTAACATTTCGGTGACAGAAAGTTCTGGAATATGAGAGGAGGCACGGATTTCCTTCCACCCAGCGTTTCCCCAAGTCTCCCGATAAAAATGATACCTCACTTGTCGGGGTAGGCCTAGTGCCCACAACAAGAAATGCCCCAAAACACAACATGGACACATCACATTTTGACAAAGAAAACAGAGCTGTTTTTAGCAGAGTGCCTAGCTGTGGATTTTGGCCTCTAGCTCAGCAGGCACCTAGAGAAACCTAGCAAACCTGCACAGTTTTGAAAACTAGACACCTAAGGGAATCTAACATTGGGTGACTTGTGGGGCTCTGATCAGGTTCTGGTACCCAGAATAGTTTGCAAACCTCAAAATGTGGCCAAAAAAACACTTTTTCCTCACATTTTGGTAACAGAAAGTTCTGGAATCTGAGAGGAGCCACATATTCCCTTCCCCCCGGCGTTCCCCCATGTCGCCTGATAAAAATGATACCTCACTTGTTGGGGTAAGCCTAGTGCCCACGACAGGAAATGCCCCAAAACACAACATGGACACATCACATTTTGACAAAGAAAACAGAGCTGTTTTTTGCAAAGTGCCTAGCTGTGGATTTTGGCCTCTAGCTCAGCAGGCACCTAGGGAAACCTAGCAAACCTGCACAGTTTTGAAAACTAGACACCTAGGGGAATCCAAGATGGGGTGACTTGTGGGGCTCTGATCAGGTTCTATTACCCAGAATCCTTTGCAAACCTCAGAATGTGGCCAAATAAACACCTTTTCCTCACATTTTGGTGACAGAACGTTCTGGAATCTGAGAGGAGACACAAATTCCCTTCCACCCAGCGTTCCCCCCTCATCTCCCGATAAAAATGATACCTCACTTGTGGGGTAGGCCTAGTGCCCACGACAAGAAATGCCCCAAAACACAACATGGACACATCACATTTTGACAAAGAAAACAGAGCTGTTTTTTGCCAAGTCCCTAGCTGTGGATTTTGGCCTCTAGCTCAGCAGGCACCTAGGGAAACCTAGCAAACCTGCACAGTTTTTAAAACTAGACACCTAAGGGAATCCAACATGGGGTGACTTGTGGGGCTCCGATCAGGTTCTGTTACCCAGAATCCTTTGCAAACCTCAGAATGTGACCAAATAAACACCTTTTCCTCACATTTCGGTGACAGAAAGTTCTGGAATCTGAGAGGAGCCACAAATTCCCTTCCACCCAGCGTTCCCCCAAGTCTCCTGATAAAAATGATACCTCACTTGTGGGGGTAAGCCTAGTGCCCACGACAGGAAATGCCCCAAAACACAACATGGACACATCACATTCTGACAAAGAAAACAGAGCTGTTTTTTGCAAAGTGCCTAGCTGTGGATTTTGGCCTCTAGCTCAGCAGGCACCTAGGGAAACCTAGCAAACCTGAACAGTTTTGAAAACTAGACACCTAGGGGAATCCAAGATGGGGTGACTTGTGGGGCTCTGATCAGGTTCTGTTACCCAGAATCCTTTGCAAACCTCAGAATGTGACCAAATAAACACCTTTTCCTCACATTTCGGTGACAGAAAGTTCTGGAATCTGAGAGGAGCCACGAATTTCCTTCCACCCAGCGTTTCCCCAAGTCTCCCGATAAAAATGCTACCTCACTTGTAGGGGTATGCCTAGTGCCCCCGACAGGAAATGCCCCAAAACACAACATGGACACATCACATTTTGACAAAGAAAACAGAGCTGTTTTTTGCAGAGTGCCTAGCTGTGGATTTTGGCCTCTAGCTCAGCAGGCACCTAGGGAAACCTAGCAAACCTGCACAGTTTTGAAAACTAGACACCTAATGGAATCCAAGATGGGGTGACTTGTGGGGCTCTGATCAGATTCTGTTACCCAGAATCCTTTGCAAACCTCAAAATGTGGCCAAAAAAACACTTTTTCCTCACATTTTGGGGACAGAAAGTTCTGGAATCTGAGAGGAGCCAGAAAATTCCCTTCCACGCAGCGTTCCCCCCTCGTCTCCCGATAAAAATGATACCTCACTTGTGGGGGTAGGCCTAGTGCCCACAACAAGAAATGCCCCAAAACACAACATGGACACATCACATTTTGACAAAGAAAACAGAGCTGTTTTTTGCAAAGTGCCTAGCTGTGGATTTTGGCCTCTAGCTCAGCAGGCACCTAGGGAAACCAAGCAAACCTGCATAGTTTTGAAAACTAGACACCTAAGGGAATCCAACATGGGGTGACTTGTGGGACTCTGATCAGGTTCTGGTACCCAGAATCCTTTGCAAACCTCAAAATGTGGCCAAAAATACACTTTTTCCGCACATTTTGGTAACAGAAAGTTCTGGAATCTGAGAGGAGCCACAAATTCCCTTCCACCCAGCGTTCCCCCATGTCTCCTGATAAAAATGATACCTCACTTGTGGGGGTAAGCCTAGTGCCCACGACAGGAAATGCCCCAAAACACAACATGGACACATCACATTTTGACAAAGAAAACAGAGCTGTTTTTTGCAAAGTGCCTAGCTGTGGATTTTGGCCTCTAGCTCAGCAGGCACCTAGGGAAACCTAGCAAACCTGAACAGTTTTGAAAACTAGACACCTAGGGGAATCCAAGATGGGGTGACTTGTGGGGCTCTGATCAGGTTCTGTTACCCAGAATCCTTTGCAAACCTCAGAATGTGACCAAATAAAAACCTTTTCCTCACATTTCGGTGACAGAAAGTTCTGGAATCTGAGAGGAGCCACGAATTTCCTTCCACCCAGCGTTTCCTCAAGTCTCCCGATAAAAATGATACCTCACTTGTAGGGGTAGGCCTAGTGCCCCCGACAGTAAATGCCCCAAAACACAACATGGACACATCACATTTTGACAAAGAAAACAGAGCTGTTTTTTGCAGAGTGCCTAGCTGTGGATTTTGGCCTCTAGCTCAGCAGGCACCTAGGGAAACCTAGCAAACCTGCACAGTTTTGAAAACTAGACACCTAAGGGAATCCAACATGGGGTGACTTGTGGGGCTCTGATCAGGTTCTGTTACCCAGAATCCTTTGCAAACCTCAAAATGTGGCCAAAAAAACACTTTTTCCTCACATTTTGGGGACAGAAAGTTCTGGAATCTGAGAGGAGCCAGAAAATTCCCTTCCACGCAGCTTTCCCCCCTCGTCTCCCGATAAAAATGATACCTCACTTGTGGGGGTAGGCCTAGTGCCCACGACAAGAAATGCCCCAAAACACAACATGGACACATCACATTTTGACAAAGAAAACAGAGCTGTTTTTTGCCAAGTGCCTAGCTGTGGATTTTGGCCTCTAGCTCAGCAGGCACCTAGGGAAACCTAGCAAACCTGCACAGTTTTAAAAACTAGACACCTAGGGGAATCCAAGATGGGGTGACGTGTGGGGCTCTGATCAGGTTCTGTTACCCAGAATCATTTGCAAACCTCAGAATGTGGCCAAATAAACACCTTTTCCTCACATTTCAGTGACAGAAAGTTCTGGAATCTGAGAGGAGCCACGAATTTCCTTCCACCCAGCGTTTCCCCAAGTCTCCCGATAAAAATGATACCTTACTTGTAGGGGTAGGCCTAGTGCCCCCGACAGGAAATGCCCCAAAACACAACATGGACACATCACATTTTGACAAAGAAAACAGAGCTGTTTTTTGCAGAGTGCCTAGCTGTGGATTTTGACCTCTAGCTCAGCAGGCACCTCGGGAAACCTAGCAAACCTGCACAGTTTTGAAAACTAGATCCCTAAGGGAATCCAACATGGGGTGACTTGTGGGGCTCTGATCAGGTTCTGTTACCCAGAATCCTTTGCAAACCTCAAAATGTGGCCAAAAAAACACTTTTTCCTCACATTTTGGGGACAGAAAGTTCTGGAATCTGAGAGGAGCCAGAAAATTCCCTTCCACGCAGCGTTCCCCCCTCGTCTCCCGATAAAAATGATACCTCACTTGTGGGGGTAGACCTAGTGCCCACGACAAGAAATGCCCCAAAACACAACATGGACACATCACATTTTGACAAAGAAAACAGAGCTGTTTTTTGCAAAGTGCCTAGCTGTGGATTTTGGCGTCTAGCTCAGCTGGCACCTAGGGAAACCAAGCAAACCGGCATAGTTTTGAAAACTAGACACCTAAGGGAATCCAACATGGGGTGACTTGTGGGGCTCTGATCAGGTTCTGGTACCCAGAATCCTTTGCAAACCTCAAAATGTGGCGAAAAATACACTTTTTCCTCACATTTTGGTAACAGAAAGTTCTGGAATCTGAGAGGAGCCACAAATTCCCTTCCACCCAGCGTTCCCCCATGTCTCCTGATAAAAATGATACCTCACTTGTGGGGGTAAGCCTAGTGCCCACGACAGGAAATGCCCCAAAACAAAACATGGACACATCACATTTTGACAAAGAAAACAGAGCTGTTTTTTGCAAAGTGCCTAGCTGTGGATTTTGGCCTCTAGCTCAGCAGGCACCTCGGGAAACCTAGCAAACCTGAACAGTTTTGAAAACTAGACACCTAGGGGAATCCAAGATGGGGTGACTTGTGGGGCTCTGATCAGGTTCTGTTACCCAGAATCCTTTGCAAACCTCAGAATGTGACCAAATAAACACCTTTTCCTCACATTTCGGTGACAGAAAGTTCTGGAATCTGAGAGGAGCCACAAATTTCCTTCCACCCAGCTTTTCCCCAAGTCTCCCGATAAAAATGGTACCTCACTTGTAGGGGTAGGCCTAGTGCCCCCGACAGGAAATGCCCCAAAACACAACATGGACACATCACATTTTGACAAAGAAAACAGAGCTGTTTTTTGCAGAGTGCCTAGCTGTGGATTTTGGCCTCTAGCTCAGCAGGCACCTAGGGAAACCTAGCAAACCTGCACAGTTTTGAAAACTAGACACCTAAGGGAATCCAACATGGGGTGACTTGTGGGGCTCTGATCAGGTTCTGTTACCCAGAATCCTTTGCAAACCTCAAAATGTGGCCAAAAAAACACCTTTTCCTCACATTTTGGGGACAGAAAGTTCTGGAATCTGAGAGGAGCCAGAAAATTCCCTTCCACGCAGCGTTCCCCCCTCGTCTCCCGATAAAAATGATACCTCACTTGTGGGGGTAGGCCTAGTGCCCACGACAAGAAATGCCCCAAAACACAACATGGACACATCACATTTTGACAAAGAAAACAGAGCTGTTTTTTGCCAAGTGCCTAGCTGTGGATTTTGGTCTCTAGCTCAGCAGGCACCTAGGGAAACCTAGCAAACCTGCACAGTTTTGAAAACTAGACACCTAGGGGAATCCAAGATGGGGTGACTTGTGGGGCTCTGATCAGGTTCTGTTACCCAGAATCCTTTGCAAACCTCAGAATGAGCCCAAATAAACACCTTTTCCTCACATTTCAGTGACAGAAAGTTCTGGAATCTGAGAGGAGCCACGAATTTCCTTCCACCCAGCGTTTCCCCAAGTCTCCCGATAAAAATGATACCTTACTTGTAGGGGTAGGCCTAGTGCCCACAACAAGAAATGCCCCAAAACACAACATGGACACATCACATTTTGACAAAGAAAACAGAGCTGTTTTTAGCAGAGTGCCTAGCTGTGGATTTTGGCCTCTAGCTCAGCAGGCACCTAGAGAAACCTAGCAAACCTGCACAGTTTTGAAAACTAGACACCTAAGGGAATCTAACATTGGGTGACTTGTGGGGCTCTGATCAGGTTCTGGTACCCAGAATAGTTTGCAAACCTCAAAATGTGGCCAAAAAAACACTTTTTCCTCACATTTTGGTAACAGAAAGTTCTGGAATCTGAGAGGAGCCACAAATTCCCTTCCCCCCGGCGTTCCCCCATGTCGCCTGATAAAAATGATACCTCACTTGTTGGGGTAAGCCTAGTGCCCACGACAGGAAATGCCCCAAAACACAACATGGACACATCACATTTTGACAAAGAAAACAGAGCTGTTTTTTGCAAAGTGCCTAGCTGTGGATTTTGGCCTCTAGCTCAGCAGGCACCTAGGGAAACCTAGCAAACCTGCACAGTTTTGAAAACTAGACACCTAGGGGAATCCAAGATGGGGTGACTTGTGGGGCTCTGATCAGGTTCTGTTACCCAGAATCCTTTGCAAACCTCAGAATGTGGCCAAATAAACACCTTTTCCTCACATTTTGGTGACAGAACGTTCTGGAATCTGAGAGGAGACACAAATTCCCTTCCACCCAGCGTTCCCCCCTCATCTCACGATAAAAATGATACCTCACTTGTGGGGTAGGCCTAGTGCCCACGACAAGAAATGCCCAAAACACAACATGGACACATCACATTTTGACAAAGAAAACAGAGCTGTTTTTTGCCAAGTCCCTAGCTGTGGATTTTGGCCTCTAGCTCAGCAGGCACCTAGGGAAACCTAGCAAACCTGCACAGTTTTTAAAACTAGACACCTAAGGGAATCCAACATGGGGTGACTTGTGGGGCTCCGATCAGGTTCTGTTACCCAGAATCCTTTGCAAACCTCAGAATGTGACCAAATAAACACCTTTTCCTCACATTTCGGTGACAGAAAGTTCTGGAATCTGAGAGGAGCCACAAATTCCCTTCCACCCAGCGTTCCCCCAAGTCTCCTGATAAAAATGATACCTCACTTGTGGGGGTAAGCCTAGTGCCCACGACAGGAAATGCCCCAAAACACAACATGGACACATCACATTCTGACAAAGAAAACAGAGCTGTTTTTTGCAAAGTGCCTAGCTGTGGATTTTGGCCTCTAGCTCAGCAGGCACCTAGGGAAACCTAGCAAACCTGAACAGTTTTGAAAACTAGACACCTAGGGGAATCCAAGATGGGGTGACTTGTGGGGCTCTGATCAGGTTCTGTTACCCAGAATCCTTTGCAAACCTCAGAATGTGACCAAATAAACACCTTTTCCTCACATTTCGGTGACAGAAAGTTCTGGAATCTGAGAGGAGCCACGAATTTCCTTCCACCCAGCGTTTCCCCAAGTCTCCCGATAAAAATGCTACCTCACTTGTAGGGGTATGCCTAGTGCCCCCGACAGGAAATGCCCCAAAACACAACATGGACACATCACATTTTGACAAAGAAAACAGAGCTGTTTTTTGCAGAGTGCCTAGCTGTGGATGTTGGCCTCTAGCTCAGCAGGCACCTAGGGAAACCTAGCAAACCTGCACAGTTTTGAAAACTAGACACCTAATGGAATCCAAGATGGGGTGACTTGTGGGGCTCTGATCAGATTCTGTTACCCAGAATCCTTTGCAAACCTCAAAATGTGGCCAAAAAAACACTTTTTCCTCACATTTTGGGGACAGAAAGTTCTGGAATCTGAGAGGAGCCAGAAAATTCCCTTCCACGCAGCGTTCCCCCCTCGTCTCCCGATAAAAATGATACCTCACTTGTGGGGGTAGGCCTAGTGCCCACAACAAGAAATGCCCCAAAACACAACATGGACACATCACATTTTGACAAAGAAAACAGAGCTGTTTTTTGCAAAGTGCCTAGCTGTGGATTTTGGCCTCTAGCTCAGCAGGCACCTAGGGAAACCAAGCAAACCTGCATAGTTTTGAAAACTAGACACCTAAGGGAATCCAACATGGGGTGACTCGTGGGGCTCTGATCAGGTTCTGGTACCCAGAATCCTTTGCAAACCTAAAAATGTGGCCAAAAATACACTTTTTCCGCACATTTTGGTAACAGAAAGTTCTGGAATCTGAGAGGAGCCACAAATTCCCTTCTACCCAGCGTTCCCCCATGTCTCCTGATAAAAATGATACCTCACTTGTGGGGGTAAGCCTAGTGCCCACGACAGGAAATGCCCCAAAACACAACATGGACACATCACATTTTGACAAAGAAAACAGAGCTGTTTTTTGCAAAGTGCCTAGCTGTGGATTTTGGCCTCTAGCTCAGCAGGCACCTAGGGAAACCTAGCAAACCTGAACAGTTTTGAAAACTAGACACCTAGGGGAATCCAAGATGGGGTGACTTGTGGGGCTCTGATCAGGTTCTGTTACCCAGAATCCTTTGCAAACCTCAGAATGTGACCAAATAAAAACCTTTTCCTCACATTTCGGTGACAGAAAGTTCTGGAATCTGAGAGGAGCCACGAATTTCCTTCCACCCAGCGTTTCCCCAAGTCTCCCGATAAAAATGATACCTCACTTGTAGGGGTAGGCCTAGTGCCCCCGACAGTAAATGCCCCAAAACACAACATGGACACATCACATTTTGACAAAGAAAACAGAGCTGTTTTTTGCAGAGTGCCTAGCTGTGGATTTTGGCCTCTAGCTCAGCAGGCACCTAGGGAAACCTAGCAAACCTGCACAGTTTTGAAAACTAGACACCTAAGGGAATCCAACATGGGGTGACTTGTGGGGCTCTGATCAGGTTCTGTTACCCAGAATCCTTTGCAAACCTCAAAATGTGGCCAAAAAAACACTTTTTCCTCACATTTTGGGGACAGAAAGTTCTGGAATCTGAGAGGAGCCAGAAAATTCCCTTCCACGCAGCTTTCCCCCCTCGTCTCCCGATAAAAATGATACCTCACTTGTGGGGGTAGGCCTAGTGCCCACGACAAGAAATGCCCCAAAACACAACATGGACACATCACATTTTGACAAAGAAAACAGAGCTGTTTTTTGCCAAGTGCCTAGCTGTGGATTTTGGCCTCTAGCTCAGCAGGCACCTAGGGAAACCTAGCAAACCTGCACAGTTTTGAAAACTAGACACCTAGGGGAATCCAAGATGGGGTGACTTGTGGGGCTCTGATCAGGTTCTGTTACCCAGAATCATTTGCAAACCTCAGAATGTGGCCAAATAAACACCTTTTCCTCACATTTCAGTGACAGAAAGTTCTGGAATCTGAGAGGAGCCACGAATTTCCTTCCACCCAGCGTTTCCCCAAGTCTCCCGATAAAAATGATACCTTACTTGTAGGGGTAGGCCTAGTGCCCCCGACAGGAAATGCCCCAAAACACAACATGGACACATCACATTTTGACAAAGAAAACAGAGCTGTTTTTTGCAGAGTGCCTAGCTGTGGATTTTGACCTCTAGCTCAGCAGGCACCTCGGGAAACCTAGCAAACCTGCACAGTTTTGAAAACTAGATCCCTAAGGGAATCCAACATGGGGTGACTTGTGGGGCTCTGATCAGGTTCTGTTACCCAGAATCCTTTGCAAACCTCAAAATGTGGCCAAAAAAACACTTTTTCCTCACATTTTGGGGACAGAAAGTTCTGGAATCTGAGAGGAGCCAGAAAATTCCCTTCCACGCAGCGTTCCCCCCTCGTCTCCCGATAAAAATGATACCTCACTTGTGGGGGTAGGCCTAGTGCCCACGACAAGAAATGCCCCAAAACACAACATGGACACATCACATTTTGACAAAGAAAACAGAGCTGTTTTTTGCAAAGTGCCTAGCTGTGGATTTTGGCCTCTAGCTCAGCAGGCACCTAGGGAAACCAAGCAAACCTGCATAGTTTTGAAAACTAGACACCTAAGTGAATCCAACATGGGGTGACTTGTGGGGCTCTGGTCAGGTTCTGGTACCCAGAATCCTTTGCAAACCTCAAAATGTGGCCAAAATACACTTTTTCCTCACATTTTGGTAACAGAAAGTTCTGGAATCTGAGAGGAGCCACAAATTCCCTTCCACCCAGCGTTCCCCCATGTCTCCTGATAAAAATGATACCTCACTTGTGGGGGTAAGCCTAGTGCCCACGACAGGAAATGCCCCAAAACAAAACATGGACACATCACATTTTGACAAAGAAAACAGAGCTGTTTTTTGCAAAGTGCCTAGCTGTGGATTTTGGCCTCTAGCTCAGCAGGCACCTCGGGAAACCTAGCAAACCTGAACAGTTTTGAAAACTAGACACCTAGGGGAATCCAAGATGGGGTGACTTGTGGGGCTCTGATCAGGTTCTGTTACCCAGAATCCTTTGCAAACCTCAGAATGTGACCAAATAAACACCTTTTCCTCACATTTCGGTGACAGAAAGTTCTGGAATCTGAGAGGAGCCACAAATTTCCTTCCACCCAGCTTTTCCCCAAGTCTCCCGATAAAAATGGTACCTCACTTGTAGGGGTAGGCCTAGTGCCCCCGACAGGAAATGCCCCAAAACACAACATGGACACATCACATTTTGACAAAGAAAACAGAGCTGTTTTTTGCAGAGTGCCTAGCTGTGGATTTTGGCCTCTAGCTCAGCAGGCACCTAGGGAAACCTAGCAAACCTGCACAGTTTTGAAAACTAGACACCTAAGGGAATCCAACATGGGGTGACTTGTGGAGCTCTGATCAGGTTCTGTTACCCAGAATCCTTTGCAAACCTCAAAATGTGGCCAAAAAAACACTTTTTCCTCAAATTTTGGGGACAGAAAGTTCTGGAATCTGAGAGGAGCCAGAAAATTCCCTTCCACGCAGCGTTCCCCCCTCGTCTCCCGATAAAAATGATACCTCACTTGTGGGGGTAGGCCTAGTGCCCACGACAAGAAATGCCCCAAAACACAACATGGACACATCACATTTTGACAAAGAAAACAGAGCTGTTTTTTGCCAAGTGCCTAGCTGTGGATTTTGGCCTCTAGCTCAGCAGGCACCTAGGGAAACCTAGCAAACCTGCACAGTTTTGAAAACTAGACACCTAGGGGAATCCAAGATGGGGTGACTTGTGGGGCTCTGATCAGGTTCTGTTACCCAGAATCCTTTGCAAACCTCAGAATGTGGCCAAATAAACACCTTTTCCTCACATTTCAGTGACAGAAAGTTCTGGAATCTGAGAGGAGCCACGAATTTCCTTCCACCCAGCGTTTCCCCAAGTCTCCCGATAAAAATGATACCTTACTTGTAGGGGTAGGCCTAGTGCCCCCGACAGGAAATGCCCCAAAACACAACATGGACACATCACATTTTGACAAAGAAAACAGAGCTGTTTTTTGCAGAGTGCCTAGCTGTGGATTTTGACCTCTAGCTCAGCAGGCACCTCGGGAAACCTAGCAAACCTGCACAGTTTTGAAAACTAGATCCCTAAGGGAATCCAACATGGGGTGACTTGTGGGGCTCTGATCAGGTTTTGTTACCCAGAATCCTTTGCAAACCTCAAAATGTGGCCAAAAAAACACTTTTTCCTCACATTTTGGGGACAGAAAGTTCTCGAATCTGAGAGGAGCCAGAAAATTCCCTTCCACGCAGCGTTCCCCCCTCGTCTCCCGATAAAAATGATACCTCACTTGTGGGGGTAGGCCTAGTGCCCACAACAAGAAATGCCCCAAAACACAACATGGACACATCACATTTTGACAAAGAAAACAGAGCTGTTTTTTGCCAAGTGCCTAGCTGTGGATTTTGGCCTCTAGCTCAGCAGGCACCTAGGGAAACCTAGCAAACCTGCACAGTTTTGAAAACTAGACACCTAGAGGAATCCAAGATGGGGTGACTTGTGGGGCTCCGATCAGGTTCTGTTACCCAGAATCCTTTGCAAACCTCAGAATGTGACCAAATAAACACCTTTTCCTCACATTTCGGTGACAGAAAGTTCTGGAATCTGAGAGGAGACACAAATTCCCTTCCACCCAGCCTTCCCCCAAGTCTCCTGATAAAAATGATACCTCACTTGTGTGGGTAAGCCTAGTGCCCACGACAGGAAATGCCCCAAAACAAAACATGGACACATCACATTTTGACAAAGAAAACAGAGCTGTTTTTTGCAAAGTGCCTAGCTGTGGATTTTGGCCTCTAGCTCAGCAGGCACCTCGGGAAACCTAGCAAACCTGAACAGTTTTGAAAACTAGACACCTAGGGGAATCGAAGATGGGGTGACTTGTGGGGCTCTGATCAGGTTCTGTTACCCAGAATCCTTTGCAAACCTCAGAATGTGACCAAATAAACACCTTTTCCTCACATTTCGGTGACAGAAAGTTCTGGAATCTGAGAGGAGCCACAAATTTCCTTCCACCCAGCTTTTCCCCAAGTCTCCCGATAAAAATGGTACCTCACTTGTTGGGTTAGACCTAGTGCCCCCGACAGGAAATGCCCCAAAACACAACATGGACACATCACATTTTGACAAAGAAAACAGAGCTGTTTTTTGCAGAGTGCCTAGCTGTGGATTTTGGCCTCTAGCTCAGCAGGCACCTTGGGAAACCTAGCAAACCTGCACAGTTTTGAAAACTAGATCCCTAAGGGAATCCAACATGGGGTGACTTGTGGGGCTCTGATCAGGTTTTGTTACCCAGAATCCTTTGCAAACCTCAAAATGTGGCCAAAAAAACACTTTTTCCTCACATTTTGGGGACAGAAAGTTCTCGAATCTGAGAGGAGCCAGAAAATTCCCTTCCACGCAGCGTTCCCCCCTCGTCTCCCGATAAAAATGATACCTCACTTGTGGGGGTAGGCCTAGTGCCCACAACAAGAAATGCCCCAAAACACAACATGGACACATCACATTTTGACAAAGAAAACAGAGCTGTTTTTTGCCAAGTGCCTAGCTGTGGATTTTGGCCTCTAGCTCAGCAGGCACCTAGGGAAACCTAGCAAACCTGCACAGTTTTGAAAACTAGACACCTAGAGGAATCCAAGATGGGGTGACTTGTGGGGCTCCGATCAGGTTCTGTTACCCAGAATCCTTTGCAAACCTCAGAATGTGACCAAATAAACACCTTTTCCTCACATTTCGGTGACAGAAAGTTCTGGAATCTGAGAGGAGACACAAATTCCCTTCCACCCAGCCTTCCCCCAAGTCTCCTGATAAAAATGATACCTCACTTGTGTGGGTAAGCCTAGTGCCCACGACAGGAAATGCCCCAAAACAAAACATGGACACATCACATTTTGACAAAGAAAACAGAGCTGTTTTTTGCAAAGTGCCTAGCTGTGGATTTTGGCCTCTAGCTCAGCAGGCACCTCGGGAAACCTAGCAAACCTGAACAGTTTTGAAAACTAGACACCTAGGGGAATCGAAGATGGGGTGACTTGTGGGGCTCTGATCAGGTTCTGTTACCCAGAATCCTTTGCAAACCTCAGAATGTGACCAAATAAACACCTTTTCCTCACATTTCGGTGACAGAAAGTTCTGGAATCTGAGAGGAGCCACAAATTTCCTTCCACCCAGCTTTTCCCCAAGTCTCCCGATAAAAATGGTACCTCACTTGTTGGGTTAGACCTAGTGCCCCCGACAGGAAATGCCCCAAAACACAACATGGACACATCACATTTTGACAAAGAAAACAGAGCTGTTTTTTGCAGAGTGCCTAGCTGTGGATTTTGGCCTCTAGCTCAGCAGGCACCTAGGGAAACCTAGCAAACCTGCACAGTTTTGAAAACTAGACACCTAATGGAATCCAAGATGGGGTGACTTGTGGGGCTCTGATCAGGTTCTGTTACCCAGAATCCTTTGCAAACCTCAAAATATGGCCAAAAAAACACTTTTTCCTCACATTTTGGGGACAGAAAGTTCTGGAATCTGAGAGGAGCCAGAAAATTCCCTTCCACGCAGCATTTCCCCTTCGTCTCCCGATAAAAATGATACCTCACTTGTGGGGGTAGGCCTAGTGCCCACGACAAGAAATGCCCCAAAACACAACATGGACACATCACATTTTGACAAAGAAAACAGAGCTGTTTTTTGCCAAGTGCCTAGCTGTGGATTTTGGCCTCTAGCTCAGCAGGCACCTAGGGAAACCAAGCAAACCTGCATAGTTTTGAAAACTAGACACCTAAGGGAATCCAACATGGGGTGACTTGTGGGGCTCTGATCAGGTTCTGGTACCCAGAATCCTTTGCAAACCTCAAAATGTGTCCAAAAATACACTTTTTCCTCACATTTTGGTAACAGAAAGTTCTGGAATCTGAGAGGAGCCGCAAATTCCCTTTCACCCAGCGTTCCCCCATGTCTCCTGATAAAAATGATACCTCACTTGTGTGGGTAAGCCTAGTGCCCACGACAGGAAATGCCCCAAAACACAACATGGACACATCACATTTTGACAAAGAAAACAGAGCTGTTTTTTGCAGAGTGCCTAGCTGTGGATTTTGGCCTCTAGCTCAGCAGGCACCTAGAGAAATCTAGCAAACCTGCACAGTTTTGAAAACTAGACACCTAAGGGAATCTAACATTGGGTGACTTGTGGGGCTCTGATCAGGTTCTGGTACCCAGAATCCTTTGCAAACCTCAAAATGTGGCCAAAAAAACACTTTTTCCTCACATTTTGGTAACAGAAAGTTCTGGAATCTGAGAGGAGCCGCAAATTCCCTTCCACCCAGCGTTCCCACATGTCTCCTGATAAAAATGATACCTCACTTGTGGGGTAGGCCTAGTGCCCACGACAAGAAATGCCCCAAAACACAACATGGACACATCACATTTTGACAAAGAAAACAGAGCTGTTTTTTGCAAAGTGCCTAGCTGTGGATTTTGGCCTCTAGCTCAGCAGGCACCTAGGGAAACCTAGCAAACCTGCACAGTTTTGAAAACTAGACACCTAGGGGAATCCAAGATGGGGTGACTTGTGGGGCTCTGATCAGGTTCTGTTAACCAGAATCCTTTGCAAACCTCAGAATGTGGCCAAATAAACACCTTTTCCTCACATTTCGGTGACAGAAAGTTCTGGAATCTGAGAGGAGCCACGAATTTCCTTCCACCCAGCGTTTCCCCAAGTCTCCCGATAAAAATGGTACCTCACTTGTAGGGGTAGGCCTAGTGCCCCCGACAGGAAATGCCCCAAAACACAACATGGACACATCACATTTTGACAAAGAAAACAGAGCTGTTTTTTGCAAAGTTCCTAGCTGTGGATTTTGGCCTCTAGCTCAGCAGGCACCTACGGAAACCTAGCAAACCTGAACAGTTTTGAAAACTAGACACCTAGGGGAATCCAAGATGGGGTGACTTGTGGGGCTCTGATCAGGTTCTGTTACCCAGAATCCTTTGCAAACCTCAGAATGTGACCAAATAAAAACCTTTTCCTCACATTTCGGTGACAGAAAGTTCTGGAATCTGAGAGGAGCCACGAATTTCCTTCCACCCAGCGTTTCCCCAAGTCTCCCGATAAAAATGATACCTCACTTGTAGGGGTAGGCCTAGTGCCCCCGACAGTAAATGCCCCAAAACACAACATGGACACATCACATTTTGACAAAGAAAACAGAGCTGTTTTTTGCCAAGTGCCTAGCTGTGGATTTTGGCCTCTAGCTCAGCAGGCACCTAGGGAAACCTAGCAAACCTGCACAGTTTTGAAAACTAGACACCTAGGGGAATCCAAGATGGGGTGACTTGTGGGGCTGTGATCAGGTTCTGTTACCCAGAATCCTTTGCAAACCTCAGAATGTGACCAAATAAACACCTTTTCCTCACATTTCGGTGACAGAAAGTTCTGGAATCTGAGAGGAGCCACAAATTTCCTTCCACCCAGCTTTTCCCCAAGTCTCCCGATAAAAATGGTACCTCACTTGTAGGGTTAGGCCTAGTGCCCCCGACAGGAAATGCCCCAAAACACAACATGGACACATCACATTTTGACAAAGAAAACAGAGCTGTTTTTTGCAGAGTGCCTAGCTGTGGATTTTGGCCTCTAGCTCAGCAGGCACCTAGGGAAACCTAGCAAACCTGCACAGTTTTGAAAACTAGACACCTAATGGAATCCAAGATGGGGTGACTTGTGGGGCTCTGATCAGGTTCTGTTACCCAGAATCCTTTGCAAACCTCAAAATATGGCCAAAAAAACACTTTTTCCTCACATTTTGGGGACAGAAAGTTCTGGAATCTGAGAGGAGCCAGAAAATTCCCTTCCACGCAGCGTTCCCCCCTCGTCTCCCGATAAAAATGATACCTCACTTGTGGGGGTAGGCCTAGTGCCCACGACAAGAAATGCCCCAAAACACAACATGGACATATCACATTTTGACAAAGAAAACAGAGCTGTTTTTTGCCAAGTGCCTAGCTGTGGATTTTGGCCTCTAGCTCAGCAGGCACCTAGGGAAACCTAGCAAACCTGCACAGTTTTGAAACCTAGACACCTAGGGGAATCCAAGATATGGTGACTTGTGGGGCTCTGATCAGGTTCTGTTACCCAGAATCCTTTGCAAACCTCAGAATGTGGCCAAATAAACACCTTTTCCTCACATTTCAGTGACAGAAAGTTCTGGAATCTGAGAGGAGCCACGAATTTCCTTCCACCCAGCGTTTCCCCAAGTCTCCCGATAAAAATGATACCTTACTTGTAGGGGTAGGCTTAGTGCCCCCGACAGGAAATGCCCCAAAACACAACATGGACACATCACATTTTGACAAAGAAAACAGAGCTGTTTTTTGCAGAGTGCCTAGCTGTGGATTTTGACTTCTAGCTCAGCAGGCACCTCGGGAAACCTAGCAAACCTGCACAGTTTTGAAAACTAGACCCCTAAGGAAATCCAACATGGGGTGACTTGTGGGGCTCTGATCAGGTTCTGTTACCCAGAATCCTTTGAAAACCTCAAAATGTGGCCAAAAAAACACTTTTTCCTCACATTTTGGGGACAGAAAGTTCTGGAATCTGAGAGGAGCCAGAAAATTCCCTTCCACGCAGCGTTCCCCCTTCGTCTCCCGATAAAAATGATACCTCACTTGTGGGGGTAGGCCTAGTGCCCACAACAAGAAATGCCCCAAAACACAACATGGACACATCACATTTTGACAAAGAAAACAGAGCTGTTTTTTGCCAAGTGCCTAGCTGTGGATTTTGGCCTCTAGCTCAGCAGGCACCTAGGGAAACCTAGCAAACCTGCACAGTTTTGAAAACTAGACACCTAGGGGAATCCAAGATGGGGTGACTTGTGGGGCTGTGATCAGGTTCTGTTACCCAGAATCCTTTGCAAACCTCAGAATGTGACCAAATAAACACCTTTTCCTCACATTTCGGTGACAGAAAGTTCTGGAATCTGAGAGGAGCCACAAATTTCCTTCCACCCAGCTTTTCCCCAAGTCTCCCGATAAAAATGGTACCTCACTTGTAGGGTTAGGCCTAGTGCCCCCGACAGGAAATGCCCCAAAACACAACATGGACACATCACATTTTGACAAAGAAAACAGAGCTGTTTTTTGCAGAGTGCCTAGCTGTGGATTTTGGCCTCTAGCTCAGCAGGCACCTAGGGAAACCTAGCAAACCTGCACAGTTTTGAAAACTAGACACCTAATGGAATCCAAGATGGGGTGACTTGTGGGGCTCTGGTCAGGTTCTGTTACCCAGAATCCTTTGCAAACCTCAAAATATGGCCAAAAAAACACTTTTTCCTCACATTTTGGGGACAGAAAGTTCTGGAATCTGAGAGGAGCCAGAAAATTCCCTTCCACGCAGCGTTCCCCCCTCGTCTCCCGATAAAAATGATACCTCACTTGTGGGGGTAGGCCTAGTGCCCACGACAAGAAATGCCCCAAAACACAACATGGACACATCACATTTTGACAAAGAAAACAGAGCTGTTTTTTGCAAAGTGCCTAGCTGTTGATTTTGGCCTCTAGCTCAGCAGGCACCTAGGGAAACCAAGCAAACCTGCACAGTTTTGAAAACTAGACACCTAAGGGAATCCAACATGGGGTGACTTGTGGGGCTCTGATCAGGTTCTGTTACCCAGAATCCTTTGCAAACCTCAAAATGTGGCCAAAAAAAAACTTTTTCCTCACATTCTGGTGACAGAAAGTTCTGGAATCTGAGAGGAGCCACAAATTCCCTTCCACCCAGCGTTCCCCCAAGTCTCCTGATAAAAATTATACCTCACTTGTGGGGGTAAGCCTAGTGCCCACGACAGGAAATGCCCCAAAACACAACATGGACACATCACATTTTGACAAAGAAAACAGAGCTGTTTTTTGCAAAGTGCCTAGCTGTGGATTTTGGCCTCTAGCTCAGCAGGCACCTAGGGAAACCTAGCAAACCTGCACAGTTTTGAAAACTAGACACCTAGGGGAATCCAAGATGGGGTGACTTGTGGGGCTCTGATCAGGTTCTGTTACCCAGAATCCTTTACAAACCTCAAAATGTGGCAAAAAAAAACACTTTTTCCTCACATTTTGGTGACAGAACGTTCTGGAATCTGAGAGGAGCCACAAATTCGCTTCAACCCAGCGTTCCCCCAAGTCTCCTGATAACAATTATACCTCACTTGTAGGGGTAGGCCTAGTGCCCCCGACAGGAAATGCCCCAAAACACAACATGGACACATCACATTTTGACAAAGAAAACAGAGCTGTTTTTTGCAGAGTGCCTAGCTGTGGATTTTGGCCTCTAGCTCAGCAGGCACCTAGGGAAACCTAGCAAGCCTGCACAGTTTTGAAAACTAGACACCTAAGGGAATCCAACATGGGGTGACTTGTGGGGCTCTGATCAGGTTCTGGTACCCAGAATCCTTTGCAAACCTCAAAATGTGGCCAAAAAAACACTTTTTCCTCACATTTTGGTGACAGAAAGTTCTGGAATCTGAGAGGAGCCACAAATTCCCTTCCACCCAGCATTCCCCCAAGTCTCCTGATAAAAATGATACCTCACTTGTGGGGTAAGCCTAGTGCCCACGACAGGAAATGCCCCAAAACACAACATGGACACATCACATTTTGACAAAGAAAACAGAGCTGTTTTTTGCAAAGTGCCAAGCTGTGGATTTTGGACTCTAGCTCAGAAGGCACCTAGGGAAACCTAGCAAACCTGCACAGTTTTGAAAACTAGACACCTAGGGGAATCCAAGATGGGGTGACTTGTGGGGCTCTGATCAGGTTCTGTTACCCAGAATCCTTTGCAAACCTCAGAATGTGACCAAATAAACACCTTTTCCTCACATTTCGGTGACAGAAAGTTCTGGAATCTGAGAGGAGCCACAAATTTCCTTCCACCCAGCTTTTCCCCAAGTCTCCCGATAAAAATGGTACCTCACTTGTAGGGTTAGGCCTAGTGCCCCCGACAGGAAATGCCCCAAAACACAACATGGACACATCACATTTTGACAAAGAAAACAGAGCTGTTTTTTGCAGAGTGCCTAGCTGTGGATTTTGGCCTCTAGCTCAGCAGGCACCTAGGGAAACCTAGCAAACCTGCACAGTTTTGAAAACTAGACACCTAGGGGAATCCAAGATGGGGTGACTTGTGGGGCTCTGATCAGGTTCTGTTACCCAGAATCCTTTGCAAACCTCAAAATGTGGCAAAAAAAACACTTTTTCCTCACATTTTGGTAACAGAACGTTCTGGAATCTGAGAGGAGCCACAAATTCCCTTCCACCCAGCGTTCCGCCAAGTCTCCCGATACAAATGATACCTCACTTGTGGGGGTAGGCCTAGTGCCCACAACAGGAAATGCCCCAAAACACAACATGGACACATCACATTTTGACAAAGAAAACAGAGCTGTTTTTTGCAAAGTGCCTAGCTGTGGATTTTGGCCTCTAGCTCAGCAGGCACCTAGGGAAACCTAGCAAACCTGCACAGTTTTGAAAACTAGACAGCTAAGGGAATCCAACATGGGGTGACTTGTGGGGCTCTGATCAGGTTCTGGTACCCAGAATCCTTTGCAAACCTCAAAATGTGGCCAAAAAAACACTTTTTCCTCACATTTTGGGGACAGAAAGTTCTGGAATCTGAGAGGAGCCACAAATTCCCTTTCACCCAGCGTTCCCCCAAGTCTCCTGATAAAAATTATACCTCACTTGTGGGGGTAGGCCTAGTGCCCACGACAGGAAGTGCCCCAAAACACAACATGGACACATCACATTTTGACAAAGAAAACAGAGCTGTTTTTTGCAAAGTGCCTAGATGTGGATTTTGGCCTCTAGCTCAGCAGGCACCTAGGGAAACCTAGCAAACCTGCACAGTTTTGAAAACTAGACACCTAATGGAATCCAAGATGGGGTGACTTGTGGGGCTCTGATCAGGTTCTGTTACCCAGAATCCTTTGCAAACCTCAAAATATGGCCAAAAAAACACTTTTTCCTCACATTTTGGGGACAGAAAGTTCTGGAATCTGAGAGAAGACAGAAAATTCCCTTCCACGCAGCGTTCCCCCTTCGTCTCCCGATAAAAATGATACCTCACTTGTGGGGGTAGGCCTAGTGCCCACGACAAGAAATGCCCCAAAACACAACATGGACACATCACATTTTGACAAAGAAAACAGAGCTGTTTTTTGCAAAGTGCCTAGCTGTGGATTTTGGCCTCTAGCTCAGCAGGCACCTAGGGAAACCAAGCAAATCTGCACAGTTTTGAAAACTAGACACCTAAGGGAATCCAACATGGGGTGACTTGTGGGGCTCTGATCAGGTTCTGTTACCCAGAATCCTTTGCAAACCTCAAAATGTGGCCAAAAAAACACTTTTTCCTCACATTCTGGTGACAGAAAGTTCTGGAATCTGAGAGGAGCCACAAATTCCCTTCCACCCAGCGTTCCCCCAAGTCTCCTGATAAAAATTATACCTCACTTGTGGGGGTAAGCCTAGTGCCCACGACAGGAAATGCCCCAAAACACAACATGGACACATCACATTTTGACAAAGAAAACAGAGCTGTTTTTTGCAAAGTGCCTAGCTGTGGATTTTGGCCTCTAGCTCAGCAGGCACCTAGGGAAACCTAGCAAACCTGCACAGTTTTGAAAACTAGACACCTAGGGGAATCCAAGATGGGGTGACTTGTGGGGCTCTGATCAGGTTCTGTTACCCAGAATCCTTTACAAACCTCAAAATGTGGCAAAAAAAACACTTTTTCCTCACATTTTGGTGACAGAACGTTCTGGAATCTGAGAGGAGCCACAAATTCGCTTCAACCCAGTGTTCCCCCAAGTCTCCCGATAACAATTATACCTCACTTGTAGGGGTAGGCCTAGTGCCCCCGACAGGAAATGCCCCAAAACACAACATGGACACATCACATTTTGACAAAGAAAACAGAGCTGTTTTTTGCAGAGTGCCTAGCTGTGGATTTTGGCCTCTAGCTCAGCAGGCACCTAGGGAAACCTAGCAAGCCTGCACAGTTTTGAAAACTAGACACCTAAGGGAATCCAACATGGGGTGACTTGTGGGGCTCTGATCAGGTTCTGGTACCCAGAATCCTTTGCAAACCTCAAAATGTGGCCAAAAAAACACTTTTTCCTCAAATTTTGGTGACAGAAAGTTCTGGAATCTGAGAGGAGCCACAAATTCCCTTCCACCCAGCATTCCCCCAAGTCTCCTGATAAAAATGATACCTCACTTGTGGGGGTAAGCCTAGTGCCCACGACAGGAAATGCCCCAAAACACAACATGGACACATCACATTTTGACAAAGAAAACAGAGCTGTTTTTTGCAAAGTGCCAAGCTGTGGATTTTGGACTCTAGCTCAGAAGGCACCTAGGGAAACCTAGCAAACCTGCACAGTTTTGAAAACTAGACACCTAGGGGAATCCAGATGGGGTGACTTGTGGGGCTCTGATCAGGTTCTGTTACCCAGAATCCTTTGCAAACCTCAAAATGTGGCAAAAAAAACACTTTTTCCTCACATTTTGGTAACAGAACGTTCTGGAATCTGAGAGGAGCCACAAATTCCCTTCCACCCAGCGTTCCGCCAAGTCTCCCGATACAAATGATACCTCACTTGTGGGGGTAGGCCTAGTGCCCACAACAGGAAATGCCCCAAAACACAACATGGACACATCACATTTTGACAAAGAAAACAGAGCTGTTTTTTGCAAAGTGCCTAGCTGTGGATTGTGGCCTCTAGCTCAGCAGGCACCTAGGGAAACCTAGCAAACCTGCACAGTTTTGAAAACTAGACAGCTAAGGGAATCCAACATGGGGTGACTTGTGGGGCTCTGATCAGGTTCTGGTACCCAGAATCCTTTGCAAACCTCAAAATGTGGCCAAAAAAACACTTTTTCCTCACATTTTGGGGACAGAAAGTTCTGGAATCTGAGAGGAGCCACAAATTCCCTTTCACCCAGCGTTCCCCCAAGTCTCCTGATAAAAATTATACCTCACTTGTGGGGGTAAGCCTAGTGCCCACGACAGGAAGTGCCCCAAAACACAACATGGACACATCACATTTTGACAAAGAAAACAGAGCTGTTTTTTGCAAAGTGCCTAGATGTGGATTTTGGCCTCTAGCTCAGCAGGCACCTAGGGAAACCTAGCAAACCTGCACAGTTTTGAAAACTAGACACCTAGGGGAATCCAAGATGGGGTGACTTGTGGGGCTCTGATCAGGTTCTGTTACCCAGAATCCTTTGCAAACCTCAAAATGTGGCCAAAAAACAACTTTTCCTCACATTTCGGTGACAGAAAGTTCTGGAATCTGAGAGGAGCCACAAATTTCCTTTCACCTAGCGTTCCCCCAAGTCTCCTGATAACAATTACACCTCACTTGTGGGGGTAGGCCTAGTGCCCGCGACAGGAAATGCCCCAAAACACAACATTGACACATCACATTTTGACAAAGAAAACAGAGCTGTTTTTTGCAAAGTGCCTAGCAGTGGATTTTGGCCTCTAGCTCAGCAGGCACCTAGGGAAACCTTGCAAACCTGCACAGTTTTGAAAATTAGACACCTAGGGGAATCCAAGATGGGGTGACTTGTGGGGCTCTGATCAGGTTCTGTTACCCAGAATCCTTTGCAAACCTCAAAATGTGGCAAAAAAAAACACTTTTTCCTCATATTTTGGTGACAGAACGTTCTGGAATCTGAGAGGAGCCACAAATTCCCTTCCACCCAGCGTTCCCCCAAGTCTCCCGATAAAAATGATACCTCACTTGTGGGGGTAGGCCTAGTGCCCACGACAGGAAATGCCCCAAAACACAACATGGACACATCACATTTTGGCAAAGAAAACAGAGCTGTTTTTTGCAAAGTGCCTAGCTGTGGATTTTGGCCTCTAGCTAAGCAGGCACCTAGGGAAACCTAGCAAACCTGCACAGTTTTGAAAACTAGACACCTAGGGGAATCCAAGATGGGGTGACTTGTGGGGCTCTGATCAGGTTCTGTTACCCAGAATCCTTTGCAAACCTCAAAATGTGGCCAAAAAAACACTTTTTCCTCACATTTCGGTGACAGAAAGTTCTGGAATCTGAGAGGAGCCACAAATTTCCTTTCACCCAGCGTTCCCCCAAGTTTCCCGATAACAATTACATCTCACGTGTGGGGGTAGGCCTAGTGCCCGCGACAGGAAATGCCCCAAAACACAAATGGAGACATCACATTTTGACAAAGAAAACAGAGCTGTTTTTTGCAAAGTGCCTAGCTGTGGATTTTGGCCTCTAGCTCAGCAGGCACCTAGGGAAACCTAGCAAACCTGCACAGTTTTGAAAACTAGACACCTAGGGGAATCCAAGATGGGGTGACTTGTGGGGCTCTGATCAGGTTCTGTTACCCAGAATCCTTTGCAAACCTCAGAATGTGGCCAAATAAACACCTTTTCCTCACATTTCGGTGATAGAAAGTTCTGGACTCTGAGAGGAGGCACGAATTTCCTTCCACCCAGCGTTTCCCCACGTCTCCCGATAAAAATTATACCTCACTTGTAGGGGTAGGCCTAGTGCCCCCGACAGGAAATGCCCCAAAACACAACATGGACACATCACATTTTGACAAAGAAAACAGAGCTGTTTTTTGCAGAGTGCCTAGCTGTGGATTTTGTCCTCTAGCTCAGCAGGCACCTAGGGAAACCTAGCAAACCTGCACAGTTTTGAAAACTAGACACCTAAGGGAATCCAACATGGGGTGACTTGTGGGGCTCTGATCAGGTTCTGGTACCCAGAATCCTTTGCAAACCTCAAAATGTGGCCAAAAAAACACTTTTTCCTCACATTTTGGTAACCGAAAGTTCTGGAATCTGAGAGGAGCCACAAATTCCCTTCCACCCAGCGTTCCCCCAAGTCTCCTGATAAAAATGATACCTCACTTGTGGGGGTAAGCCTAGTGCCCACGACAGGAAATGCCCCAAAACACAACATGGACACATCACATTTTGACAAAGAAAACAGTGCTGTTTTTTGCAAAGTGCCTAGCTGTGGATTTTGGCCTCTAGCTCAGCAGGCACCTAGGGAAACCTAGCAAACCTGCACAGTTTTGAAAACTAGACACCTAGGGGAATCCAAGATGGGGTGACTTGTGGGGCTCTGATCAGGTTCTGTTACCCAGAATCCTTTGCAAACCTCAAAATGTGGCAAAAAAAACACTTTTTCCTCACATTTTGGTAACAGAACGTTCTGGAATCTGAGAGGAGCCACAAATTCCCTTCCACCCAGCGTTCCGCCAAGTCTCCCGATACAAATGATACCTCACTTGTGGGGGTAGGCCTAGTGCCCACAACAGGAAATGCCCCAAAACACAACATGGACACATCACATTTTGACAAAGAAAACAGTGCTGTTTTTTGCAAAGTGCCTAGCTGTGGATTTTGGCCTCTAGCTCAGCAGGCACCTAGGGAAACCTAGCAAACCTGCACAGTTTTGAAAACTAGACAGCTAAGGGAATCCAACATGGGGTGACTTGTGGGGCTCTGATCAGGTTCTGGTACCCAGAATCCTTTGCAAACCTCAAAATGTGGCCAAAAAAACACTTTTTCCTCACATTTTGGGGACAGAAAGTTCTGGAATCTGAGAGGAGACACAAATTCCCTTCCACCCAGCGTTCCCCCAAGTCTCCTGATAAAAATTATACCTCACTTGTGGGGGTAAGCCTAGTGCCCACGACAGGAAGTGCCCCAAAACACAACATGGACTCATCACATTTTGACAAAGAAAACAGAGCTGTTTTTTGCAAAGTGCCTAGATGTGGATTTTGGCCTCTAGCTCAGCAGGCACCTAGGGAAACCTAGCAAACCTGCACAGTTTTGAAAACTAGACACCTAGGGGAATCCAAGATGGGGTGACTTGTGGGGTTCTGATCATGTTCTGTTACACAGAATCCTTTGCAAACCTCAAAATGTGGCCAAAAAACAACTTTTCCTCACATTTCGGTGACAGAAAGTTCTGGAATCTGAGAGGAGCCACAAATTTCCTTTCACCCAGCGTTCCCCCAAGTCTCCTGATAACAATTACACCTCACTTGTGGGGGTAGGCCTAGTGCCCGCGACAGGAAATGCCCCAAAACACAACATTGACACATGACATTTTGACAAAGAAAACAGAGCTGTTTTTTGCAAAGTGCCTAGCAGTGGATTTTGGCCTCTAGCTCAGCAGGCACCTAGGGAAACCTTGCAAACCTGCACAGTTTTGAAAACTAGACACCTAGGGGAATCCAAGATGGGGTGACTTGTGGGGCTCTGATCAGGTTCTGTTACCCAGAATCCTTTGCAAACCTCAAAATGTGGCCAAAAAAAACACTTTTTCCTCATATTTTGGTGACAGAACGTTCTGGAATCTGAGAGGAGCCACAAATTCCCTTCCACCCAGCGTTCCCCCAAGTCTCCCGATAAAAATGATACCTCACTTGTGGGGGTAGGCCTAGTGCCCACGACAGGAAATGCCCCAAAACACAACATGGACACATCACATTTTGGCAAAGAAAACAGAGCTGTTTTTTGCAAAGTGCCTAGCTGTGGATTTTGGCCTCTAGCTCAGCAGGCACCTAGGGAAACCTAGCAAACCTGCACAGTTTTGAAAACTAGACACCTAGGGGAATCCAAGATGGGGTGACTTGTGGGGCTCTGATCAGGTTCTGTTACCCAGAATCCTTTGCAAACCTCAAAATGTGGCCAAAAAAACACTTTTTCCTCACATTTCGGTGACAGAAAGTTCTGGAATCTGAGAGGAGCCACAAATTTCCTTTCACCCAGCGTTCCCCCAAGTTTCCCGATAACAATTACATCTCACGTGTGGGGGTAGGCCTAGTGCCCGCGACAGAAAATGCCCCAAAACACAAATGGAGACATCACATTTTGACAAAGAAAACAGAGCTGTTTTTTGCAAAGTGCCTAGCTGTGGATTTTGGCCTCTAGCTCAGCAGGCACCTAGGGAAACCTAGCAAACCTGCACAGTTTTGAAAACTAGACACCTAGGGGAATCCAAGATGGGGTGACTTGTGGGGCTCTGATCAGGTTCTGTTACCCAGAATCATTTGCAAACCTCAGAATGTGGCCAAATAAACACCTTTTCCTCACATTTCGGTGACAGAAAGTTCTGGACTCTGAGAGGAGGCACGAATTTCCTTCCACCCAGCGTTTCCCCAAGTCTCCCGATAAAAATGATACCTCACTTGTAGGGGTAGGCCTAGTGCCCCCGACAGGAAATGCCCCAAAACACAACATGGACACATCACATTTTGACAAAGAAAACAGAGCTGTTTTTTGCAGAGTGCCTAGCTGTGGATTTTGTCCTCTAGCTCAGCAGGCACCTAGGGAAACCTAGCAAACCTGCACAGTTTTGAAAACTAGACACCTAAGGGAATCCAACATGGGGTGACTTGTGGGGCTCTGATCAGGTTCTGGTACCCAGAATCCTTTGCAAACCTCAAAATGTGGCCAAAAAAACACTTTTTCCTCACATTTTGGTAACAGAAAGTTCTGGAATCTGAGAGGAGCCACAAATTCCCTTCCACCCAGCGTTCCCCCAAGTCTCCTGATAAAAATGATACCTCACTTGTGGGGGTAAGCCTAGTGCCCACGACAGGAAATGGCCCAAAACACAACATGGACACATCACATTTTGACAAAGAAAACAGTGCTGTTTTTTGCAAAGTGCCTAGCTGTGGATTTTGGCCTCTAGCTCAGCAGGCACCTAGGGAAACCTAGCAAACCTGAACAGTTTTGAATACTAGACACCTAGGGGAATCCAAGATGGGGTGACTTGTGGGGCTCTGATCAGGTTCTGTTACCCAGAATCCTTTGCAAACCTCAGAATGTGACCAAATAAACACCTTTTCCTCACATTTCGGTGACAGAAAGTTCTGGAATGTGAGAGGAGCCACGAATTTCCTTCCACCCAGCGTTTTCCCAAGTCTCCCGATAAAAATGATACCTCACTTGTAGGGGTAGGCCTAGTGCCCCCGACAGGAAATGCCCCAAAACACAACATGGACACATCACATTTTGACAAAGAAAACAGAGCTGTTTTTTGCAGAGTGCCTAGCTGTGGATTTTGGCCTCTAGCTCAGCAGGCACCTAGGGAAACCTAGCAAACCTGCACAGTTTTGAAAACTAGACACCTAAGGGAATCCAACATGGTGTGACTTGTGGGGCTCTGATCAGGTTCTGTTACCCAGAATCCTTTGCAAACCTCAGAATGTGGCCAAATAATCACCTTTTCCTCTCATTTCGGTGACAGAAAGTTCTGGAATCTGAGAGGAGGCACGAATTTCCTTCCACCCAGCGTTTCCCCAAGTCTCCCGATAAAAATGATACCTCACTTGTAGGGGTAGGCCTACTGCCCACGACAGGAAATGCCCCAAAACACAACATGGACAAATCACATTTTGACAAAGAATACAGAGCTGTTTTTTGCAAAGTGCCTAGGAGTGGATTTTGGCCTCTAGCTCAGCAGGCACCTAGGGAAACCTAGCAAACCTGCACAGTTTTGAAAACTAGACACCAAGGGGAATCCAAGATGGGGTGACTTGTGGGGCTCTGATTAGGTTCTGTTACCCAGAACCCTTTGCAAACCTCAAAATGTGGCCAAAAAAACACCTTTTCCTCACATTTCGGTGACAGAAAGTTCTGGAATCTGAGAGGAGACACGAATTTCCTTCCACCCAGCGTTTCCCCAAGTCTCCCGATAAAAATGATACCTCACTTGTAGGGGTAGGCCTACTGCCCACGACAGGAAATGCCCCAAAACACAACATGGACAAATCACATTTTGACAAAGAAAACAGAGCTGTTTTTTGCAGAGTGCCTAGCTGTGGATTTTGGCCTCTAGCTCAGCAGGCACCTAGGGAAACCTAGCAAACCTGCAAAGTTTTGAAAACTAGACACCTAAGGGAATCCAACATGGGGTGACTTGTGGGCCTCTGATCAGGTTCTGTTACCCAGAATCCTTTGCAAACCTCAAAATGTGGCCATAAAAACACCTTTTCCTCACATTTTGGTGACAGAACGTTCTGGAATCTGAGAGGAGCCACAAATTCCCTTCCACCCACCGTTCCCCCCTCGTCTCCCGATAAAAATGATACCTCACTTGTGGGGGTAGGCCTAGTGCCCACGACAAGAAATGCCCCAAAACACAACATGGACACATCACATTTTGACAAAGAAAACAGAGCTATTTTTTGCCAAGTGCCTAGCTGTGGATTTTAGCCTCTAGCTCAGCAGGCACCTAGGGAAACCTAGCAAACCTGCACAGTTTTGAAAACTAGACACCTAGGGGAATCCAAGATGGGGTGACTTGTGGGGCTCTGATCAGGTTCTGTTACCCATAATCCTTTGCAAACCTCAAAATGTGGCCAAAAAAACACCTTTTCCTCACATTTCGGTGACAGAAAGTTCTGGAATCTGAGAGGAGCCACGAATTTCCTTCCACCCAGCGTTTTCCCAAGTCTCCCGATAAAAATGATACCTCACTTGTAGGGGTAGGCCTAGTGCCCACGACAAGAAATGCCCCAAAACACAACATGGACACATCACATTTTGACAAAGAAAACAGAGCTATTTTTTGCCAAGTGCCTAGCTGTGGATTTTAGCCTCTAGCTCAGCAGGCACCTAGGGAAACCTAGCAAACCTGCACAGTTTTGAATACTAGACACCTAGGGGAATCCAAGATGGGGTGACTTGTGGGGCTCTGATCAGGTTCTGTTACCCAGAATCCTTTGCAAACCTCAGAATGTGACCAAATAAACACCTTTTCCTCACATTTCGGTGACAGAAAGTTCTGGAATCTGAGAGGAGCCACGAATTTCCTTCCACCCAGCGTTTTCCCAAGTCTCCCGATAAAAATGATACCTCACTTGTAGGGGTAGGCCTAGTGCCCCCGACAGGAAATGCCCCAAAACACAACATGGACACATCACATTTTGACAAAGAAAACAGAGCTGTTTTTTGCAGAGTGCCTAGCTGTGGATTTTGGCCTCTAGCTCAGCAGGCACCTAGGGAAACCTAGCAAACCTGCACAGTTTTGAAAACTAGACACCTAAGGGAATCCAACATGGTGTGACTTGTGGGGCTCTGATCAGGTTCTGTTACCCAGAATCCTTTGCAAACCTCAAAATGTGGCCAAAAAAACACCTTTTCCTCACATTTTGTGGACAGAAAGTTCTGGAATCTGAGAGGAGCCAGAAAATTCCCTTCCACGCAGCGTTCCCCCCTCGTCTCCCGATAAAAATAATACCTCACTTGTGGGGGTAGGCCTAGTGCCCACGACAAGAAATGCCCCAAAACACAACATGGACACATCACATTTTGACAAAGAAAACAGAGCTGTTTTTTGCAAAGTGCCTAGGTGTGGATTTTGGCCTCTAGCTCAGCAGGCACCTAGGGAAACCTAGCAAACCTGCACAGTTTTGAAAACTAGACACCTAGGGGAATCCAAGATGGGGTGACTTGTGGGGCTCTGATCAGGTTCTGTTACCCAGAATCCTTTGCAAACCTCAGAATGAGCCAAATAAACACCTTTTCCTCACATTTCAGTGACAGAAAGTTCTGGAATCTGAGAGGAGGCACGAATTTCCTTCCACCCAGCGTTTCCCCAAGTCTCCCGATAAAAATGATACCTCACTTGTAGGGGTAGGCCTACTGCCCACGACAGGAAATGCCCCAAAACACAACATGGACAAATCACATTTTGACAAAGAAAACAGAGCTGTTTTTTGCAAAGTGCCTAGGAGTGGATTTTGGCCTCTAGCTCAGCAGGCACCTAGGGAAACCTAGCAAACCTGCACAGTTTTGAAAACTAGACACCTAAGGGAATCCAACATGTGGTGACTTGTGGGGCTCTGATCAGGTTCTGTTACCCAGAATCCTTTGCAAACCTCAAAATGTGGCCAAAAAAACACTTTTTCCTCACATTTTGGTGACAGAAAGTTCTGGAATCTGAGAGGAGCCACAAATTCCCTTCCACGCAGCGTTCCCCCCTCATCTCCCGATAAAAATGATACCTCACTTGTGGGGGTAGGCCTAGTGCCCACGACAAGAAATGCCCCAAAACACAACATGGACACATCAAATTTTGACAAAGAAAACAGAGCTGTTTTTTGCAAAGTGCCTAGGAGTGGATTTTGGCCTCTAGCTCAGCAGGCACCTAGGGAAACCTAGCAAACCTGCACAGTTTTGAAAACTAGACACCAAGGGGAATCCAAGATGGGGTGACTTGTGGGGCTCTGATTAGGTTCTGTTACCCAGAATCCTTTGCAAACCTCAAAATGTGGCCAAAAAAACACCTTTTCCTCACATTTCGGTGACAGAAAGTTCTGGAATCTGAGAGGAGCCACGAATTTCCTTCCACCCAGCGTTTCCCCAAGTCTCCCGATAAAAATGATACCTCACTTGTAGGGGTAGGCCTACTGCCCACAACAGGAAATGCCCCAAAACACAACATGGACAAATCACATTTTGACAAAGAAAACAGAGCTGTTTTTTGCAGAGTGCCTAGCTGTGGATTTTGGCCTCTAGCTCAGCAGGCACCTAGGGAAACCTAGCAAACCTGCAAAGTTTTGAAAACTAGACACCTAAGGGAATCCAACATGGGGTGACTTGTGGGCCTCTGATCAGGTTCTGTTACCCAGAATCCTTTGCAAACCTCAAAATGTGGCCATAAAAACACCTTTTCCTCACATTTTGGTGACAGAACGTTCTGGAATCTGAGAGGAGCCACAAATTCCCTTCCACCCACCGTTCCCCCCTCGTCTCCCGATAAAAATGATACCTCACTTGTGGGGGTAGGCCTAGTACTCACGACAAGAAATGCCCCAAAACACAACATGGACACATCACATTTTGACAAAGAAAACAGAGCTATTTTTTGCCAAGTGCCTAGCTGTGGATTTTAGCCTCTAGCTCAGCAGGCACCTAGGGAAACATAGCAAACCTGCACAGTTTTGAAAACTAGACACCTAGGGGAATCCAAGATGGGGTGACTTGTGGGGCTCTGATCAGGTTCTGTTACCCAGAATCCTTTGCAAACCTCAAAATGTGGCCAAAAAAAACACTTTTTCCTCACATTTCGGTGACAGAAAGTTCTGGAATCTGAGAGGAGCCACGAATTTCCTTCCACCCAGCGTTTCCCCAAGTTTCCCGATAAAAATGATACCTCACTTGTAGGGGTAGGCCTAGTGCCCACGACAGGAAATGCCCCAAAATACAACATGGACACATCACATTTTGACAAAGAAAACAGAGCTGTTTTTTGTACAGTGCCTAGCTGTGGATTTTGGCCTCTAGCTCAGCAGGCACCTAGGGAAACCTAGCAAACCTGCACAGTTTTGAAAACTAGACACCTAAGGGAATCCAACATGTGGTGACTTGTGGGGCTCTGATCAGGTTCTGTAACCCAGAATCCTTTGCAAACCTCAAAATGTGGCCAAAAAAACACTTTTTCCTCACATTTTGGTGACAGAAAGTTCTGGAATCTGAGAGGAGCCACAAATTCCCTTCCACGCAGCGTTCCGCCCTCATCTCCCGATAAAAATGATACCTCACTTGTGGGGGTAGGCCTAGTGCCCACGACAAGAAATGCCCCAAAACACAACATGAACACATCACATTTTGACAAAGAAAACAGAGCTGTTTTTTGCCAAGTGCCTAGCTGTGGATTTTGGCCTCTAGCTCAGCAGGCACCTAGGGAAACCTAGCAAACCTGCACAGTTTTGAAAACTAGACACCTAGGGGAATCCAAGATGGGGTGACTTGTGGGGCTCTGATCAGGTTCTGTTACGCAGAATCCTTTGCAAACCTCTGAATGTGGCCAAATAAACACCTTTTCCTCACATTTCGGTGACAGAAAGTTCTGGAATCTGAGAGGAGGCACGAATTTCCTTCCATCCAGCGTTTCCCCAAGTCTCCCGATAAAAATGATACCTCACTTGTTGGGGTAGGCCTAGTGTCCCCGACAGGAAATGCCCCAAAACACAACATGGACACATCACATTTTGACAAAGAAAACAGAGCTGTTTTTTGCGGAGTGCCTAGCTGTGGATTTTGGCCTCTAGCTCAGCAGGCACCTAGGGAAACCTAGCAAACCTGCACAGTTTTGAAAACTAGACACCTAAGAGAATCCAACATGGGGTGACTTGTGGGGCTCTGATCAGGTTCTGGTACCCAGAATCCTTTGCAAACCTCAAAATGTGGCCAAAAAAACACCTTTTCCTCACATTTTGGTGACAGAACGTTCTGGAATCTGAGAGGAGCCACAAATTCCCTTCCACCCAGCGTTCCCCCTCGTCTCCAGATAAAAATGATACCTCACTTGTGGGATAGGCCTAGTGCCCACGACAAGAAATGCCCCAAAACACAACATGGACACATCACATTTTGACAAAGAAAACAGAGCTGTTTTTTGCAGAGTGCCTAGCTGTGGATTTTGGCCTCTAGCTCAGCAGGCACCTAGGGAAACCTAGCAAACCTGCACAGTTTTGAAAACTAGACACCTAAGGGAATCCAACATGGTGTGACTTGTGGGGCTCTGATCAGGTTCTGTTACCCAGAATCCTTTGCAAACCTCAGAATGTGGCCAAATAATCACCTTTTCCTCACATTTCGGTGACAGAAAGTTCTGGAATCTGAGAGGAGGCACGAATTTCCTTCCACCCAGCGTTTCCCCAAGTCTCCCGATAAAAATGATACCTCACTTGTAGGGGTAGGCCTACTGCCCACGACAGGAAATGCCCCAAAACACAACATGGACAAATCACATTTTGACAAAGAATACAGAGCTGTTTTTTGCAAAGTGCCTAGGAGTGGATTTTGGCCTCTAGCTCAGCAGGCACCTAGGGAAACCTAGCAAACCTGCACAGTTTTGAAAACTAGACACCAAGGGGAATCCAAGATGGGGTGACTTGTGGGGCTCTGATTAGGTTCTGTTACCCAGAACCCTTTGCAAACCTCAAAATGTGGCCAAAAAAACACCTTTTCCTCACATTTCGGTGACAGAAAGTTCTGGAATCTGAGAGGAGACACGAATTTCCTTCCACCCAGCGTTTCCCCAAGTCTCCCGATAAAAATGATACCTCACTTGTAGGGGTAGGCCTACTGCCCACGACAGGAAATGCCCCAAAACACAACATGGACAAATCACATTTTGACAAAGAAAACAGAGCTGTTTTTTGCAGAGTGCCTAGCTGTGGATTTTGGCCTCTAGCTCAGCAGGCACCTAGGGAAACCTAGCAAACCTGCAAAGTTTTGAAAACTAGACACCTAAGGGAATCCAACATGGGGTGACTTGTGGGCCTCTGATCAGGTTCTGTTACCCAGAATCCTTTGCAAACCTCAAAATGTGGCCATAAAAACACCTTTTCCTCACATTTTGGTGACAGAACGTTCTGGAATCTGAGAGGAGCCACAAATTCCCTTCCACCCACCGTTCCCCCCTCGTCTCCCGATAAAAATGATACCTCACTTGTGGGGGTAGGCCTAGTGCCCACGACAAGAAATGCCCCAAAACACAACATGGACACATCACATTTTGACAAAGAAAACAGAGCTATTTTTTGCCAAGTGCCTAGCTGTGGATTTTAGCCTCTAGCTCAGCAGGCACCTAGGGAAACCTAGCAAACCTGCACAGTTTTGAAAACTAGACACCTAGGGGAATCCAAGATGGGGTGACTTGTGGGGCTCTGATCAGGTTCTGTTACCCATAATCCTTTGCAAACCTCAAAATGTGGCCAAAAAAACACCTTTTCCTCACATTTCGGTGACAGAAAGTTCTGGAATCTGAGAGGAGCCACGAATTTCCTTCCACCCAGCGTTTTCCCAAGTCTCCCGATAAAAATGATACCTCACTTGTAGGGGTAGGCCTAGTGCCCACGACAAGAAATGCCCCAAAACACAACATGGACACATCACATTTTGACAAAGAAAACAGAGCTATTTTTTGCCAAGTGCCTAGCTGTGGATTTTAGCCTCTAGCTCAGCAGGCACCTAGGGAAACCTAGCAAACCTGCACAGTTTTGAATACTAGACACCTAGGGGAATCCAAGATGGGGTGACTTGTGGGGCTCTGATCAGGTTCTGTTACCCAGAATCCTTTGCAAACCTCAGAATGTGACCAAATAAACACCTTTTCCTCACATTTCGGTGACAGAAAGTTCTGGAATCTGAGAGGAGCCACGAATTTCCTTCCACCCAGCGTTTTCCCAAGTCTCCCGATAAAAATGATACCTCACTTGTAGGGGTAGGCCTAGTGCCCCCGACAGGAAATGCCCCAAAACACAACATGGACACATCACATTTTGACAAAGAAAACAGAGCTGTTTTTTGCAGAGTGCCTAGCTGTGGATTTTGGCCTCTAGCTCAGCAGGCACCTAGGGAAACCTAGCAAACCTGCACAGTTTTGAAAACTAGACACCTAAGGGAATCCAACATGGTGTGACTTGTGGGGCTCTGATCAGGTTCTGTTACCCAGAATCCTTTGCAAACCTCAAAATGTGGCCAAAAAAACACCTTTTCCTCACATTTTGTGGACAGAAAGTTCTGGAATCTGAGAGGAGCCAGAAAATTCCCTTCCACGCAGCGTTCCCCCCTCGTCTCCCGATAAAAATAATACCTCACTTGTGGGGGTAGGCCTAGTGCCCACGACAAGAAATGCCCCAAAACACAACATGGACACATCACATTTTGACAAAGAAAACAGAGCTGTTTTTTGCAAAGTGCCTAGGTGTGGATTTTGGCCTCTAGCTCAGCAGGCACCTAGGGAAACCTAGCAAACCTGCACAGTTTTGAAAACTAGACACCTAGGGGAATCCAAGATGGGGTGACTTGTGGGGCTCTGATCAGGTTCTGTTACCCAGAATCCTTTGCAAACCTCAGAATGAGCCAAATAAACACCTTTTCCTCACATTTCGGTGACAGAAAGTTCTGGAATCTGAGAGGAGGCACGAATTTCCTTCCACCCAGCGTTTCCCCAAGTCTCCCGATAAAAATGATACCTCACTTGTAGGGGTAGGCCTACTGCCCACGACAGGAAATGCCCCAAAACACAACATGGACAAATCACATTTTGACAAAGAAAACAGAGCTGTTTTTTGCAAAGTGCCTAGGAGTGGATTTTGGCCTCTAGCTCAGCAGGCACCTAGGGAAACCTAGCAAACCTGCACAGTTTTGACAACTAGACACCTAAGGGAATCCAACATGTGGTGACTTGTGGGGCTCTGATCAGGTTCTGTTACCCAGAATCCTTTGCAAACCTCAAAATGTGGCCAAAAAAACACTTTTTCCTCACATTTTGGTGACAGAAAGTTCTGGAATCTGAGAGGAGCCACAAATTCCCTTCCACGCAGCGTTCCCCCCTCATCTCCCGATAAAAATGATACCTCACTTGTGGGGGTAGGCCTAGTGCCCACGACAAGAAATGCCCCAAAACACAACATGGACACATCAAATTTTGACAAAGAAAACAGAGCTGTTTTTTGCAAAGTGCCTAGGAGTGGATTTTGGCCTCTAGCTCAGCAGGCACCTAGGGAAACCTAGCAAACCTGCACAGTTTTGAAAACTAGACACCAAGGGGAATCCAAGATGGGGTGACTTGTGGGGCTCTGATTAGGTTCTGTTACCCAGAATCCTTTGCAAACCTCAAAATGTGGCCAAAAAAACACCTTTTCCTCACATTTCGGTGACAGAAAGTTCTGGAATCTGAGAGGAGCCACGAATTTCCTTCCACCCAGCGTTTCCCCAAGTCTCCCGATAAAAATGATACCTCACTTGTAGGGGTAGGCCTACTGCCCACAACAGGAAATGCCCCAAAACACAACATGGACAAATCACATTTTGACAAAGAAAACAGAGCTGTTTTTTGCAGAGTGCCTAGCTGTGGATTTTGGCCTCTAGCTCAGCAGGCACCTAGGGAAACCTAGCAAACCTGCAAAGTTTTGAAAACTAGACACCTAAGGGAATCCAACATGGGGTGACTTGTGGGCCTCTGATCAGGTTCTGTTACCCAGAATCCTTTGCAAACCTCAAAATGTGGCCATAAAAACACCTTTTCCTCACATTTTGGTGACAGAACGTTCTGGAATCTGAGAGGAGCCACAAATTCCCTTCCACCCACCGTTCCCCCCTCGTCTCCCGATAAAAATGATACCTCACTTGTGGGGGTAGGCCTAGTACTCACGACAAGAAATGCCCCAAAACACAACATGGACACATCACATTTTGACAAAGAAAACAGAGCTATTTTTTGCCAAGTGCCTAGCTGTGGATTTTAGCCTCTAGCTCAGCAGGCACCTAGGGAAACATAGCAAACCTGCACAGTTTTGAAAACTAGACACCTAGGGGAATCCAAGATGGGGTGACTTGTGGGGCTCTGATCAGGTTCTGTTACCCAGAATCCTTTGCAAACCTCAAAATGTGGCCAAAAAAAACACTTTTTCCTCACATTTCGGTGACAGAAAGTTCTGGAATCTGAGAGGAGCCACGAATTTCCTTCCACCCAGCGTTTCCCCAAGTTTCCCGATAAAAATGATACCTCACTTGTAGGGGTAGGCCTAGTGCCCACGACAGGAAATGCCCCAAAATACAACATGGACACATCACATTTTGACAAAGAAAACAGAGCTGTTTTTTGTACAGTGCCTAGCTGTGGATTTTGGCCTCTAGCTCAGCAGGCACCTAGGGAAACCTAGCAAACCTGCACAGTTTTGAAAACTAGACACCTAAGGGAATCCAACATGTGGTGACTTGTGGGGCTCTGATCAGGTTCTGTAACCCAGAATCCTTTGCAAACCTCAAAATGTGGCCAAAAAAACACTTTTTCCTCACATTTTGGTGACAGAAAGTTCTGGAATCTGAGAGGAGCCACAAATTCCCTTCCACGCAGCGTTCCCCCCTCATCTCCCGATAAAAATGATACCTCACTTGTGGGGGTAGGCCTAGTGCCCACGACAAGAAATGCCCCAAAACACAACATGGACACATCACATTTTGACAAAGAAAACAGAGCTGTTTTTTGCCAAGTGCCTAGCTGTGGATTTTGGCCTCTAGCTCAGCAGGCACCTAGGGAAACCTAGCAAACCTGCACAGTTTTGAAAACTAGACACCTAGGGGAATCCAAGATGGGGTGACTTGTGGAGCTCTGATCAGGTTCTGTTACGCAGAATACTTTGCAAACCTCTGAATGTGGCCAAATAAACACCTTTTCCTCACATTTCGGTGACAGAAAGTTCTGGAATCTGAGAGGAGGCACGAATTTCCTTCCATCCAGCGTTTCCCCAAGTCTCCCGATAAAAATGATACCTCACTTGTTGGGGTAGGCCTAGTGTCCCCGACAGGAAATGCCCCAAAACACAACATGGACACATCACATTTTGACAAAGAAAACAGAGCTGTTTTTTGCGGAGTGCCTAGCTGTGGATTTTGGCCTCTAGCTCAGCAGGCACCTAGGGAAACCTAGCAAACCTGCACAGTTTTGAAAACTAGACACCTAAGAGAATCCAACATGGGGTGACTTGTGGGGCTCTGATCAGGTTCTGGTACCCAGAATCCTTTGCAAACCTCAAAATGTGGCCAAAAAAACACCTTTTCCTCACATTTTGGTGACAGAACGTTCTGGAATCTGAGAGGAGCCACAAATTCCCTTCCACCCAGCGTTCCCCCTCGTCTCCAGATAAAAATGATACCTCACTTGTGGGATAGGCCTAGTGCCCACGACAAGAAATGCCCCAAAACACAACATGGACACATCACATTTTGACAAAGAAAACAGAGCTGTTTTTTGCCAAGTGCCTAGCTGTGGATTTTGGCCTCTAGCTCAGCAGGCACCTAGGGAAACCTAGCAAACCTGCACAGTTTTGAAAACTAGACACCTAGGGGAATCCAAGATGGGGTGACTTGTGGGGCTCTGATCAGGTTCTGTTACCCAGAATCCTTTGCAAACCTCAGAATGTGGCCAAATAAACACCTTTTCCTCACATTTCGGTGACAGAAAGTTCTGGACTCTGAGAGGAGGCACGAATTTCCTTCCACCCAGCGTTTCCCCAAGTCTCCCGATAAAAATGATACCTCACTTGTAGGGGTAGGCCTAGTGCCCCCGACAGGAAATGCCCCAAAACACAACATGGAAACATCACAATTTGACAAAGAAAACAGAGCTGTTTTTTGCAGAGTGCCTAGCTGTGGATTTTGTCCTCTAGCTCAGCAGGCACCTAGGGAAACCTAGCAAACCTGCACAGTTTTGAAAACTAGACACCTAAGGGAATCCAACATGGGGTGACTTGTGGGGCTCTGATCAGGTTCTGGTACCCAGAATCCTTTGCAAACCTCAAAATGTGGCCAAAAAAACACTTTTTCCTCACATTTTGGTAACAGAAAGTTCTGGAATCTGAGAGGAGCCACAAATTTCCTTCCACCCAGCGTTCCCCCAAGTCTCCTGATAAAAATGATACCTCACTTGTGGGGGTAAGCCTAGTGCCCACGACAGGAAATGCCCCAAAACACAACATGGACACATCACATTTTGACAAAGAAAACAGTGCTGTTTTTTGCAAAGTGCCTAGCTGTGGATTTTGGCCTCTAGCTCAGCAGGCACCTAGGGAAACCTAGCAAACCTGAACAGTTTTGAATACTAGACACCTAGGGGAATCCAAGATGGGGTGACTTGTGGGGCTCTGATCAGGTTCTGTTACCCAGAATCCTTTGCAAACCTCAGAATGTGACCAAATAAACACCTTTTCCTCACATTTCGGTGACAGAAAGTTCTGGAATCTGAGAGGAGCCACGAATTTCCTTCCACCCAGCGTTCCCCCAAGTCTCCTGATAAAAATTATACCTCACTTGTGGGGGTAAGCCTAGTGCCCACGACAGGAAATGCCCCAAAACACAACATGGACACATCACATTTTGACAAAGAAAACAGAGCTGTTTTTTGCAAAGTGCCTAGCTGTGGATTTTGGCCTCTAGCTCAGCAGGCACCTAGGGAAACCTAGCAAACCTGCACAGTTTTGAAAACTAGACACCTAGGGGAATCCAAGATGGGGTGACTTGTGGGGCTCTGATCAGGTTCTGTTACCCAGAATCCTTTACAAACCTCAAAATGTGGCAAAAAAAAACACTTTTTCCTCACATTTTGGTGACAGAACGTTCTGGAATCTGAGAGGAGCCACAAATTCGCTTCAACCCAGCGTTCCCCCAAGTCTCCTGATAACAATTATACCTCACTTGTAGGGGTAGGCCTAGTGCCCCCGACAGGAAATGCCCCAAAACACAACATGGACACATCACATTTTGACAAAGAAAACAGAGCTGTTTTTTGCAGAGTGCCTAGCTGTGGATTTTGGCCTCTAGCTCAGCAGGCACCTAGGGAAACCTAGCAAGCCTGCACAGTTTTGAAAACTAGACACCTAAGGGAATCCAACATGGGGTGACTTGTGGGGCTCTGATCAGGTTCTGGTACCCAGAATCCTTTGCAAACCTCAGAATGTGACCAAATAAACACCTTTTCCTCACATTTCGGTGACAGAAAGTTCTGGAATCTGAGAGGAGCCACAAATTTCCTTCCACCCAGCTTTTCCCCAAGTCTCCCGATAAAAATGGTACCTCACTTGTAGGGTTAGGCCTAGTGCCCCCGACAGGAAATGCCCCAAAACACAACATGGACACATCACATTTTGACAAAGAAAACAGAGCTGTTTTTTGCAGAGTGCCTAGCTGTGGATTTTGGCCTCTAGCTCAGCAGGCACCTAGGGAAACCTAGCAAACCTGCACAGTTTTGAAAACTAGACACCTAATGGAATCCAAGATGGGGTGACTTGTGGGGCTCTGATCAGGTTCTGTTACCCAGAATCCTTTGCAAACCTCAAAATATGGCCAAAAAAACACTTTTTCCTCACATTTTGGGGACAGAAAGTTCTGGAATCTGAGAGAAGACAGAAAATTCCCTTCCACGCAGCGTTCCCCCTTCGTCTCCCGATAAAAATGATACCTCACTTGTGGGGGTAGGCCTAGTGCCCACGACAAGAAATGCCCCAAAACACAACATGGACACATCACATTTTGACAAAGAAAACAGAGCTGTATTTGCAAAGTGCCTAGCTGTGGATTTTGGCCTCTAGCTCAGCAGGCACCTAGGGAAACCAAGCAAATCTGCACAGTTTTGAAAACTAGACACCTAAGGGAATCCAACATGGGGTGACTTGTGGGGCTCTGATCAGGTTCTGTTACCCAGAATCCTTTGCAAACCTCAAAATGTGGCCAAAAAAACACTTTTTCCTCAAATTCTGGTGACAGAAAGTTCTGGAATCTGAGAGGAGCCACAAATTCCCTTCCACCCAGCGTTCCCCCAAGTCTCCTGATAAAAATTATACCTCACTTGTGGGGGTAAGCCTAGTGCCCACGACAGGAAATGCCCCAAAACACAACATGGACACATCACATTTTGACAAAGAAAACAGAGCTGTTTTTTGCAAAGTGCCTAGCTGTGGATTTTGGCCTCTAGCTCAGCAGGCACCTAGGGAAACCTAGCAAACCTGCACAGTTTTGAAAACTAGACACCTAGGGGAATCCAAGATGGGGTGACTTGTGGGGCTCTGATCAGGTTCTGTTACCCAGAATCCTTTACAAACCTCAAAATGTGGCAAAAAAAACACTTTTTCCTCACATTTTGGTGACAGAACGTTCTGGAATCTGAGAGGAGCCACAAATTCGCTTCAACCCAGTGTTCCCCCAAGTCTCCCGATAACAATTATACCTCACTTGTAGGGGTAGGCCTAGTGCCCCCGACAGGAAATGCCCCAAAACACAACATGGACACATCACATTTTGACAAAGAAAACAGAGCTGTTTTTTGCAGAGTGCCTAGCTGTGGATTTTGGCCTCTAGCTCAGCAGGCACCTAGGGAAACCTAGCAAGCCTGCACAGTTTTGAAAACTAGACACCTAAGGGAATCCAACATGGGGTGACTTGTGGGGCTCTGATCAGGTTCTGGTACCCAGAATCCTTTGCAAACCTCAAAATGTGGCCAAAAAAACACTTTTTCCTCAAATTTTGGTGACAGAAAGTTCTGGAATCTGAGAGGAGCCACAAATTCCCTTCCACCCAGCATTCCCCCAAGTCTCCTGATAAAAATGATACCTCACTTGTGGGGGTAAGCCTAGTGCCCACGACAGGAAATGCCCCAAAACACAACATGGACACATCACATTTTGACAAAGAAAACAGAGCTGTTTTTTGCAAAGTGCCAAGCTGTGGATTTTGGACTCTAGCTCAGAAGGCACCTAGGGAAACCTAGCAAACCTGCACAGTTTTGAAAACTAGACACCTAGGGGAATCCAAGATGGGGTGACTTGTGGGGCTCTGATCAGGTTCTGTTACCCAGAATCCTTTGCAAACCTCAAAATGTGGCAAAAAAAACACTTTTTCCTCACATTTTGGTAACAGAACGTTCTGGAATCTGAGAGGAGCCACAAATTCCCTTCCACCCAGCGTTCCGCCAAGTCTCCCGATACAAATGATACCTCACTTGTGGGGGTAGGCCTAGTGCCCACAACAGGAAATGCCCCAAAACACAACATGGACACATCACATTTTGACAAAGAAAACAGAGCTGTTTTTTGCAAAGTGCCTAGCTGTGGATTTTGGCCTCTAGCTCAGCAGGCACCTAGGGAAACCTAGCAAACCTGCACAGTTTTGAAAACTAGACAGCTAAGGGAATCCAACATGGGGTGACTTGTGGGGCTCTGATCAGGTTCTGGTACCCAGAATCCTTTGCAAACCTCAAAATGTGGCCAAAAAAACACTTTTTCCTCACATTTTGGGGACAGAAAGTTCTGGAATCTGAGAGGAGCCACAAATTCCCTTTCACCCAGCGTTCCCCCAAGTCTCCTGATAAAAATTATACCTCACTTGTGGGGGTAGGCCTAGTGCCCACGACAGGAAGTGCCCCAAAACACAACATGGACACATCACATTTTGACAAAGAAAACAGAGCTGTTTTTTGCAAAGTGCCTAGATGTGGATTTTGGCCTCTAGCTCAGCAGGCACCTAGGGAAACCTAGCAAACCTGCACAGTTTTGAAAACTAGACACCTAATGGAATCCAAGATGGGGTGACTTGTGGGGCTCTGATCAGGTTCTGTTACCCAGAATCCTTTGCAAACCTCAAAATATGGCCAAAAAAACACTTTTTCCTCACATTTTGGGGACAGAAAGTTCTGGAATCTGAGAGAAGACAGAAAATTCCCTTCCACGCAGCGTTCCCCCTTCGTCTCCCGATAAAAATGATACCTCACTTGTGGGGGTAGGCCTAGTGCCCACGACAAGAAATACCCCAAAACACAACATGGACACATCACATTTTGACAAAGAAAACAGAGCTGTTTTTTGCAAAGTGCCTAGCTGTGGATTTTGGCCTCTAGCTCAGCAGGCACCTAGGGAAACCAAGCAAATCTGCACAGTTTTGAAAACTAGACACCTAAGGGAATCCAACATGGGGTGACTTGTGGGGCTCTGATCAGGTTCTGTTACCCAGAATCCTTTGCAAACCTCAAAATGTGGCCAAAAAAACACTTTTTCCTCACATTCTGGTGACAGAAAGTTCTGGAATCTGAGAGGAGCCACAAATTCCCTTCCACCCAGCGTTCCCCCAAGTCTCCTGATAAAAATTATACCTCACTTGTGGGGGTAAGCCTAGTGCCCACGACAGGAAATGCCCCAAAACACAACATGGACACATCACATTTTGACAAAGAAAACAGAGCTGTTTTTTGCAAAGTGCCTAGCTGTGGATTTTGGCCTCTAGCTCAGCAGGCACCTAGGGAAACCTAGCAAACCTGCACAGTTTTGAAAACTAGACACCTAGGGGAATCCAAGATGGGGTGACTTGTGGGGCTCTGATCAGGTTCTGTTACCCAGAATCCTTTACAAACCTCAAAATGTGGCAAAAAAAACACTTTTTCCTCACATTTTGGTGACAGAACGTTCTGGAATCTGAGAGGAGCCACAAATTCGCTTCAACCCAGTGTTCCCCCAAGTCTCCCGATAACAATTATACCTCACTTGTAGGGGTAGGCCTAGTGCCCCCGACAGGAAATGCCCCAAAACACAACATGGACACATCACATTTTGACAAAGAAAACAGAGCTGTTTTTTGCAGAGTGCCTAGCTGTGGATTTTGGCCTCTAGCTCAGCAGGCACCTAGGGAAACCTAGCAAGCCTGCACAGTTTTGAAAACTAGACACCTAAGGGAATCCAACATGGGGTGACTTGTGGGGCTCTGATCAGGTTCTGGTACCCAGAATCCTTTGCAAACCTCAAAATGTGGCCAAAAAAACACTTTTTCCTCAAATTTTGGTGACAGAAAGTTCTGGAATCTGAGAGGAGCCACAAATTCCCTTCCACCCAGCATTCCCCCAAGTCTCCTGATAAAAATGATACCTCACTTGTGGGGGTAAGCCTAGTGCCCACGACAGGAAATGCCCCAAAACACAACATGGACACATCACATTTTGACAAAGAAAACAGAGCTGTTTTTTGCAAAGTGCCAAGCTGTGGATTTTGGACTCTAGCTCAGAAGGCACCTAGGGAAACCTAGCAAACCTGCACAGTTTTGAAAACTAGACACCTAGGGGAATCCAGATGGGGTGACTTGTGGGGCTCTGATCAGGTTCTGTTACCCAGAATCCTTTGCAAACCTCAAAATGTGGCAAAAAAAACACTTTTTCCTCACATTTTGGTAACAGAACGTTCTGGAATCTGAGAGGAGCCACAAATTCCCTTCCACCCAGCGTTCCGCCAAGTCTCCCGATACAAATGATACCTCACTTGTGGGGGTAGGCCTAGTGCCCACAACAGGAAATGCCCCAAAACACAACATGGACACATCACATTTTGACAAAGAAAACAGAGCTGTTTTTTGCAAAGTGCCTAGCTGTGGATTGTGGCCTCTAGCTCAGCAGGCACCTAGGGAAACCTAGCAAACCTGCACAGTTTTGAAAACTAGACAGCTAAGGGAATCCAACATGGGGTGACTTGTGGGGCTCTGATCAGGTTCTGGTACCCAGAATCCTTTGCAAACCTCAAAATGTGGCCAAAAAAACACTTTTTCCTCACATTTTGGGGACAGAAAGTTCTGGAATCTGAGAGGAGCCACAAATTCCCTTTCACCCAGCGTTCCCCCAAGTCTCCTGATAAAAATTATACCTCACTTGTGGGGGTAAGCCTAGTGCCCACGACAGGAAGTGCCCCAAAACACAACATGGACACATCACATTTTGACAAAGAAAACAGAGCTGTTTTTTGCAAAGTGCCTAGATGTGGATTTTGGCCTCTAGCTCAGCAGGCACCTAGGGAAACCTAGCAAACCTGCACAGTTTTGAAAACTAGACACCTAGGGGAATCCAAGATGGGGTGACTTGTGGGGCTCTGATCAGGTTCTGTTACCCAGAATCCTTTGCAAACCTCAAAATGTGGCCAAAAAACAATTTTTCCTCACATTTCGGTGACAGAAAGTTCTGGAATCTGAGAGGAGCCACAAATTTCCTTTCACCCAGCGTTCCCCCAAGTCTCCTGATAACAATTACACCTCACTTGTGGGGGTAGGCCTAGTGCCCGCGACAGGAAATGCCCCAAAACACAACATTGACACATCACATTTTGACAAAGAAAACAGAGCTGTTTTTTGCAAAGTGCCTAGCAGTGGATTTTGGCCTCTAGCTCAGCAGGCACCTAGGGAAACCTTGCAAACCTGCACAGTTTTGAAAACTAGACACCTAGGGGAATCCAAGATGGGGTGACTTGTGGGGCTCTGATCAGGTTCTGTTACCCAGAATCCTTTGCAAACCTCAAAATGTGGCAAAAAAAAACACTTTTTCCTCATATTTTGGTGACAGAACGTTCTGGAATCTGAGAGGAGCCACAAATTCCCTTCCACCCAGCGTTCCCCCAAGTCTCCCGATAAAAATGATACCTCACTTGTGGGGGTAGGCCTAGTGCCCACGACAGGAAATGCCCCAAAACACAACATGGACACATCACATTTTGGCAAAGAAAACAGAGCTGTTTTTTGCAAAGTGCCTAGCTGTGGATTTTGGCCTCTAGCTAAGCAGGCACCTAGGGAAACCTAGCAAACCTGCACAGTTTTGAAAACTAGACACCTAGGGGAATCCAAGATGGGGTGACTTGTGGGGCTCTGATCAGGTTCTGTTACCCAGAATCCTTTGCAAACCTCAAAATGTGGCCAAAAAAACACTTTTTCCTCACATTTCGGTGACAGAAAGTTCTGGAATCTGAGAGGAGCCACAAATTTCCTTTCACCCAGCGTTCCCCCAAGTTTCCCGATAACAATTACATCTCACGTGTGGGGGTAGGCCTAGTGCCCGCGACAGGAAATGCCCCAAAACACAAATGGAGACATCACATTTTGACAAAGAAAACAGAGCTGTTTTTTGCAAAGTGCCTAGCTGTGGATTTTGGCCTCTAGCTCAGCAGGCACCTAGGGAAACCTAGCAAACCTGCACAGTTTTGAAAACTAGACACCTAGGGGAATCCAAGATGGGGTGACTTGTGGGGCTCTGATCAGGTTCTGTTACCCAGAATCCTTTGCAAACCTCAGAATGTGGCCAAATAAACACCTTTTCCTCACATTTCGGTGATAGAAAGTTCTGGACTCTGAGAGGAGGCACGAATTTCCTTCCACCCAGCGTTTCCCCACGTCTCCCGATAAAAATTATACCTCACTTGTAGGGGTAGGCCTAGTGCCCCCGACAGGAAATGCCCCAAAACACAACATGGACACATCACATTTTGACAAAGAAAACAGAGCTGTTTTTTGCAGAGTGCCTAGCTGTGGATTTTGTCCTCTAGCTCAGCAGGCACCTAGGGAAACCTAGCAAACCTGCACAGTTTTGAAAACTAGACACCTAAGGGAATCCAACATGGGGTGACTTGTGGGGCTCTGATCAGGTTCTGGTACCCAGAATCCTTTGCAAACCTCAAAATGTGGCCAAAAAAACACTTTTTCCTCACATTTTGGTAACAGAAAGTTCTGGAATCTGAGAGGAGCCACAAATTCCCTTCCACCCAGCGTTCCCCCAAGTCTCCTGATAAAAATGATACCTCACTTGTGGGGGTAAGCCTAGTGCCCACGACAGGAAATGCCCCAAAACACAACATGGACACATCACATTTTGACAAAGAAAACAGTGCTGTTTTTTGCAAAGTGCCTAGCTGTGGATTTTGGCCTCTAGCTCAGCAGGCACCTAGGGAAACCTAGCAAACCTGCACAGTTTTGAAAACTAGACACCTAGGGGAATCCAAGATGGGGTGACTTGTGGGGCTCTGATCAGGTTCTGTTACCCAGAATCCTTTGCAAACCTCAAAATGTGGCAAAAAAAAACACTTTTTCCTCACATTTTGGTAACAGAACGTTCTGGAATCTGAGAGGAGCCACAAATTCCCTTCCACCCAGCGTTCCGCCAAGTCTCCCGATACAAATGATACCTCACTTGTGGGGGTAGGCCTAGTGCCCACAACAGGAAATGCCCCAAAACACAACATGGACACATCACATTTTGACAAAGAAAACAGTGCTGTTTTTTGCAAAGTGCCTAGCTGTGGATTTTGGCCTCTAGCTCAGCAGGCACCTAGGGAAACCTAGCAAACCTGCACAGTTTTGAAAACTAGACAGCTAAGGGAATCCAACATGGGGTGACTTGTGGGGCTCTGATCAGGTTCTGGTACCCAGAATCCTTTGCAAACCTCAAAATGTGGCCAAAAAAACACTTTTTCCTCACATTTTGGGGACAGAAAGTTCTGGAATCTGAGAGGAGACACAAATTCCCTTCCACCCAGCGTTCCCCCAAGTCTCCTGATAAAAATTATACCTCACTTGTGGGGGTAAGCCTAGTGCCCACGACAGGAAGTGCCCCAAAACACAACATGGACTCATCACATTTTGACAAAGAAAACAGAGCTGTTTTTTGCAAAGTGCCTAGATGTGGATTTTGGCCTCTAGCTCAGCAGGCACCTAGGGAAACCTAGCAAACCTGCACAGTTTTGAAAACTAGACACCTAGGGGAATCCAAGATGGGGTGACTTGTGGGGTTCTGATCATGTTCTGTTACACAGAATCCTTTGCAAACCTCAAAATGTGGCCAAAAAACAACTTTTCCTCACATTTCGGTGACAGAAAGTTCTGGAATCTGAGAGGAGCCACAAATTTCCTTTCACCCAGCGTTCCCCCAAGTCTCCTGATAACAATTACACCTCACTTGTGGGGGTAGGCCTAGTGCCCGCGACAGGAAATGCCCCAAAACACAACATTGACACATGACATTTTGACAAAGAAAACAGAGCTGTTTTTTGCAAAGTGCCTAGCAGTGGATTTTGGCCTCTAGCTCAGCAGGCACCTAGGGAAACCTTGCAAACCTGCACAATTTTGAAAACTAGACACCTAGGGGAATCCAAGATGGGGTGACTTGTGGGGCTCTGATCAGGTTCTGTTACCCAGAATCCTTTGCAAACCTCAAAATGTGGCCAAAAAAAACACTTTTTCCTCATATTTTGGTGACAGAACGTTCTGGAATCTGAGAGGAGCCACAAATTCCCTTCCACCCAGCGTTCCCCCAAGTCTCCCGATAAAAATGATACCTCACTTGTGGGGGTAGGCCTAGTGCCCACGACAGGAAATGCCCCAAAACACAACATGGACACATCACATTTTGGCAAAGAAAACAGAGCTGTTTTTTGCAAAGTGCCTAGCTGTGGATTTTGGCCTCTAGCTCAGCAGGCACCTAGGGAAACCTAGCAAACCTGCACAGTTTTGAAAACTAGACACCTAGGGGAATCCAAGATGGGGTGACTTGTGGGGCTCTGATCAGGTTCTGTTACCCAGAATCCTTTGCAAACCTCAAAATGTGGCCAAAAAAACACTTTTTCCTCACATTTCGGTGACAGAAAGTTCTGGAATCTGAGAGGAGCCACAAATTTCCTTTCACCCAGCGTTCCCCCAAGTTTCCCGATAACAATTACATCTCACGTGTGGGGGTAGGCCTAGTGCCCGCGACAGAAAATGCCCCAAAACACAAATGGAGACATCACATTTTGACAAAGAAAACAGAGCTGTTTTTTGCAAAGTGCCTAGCTGTGGATTTTGGCCTCTAGCTCAGCAGGCACCTAGGGAAACCTAGCAAACCTGCACAGTTTTGAAAACTAGACACCTAGGGGAATCCAAGATGGGGTGACTTGTGGGGCTCTGATCAGGTTCTGTTACCCAGAATCCTTTGCAAACCTCAGAATGTGGCCAAATAAACACCTTTTCCTCACATTTCGGTGACAGAAAGTTCTGGACTCTGAGAGGAGGCACGAATTTCCTTCCACCCAGCGTTTCCCCAAGTCTCCCGATAAAAATGATACCTCACTTGTAGGGGTAGGCCTAGTGCCCCCGACAGGAAATGCCCCAAAACACAACATGGACACATCACATTTTGACAAAGAAAACAGAGCTGTTTTTTGCAGAGTGCCTAGCTGTGGATTTTGTCCTCTAGCTCAGCAGGCACCTAGGGAAACCTAGCAAACCTGCACAGTTTTGAAAACTAGACACCTAAGGGAATCCAACATGGGGTGACTTGTGGGGCTCTGATCAGGTTCTGGTACCCAGAATCCTTTGCAAACCTCAAAATGTGGCCAAAAAAACACTTTTTCCTCACATTTTGGTAACAGAAAGTTCTGGAATCTGAGAGGAGCCACAAATTCCCTTCCACCCAGCGTTCCCCCAAGTCTCCTGATAAAAATGATACCTCACTTGTGGGGGTAAGCCTAGTGCCCACGACAGGAAATGGCCCAAAACACAACATGGACACATCACATTTTGACAAAGAAAACAGTGCTGTTTTTTGCAAAGTGCCTAGCTGTGGATTTTGGCCTCTAGCTCAGCAGGCACCTAGGGAAACCTAGCAAACCTGAACAGTTTTGAATACTAGACACCTAGGGGAATCCAAGATGGGGTGACTTGTGGGGCTCTGATCAGGTTCTGTTACCCAGAATCCTTTGCAAACCTCAGAATGTGACCAAATAAACACCTTTTCCTCACATTTCGGTGACAGAAAGTTCTGGAATGTGAGAGGAGCCACGAATTTCCTTCCACCCAGCGTTTTCCCAAGTCTCCCGATAAAAATGATACCTCACTTGTAGGGGTAGGCCTAGTGCCCCCGACAGGAAATGCCCCAAAACACAACATGGACACATCACATTTTGACAAAGAAAACAGAGCTGTTTTTTGCAGAGTGCCTAGCTGTGGATTTTGGCCTCTAGCTCAGCAGGCACCTAGGGAAACCTAACAAACCTGCACAGTTTTGAAAACTAGACACCTAAGGGAATCCAACATGGTGTGACTTGTGGGGCTCTGATCAGGTTCTGTTACCCAGAATCCTTTGCAAACCTCAGAATGTGGCCAAATAATCACCTTTTCCTCACATTTCGGTGACAGAAAGTTCTGGAATCTGAGAGGAGGCACGAATTTCCTTCCACCCAGCGTTTCCCCAAGTCTCCCGATAAAAATGATACCTCACTTGTAGGGGTAGGCCTACTGCCCACGACAGGAAATGCCCCAAAACACAACATGGACAAATCACATTTTGACAAAGAATACAGAGCTGTTTTTTGCAAAGTGCCTAGGAGTGGATTTTGGCCTCTAGCTCAGCAGGCACCTAGGGAAACCTAGCAAACCTGCACAGTTTTGAAAACTAGACACCAAGGGGAATCCAAGATGGGGTGACTTGTGGGGCTCTGATTAGGTTCTGTTACCCAGAACCCTTTGCAAACCTCAAAATGTGGCCAAAAAAACACCTTTTCCTCACATTTCGGTGACAGAAAGTTCTGGAATCTGAGAGGAGACACGAATTTCCTTCCACCCAGCGTTTCCCCAAGTCTCCCGATAAAAATGATACCTCACTTGTAGGGGTAGGCCTACTGCCCACGACAGGAAATGCCCCAAAACACAACATGGACAAATCACATTTTGACAAAGAAAACAGAGCTGTTTTTTGCAGAGTGCCTAGCTGTGGATTTTGGCCTCTAGCTCAGCAGGCACCTAGGAAAACCTAGCAAACCTGCAAAGTTTTGAAAACTAGACACCTAAGGGAATCCAACATGGGGTGACTTGTGGGCCTCTGATCAGGTTCTGTTACCCAGAATCCTTTGCAAACCTCAAAATGTGGCCATAAAAACACCTTTTCCTCACATTTTGGTGACAGAACGTTCTGGAATCTGAGAGGAGCCACAAATTCCCTTCCACCCACCGTTCCCCCCTCGTCTCCCGATAAAAATGATACCTCACTTGTGGGGGTAGGCCTAGTGCCCACGACAAGAAATGCCCCAAAACACAACATGGACACATCACATTTTGACAAAGAAAACAGAGCTATTTTTTGCCAAGTGCCTAGCTGTGGATTTTAGCCTCTAGCTCAGCAGGCACCTAGGGAAACCTAGGAAACCTGCACAGTTTTGAAAACTAGACACCTAGGGGAATCCAAGATGGGGTGACTTGTGGGGCTCTGATCAGGTTCTGTTACCCAGAATCCTTTGCAAACCTCAAAATGTGGCCAAAAAAACACCTTTTCCTCACATTTCGGTGACAGAAAGTTCTGGAATCTGAGAGGAGCCACGAATTTCCTTCCACCCAGCGTTTTCCCAAGTCTCCCGATAAAAATGATACCTCACTTGTAGGGGTAGGCCTAGTGCCCACGACAAGAAATGCCCCAAAACACAACATGGACACATCACATTTTGACAAAGAAAACAGAGCTATTTTTTGCCAAGTGCCTAGCTGTGGATTTTAGCCTCTAGCTCAGCAGGCACCTAGGGAAACCTAGCAAACCTGCACAGTTTTGAATACTAGACACCTAGGGGAATCCAAGATGGGGTGACTTGTGGGGCTCTGATCAGGTTCTGTTACCCAGAATCCTTTGCAAACCTCAGAATGTGACCAAATAAACACCTTTTCCTCACATTTCGGTGATAGAAAGTTCTGGAATCTGAGAGGAGCCACGAATTTCCTTCCACCCAGCGTTTTCCCAAGTCTCCCGATAAAAATGATACCTCACTTGTAGGGGTAGGCCTAGTGCCCCCGACAGGAAATGCCCCAAAACACAACATGGACACATCACATTTTGACAAAGAAAACAGAGCTGTTTTTTGCAGAGTGCCTTGCTGTGGATTTTGGCCTCTAGCTCAGCAGGCACCTAGGGAAACCTAGCAAACCTGCACAGTTTTGAAAACTAGACACCTAAGGGAATCCAACATGGTGTGACTTGTGGGGCTCTGATCAGGTTCTGTTACCCAGAATCCTTTGCAAACCTCAAAATGTGGCCAAAAAAACACCTTTTCCTCACATTTTGTGGACAGAAAGTTCTGGAATCTGAGAGGAGCCAGAAAATTCCCTTCCACGCAGCGTTCCCCCCTCGTCTCCCGATAAAAATAATACCTCACTTGTGGGGGTAGGCCTAGTGCCCACGACAAGAAATGCCCCAAAACACAACATGGACACATCACATTTTGACAAAGAAAACAGAGCTGTTTTTTGCAAAGTGCCTAGGTGTGGATTTTGGCCTCTAGCTCAGCAGGCACCTAGGGAAACCTAGCAAACCTGCACAGTTTTGAAAACTAGACACCTAGGGGAATCCAAGATGGGGTGACTTGTGGGGCTCTGATCAGGTTCTGTTACCCAGAATCCTTTGCAAACCTCAGAATGTGGCCAAATAAACACCTTTTCCTCACATTTCGGTGACAGAAAGTTCTGGAATCTGAGAGGAGGCACGAATTTCCTTCCACCCAGCGTTTCCCCAAGTCTCCCGATAAAAATGATACCTCACTTGTAGGGGTAGGCCTACTGCCCACGACAGGAAATGCCCCAAAACACAACATGGACAAATCACATTTTGACAAAGAAAACAGAGCTGTTTTTTGCAAAGTGCCTAGGAGTGGATTTTGGCCTCTAGCTCAGCAGGCACCTAGGGAAACCTAGCAAACCTGCACAGTTTTGAAAACTAGACACCTAAGGGAATCCAACATGTGGTGACTTGTGGGGCTCTGATCAGGTTCTGTTACCCAGAATCCTTTGCAAACCTCAAAATGTGGCCAAAAAAAAAACACTTTTTCCTCACATTTTGGTGACAGAAAGTTCTGGAATCTGAGAAGAGCCACAAATTCCCTTCCACGCAGCGTTCCCCCCTCATCTCCCGATAAAAATGATACCTCACTTGTGGGGGTAGGCCTAGTGCCCACGACAAGAAATGCCCCAAAACACAACATGGACACATCAAATTTTGACAAAGAAAACAGAGCTGTTTTTTGCAAAGTGCCTAGGAGTGGATTTTGGCCTCTAGCTCAGCAGGCACCTAGGGAAACCTAGCAAACCTGCACAGTTTTGAAAACTAGACACCAAGGGGAATCCAAGATGGGGTGACTTGTGGGGCTCTGATTAGGTTCTGTTACCCAGAATCCTTTGCAAACCTCAAAATGTGGCCAAAAAAACACCTTTTCCTCACATTTCGGTGACAGAAAGTTCTGGAATCTGAGAGGAGCCACGAATTTCCTTCCACCCAGCGTTTCCCCAAGTCTCCCGATAAAAATGATACCTCACTTGTAGGGGTAGGCCTACTGCCCACAACAGGAAATGCCCCAAAACACAACATGGACAAATCACATTTTGACAAAGAAAACAGAGCTGTTTTTTGCAGAGTGCCTAGCTGTGGATTTTGGCCTCTAGCTCAGCAGGCACCTAGGGAAACCTAGCAAACCTGCAAAGTTTTGAAAACTAGACACCTAAGGGAATCCAACATGGGGTGACTTGTGGGCCTCTGATCAGGTTCTGTTACCCAGAATCCTTTGCAAACCTCAAAATGTGGCCATAAAAACACCTTTTCCTCACATTTTGGTGACAGAACGTTCTGGAATCTGAGAGGAGCCACAAATTCCCTTCCACCCACCGTTCCCCCCTCGTCTCCCGATAAAAATGATACCTCACTTGTGGGGGTAGGCCTAGTACTCACGACAAGAAATGCCCCAAAACACAACATGGACACATCACATTTTGACAAAGAAAACAGAGCTATTTTTTGCCAAGTGCCTAGCTGTGGATTTTAGCCTCTAGCTCAGCAGGCACCTAGGGAAACATAGCAAACCTGCACAGTTTTGAAAACTAGACACCTAGGGGAATCCAAGATGGGGTGACTTGTGGGGCTCTGATCAGGTTCTGTTACCCAGAATCCTTTGCAAACCTCAAAATGTGGCCAAAAAAAACACTTTTTCCTCACATTTCGGTGACAGAAAGTTCTGGAATCTGAGAGGAGCCACGAATTTCCTTCCACCCAGCGTTTCCCCAAGTTTCCCGATAAAAATGATACCTCACTTGTAGGGGTAGGCCTAGTGCCCACGACAGGAAATGCCCCAAAATACAACATGGACACATCACATTTTGACAAAGAAAACAGAGCTGTTTTTTGTACAGTGCCTAGCTGTGGATTTTGGCCTCTAGCTCAGCAGGCACCTAGGGAAACCTAGCAAACCTGCACAGTTTTGAAAACTAGACACCTAAGGGAATCCAACATGTGGTGACTTGTGGGGCTCTGATCAGGTTCTGTAACCCAGAATCCTTTGCAAACCTCAAAATGTGGCCAAAAAAACACTTTTTCCTCACATTTTGGTGACAGAAAGTTCTGGAATCTGAGAGGAGCCACAAATTCCCTTCCACGCAGCGTTCCCCCCTCATCTCCCGATAAAAATGATACCTCACTTGTGGGGGTAGGCCTAGTGCCCACGACAAGAAATGCCCCAAAACACAACATGGACACATCACATTTTGACAAAGAAAACAGAGCTGTTTTTTGCCAAGTGCCTAGCTGTGGATTTTGGCCTCTAGCTCAGCAGGCACCTAGGGAAACCTAGCAAACCTGCACAGTTTTGAAAACTAGACACCTAGGGGAATCCAAGATGGGGTGACTTGTGGGGCTCTGATCAGGTTCTGTTACGCAGAATCCTTTGCAAACCTCTGAATGTGGCCAAATAAACACCTTTTCCTCACATTTCGGTGACAGAAAGTTCTGGAATCTGAGAGGAGGCACGAATTTCCTTCCATCCAGCGTTTCCCCAAGTCTCCCGATAAAAATGATACCTCACTTGTTGGGGTAGGCCTAGTGTCCCCGACAGGAAATGCCCCAAAACACAACATGGACACATCACATTTTGACAAAGAAAACAGAGCTGTTTTTTGCGGAGTGCCTAGCTGTGGATTTTGGCCTCTAGCTCAGCAGGCACCTAGGGAAACCTAGCAAACCTGCACAGTTTTGAAAACTAGACACCTAAGAGAATCCAACATGGGGTGACTTGTGGGGCTCTGATCAGGTTCTGGTACCCAGAATCCTTTGCAAACCTCAAAATGTGGCCAAAAAAACACCTTTTCCTCACATTTTGGTGACAGAACGTTCTGGAATCTGAGAGGAGCCACAAATTCCCTTCCACCCAGCGTTCCCCCCTCGTCTCCAGATAAAAATGATACCTCACTTGTGGGATAGGCCTAGTGCCCACGACAAGAAATGCCCCAAAACACAACATGGACACATCACATTTTGACAAAGAAAACAGAGCTGTTTTTTGCCAAGTGCCTAGCTGTGGATTTTGGCCTCTAGCTCAGCAGGCACCTAGGGAAACCTAGCAAACCTGCACAGTTTTGAAAACTAGACACCTAGGGGAATCCAAGATGGGGTGACTTGTGGGGCTCTGATCAGGTTCTGTTACCCAGAATCCTTTGCAAACCTCAGAATGTGGCCAAATAAACACCTTTTCCTCACATTTCGGTGACAGAAAGTTCTGGACTCTGAGAGGAGGCACGAATTTCCTTCCACCCAGCGTTTCCCCAAGTCTCCCGATAAAAATGATACCTCACTTGTAGGGGTAGGCCTAGTGCCCCCGACAGGAAATGCCCCAAAACACAACATGGACACATCACAATTTGACAAAGAAAACAGAGCTGTTTTTTGCAGAGTGCCTAGCTGTGGATTTTGTCCTCTAGCTCAGCAGGCACCTAGGGAAACCTAGCAAACCTGCACAGTTTTGAAAACTAGACACCTAAGGGAATCCAACATGGGGTGACTTGTGGGGCTCTGATCAGGTTCTGGTACCCAGAATCCTTTGCAAACCTCAAAATGTGGCCAAAAAAACACTTTTTCCTCACATTTTGGTAACAGAAAGTTCTGGAATCTGAGAGGAGCCACAAATTCCCTTCCACCCAGCGTTCCCCCAAGTCTCCTGATAAAAATGATACCTCACTTGTGGGGGTAAGCCTAGTGCCCACGACAGGAAATGCCCCAAAACACAACATGGACACATCACATTTTGACAAAGAAAACAGTGCTGTTTTTTGCAAAGTGCTTAGCTGAAGATTTTGGCCTCTAGCTCAGCAGGCACCTAGGGAAACCTAGCAAACCTGAACAGTTTTGAATACTAGACACCTAGGGGAATCCAAGATGGGGTGACTTGTGGGGCTCTGATCAGGTTCTGTTACCCAGAATCCTTTGCAAACCTCAGAATGTGACCAAATAAACACCTTTTCCTCACATTTCGGTGACAGAAAGTTCTGGAATCTGAGAGGAGCCACGAATTTCCTTCCACCCAGCGTTTTCCCAAGTCTCCCGATAAAAATGATACCTCACTTGTAGGGGTAGGCCTAGTGCCCCCGACAGGAAATGCCCCAAAACACCACATGGACACATCACATTTTGACAAAGAAAACAGAGCTGTTTTTTGCAGAGTGCCTAGCTGTGGATTTTGGCCTCTAGCTCAGCAGGCACCTAGGGAAACCTAGCAAACCTGCACAGTTTTGAAAACTAGACACCTAAGGGAATCCAACATGGTGTGACTTGTGGGGCTCTGATCAGGTTCTGTTACCCAGAATCCTTTGCAAACCTCAAAATGTGGCCAAAAAAACACTTTTTCCTCACATTTTGTGGACAGAAAGTTCTGGAATCTGAGAGGAGCCAGAAAATTCCCTTCCACGCAGCGTTCCCCCCTCGTCTCCCGATAAAAATAATACCTCACTTGTGGGGGTAGGCCTAGTGCCCACGACAAGAAATGCCCCAAAACACAACATGGACACATCACATTTTGACAAAGAAAACAGAGCTGTTTTTTGCAAAGTGCCTAGGTGTGGATTTTGGCCTCTAGCTCAGCAGGCACCTAGGGAAACCTAGCAAACCTGCACAGTTTTGAAAACTAGACACCTAGGGGAATCCAAGATGGGGTGACTTGTGGGGCTCTGATCAGGTTCTGTTACCCAGAATCCTTTGCAAACCTCAGAATGTGGCCAAATAAACACCTTTTCCTCACATTTCGGTGACAGAAAGTTCTGGAATCTGAGAGGAGGCACGAATTTCCTTCCACCCAGCGTTTCCCCAAGTCTCCCCATAAAAATGATACCTCACTTGTAGGGGTAGGCCTACTGCCCACGACAGGAAATGCCCCAAAACACAACATGGACAAATCACATTTTGACAAAGAAAACAGAGCTGTTTTTTGCAAAGTGCCTAGGAGTGGATTTTGGCCTCTAGCTCAGCAGGCACCTAGGGAAACCTAGCAAACCTGCACAGTTTTGAAAACTAGACACCTAAGGGAATCCAACATGTGGTGACTTGTGGGGCTCTGATCAGGTTCTGTTACCCAGAATCCTTTGCAAACCTCAAAATGTGGCCAAAAAAACACTTTTTCCTCACATTTTGGTGACAGAAAGTTCTGGAATCTGAGAGGAGCCACAAATTCCCTTCCACGCAGCGTTCCCCCCTCATCTCCCGATAAAAATGATACCTCACTTGTGGGGGTAGGCCTAGTGCCCACGACAAGAAATGCCCCAAAACACAACATGGACACATCAAATTTTGACAAAGAAAACAGAGCTGTTTTTTGCAAAGTGCCTAGGAATGGATTTTGGCCTCTAGCTCAGCAGGCACCTAGGGAAACCTAGCAAACCTGCACAGTTTTGAAAACTAGACACCAAGGGGAATCCAAGATGGGGTGACTTGTGGGGCTCTGATTAGGTTCTGTTACCCAGAATCCTTTGCAAACCTCAAAATGTGGCCAAAAAAACACCTTTTCCTCACATTTCGGTGACAGAAAGTTCTGGAATCTGAGAGGAGACACGAATTTCCTTCCACCCAGCGTTTCCCCAAGTCTCCCGATAAAAATGATACCTCACTTGTAGGGGTAGGCCTACTGCCCACAACAGGAAATGCCCCAAAACACAACATGGACAAATCACATTTTGACAAAGAAAACAGAGCTGTTTTTTGCAGAGTGCCTAGCTGTGGATTTTGGCCTCTAGCTCAGCAGGCACCTAGGGAAACCTAGCAAACCTGCAAAGTTTTGAAAACTAGACACCTAAGGGAATCCAACATGGGGTGACTTGTGGGCCTCTGATCAGGTTCTGTTACCCAGAATCCTTTGCAAACCTCAAAATGTGGCCATAAAAACACCTTTTCCTCACATTTTGGTGACAGAACGTTCTGGAATCTGAGAGGAGCCACAAATTCCCTTCCACCCACCGTTCCCCCCTCGTCTCCCGATAAAAATGATACCTCACTTGTGGGGGTAGGCCTAGTACCCACGACAAGAAATGCCCCAAAACACAACATAAACACATCACATTTTGACAAAGAAAACAGAGCTATTTTTTGCCAAGTGCCTAGCTGTGGATTTTAGCCTCTAGCTCAGCAGGCACCTAGGGAAACATAGCAAACCTGCACAGTTTTGAAAACTAGACACCTAGGGGAATCCAAGATGGGGTGACTTGTGGGGCTCTGATCAGGTTCTGTTACCCAGAATCCTTTGCAAACCTCAAAATGTGGCCAAAAAAAACACTTTTTCCTCACATTTCGGTGACAGAAAGTTCTGGAATCTGAGAGGAGCCACGAATTTCCTTCCACCCAGCGTTTCCCCAAGTTTCCCGATAAAAATGATACCTCACTTGTAGGGGTAGGCCTAGTGCCCACGACAGGAAATGCCCCAAAATACAACATGGACACATCACATTTTGACAAAGAAAACAGAGCTGTTTTTTGCACAGTGCCTAGCTGTGGATTTTGGCCTCTAGCTCAGCAGGCACCTAGGGAAACCTAGCAATCCTGCACAGTTTTGAAAACTAGACACCTAAGGGAATCCAACATGTGGTGACTTGTGGGGCTCTGATCAGGTTCTGTTACCCAGAATCCTTTGCAAACCTCAAAATGTGGCCAAAAAAACACTTTTTCCTCACATTTTGGTGACAGAAAGTTCTGGAATCTGAGAGGAGCCACAAATTCCCTTCCACGCAGCGTTCCCCCCTCATCTTCCGATAAAAATGATACCTCACTTGTGGGGGTAGGCCTAGTGCCCACGACAAGAAATGCCCCAAAACACAACATGGACACATCACATTTTGACAAAGAAAACAGAGCTGTTTTTTGCCAAGTGCCTAGCTGTGGATTTTGGCCTCTAGCTCAGCAGGCACCTAGGGAAACCTAGCAAACCTGCACAGTTTTGAAAACTAGACACCTAGGGGAATCCAAGATGGGGTGACTTGTGGGGCTCTGATCAGGTTCTCTTACGCAGAATCCTTTGCAAACCTCTGAATGTGGCCAAATAAACACCTTTTCCTCACATTTCGGTGACAGAAAGTTCTGGAATCTGAGAGGAGGCACGAATTTCCTTCCATCCAGCGTTTCCCCAAGTCTCCCGATAAAAATGATACCTCACTTGTTGGGGTAGGCCTAGTGTCCCCGACAGGAAATGCCCCAAAACACAACATGGACACATCACATTTTGACAAAGAAAACAGAGCTGTTTTTTGCAGAGTGCCTAGCTGTGGATTTTGGCCTCTAGCTCAGCAGGCACCTAGGGAAACCTAGCAAACCTGCACAGTTTTGAAAACTAGACACCTAAGAGAATCCAACATGGGGTGACTTGTGGGGCTCTGATCAGGTTCTGGTACCCAGAATCCTTTGCAAACCTCAAAATGTGGCCAAAAAAACACCTTTTCCTCACATTTTGGTGACAGAACGTTCTGGAATCTGAGAGGAGCCACAAATTCCCTTCCACCCAGCGTTCCCCCCTCGTCTCCAGATAAAAATGATACCTCACTTGTGGGGTAGGCCTAGTGCCCACGACAAGAAATGCCCCAAAACACAACATGGACACATCACATTTTGACAAAGAAAACAGAGCTGTTTTTTGCCAAGTGCCTAGCTGTGGATTTTGGCCTCTAGCTCAGCAGGCACCTAGGGAAACCTAGCAAACCTGCACAGTTTTGAAAACTAGACACCAAGGGGAATCCAAGATGGGGTGACTTGTGGGGCACTGATTAGGTTCTGTTACCCAGAATCCTTTGCAAACCTCAGAATTTGGCCAAATAAACACCTTTTCCTCACATTTCGGTGACAGAAAGTTCTGGACTCTGAGAGGAGCCACAAATTCCCTTCCACCCAGCGTTCCCCCAAGTCTCCTGATAAAAATGATACCTCACTTGTGGGGGTAAGCCTAGTGCCCACGACAGGAAATGGCCCAAAACACAACATGGACACATCACATTTTGACAAAGAAAACAGTGCTGTTTTTTGCAAAGTGCCTAGCTGTGGATTTTGGCCTCTAGCTCAGCAGGCACCTAGGGAAACCTAGCAAACCTGAACAGTTTTTAATACTAGACACCTAGGGGAATCCAAGATGGGGTGACTTGTGGGGCTCTGATCAGGTTCTGTTACCCAGAATCCTTTGCAAACCTCAGAATGTGACCAAATAAACACCTTTTCCTCACATTTCGGTGACAGAAAGTTCTGGAATCTGAGAGGAGCCACGAATTTCCTTCTACCCAGCGTTTCCCCAAGTCTCCCGATAAAAATGATACCTCACTTGTAGGGGTAGGCCTAGTGCCCCCGACAGGAAATGCCCCAAAACACAACATGGACACATCACATTTTGACAAAGAAAACAGAGCTGTTTTTTGCAGAGTGCCTAGCTGTGGATTTTGGCCTCTAGCTCAGCAGGCACCTAGGGAAACCTAGCAAACCTGCACAGTTTTGAAAACTAGACACCTAAGGGAATCCAACATGGTGTGACTTGTGGGGCTCTGATCAGGTTCTGTTACCCAGAATCCTTTGCAAACCTCAAAATGTGGCCAAAAAAACACTTTTTCCTCACATTTTGTGGACAGAAAGTTCTGGAATCTGAGAGGAGCCAGAAAATTCCCTTCCACGCAGCGTTCCCCCCTCGTCTCCCGATAAAAATAATACCTCACTTGTGGGGGTAGGCCTAGTGCCCACGACAAGAAATGCCCCAAAACACAACATGGACACATCACATTTTGACAAAGAAAACAGAGCTGTTTTTTGAAAAGTGCCTAGGTGTGGATTTTGGCCTCTAGCTCAGCAGGCACCTAGGGAAACCTAGCAAACCTGCACAGTTTTGAAAACTAGACACCTAGGGGAATCCAAGATGGGGTGACTTGTGGGGCTCTGATCAGGTTCTGTTACCCAGAATCCTTTGCAAACCTCAAAATGTGGCCAAAAAACAACTTTTCCTCACATTTCGGTGACAGAAAGTTCTGGAATCTGAGAGGAGCCACAAATTTCCTTTCACCCAGCGTTCCCCCAAGTCTCCTGATAACAATTACACCTCACTTGTGGGGGTAGGCCTAGTGCCCGCGACAGGAAATGCCCCAAAACACAACATTGACACATGACATTTTGACAAAGAAAACAGAGCTGTTTTTTGCAAAGTGCCTAGCAGTGGATTTTGGCCTCTAGCTCAGCAGGCACCTAGGGAAACCTTGCAAACCTGCACAATTTTGAAAACTAGACACCTAGGGGAATCCAAGATGGGGTGACTTGTGGGGCTCTGATCAGGTTCTGTTACCCAGAATCCTTTGCAAACCTCAAAATGTGGCCAAAAAAAACACTTTTTCCTCATATTTTGGTGACAGAACGTTCTGGAATCTGAGAGGAGCCACAAATTCCCTTCCACCCAGCGTTCCCCCAAGTCTCCCGATAAAAATGATACCTCACTTGTGGGGGTAGGCCTAGTGCCCACGACAGGAAATGCCCCAAAACACAACATGGACACATCACATTTTGGCAAAGAAAACAGAGCTGTTTTTTGCAAAGTGCCTAGCTGTGGATTTTGGCCTCTAGCTCAGCAGGCACCTAGGGAAACCTAGCAAACCTGCACAGTTTTGAAAACTAGACACCTAGGGGAATCCAAGATGGGGTGACTTGTGGGGCTCTGATCAGGTTCTGTTACCCAGAATCCTTTGCAAACCTCAAAATGTGGCCAAAAAAACACTTTTTCCTCACATTTCGGTGACAGAAAGTTCTGGAATCTGAGAGGAGCCACAAATTTCCTTTCACCCAGCGTTCCCCCAAGTTTCCCGATAACAATTACATCTCACGTGTGGGGGTAGGCCTAGTGCCCGCGACAGAAAATGCCCCAAAACACAAATGGAGACATCACATTTTGACAAAGAAAACAGAGCTGTTTTTTGCAAAGTGCCTAGCTGTGGATTTTGGCCTCTAGCTCAGCAGGCACCTAGGGAAACCTAGCAAACCTGCACAGTTTTGAAAACTAGACACCTAGGGGAATCCAAGATGGGGTGACTTGTGGGGCTCTGATCAGGTTCTGTTACCCAGAATCCTTTGCAAACCTCAGAATGTGGCCAAATAAACACCTTTTCCTCACATTTCGGTGACAGAAAGTTCTGGACTCTGAGAGGAGGCACGAATTTCCTTCCACCCAGCGTTTCCCCAAGTCTCCCGATAAAAATGATACCTCACTTGTAGGGGTAGGCCTAGTGCCCCCGACAGGAAATGCCCCAAAACACAACATGGACACATCACATTTTGACAAAGAAAACAGAGCTGTTTTTTGCAGAGTGCCTAGCTGTGGATTTTGTCCTCTAGCTCAGCAGGCACCTAGGGAAACCTAGCAAACCTGCACAGTTTTGAAAACTAGACACCTAAGGGAATCCAACATGGGGTGACTTGTGGGGCTCTGATCAGGTTCTGGTACCCAGAATCCTTTGCAAACCTCAAAATGTGGCCAAAAAAACACTTTTTCCTCACATTTTGGTAACAGAAAGTTCTGGAATCTGAGAGGAGCCACAAATTCCCTTCCACCCAGCGTTCCCCCAAGTCTCCTGATAAAAATGATACCTCACTTGTGGGGGTAAGCCTAGTGCCCACGACAGGAAATGGCCCAAAACACAACATGGACACATCACATTTTGACAAAGAAAACAGTGCTGTTTTTTGCAAAGTGCCTAGCTGTGGATTTTGGCCTCTAGCTCAGCAGGCACCTAGGGAAACCTAGCAAACCTGAACAGTTTTGAATACTAGACACCTAGGGGAATCCAAGATGGGGTGACTTGTGGGGCTCTGATCAGGTTCTGTTACCCAGAATCCTTTGCAAACCTCAGAATGTGACCAAATAAACACCTTTTCCTCACATTTCGGTGACAGAAAGTTCTGGAATGTGAGAGGAGCCACGAATTTCCTTCCACCCAGCGTTTTCCCAAGTCTCCCGATAAAAATGATACCTCACTTGTAGGGGTAGGCCTAGTGCCCCCGACAGGAAATGCCCCAAAACACAACATGGACACATCACATTTTGACAAAGAAAACAGAGCTGTTTTTTGCAGAGTGCCTAGCTGTGGATTTTGGCCTCTAGCTCAGCAGGCACCTAGGGAAACCTAACAAACCTGCACAGTTTTGAAAACTAGACACCTAAGGGAATCCAACATGGTGTGACTTGTGGGGCTCTGATCAGGTTCTGTTACCCAGAATCCTTTGCAAACCTCAGAATGTGGCCAAATAATCACCTTTTCCTCACATTTCGGTGACAGAAAGTTCTGGAATCTGAGAGGAGGCACGAATTTCCTTCCACCCAGCGTTTCCCCAAGTCTCCCGATAAAAATGATACCTCACTTGTAGGGGTAGGCCTACTGCCCACGACAGGAAATGCCCCAAAACACAACATGGACAAATCACATTTTGACAAAGAATACAGAGCTGTTTTTTGCAAAGTGCCTAGGAGTGGATTTTGGCCTCTAGCTCAGCAGGCACCTAGGGAAACCTAGCAAACCTGCACAGTTTTGAAAACTAGACACCAAGGGGAATCCAAGATGGGGTGACTTGTGGGGCTCTGATTAGGTTCTGTTACCCAGAACCCTTTGCAAACCTCAAAATGTGGCCAAAAAAACACCTTTTCCTCACATTTCGGTGACAGAAAGTTCTGGAATCTGAGAGGAGACACGAATTTCCTTCCACCCAGCGTTTCCCCAAGTCTCCCGATAAAAATGATACCTCACTTGTAGGGGTAGGCCTACTGCCCACGACAGGAAATGCCCCAAAACACAACATGGACAAATCACATTTTGACAAAGAAAACAGAGCTGTTTTTTGCAGAGTGCCTAGCTGTGGATTTTGGCCTCTAGCTCAGCAGGCACCTAGGAAAACCTAGCAAACCTGCAAAGTTTTGAAAACTAGACACCTAAGGGAATCCAACATGGGGTGACTTGTGGGCCTCTGATCAGGTTCTGTTACCCAGAATCCTTTGCAAACCTCAAAATGTGGCCATAAAAACACCTTTTCCTCACATTTTGGTGACAGAACGTTCTGGAATCTGAGAGGAGCCACAAATTCCCTTCCACCCACCGTTCCCCCCTCGTCTCCCGATAAAAATGATACCTCACTTGTGGGGGTAGGCCTAGTGCCCACGACAAGAAATGCCCCAAAACACAACATGGACACATCACATTTTGACAAAGAAAACAGAGCTATTTTTTGCCAAGTGCCTAGCTGTGGATTTTAGCCTCTAGCTCAGCAGGCACCTAGGGAAACCTAGGAAACCTGCACAGTTTTGAAAACTAGACACCTAGGGGAATCCAAGATGGGGTGACTTGTGGGGCTCTGATCAGGTTCTGTTACCCAGAATCCTTTGCAAACCTCAAAATGTGGCCAAAAAAACACCTTTTCCTCACATTTCGGTGACAGAAAGTTCTGGAATCTGAGAGGAGCCACGAATTTCCTTCCACCCAGCGTTTTCCCAAGTCTCCCGATAAAAATGATACCTCACTTGTAGGGGTAGGCCTAGTGCCCACGACAAGAAATGCCCCAAAACACAACATGGACACATCACATTTTGACAAAGAAAACAGAGCTATTTTTTGCCAAGTGCCTAGCTGTGGATTTTAGCCTCTAGCTCAGCAGGCACCTAGGGAAACCTAGCAAACCTGCACAGTTTTGAATACTAGACACCTAGGGGAATCCAAGATGGGGTGACTTGTGGGGCTCTGATCAGGTTCTGTTACCCAGAATCCTTTGCAAACCTCAGAATGTGACCAAATAAACACCTTTTCCTCACATTTCGGTGATAGAAAGTTCTGGAATCTGAGAGGAGCTCGAATTTCCTTCCACCCAGCGTTTTCCCAAGTCTCCCGATAAAAATGATACCTCACTTGTAGGGGTAGGCCTAGTGCCCCCGACAGGAAATGCCCCAAAACACAACATGGACACATCACATTTTGACAAAGAAAACAGAGATGTTTTTTGCAGAGTGCCTTGCTGTGGATTTTGGCCTCTAGCTCAGCAGGCACCTAGGGAAACCTAGCAAACCTGCACAGTTTTGAAAACTAGACACCTAAGGGAATCCAACATGGTGTGACTTGTGGGGCTCTGATCAGGTTCTGTTACCCAGAATCCTTTGCAAACCTCAAAATGTGGCCAAAAAAACACCTTTTCCTCACATTTTGTGGACAGAAAGTTCTGGAATCTGAGAGGAGCCAGAAAATTCCCTTCCACGCAGCGTTCCCCCCTCGTCTCCCGATAAAAATAATACCTCACTTGTGGGGGTAGGCCTAGTGCCCACGACAAGAAATGCCCCAAAACACAACATGGACACATCACATTTTGACAAAGAAAACAGAGCTGTTTTTTGCAAAGTGCCTAGGTGTGGATTTTGGCCTCTAGCTCAGCAGGCACCTAGGGAAACCTAGCAAACCTGCACAGTTTTGAAAACTAGACACCTAGGGGAATCCAAGATGGGGTGACTTGTGGGGCTCTGATCAGGTTCTGTTACCCAGAATCCTTTGCAAACCTCAGAATGTGGCCAAATAAACACCTTTTCCTCACATTTCGGTGACAGAAAGTTCTGGAATCTGAGAGGAGGCACGAATTTCCTTCCACCCAGCGTTTCCCCAAGTCTCCCGATAAAAATGATACCTCACTTGTAGGGGTAGGCCTACTGCCCACGACAGGAAATGCCCCAAAACACAACATGGACAAATCACATTTTGACAAAGAAAACAGAGCTGTTTTTTGCAAAGTGCCTAGGAGTGGATTTTGGCCTCTAGCTCAGCAGGCACCTAGGGAAACCTAGCAAACCTGCACAGTTTTGAAAACTAGACACCTAAGGGAATCCAACATGTGGTGACTTGTGGGGCTCTGATCAGGTTCTGTTACCCAGAATCCTTTGCAAACCTCAAAATGTGGCCAAAAAAAAAACACTTTTTCCTCACATTTTGGTGACAGAAAGTTCTGGAATCTGAGAAGAGCCACAAATTCCCTTCCACGCAGCGTTCCCCCCTCATCTCCCGATAAAAATGATACCTCACTTGTGGGGGTAGGCCTAGTGCCCACGACAAGAAATGCCCCAAAACACAACATGGACACATCAAATTTTGACAAAGAAAACAGAGCTGTTTTTTGCAAAGTGCCTAGGAGTGGATTTTGGCCTCTAGCTCAGCAGGCACCTAGGGAAACCTAGCAAACCTGCACAGTTTTGAAAACTAGACACCAAGGGGAATCCAAGATGGGGTGACTTGTGGGGCTCTGATTAGGTTCTGTTACCCAGAATCCTTTGCAAACCTCAAAATGTGGCCAAAAAAACACCTTTTCCTCACATTTCGGTGACAGAAAGTTCTGGAATCTGAGAGGAGCCACGAATTTCCTTCCACCCAGCGTTTCCCCAAGTCTCCCGATAAAAATGATACCTCACTTGTAGGGGTAGGCCTACTGCCCACAACAGGAAATGCCCCAAAACACAACATGGACAAATCACATTTTGACAAAGAAAACAGAGCTGTTTTTTGCAGAGTGCCTAGCTGTGGATTTTGGCCTCTAGCTCAGCAGGCACCTAGGGAAACCTAGCAAACCTGCAAAGTTTTGAAAACTAGACACCTAAGGGAATCCAACATGGGGTGACTTGTGGGCCTCTGATCAGGTTCTGTTACCCAGAATCCTTTGCAAACCTCAAAATGTGGCCATAAAAACACCTTTTCCTCACATTTTGGTGACAGAACGTTCTGGAATCTGAGAGGAGCCACAAATTCCCTTCCACCCACCGTTCCCCCCTCGTCTCCCGATAAAAATGATACCTCACTTGTGGGGGTAGGCCTAGTACTCACGACAAGAAATGCCCCAAAACACAACATGGACACATCACATTTTGACAAAGAAAACAGAGCTATTTTTTGCCAAGTGCCTAGCTGTGGATTTTAGCCTCTAGCTCAGCAGGCACCTAGGGAAACATAGCAAACCTGCACAGTTTTGAAAACTAGACACCTAGGGGAATCCAAGATGGGGTGACTTGTGGGGCTCTGATCAGGTTCTGTTACCCAGAATCCTTTGCAAACCTCAAAATGTGGCCAAAAAAAACACTTTTTCCTCACATTTCGGTGACAGAAAGTTCTGGAATCTGAGAGGAGCCACGAATTTCCTTCCACCCAGCGTTTCCCCAAGTTTCCCGATAAAAATGATACCTCACTTGTAGGGGTAGGCCTAGTGCCCACGACAGGAAATGCCCCAAAATACAACATGGACACATCACATTTTGACAAAGAAAACAGAGCTGTTTTTTGTACAGTGCCTAGCTGTGGATTTTGGCCTCTAGCTCAGCAGGCACCTAGGGAAACCTAGCAAACCTGCACAGTTTTGAAAACTAGACACCTAAGGGAATCCAACATGTGGTGACTTGTGGGGCTCTGATCAGGTTCTGTAACCCAGAATCCTTTGCAAACCTCAAAATGTGGCCAAAAAAACACTTTTTCCTCACATTTTGGTGACAGAAAGTTCTGGAATCTGAGAGGAGCCACAAATTCCCTTCCACGCAGCGTTCCCCCCTCATCTCCCGATAAAAATGATACCTCACTTGTGGGGGTAGGCCTAGTGCCCACGACAAGAAATGCCCCAAAACACAACATGGACACATCACATTTTGACAAAGAAAACAGAGCTGTTTTTTGCCAAGTGCCTAGCTGTGGATTTTGGCCTCTAGCTCAGCAGGCACCTAGGGAAACCTAGCAAACCTGCACAGTTTTGAAAACTAGACACCTAGGGGAATCCAAGATGGGGTGACTTGTGGGGCTCTGATCAGGTTCTGTTACGCAGAATCCTTTGCAAACCTCTGAATGTGGCCAAATAAACACCTTTTCCTCACATTTCGGTGACAGAAAGTTCTGGAATCTGAGAGGAGGCACGAATTTCCTTCCATCCAGCGTTTCCCCAAGTCTCCCGATAAAAATGATACCTCACTTGTTGGGGTAGGCCTAGTGTCCCCGACAGGAAATGCCCCAAAACACAACATGGACACATCACATTTTGACAAAGAAAACAGAGCTGTTTTTTGCGGAGTGCCTAGCTGTGGATTTTGGCCTCTAGCTCAGCAGGCACCTAGGGAAACCTAGCAAACCTGCACAGTTTTGAAAACTAGACACCTAAGAGAATCCAACATGGGGTGACTTGTGGGGCTCTGATCAGGTTCTGGTACCCAGAATCCTTTGCAAACCTCAAAATGTGGCCAAAAAAACACCTTTTCCTCACATTTTGGTGACAGAACGTTCTGGAATCTGAGAGGAGCCACAAATTCCCTTCCACCCAGCGTTCCCCCCTCGTCTCCAGATAAAAATGATACCTCACTTGTGGGATAGGCCTAGTGCCCACGACAAGAAATGCCCCAAAACACAACATGGACACATCACATTTTGACAAAGAAAACAGAGCTGTTTTTTGCCAAGTGCCTAGCTGTGGATTTTGGCCTCTAGCTCAGCAGGCACCTAGGGAAACCTAGCAAACCTGCACAGTTTTGAAAACTAGACACCTAGGGGAATCCAAGATGGGGTGACTTGTGGGGCTCTGATCAGGTTCTGTTACCCAGAATCCTTTGCAAACCTCAGAATGTGGCCAAATAAACACCTTTTCCTCACATTTCGGTGACAGAAAGTTCTGGACTCTGAGAGGAGGCACGAATTTCCTTCCACCCAGCGTTTCCCCAAGTCTCCCGATAAAAATGATACCTCACTTGTAGGGGTAGGCCTAGTGCCCCCGACAGGAAATGCCCCAAAACACAACATGGACACATCACAATTTGACAAAGAAAACAGAGCTGTTTTTTGCAGAGTGCCTAGCTGTGGATTTTGTCCTCTAGCTCAGCAGGCACCTAGGGAAACCTAGCAAACCTGCACAGTTTTGAAAACTAGACACCTAAGGGAATCCAACATGGGGTGACTTGTGGGGCTCTGATCAGGTTCTGGTACCCAGAATCCTTTGCAAACCTCAAAATGTGGCCAAAAAAACACTTTTTCCTCACATTTTGGTAACAGAAAGTTCTGGAATCTGAGAGGAGCCACAAATTCCCTTCCACCCAGCGTTCCCCCAAGTCTCCTGATAAAAATGATACCTCACTTGTGGGGGTAAGCCTAGTGCCCACGACAGGAAATGCCCCAAAACACAACATGGACACATCACATTTTGACAAAGAAAACAGTGCTGTTTTTTGCAAAGTGCTTAGCTGAAGATTTTGGCCTCTAGCTCAGCAGGCACCTAGGGAAACCTAGCAAACCTGAACAGTTTTGAATACTAGACACCTAGGGGAATCCAAGATGGGGTGACTTGTGGGGCTCTGATCAGGTTCTGTTACCCAGAATCCTTTGCAAACCTCAGAATGTGACCAAATAAACACCTTTTCCTCACATTTCGGTGACAGAAAGTTCTGGAATCTGAGAGGAGCCACGAATTTCCTTCCACCCAGCGTTTTCCCAAGTCTCCCGATAAAAATGATACCTCACTTGTAGGGGTAGGCCTAGTGCCCCCGACAGGAAATGCCCCAAAACACCACATGGACACATCACATTTTGACAAAGAAAACAGAGCTGTTTTTTGCAGAGTGCCTAGCTGTGGATTTTGGCCTCTAGCTCAGCAGGCACCTAGGGAAACCTAGCAAACCTGCACAGTTTTGAAAACTAGACACCTAAGGGAATCCAACATGGTGTGACTTGTGGGGCTCTGATCAGGTTCTGTTACCCAGAATCCTTTGCAAACCTCAAAATGTGGCCAAAAAAACACTTTTTCCTCACATTTTGTGGACAGAAAGTTCTGGAATCTGAGAGGAGCCAGAAAATTCCCTTCCACGCAGCGTTCCCCCCTCGTCTCCCGATAAAAATAATACCTCACTTGTGGGGGTAGGCCTAGTGCCCACGACAAGAAATGCCCCAAAACACAACATGGACACATCACATTTTGACAAAGAAAACAGAGCTGTTTTTTGCAAAGTGCCTAGGTGTGGATTTTGGCCTCTAGCTCAGCAGGCACCTAGGGAAACCTAGCAAACCTGCACAGTTTTGAAAACTAGACACCTAGGGGAATCCAAGATGGGGTGACTTGTGGGGCTCTGATCAGGTTCTGTTACCCAGAATCCTTTGCAAACCTCAGAATGTGGCCAAATAAACACCTTTTCCTCACATTTCGGTGACAGAAAGTTCTGGAATCTGAGAGGAGGCACGAATTTCCTTCCACCCAGCGTTTCCCCAAGTCTCCCCATAAAAATGATACCTCACTTGTAGGGGTAGGCCTACTGCCCACGACAGGAAATGCCCCAAAACACAACATGGACAAATCACATTTTGACAAAGAAAACAGAGCTGTTTTTTGCAAAGTGCCTAGGAGTGGATTTTGGCCTCTAGCTCAGCAGGCACCTAGGGAAACCTAGCAAACCTGCACAGTTTTGAAAACTAGACACCTAAGGGAATCCAACATGTGGTGACTTGTGGGGCTCTGATCAGGTTCTGTTACCCAGAATCCTTTGCAAACCTCAAAATGTGGCCAAAAAAACACTTTTTCCTCACATTTTGGTGACAGAAAGTTCTGGAATCTGAGAGGAGCCACAAATTCCCTTCCACGCAGCGTTCCCCCCTCATCTCCCGATAAAAATGATACCTCACTTGTGGGGGTAGGCCTAGTGCCCACGACAAGAAATGCCCCAAAACACAACATGGACACATCAAATTTTGACAAAGAAAACAGAGCTGTTTTTTGCAAAGTGCCTAGGAATGGATTTTGGCCTCTAGCTCAGCAGGCACCTAGGGAAACCTAGCAAACCTGCACAGTTTTGAAAACTAGACACCAAGGGGAATCCAAGATGGGGTGACTTGTGGGGCTCTGATTAGGTTCTGTTACCCAGAATCCTTTGCAAACCTCAAAATGTGGCCAAAAAAACACCTTTTCCTCACATTTCGGTGACAGAAAGTTCTGGAATCTGAGAGGAGACACGAATTTCCTTCCACCCAGCGTTTCCCCAAGTCTCCCGATAAAAATGATACCTCACTTGTAGGGGTAGGCCTACTGCCCACAACAGGAAATGCCCCAAAACACAACATGGACAAATCACATTTTGACAAAGAAAACAGAGCTGTTTTTTGCAGAGTGCCTAGCTGTGGATTTTGGCCTCTAGCTCAGCAGGCACCTAGGGAAACCTAGCAAACCTGCAAAGTTTTGAAAACTAGACACCTAAGGGAATCCAACATGGGGTGACTTGTGGGCCTCTGATCAGGTTCTGTTACCCAGAATCCTTTGCAAACCTCAAAATGTGGCCATAAAAACACCTTTTCCTCACATTTTGGTGACAGAACGTTCTGGAATCTGAGAGGAGCCACAAATTCCCTTCCACCCACCGTTCCCCCCTCGTCTCCCGATAAAAATGATACCTCACTTGTGGGGGTAGGCCTAGTACCCACGACAAGAAATGCCCCAAAACACAACATAAACACATCACATTTTGACAAAGAAAACAGAGCTATTTTTTGCCAAGTGCCTAGCTGTGGATTTTAGCCTCTAGCTCAGCAGGCACCTAGGGAAACATAGCAAACCTGCACAGTTTTGAAAACTAGACACCTAGGGGAATCCAAGATGGGGTGACTTGTGGGGCTCTGATCAGGTTCTGTTACCCAGAATCCTTTGCAAACCTCAAAATGTGGCCAAAAAAAACACTTTTTCCTCACATTTCGGTGACAGAAAGTTCTGGAATCTGAGAGGAGCCACGAATTTCCTTCCACCCAGCGTTTCCCCAAGTTTCCCGATAAAAATGATACCTCACTTGTAGGGGTAGGCCTAGTGCCCACGACAGGAAATGCCCCAAAATACAACATGGACACATCACATTTTGACAAAGAAAACAGAGCTGTTTTTTGCACAGTGCCTAGCTGTGGATTTTGGCCTCTAGCTCAGCAGGCACCTAGGGAAACCTAGCAATCCTGCACAGTTTTGAAAACTAGACACCTAAGGGAATCCAACATGTGGTGACTTGTGGGGCTCTGATCAGGTTCTGTTACCCAGAATCCTTTGCAAACCTCAAAATGTGGCCAAAAAAACACTTTTTCCTCACATTTTGGTGACAGAAAGTTCTGGAATCTGAGAGGAGCCACAAATTCCCTTCCACGCAGCGTTCCCCCCTCATCTTCCGATAAAAATGATACCTCACTTGTGGGGGTAGGCCTAGTGCCCACGACAAGAAATGCCCCAAAACACAACATGGACACATCACATTTTGACAAAGAAAACAGAGCTGTTTTTTGCCAAGTGCCTAGCTGTGGATTTTGGCCTCTAGCTCAGCAGGCACCTAGGGAAACCTAGCAAACCTGCACAGTTTTGAAAACTAGACACCTAGGGGAATCCAAGATGGGGTGACTTGTGGGGCTCTGATCAGGTTCTCTTACGCAGAATCCTTTGCAAACCTCTGAATGTGGCCAAATAAACACCTTTTCCTCACATTTCGGTGACAGAAAGTTCTGGAATCTGAGAGGAGGCACGAATTTCCTTCCATCCAGCGTTTCCCCAAGTCTCCCGATAAAAATGATACCTCACTTGTTGGGGTAGGCCTAGTGTCCCCGACAGGAAATGCCCCAAAACACAACATGGACACATCACATTTTGACAAAGAAAACAGAGCTGTTTTTTGCAGAGTGCCTAGCTGTGGATTTTGGCCTCTAGCTCAGCAGGCACCTAGGGAAACCTAGCAAACCTGCACAGTTTTGAAAACTAGACACCTAAGAGAATCCAACATGGGGTGACTTGTGGGGCTCTGATCAGGTTCTGGTACCCAGAATCCTTTGCAAACCTCAAAATGTGGCCAAAAAAACACCTTTTCCTCACATTTTGGTGACAGAACGTTCTGGAATCTGAGAGGAGCCACAAATTCCCTTCCACCCAGCGTTCCCCCCTCGTCTCCAGATAAAAATGATACCTCACTTGTGGGGTAGGCCTAGTGCCCACGACAAGAAATGCCCCAAAACACAACATGGACACATCACATTTTGACAAAGAAAACAGAGCTGTTTTTTGCCAAGTGCCTAGCTGTGGATTTTGGCCTCTAGCTCAGCAGGCACCTAGGGAAACCTAGCAAACCTGCACAGTTTTGAAAACTAGACACCAAGGGGAATCCAAGATGGGGTGACTTGTGGGGCACTGATTAGGTTCTGTTACCCAGAATCCTTTGCAAACCTCAGAATTTGGCCAAATAAACACCTTTTCCTCACATTTCGGTGACAGAAAGTTCTGGACTCTGAGAGGAGCCACAAATTCCCTTCCACCCAGCGTTCCCCCAAGTCTCCTGATAAAAATGATACCTCACTTGTGGGGGTAAGCCTAGTGCCCACGACAGGAAATGGCCCAAAACACAACATGGACACATCACATTTTGACAAAGAAAACAGTGCTGTTTTTTGCAAAGTGCCTAGCTGTGGATTTTGGCCTCTAGCTCAGCAGGCACCTAGGGAAACCTAGCAAACCTGAACAGTTTTTAATACTAGACACCTAGGGGAATCCAAGATGGGGTGACTTGTGGGGCTCTGATCAGGTTCTGTTACCCAGAATCCTTTGCAAACCTCAGAATGTGACCAAATAAACACCTTTTCCTCACATTTCGGTGACAGAAAGTTCTGGAATCTGAGAGGAGCCACGAATTTCCTTCTACCCAGCGTTTCCCCAAGTCTCCCGATAAAAATGATACCTCACTTGTAGGGGTAGGCCTAGTGCCCCCGACACGAAATGCCCCAAAACACAACATGGACACATCACATTTTGACAAAGAAAACAGAGCTGTTTTTTGCAGAGTGCCTAGCTGTGGATTTTGGCCTCTAGCTCAGCAGGCACCTAGGGAAACCTAGCAAACCTGCACAGTTTTGAAAACTAGACACCTAAGGGAATCCAACATGGTGTGACTTGTGGGGCTCTGATCAGGTTCTGTTACCCAGAATCCTTTGCAAACCTCAAAATGTGGCCAAAAAAACACTTTTTCCTCACATTTTGTGGACAGAAAGTTCTGGAATCTGAGAGGAGCCAGAAAATTCCCTTCCACGCAGCGTTCCCCCCTCGTCTCCCGATAAAAATAATACCTCACTTGTGGGGGTAGGCCTAGTGCCCACGACAAGAAATGCCCCAAAACACAACATGGACACATCACATTTTGACAAAGAAAACAGAGCTGTTTTTTTAAAAGTGCCTAGGTGTGGATTTTGGCCTCTAGCTCAGCAGGCACCTAGGGAAACCTAGCAAACCTGCACAGTTTTGAAAACTAGACACCTAGGGGAATCCAAGATGGGGTGACTTGTGGGGCTCTGATCAGGTTCTGTTACCCAGAATCCTTTGCAAACCTCAGGATGTGGCCAAATAAACACCTTTTCCTCACATTTCGGTGACAGAACGTTCTGGAATCTGAGAGGAGGCACGAATTTCCTTCCACCCAGCGTTTCCCCAAGTCTCCCGATAAAAATGATACCTCACTTGTAGGGGTAGGCCTACTGCCCACGACAGGAAATGCCCCAAAACACAACATTGACAAATCACATTTTGACAAAGAAAACAGAGCTGTTTTTTGCAAAGTGCCTAGGAGTGGATTTTGGCCTCTAGCTCAGCAGGCACCTAGGGAAACCTAGCAAACCTGCACAGTTTTGAAAACTAGACACCAAGGGGAATCCAAGATGGGGTGACTTGTGGGGCTCTGATTAGGTTCTGTTACCCAGAATCCTTTGCAAACCTCAAAATGTGGCCAAAAAAACCCTTTTTCCTCACATTTTGGTGACAGAAAGTTCTGGAATCTGAGAGGAGCCACAAATTCCCTTCCACGCAGCGTTCCCCCCTCACCTCCCGATAAAAATGATACCTCACTTGTGGGGGTAGGCCTAGTGCCCACGACAAGAAATGCCCCAAAACACAACATGGACACATCACATTTTGACAAAGAAAACAGAGCTGTTTTTTGCAAAGTGCCTAGGAGTGGATTTTGGCCTCTAGCTCAGCAGGCACCTAGGGAAACCTAGCAAACCTGCACAGTTTTGAAAACTAGACACCAAGGGGAATCCAAGATGGGGTGACTTGTGGGGCTCTGATTAGGTTCTGTTACCCAGAATCCTTTGCAAACCTCAAAATGTGGCCAAAAAAACACCTTTTCCTCACATTTCGGTGACAGAAAGTTCTGGAATCTGAGAGGAGACACGAATTTCCTTCCACCCAGTGTTTCCCCAAGTCTCCCGATAAAAATGATACCTCACTTGTAGGGGTAGGCCTACTGCCCACAACAGGAAATGCCCCAAAACACAACATGGACAAATCACATTTTGACAAAGAAAACAGAGCTGTTTTTTGCAGAGTGCCTAGCTGTGGATTTTGGCCTCTAGCTCAGCAGGCACCAAGGGAAACCTAGCAAACCTGCAAAGTTTTGAAAACTAGACACCTAAGGGAATCCAACATGGGGTGACTTGTGGGCCTCTGATCAGGTTCTGTTACCCAGAATCCTTTGCAAACCTCAAAATGTGGCCATAAAAACACCTTTTCCTCACATTTTGGTGACAGAACGTTCTGGAATCTGAGAGGAGCCACAAATTCCCTTCCACCCACCGTTCCCCCCTCGTCTCCCGATAAAAATGATACCTCACTTGTGGGGGTAGGCCTAGTGCCCACGACAAGAAATGCCCCAAAACACAACATGGACACATCACATTTTGACAAAGAAAACAGAGCTATTTTTTGCCAAGTGCCTAGCTGTGGATTTTAGCCTCTAGCTCAGCAGGCACCTAGGGAAACATAGCAAACCTGCACAGTTTTGAAAACTAGACACCTAGGGGAATCCAAGATGGGGTGACTTGTGGGGCTCTGATCAGGTTCTGTTACCCAGAATCCTTTGCAAACCTCAAAATGTGGCCAAAAAAAACACTTTTTCCTCACATTTCGGTGACAGAAAGTTCTGGAATCTGAGAGGAGACACGAATTTCCTTCCACCCAGCGTTTCCCCAAGTTTCCCGATAAAAATGATACCTCACTTGTAGGGGTAGGCCTAGTGCCCACGACAGGAAATGCCCCAAAATACAACATGGACACATCACATTTTGACAAAGAAAACAGAGCTGTTTTTTGCACAGTGCCTAGCTGTGGATTTTGGCCTCTAGCTCAGCAGGCACCTAGGGAAACCTAGCAAACCTGCACAGTTTTGAAAACTAGACACCAAGGGGAATCCAAGATGGGGTGACTTGTGGGGCTCTGATTAGGTTCTGTTACCCAGAATCCTTTGCAAACCTCAAAATGTGGCCAAAAAAACCCTTTTTCCTCACATTTTGGTGACAGAAAGTTCTGGAATCTGAGAGGAGCCACAAATTCCCTTCCACGCAGCGTTCCCCCCTCACCTCCCGATAAAAATGATACCTCACTTGTGGGGGTAGGCCTAGTGCCCACGACAAGAAATGCCCCAAAACACAACATGGACACATCACATTTTGACAAAGAAAACAGAGCTGTTTTTTGCAAAGTGCCTAGGAGTGGATTTTGGCCTCTAGCTCAGCAGGCACCTAGGGAAACCTAGCAAACCTGCACAGTTTTGAAAACTAGACACCAAGGGGAATCCAAGATGGGGTGACTTGTGGGGCTCTGATTAGGTTCTGTTACCCAGAATCCTTTGCAAACCTCAAAATGTGGCCAAAAAAACACCTTTTCCTCACATTTCGGTGACAGAAAGTTCTGGAATCTGAGAGGAGACACGAATTTCCTTCCACCCAGTGTTTCCCCAAGTCTCCCGATAAAAATGATACCTCACTTGTAGGGGTAGGCCTACTGCCCACAACAGGAAATGCCCCAAAACACAACATGGACAAATCACATTTTGACAAAGAAAACAGAGCTGTTTTTTGCAGAGTGCCTAGCTGTGGATTTTGGCCTCTAGCTCAGCAGGCACCAAGGGAAACCTAGCAAACCTGCAAAGTTTTGAAAACTAGACACCTAAGGGAATCCAACATGGGGTGACTTGTGGGCCTCTGATCAGGTTCTGTTACCCAGAATCCTTTGCAAACCTCAAAATGTGGCCATAAAAACACCTTTTCCTCACATTTTGGTGACAGAACGTTCTGGAATCTGAGAGGAGCCACAAATTCCCTTCCACCCACCGTTCCCCCCTCGTCTCCCGATAAAAATGATACCTCACTTGTGGGGGTAGGCCTAGTGCCCACGACAAGAAATGCCCCAAAACACAACATGGACACATCACATTTTGACAAAGAAAACAGAGCTATTTTTTGCCAAGTGCCTAGCTGTGGATTTTAGCCTCTAGCTCAGCAGGCACCTAGGGAAACATAGCAAACCTGCACAGTTTTGAAAACTAGACACCTAGGGGAATCCAAGATGGGGTGACTTGTGGGGCTCTGATCAGGTTCTGTTACCCAGAATCCTTTGCAAACCTCAAAATGTGGCCAAAAAAAACACTTTTTCCTCACATTTCGGTGACAGAAAGTTCTGGAATCTGAGAGGAGCCACGAATTTCCTTCCACCCAGCGTTTCCCCAAGTTTCCCGATAAAAATGATACCTCACTTGTAGGGGTAGGCCTAGTGCCCACGACAGGAAATGCCCCAAAATACAACATGGACACATCACATTTTGACAAAGAAAACAGAGCTGTTTTTTGCACAGTGCCTAGCTGTGGATTTTGGCCTCTAGCTCAGCAGGCACCTAGGGAAACCTAGCAAACCTGCACAGTTTTGAAAACTAGACACCTAAGGGAATCCAACATGTGGTGACTTGTGGGGCTCTGATCAGGTTCTGTTACCCAGAATCCTTTGCAAACCTCAAAATGTGGCCAAAAAAACACTTTTTCCTCACATTTTGGTGACAGAAAGTTCTGGAATCTGAGAGGAGCCACAAATTCCCTTCCACGCAGCGTTCCCCCCTCATCTCCCGATAAAAATGATACCTCACTTGTGGGGGTAGGCCTAGTGCCCACGACAAGAAATGCCCCAAAACACAACATGGACACATCACATTTTGACAAAGAAAACAGAGCTGTTTTTTGCAAAGTGCCTAGCTGTGGATTTTGGCCTCTAGCTCAGCAGGCACCTAGGGAAACCTAGCAAACCTGCACAGTTTTGAAAACTAGACACCTAGGGGAATCCAAGATGGGGTGACTTTTGGGGCTCTGATCAGGTTCTGTTACGCAGAATCCTTTGCAAACCTCTGAATGTGGCCAAATAAACACCTTTTCCTCACATTTCGGTGACAGAAAGTTCTGGAATCTGAGAGAAGGCACGAATTTCCTTCCATCCAGCGTTTCCCCAAGTCTCCCGATAAAAATGATACCTCACTTGTTGGGGTAGGCCTAGTGTCCCCGACAGGAAATGCCCCAAAACACAACATGGACACATCACATTTTGACAAAGAAAACAGAGCTGTTTTTTGCAGAGTGCCTAGCTGTGGATTTTGGCCTCTAGCTCAGCAGGCACCTAGGGAAACCTAGCAAACCTGCACAGTTTTGAAAACTAGACACCTAAGGGAATCCAACATGGGGTGACTTGTGGGGCTCTGATCAGGTTCTGGTACCCAGAATCCTTTGCAAACCTCAAAATGTGGCCAAAAAAACACTTTTTCCTCACATTTTGGTAAAAGAAAGTTCTGGATTCTGAGAGGAGCCACAAATTCCCTTCCACCCAGCGTTCCCCCAAGTCTCCTGATAAAAATGATACCTCACTTGTGGGGGTAAGCCTAGTGCCCACGACAGGAAATGCCCCAAAACACAACATGGACACATCACATTTTGACAAAGAAAACAGTGCTGTTTTTTGCAAAGTGCCTAGCTGTGGATTTTGGCCTCTAGCTCAGCAGGCACCTAGGGAAACCTAGCAAACCTGAACAGTTTTGAATACTAGACACCTAGGGGAATCCAAGATGGGGTGACTTGTGGGGCTCTGATCAGGTTCTGTTACCCAGAATCCTTTGCAAACCTCAGAATGTGACCAAATAAACACCTTTTCCTCACATTTCGGTGACAGAAAGTTCTGGAATCTGAGAGGAGCCACGAATTTCCTTCCACCCAGCGTTTTCCCAAGTCTCCCGATAAAAATGATACCTCACTTGTAGGGGTAGGCCTAGTGCCCCCGACAGGAAATGCCCCAAAACACAACATGGACACATCACATTTTGACAAAGAAAACAGAGCTGTTTTTTGCAGAGTGCCTAGCTGTGGATTTTGGCCTCTAGCTCAGCAGGCACCTAGGGAAACCTAGCAAACCTGCACAGTTTTGAAAACTAGACACCTAAGGGAATCCAACATGGTGTGACTTGTGGGGCTCTGATCAGGTTCTGTTACCCAGAATCCTTTGCAAACCTCAAAATGTGGCCAAAAAAACACTTTTTCCTCACATTTTGTGGACAGAAAGTTCTGGAATCTGAGAGGAGCCAGAAAATTCCCTTCCACGCAGCGTTCCCCCCTCGTCTCCCGATAAAAATAATACCTCACTTGTGGGGGTAGGCCTAGTGCCCACGACAAGAAATGCCCCAAAACACAACATGGACACATCACATTTTGACAAAGAAAACAGAGCTGTTTTTTGCAAAGTGCCTAGGTGTGGATTTTGGCCTCTAGCTCAGCAGGCACCTAGGGAAACCTAGCAAACCTGCACAGTTTTGAAAACTAGACACCTAGGGGAATCCAAGATGGGGTGACTTGTGGGGCTCTGATCAGGTTCTGTTACCCAGAATCCTTTGCAAACCTCAGAATGTGGCCAAATAAACACCTTTTCCTCACATTTCGGTGACAGAAAGTTCTGGAATCTGAGAGGAGGCACGAATTTCCTTCCACGCAGCGTTTCCCCAAGTCTCCCGATAAAAATGATACCTCACTTGTAGGGGTAGGCCTACTGCCCACGACAGGAAATGCCCCAAAACACAACATGGACAAATCACATTTTGACAAAGAAAACAGAGCTGTTTTTTGCAAAGTGCCTAGGAGTGGATTTTGGCCTCTAGCTCAGCAGGCACTTAGGGAAACCTAGCAAACCTGCACAGTTTTGAAAACTAGACACCAAGGGGAATCCAAGATGGGGTGACTTGTGGGGCTCTGATTAGGTTCTGTTACCCAGAATCCTTTGCAAACCTCAAAATGTGGCCAAAAAAACACTTTTTCCTCACATTTTGGTGACAGAAAGTTCTGGAATCTGAGAGGAGCCACAAATTCCCTTCCACGCAGCGTTCCCCCCTCATCTCCCGATAAAAATGATACCTCACTTGTGGGGGTAGGCCTAGTGCCCACGACAAGAAATGCCCCAAAACACAACATGGACACATCACATTTTGACAAAGAAAACAGAGCTGTTTTTTGCAAAGTGCCTAGGAGTGGATTTTGGCCTCTAGCTCAGCAGGCACCTAGGGAAACCTAGCAAACCTGCACAGTTTTGAAAACTAGACACCAAGGGGAATCCAAGATGGGGTGACTTGTGGGGCTCTGATTAGGTTCTGTTACCCAGAATCCTTTGCAAACCTCAAAATGTGGCCAAAAAAACACCTTTTCCTCACATTTCGGTGACAGAAAGTTCTGGAATCTGAGAGGAGACACGAATTTCCTTCCACCCAGCGTTTCCCCAAGTCTCCCGATAAAAATGATACCTCACTTGTAGGGGTAGGCCTACTGCCCACAACAGGAAATGCCCCAAAACACAACATGGACAAATCACATTTTGACAAAGAAAACAGAGCTGTTTTTTGCAGAGTGCCTAGCTGTGGATTTTGGCCTCTAGCTCAGCAGGCACCAAGGGAAACCTAGCAAACCTGCAAAGTTTTGAAAACTAGACACCTAAGGGAATCCAACATGGGGTGACTTGTGGGCCTCTGATCAGGTTCTGTTACCCAGAATCCTTTGCAAACCTCAAAATGTGGCCATAAAAACACCTTTTCCTCACATTTTGGTGACAGAACGTTCTGGAATCTGAGAGGAGCCACAAATTCCCTTCCACCCACCGTTCCCCCCTCGTCTCCCGATAAAAATGATACCTCACTTGTGGGGGTAGGCCTAGTGCCCACGACAAGAAATGCCCCAAAACACAACATGGACACATCACATTTTGACAAAGAAAACAGAGCTATTTTTTGCCAAGTGCCTAGCTGTGGATTTTAGCCTCTAGCTCAGCAGGCACCTAGGGAAACATAGCAAACCTGCACAGTTTTGAAAACTAGACACCTAGGGGAATCCAAGATGGGGTGACTTGTGGGGCTCTGATCAGGTTCTGTTACCCAGAATCCTTTGCAAACCTCAAAATGTGGCCAAAAAAAACACTTTTTCCTCACATTTCGGTGACAGAAAGTTCTGGAATCTGAGAGGAGCCACGAATTTCCTTCCACCCAGCGTTTCCCCAAGTTTCCCGATAAAAATGATACCTCACTTGTAGGGGTAGGCCTAGTGCCCACGACAGGAAATGCCCCAAAATACAACATGGACACATCACATTTTGACAAAGAAAACAGAGCTGTTTTTTGCACAGTGCCTAGCTGTGGATTTTGGCCTCTAGCTCAGCAGGCACCTAGGGAAACCTAGCAAACCTGCACAGTTTTGAAAACTAGACACCTAAGGGAATCCAACATGTGGTGACTTGTGGGGCTCTGATCAGGTTCTGTTACCCAGAATCCTTTGCAAACCTCAAAATGTGGCCAAAAAAACACTTTTTCCTCACATTTTGGTGACTGAAAGTTCTGGAATCTGAGAGGAGCCACAAATTCCCTTCCACGCAGCTTTCCCCCCTCATCTCCCGATAAAAATGATACCTCACTTGTGGGGGTAGGCCTAGTGCCCACGACAAGAAATGCCCCAAAACACAACATGGACACATCACATTTTGACAAAGAAAACAGAGCTGTTTTTTGCCAAGTGCCTAGCTGTGGATTTTGGCCTCTAGCTCAGCAGGCACCTAGGGAAACCTAGCAAACCTGCACAGTTTTGAAAACTAGACACCTAGGGGAATCCAAGATGGGGTGACTTGTGGGGCTCTGATCAGGTTCTGTTACGCAGAATCCTTTGCAAACCTCTGAATGTGGCCAAATAAACACCTTTTCCTCACATTTCGGTGACAGAAAGTTCTGGAATCTGAGAGAAGGCACGAATTTCCTTCCATCCAGCGTTTCCCCAAGTCTCCCGATAAAAATGATACCTCACTTGTTGGGGTAGGCCTAGTGTCCCCGACAGGAAATGCCCCAAAACACAACATGGACACATCACATTTTGACAAAGAAAACAGAGCTGTTTTTTGCAGAGTGCCTAGCTGTGGATTTTGGCCTCTAGCTCAGCAGGCACCTAGGGAAACCTAGCAAACCTGCACAGTTTTGAAAACTAGACACCTAAGAGAATCCAACATGGGGAGACTTGTGGGGCTCTGATCAGGTTCTGGTACCCAGAATCCTTTGCAAACCTCAAAATGTGGCCAAAAAAACACCTTTTCCTCACATTTTGGTGACAGAACGTTCTGGAATCTGAGAGGAGCCACAAATTCCCTTCCACCCAGCGTTCCCCCTTCGTCTCCAGATAAAAATGATACCTCACTTGTGGGGTAGGCCTAGTGCCCACGACAAGAAATGCCCCAAAACACAACATGGACACATCACATTTTGACAAAGAAAACAGAGCTGTTTTTTGCCAAGTGCCTAGCTGTGGATTTTGGCCTCTAGCTCAGCAGGCACCTAGGGAAACCTAGCAAACCTGCACAGTTTTGAAAACTAGACACCTAGGGGAATCCAAGATGGGGTGACTTGTGGGGCTCTGATCAGGTTCTGTTACCCAGAATCCTTTGCAAACCTCAGAATGTGGCCAAATAAACACCTTTTCCTCACATTTCTCTGACAGAAAGTTCTGGACTCTGAGAGGAGGCACGAATTTCCTTCCACCCAGCGTTTCCCCAAGTCTCCCGATAAAAATGATACCTCACTTGTAGGGGTAGGCCTAGTGCCCCCGACAGGAAATGCCCCAAAACACAACATGGACACATCACATTTTGACAAAGAAAACAGAGCTGTTTTTTGCAGAGTGCCTAGCTGTGGATTTTGTCCTCTAGCTCAGCAGGCACCTAGGGAAACCTAGCAAACCTGCACAGTTTTGAAAACTAGACACCTAAGGGAATCCAACATGGGGTGACTTGTGGGGCTCTGATCAGGTTCTGGTACCCAGAATCCTTTGCAAACCTCAAAATGTGGCCAAAAAAACACTTTTTCCTCACATTTTGGTAACAGAAAGTTCTGGAATCTGAGAGGAGCCACAAATTCCCTTCCACCCAGCGTTCCCCCAAGTCTCCTGATAAAAATGATACCTCACTTGTGGGGGTAAGCCTAGTGCCCACGACAGGAAATGCCCCAAAACACAACATGGACACATCACATTTTGACAAAGAAAACAGTGCTGTTTTTTGCAAAGTGCCTAGCTGTGGATTTTGGCCTCTAGCTCAGCAGGCACCTAGGGAAACCTAGCAAACCTGAACAGTTTTGAATACTAGACACCTAGGGGAATCCAAGATGGGGTGACTTGTGGGGCTCTGATCAGGTTCTGTTACCCAGAATCCTTTGCAAACCTCAGAATGTGACCAAATAAACACCTTTTCCTCACATTTCGGTGACAGAAAGTTCTGGAATCTGAGAGGAGCCACGAATTTCCTTCCACCCAGCGTTTTCCCAAGTCTCCCGATAAAAATGATACCTCACTTGTAGGGGTAGGCCTAGTGCCCCCGACAGGAAATGCCCCAAAACACAACATGGACACATCACATTTTGACAAAGAAAACAGAGCTGTTTTTTGCAGAGTGCCTAGCTGTGGATTTTGGCCTCTAGCTCAGCAGGCACCTAGGGAAACCTAGCAAACCTGCACAGTTTTGAAAACTAGACACCTAAGGGAATCCAACATGGTGTGACTTGTGGGGCTCTGATCAGGTTCTGTTACCCAGAATCCTTTGCAAACCTCAAAATGTGGCCAAAAAAACACTTTTTCCTCACATTTTGTGGACAGAAAGTTCTGGAATCTGAGAGGAGCCAGAAAATTCCCTTCCACGCAGCGTTCCCCCCTCGTCTCCCGATAAAAATAATACCTCACTTGTGGGGGTAGGCCTAGTGCCCACGACAAGAAATGCCCCAAAACACAACATGGACACATCACATTTTGACAAAGAAAACAGAGCTGTTTTTTGCAAAGTGCCTAGGTGTGGATTTTGGCCTCTAGCTCAGCAGGCACCTAGGGAAACCTAGCAAACCTGCACAGTTTTGAAAACTAGACACCTAGGGAAATCCAAGATGGGGTGACTTGTGGGGCTCTGATCAGGTTCTGTTACCCAGAATCCTTTGCAAACCTCAGAATGTGGCCAAATAAACACCTTTTCCTCACATTTCGGTGACAGAAAGTTCTGGAATCTGAGAGGAGGCACGAATTTCCTTCCACCCAGCGTTTCCCCAAGTCTCCCGATAAAAATGATACCTCACTTGTAGGGGTAGGCCTACTGCCCACGACAGGAAATGCCCCAAAACACAACATGGACAAATCACATTTTGACAAAGAAAACAGAGCTGTTTTTTGCAAAGTGCCTAGGAGTGGATTTTGGCCTCTAGCTCAGCAGGCACCTAGGGAAACCTAGCAAACCTGCACAGTTTTGAAAACTAGACACCTAAGGGAATCCAACATGTGGTGACTTGTGGGGCTCTGATCAGGTTCTGTTACCCAGAATCCTTTGTAAACCTCAAAATGTGGCCAAAAAAACACTTTTTCCTCACATTTTGGTGACAGAAAGTTCTGGAATCTGAGAGGAGCCACAAATTCCCTTCCACGCAGCGTTCCCCCCTCATCTCCCGATAAAAATGATACCTCACTTATGGGGGTAGGCCTAGTGCCCACGACAAGAAATGCCCCAAAACACAACATGGACACATCACATTTTGACAAAGAAAACAGAGCTGTTTTTTGCAAAGTGCCTAGGAGTGGATTTTGGCCTCTAGCTCAGCAGGCACCTAGGGAAACCTAGCAAACCTGCACAGTTTTGAAAACTAGACACCAAGGGGAATCCAAGATGGGGTGACTTGTGGGGCTCTGATTAGGTTCTGTTACCCAGAATCCTTTGCAAACCTCAAAATGTGGCCAAAAAAACACCTTTTCCTCACATTTCGGTGACAGAAAGTTCTGGAATCTGAGAGGAGACACGAATTTCCTTCCACCCAGCGTTTCCCCAAGTCTCCCGATAAAAATGATACCTCACTTGTAGGGGTAGGCCTACTGCCCACAACAGGAAATGCCCCAAAACACAACATGGACAAATCACATTTTGACAAAGAAAACAGAGCTGTTTTTTGCAGAGTGCCTAGCTGTGGATTTTGGCCTCTAGCTCAGCAGGCACCTAGGGAAACCTAGCAAACCTGCAAAGTTTTGAAAACTAGACACCTAAGGGAATCCAACATGGGGTGACTTGTGGGCCTCTGATCAGGTTCTGTTACCCAGAATCCTTTGCAAACCTCAAAATGTGGCCATAAAAACACCTTTTCCTCACATTTTGGTGACAGAACGTTCTGGAATCTGAGAGGAGCCACAAATTCCCTTCCACCCACCGTTCCCCCCTCGTCTCCCGATAAAAATGAAACCTCACTTGTGGGGGTAGGCCTAGTGCCCACGACAAGAAATGCCCCAAAACACAACATGGACACATCACATTTTGACAAAGAAAACAGAGCTATTTTTTGCCAAGTGCCTAGCTGTGGATTTTAGCCTCTAGCTCAGCAGGCACCTAGGGAAACATAGCAAACCTGCACAGTTTTGAAAACTAGACACCTAGGGGAATCCAAGATGGGGTGACTTGTGGGGCTCTGATCAGGTTCTGTTACCCAGAATCCTTTGCAAACCTCAAAATGTGGCCAAAAAAAACACTTTTTCCTCACATTTCGGTGACAGAAAGTTCAGGACTCTGAGAGGAGGCACGAATTTCCTTCCACCCAGCGTTTCCCCAAGTCTCCCGATAAAAATGATACTTCACTTGCAGGGGTAGGCCTAGTGCCCCCGACAGGAAATGCCCCAAAACACAACATGGACACATCACATTTTGACAAAGAAAACAGAGCTGTTTTTTGCAGAGTGCCTAGCTGTGGATTTTGTCCTCTAGCTCAGCAGGCACCTAGGGAAACCTAGCAAACCTGCACAGTTTTGAAAACTAGACACCTAAGGGAATCCAACATGGGGTGACTTGTGGGGCTCTGATCAGGTTCTGGTACCCAGAATCCTTTGCAAACCTCAAAATGTGGCCAAAAAAACACTTTTTCCTCACATTTTGGTAACAGAAAGTTCTGGAATCTGAGAGGAGCCACAAATTCCCTTCCACCCAGCGTTCCCCCAAGTCTCCTGATAAAAATGATACCTCACTTGTGGGGGTAAGCCTAGTGCCCACGACAGGAAATGCCCCAAAACACAACATGGACACATCACATTTTGACAAAGAAAACAGTACTGTTTTTTGCAAAGTGCCTAGCTGTGGATTTTGGCCTCTAGTTCAGCAGGCACCTAGGGAAACCTAGCAAACCTGAACAGTTTTGAATACTAGACACCTAGGGGAATCCAAGATGGGGTGACTTGTGGGGCTCTGATCAGGTTCTGTTACCCAGAATCCTTTGCAAACCTCAGAATGTGACCAAATAAACACCTTTTCCTCACATTTCGGTGACAGAAAGTTCTGGAATCTGAGAGGAGCCACGAATTTCCTTCCACCCAGCGTTTTCCCAAGTCTCCCGATAAAAATGATACCTCACTTGTAGGGGTAGGCCTAGTGCCCCCGACAGGAAATGCCCCAAAACACAACATGGACACATCACATTTTGACAAAGAAAACAGAGCTGTTTTTTGCAGAGTGCCTAGCTGTGGATTTTGGCCTCTAGCTCAGCAGGCACCTAGGGAAACCTAGCAAACCTGCACAGTTTTGAAAACTAGACACCTAAGGGAATCCAACATGGTGTGACTTGTGGGGCTCTGATCAGGTTCTGTTACCCAGAATCCTTTGCAAACCTCAAAATGTGGCCATAAAAACACTTTTTCCTCACATTTTGTGGACAGAAAGTTCTGGAATCTGAGAGGAGCCAGAAAATTCCCTTCCACGCTGCGTTCCCCCCTCGTCTCCCGATAAAAATAATACCTCACTTGTGGGGGTAGGCCTAGTGCCCACGACAAGAAATGCCCCAAAACACAACATGGACACATCACATTTTGACAAAGAAAACAGAGCTGTTTTTTGCAAAGTGCCTAGGTGTGGATTTTGGCCTCTAGCTCAGCAGGCACCTAGGGAAACCTAGCAAACCTGCACAGTTTTGAAAACTAGACACCTAGGGGAATCCAAGATGGGGCGACTTGTGGGGCTCTGATCAGGTTCTGTTACCCAGAATCCTTTGCAAACCTCAGAATGTGGCCAAATAAACACCTTTTCCTCACATTTCGGTGACAGAAAGTTCTGGAATCTGAGAGGAGGCACGAATTTCCTTCCACCCAGCGTTTCCCCAAGTCTCCCGATAAAAATGATACCTCACTTGTAGGGGTAGGCCTACTGCCCACGACAGGAAATGCCCCAAAACACAACATGGACAAATCACATTTTGACAAAGAAAACAGAGCTGTTTTTTGCAAAGTGCCTAGGAGTGGATTTTGGCCTCTAGCTCAGCAGGCACCTAGGGAAACCTAGCAAACCTGCACAGTTTTGAAAACTAGACACCTAAGGGAATCCAACATGTGGTGACTTGTGGGGCTCTGATCAGGTTCTGTTACCCAGAATCCTTTGCAAACCTCAAAATGTGGCCAAAAAAACACTTTTTCCTCACATTTTGGTGACAGAAAGTTCTGGAATCTGAGAGGAGCCACAAATTCCCTTCCACGCAGCGTTCCCACCTCATCTCCCGATAAAAATGATACCTCACTTGTGGGGCTAGGCCTAGTGCCCACGACAAGAAATGCCCCAAAACACAACATGGACACATCACATTTTGACAAAGAAAACAGAGCTGTTTTTTGCAAAGTGCCTAGGAGTGGATTTTGGCCTCTAGCTCAGCAGGCACCTAGGGAAACCTAGCAAACCTGCACAGTTTTGAAAACTAGACACCAAGGGGAATCCAAGATTTGGTGACTTGTGGGGCTCTGATTAGGTTCTGTTACCCAGAATCCTTTGCAAACCTCAAAATGTGGCCAAAAAAACACCTTTTCCTCACATTTCGGTGACAGAAAGTTCTGGAATCTGAGAGGAGACACGAATTTCCTTCCACCCAGCGTTTCCCCAAGTTTCCCGATAAAAATGATACCTCACTTGTAGGGGTAGGCCTAGTGCCCACGACAGGAAATGCCCCAAAATACAACATGGACACATCACATTTTGACAAAGAAAACAGAGCTGTTTTTTGCACAGTGCCTAGCTGTGGATTTTGGCCTCTAGCTCAGCAGGCACCTAGGGAAACCTAGCAAACCTGCACAGTTTTGAAAACTAGACACCTAAGGGAATCCAACATGTGGTGACTTGTGGGGCTCTGATCAGGTTCTGTTACCCAGAATCCTTTGCAAACCTCAAAATGTGGCCAAAAAAACACTTTTTCCTCACATTTTGGTGACAGAAAGTTCTGGAATCTGAGAGGAGCCACAAATTCCCTTCCACGCAGCGTTCCCCCCTCATCTCCCGATAAAAATGATACCTCACTTGTGGGGGTAGGCCTAGTGCCCACGACAAGAAATGCCCCAAAACACAACATGGACACATCACATTTTGACAAAGAAAACAGAGCTGTTTTTTGTCAAGTGCCTAGCTGTGGATTTTGGCCTCTAGCTCAGCAGGCACCTAGGGAAACCTAGCAAACCTGCACAGTTTTGAAAACTAGACACCTAGGAGAATCCAAGATGGGGTGACTTGTGGGGCTCTGATCAGGTTCGGTTACGCAGAATCCTTTGCAAACCTCTGAATGTGGCCAAATAAACACCTTTTCCTCACATTTCGGTGACAGAAAGTTCTGGAATCTGAGAGGAGGCACGAATTTCCTTCCATCCAGCGTTTCCCCAAGTCTCCCGATAAAAATGATACCTCACTTGTTGGGGTAGGCCTAGTGTCCCCGACAGGAAATGCCCCAAAACACAACATGGACACATCACATTTTGACAAAGAAAACAGAGCTGTTTTTTGCAGAGTGCCTAGCTGTGGATTTTGGCCTCTAGCTCAGCAGGCACCTAGGGAAACCTAGCAAACCTGCACAGTTTTGAAAACTAGACACCTAAGAGAATCCAACATGGGGTGACTTGTGGGGCTCTGATCAGGTTCTGGTACCCAGAATCCTTTGCAAACCTCAAAATGTGGCCAAAAAAACACCTTTTCCTCACATTTTGGTGACAGAACGTTCTGGAATCTGAGAGGAGCCACAAATTCCCTTCCGCCCAGCGTTCCCCCAAGTCTCCCGATAAAAATGATACCTCACTTGTAGGGGTAGGCCTAGTGCCCCCGACAGGAAATGCCCCAAAACACAACATGGACACATCACATTTTGACAAAGAAAACAGAGCTGTTTTTTGCAGAGTGCCTAGCTGTGGATTTTGTCCTCTAGCTCAGCAGGCACCTAGAGAAACCTAGCAAACCTGCACAGTTTTGAAAACTAGACACCTAAGGGAATCCAACATGGGGTGACTTGTGGGGCTCTGATCAGGTTCTGGTACCCAGAATCCTTTGCAAACCTCAAAATGTGGCCAAAAAAACACTTTTTCCTCACATTTTGGTAACAGAAAGTTCTGGAATCTGAGAGGAGCCACAAATTCCCTTCCACCCAGCGTTCCCCCAAGTCTCCTGATAAAAATGATACCTCACTTGTGGGGGTAAGCCTAGTGCCCACGACAGGAAATGCCCCAAAACACAACATGGACACATCACATTTTGACAAAGAAAACAGAGCTGTTTTTTGCAGAGTGCCTAGCTGTGGATTTTGGCCTCTAGCTCAGCAGGCACCTAGGGAAACCTAGCAAACCTGCACAGTTTTGAAAACTAGACACCTAAGGGAATCCAACATGGTGTGACTTGTGGGGCTCTGATCAGGTTCTGTTACCCAGAATCCTTTGCAAACCTCAAAATGTGGCCATAAAAACACTTTTTCCTCACATTTTGTGGACAGAAAGTTCTGGAATCTGAGAGGAGCCAGAAAATTCCCTTCCACGCTGCGTTCCCCCCTCGTCTCCCGATAAAAATAATACCTCACTTGTGGGGGTAGGCCTAGTGCCCACGACAAGAAATGCCCCAAAACACAACATGGACACATCACATTTTGACAAAGAAAACAGAGCTGTTTTTTGCAAAGTGCCTAGGTGTGGATTTTGGCCTCTAGCTCAGCAGGCACCTAGAGAAACCTAGCAAACCTGCACAGTTTTGAAAACTAGACACCTAGGGGAATCCAAGATGGGGCGACTTGTGGGGCTCTGATCAGGTTCTGTTACCCAGAATCCTTTGCAAACCTCAGAATGTGGCCAAATAAACACCTTTTCCTCACATTTCGGTGACAGAAAGTTCAGGACTCTGAGAGGAGGCACGAATTTCCTTCCACCCAGCGTTTCCCCAAGTCTCCCGATAAAAATGATACTTCACTTGCAGGGGTAGGCCTAGTGCCCCCGACAGGAAATGCCCCAAAACACAACATGGACACATCACATTTTGACAAAGAAAACAGAGCTGTTTTTTGCAGAGTGCCTAGCTGTGGATTTTGTCCTCTAGCTCAGCAGGCACCTAGGGAAACCTAGCAAACCTGCACAGTTTTGAAAACTAGACACCTAAGGGAATCCAACATGGGGTGACTTGTGGGGCTCTGATCAGGTTCTGGTACCCAGAATCCTTTGCAAACCTCAAAATGTGGCCAAAAAAACACTTTTTCCTCACATTTTGGTAACAGAAAGTTCTGGAATCTGAGAGGAGCCACAAATTCCCTTCCACCCAGCGTTCCCCCAAGTCTCCTGATAAAAATGATACCTCACTTGTGGGGGTAAGCCTAGTGCCCACGACAGGAAATGCCCCAAAACACAACATGGACACATCACATTTTGACAAAGAAAACAGTGCTGTTTTTTGCAAAGTGCCTAGCTGTGGATTTTGGCCTCTAGTTCAGCAGGCACCTAGGGAAACCTAGCAAACCATGAACAGTTTTGAATACTAGACACCTAGGGGAATCCAAGATGGGGTGACTTGTGGGGCTCTGATCAGGTTCTGTTACCCAGAATCCTTTGCAAACCTCAGAATGTGACCAAATAAACACCTTTTCCTCACATTTCGGTGACAGAAAGTTCTGGAATCTGAGAGGAGCCACGAATTTCCTTCCACCCAGCGTTTTCCCAAGTCTCCCGATAAAAATGATACCTCACTTGTAGGGGTAGGCCTAGTGCCCCCGACAGGAAATGCCCCAAAACACAACATGGACACATCACATTTTGACAAAGAAAACAGAGCTGTTTTTTGCAGAGTGCCTAGCTGTGGATTTTGGCCTCTAGCTCAGCAGGCACCTAGGGAAACCTAGCAAACCTGCACAGTTTTGAAAACTAGACACCTAAGGGAATCCAACATGGTGTGACTTGTGGGGCTCTGATCAGGTTCTGTTACCCAGAATCCTTTGCAAACCTCAAAATGTGGCCATAAAAACACTTTTTCCTCACATTTTGTGGACAGAAAGTTCTGGAATCTGAGAGGAGCCAGAAAATTCCCTTCCACGCTGCGTTCCCCCCTCGTCTCCCGATAAAAATAATACCTCACTTGTGGGGGTAGGCCTAGTGCCCACGACAAGAAATGCCCCAAAACACAACATGGACACATCACATTTTGACAAAGAAAACAGAGCTGTTTTTTGCAAAGTGCCTAGGTGTGGATTTTGGCCTCTAGCTCAGCAGGCACCTAGGGAAACCTAGCAAACCTGCACAGTTTTGAAAACTAGACACCTAGGGGAATCCAAGATGGGGCGACTTGTGGGGCTCTGATCAGGTTCTGTTACCCAGAATCCTTTGCAAACCTCAGAATGTGGCCAAATAAACACCTTTTCCTCACATTTCGGTGACAGAAAGTTCTGGAATCTGAGAGGAGGCACGAATTTCCTTCCACCCAGCGTTTCCCCAAGTCTCCCGATAAAAATGATACCTCACTTGTAGGGGTAGGCCTACTGCCCACGACAGGAAATGCCCCAAAACACAACATGGACAAATCACATTTTGACAAAGAAAACAGAGCTGTTTTTTGCAAAGTGCCTAGGAGTGGATTTTGGCCTCTAGCTCAGCAGGCACCTAGGGAAACCTAGCAAACCTGCACAGTTTTGAAAACTAGACACCTAAGGGAATCCAACATGTGGTGACTTGTGGGGCTCTGATCAGGTTCTGTTACCCAGAATCCTTTGCAAACCTCAAAATGTGGCCAAAAAAACACTTTTTCCTCACATTTTGGTGACAGAAAGTTCTGGAATCTGAGAGGAGCCACAAATTCCCTTCCACGCAGCGTTCCCACCTCATCTCCCGATAAAAATGATACCTCACTTGTGGGGCTAGGCCTAGTGCCCACGACAAGAAATGCCCCAAAACACAACATGGACACATCACATTTTGACAAAGAAAACAGAGCTGTTTTTTGCAAAGTGCCTAGGAGTGGATTTTGGCCTCTAGCTCAGCAGGCACCTAGGGAAACCTAGCAAACCTGCACAGTTTTGAAAACTAGACACCAAGGGGAATCCAAGATTTGGTGACTTGTGGGGCTCTGATTAGGTTCTGTTACCCAGAATCCTTTGCAAACCTCAAAATGTGGCCAAAAAAACACCTTTTCCTCACATTTCGGTGACAGAAAGTTCTGGAATCTGAGAGGAGACACGAATTTCCTTCCACCCAGCGTTTCCCCAAGTTTCCCGATAAAAATGATACCTCACTTGTAGGGGTAGGCCTAGTGCCCACGACAGGAAATGCCCCAAAATACAACATGGACACATCACATTTTGACAAAGAAAACAGAGCTGTTTTTTGCACAGTGCCTAGCTGTGGATTTTGGCCTCTAGCTCAGCAGGCACCTAGGGAAACCTAGCAAACCTGCACAGTTTTGAAAACTAGACACCTAGGGGAATCCAACATGTGGTGACTTGTGGGGCTCTGATCAGGTTCTGTTACCCAGAATCCTTTGCAAACCTCAAAATGTGGCCAAAAAAACACTTTTTCCTCACATTTTGGTGACAGAAAGTTCTGGAATCTGAGAGGAGCCACAAATTCCCTTCCACGCAGCGTTCCCCCCTCATCTCCCGATAAAAATGATACCTCACTTGTGGGGGTAGGCCTAGTGCCCACGACAAGAAATGCCCCAAAACACAACATGGACACATCACATTTTGACAAAGAAAACAGAGCTGTTTTTTGTCAAGTGCCTAGCTGTGGATTTTGGCCTCTAGCTCAGCAGGCACCTAGGGAAACCTAGCAAACCTGCACAGTTTTGAAAACTAGACACCTAGGAGAATCCAAGATGGGGTGACTTGTGGGGCTCTGATCAGGTTCGGTTACGCAGAATCCTTTGCAAACCTCTGAATGTGGCCAAATAAACACCTTTTCCTCACATTTCGGTGACAGAAAGTTCTGGAATCTGAGAGGAGGCACGAATTTCCTTCCATCCAGCGTTTCCCCAAGTCTCCTGATAAAAATGATACCTCACTTGTTGGGGTAGGCCTAGTGTCCCCGACAGGAAATGCCCCAAAACACAACATGGACACATCACATTTTGACAAAGAAAACAGAGCTGTTTTTTGCAGAGTGCCTAGCTGTGGATTTTGGCCTCTAGCTCAGCAGGCACCTAGGGAAACCTAGCAAACCTGCACAGTTTTGAAAACTAGACACCTAAGAGAATCCAACATGGGGTGACTTGTGGGGCTCTGATCAGGTTCTGGTACCCAGAATCCTTTGCAAACCTCAAAATGTGGCCAAAAAAACACCTTTTCCTCACATTTTGGTGACAGAACGTTCTGGAATCTGAGAGGAGCCACAAATTCCCTTCCGCCCAGCGTTCCCCCAAGTCTCCCGATAAAAATGATACCTCACTTGTAGGGGTAGGCCTAGTGCCCCCGACAGGAAATGCCCCAAAACACAACATGGACACATCACATTTTGACAAAGAAAACAGAGCTGTTTTTTGCAGAGTGCCTAGCTGTGGATTTTGTCCTCTAGCTCAGCAGGCACCTAGAGAAACCTAGCAAACCTGCACAGTTTTGAAAACTAGACACCTAAGGGAATCCAACATGGGGTGACTTGTGGGGCTCTGATCAGGTTCTGGTACCCAGAATCCTTTGCAAACCTCAAAATGTGGCCAAAAAAACACTTTTTCCTCACATTTTGGTAACAGAAAGTTCTGGAATCTGAGAGGAGCCACAAATTCCCTTCCACCCAGCGTTCCCCCAAGTCTCCTGATAAAAATGATACCTCACTTGTGGGGGTAAGCCTAGTGCCCACGACAGGAAATGCCCCAAAACACAACATGGACACATCACATTTTGACAAAGAAAACAGAGCTGTTTTTTGCAGAGTGCCTAGCTGTGGATTTTGGCCTCTAGCTCAGCAGGCACCTAGGGAAACCTAGCAAACCTGCACAGTTTTGAAAACTAGACACCTAAGGGAATCCAACATGGTGTGACTTGTGGGGCTCTGATCAGGTTCTGTTACCCAGAATCCTTTGCAAACCTCAAAATGTGGCCATAAAAACACTTTTTCCTCACATTTTGTGGACAGAAAGTTCTGGAATCTGAGAGGAGCCAGAAAATTCCCTTCCACGCTGCGTTCCCCCCTCGTCTCCCGATAAAAATAATACCTCACTTGTGGGGGTAGGCCTAGTGCCCACGACAAGAAATGCCCCAAAACACAACATGGACACATCACATTTTGACAAAGAAAACAGAGCTGTTTTTTGCAAAGTGCCTAGGTGTGGATTTTGGCCTCTAGCTCAGCAGGCACCTAGAGAAACCTAGCAAACCTGCACAGTTTTGAAAACTAGACACCTAGGGGAATCCAAGATGGGGCGACTTGTGGGGCTCTGATCAGGTTCTGTTACCCAGAATCCTTTGCAAACCTCAGAATGTGGCCAAATAAACACCTTTTCCTCACATTTCGGTGACAGAAAGTTCAGGACTCTGAGAGGAGGCACGAATTTCCTTCCACCCAGCGTTTCCCCAAGTCTCCCGATAAAAATGATACTTCACTTGCAGGGGTAGGCCTAGTGCCCCCGACAGGAAATGCCCCAAAACACAACATGGACACATCACATTTTGACAAAGAAAACAGAGCTGTTTTTTGCAGAGTGCCTAGCTGTGGATTTTGTCCTCTAGCTCAGCAGGCACCTAGGGAAACCTAGCAAACCTGCACAGTTTTGAAAACTAGACACCTAAGGGAATCCAACATGGGGTGACTTGTGGGGCTCTGATCAGGTTCTGGTACCCAGAATCCTTTGCAAACCTCAAAATGTGGCCAAAAAAACACTTTTTCCTCACATTTTGGTAACAGAAAGTTCTGGAATCTGAGAGGAGCCACAAATTCCCTTCCACCCAGCGTTCCCCCAAGTCTCCTGATAAAAATGATACCTCACTTGTGGGGGTAAGCCTAGTGCCCACGACAGGAAATGCCCCAAAACACAACATGGACACATCACATTTTGACAAAGAAAACAGTGCTGTTTTTTGCAAAGTGCCTAGCTGTGGATTTTGGCCTCTAGTTCAGCAGGCACCTAGGGAAACCTAGCAAACCATGAACAGTTTTGAATACTAGACACCTAGGGGAATCCAAGATGGGGTGACTTGTGGGGCTCTGATCAGGTTCTGTTACCCAGAATCCTTTGCAAACCTCAGAATGTGACCAAATAAACACCTTTTCCTCACATTTCGGTGACAGAAAGTTCTGGAATCTGAGAGGAGCCACGAATTTCCTTCCACCCAGCGTTTTCCCAAGTCTCCCGATAAAAATGATACCTCACTTGTAGGGGTAGGCCTAGTGCCCCCGACAGGAAATGCCCCAAAACACAACATGGACACATCACATTTTGACAAAGAAAACAGAGCTGTTTTTTGCAGAGTGCCTAGCTGTGGATTTTGGCCTCTAGCTCAGCAGGCACCTAGGGAAACCTAGCAAACCTGCACAGTTTTGAAAACTAGACACCTAAGGGAATCCAACATGGTGTGACTTGTGGGGCTCTGATCAGGTTCTGTTACCCAGAATCCTTTGCAAACCTCAAAATGTGGCCATAAAAACACTTTTTCCTCACATTTTGTGGACAGAAAGTTCTGGAATCTGAGAGGAGCCAGAAAATTCCCTTCCACGCTGCGTTCCCCCCTCGTCTCCCGATAAAAATAATACCTCACTTGTGGGGGTAGGCCTAGTGCCCACGACAAGAAATGCCCCAAAACACAACATGGACACATCACATTTTGACAAAGAAAACAGAGCTGTTTTTTGCAAAGTGCCTAGGTGTGGATTTTGGCCTCTAGCTCAGCAGGCACCTAGGGAAACCTAGCAAACCTGCACAGTTTTGAAAACTAGACACCTAGGGGAATCCAAGATGGGGCGACTTGTGGGGCTCTGATCAGGTTCTGTTACCCAGAATCCTTTGCAAACCTCAGAATGTGGCCAAATAAACACCTTTTCCTCACATTTCGGTGACAGAAAGTTCTGGAATCTGAGAGGAGGCACGAATTTCCTTCCACCCAGCGTTTCCCCAAGTCTCCCGATAAAAATGATACCTCACTTGTAGGGGTAGGCCTACTGCCCACGACAGGAAATGCCCCAAAACACAACATGGACAAATCACATTTTGACAAAGAAAACAGAGCTGTTTTTTGCAAAGTGCCTAGGAGTGGATTTTGGCCTCTAGCTCAGCAGGCACCTAGGGAAACCTAGCAAACCTGCACAGTTTTGAAAACTAGACACCTAAGGGAATCCAACATGTGGTGACTTGTGGGGCTCTGATCAGGTTCTGTTACCCAGAATCCTTTGCAAACCTCAAAATGTGGCCAAAAAAACACTTTTTCCTCACATTTTGGTGACAGAAAGTTCTGGAATCTGAGAGGAGCCACAAATTCCCTTCCACGCAGCGTTCCCACCTCATCTCCCGATAAAAATGATACCTCACTTGTGGGGCTAGGCCTAGTGCCCACGACAAGAAATGCCCCAAAACACAACATGGACACATCACATTTTGACAAAGAAAACAGAGCTGTTTTTTGCAAAGTGCCTAGGAGTGGATTTTGGCCTCTAGCTCAGCAGGCACCTAGGGAAACCTAGCAAACCTGCACAGTTTTGAAAACTAGACACCAAGGGGAATCCAAGATTTGGTGACTTGTGGGGCTCTGATTAGGTTCTGTTACCCAGAATCCTTTGCAAACCTCAAAATGTGGCCAAAAAAACACCTTTTCCTCACATTTCGGTGACAGAAAGTTCTGGAATCTGAGAGGAGACACGAATTTCCTTCCACCCAGCGTTTCCCCAAGTCTCCCGATAAAAATGATACCTCACTTGTAGGGGTAGGCCTACTGCCCACAACAGGAAATGCCCCAAAACACAACATGGACAAATCACATTTTGACAAAGAAAACAGAGCTGTTTTTTGCAGAGTGCCTAGCTGTGGATTTTGGCCTCTAGCTCAGCAGGCACCTAGGGAAACCTAGCAAACCTGCACAGTTTTGAAAACTAGACACCTAAGGGAATCCAAGATGGGGTGACTTGTGGGGCTCTGATCAGGTTCTGTTACCCAGAATCCTTTGCAAACCTCAAAATGTGGCCAAAAAAAACACTTTTTCCTCACATTTCGGTGACAGAAAGTTCTGGAATCTGAGAGGAGACACGAATTTCCTTCCACCCAGCGTTTCCCCAAGTTTCCCGATAAAAATGATACCTCACTTGTAGGGGTAGGCCTAGTGCCCACAACAGGAAATGCCCCAAAATACAACATGGACACATCACATTTTGACAAATAAAACAGAGCTGTTTTTTGCACAGTGCCTAGCTGTGGATTTTGGCCTCTAGCTCAGCAGGCACCTAGGGAAACCTAGCAAACCTGCACAGTTTTGAAAACTAGACACCTAAGGGAATCCAACATGTGGTGACTTGTGGGGCTCTGATCAGGTTCTGTTACCCAGAATCCTTTGCAAACCTCAAAATGTGGCCAAAAAAACACTTTTTCCTAACATTTTGGTGACAGAAAGTTCTGGAATCTGAGAGGAGCCACAAATTCCCTTCCACGCAGCGTTCCCCCCTCATCTCCCGATAAAAATGATACCTCACTTGTGGGGGTAGGCCTAGTGCCCACGACAAGAAATGCCCCAAAACACAACATGGACACATCACATTTTGACAAAGAAAACAGAGCTGTTTTTTGTCAAGTGCCTAGCTGTGGATTTTGGCCTCTAGCTCAGCAGGCACCTAGGGAAACCTAGCAAACCTGCACAGTTTTGAAAACTAGACACCTAGGAGAATCCAAGATGGGGTGACTTGTGGGGCTCTGATCAGGTTCGGTTACGCAGAATCCTTTGCAAACCTCTGAATGTGGCCAAATAAACACCTTTTCCTCACATTTCGGTGACAGAAAGTTCTGGAATCTGAGAGGAGGCACGAATTTCCTTCCATCCAGCGTTTCCCCAAGTCTCCCGATAAAAATGATACCTCACTTGTTGGGGTAGGCCTAGTGTCCCCGACAGGAAATGCCCCAAAACACAACATGGACACATCACATTTTGACAAAGAAAACAGAGCTGTTTTTTGCAGAGTGCCTAGCTGTGGATTTTGGCCTCTAGCTCAGCAGGCACCTAGGGAAACCTAGCAAACCTGCACAGTTTTGAAAACTAGACACCTAAGAGAATCCAACATGGGGTGACTTGTGGGGCTCTGATCAGGTTCTGGTACCCAGAATCCTTTGCAAACCTCAAAATGTGGCCAAAAAAACACCTTTTCCTCACATTTTGGTGACAGAACGTTCTGGAATCTGAGAGGAGCCACAAATTCCCTTCCGCCCAGCGTTCCCCCAAGTCTCCCGATAAAAATGATACCTCACTTGTAGGGGTAGGCCTAGTGCCCCCGACAGGAAATGCCCCAAAACACAACATGGACACATCACATTTTGACAAAGAAAACAGAGCTGTTTTTTGCAGAGTGCCTAGCTGTGGATTTTGTCCTCTAGCTCAGCAGGCACCTAGAGAAACCTAGCAAACCTGCACAGTTTTGAAAACTAGACACCTAAGGGAATCCAACATGGGGTGACTTGTGGGGCTCTGATCAGGTTCTGGTACCCAGAATCCTTTGCAAACCTCAAAATGTGGCCAAAAAAACACTTTTTCCTCACATTTTGGTAACAGAAAGTTCTGGAATCTGAGAGGAGCCACAAATTCCCTTCCACCCAGCGTTCCCCCAAGTCTCCTGATAAAAATGATACCTCACTTGTGGGGGTAAGCCTAGTGCCCACGACAGGAAATGCCCCAAAACACAACATGGACACATCACATTTTGACAAAGAAACAGTGCTGTTTTTTGCAAAGTGCCTAGCTGTGGATTTTGGCCTCTAGCTCAGCAGGCACCTAGGGAAACCTAGCAAACCTGAACAGTTTTGAATACTAGACACCTAGGGGAATCCAAGATGGGGTGACTTGTGGGGCTCTGATCAGGTTCTGTTACCCAGAATCCTTTGCAAACCTCAGAATGTGACCAAATAAACACCTTTTCCTCACATTTCGGTGACAGAAAGTTCTGGACTCTGAGAGGAGGCACGAATTTCCTTCCACCCAGCGTTTCCCCAAGTCTCCCGATAAAAATGATACCTCACTTGTAGGGGTAGGCCTAGTGCCCCCGACAGGAAATGCCCCAAAACACAACATGGACACATCACATTTTGACAAAGAAAACAGAGCTGTTTTTTGCAGAGTGCCTAGCTGTGGATTTTGGCCTCTAGCTCAGCAGGCACCTAGGGAAACCTAGCAAACCTGCACAGTTTTGAAAACTAGACACCTAAGGGAATCCAACATGGTGTGACTTGTGGGGCTCTGATCAGGTTCTGTTACCCAGAATCCTTTGCAAACCTCAAAATGTGGCCAAAAAAACACTTTTTCCTCACATTTTGTGGACAGAAAGTTCTGGAATCTGAGAGGAGCCAGAAAATTCCCTTCCACGCAGCGTTCCCCCCTCGTCTCCCGATAAAAATAATACCTCACTTGTGGGGGTAGGCCTAGTGCCCACGACAAGAAATGCCCCAAAACACAACATGGACACATCACATTTTGACAAAGAAAACAGAGCTGTTTTTTGCAAAGTGCCTAGGTGTGGATTTTGGCCTCTAGCTCAGCAGGCACCTAGGGAAACCTAGCAAACCTGCACAGTTTTGAAAACTAGACACCTAGGGGAATCCAAGATGGGGTGACTTGTGGGGCTCTGATCAGGTTCTGTTACCCAGAATCCTTTGCAAACCTCAGAATGTGGCCAAATAAACACCTTTTCCTCACATTTCGGTGACAGAAAGTTCTGGAATCTGAGAGGAGGCACGAATTTCCTTCCACCCAGCGTTTCCCCAAGTCTCCCGATAAAAATGATACCTCACTTGTAGGGGTAGGCCTACTGCCCACGACAGGAAATGCCCCAAAACACAACATTGACAAATCACATTTTGACAAAGAAAACAGAGCTGTTTTTTGCAAAGTGCCTAGGAGTGGATTTTGGCCTCTAGCTCAGCAGGCACCTAGGGAAACCTAGCAAACCTGCACAGTTTTGAAAACTAGACACCAAGGGGAATCCAAGATGGGGTGACTTGTGGGGCTCTGATTAGGTTCTGTTACCCAGAATCCTTTGCAAACCTCAAAATGTGGCCAAAAAAACACTTTTTCCTCACATTTTGGTGACAGAAAGTTCTGGAATCTGAGAGGAGCCACAAATTCCCTTCCACACAGCGTTCCCCCCTCATCTCCCGATAAAAATGATACCTCACTTGTGGGGGTAGGCCTAGTGCCCACGACAAGAAATGCCCCAAAACACAACATGGACACATCACATTTTGACAAAGAAAACAGAGCTATTTTTTGCCAAGTGCCTAGCTGTGGATTTTAGCCTCTAGCTCAGCAGGCACCTAGGGAAACATAGCAAACCTGCACAGTTTTGAAAACTAGACACCTAGGGGAATCCAAGATGGGGTGACTTGTGGGGCTCTGATCAGGTTCTGTTACCCAGAATCCTTTGCAAACCTCAAAATGTGGCCAAAAAAAACACTTTTTCCTCACATTTCGGTGACAGAAAGTTCTGGAATCTGAGAGGAGCCACGAATTTCCTTCCACCCAGCGTTTCCCCAAGTTTCCCGATAAAAATGATACCTCACTTGTAGGGGTAGGCCTAGTGCCCACGACAGGAAATGCCCCAAAATACAACATGGACACATCACATTTTGACAAAGAAAACAGAGCTGTTTTTTGCACAGTGCCTAGCTGTGGATTTTGGCCTCTAGCTCAGCAGGCACCTAGGGAAACCTAGCAAACCTGCACAGTTTTGAAAACTAGACACCTAAGGGAATCCAACATGTGGTGACTTGTGGGGCTCTGATCAGGTTCTGTTACCCAGAATCCTTTGCAAACCTCAAAATGTGGCCAAAAAAACACTTTTTCCTCACATTTTGGTGACAGAAAGTTCTGGAATCTGAGAGGAGCCACAAATTCCCTTCCACGCAGCGTTCCCCCCTCATCTCCCGATAAAAATGATACCTCACTTGTGGGGGTAGGCCTAGTGCCCACGACAAGAAATGCCCCAAAACACAACATGGACACATCACATTTTGACAAAGAAAACAGAGCTGTTTTTTGCCAAGTGCCTAGCTGTGGATTTTGGCCTCTAGCTCAGCAGGCACCTAGGGAAACCTAGCAAACCTGCACAGTTTTGAAAACTAGACACCTAGGGGAATCCAAGATGGGGTGACTTGTGGGGCTCTGATCAGGTTCTGTTACGCAGAATCCTTTGCAAACCTCTGAATGTGGCCAAATAAACACCTTTTCCTCACATTTCGGTGACAGAAAGTTCTGGAATCTGAGAGGAGGCACGAATTTCCTTCCATCCAGCGTTTCCCCAAGTCTCCCGATAAAAATGATACCTCACTTGTTGGGGTAGGCCTAGTGTCCCCGACAGGAAATGCCCCAAAACACAACATGGACACATCACATTTTGACAAAGAAAACAGAGCTGTTTTTTGCAGAGTGCCTAGCTGTGGATTTTGGCCTCTAGCTCAGCAGGCACCTAGGGAAACCTAGCAAACCTGCACAGTTTTGAAAACTAGACACCTAAGAGAATCCAACATGGGGTGACTTGTGGGGCTCTGATCAGGTTCTGGTACCCAGAATCCTTTGCAAACCTCAAAATGTGGCCAAAAAAACACCTTTTCCTCACATTTTGGTGACAGAACGTTCTGGAATCTGAGAGGAGCCACGAATTTCCTTCCACCCAGCGTTTCCCCAAGTCTCCCGATAAAAATGATACCTCACTTGTAGGGGTAGGCCTAGTGCCCCCGACAGGAAATGCCCCAAAACACAATATGGACACATCACATTTTGACAAAGAAAACAGAGCTGTTTTTTGCAGAGTGCCTAGCTGTGGATTTTGGCCTCTAGCTCAGCAGGCACCTAGGGAAACCTAGCAAACCTGCACAGTTTTGAAAACTAGACACCTAAGGGAATCCAACATGGTGTGACTTGTGGGGCTCTGATCAGGTTCTGTTACCCAGAATCCTTTGCAAACCTCAAAATGTGGCCAAAAAAACACTTTTTCCTCACATTTTGTGGACAGAAAGTTCTGGAATCTGAGAGGAGCCAGAAAATTCCCTTCCACGCAGCGTTCCCCCCTCGTCTCCCGATAAAAATTATACCTCACTTGTGGGGGTAGGCCTAGTGCCCACGACAAGAAATGCCCCAAAACACAACATGGACACATCACATTTTGACAAAGAAAACAGAGCAGTTTTTTGCAAAGTGCCTAGGTGTGGATTTTGGCCTCTAGCTCAGCAGGCACCTAGGGAAACCTAGCAAACCTGCACAGTTTTGAAAACTAGACACCTAGGGGAATCCAAGATGGGGTGACTTGTGGGGCTCTGATCAGGTTCTGTTACCCAGAATCCTTTGCAAACCTCAGAATGTGGCCAAATAAACACCTTTTCCTCACATTTTGGTGACAGAAAGTTCTGGACTCTGAGAGGAGGCACGAATTTCCTTCCACCCAGCGTTTCCCCAAGTCTCCCGATAAAAATGATACCTCACTTGTAGGGGTATGCCTAGTGCCCCCGACAGGAAATGCCCCAAAACACAACATGGACACATCACATTTTGACAAAGAAAACAGAGCTGTTTTTTGCAGAGTGCCTAGCTGTGGATTTTGTCCTCTAGCTCAGCAGGCACCTAGGGAAACCTAGCAAACCTGCACAGTTTTGAAAACTAGACACCTAAGGGAATCCAACATGGGGTGACTTGTGGGGCTCTGATCAGGTTCTGGTACCCAGAATCCTTTGCAAACCTCAAAATGTGGCCAAAAAAACACTTTTTCCTCATATTTTGGTAACAGAAAGTTCTGGAATCTGAGAGGAGCCACAAATTCCCTTCCACACAGCGTTCCCCCAAGTCTCCTGATAAAAATGATACCTCACTTGTGGGGGTAAGCCTAGTGCCCACGACAGGAAATGCCCCAAAACACAACATGGACACATCACATTTTGACAAAGAAAACAGTGCTGTTTTTTGCAAAGTGCCTAGCTGTGGATTTTGGCCTCTAGCTCAGCAGGCACCTAGGGAAACCTAGCAAACCTGAACAGTTTTGAATACTAGACACCTAGGGGAATCCAAGATGGGGTGACTTGTGGGGCTCTGATCAGGTTCTGTTACCCAGAATCCTTTGCAAACCTCAGAATGTGACCAAATAAACACCTTTTCCTCACATTTCGGTGACAGAAAGTTCTGGAATCTGAGAGGAGCCACGAATTTCCTTCCACCCAGCGTTTCCCCAAGTCTCCCGATAAAAATGATATCTCACTTGTAGGGGTAGGCCTAGTGCCTCCGACAGGAAATGCCCCAAAACACAACATGGACACATCACATTTTGACAAAGAAAACAGAGCTGTTTTTTGCAGAGTGCCTAGCTGTGGATTTTGGCCTCTAGCTCAGCAGGCACCTAGGGAAACCTAGCAAACCTGCACAGTTTTGAAAACTAGACACCTAAGGGAATCCAACATGGTGTGACTTGTGGGGCTCTGATCAGGTTCTGTTACCCAGAATCCTTTGCAAACCTCAAAATGTGGCCAAAAAAACACTTTTTCCTCACATTTTGTGGACAGAAAGTTCTGGAATCTGAGAGGAGCCAGAAAATTCCCTCCCACGCAGCGTTCCCCCCTCGTCTCCCGATAAAAATAATACCTCACTTGTGGGGGTAGGCCTAGTGCCCACGACAAGAAATGCCCCAAAACACAACATGGACACATCACATTTTGACAAAGAAAACAGAGCTGTTTTTTGCAAAGTGCCTAGGTGTGGATTTTGGCCTCTAGCTCAGCAGGCACCTAGGGAAACCTAGCAAACCTGCACAGTTTTTAAAACTAGACACCTAGGGGAATCCAAGATGGGGTGACTTGTGGGGCTCTGATCAGGTTCTGTTACCCAGAATCCTTTGCAAACCTCAGAATGTGGCCAAATAAACACCTTTTCCTCACATTTCGGTGACAGAAAGTTCTGGAATCTGAGAGGAGGCACGAATTTCCTTCCACCCAGCGTTTCCCCAAGTCTCCCGATAAAAATGATACCTCACTTGTAGGGGTAGGCCTACTGCCCACGACAGGAAATGCCCCAAAACACAACATTGACAAATCACATTTTGACAAAGAAAACAGAGCTGTTTTTTGCAAAGTGCCTAGGAGTGGATTTTGGCCTCTAGCTCAGCAGGCACCTAGGGAAACCTAGCAAACCTGCACAGTTTTGAAAACTAGACACCAAGGGGAATCCAAGATGGGGTGACTTGTGGGGCTCTGATTAGGTTCTGTTACCCAGAATCCTTTGCAAACCTCAAAATGTGGCCAAAAAAACACCTTTTCCTCACATTTCGGTGACAGAAAGTTCTGGAATCTGAGAGGAGACACGAATTTCCTTCCACCCAGCGTTTCCCCAAGTCTCCCGATAAAAATGATACCTCACTTGTAGGGGTAGGCCTACTGCCCACGACAGGAAATGCCCCAAAACACAACATGGACAAATCACATTTTGACAAAGAAAACAGTGCTGTTTTTTGCAGAGTGCCTAGCTGTGGATTTTGGCCTCTAGCTCAGCAGGCACCTAGGGAAACCTAGCAAACCTGCAAAGTTTTGAAAACTAGACACCTAAGGGAATCCAACATGGGGTGACTTGTGGGCCTCTGATCAGGTTCTGTTACCTAGAATCCTTTGCAAACCTCAAAATGTGGCCATAAAAACACCTTTTCCTCACATTTTGGTGACAGAACGTTCTGGAATCTGAGAGGAGCCACAAATTCCCTTCCACCCACCGTTCCCCCCTCGTCTCCCGATAAAAATGATACCTCACTTGTGGGGGTAGGCCTAGTGCCCACGACAAGAAATGCCCCAAAACACAACATGGACACATCACATTTTGACAAAGAAAACAGAGCTATTTTTTGCCAAGTGCCTAGCTGTGGATTTTAGCCTCTAGCTCAGCAGGCACCTAGGGAAACCTAGCAAACCTGCACAGTTTTGAAAACTAGACACCTAGGGGAATCCAAGATGGGGTGACTTGTGGGGCTCTGATCAGGTTCTGTTACCCAGAATCCTTTGCAAACCTCAAAATGTGGCCAAAAAAAACACTTTTTCCTCACATTTCGGTGACAGAAAGTTCTGGAATCTGAGAGGAGCCACGACTTTCCTTCCACCCAGCGTTTCCCCAAGTTTCCCGATAAAAATGATACCTCACTTGTAGGGGTAAGCCTAGTGCCCACGACAGGAAATGCCCCAAAATACAACATGGACACATCACATTTTGACAAAGAAAACAGAGCTGTTTTTTGCACAGTGCCTAGCTGTGGATTTTGGCCTCTAGCTCAGCAGGCACCTAGGGAAACCTAGCAAACCTGAACAGTTTTGAATACTAGACACCTAGGGGAATCCAAGATGGGGTGACTTGTGGGGCTCTGATCAGGTTCTGTTACCCAGAATCCTTTGCAAACCTCAGAATGTGACCAAATAAACACCTTTTCCTCACATTTCGGTGACAGAAAGTTCTGGAATCTGAGAGGAGCCACGAATTTCCTTCCACCCAGCGTTTCCCCAAGTCTCCCGATAAAAATGATACCTCACTTGTAGGGGTAGGCCTAGTGCCCCCGACAGGAAATGCCCCAAAACACAACATGGACACATCACATTTTGACAAAGAAAACAGAGCTGTTTTTTGCAGAGTGCCTAGCTGTGGATTTTGGCCTCTAGCTCAGCAGGCACCTAGGGAAACCTAGCAAACCTGCACAGTTTTGAAAACTAGACACCTAAGGGAATCCAACATGGTGTGACTTGTGGGGCTCTGATCAGGTTCTGTTACCCAGAATCCTTTGCAAACCTCAAAATGTGGCCAAAAAAACACTTTTTCCTCACATTTTGTGGACAGAAAGTTCTGGAATCTGAGAGGAGCCAGAAAATTCCCTCCCATGCAGCGTTCCCCCCTCGTCTCCCGATAAAAATAATACCTCACTTGTGGGGGTAGGCCTAGTGCCCACGACAAGAAATGCCCCAAAACACAACATGGACACATCACATTTTGACAAAGAAAACAGAGCTGTTTTTTGCAAAGTGCCTAGGTGTGGATTTTGGCCTCTAGCTCAGCAGGCACCTAGGGAAACCTAGCAAACCTGCACAGTTTTGAAAACTAGACACCTAGGGGAATCCAAGATGGGGTGACTTGTGGGGCTCTGATCAGGTTCTGTTACCCAGAATCCTTTGCAAACCTCAGAATGTGGCCAAATAAACACCTTTTCCTCACATTTCGGTGACAGAAAGTTCTGGAATCTGAGAGGAGGCACGAATTTCCTTCCACCCAGCGTTTCCCCAAGTCTCCCGATAAAAATGATACCTCACTTGTAGGGGTAGGCCTACTGCCCACGACAGGAAATGCCCCAAAACACAACATTGACAAATCACATTTTGACAAAGAAAACAGAGCTGTTTTTTGCAAAGTGCCTAGGAGTGGATTTTGGCCTCTAGCTCAGCAGGCACCTAGGGAAACCTAGCAAACCTGCACAGTTTTGAAAACTAGACACCAAGGGGAATCCAAGATGGGGTGACTTGTGGGGCTCTGATTAGGTTCTGTTACCCAGAATCCTTTGCAAACCTCAAAATGTGGCCAAAAAAACACCTTTTCCTCACATTTCGGTGACAGAAAGTTCTGGAATCTGAGAGGAGACACGAATTTCCTTCCACCCAGCGTTTCCCCAAGTCTCCCGATAAAAATGATACCTCACTTGTAGGGGTAGGCCTACTGCCCACGACAGGAAATGCCCCAAAACACAACATGGACAAATCACATTTTGACAAAGAAAACAGTGCTGTTTTTTGCAGAGTGCCTAGCTGTGGATTTTGGCCTCTCGCTCAGCAGGCACCTAGGGAAACCTAGCAAACCTGCAAAGTTTTGAAAACTAGACACCTAAGGGAATCCAACATGGGGTGACTTGTGGGCCTCTGATCAGGTTCTGTTACCCAGAATCCTTTGCAAACCTCAAAATGTGGCCATAAAAACACCTTTTCCTCACATTTTGGTGACAGAACGTTCTGGAATCTGAGAGGAGCCACAAATTCCCTTCCACCCACCGTTCCCCCCTCGTCTCCCGATAAAAATGATACCTCACTTGTGGGGGTAGGCCTAGTGCCCACGACAAGAAATGCCCCAAAACACAACATGGACACATCACATTTTGACAAAGAAAACAGAGCTATTTTTTGCCAAGTGCCTAGCTGTGGATTTTAGCCTCTAGCTCAGCAGGCACCTAGGGAAACCTAGCAAACCTGCACAGTTTTGAAAACTAGACACCTAGGGGAATCCAAGATGGGGTGACTTGTGGGGCTCTGATCAGGTTCTGTTACCCAGAATCCTTTGCAAACCTCAAAATGTGGCCAAAAAAAACACTTTTTCCTCACATTTCGGTGACAGAAAGTTCTGGAATCTGAGAGGAGCCACGAATTTCCTTCCACCCAGCGTTTCCCCAAGTTTCCCGATAAAAATGATACCTCACTTGTAGGGGTAGGCCTAGTGCCCACGACAGGAAATGCCCCAAAATACAACATGGACACATCACATTTTGACAAAGAAAACAGAGCTGTTTTTTGCACAGTGCCTAGCTGTGGATTTTGGCCTCTAGCTCAGCAGGCACCTAGGGAAACCTAGCAAACCTGCACAGTTTTGAAAACTAGACTCCTAAGGGAATCCAACATGTGGTGACTTGTGGGGCTCTGATCAGGTTCTGTTACCCAGAATCCTTTGCAAACCTCAAAATGTGGCCAAAAAAACACTTTTTCCTCACATTTTGGTGACAGAAAGTTCTGGAATCTGAGAGGAGCCACAAATTCCCTTCCACGCAGCGTTCCCCCCTCATCTCCCGATAAAAATGATACCTCACTTGTGGGGGTAGGCCTAGTGCCCACGACAAGAAAGGCCCCAAAACACAACATGGACACATCACATTTTGACAAAGAAAACAGAGCTGTTTTTTGCCAAGTGCCTAGCTGTGGATTTTGGCCTCTAGCTCAGCAGGCACCTAGGGAAACCTAGCAAACCTGCACAGTTTTGAAACCTAGACACCTAAGGGAATCCAAGACGGGGTGACTTGTGGGGCTCTGATCAGGTTCTGTTACGCAGAATCCTTTGCAAACCTCTGAATGTGGCCAAATAAACACCTTTTCCTCACATTTCGGTGACAGAAAGTTCTGGAATCTGAGAGGAGGCACGAATTTCCTTCCATCCAGCGTTTCCCCAAGTCTCCCGATAAAAATGATACCTCACTTGTTGGGGTAGGCCTAGTGTCCCCGACAGGAAATGCCCCAAAACACAACATGGACACATCACATTTTGACAAAGAAAACAGAGCTGTTTTTTGCAGAGTGCCTAGCTGTGGATTTTGGCCTCTAGCTCAGCAGGCACCTAGGGAAACCTAGCAAACCTGCACAGTTTTGAAAACTAGACACCTAAGAGAATCCAACATGGGGTGACTTGTGGGGCTCTGATCAGGTTCTGGTACCCAGAATCCTTTGCAAACCTCAAAATGTGGCCAAAAAAACACCTTTTCCGCACATTTTGGTGACAGAACGTTCTGGAATCTGAGAGGAGCCACAAATTCCCTTCCACCCAGCGTTCCCCCCTCGTCTCCAGATAAAAATGATACCTCACTTGTGGGGTAGGCCTAGTGCCCACGACAAGAAATGCCCCAAAACACAACATGGACACATCACATTTTGACAAAGAAAACAGAGCTGTTTTTTGCCAAGTGCCTAGCTGTGGATTTTGGCCTCTAGCTCAGCAGGCACCTAGGGAAACCTAGCAAACCTGCACAGTTTTGAAAACTAGACACCAAGGGGAATCCAAGATGGGGTGACTTGTGGGGCTCTGATTAGGTTCTGTTACCCAGAATCCTTTGTAAACCTCAAAATGTGGCCAAAAAAACACCTTTTCCTCACATTTCGTTGACAGAAAGTTCTGGAATCTGAGTGGAGACACGAATTTCCTTCCACCCAGCGTTTCCCCAAGTCTCCCGATAAAAATGATACCTCACTTGTAGGGGTAGGCCTACTGCCCGCGAAAGGAAATGCCCCAAAACACAACATGGACAAATCACATTTTGACAAAGAAAACAGAGCTGTTTTTGCAGAGTGCCTAGCTGTGGATTTTGGCCTATAGCTCAGCAGGCACCTAGGGAAACCTAGCAAACCTGCACAGTTTTGAAAACTAGACACCTAAGGGAATCCAACATGGGGGGACTTGTGGGGCCCTGATCAGGTTCTGTTACCCAGAATCCTTTGCAAACCTCAAAATGTGGCCAAAAAAACACTTTTTCCTCACATTTTGGGGACAGAAAGTTCTGGAATCTGAGAGGAGCCAGAAAATCCCCTTCCACGCAGCGTTCCCCCCTCGTCTCCCGATAAAAGTGATACCTCACTTGTGGGGGTAGGCCTAGTGCCCACAACAAGAAATGCCCCAAAAAACAACATGGACACATCACATTTTGACAAAGAAAACAGAGCTGTTTTTTGCCAAGTGCCTAGCTGTGGATTTTGGCCTCTAGCTCAGCAGGCACCTAGGGAAACCTAGCAAACCTGCACAGTTTTGAAAACTAGACACCTAGGGGAATCCAAGATGGGGTGACTTGTGGGGCTCCGATCAGGTTCTGTTACCCAGAATCCTTTGCAAACCTCAGAATGTGGCCAAATAAACACCTTTTCCTCACATTTCGGTGACAGAAAGTTCTGGAATCTGAGAGGAGCCACGAATTTCCTTCCACCCAGCGTTTCCCCAAGTCTCCCGATAAAAATGATACCTCACTTGTAGGGGTAGGCCTAGTGCCCCGACAGGAAATGCCCCAAAACACAACATGGACACATCACATTTTGACAAAGAAAACAGAGCTGTTTTTTGCAGAGTGCCTAGCTGTGGATTTTGGCCTCTCGCTCAGCAGGCACCTAGGGAAACCTAGCAAACCTGCACAGTTTTGAAAACTAGACACAAAAGGGAATCCAACATGGGGTGACTTGTGGGGCTCTGATCAGGTTCTGGTTCCCAGAATCCTTTGCAAACCTCAAAATGTGGCCAAAAAAACACTTTTTCCTCACATTTTGGTAACAGAAAGTTCTGGAATCTGAGAGGAGCCACAAATTCCCTTCCACCCAGCGTCCCCCCAAGTCTTCTGATAAAAATGATACCTCACTTGTGGGGGTAAGCCTAGTGCCCACGACAGGAAATGCCCCAAAACACAACATGGACACAACACATTTTGACAAAGAAAACAGAGCTGTTTTTTGCAAAGTGCCTAGCTGTGGATTTTGGCCTCTAGCTCTGCAGGCACCTAGGGAAACCTAGCAAACCTGAACAGTTTTGAAAACTAGACACCTAGGGGAATCCAACATGGGGTGAGTTGTGGGGCTCTGATCAGGTTCTGTTACCCAGAATCCTTTGCAAACCTCAGAATGTGGCCAAATAAACACCTTTTCCTCACATTTTGGTGACAGAAAGTTCTGGAATCTGAGAGGAGGCACGAATTTCCTTCCATCCAGCGTTTCCCCAAGTCTCTCGATAAAAATGATACCTCACTTGTGGGGGTAGGCCTATTGTCCCCGACAGGAAATGCCCCAAAACACAACAGGGACACATCACATTTCGACAAAGAAAACAGAGCTGTTTTTTGCAGAGTGCCTAGCTGTGGATTTTGGCCTCTAGCTCAGCAGGCACCTAGGGAAACCTAGCAAACCTGCACAGTTTTGAAAACTAGACACCTAAGAGAATCCAACATGGGGTGACTTGTGGGGCTCTGATCAGGTTCTGGTACCCAGAATCCTTTGCAAACCTCAAAATGTGGCCAAAAAAACACCTTTTCCTCACATTTTGGTGACAGAACGTTCTGGAATCTGAGAGGAGCCACAAATTCCCTTCCACCCAGCGTTCCCCCCTCGTCTCCCGATAAAAATGATACCTCACTTGTGGGGTAGGCCTAGTGCCCACGACAAGAAATGCCCCAAAACACAACATGGACACATCATATTTTGACAAAGAAAACATAGCTGTTTTTTGCCAAGTGCCTAGCTGTGGATTTTGGCCTCTAGCTCAGCAGGCACCTAGGGAAACCTAGCAAACCTGCACAGTTTTGAAAACTAGACACCTAGGGGAATCCAAGATGGGGTGACTTGTGGGGCTCTGATCAGGTTCTGTTACCCAGAATCCTTTGCAAACCTCAGAATGTGGCCAAATAAACACCTTTTCCTCACATTTCGGTGACAGAAAGTTCTGGAATCTGAGAGGAGCCACGAATTTCCTTCCACCCAGCGTTTCCCCAAGTCTCCCGATAAAAATTATACCTCACTTGTAGGGGTAGGCCTAGTGCCCCCGACAGGAAATGCCCCAAAACACAACATGGACACATCACATTTTGACAAAGAAAACAGAGCTGTTTTTTGCAGAGTGCCTAGCTGTGGATTTTGACCTCTAGCTCAGCAGGCACCTCGGGAAACCTAGCAAACCTGCACAGTTTTGAAAACTAGACACCTAAGGGAATCCAACATGGGGTGACTTGTGGGGCTCTGATCAGGTTCTGTTACCCAGAATCCTTTGCAAACCTCAAAATGTGGCCAAAAAAACACTTTTTCCTCACATTTTGGGGACAGAAAGTTCTGGAATCTGAGAGGAGCCAGAAAATTCCCTTCCACGCAGCGTTCCCCCCTCGTCTCCCGATAAAAATGATACCTCACTTGTGGGGGTAGGCCTAGTGCCCACAACAAGAAATGCCCCAAAACACAACATGGACACATCACATTTTGACAAAGAAAACAGAGCTGTTTTTTGCCAAGTGCCTAGCTGTGGATTTTAGCCTCTAGCTCAGCAGGCACCTAGGGAAACATAGCAAACCTGCACAGTTTTGAAAACTAGACACCTAGGGGAATCCAAGATGGGGTGACTTGTGGGGCTCTGATCAGGTTCTGTTACCCAGAATCCTTTGCAAACCTCAAAATGTGGCCAAAAAAAACACTTTTTCCTCACATTTCGGTGACAGAAAGTTCTGGAATCTGAGAGGAGCCACGAATTTCCTTCCACCCAGCGTTTCCCCAAGTTTCCCGATAAAAATGATACCTCACTTGTAGGGGTAGGCCTAGTGCCCACGACAGGAAATGCCCCAAAATACAACATGGACACATCACATTTTGACAAAGAAAACAGAGCTGTTTTTTGCACAGTGCCTAGCTGTGGATTTTGGCCTCTAGCTCAGCAGGCACCTAGGGAAACCTAGCAAACCTGCACAGTTTTGAAAACTAGACACCTAAGGGAATCCAACATGTGGTGACTTGTGGGGCTCTGATCAGGTTCTGTTACCCAGAATCCTTTGCAAACCTCAAAATGTGGCCAAAAAAACACTTTTTCCTCACATTTTGGTGACAGAAAGTTCTGGAATCTGAGAGGAGCCACAAATTCCCTTCCACGCAGCGTTCCCCCCTCATCTCCCGATAAAAATGATACCTCACTTGTGGGGGTAGGCCTAGTGCCCACGACAAGAAATGCCCCAAAACACAACATGGACACATCACATTTTGACAAAGAAAACAGAGCTGTTTTTTGCCAAGTGCCTAGCTGTGGATTTTGGCCTCTAGCTCAGCAGGCACCTAGGGAAACCTAGCAAACCTGCACAGTTTTGAAAACTAGACACCTAGGGGAATCCAAGATGGGGTGACTTGTGGGGCTCTGATCAGGTTCTGTTACGCAGAATCCTTTGCAAACCTCTGAATGTGGCCAAATAAACACCTTTTCCTCACATTTCGGTGACAGAAAGTTCTGGAATCTGAGAGGAGGCACGAATTTCCTTCCATCCAGCGTTTCCCCAAGTCTCCCGATAAAAATGATACCTCACTTGTTGGGGTAGGCCTAGTGTCCCCGACAGGAAATGCCCCAAAACACAACATGGACACATCACATTTTGACAAAGAAAACAGAGCTGTTTTTTGCAGAGTGCCTAGCTGTGGATTTTGGCCTCTAGCTCAGCAGGCACCTAGGGAAACCTAGCAAACCTGCACAGTTTTGAAAACTAGACACCTAAGAGAATCCAACATGGGGTGACTTGTGGGGCTCTGATCAGGTTCTGGTACCCAGAATCCTTTGCAAACCTCAAAATGTGGCCAAAAAAACACCTTTTCCTCACATTTTGGTGACAGAACGTTCTGGAATCTGAGAGGAGCCACGAATTTCCTTCCACCCAGCGTTTCCCCAAGTCTCCCGATAAAAATGATACCTCACTTGTAGGGGTAGGCCTAGTGCCCCCGACAGGAAATGCCCCAAAACACAACATGGACACATCACATTTTGACAAAGAAAACAGAGCTGTTTTTTGCAGAGTGCCTAGCTGTGGATTTTGGCCTCTAGCTCAGCAGGCACCTAGGGAAACCTAGCAAACCTGCACAGTTTTGAAAACTAGACACCTAAGGGAATCCAACATGGTGTGACTTGTGGGGCTCTGATCAGGTTCTGTTACCCAGAATCCTTTGCAAACCTCAAAATGTGGCCAAAAAAACACTTTTTCCTCACATTTTGTGGACAGAAAGTTCTGGAATCTGAGAGGAGCCAGAAAATTCCCTTCCACGCAGCGTTCCCCCCTCGTCTCCCGATAAAAATTATACCTCACTTGTGGGGGTAGGCCTAGTGCCCACGACAAGAAATGCCCCAAAACACAACATGGACACATCACATTTTGACAAAGAAAACAGAGCAGTTTTTTGCAAAGTGCCTAGGTGTGGATTTTGGCCTCTAGCTCAGCAGGCACCTAGGGAAACCTAGCAAACCTGCACAGTTTTGAAAACTAGACACCTAGGGGAATCCAAGATGGGGTGACTTGTGGGGCTCTGATCAGGTTCTGTTACCCAGAATCCTTTGCAAACCTCAGAATGTGGCCAAATAAACACCTTTTCCTCACATTTTGGTGACAGAAAGTTCTGGACTCTGAGAGGAGGCACGAATTTCCTTCCACCCAGCGTTTCCCCAAGTCTCCCGATAAAAATGATACCTCACTTGTAGGGGTATGCCTAGTGCCCCCGACAGGAAATGCCCCAAAACACAACATGGACACATCACATTTTGACAAAGAAAACAGAGCTGTTTTTTGCAGAGTGCCTAGCTGTGGATTTTGTCCTCTAGCTCAGCAGGCACCTAGGGAAACCTAGCAAACCTGCACAGTTTTGAAAACTAGACACCTAAGGGAATCCAACATGGGGTGACTTGTGGGGCTCTGATCAGGTTCTGGTACCCAGAATCCTTTGCAAACCTCAAAATGTGGCCAAAAAAACACTTTTTCCTCACATTTTGGTAACAGAAAGTTCTGGAATCTGAGAGGAGCCACAAATTCCCTTCCACCCAGCGTTCCCCCAAGTCTCCTGATAAAAATGATACCTCACTTGTGGGGGTAAGCCTAGTGCCCACGACAGGAAATGCCCCAAAACACAACATGGACACATCACATTTTGACAAAGAAAACAGTGCTGTTTTTTGCAAAGTGCCTAGCTGTGGATTTTGGCCTCTAGCTCAGCAGGCACCTAGGGAAACCTAGCAAACCTGAACAGTTTTGAATACTAGACACCTAGGGGAATCCAAGATGGGGTGACTTGTGGGGCTCTGATCAGGTTCTGTTACCCAGAATCCTTTGCAAACCTCAGAATGTGACCAAATAAACACCTTTTCCTCACATTTCGGTGACAGAAAGTTCTGGAATCTGAGAGGAGCCACGAATTTCCTTCCACCCAGCGTTTCCCCAAGTCTCCCGATAAAAATGATATCTCACTTGTAGGGGTAGGCCTAGTGCCTCCGACAGGAAATGCCCCAAAACACAACATGGACACATCACATTTTGACAAAGAAAACAGAGCTGTTTTTTGCAGAGTGCCTAGCTGTGGATTTTGGCCTCTAGCTCAGCAGGCACCTAGGGAAACCTAGCAAACCTGCACAGTTTTGAAAACTAGACACCTAAGGGAATCCAACATGGTGTGACTTGTGGGGCTCTGATCAGGTTCTGTTACCCAGAATCCTTTGCAAACCTCAAAATGTGGCCAAAAAAACACTTTTTCCTCACATTTTGTGGACAGAAAGTTCTGGAATCTGAGAGGAGCCAGAAAATTCCCTCCCACGCAGCGTTCCCCCCTCGTCTCCCGATAAAAATAATACCTCACTTGTGGGGGTAGGCCTAGTGCCCACGACAAGAAATGCCCCAAAACACAACATGGACACATCACATTTTGACAAAGAAAACAGAGCTGTTTTTTGCAAAGTGCCTAGGTGTGGATTTTGGCCTCTAGCTCAGCAGGCACCTAGGGAAACCTAGCAAACCTGCACAGTTTTGAAAACTAGACACCTAGGGGAATCCAAGATGGGGTGACTTGTGGGGCTCTGATCAGGTTCTGTTACCCAGAATCCTTTGCAAACCTCAGAATGTGGCCAAATAAACACCTTTTCCTCACATTTCGGTGACAGAAAGTTCTGGAATCTGAGAGGAGGCACGAATTTCCTTCCACCCAGCGTTTCCCCAAGTCTCCCGATAAAAATGATACCTCACTTGTAGGGGTAGGCCTACTGCCCACGACAGGAAATGCCCCAAAACACAACATTGACAAATCACATTTTGACAAAGAAAACAGAGCTGTTTTTTGCAAAGTGCCTAGGAGTGGATTTTGGCCTCTAGCTCAGCAGGCACCTAGGGAAACCTAGCAAACCTGCACAGTTTTGAAAACTAGACACCAAGGGGAATCCAAGATGGGGTGACTTGTGGGGCTCTGATTAGGTTCTGTTACCCAGAATCCTTTGCAAACCTCAAAATGTGGCCAAAAAAACACCTTTTCCTCACATTTCGGTGACAGAAAGTTCTGGAATCTGAGAGGAGACACGAATTTCCTTCCACCCAGCGTTTCCCCAAGTCTCCCGATAAAAATGATACCTCACTTGTAGGGGTAGGCCTACTGCCCACGACAGGAAATGCCCCAAAACACAACATGGACAAATCACATTTTGACAAAGAAAACAGTGCTGTTTTTTGCAGAGTGCCTAGCTGTGGATTTTGGCCTCTAGCTCAGCAGGCACCTAGGGAAACCTAGCAAACCTGCAAAGTTTTGAAAACTAGACACCTAAGGGAATCCAACATGGGGTGACTTGTGGGCCTCTGATCAGGTTCTGTTACCTAGAATCCTTTGCAAACCTCAAAATGTGGCCATAAAAACACCTTTTCCTCACATTTTGGTGACAGAACGTTCTGGAATCTGAGAGGAGCCACAAATTCCCTTCCACCCACCGTTCCCCCCTCGTCTCCCGATAAAAATGATACCTCACTTGTGGGGGTAGGCCTAGTGCCCACGACAAGAAATGCCCCAAAACACAACATGGACACATCACATTTTGACAAAGAAAACAGAGCTATTTTTTGCCAAGTGCCTAGCTGTGGATTTTAGCCTCTAGCTCAGCAGGCACCTAGGGAAACCTAGCAAACCTGCACAGTTTTGAAAACTAGACACGTAGGGGAATCCAAGATGGGGTGACTTGTGGGGCTCTGATCAGGTTCTGTTACCCAGAATCCTTTGCAAACCTCAAAATGTGGCCAAAAAAAACACTTTTTCCTCACATTTCGGTGACAGAAAGTTCTGGAATCTGAGAGGAGCCACGACTTTCCTTCCACCCAGCGTTTCCCCAAGTTTCCCGATAAAAATGATACCTCACTTGTAGGGGTAAGCCTAGTGCCCACGACAGGAAATGCCCCAAAATACAACATGGACACATCACATTTTGACAAAGAAAACAGAGCTGTTTTTTGCACAGTGCCTAGCTGTGGATTTTGGCCTCTAGCTCAGCAGGCACCTAGGGAAACCTAGCAAACCTGAACAGTTTTGAATACTAGACACCTAGGGGAATCCAAGATGGGGTGACTTGTGGGGCTCTGATCAGGTTCTGTTACCCAGAATCCTTTGCAAACCTCAGAATGTGACCAAATAAACACCTTTTCCTCACATTTCGGTGACAGAAAGTTCTGGAATCTGAGAGGAGCCACGAATTTCCTTCCACCCAGCGTTTCCCCAAGTCTCCCGATAAAAATGATACCTCACTTGTAGGGGTAGGCCTAGTGCCCCCGACAGGAAATGCCCCAAAACACAACATGGACACATCACATTTTGACAAAGAAAACAGAGCTGTTTTTTGCAGAGTGCCTAGCTGTGGATTTTGGCCTCTAGCTCAGCAGGCACCTAGGGAAACCTAGCAAACCTGCACAGTTTTGAAAACTAGACACCTAAGGGAATCCAACATGGTGTGACTTGTGGGGCTCTGATCAGGTTCTGTTACCCAGAATCCTTTGCAAACCTCAAAATGTGGCCAAAAAAACACTTTTTCCTCACATTTTGTGGACAGAAAGTTCTGGAATCTGAGAGGAGCCAGAAAATTCCCTCCCATGCAGCGTTCCCCCCTCGTCTCCCGATAAAAATAATACCTCACTTGTGGGGGTAGGCCTAGTGCCCACGACAAGAAATGCCCCAAAACACAACATGGACACATCACATTTTGACAAAGAAAACAGAGCTGTTTTTTGCAAAGTGCCTAGGTGTGGATTTTGGCCTCTAGCTCAGCAGGCACCTAGGGAAACCTAGCAAACCTGCACAGTTTTGAAAACTAGACACCTAGGGGAATCCAAGATGGGGTGACTTGTGGGGCTCTGATCAGGTTCTGTTACCCAGAATCCTTTGCAAACCTCAGAATGTGGCCAAATAAACACCTTTTCCTCACATTTCGGTGACAGAAAGTTCTGGAATCTGAGAGGAGGCACGAATTTCCTTCCACCCAGCGTTTCCCCAAGTCTCCCGATAAAAATGATACCTCACTTGTAGGGGTAGGCCTACTGCCCACGACAGGAAATGCCCCAAAACACAACATTGACAAATCACATTTTGACAAAGAAAACAGAGCTGTTTTTTGCAAAGTGCCTAGGAGTGGATTTTGGCCTCTAGCTCAGCAGGCACCTAGGGAAACCTAGCAAACCTGCACAGTTTTGAAAACTAGACACCAAGGGGAATCCAAGATGGGGTGACTTGTGGGGCTCTGATTAGGTTCTGTTACCCAGAATCCTTTGCAAACCTCAAAATGTGGCCAAAAAAACACCTTTTCCTCACATTTCGGTGACAGAAAGTTCTGGAATCTGAGAGGAGACACGAATTTCCTTCCACCCAGCGTTTCCCCAAGTCTCCCGATAAAAATGATACCTCACTTGTAGGGGTAGGCCTACTGCCCACGACAGGAAATGCCCCAAAACACAACATGGACAAATCACATTTTGACAAAGAAAACAGTGCTGTTTTTTGCAGAGTGCCTAGCTGTGGATTTTGGCCTCTAGCTCAGCAGGCACCTAGGGAAACCTAGCAAACCTGCAAAGTTTTGAAAACTAGACACCTAAGGGAATCCAACATGGGGTGACTTGTGGGCCTCTGATCAGGTTCTGTTACCCAGAATCCTTTGCAAACCTCAAAATGTGGCCATAAAAACACCTTTTCCTCACATTTTGGTGACAGAACGTTCTGGAATCTGAGAGGAGCCACAAATTCCCTTCCACCCACCGTTCCCCCCTCGTCTCCCGATAAAAATGATACCTCACTTGTGGGGGTAGGCCTAGTGCCCACGACAAGAAATGCCCCAAAACACAACATGGACACATCACATTTTGACAAAGAAAACAGAGCTATTTTTTGCCAAGTGCCTAGCTGTGGATTTTAGCCTCTAGCTCAGCAGGCACCTAGGGAAACCTAGCAAACCTGCACAGTTTTGAAAACTAGACACCTAGGGGAATCCAAGATGGGGTGACTTGTGGGGCTCTGATCAGGTTCTGTTACCCAGAATCCTTTGCAAACCTCAAAATGTGGCCAAAAAAAACACTTTTTCCTCACATTTCGGTGACAGAAAGTTCTGGAATCTGAGAGGAGCCACGAATTTCCTTCCACCCAGCGTTTCCCCAAGTTTCCCGATAAAAATGATACCTCACTTGTAGGGGTAGGCCTAGTGCCCACGACAGGAAATGCCCCAAAATACAACATGGACACATCACATTTTGACAAAGAAAACAGAGCTGTTTTTTGCACAGTGCCTAGCTGTGGATTTTGGCCTCTAGCTCAGCAGGCACCTAGGGAAACCTAGCAAACCTGCACAGTTTTGAAAACTAGACTCCTAAGGGAATCCAACATGTGGTGACTTGTGGGGCTCTGATCAGGTTCTGTTACCCAGAATCCTTTGCAAACCTCAAAATGTGGCCAAAAAAACACTTTTTCCTCACATTTTGGTGACAGAAAGTTCTGGAATCTGAGAGGAGCCACAAATTCCCTTCCACGCAGCGTTCCCCCCTCATCTCCCGATAAAAATGATACCTCACTTGTGGGGGTAGGCCTAGTGCCCACGACAAGAAAGGCCCCAAAACACAACATGGACACATCACATTTTGACAAAGAAAACAGAGCTGTTTTTTGCCAAGTGCCTAGCTGTGGATTTTGGCCTCTAGCTCAGCAGGCACCTAGGGAAACCTAGCAAACCTGCACAGTTTTGAAACCTAGACACCTAAGGGAATCCAAGACGGGGTGACTTGTGGGGCTCTGATCAGGTTCTGTTACGCAGAATCCTTTGCAAACCTCTGAATGTGGCCAAATAAACACCTTTTCCTCACATTTCGGTGACAGAAAGTTCTGGAATCTGAGAGGAGGCACGAATTTCCTTCCATCCAGCGTTTCCCCAAGTCTCCCGATAAAAATGATACCTCACTTGTTGGGGTAGGCCTAGTGTCCCCGACAGGAAATGCCCCAAAACACAACATGGACACATCACATTTTGACAAAGAAAACAGAGCTGTTTTTTGCAGAGTGCCTAGCTGTGGATTTTGGCCTCTAGCTCAGCAGGCACCTAGGGAAACCTAGCAAACCTGCACAGTTTTGAAAACTAGACACCTAAGAGAATCCAACATGGGGTGACTTGTGGGGCTCTGATCAGGTTCTGGTACCCAGAATCCTTTGCAAACCTCAAAATGTGGCCAAAAAAACACCTTTTCCGCACATTTTGGTGACAGAACGTTCTGGAATCTGAGAGGAGCCACAAATTCCCTTCCACCCAGCGTTCCCCCCTCGTCTCCAGATAAAAATGATACCTCACTTGTGGGGTAGGCCTAGTGCCCACGACAAGAAATGCCCCAAAACACAACATGGACACATCACATTTTGACAAAGAAAACAGAGCTGTTTTTTGCCAAGTGCCTAGCTGTGGATTTTGGCCTCTAGCTCAGCAGGCACCTAGGGAAACCTAGCAAACCTGCACAGTTTTGAAAACTAGACACCAAGGGGAATCCAAGATGGGGTGACTTGTGGGGCTCTGATTAGGTTCTGTTACCCAGAATCCTTTGTAAACCTCAAAATGTGGCCAAAAAAACACCTTTTCCTCACATTTCGTTGACAGAAAGTTCTGGAATCTGAGTGGAGACACGAATTTCCTTCCACCCAGCGTTTCCCCAAGTCTCCCGATAAAAATGATACCTCACTTGTAGGGGTAGGCCTACTGCCCGCGAAAGGAAATGCCCCAAAACACAACATGGACAAATCACATTTTGACAAAGAAAACAGAGCTGTTTTTGCAGAGTGCCTAGCTGTGGATTTTGGCCTATAGCTCAGCAGGCACCTAGGGAAACCTAGCAAACCTGCACAGTTTTGAAAACTAGACACCTAAGGGAATCCAACATGGGGGGACTTGTGGGGCCCTGATCAGGTTCTGTTACCCAGAATCCTTTGCAAACCTCAAAATGTGGCCAAAAAAACACTTTTTCCTCACATTTTGGGGACAGAAAGTTCTGGAATCTGAGAGGAGCCAGAAAATCCCCTTCCACGCAGCGTTCCCCCCTCGTCTCCCGATAAAAGTGATACCTCACTTGTGGGGGTAGGCCTAGTGCCCACAACAAGAAATGCCCCAAAAAACAACATGGACACATCACATTTTGACAAAGAAAACAGAGCTGTTTTTTGCCAAGTGCCTAGCTGTGGATTTTGGCCTCTAGCTCAGCAGGCACCTAGGGAAACCTAGCAAACCTGCACAGTTTTGAAAACTAGACACCTAGGGGAATCCAAGATGGGGTGACTTGTGGGGCTCCGATCAGGTTCTGTTACCCAGAATCCTTTGCAAACCTCAGAATGTGGCCAAATAAACACCTTTTCCTCACATTTCGGTGACAGAAAGTTCTGGAATCTGAGAGGAGCCACGAATTTCCTTCCACCCAGCGTTTCCCCAAGTCTCCCGATAAAAATGATACCTCACTTGTAGGGGTAGGCCTAGTGCCCCGACAGGAAATGCCCCAAAACACAACATGGACACATCACATTTTGACAAAGAAAACAGAGCTGTTTTTTGCAGAGTGCCTAGCTGTGGATTTTGGCCTCTCGCTCAGCAGGCACCTAGGGAAACCTAGCAAACCTGCACAGTTTTGAAAACTAGACACAAAAGGGAATCCAACATGGGGTGACTTGTGGGGCTCTGATCAGGTTCTGGTTCCCAGAATCCTTTGCAAACCTCAAAATGTGGCCAAAAAAACACTTTTTCCTCACATTTTGGTAACAGAAAGTTCTGGAATCTGAGAGGAGCCACAAATTCCCTTCCACCCAGCGTCCCCCCAAGTCTTCTGATAAAAATGATACCTCACTTGTGGGGGTAAGCCTAGTGCCCACGACAGGAAATGCCCCAAAACACAACATGGACACAACACATTTTGACAAAGAAAACAGAGCTGTTTTTTGCAAAGTGCCTAGCTGTGGATTTTGGCCTCTAGCTCTGCAGGCACCTAGGGAAACCTAGCAAACCTGAACAGTTTTGAAAACTAGACACCTAGGGGAATCCAACATGGGGTGAGTTGTGGGGCTCTGATCAGGTTCTGTTACCCAGAATCCTTTGCAAACCTCAGAATGTGGCCAAATAAACACCTTTTCCTCACATTTTGGTGACAGAAAGTTCTGGAATCTGAGAGGAGGCACGAATTTCCTTCCATCCAGCGTTTCCCCAAGTCTCCCGATAAAAATGATACCTCACTTGTGGGGGTAGGCCTAGTGTCCCCGACAGGAAATGCCCCAAAACACAACAGGGACACATCACATTTCGACAAAGAAAACAGAGCTGTTTTTTGCAGAGTGCCTAGCTGTGGATTTTGGCCTCTAGCTCAGCAGGCACCTAGGGAAACCTAGCAAACCTGCACAGTTTTGAAAACTAGACACCTAAGAGAATCCAACATGGGGTGACTTGTGGGGCTCTGATCAGGTTCTGGTACCCAGAATCCTTTGCAAACCTCAAAATGTGGCCAAAAAAACACCTTTTCCTCACATTTTGGTGACAGAACGTTCTGGAATCTGAGAGGAGCCACAAATTCCCTTCCACCCAGCGTTCCCCCCTCGTCTCCCGATAAAAATGATACCTCACTTGTGGGGTAGGCCTAGTGCCCACGACAAGAAATGCCCCAAAACACAACATGGACACATCATATTTTGACAAAGAAAACATAGCTGTTTTTTGCCAAGTGCCTAGCTGTGGATTTTGGCCTCTAGCTCAGCAGGCACCTAGGGAAACCTAGCAAACCTGCACAGTTTTGAAAACTAGACACCTAGGGGAATCCAAGATGGGGTGACTTGTGGGGCTCTGATCAGGTTCTGTTACCCAGAATCCTTTGCAAACCTCAGAATGTGGCCAAATAAACACCTTTTCCTCACATTTCGGTGACAGAAAGTTCTGGAATCTGAGAGGAGCCACGAATTTCCTTCCACCCAGCGTTTCCCCAAGTCTCCCGATAAAAATTATACCTCACTTGTAGGGGTAGGCCTAGTGCCCCCGACAGGAAATGCCCCAAAACACAACATGGACACATCACATTTTGACAAAGAAAACAGAGCTGTTTTTTGCAGAGTGCCTAGCTGTGGATTTTGACCTCTAGCTCAGCAGGCACCTCGGGAAACCTAGCAAACCTGCACAGTTTTGAAAACTAGACACCTAAGGGAATCCAACATGGGGTGACTTGTGGGGCTCTGATCAGGTTCTGTTACCCAGAATCCTTTGCAAACCTCAAAATGTGGCCAAAAAAACACTTTTTCCTCACATTTTGGGGACAGAAAGTTCTGGAATCTGAGAGGAGCCAGAAAATTCCCTTCCACGCAGCGTTCCCCCCTCGTCTCCCGATAAAAATGATACCTCACTTGTGGGGGTAGGCCTAGTGCCCACAACAAGAAATGCCCCAAAACACAACATGGACACATCACATTTTGACAAAGAAAACAGAGCTGTTTTTTGCCAAGTGCCTAGCTGTGGATTTTAACCTCTAGCTCAGCAGGCACCTAGGGAAACCTAGCAAACCTGCACAGTTTTGAAAACTAGACACCTAGGGGAATCCAAGATGGGGTGACTTGTGGGGCTCCGATCAGGTTCTGTTACCCAGAATCCTTTGCAAACCTCAGAATGTGGCCAAATAAACACCTTTTCCTCACATTTCGGTGACAGAAAGTTCTGGAATCTGAGAGGAGGCACGAATTTCCTTCCACCCAGCGTTTCCCCAAGTCCCACGATAAAAATGATACCTCACTTGTAGGGGTAGGCCTAGTGCCCCCGACAGGAAATGCCCCAAAACACAACATGGACACATCACATTTTGACAAAGAAAACAGAGCTGTTTTTTGCAGAGTGCCTACCTGTGGATTTTGGCCTCTAGCTCAGCAGGCACCTAGGGAAACCTAGCAAACCTGCACAGTTTTGAAAACTAGACACCTAAGGGACTCCAACATGGGGTGACTTGTGGGGCTCTGATCAGGTTCTGGTACCCAGAATCCTTTGCAAACCTCAAAATGTGGCCAAAAAAACACTTTTTCCTCACATTTTGGTAACAGAAAGTTCTGGAATCTGAGAGGAGCCACAAATTCCCTTCCACCCAGCGTTCCCCCAAGTCTCCTGATAAAAATGATACCTCACTTGTGGGGATAAGCTTAGTTCCCACGACAGGAAATGCCCCAAAACACAACATGGACACATCACATTTTGACAAAGAAAACAGAGCTGTTTTTTGCAAAGTGCCTAGCTGTGAATTTTGGCCTCTAGCTCAGCAGGCACCTTGGGAAACCTAGCAAACCTGAACAGTTTTGAAAACTAGACACCTAGGGGAATCCAAGATGGGGTGACTTGTGGGGCTCTGATCAGGTTCTGTTACCCAGAATCCTTTGCAAACCTCAGAATGTGACCAAATTAAAACCTTTTCCTCACATTTCGGTGACAGAAAGTTCTGGAATCTGAGAGGAGCCACGAATTTTCTTCCACCCAGCGTTTCCCCAAGTCTCCCGATAAAAATGATACCTCACTTGTAGGGGTAGGCCTAGTGCCCCCGACAGGAAATGCCCCAAAACACAACATGGACACATCACATTTTGACAAAGAAAACAGAGCTGTTTTTTGCAGAGTGCCTAGCTGTGGATTTTGGCCTCTAGCTCAGCAGGCACCTAGGGAAACCTAGCAAACCTGCAAAGTTTTGAAAACTAGACACCTAAGGGAATCCAACATGGGGTGACTTGTGGGGCTCTGATCAGGTTCTGTTACCCAGAATCCTTTGCAAACCTCAAAATGTGGCCAAAAAAACACTTTTTCCTCACATTTTGGGGACAGAAAGTTGTGGAATCTGAGAGGAGCCAGAAAATTCCCTTCCACGCAGCGTTCCCCCCTCGTCTCTCGATAAAAATGATACCTCACTTGTGGGGGTAGGCCTAGTGCCCACGACAAGAAATGCCCCAAAACACAACATGGACACATCACATTTTGACAAAGAAAACAGAGCTGTTTTTTGCAAAGTGCCTAGCTGTGGATTTTGGCCTCTAGCTCAACAGGCACCTAGGGAAACCTAGCAAACCTGCACAGTTTTGAAAACTAGACACCTAGGGGAATCCAAGATGGGGTGACTTGTGGGGCTCTGATCAGGTTCTGTTACCCAGAATCCTTTGCAAACCTCAGAATGTGACCAAATAAACACCTTTTCCTCACATTTGGTTGACAGAAAGTTCTGGAATCTGAGAGGAGCCACGAATTTCCTTCCACCCAGCGTTTCCCCAAGTCTCCCGATAAAAATGATACCTCACTTGTAGGGGTAGGCCTAGTGCCCCCGACAGGAAATGCCCCAAAACACATCATGGACACATCACATTTTGACAAAGAAAACAGAGCTGTTTTTTGCAGAGTGCCTAGCTGTGGATTTTGGCCTCTAGCTCAGCAGGCACCTAGGGAAACCTAGCAAACCTGCACAGTTTTGAAAACTAGACACCTAATGGAATCCAACATGGGGTGACTTGTGGGGCTCTGATCAGGTTCTGTTACCCAGAATCCTTTGCAAACCTCAAAATGTGGCCAAAAAAACATTTTTTCCTCACATTTTGGGGACAGAAAGTTCTGGAATCTGAGAGGAGCCAGAAAATGTCCTTCCACGCAGCGTTCCCCCCTCCTCTCCCGATAAAAATGATACCTCACTTGTGGGGGTAGGCCTAGTGCCCACGACAAGAAATGCCCCAAAACACAACATGGACACATCACATTTTGACACAGAAAACAGAGCTGTTTTTTGCAAAGTGCCTAGCTGTGGATTTTGGCCTCTAGCTCAGCAGGCACCTAGGGAAACCTAGCAAACCTGCACAGTTTTGAAAACTAGACACCTAGGGGAATCCAAGATGGGGTGACTTGTGGGGCTCTGATCAGGTTCTGTTACCCACAATCCTTTGCAAACCTCAGAATGTGACCAAATAAACACCTTTTCCTCACATTTCGTTGACAGAAAGTTCTGGAATCTGAGAGGAGCCACGAATTTCCTTCCACCCAGCGTTTCCCCAAGTCTCCCGATAAAAATGATACCTCACTTGTAGGGGTAGGCCTAGTGTCCCCGACAGGAAATGCCCCAAAACACAACATGGACACATCACATTTTGACAAAGAAAACAGCTGTTTTTTGCAGAGTGCCTAGCTGTGGATTTTGGCCTCTAGCTCAGCAGGCACCTAGGGAAACCTAGCAAACCTGCACAGTTTTGAAAACTAGACACCTAATGGAATCCAACATGGGGTGACTTGTGGGGCTCTGATCAGGTTCTGTTACCCAGAATCCTTTGCAAACCTCAAAATGTGGCCAAAAAAACACTTTTTCCTCACATTTTGGGGACAGAAAGTTCTGGAATCTGAGAGGAGCCAGAAAATGTCCTTCCACGCAGCGTTCCCCCCTCGTCTCCCGATAAAAATGATACCTCACTTGTGGGGGTAGGCCTAGTGCCCACGACAAGAAATGCCCCAAAACACAACATGGACACATCACATTTTGACAAAGAAAACAGGGCTGTTTTTTGCAAAGTGCCTAGCTGTGGATTTTGGCCTCTAGCTCAGCAGGCACCTAGGGAACCTAGCAAACCTGCACAGTTTTGAAAACTAGACACGTAAGGGAATCCAAGGTGCGGTGACTTGTGGGGCTCTGATCAGGTTCTGGTACCCAGAATCCTTTGCAAACCTCAAAAAGTGGCCAAAAAAACCACTTTTTCCTCACATTTTGGTGACAGAAAGTTCTGGAATCTGAGAGGAGCCACAAATTCCCTTCCACCCAGCGTTCCCCCAAGTCTCCTGATAAAAATGATACCTCACTTGTGGGGGTAAGCCTAGTGCCCACGACAGGAAATGCCCCAAAACACAACATGGACACATAACATTTTGACAAAGAAAACAGAGCTGTTTTTTGCAAAGTGCCTAGCTGTGGATTTTGGCCTCTAGCTCAGCAGGCACCTAGGGAAACCTAGCCAACCTGCACAGTTCTGAAAACTAGACACCTAGGGGAATCCAACATGGGGTGACTTGTGGGGCTCTGATCAGGTTCTGTTACCCAGAATCCTTTGCAAACCTCAAAATGTGGCAAAAAAAACACTTTTTCCTCACATTTTGGTAACAGAACGTTCTGGAATCTGAGAGGAGCCACAATTTCCCTTCCACCCAGCGTTCCCCCAAGTCTCCCGATAAAAATGATACCTCACTTGTGGGGGTAGGCCTAGTGCCCACAACAGGAAATGCCCCAAAACACAACATGGACACATCACATTTTCACAAAGAAAACAGAGCTGTTTTTTGCAAAGTGCCTAGCTGTGGATTTTGGCCTCTAGCTCAGCAGGCACCTAGGGAAACCTAGCAAACCTGCACAGTTTTGAAAACTAGACACCTAGGGGAATCCAACATGGGGTGACTTGTGGGACTCTGATCAGGTTCTGTTACCCAGAATCCTTTGCAAACCTCAAAATGTGGCCAAAAAAACACTTTTTCCTCACATTTTGGGGACAGAAAGTTCTGGAATCTGAGAGGAGCCAGAAAATTCCCTTCCACGCAGCGTTCCCCCCTCGTCTCCCGATAAAAATGATACCTCACTTGTGGGGGTAGGCCTAGTGCCCACAACAAGAAATGCCCCAAAACACAACATGGACACATCACATTTTGACAAAGAAAACAGAGCTGTTTTTTGCCAAGTGCCTAGCTGTGGATTTTAGCCTCTAGCTCAGCAGGCACCTAGGGAAACCTAGCAAACCTGCACAGTTTTGAAAACTAGACACCTAGGGGAATCCAAGATGGGGTGACTTGTGGGGCTCCGATCAGGTTCTGTTACCCAGAATCCTTTGCAAACCTCAGAATGTGGCCAAATAAACACCTTTTCCTCACATTTCGGTGACAGAAAGTTCTGGAATCTGAGAGGAGGCACGAATTTCCTTCCACCCAGGGTTTCCCTAAGTCCCCCGATAAAAATGATACCTCACTTGTAGGGGTAGGCCTAGTGCCCCCGACAGGAAATGCCCCAAAACACAACATGGACACATCACATTTTGACAAAGAAAACAGAGCTGTTTTTTGCAGAGTGCCTACCTGTGGATTTTGGCCTCTAGCTCAGCAGGCACCTAGTGAAACCTAGCAAACCTGCACAGTTTTGAAAACTAGACACCTAAGGGACTCCAACATGGGGTGACTTGTGGGGCTCTGATCAGGTTCTGGTACCCAGAATCCTTTGCAAACCTCAAAATGTGGCCAAAAAAACACTTTTTCCTCACATTTTGGTAACAGAAAGTTCTGGAATCTGAGAGGAGCCACAAATTCCCTTCCACCCAGCGTTCCCCCAAGTCTCCTGATAAAAATGATACCTCACTTGTGGGGGTAAGCCTAGTGCCCACGACAGGAAATGCCCCAAAACACAACATGGACACATCACATTTTGACAAAGAAAACAGAGCTGTTTTTTGCAAAGTGCCTAGCTGTGGATTTTGGCCTCTAGCTCAGCAGGCACCTTGGGAAACCTAGCAAACCTGAACAGTTTTGAAAACTAGACACCTAGGGGAATCCAAGATGGGGTGACTTGTGGGGCTCTGATCAGGTTCTGTTACCCAGAATCCTTTGCAAACCTCAGAATGTGACCAAATAAAAACCTTTTCCTCACATTTCGGTGACAGAAAGTTCTGGAATCTGAGAGGAGCCACGAATTTTCTTCCACCCAGCGTTTCCCCAAGTCTCCCGATAAAAATGATACCTCACTTGTAGGGGTAGGCCTAGTGCCCCCGACAGGAAATGCCCCAAAACACAACATGGACACATCACATTTTGACAAAGAAAACAGAGCTCTTTTTTGCAGAGTGCCTAGCTGTGGATTTTGGCCTCTAGCTCAGCAGGCACCTAGGGAAACCTAGCAAACCTGCACAGTTTTGAAAACTAGACACCTAAGGGAATCCAACATGGGGTGACTTGTGGGGCTCTGATCAGGTTCTGTTACCCAGAATCCTTTGCAAACCTCAAAATGTGGCCAAAAAAACACTTTTTCCTCACATTTTGTGGACAGAAAGTTCTGGAATCTGAGAGGAGCCAGAAAATTCCCTTCCACGCAGCGTTCCCCCCTCGTCTCCCGATAAAAATAATACCTCACTTGTGGGGGTATGCCTAGTGCCCACGACAAGAAATGCCCCAAAACACAACATGGACACATCACATTTTGACAAAGAAAACAGAGCTGTTTTTTGCAAAGTGCCTAGGTGTGGATTTTGGCCTCTAGCTCAGCAGGCACCTAGGGAAACCTAGCAAACCTGCACAGTTTTGAAAACTAGACACCTAAGGGAATCCAACATGTGGTGACTTGTGGGGCTCTGATCAGGTTCTGTTACCCAGAATCCTTTGCAAACCTCAGAATGTGGCCAAATAAACACCTTTTCCTCACATTTTGGTGACAGAAAGTTCTGGAATCTGAGAGGAGGCACGAATTTCCTTCCATCCAGCGTTTCCCCAAGTCTCCCGATAAAAATGATACCTCACTTGTGGGGGTAGGCCTAGTGTCCCCGACAGGAAATGCCCCAAAACACAACAGGGACACATCACATTTCGACAAAGAAAACAGAGCTGTTTTTTGCAGAGTGCCTAGCTGTGGATTTTGGCCTCTAGCTCTGCAGGCACCTAGGGAAACCTAGCAAACCTGAACAGTTTTGAAAACTAGACACCTAGGGGAATCCAAGATGGGGTGACTTGTGGGGCTCTGATCAGGTTCTGTTACCCAGAATCCTTTGCAAACCTCAGAATGTGGCCAAATAAACACCTTTTCCTCACATTTCGGTGACAGAAAGTTCTGGAATCTGAGAGGAGGCACGAATTTCCTTCCACCCAGCGTTTCCCCAAGTCTCCCGATAAAAATGATACCTCACTTGTAGGGGTAGGCCTACTGCCCACGACAGGAAATGCCCCAAAACACAACATGGACAAATCACATTTTGACAAAGAAAACAGAGCTGTTTTTTGCAAAGTGCCTAGGAGTGGATTTTGGCCTCTAGCTCAGCAGGCACCTAGGGAAACCTAGCAAACCTGCACAGTTTTGAAAACTAGACACCAAGGGGAATCCAAGATGGGGTGACTTGTGGGGCTCTGATTAGGTTCTGTTACCCAGAATCCTTTGCAAACCTCAAAATGTGGCCAAAAAAACACCTTTTCCTCACATTTCGGTGACAGAAAGTTCTGGAATCTGAGAGGAGACACGAATTTCCTTCCACCCAGCGTTTCCCCAAGTCTCCCGATAAAAATGATACCTCACTTGTAGGGGTAGGCCTACTGCCCACGACAGGAAATGCCCCAAAACACAACATGGACAAATCACATTTTGACAAAGAAAACAGAGCTGTTTTTTGCAGAGTGCCTAGCTGTGGATTTTGGCCTCTAGCTCAGCAGGCACCTAGGGAAACCTAGCAAACCTGCAAAGTTTTGAAAACTAGACACCTAAGGGAATCCAACATGGGGTGACTTGTGGGCCTCTGATCAGGTTCTGTTACCCAGAATCCTTTGCAAACCTCAAAATGTGGCCATAAAAACACCTTTTCCTCACATTTTGGTGACAGAACGTTCTGGAATCTGAGAGGAGCCACAAATTCCCTTCCACCCACCATTCCCCCCTCGTCTCCCGATAAAAATGATACCTCACTTGTGGGGGTAGGCCTAGTGCCCACGACAAGAAATGCCCCAAAACACAACATGGACACATCACATTTTGACAAAGAAAACAGAGCTATTTTTTGCCAAGTGCCTAGCTGTGGATTTTAGCCTCTAGCTCAGCAGGCACCTAGGGAAACCTAGCAAACCTGCACAGTTTTGAAAACTAGACACCTAGGGGAATCCAAGATGGGGTGACTTGTGGGGCTCTGATCAGGTTCTGTTACCCAGAATCCTTTGCAAACCTCAAAATGTGGCCAAAAAAAACACTTTTTCCTCACATTTCGGTGACAGAAAGTTCTGGAATCTGAGAGGAGCCACGAATTTCCTTCCACCCAGCGTTTCCCCAAGTTTCCCGATAAAAATGATACCTCACTTGTAGGGGTAGGCCTAGTGCCCACGACAGGAAATGCCCCAAAATACAACATGGACACATCACATTTTGACAAAGAAAACAGAGCTGTTTTTTGCACAGTGCCTAGCTGGGGATTTTGGCCTCTAGCTCAGCAGGCACCTAGGGAAACCTAGCAAACCTGCACAGTTTTGAAAACTAGACACCTAAGGGAATCCAACATGTGGTGACTTGTGGGGCTCTGATCAGGTTCTGTTACCCAGAATCCTTTGCAAACCTCAAAATGTGGCCAAAAAAACACTTTTTCCTCACATTTTGGTGACAGAAAGTTCTGGAATCTGAGAGGAGCCACAAATTCCCTTCCACGCAACGTTCCCCCCTCATCTCCCGATAAAAATGATACCTCACTTGTGGGGGTAGGCCTAGTGCCCACGACAAGAAATGCCCCAAAACACAACATGGACACATCACATTTTGACAAAGAAAACAGAGCTGTTTTTTGCCAAGTGCCTAGCTGTGGATTTTGGCCTCTAGCTCAGCAGGCACCTAGGGAAACCTAGCAAACCTGCACAGTTTTGAAACCTAGACACCTAGGGGAATCCAAGACGGGGTGACTTGTGGGGCTCTGATCAGGTTCTGTTACGCAGAATCCTTTGCAAACCTCTGAATGTGGCCAAATAAACACCTTTTCCTCACATTTCGGTGACAGAAAGTTCTGGAATCTGAGAGGAGGCACGAATTTCCTTCCATCCAGCGTTTCCCCAAGTCTCCCGATAAAAATGATACCTCACTTGTTGGGGTAGGCCTAGTGTCCCCGACAGGAAATGCCCCAAAACACAACATGGACACATCACATTTTGACAAAGAAAACAGAGCTGTTTTTTGCAGAGTGCCTAGCTGTGGATTTTGGCCTCTAGCTCAGCAGGCACCTAGGGAAACCTAGCAAACCTGCACAGTTTTGAAAACTAGACACCTAAGAGAATCCAACATGGGGTGACTTGTGGGGCTCTGATCAGGTTCTGGTACCCAGAATCCTTTGCAAACCTCAAAATGTGGCCAAAAAAACACCTTTTCCGCACATTTTGGTGACAGAACGTTCTGGAATCTGAGAGGAGCCACAAATTCCCTTCCACCCAGCGTTCCCCCCTCGTCTCCAGATAAAAATGATACCTCACTTGTGGGGTAGGCCTAGTGCCCACGACAAGAAATGCCCCAAAACACAACATGGACACATCACATTTTGACAAAGAAAACAGAGCTGTTTTTTGCCAAGTGCCTAGCTGTGGATTTTGGCCTCTAGCTCAGCAGGCACCTAGGGAAACCTAGCAAACCTGCACAGTTTTGAAAACTAGACACCAAGGGGAATCCAAGATGGGGTGACTTGTGGGGCTCTGATTAGGTTCTGTTACCCAGAATCCTTTGTAAACCTCAAAATGTGGCCAAAAAAACACCTTTTCCTCACATTTCGGTGACAGAAAGTTCTGGAATCTGAGTGGAGACACGAATTTCCTTCCACCCAGCGTTTCCCCAAGTCTCCCGATAAAAATGATACCTCACTTGTAGGGGTAGGCCTACTGCCCGCGAAAGGAAATGCCCCAAAACACAACATGGACAAATCACATTTTGACAAAGAAAACAGAGCTGTTTTTTGCAGAGTGCCTAGCTGTGGATTTTGGCCTATAGCTCAGCATGCACCTAGGGAAACCTAGCAAACCTGCACAGTTTTGAAAACTAGACACCTAAGGGAATCCAACATGGGGGGACTTGTGGGGCCCTGATCAGGTTCTGTTACCCAGAATCCTTTGCAAACCTCAAAATGTGGCCAAAAAAACACTTTTTCCTCACATTTTGGGGACAGAAAGTTCTGGAATCTGAGAGGAGCCAGAAAATCCCCTTCCACGCAGCGTTCCCCCCTCGTCTCACGATAAAAGTGATACCTCACTTCTGGGGGTAGGCCTAGTGCCCACAACAAGAAATGCCCCAAAAAACAACATGGACACATCACATTTTGACAAAGAAAACAGAGCTGTTTTTTGCCAAGTGCCTAGCTGTGGATTTTGGCCTCTAGCTCAGCAGGCACCTAGGGAAACCTAGCAAACCTGCACAGTTTTGAAAACTAGACACCTAGGGGAATCCAAGATGGGGTGACTTGTGGGGCTCCGATCAGGTTCTGTTACCCAGAATCCTTTGCAAACCTCAGAATGTGGCCAAATAAACACCTTTTCCTCACATTTCGGTGACAGAAAGTTCTGGAATCTGAGAGGAGGCACGAATTTCCTTCCACCCAGGGTTTCCCTAAGTCCCCCGATAAAAATGATACCTCACTTGTAGGGGTAGGCCTAGTGCCCCCGACAGGAAATGCCCCAAAACACAACATGGACACATCACATTTTGACAAAGAAAACAGAGCTGTTTTTTGCAGAGTGCCTACCTGTGGATTTTGGCCTCTAGCTCAGCAGGCACCTAGTGAAACCTAGCAAACCTGCACAGTTTTGAAAACTAGACACCTAAGGGACTCCAACATGGGGTGACTTGTGGGGCTCTGATCAGGTTCTGGTACCCAGAATCCTTTGCAAACCTCAAAATGTGGCCAAAAAAACACTTTTTCCTCACATTTTGGTAACAGAAAGTTCTGGAATCTGAGAGGAGCCACAAATTCCCTTCCACCCAGCGTTCCCCCAAGTCTCCTGATAAAAATGATACCTCACTTGTGGGGGTAAGCCTAGTGCCCACGACAGGAAATGCCCCAAAACACAACATGGACACATCACATTTTGACAAAGAAAACAGAGCTGTTTTTTGCAAAGTGCCTAGCTGTGGATTTTGGCCTCTAGCTCAGCAGGCACCTTGGGAAACCTAGCAAACCTGAACAGTTTTGAAAACTAGACACCTAGGGGAATCCAAGATGGGGTGACTTGTGGGGCTCTGATCAGGTTCTGTTACCCAGAATCCTTTGCAAACCTCAGAATGTGACCAAATAAAAACCTTTTCCTCACATTTCGGTGACAGAAAGTTCTGGAATCTGAGAGGAGCCACGAATTTTCTTCCACCCAGCGTTTCCCCAAGTCTCCCGATAAAAATGATACCTCACTTGTAGGGGTAGGCCTAGTGCCCCCGACAGGAAATGCTCCAAAACACAACATGGACACATCACATTTTGACAAAGAAAACAGAGCTCTTTTTTGCAGAGTGCCTAGCTGTGGATTTTGGCCTCTAGCTCAGCAGGCACCTAGGGAAACCTAGCAAACCTGCACAGTTTTGAAAACTAGACACCTAAGGGAATCCAACATGGGGTGACTTGTGGGGCTCTGATCAGGTTCTGTTACCCAGAATCCTTTGCAAACCTCAAAATGTGGCCAAAAAAACACTTTTTCCTCACATTTTGTGGACAGAAAGTTCTGGAATCTGAGAGGAGCCAGAAAATTCCCTTCCACGCAGCGTTCCCCCCTCGTCTCCCGATAAAAATAATACCTCACTTGTGGGGGTAGGCCTAGTGCCCACGACAAGAAATGCCCCAAAACACAACATGGACACATCACATTTTGACAAAGAAAACAGAGCTGTTTTTTGCAAAGTGCCTAGGTGTGGATTTTGGCCTCTAGCTCAGCAGGCACCTAGGGAAACCTAGCAAACCTGCACAGTTTTGAAAACTAGACACCTAGGGGAATCCAAGATGGGGTGACTTGTGGGGCTCTGATCAGGTTCTGTTACCCAGAATCCTTTGCAAACCTCAGAATGTGGCCAAATAAACACCTTTTCCTCACATTTCGTTGACAGAAAGTTCTGGAATCTGAGAGGAGGCACGAATTTCCTTCCACCCAGCGTTTCCCCAAGTCTCCCGATAAAAATGATACCTCACTTGTAGGGGTAGGCCTACTGCCCACGACAGGAAATGCCCCAAAACACAACATGGACAAATCACATTTTGACAAAGAAAACAGAGCTGTTTTTTGCAAAGTGCCTAGGAGTGGATTTTGGCCTCTAGCTCAGCAGGCACCTAGGGAAACCTAGCAAACCTGCACAGTTTTGAAAACTAGACACCAAGGGGAATCCAAGATGGGGTGACTTGTGGGGCTCTGATTAGGTTCTGTTACCCAGAATCCTTTGCAAACCTCAAAATGTGGCCAAAAAAACACCTTTTCCTCACATTTCGGTGACAGAAAGTTCTGGAATCTGAGAGGAGACACGAATTTCCTTCCACCCAGCGTTTCCCCAAGTCTCCCGATAAAAATGATACCTCACTTGTAGGGGTAGGCCTACTGCCCACGACAGGAAATGCCCCAAAACACAACATGGACAAATCACATTTTGACAAAGAAAACAGAGCTGTTTTTTGCAGAGTGCCTAGCTGTGGATTTTGGCCTCTAGCTCAGCAGGCACCTAGGGAAACCTAGCAAACCTGCAAAGTTTTGAAAACTAGACACCTAAGGGAATCCAACATGGGGTGACTTGTGGGCCTCTGATCAGGTTCTGTTACCCAGAATCCTTTGCAAACCTCAAAATGTGGCCATAAAAACACCTTTTCCTCACATTTTGGTGACAGAACGTTCTGGAATCTGAGAGGAGCCACAAATTCCCTTCCACCCACCGTTCCCCCCTCGTCTCCCGATAGAAATGATACCTCACTTGTGGGGGTAGGCCTAGTGCCCACGACCAGAAATGCCCCAAAACACAACATGGACACATCACATTTTGACAAAGAAAACAGAGCTATTTTTTGCCAAGTGCCTAGCTGTGGATTTTAGCCTCTAGCTCAGCAGGCACCTAGGGAAACCTAGCAAACCTGCACAGTTTTGAAAACTAGACACCTAGGGGAATCCAAGATGGGGTGACTTGTGGGGCTCTGATCAGGTTCTGTTACCCAGAATCCTTTGCAAACCTCAAAATGTGGCCAAAAAAAACACTTTTTCCTCACATTTCGGTGACAGAAAGTTCTGGAATCTGAGAGGAGCCACGAATTTCCTTCCACCCAGCGTTTCCCCAAGTTTCCCGATAAAAATGATACCTCACTTGTAGGGGTAGGCCTAGTGCCCACGACAGGAAATGCCCCAAAATACAACATGGACACATCACATTTTGACAAAGAAAACAGAGCTGTTTTTTGCACAGTGCCTAGCTGTGGATTTTGGCCTCTAGCTCAGCAGGCACCTAGGGAAACCTAGCAAACCTGCACAGTTTTGAAAACTAGACACCTAAGGGAATCCAACATGTGGTGACTTGTGGGGCTCTGATCAGGTTCTGTTACCCAGAATCCTTTGCAAACCTCAAAATGTGGCCAAAAAAACACTTTTTCCTCACATTTTGGTGACAGAAAGTTCTGGAATCTGAGAGGAGCCACAAATTCCCTTCCACGCAGCGTTCCCCCCTCATCTCCCGATAAAAATGATACCTCACTTGTGGGGGTAGGCCTAGTGCCCACGACAAGAAATGCCCCAAAACACAACATGGACACATCACATTTTGACAAAGAAAACAGAGCTGTTTTTTGCCAAGTGCCTAGCTGTGGATTTTGGCCTCTAGCTCAGCAGGCACCTAGGGAAACCTAGCAAACCTGCACAGTTTTGAAACCTAGACACCTAGGGGAATCCAAGACGGGGTGACTTGTGGGGCTCTGATCAGGTTCTGTTACGCAGAATCCTTTGCAAACCTCTGAATGTGGCCAAATAAACACCTTTTCCTCACATTTCGGTGACAGAAAGTTCTGGAATCTGAGAGGAGGCACGAATTTCCTTCCATCCAGCGTTTCCCCAAGTCTCCCGATAAAAATGATACCTCACTTGTTGGGGTAGGCCTAGTGTCCCCGACAGGAAATGCCCCAAAACACAACATGGACACATCACATTTTGACAAAGAAAACAGAGCTGTTTTTTGCAGAGTGCCTAGCTGTGGATTTTGGCCTCTAGCTCAGCAGGCACCTAGGGAAACCTAGCAAACCTGCACAGTTTTGAAAACTAGACACCTAAGAGAATCCAACATGGGGTGACTTGTGGGGCTCTGATCAGGTTCTGGTACCCAGAATCCTTTGCAAACCTCAAAATGTGGCCAAAAAAACACCTTTTCCGCACATTTTGGTGACAGAACGTTCTGGAATCTGAGAGGAGCCACAAATTCCCTTCCACCCAGCGTTCCCCCCTCGTCTCCAGATAAAAATGATACCTCACTTGTGGGGTAGGCCTAGTGCCCACGACAAGAAATGCCCCAAAACACAACATGGACACATCACATTTTGACAAAGAAAACAGAGCTGTTTTTTGCCAAGTGCCTAGCTGTGGATTTTGGCCTCTAGCTCAGCAGGCACCTAGGGAAACCTAGCAAACCTGCACAGTTTTGAAAACTAGACACCAAGGGGAATCCAAGATGGGGTGACTTGTGGGGCTCTGATTAGGTTCTGTTACCCAGAATCCTTTGTAAACCTCAAAATGTGGCCAAAAAAACACCTTTTCCTCACATTTCGGTGACAGAAAGTTCTGGAATCTGAGTGGAGACACGAATTTCCTTCCACCCAGCGTTTCCCCAAGTCTCCCGATAAAAATGATACCTCACTTGTAGGGGTAGGCCTACTGCCCGCGAAAGGAAATGCCCCAAAACACAACATGGACAAATCACATTTTGACAAAGAAAACAGAGCTGTTTTTTGCAGAGTGCCTAGCTGTGGATTTTGGCCTATAGCTCAGCAGGCACCTAGGGAAACCTAGCAAACCTGCACAGTTTTGAAAACTAGACACCTAAGGGAATCCAACATGGGGGGACTTGTGGGGCCCTGATCAGGTTCTGTTACCCAGAATCCTTTGCAAACCTCAAAATGTGGCCAAAAAAACACTTTTTCCTCACATTTTGGGGACAGAAAGTTCTGGAATCTGAGAGGAGCCAGAAAATCCCCTTCCACGCAGCGTTCCCCCCTCGTCTCACGATAAAAGTGATACCTCACTTGTGGGGGTAGGCCTAGTGCCCACAACAAGAAATGCCCCAAAAAACAACATGGACACATCACATTTTGACAAAGAAAACAGAGCTGTTTTTTGCCAAGTGCCTAGCTGTGGATTTTGGCCTCTAGCTCAGCAGGCACCTAGGGAAACCTAGCAAACCTGCACAGTTTTGAAAACTAGACACCTAGGGGAATCCAAGATGGGGTGACTTGTGGGGCTCCGATCAGGTTCTGTTACCCAGAATCCTTTGCAAACCTCAGAATGTGGCCAAATAAACACCTTTTCCTCACATTTCGGTGACAGAAAGTTCTGGAATCTGAGAGGAGCCACGAATTTCCTTCCACCCAGCGTTTCCCCAAGTCTCCCGATAAAAATGATACCTCACTTGTAGGGGTAGGCCTAGTGCCCCGACAGGAAATGCCCCAAAACACAACATGGACACATCACATTTTGACAAAGAAAACAGAGCTGCTTTTTGCAGAGTGCCTAGCTGTGGATTTTGGCCTCTCGCTCAGCAGGCACCTAGGGAAACCTAGCAAACCTGCACAGTTTTGAAAACTAGACACAAAAGGGAATCCAACATGGGGTGACTTGTGGGGCTCTGATCAGGTTCTGGTACCCAGAATCCTTTGCAAACCTCAAAATGTGGCCAAAAAAACACTTTTTCCTCACATTTTGGTAACAGAAAGTTCTGGAATCTGAGAGGAGCCACAAATTCCCTTCCACCCAGCGTCCCCCCAAGTCTTCTGATAAAAATGATACCTCACTTGTGGGGGTAAGCCTAGTGCCCACGACAGGAAATGCCCCAAAACACAACATGGACACAACACATTTTGACAAAGAAAACAGAGCTGTTTTTTGCAAAGTGCCTAGCTGTGGATTTTGGCCTCTAGCTCTGCAGGCACCTAGGGAAACCTAGCAAACCTGAACAGTTTTGAAAACTAGACACCTAGGGGAATCCAACATGGGGTGAGTTGTGGGGCTCTGATCAGGTTCTGTTACCCAGAATCCTTTGCAAACCTCAGAATGTGGCCAAATAAACACCTTTTCCTCACATTTTGGTGACAGAAAGTTCTGGAATCTGAGAGGAGGCACGAATTTCCTTCCATCCAGCGTTTCCCCAAGTCTCCCGATAAAAATGATACCTCACTTGTGGGGGTAGGCCTAGTGTCCCCGACAGGAAATGCCCCAAAACACAACAGGGACACATCACATTTCGACAAAGAAAACAGAGCTGTTTTTTGCAGAGTGCCTAGCTGTGGATTTTGGCCTCTAGCTCAGCAGGCACCTAGGGAAACCTAGCAAACCTGCACAGTTTTGAAAACTAGACACCTAAGAGAATCCAACATGGGGTGACTTGTGGGGCTCTGATCAGGTTCTGGTACCCAGAATCCTTTGCAAACCTCAAAATGTGGCCAAAAAAACACCTTTTCCTCACATTTTGGTGACAGAACGTTCTGGAATCTGAGAGGAGCCACAAATTCCCTTCCACCCAGCGTTCCCCCCTCGTCTCCCGATAAAAATGATACCTCACTTGTGGGGTAGGCCTAGTGCCCACGACAAGAAATGCCCCAAAACACAACATGGACACATCATATTTTGACAAAGAAAACATAGCTGTTTTTTGCCAAGTGCCTAGCTGTGGATTTTGGCCTCTAGCTCAGCAGGCACCTAGGGAAACCTAGCAAACCTGCACAGTTTTGAAAACTAGACACCTAGGGGAATCCAAGATGGGGTGACTTGTGGGGCTCTGATCAGGTTCTGTTACCCAGAATCCTTTGCAAACCTCAGAATGTGGCCAAATAAACACCTTTTCCTCACATTTCGGTGACAGAAAGTTCTGGAATCTGAGAGGAGCCTCGAATTTCCTTCCACCCAGCGTTTCCCCAAGTCTCCCGATAAACATTATACCTCACTTGTAGGGGTAGGCCTAGTGCCCCCGACAGGCAATGCCCCAAAACACAACATGGACACATCACATTTTGACAAAGAAAACAGAGCTGTTTTTTGCAGAGTGCCTAGCTGTGGATTTTGACCTCTAGCTCAGCAGGCACCTCGAGAAACCTAGCAAACCTGCACAGTTTTGAAAACTAGACACCTAAGGGAATCCAACATGGGGTGACTTGTGGGGCTCTGATCAGGTTCTGTTACCCAGAATCCTTTGCAAACCTCAAAATGTGGCCAAAAAAACACTTTTTCCTCACATTTTGGGGACAGAAAGTTCTGGAATCTGAGAGGAGCCAGAAAATTCCCTTCCACGCAGCGTTCCCCCCTCGTCTCCCGATAAAAATGATACCTCACTTGTGGGGGTAGGCCTAGTGCCCACAACAAGAAATGCCCCAAAACACAACATGGACACATCACATTTTGACAAAGAAAACAGAGCTGTTTTTTGCCAAGTGCCTAGCTGTGGATTTTAACCTCTAGCTCAGCAGGCACCTAGGGAAACCTAGCAAACCTGCACAGTTTTGAAAACTAGACACCTAGGGGAATCCAAGATGGGGTGACTTGTGGGGCTCCGATCAGGTTCTGTTACCCAGAATCCTTTGCAAACCTCAGAATGTGGCCAAATAAACACCTTTTCCTCACATTTCGGTGACAGAAAGTTCTGGAATCTGAGAGGAGCCACGAATTTCCTTCCACCCAGCGTTTCCCCAAGTCTCCCGATAAAAATGATACCTCACTTGTAGGGGTAGGCCTAGTGCCCCGACAGGAAATGCCCCAAAACACAACATGGACACATCACATTTTGACAAAGAAAACAGAGCTGTTTTTTGCAGAGTGCCTAGCTGTGGATTTTGGCCTCTCGCTCAGCAGGCACCTAGGGAAACCTAGCAAACCTGCACAGTTTTGAAAACTAGACACAAAAGGGAATCCAACATGGGGTGACTTGTGGGGCTCTGATCAGGTTCTGGTACCCAGAATCCTTTGCAAACCTCAAAATGTGGCCAAAAAAACACTTTTTCCTCACATTTTGGTAACAGAAAGTTCTGGAATCTGAGAGGAGCCACAAATTCCCTTCCACCCAGCGTCCCCCAAAGTCTTCTGATAAAAATGATACCTCACTTGTGGGGGTAAGCCTAGTGCCCACGACAGGAAATGCCCCAAAACACAACATGGACACAACACATTTTGACAAAGAAAACAGAGCTGTTTTTTGCAAAGTGCCTAGCTGTGGATTTTGGCCTCTAGCTCTGCAGGCACCTAGGGAAACCTAGCAAACCTGAACAGTTTTGAAAACTAGACACCTAAGGGAATCCAACATGGGGTGAGTTGTGGGGCTCTGATCAGGTTCTGTTACCCAGAATCCTTTGCAAACCTCAGAATGTGGCCAAATAAACACCTTTTCCTCACATTTTGGTGACAGAAAGTTCTGGAATCTGAGAGGAGGCACGAATTTCCTTCCATCCAGCGTTTCCCCAAGTCTCCCGATAAAAATGATACCTCACTTGTGGGGGTAGGCCTAGTGTCCCCGACAGGAAATGCCCCAAAACACAACAGGGACACATCACATTTCGACAAAGAAAACAGAGCTGTTTTTTGCAGAGTGCCTAGCTGTGGATTTTGGCCTCTAGCTCAGCAGGCACCTAGGGAAACCTAGCAAACCTGCACAGTTTTGAAAACTAGACACCTAAGAGAATCCAACATGGGGTGACTTGTGGGGCTCTGATCAGGTTCTGGTACCCAGAATCCTTTGCAAACCTCAAAATGTGGCCAAAAAAACACCTTTTCCTCACATTTTGGTGACAGAACGTTCTGGAATCTGAGAGGAGCCACAAATTCCCTTCCACCCAGCGTTCCCCCCTCGTCTCCCGATAAAAATGATACCTCACTTGTGGGGTAGGCCTAGTGCCCACGACAAGAAATGCCCCAAAACACAACATGGACACATCATATTTTGACAAAGAAAACATAGCTGTTTTTTGCCAAGTGCCTAGCTGTGGATTTTGGCCTCTAGCTCAGCAGGCACCTAGGGAAACCTAGCAAACCTGCACAGTTTTGAAAACTAGACACCTAGGGGAATCCAAGATGGGGTGACTTGTGGGGCTCTGATCAGGTTCTGTTACCCAGAATCCTTTGCAAACCTCAGAATGTGGCCAAATAAACACCTTTTCCTCACATTTCGGTGACAGAAAGTTCTGGAATCTGAGAGGAGCCTCGAATTTCCTTCCACCCAGCGTTTCCCCAAGTCTCCCGATAAAAATTATACCTCACTTGTAGGGGTAGGCCTAGTGCCCCCGACAGGCAATGCCCCAAAACACAACATGGACACATCACATTTTGACAAAGAAAACAGAGCTGTTTTTTGCAGAGTGCCTAGCTGTGGATTTTGACCTCTAGCTCAGCAGGCACCTCGAGAAACCTAGCAAACCTGCACAGTTTTGAAAACTAGACACCTAAGGGAATCCAACATGGGGTGACTTGTGTGGCTCTGATCAGGTTCTGTTACCCAGAATCCTTTGCAAACCTCAAAATGTGGCCAAAAAAACACTTTTTCCTCACATTTTGGGGACAGAAAGTTCTGGAATCTGAGAGGAGCCAGAAAATTCCCTTCCACGCAGCGTTCCCCCCTCGTCTCCCGATAAAAATGATACCTCACTTGTGGGGGTAGGCCTAGTGCCCACAACAAGAAATGCCCCAAAACACAACATGGACACATCACATTTTGACAAAGAAAACAGAGCTGTTTTTTGCCAAGTGCCTAGCTGTGGATTTTAACCTCTAGCTCAGCAGGCACCTAGGGAAACCTAGCAAACCTGCACAGTTTTGAAAACTAGACACCTAGGGGAATCCAAGATGGGGTGACTTGTGGGGCTCCGATCAGGTTCTGTTACCCAGAATCCTTTGCAAACCTCAGAATGTGGCCAAATAAACACCTTTTCCTCACATTTCGGTGACAGAAAGTTCTGGAATCTGAGAGGAGGCACGAATTTCCTTCCACCCAGCGTTTCCCCAAGTCCCCCGATAAAAATGATACCTCACTTGTAGGGGTAGGCCTAGTGTCCCCGACAGGAAATGCCCCAAAACACAACATGGACACATCACATTTTGACAAAGAAAACAGAGCTGTTTTTTGCAGAGTGCCTACCTGTGTATTTTGGCCTCTAGCTCAGCAGGCACCTAGGGAAACCTAGCAAACCTGCACAGTTTTGAAAACTAGACACCTAAGGGACTCCAACATGGGGTGACTTGTGGGGCTCTGATCAGGTTCTGGTACCCAGAATCCTTTGCAAACCTCAAAATGTGGCCAAAAAAACACCTTTTCCTCACATTTTGGTAACAGAAAGTTCTGGAATCTGAGAGGAGCCACAAATTCCCTTCCACCCAGCGTTCCCCCAAGTCTCCTGATAAAAATGATACCTCACTTGTGGGGATAAGCCTAGTTCCCACGACAGGAAATGCCCCAAAACACAACATGGACACATCACATTTTGACAAAGAAAACAGAGCTGTTTTTTGCAAAGTGCCTAGCTGTGGATTTTGGCCTCTAGCTCAGCAGGCACCTTGGGAAACCTAGCAAACCTGAACAGTTTTGAAAACTAGACACCTAGGGGAATCCAAGATGGGGTGACTTGTGGGGCTCTGATCAGGTTCTGTTACCCAGAATCCTTTGCAAACCTCAGAATGTGACCAAATTAAAACCTTTTCCTCACATTTCGGTGACAGAAAGTTCTGGAATCTGAGAGGAGCCACGAATTTTCTTCCACCCAGCGTTTCCCCAAGTCTCCCGATAAAAATGATACCTCACTTGTAGGGGTAGGCCTAGTGCCCCCGACAGGAAATGCCCCAAAACACAACATGGACACATCACATTTTGACAAAGAAAACAGAGCTGTTTTTTGCAGAGTGCCTAGCTGTGGATTTTGGCCTCTAGCTCAGCAGGCACCTAGGGAAACCTAGCAAACCTGCACAGTTTTGAAAACTAGACACCTAAGGGAATCCAACATGGGGTGACTTGTGGGGCTCTGATCAGGTTCTGTTACCCAGAATCCTTTGCAAACCTCAAAATGTGGCCAAAAAAACACTTTTTCCTCACATTTTGGGGACAGAAAGTTCTGGAATCTGAGAGGAGCCAGAAAATTCCCTTCCACGCAGCGTTCCCCCCTCGTCTCTCGATAAAAATGATACCTCACTTGTGGGGGTAGGCCTAGTGCCCACGACAAGAAATGCCCCAAAACACAACATGGACACATCACATTTTGACAAAGAAAACAGAGCTGTTTTTTGCAAAGTGCCTAGCTGTGGATTTTGGCCTCTAGCTCAACAGGCACCTAGGGAAACCTAGCAAACCTGCACAGTTTTGAAAACTAGACACCTAGGGGAATCCAAGATGGGGTGACTTGTGGGGCTCTGATCAGGTTCTGTTACCCAGAATCCTTTGCAAACCTCAGAATGTGACCAAATAAACACCTTTTCCTCACATTTGGTTGACAGAAAGTTCTGGAATCTGAGAGGAGCCACGAATTTCCTTCCACCCAGCGTTTCCCCATGTCTCCCGATAAAAATGATACCTCACTTGTAGGGGTAGGCCTAGTGCCCCCGACAGAAAATGCCCCAAAACACAACATGGACACATCACATTTTGACAAAGAAAACAGAGCTGTTTTTTGCAGAGTGCCTAGCTGTGGATTTTGGCCTCTAGCTCAGCAGGCACCTATGGAAACCTAGCAAACCTGCACAGTTTTGAAAACTAGACACCTAATGGAATCCAACATGGGGTGACTTGTGGGGCTCTGATCAGGTTCTGTTACCCAGAATCCTTTGCAAACCTCAAAATGTGGCCAAAAAAACACTTTTTCCTCACATTTTGGGGACAGAAAGTTCTGGAATCTGAGAGGAGCCAGAAAATGTCCTTCCACGCAGCGTTCCCCCCTCCTCTCCCAATAAAAATGATACCTCAATTGTGGGGGTAGGCCTAGTGCCCACGACAAGAAATGCCCCAAAACACAACATGGACACATCACATTTTGACACAGAAAACAGAGCTGTTTTTTGCAAAGTGCCTAGCTGTGGATTTTGGCCTCTAGCTCAGCAGGTACCTAGGGAACCTAGCAAACCTGCACAGTTTTGAAAACTAGACACCTAAGGGAATCCAAGGTGCGGTGACTTGTGGGGCTCTGATCAGGTTCTGGTACCCAGAATCCTTTGCAAACCTCAAAAAGTGGCCAAAAAAACCACTTTTTCCTCACATTTTGGTGACAGAAAGTTCTGGAATCTGAGAGGAGCCACAAATTCCCTTCCACCCAGCGTTCCCCCAAGTCTCCTGATAAAAATGATACCTCACTTGTGGGGGTAAGCCTAGTGCCCACGACAGGAAATGCCCCAAAACACAACATGGACACATAACATTTTGACAAAGAAAACAGAGCTGTTTTTTGCAGAGTGCCTAGCTGTGGATTTTGGCCTCTCGCTCAGCAGGCACCTAGGGAAACCTAGCAAACCTGCACAGTTTTGAAAACTAGACACAAAAGGGAATCCAACATGGGGTGACTTGTGGGGCTCTGATCAGGTTCTGGTACCCAGAATCCTTTGCAAACCTCAAAATGTGGCCAAAAAAACACTTTTTCCTCACATTTTGGTAACAGAAAGTTCTGGAATCTGAGAGGAGCCACAAATTCCCTTCCACCCAGCGTCCCCCCAAGTCTTCTGATAAAAATGATACCTCACTTGTGGGGGTAAGCCTAGTGCCCACGACAGGAAATGCCCCAAAACACAACATGGACACAACACATTTTGACAAAGAAAACAGAGCTGTTTTTTGCAAAGTGCCTAGCTGTGGATTTTGGCCTCTAGCTCTGCAGGCACCTAGGGAAACCTAGCAAACCTGAACAGTTTTGAAAACTAGACACCTAGGGGAATCCAACATGGGGTGAGTTGTGGGGCTCTGATCAGGTTCTGTTACCCAGAATCCTTTGCAAACCTCAGAATGTGGCCAAATAAACACCTTTTCCTCACATTTTGGTGACAGAAAGTTCTGGAATCTGAGAGGAGGCACGAATTTCCTTCCATCCAGCGTTTCCCCAAGTCTCCCGATAAAAATGATACCTCACTTGTGGGGGTAGGCCTAGTGTCCCCGACAGGAAATGCCCCAAAACACAACAGGGACACATCACATTTCGACAAAGAAAACAGAGCTGTTTTTTGCAGAGTGCCTAGCTGTGGATTTTGGCCTCTAGCTCAGCAGGCACCTAGGGAAACCTAGCAAACCTGCACAGTTTTGAAAACTAGACACCTAAGAGAATCCAACATGTAGTGACTTGTGGGGCTCTGATCAGGTTCTGGTACCCAGAATCCTTTGCAAACCTCAAAATGTGGCCAAAAAAACACCTTTTCCTCACATTTTGGTGACAGAACGTTCTGGAATCTGAGAGGAGCCACAAATTCCCTTCCACCCAGCGTTCCCCCCTCGTCTCCCGATAAAAATGATACCTCACTTGTGGGGTAGGCCTAGTGCCCACGACAAGAAATGCCCCAAAACACAACATGGACACATCATATTTTGACAAAGAAAACATAGCTGTTTTTTGCCAAGTGCCTAGCTGTGGATTTTGGCCTCTAGCTCAGCAGGCACCTAGGGAAACCTAGCAAACCTGCACAGTTTTGAAAACTAGACACCTAGGGGAATCCAAGATGGGGTGACTTGTGGGGCTCTGATCAGGTTCTGTTACCCAGAATCCTTTGCAAACCTCAGAATGTGGCCAAATAAACACCTTTTCCTCACATTTCGGTGACAGAAAGTTCTGGAATCTGAGAGGAGCCTCGAATTTCCTTCCACCCAGCGTTTCCCCAAGTCTCCCGATAAACATTATACCTCACTTGTAGGGGTAGGCCTAGTGCCCCCGACAGGCAATGCCCCAAAACACAACATGGACACATCACATTTTGACAAAGAAAACAGAGCTGTTTTTTGCAGAGTGCCTAGCTGTGGATTTTGACCTCTAGCTCAGCAGGCACCTCGAGAAACCTAGCAAACCTGCACAGTTTTGAAAACTAGACACCTAAGGGAATCCAACATGGGGTGACTTGTGGGGCTCTGATCAGGTTCTGTTACCCAGAATCCTTTGCAAACCTCAAAATGTGGCCAAAAAAACACTTTTTCCTCACATTTTGGGGACAGAAAGTTCTGGAATCTGAGAGGAGCCAGAAAATTCCCTTCCACGCAGCGTTCCCCCCTCGTCTCCCGATAAAAATGATACCTCACTTGTGGGGGTAGGCCTAGTGCCCACAACAAGAAATGCCCCAAAACACAACATGGACACATCACATTTTGACAAAGAAAACAGAGCTGTTTTTTGCCAAGTGCCTAGCTGTGGATTTTAACCTCTAGCTCAGCAGGCACCTAGGGAAACCTAGCAAACCTGCACAGTTTTGAAAACTAGACACCTAGGGGAATCCAAGATGGGGTGACTTGTGGGGCTCCGATCAGGTTCTGTTACCCAGAATCCTTTGCAAACCTCAGAATGTGGCCAAATAAACACCTTTTCCTCACATTTCGGTGACAGAAAGTTCTGGAATCTGAGAGGAGCCACGAATTTCCTTCCACCCAGCGTTTCCCCAAGTCTCCCGATAAAAATGATACCTCACTTGTAGGGGTAGGCCTAGTGCCCCGACAGGAAATGCCCCAAAACACAACATGGACACATCACATTTTGACAAAGAAAACAGAGCTGTTTTTTGCAGAGTGCCTAGCTGTGGATTTTGGCCTCTCGCTCAGCAGGCACCTAGGGAAACCTAGCAAACCTGCACAGTTTTGAAAACTAGACACAAAAGGGAATCCAACATGGGGTGACTTGTGGGGCTCTGATCAGGTTCTGGTACCCAGAATCCTTTGCAAACCTCAAAATGTGGCCAAAAAAACACTTTTTCCTCACATTTTGGTAACAGAAAGTTCTGGAATCTGAGAGGAGCCACAAATTCCCTTCCACCCAGCGTCCCCCAAAGTCTTCTGATAAAAATGATACCTCACTTGTGGGGGTAAGCCTAGTGCCCACGACAGGAAATGCCCCAAAACACAACATGGACACAACACATTTTGACAAAGAAAACAGAGCTGTTTTTTGCAAAGTGCCTAGCTGTGGATTTTGGCCTCTAGCTCTGCAGGCACCTAGGGAAACCTAGCAAACCTGAACAGTTTTGAAAACTAGACACCTAAGGGAATCCAACATGGGGTGAGTTGTGGGGCTCTGATCAGGTTCTGTTACCCAGAATCCTTTGCAAACCTCAGAATGTGGCCAAATAAACACCTTTTCCTCACATTTTGGTGACAGAAAGTTCTGGAATCTGAGAGGAGGCACGAATTTCCTTCCATCCAGCGTTTCCCCAAGTCTCCCGATAAAAATGATACCTCACTTGTGGGGGTAGGCCTAGTGTCCCCGACAGGAAATGCCCCAAAACACAACAGGGACACATCACATTTCGACAAAGAAAACAGAGCTGTTTTTTGCAGAGTGCCTAGCTGTGGATTTTGGCCTCTAGCTCAGCAGGCACCTAGGGAAACCTAGCAAACCTGCACAGTTTTGAAAACTAGACACCTAAGAGAATCCAACATGGGGTGACTTGTGGGGCTCTGATCAGGTTCTGGTACCCAGAATCCTTTGCAAACCTCAAAATGTGGCCAAAAAAACACCTTTTCCTCACATTTTGGTGACAGAACGTTCTGGAATCTGAGAGGAGCCACAAATTCCCTTCCACCCAGCGTTCCCCCCTCGTCTCCCGATAAAAATGATACCTCACTTGTGGGGTAGGCCTAGTGCCCACGACAAGAAATGCCCCAAAACACAACATGGACACATCATATTTTGACAAAGAAAACATAGCTGTTTTTTGCCAAGTGCCTAGCTGTGGATTTTGGCCTCTAGCTCAGCAGGCACCTAGGGAAACCTAGCAAACCTGCACAGTTTTGAAAACTAGACACCTAGGGGAATCCAAGATGGGGTGACTTGTGGGGCTCTGATCAGGTTCTGTTACCCAGAATCCTTTGCAAACCTCAGAATGTGGCCAAATAAACACCTTTTCCTCACATTTCGGTGACAGAAAGTTCTGGAATCTGAGAGGAGCCTCGAATTTCCTTCCACCCAGCGTTTCCCCAAGTCTCCCGATAAAAATTATACCTCACTTGTAGGGGTAGGCCTAGTGCCCCCGACAGGCAATGCCCCAAAACACAACATGGACACATCACATTTTGACAAAGAAAACAGAGCTGTTTTTTGCAGAGTGCCTAGCTGTGGATTTTGACCTCTAGCTCAGCAGGCACCTCGAGAAACCTAGCAAACCTGCACAGTTTTGAAAACTAGACACCTAAGGGAATCCAACATGGGGTGACTTGTGTGGCTCTGATCAGGTTCTGTTACCCAGAATCCTTTGCAAACCTCAAAATGTGGCCAAAAAAACACTTTTTCCTCACATTTTGGGGACAGAAAGTTCTGGAATCTGAGAGGAGCCAGAAAATTCCCTTCCACGCAGCGTTCCCCCCTCGTCTCCCGATAAAAATGATACCTCACTTGTGGGGGTAGGCCTAGTGCCCACAACAAGAAATGCCCCAAAACACAACATGGACACATCACATTTTGACAAAGAAAACAGAGCTGTTTTTTGCCAAGTGCCTAGCTGTGGATTTTAACCTCTAGCTCAGCAGGCACCTAGGGAAACCTAGCAAACCTGCACAGTTTTGAAAACTAGACACCTAGGGGAATCCAAGATGGGGTGACTTGTGGGGCTCCGATCAGGTTCTGTTACCCAGAATCCTTTGCAAACCTCAGAATGTGGCCAAATAAACACCTTTTCCTCACATTTCGGTGACAGAAAGTTCTGGAATCTGAGAGGAGGCACGAATTTCCTTCCACCCAGCGTTTCCCCAAGTCCCCCGATAAAAATGATACCTCACTTGTAGGGGTAGGCCTAGTGTCCCCGACAGGAAATGCCCCAAAACACAACATGGACACATCACATTTTGACAAAGAAAACAGAGCTGTTTTTTGCAGAGTGCCTACCTGTGTATTTTGGCCTCTAGCTCAGCAGGCACCTAGGGAAACCTAGCAAACCTGCACAGTTTTGAAAACTAGACACCTAAGGGACTCCAACATGGGGTGACTTGTGGGGCTCTGATCAGGTTCTGGTACCCAGAATCCTTTGCAAACCTCAAAATGTGGCCAAAAAAACACCTTTTCCTCACATTTTGGTAACAGAAAGTTCTGGAATCTGAGAGGAGCCACAAATTCCCTTCCACCCAGCGTTCCCCCAAGTCTCCTGATAAAAATGATACCTCACTTGTGGGGATAAGCCTAGTTCCCACGACAGGAAATGCCCCAAAACACAACATGGACACATCACATTTTGACAAAGAAAACAGAGCTGTTTTTTGCAAAGTGCCTAGCTGTGGATTTTGGCCTCTAGCTCAGCAGGCACCTTGGGAAACCTAGCAAACCTGAACAGTTTTGAAAACTAGACACCTAGGGGAATCCAAGATGGGGTGACTTGTGGGGCTCTGATCAGGTTCTGTTACCCAGAATCCTTTGCAAACCTCAGAATGTGACCAAATTAAAACCTTTTCCTCACATTTCGGTGACAGAAAGTTCTGGAATCTGAGAGGAGCCACGAATTTTCTTCCACCCAGCGTTTCCCCAAGTCTCCCGATAAAAATGATACCTCACTTGTAGGGGTAGGCCTAGTGCCCCCGACAGGAAATGCCCCAAAACACAACATGGACACATCACATTTTGACAAAGAAAACAGAGCTGTTTTTTGCAGAGTGCCTAGCTGTGGATTTTGGCCTCTAGCTCAGCAGGCACCTAGGGAAACCTAGCAAACCTGCACAGTTTTGAAAACTAGACACCTAAGGGAATCCAACATGGGGTGACTTGTGGGGCTCTGATCAGGTTCTGTTACCCAGAATCCTTTGCAAACCTCAAAATGTGGCCAAAAAAACACTTTTTCCTCACATTTTGGGGACAGAAAGTTCTGGAATCTGAGAGGAGCCAGAAAATTCCCTTCCACGCAGCGTTCCCCCCTCGTCTCTCGATAAAAATGATACCTCACTTGTGGGGGTAGGCCTAGTGCCCACGACAAGAAATGCCCCAAAACACAACATGGACACATCACATTTTGACAAAGAAAACAGAGCTGTTTTTTGCAAAGTGCCTAGCTGTGGATTTTGGCCTCTAGCTCAACAGGCACCTAGGGAAACCTAGCAAACCTGCACAGTTTTGAAAACTAGACACCTAGGGGAATCCAAGATGGGGTGACTTGTGGGGCTCTGATCAGGTTCTGTTACCCAGAATCCTTTGCAAACCTCAGAATGTGACCAAATAAACACCTTTTCCTCACATTTGGTTGACAGAAAGTTCTGGAATCTGAGAGGAGCCACGAATTTCCTTCCACCCAGCGTTTCCCCATGTCTCCCGATAAAAATGATACCTCACTTGTAGGGGTAGGCCTAGTGCCCCCGACAGAAAATGCCCCAAAACACAACATGGACACATCACATTTTGACAAAGAAAACAGAGCTGTTTTTTGCAGAGTGCCTAGCTGTGGATTTTGGCCTCTAGCTCAGCAGGCACCTATGGAAACCTAGCAAACCTGCACAGTTTTGAAAACTAGACACCTAATGGAATCCAACATGGGGTGACTTGTGGGGCTCTGATCAGGTTCTGTTACCCAGAATCCTTTGCAAACCTCAAAATGTGGCCAAAAAAACACTTTTTCCTCACATTTTGGGGACAGAAAGTTCTGGAATCTGAGAGGAGCCAGAAAATGTCCTTCCACGCAGCGTTCCCCCCTCCTCTCCCAATAAAAATGATACCTCAATTGTGGGGGTAGGCCTAGTGCCCACGACAAGAAATGCCCCAAAACACAACATGGACACATCACATTTTGACACAGAAAACAGAGCTGTTTTTTGCAAAGTGCCTAGCTGTGGATTTTGGCCTCTAGCTCAGCAGGTACCTAGGGAACCTAGCAAACCTGCACAGTTTTGAAAACTAGACACCTAAGGGAATCCAAGGTGCGGTGACTTGTGGGGCTCTGATCAGGTTCTGGTACCCAGAATCCTTTGCAAACCTCAAAAAGTGGCCAAAAAAACCACTTTTTCCTCACATTTTGGTGACAGAAAGTTCTGGAATCTGAGAGGAGCCACAAATTCCCTTCCACCCAGCGTTCCCCCAAGTCTCCTGATAAAAATGATACCTCACTTGTGGGGGTAAGCCTAGTGCCCACGACAGGAAATGCCCCAAAACACAACATGGACACATAACATTTTGACAAAGAAAACAGAGCTGTTTTTTGCAAAGTGCCTAGCTGTGGATTTTGGCCTCTAGCTCAGCAGGCACCTAGGGAAACCTAGCCAACCTGCACAGTTCTGAAAACTAGACACCTAGGGGAATCCAAGATGGGGTGACTTGTGGGGCTCTGATCAGGTTCTGTTACCCAGAATCCTTTGCAAACCTCAAAATGTGGCAAAAAAAACACTTTTTCCTCACATTTTGGTAACAGAACGTTCTGGAATCTGAGAGGAGCCACATATTCCCTTCCACCCAGCGTTCCCCCAAGTCTCCCGATAAAAATGATACCTCACTTGTGGGGGTAGGCCTAGTGCCCACAACAGGAAATGCCCCAAAACACAACATGGACACATCACATTTTCACAAAGAAAACAGAGCTGTTTTTTGCAAAGTGCCTAGCTGTGGATTTTGGCCTCTAGCTCAGCAGGCACCTAGGGAAACCTAGCAAACCTGCACAGTTTTGAAAACTAGACACCTAGGGGAATCCAAGATGGGGTGACTTGTGGGACTCTGATCAGGTTCTGTTACCCAGAATCCTTTGCAAACCTCAAAATGTGGCCAAAAAAACACTTTTTCCTCACATTTCGGTGACAGAAAGTTCTGGAATCTGAGAGGAGCCACAAATTTCCTTTCACCCAGCGTTTCCCCATGTCTCCCGATAACAATTACACCTCACTTGTGGGGGTAGGCCTAGTGCCCGCGACAGGAAATGCCCCAAAACACAACATGGACACATCATATTTTGACAAAGAAAACAGAGCTGTTTTTTTAAAAGTGCCTAGCTGTGGATTTTGGCCTCTAGCTCAGCAGGCACCTAGGGAAACCTAGCAAACCTGCACAGTTTTGAAAACTAGACCCCTAGGGGAATCCAAGATGGGGTGACTTGTGGGACTCTGATCAGGTTCTGTTACCCAGAATCCTTTGCAAACCTCAAAATGTGGCCAAAAAAACACTTTTTCCTCACATTTCGGTGACAGAAAGTTCTGGAATCTGAGAGGAGCCACAAATTTCCTTTCACCCAGCGTTCCCCCAAGTCTCCCGATAACAATTACACCTCACTTGTGGGGGTAGGCCTAGTGCCCGCAACAGGAAATGCCCCAAAATACAACATGGACACATCATATTTTGACAAAGAAAACAGAGCTGTTTTTTGAAAAGTGCCTAGCTGTGGATTTTGGCCTCTAGCTCAGCAGGCACCTAGGGAAACCTAGCAAACCTGCACAGTTTTGAAAACTAGACGGCTAAGGGAACCCATCATGGGGTGACTTGTGGGGCTCTGATCAGGTTCTGGTACCCAGAATCCTTTGCAAACCTCAAAATGTGGCAAAAAAAACACTTTTTCCTCACATTTTGGTGACAGAATGTTCTGGAATCTGAGAGGAGCCACAAATTCCCTTCCACCCAGCGTTCCCCCAAGTCTCCTGATAAAAATGATACCTCACTTGTGGGGGTAAGCCTAGTGCCCACGACAGGAAATGCCCCAAAACACAACATGGACACATCACATTTTGACAAAGAAAACAGAGCTGTTTTTTGCAAAGTGTCTAGATGTGGATTTTGGCCTCTAGCTCAGCAGGCACCTAGGGAAACCTAGCAAACCTGCACAGTTTTTAAAACTAGACACCTAGGGGAATCCAAGATGGGGTGACTTGTGGGGCTCTGATCAGGTTCTGTTACCCAGAATCCTTTGCAAACCTCAAAATGTGGCCAAAAAAACACTTTTTCCTCACATTTTGGTGACAGAACGTTCTGGAATCTGAGAGGAGCCACAAATTCCCTTCCACCCAGCGTTCCCCCAAGTCTCCTGATAAAAAATGATACCTCACTTGTGGGGGTAGGCCTAGTGCCCACGACAGGAAATGCCCCAAAACACAACATGGACACATCACATTTTGACAAAGAAAACAGCTGTTTTTTGCAAAGTGCCTAGCTGTGGATTTTGGCCTCTAGCTCAGCAGGCACCTAGGGAAACCTAGGAAACCTGCACAGTTTTGAAAACTAGACACCTAGGGGAATCCAAGATGGGGTGACTTGTGGGGCTCTGATCAGGTTCTGTTACCCAGAATCCTTTGCAAACCTCAGAATGTGGCCAAATAAACACCTTTTCCTCACATTTCGGTGACATAAAGTTCTGGAATCTGAGAGGAGGCTCGAATTTCCTTCCACCCAGCGTTTCCCCAAGTCTCCAGATAAAAATGATACCTCACTTGTAGGGGTAGGCCTAGTGCCCCCGACAGGAAATGCCCCAAAACACAACATGGACACATCACATTTTGACAAAGAAAACAGAGCTGTTTTTTGCAGAGTGCCTAGCTGTGGATTTTGGCCTCTAGCTCAGCAGGCACCTAGGGAAACCTAGCAAACCTGCACAGTTTTGAAAACTAGACACCAAAGGGAATCCAACATGGGGTGATTTGTGGGGCTCTGATCAGGTTCTGGTACCCAGAATCCTTTGCAAACCTCAAAATGTGGCCAAAAAAACACTTTTTCCTCACAGTTTGGTGACAGAAAGTTCTGGAATCTGAGAGGAGCCACAAATTCCCTTCCACCCAGCATTCCCCCAAGTCTCCTGATAAAAATGATACCTCATTTGTGGGGGTAAGCCTAGTCCCCACGACAGGAAATGCCCCAAAACACAACATGGACACATCACATTTTGACAAAGAAAACAGAGCTGTTTTTTGCAAAGTGCCTAGCTGTGGATTTTGGCCTCTAGCTCAGCAGGCACCTAGGGAAACCTAGCAGACCTGCACAGTTTTGAAAACTAGACACCTAGGGGAATCCAATATGGGGTGACTTGTGGGGCTCTGATCAGGTTCTGTTACCCAGAATCCTTTGCAAACCTCAAAATGTGGCAAAAAAAACACTTTTTCCTCACATTTTGGTGACAGAACGTTCTGGAATCTGAGAGGAGCCACAAATTCCCTTCCACCCAGCGTTCCCCCAAGTCTCCCGATAAAAATGATACGTCACTTGTGGGGGTAGGCCTAGTGCCCACAACAGGAAATGCCCCAAAACACAACATGGACACATCACATTTTGACAAAGAAAACAGAGCTGTTTTTTGCAAAGTGCCTAGCTGTGGATTTTGGCTTCTAGCTCAGCAGGCACCTAGGGAAACCTAGCAAACCTGCACAGTTTTGAAAACTAGACACCTAGCGGAATCCAAGATGGGGTGACTTGTGGGGCTCTGATCAGGTTCTGTTACCCAGAATCCTTTGCAAACCTCAAAATATGGCAAAAAAAACACTTTTTCCTCACATTTCGGTGACAGAAAGTTCTGGAATCTGAGAGGAGCCACAAATTTCCTTTCACCCAGCGTTCCCCCAAGTCTCCCGATAACAATTACACCTCACTTGTGGGGGTAGGCCTAGTGCCCGCGACAGGAAATGCCCCAAAACACAGCATGGACAAATCACATTTTGACAAAGAAAACAGAGCTGTTTTTTGCAAAGTGCCTAGGAGTGGATTTTGGCCTCTAGCTCAGCAGGCACCTAGGGAAACCTAGCAAACCTGCACAGTTTTGAAAACTAGACACCAAGGGGAATCCAAGATGGGGTGACTTGTGGGGCTCTGATTAGGTTCTGTTACCCAGAATCCTTTGCAAACCTCAAAATGTGGCCAAAAAAACACCTTTTCCTCACATTTTGGTGACAGAAAGTTCTGGAATCTGAGAGGAGACACGAATTTCCTTCCACCCAGCGTTTCCCCAAGTCTCCCGATAAAAATTATAACTCACTTGTAGGGGTAGGCCTACTGCCCACGACAGGAAATGCCCCAAAACACGACATGGACAAATCACATTTTGACAAAGAAAACAGAGCTGTTTTTTGCAGAGTGCCTAGCTGTGGATTTTGGCCTCTAGCTCAGCAGGCACCTAGGGAAACCTAGCAAACCTGCAAAGTTTTGAAAACTAGACACCTAAGGGAATCCAACATGGGGTGACTTTTGGGCCTCTGATCAGGTTCTGTTACCCAGAATCCTTTGCAAACCTCAAAATGTGGCCATAAAAAAAACCTTTTCCTCACATTTTGGTGACAGAACGTTCTGGAATCTGAGAGGAGCCACAAATTCCCTTCCACCCACCGTTCCCCCCTTGTCTCCCGATAAAAATGATACCTCACTTGTGGGGGTAGGCCTAGTGCCCACGACAAGAAATGCCCCAAAACACAACATGGACACATCACATTTTGACAAAGAAAACAGAGCTATTTTTTGCCAAGTGCATAGCTGTGGATTTTAGCCTCTAGCTCAGCAGGCACCTAGGGAAACCTAGCAAACCTGCACAGTTTTGAAAACTAGACACCTAGTGGAATCCAAGATGGGATGACTTGTGGGGCTCTGATCAGGTTCTGTTACCCAGAATCCTTTGCAAACCTCAAAATGTGGCCAAAAAAAACACTTTTTCCTCACATTTCGGTGACAGAAAGTTCTGGAATCTGAGAGGAGCCACGAATTTCCTTCCACCCAGCGTTTCCCCAAGTTTCCCGATAAAAATGATACCTCACTTGTAGGGGTAGGCCTAGTGCCCACGACAGGAAATGCCCCAAAATACAACATGGACAAATCACATTTTGACAAAGAAAACAGAGCTGTTTTTTGTACAGTGCCTAGCTGTGGATTTTGGCCTCTAGCTCAGCAGGCACCTAGGGAAACCTAGCAAACCTGCACAGTTTTGAAAACTAGACACCTAAGGGAATCCAACATGTGGTGACTTGTGGGGCTCTGATCAGGTTCTGTAACCCAGAATCCTTTGCAAACCTCAAAATGTGGCCAAAAAAACACTTTTTCCTCACATTTTGGTGACAGAAAGTTCTGGAATCTGAGAGGAGCCACAAATTCCCTTCCACGCAGCGTTCCCCCCTCATCTCCCGATAAAAATGATACCTCACTTGTGGGGGTAGGCCTAGTGCCCACGACAAGAAATGCCCCAAAACACAACATGGACACATCACATTTTGACAAAGAAAACAGAGCTGTTTTTTGCCAAGTGCCTAGCTGTGGATTTTGGCCTCTAGCTCAGCAGGCACCTAGGGAAACCTAGCAAACCTGCACAGTTTTGAAAACTAGACACCTAGGGGAATCCAAGATGGGGTGACTTGTGGGGCTCTGATCAGGTTCTGTTACGCAGAATCCTTTGCAAACCTCTGAATGTGGCCAAATAAACACCTTTTCCTCACATTTCGGTGACAGAAAGTTCTGGAATCTGAGAGGAGGCACGAATTTCCTTCCATCCAGCGTTTCCCCAAGTCTCTCGATAAAAATGATACCTCACTTGTTGGGGTAGGCCTAGTGTCCCCGACAGGAAATGCCCCAAAACACAACATGGACACATCACATTTTGACAAAGAAAACAGAGCTGTTTTTTGCAGAGTGCCTAGCTGTGGATTTTGGCCTCTAGCTCAGCAGGCACCTAGGGAAACCTAGCAAACCTGCACAGTTTTGAAAACTAGACACCTAAGAGAATCCAACATGGGGTGACTTGTGGGGCTCTGATCAGGTTCTGGTACCCAGAATCCTTTGCAAACCTCAAAATGTGGCCAATAAAACACCTTTTCCTCACATTTTGGTGACAGAACGTTCTGGAATCTGAGAGGAGCCACAAATTCCCTTCCACCCAGCGTTCCCCCCTCGTCTCCAGATAAAAATGATACCTCACTTGTGGGGTAGGCCTAGTGCCCACGACAAGAAATGCCCCAAAACACAACATGGACACATCACATTTTGACAAAGAAAACAGAGCTGTTTTTTGCCAAGTGCCTAGCTGTGGATTTTGGCCTCTAGCTCAGCAGGCACCTAGGGAAACCTAGCAAACCTGCACAGTTTTGAAAACTAGACACCAAGGGGAATCCAAGATGGGGTGACTTGTGGGGCTCTGATTAGGTTCTGTTACCCAGAATCCTTTGCAAACCTCAGAATGTGGCCAAATAAACACCTTTTCCTCACATTTCGGTGACAGAAAGTTCTGGACTCTGAGAGGAGGCACGAATTTCCTTCCACCCAGCGTTTCCCCAAGTCTCCCGATAAAAATGATACCTCACTTGTAGGGGTAGGCCTAGTGCCCCCGACAGGAAATGCCCCAAAACACAACATGGACACATCACATTTTGACAAAGAAAACAGAGCTGTTTTTTGCAGAGTGCCTAGCTGTGGATTTTGTCCTCTAGCTCAGCAGGCACCTAGGGAAACCTAGCAAACCTGCACAGTTTTGAAAACTAGACACCTAAGGGAATCCAACATGGGGTGACTTGTGGGGCTCTGATCAGGTTCTGGTACCCAGAATCCTTTGCAAACCTCAAAATGTGGCCAAAAAAACACTTTTTCCTCACATTTTGGTAACAGAAAGTTCTGGAATCTGAGAGGAGCCACAAATTCCCTTCCACCCAGCGTTCCCCCAAGTCTCCTGATAAAAATGATACCTCACTTGTGGGGGTAAGCCTAGTGCCCACGACAGGAAATGCCCCAAACCACAACATTGACACATCACATTTTGACAAAGAAAACAGAGCTGTTTTTTGCAAAGTGCCTAGCAGTGGATTTTGGCCTCTAGCTCAGCAGGCACCTAGGGAAACCTAGCAAACCTGCACAGTTTTGAAAACTAGACAGCTAAGGGAATCCAACATGGGGTGACTTGTGGGGCTCTGATCAGGTTCTGGTACCCAGAATCCTTTGCAAACCTCAAAATGTGGCCAAAAAAACACTTTTTCCTCACATTTTGGTGACAGAAAGTTCTAGAATCTGAGAGGAGCCACAAATTCCCTTCCACCCAGCGTTCCCCCAAGTCTCCTGATAAAAATGATACCTCACTTGTGGGGGTAAGCCTAGTGCCCACGACAGGAAATGCCCCAAAACACAACATGGACACATCACATTTTGACAAAGAAAACAGAGCTGTTTTTTGCAAAGTGTCTAGATGTGGATTTTGGCCTCTAGCTCAGCAGGCACCTAGGGAAACCTAGCAAACCTGCACAGTTTTGAAAACTAGACACCTAGGGGAATCCAAGATGGGGTGACTTGTGGGGCTCTGATCAGGTTCTGTTACCCAGAATCCTTTGCAAACCTCAAAATGTGGCCAAAAAAACACCTTTTCCTCACATTTCGGTGACAGAAAGTTCTGGAATCTGAGAGGAGCCACAAATTTCCTTTCACCCAGCGTTCCCCCAAGTCTCCCGATAACAATTACACCTCACTTGTGGGGGTAGGCCTGGTGCCCGCGACAAGAAATGCCCCAAAACACAACATTGACACATCACATTTTGACAAAGAAAACAGAGCTGTTTTTTGCAAAGTGCCTAGCAGTGGATTTTGGCCTCTAGCTCAGCAGGCACCTAGGGAAACCTTGCAAACCTGCACAGTTTTGAAAACTAGACACCTAGGGGAATCCAAGATGGGGTGACTTGTGGGGCTCTGATCAGGTTCTGTTACCCAGAATCCTTTGCAAACCTCAAAATGTGGCCAAAAAAAACACTTTTTCCTCACATTTTGGTGACAGAACGTTCTGGAATCTGAGAGGAGCCACAAATTCCCTTCCACCCAGCGTTCCCCCAAGTCTCCCGATAAAAAATGATACCTCACTTGTGGGGGTAGGCCTAGTGCCCACGACAGGAAATGCCCCAAAACACAACATGGACACATCACATTTTGACAAAGAAAACAGCTGTTTTTTGCAAAGTGCCTAGCTGTGGATTTTGGCCTCTAGCTCAGCAGGCACCTAGGGAAACCTAGGAAACCTGCACAGTTTTGAAAACTAGACACCTAGGGGAATCCAAGATGGGGTGACTTGTGGGGCTCTGATCAGGTTCTGTTACCCAGAATCCTTTGCAAACCTCAGAATGTGGCCAAATAAACACCTTTTCCTCACATTTCGGTGACAGAAAGTTCTGGAATCTGAGAGGAGCCACGAATTTCCTTCCACCCAGCGTTTCCCCAAGTTTCCCGATAAAAATGATACCTCACTTGTAGGGGTAGGCCTAGTGCCCACGACAGGAAATGCCCCAAAATACAACATGGACAAATCACATTTTGACAAAGAAAACAGAGCTGTTTTTTGTACAGTGCCTAGCTGTGGATTTTGGCCTCTAGCTCAGCAGGCACCTAGGGAAACCTAGCAAACCTGCACAGTTTTGAAAACTAGACACCTAAGGGAATCCAACATGTGGTGACTTATGGGGCTCTGATCAGGTTCTGTAACCCAGAATCCTTTGCAAACCTCAAAATGTGGCCAAAAAAACACTTTTTCCTCACATTTTGGTGACAGAAAGTTCTGGAATCTGAGAGGAGCCACAAATTCCCTTCCACGCAGCGTTCCCCCCTCATCTCCCGATAAAAATGATACCTCACTTGTGGGGGTAGGCCTAGTGCCCACGACAAGAAATGCCCCAAAACACAACATGGACACATCACATTTTGACAAAGAAAACAGAGCTGTTTTTTGCCAAGTGCCTAGCTGTGGATTTTGGCCTCTAGCTCAGCAGGCACCTAGGGAAACCTAGCAAACCTGCACAGTTTTGAAAACTAGACACCTAGGGGAATCCAAGATGGGGTGACTTGTGGGGCTCTGATCAGGTTCTGTTACGCAGAATCCTTTGCAAACCTCTGAATGTGGCCAAATAAACACCTTTTCCTCACATTTCGGTGACAGAAAGTTCTGGAATCTGAGAGGAGGCACGAATTTCCTTCCATCCAGCGTTTCCCCAAGTCTCCCGATAAAAATGATACCTCACTTGTTGGGGTAGGCCTAGTGTCCCCGACAGGAAATGCCCCAAAACACAACATGGACACATCACATTTTGACAAAGAAAACAGAGCTGTTTTTTGCAGAGTGCCTAGCTGTGGATTTTGGCCTCTAGCTCAGCAGGCACCTAGGGAAACCTAGCAAACCTGCACAGTTTTGAAAACTAGACACCTAAGAGAATCCAACATGGGGTGACTTGTGGGGCTCTGATCAGGTTCTAGTACCCAGAATCCTTTGCAAACCTCAAAATGTGGCCAATAAAACACCTTTTCCTCACATTTTGGTGACAGAACGTTCTGGAATCTGAGAGGAGCCACAAATTCCCTTCCACCCAGCGTTCCCCCCTCGTCTCCAGATAAAAATGATACCTCACTTGTGGGGTAGGCCTAGTGCCCACGACAAGAAATGCCCCAAAACACAACATGGACACATCACATTTTGACAAAGAAAACAGAGCTGTTTTTTGCCAAGTGCCTAGCTGTGGATTTTGGCCTCTAGCTCAGCAGGCACCTAGGGAAACCTAGCAAACCTGCACAGTTTTGAAAACTAGACACCAAGGGGAATCCAAGATGGGGTGACTTGTGGGGCTCTGATTAGGTTCTGTTACCCAGAATCCTTTGCAAACCTCAGAATGTGGCCAAATAAACACCTTTTCCTCACATTTCGGTGACAGAAAGTTCTGGACTCTGAGAGGAGGCACGAATTTCCTTCCACCCAGCGTTTCCCCAAGTCTCCCGATAAAAATGATACCTCACTTGTTGGGGTAGGCCTAGTGTCCCCGACAGGAAATGCCCCAAAACACAACATGGACACATCACATTTTGACAAAGAAAACAGAGCTGTTTTTTGCAGAGTGCCTAGCTGTGGATTTAGGCCTCTAGCTCAGCAGGCACCTAGGGAAACCCAGCAAACCTGCACAGTTTTGAAAACTAGACACCTAAGAGAATCCAACATGGGGTGACTTGTGGGGCTCTGATCAGGTTCTGGTACCCAGAATCCTTTGCAAACCTCAAAATGTGGCCAATAAAACACCTTTTCCTCACATTTTGGTGACAGAACGTTCTGGAATCTGAGAGGAGCCACAAATTCCCTTCCACCCAGCGTTCCCCCCTCGTCTCCAGATAAAAATGATACCTCACTTGTGGGGTAGGCCTAGTGCCCACGACAAGAAATGCCCCAAAACACAACATGGACACATCACATTTTGACAAAGAAAACAGAGCTGTTTTTTGCCAAGTGCCTAGCTGTGGATTTTGGCCTCTAGCTCAGCAGGCACCTAGGGAAACCTAGCAAACCTGCACAGTTTTGAAAACTAGACACCAAGGGGAATCCAAGATGGGGTGACTTGTGGGGCTCTGATTAGGTTCTGTTACCCAGAATCCTTTGCAAACCTCAGAATGTGGCCAAATAAACACCTTTTCCTCACATTTCGGTGACAGAAAGTTCTGGACTCTGAGAGGAGGCACGAATTTCCTTCCACCCAGCGTTTCCCCAAGTCTCCCGATAAAAATGATACCTCACTTGTAGGGGTAGGCCTAGTGCCCCCGACAGGAAATGCCCCAAAACACAACATGGACACATCACATTTTGACAAAGAAAACAGAGCTGTTTTTTGCAGAGTGCCTAGCTGTGGATTTTGTCCTCTAGCTCAGCAGGCACCTAGGGAAACCTAGCAAACCTGCACAGTTTTGAAAACTAGACACCTAAGGGAATCCAACATGGGGTGACTTGTGGGGCTCTGATCAGGTTCTGGTACCCAGAATCCTTTGCAAACCTCAAAATGTGGCCAAAAAAACACTTTTTCCTCACATTTTGGTAACAGAAAGTTCTGGAATCTGAGAGGCGCCACAAATTCCCTTCCACCCAGCGTTCCCCCAAGTCTCCTGATAAAAATGATACCTCACTTGTGGGGGTAAGCCTAGTGCCCACGACAGGAAATGCCCCAAACCACAACATTGACACATCACATTTTGACAAAGAAAACAGAGCTGTTTTTTGCAAAGTGCCTAGCAGTGGATTTTGGCCTCTAGCTCAGCAGGCACCTAGGGAAACCTAGCAAACCTGCACAGTTTTGAAAACTAGACAGCTAAGGGAATCCAACATGCGGTGACTTGTGGGGCTCTGATCAGGTTCTGGTACCCAGAATCCTTTGCAAACCTCAAAATGTGGCCAAAAAAACACTTTTTCCTCACATTTTGGTGACAGAAAGTTCTGGAATCTGAGAGGAGCCACAAATTCCCTTCCACCCAGCGTTCCCCCAAGTCTCCTGATAAAAATGATACCTCACTTGTGGGGGTAAGCCTAGTGCCCACGACAGGAAATGCCCCAAAACACAACATGGACACATCACATTTTGACAAAGAAAACAGAACTGTTTTTTGCAAAGTGTCTAGATGTGGATTTTGGCCTCTAGCTCAGCAGGCACCTAGGGAAACCTAGCAAACCTGCACAGTTTTGAAAACTAGACACCTAGGGGAATCCAAGATGGGGTGACTTGTGGGGCTCTGATCAGGTTCTGTTACCCAGAATCCTTTGCAACCCTCAAAATGTGGCCAAAAAAACACCTTTTCCTCACATTTCGGTGACAGAAAGTTCTGGAATCTGAGAGGAGCCACAAATTTCCTTTCACCCAGCGTTCCCCCAAGTCTCCCGATAACAATTACACCTCACTTGTGGGGGTAGGCCTGGTGCCCGCGACAAGAAATGCCCCAAAACACAACATTGACACATCACATTTTGACAAAGAAAACAGAGCTGTTTTTTGCAAAGTGCCTAGCAGTGGATTTTGGCCTCTAGCTCAGCAGGCACCTAGGGAAACCTTGCAAACCTGCACAGTTTTGAAAACTAGACACCTAGGGGAATCCAAGATGGGGTGACTTGTGGGGCTCTGATCAGGTTCTGTTACCCAGAATCCTTTGCAAACCTCAAAATGTGGCCAAAAAAAACACTTTTTCCTCACATTTTGGTGACAGAACGTTCTGGAATCTGAGAGGAGCCACAAATTCCCTTCCACCCAGCGTTCCCCCAAGTCTCCCGATAAAAAATGATACCTCACTTGTGGGGGTAGGCCTAGTGCCCACGACAGGAAATGCCCTAAAACACAACATGGACACATCACATTTTGACAAAGAAAACAGCTGTTTTTTGCAAAGTGCCTAGCTGTGGATTTTGGCCTCTAGCTCAGCAGGCACATAGGGAAACCTAGGAAACCTGCACAGTTTTGAAAACTAGACACCTAGGGGAATCCAAGATGGGGTGACTTGTGGGGCTCTGATCAGGTTCTGTTACCCAGAATCCTTTGCAAACCTCAGAATGTGGCCAAATAAACACCTTTTCCTCACATTTCGGTGACATAAAGTTATGGAATCTGAGAGGAGGCTCGAATTTCCTTCCACCCAGCGTTTCCCCAAGTCTCCCGATAAAAATGATACCTCACTTGTAGGGGTAGGCCTAGTGCCCCCGACAGGAAATGCCCCAAAACACAACATGGACACATCACATTTTGACAAAGAAAACAGAGCTGTTTTTTGCAGAGTGCCTAGCTGTGGATTTTGGCCTCTAGCTCAGCAGGCACCTAGGGAAACCTAGCAAACCTGCACAGTTTTGAAAACTAGACACCAAAGGGAATCCAACATGGGGTGATTTGTGGGGCTCTGATCAGGTTCTGGTACCCAGAATCCTTTGCAAACCTCAAAATGTGGCCAAAAAAACACTTTTTCCTCACAGTTTGGTGACAGAAAGTTCTGGAATCTGAGAGGAGCCACAAATTCCCTTCCACCCAGCATTCCCCCAAGTCTCCTGATAAAAATGATACCTCATTTGTGGGGGTAAGCCTAGTCCCCACGACAGGAAATGCCCCAAAACACAACATGGACACATCACATTTTGACAAAGAAAACAGAGCTGTTTTTTGCAAAGTGCCTAGCTGTGGATTTTGGCCTCTAGCTCAGCAGGCACCTAGGGAAACCTAGCAGACCTGCACAGTTTTGAAAACTAGACACCTAGGGGAATCCAATATGGGGTGACTTGTGGGGCTCTGATCAGGTTCTGTTACCCAGAATCCTTTGCAAACCTCAAAATGTGGCAAAAAAAACACTTTTTTCTCACATTTTGGTGACAGAACGTTCTGGAATCTGAGAGGAGCCACAAATTCCCTTCCACCCAGCGTTCCCCCAAGTCTCCCGATAAAAATGATACCTCACTTGTGGGGGTAGGCCTAGTGCCCACAACAGGAAATGCCCCAAAACACAACATGGACACATCACATTTTGACAAAGAAAACAGAGCTGTTTTTTGCAAAGTGCCTAGCTGTGGATTTTGGCCTCTAGCTCAGCAGGCACCTAGGGAAACCTAGCAAACCTGCACAGTTTTGAAAACTAGACACCTAAGGGAATCCAACATGGGGTGACTTGTGGGGCTCTGATCAGGTTCTGGTACCCAGAATCCTTTGCAAACCTCAAAATGTGGCCAAAAAAACACTTTTTCCTCACATTTTGGTAACAGAAAGTTCTGGAATCTGAGAGGAGCCACAAATTCCCTTCCACCCAGCGTTCCCCCAAGTCTCCTGATAAAAATGATACCTCACTTGTGGGGGTAAGCCTAGTGCCCACGACAGGAAATGCCCCAAACCACAACATTGACACATCACATTTTGACAAAGAAAACAGAGCTGTTTTTTGCAAAGTGCCTAGCAGTGGATTTTGGCCTCTAGCTCAGCAGGCACCTAGGGAAACCTAGCAAACCTGCACAGTTTTGAAAACTAGACAGCTAAGGGAATCCAACATGGGGTGACTTGTGGGGCTCTGATCAGGTTCTGGTACCCAGAATCCTTTGCAAACCTCAAAATGTGGCCAAAAAAACACTTTTTCCTCACATTTTGGTGACAGAAAGTTCTAGAATCTGAGAGGAGCCACAAATTCCCTTCCACCCAGCGTTCCCCCAAGTCTCCTGATAAAAATGATACCTCACTTGTGGGGGTAAGCCTAGTGCCCACGACAGGAAATGCCCCAAAACACAACATGGACACATCACATTTTGACAAAGAAAACAGAGCTGTTTTTTGCAAAGTGTCTAGATGTGGATTTTGGCCTCTAGCTCAGCAGGCACCTAGGGAAACCTAGCAAACCTGCACAGTTTTGAAAACTAGACACCTAGGGGAATCCAAGATGGGGTGACTTGTGGGGCTCTGATCAGGTTCTGTTACCCAGAATCCTTTGCAAACCTCAAAATGTGGCCAAAAAAACACCTTTTCCTCACATTTCGGTGACAGAAAGTTCTGGAATCTGAGAGGAGCCACAAATTTCCTTTCACCCAGCGTTCCCCCAAGTCTCCCGATAACAATTACACCTCACTTGTGGGGGTAGGCCTGGTGCCCGCGACAAGAAATGCCCCAAAACACAACATTGACACATCACATTTTGACAAAGAAAACAGAGCTGTTTTTTGCAAAGTGCCTAGCAGTGGATTTTGGCCTCTAGCTCAGCAGGCACCTAGGGAAACCTTGCAAACCTGCACAGTTTTGAAAACTAGACACCTAGGGGAATCCAAGATGGGGTGACTTGTGGGGCTCTGATCAGGTTCTGTTACCCAGAATCCTTTGCAAACCTCAAAATGTGGCCAAAAAAAACACTTTTTCCTCACATTTTGGTGACAGAACGTTCTGGAATCTGAGAGGAGCCACAAATTCCCTTCCACCCAGCGTTCCCCCAAGTCTCCCGATAAAAAATGATACCTCACTTGTGGGGGTAGGCCTAGTGCCCACGACAGGAAATGCCCCAAAACACAACATGGACACATCACATTTTGACAAAGAAAACAGCTGTTTTTTGCAAAGTGCCTAGCTGTGGATTTTGGCCTCTAGCTCAGCAGGCACCTAGGGAAACCTAGGAAACCTGCACAGTTTTGAAAACTAGACACCTAGGGGAATCCAAGATGGGATGACTTGTGGGGCTCTGATCAGGTTCTGTTACCCAGAATCCTTTGCAAACCTCAGAATGTGGCCAAATAAACACCTTTTCCTCACATTTCGGTGACAGAAAGTTCTGGAATCTGAGAGGAGCCACGAATTTCCTTCCACCCAGCGTTTCCCCAAGTTTCCCGATAAAAATGATACCTCACTTGTAGGGGTAGGCCTAGTGCCCACGACAGGAAATGCCCCAAAATACAACATGGACAAATCACATTTTGACAAAGAAAACAGAGCTGTTTTTTGTACAGTGCCTAGCTGTGGATTTTGGCCTCTAGCTCAGCAGGCACCTAGGGAAACCTAGCAAACCTGCACAGTTTTGAAAACTAGACACCTAAGGGAATCCAACATGTGGTGACTTGTGGGGCTCTGATCAGGTTCTGTAACCCAGAATCCTTTGCAAACCTCAAAATGTGGCCAAAAAAACACTTTTTCCTCACATTTTGGTGACAGAAAGTTCTGGAATCTGAGAGGAGCCACAAATTCCCTTCCACGCAGCGTTCCCCCCTCATCTCCCGATAAAAATGATACCTCACTTGTGGGGGTAGGCCTAGTGCCCACGACAAGAAATGCCCCAAAACACAACATGGACACATCACATTTTGACAAAGAAAACAGAGCTGTTTTTTGCCAAGTGCCTAGCTGTGGATTTTGGCCTCTAGCTCAGCAGGCACCTAGGGAAACCTAGCAAACCTGCACAGTTTTGAAAACTAGACACCTAGGGGAATCCAAGATGGGGTGACTTGTGGGGCTCTGATCAGGTTCTGTTACGCAGAATCCTTTGCAAACCTCTGAATGTGGCAAAATAAACACCTTTTCCTCACATTTCGGTGACAGAAAGTTCTGGAATCTGAGAGGAGGCACGAATTTCCTTCCATCCAGCGTTTCCCCAAGTCTCCCGATAAAAATGATACCTCACTTGTTGGGGTAGGCCTAGTGTCCCCGACAGGAAATGCCCCAAAACACAACATGGACACATCACATTTTGACAAAGAAAACAGAGCTGTTTTTTGCAGAGTGCCTAGCTGTGGATTTTGGCCTCTAGCTCAGCAGGCACCTAGGGAAACCTAGCAAACCTGCACAGTTTTGAAAACTAGACACCTAAGAGAATCCAACATGGGGTGACTTGTGGGGCTCTGATCAGGTTCTAGTACCCAGAATCCTTTGCAAACCTCAAAATGTGGCCAATAAAACACCTTTTCCTCACATTTTGGTGACAGAACGTTCTGGAATCTGAGAGGAGCCACAAATTCCCTTCCACCCAGCGTTCCCCCCTCGTCTCCAGATAAAAATGATACCTCACTTGTGGGGTAGGCCTAGTGCCCACGACAAGAAATGCCCCAAAACACAACATGGACACATCACATTTTGACAAAGAAAACAGAGCTGTTTTTTGCCAAGTGCCTAGCTGTGGATTTTGGCCTCTAGCTCAGCAGGCACCTAGGGAAACCTAGCAAACCTGCACAGTTTTGAAAACTAGACACCAAGGGGAATCCAAGATGGGGTGACTTGTGGGGCTCTGATTAGGTTCTGTTACCCAGAATCCTTTGCAAACCTCAGAATGTGGCCAAATAAACACCTTTTCCTCACATTTCGGTGACAGAAAGTTCTGGACTCTGAGAGGAGGCACGAATTTCCTTCCACCCAGCGTTTCCCCAAGTCTCCCGATAAAAATGATACCTCACTTGTTGGGGTAGGCCTAGTGTCCCCGACAGGAAATGCCCCAAAACACAACATGGACACATCACATTTTGACAAAGAAAACAGAGCTGTTTTTTGCAGAGTGCCTAGCTGTGGATTTAGGCCTCTAGCTCAGCAGGCACCTAGGGAAACCCAGCAAACCTGCACAGTTTTGAAAACTAGACACCTAAGAGAATCCAACATGGGGTGACTTGTGGGGCTCTGATCAGGTTCTGGTACCCAGAATCCTTTGCAAACCTCAAAATGTGGCCAATAAAACACCTTTTCCTCACATTTTGGTGACAGAACGTTCTGGAATCTGAGAGGAGCCACAAATTCCCTTCCACCCAGCGTTCCCCCCTCGTCTCCAGATAAAAATGATACCTCACTTGTGGGGTAGGCCTAGTGCCCACGACAAGAAATGCCCCAAAACACAACATGGACACATCACATTTTGACAAAGAAAACAGAGCTGTTTTTTGCCAAGTGCCTAGCTGTGGATTTTGGCCTCTAGCTCAGCAGGCACCTAGGGAAACCTAGCAAACCTGCACAGTTTTGAAAACTAGACACCAAGGGGAATCCAAGATGGGGTGACTTGTGGGGCTCTGATTAGGTTCTGTTACCCAGAATCCTTTGCAAACCTCAGAATGTGGCCAAATAAACACCTTTTCCTCACATTTCGGTGACAGAAAGTTCTGGACTCTGAGAGGAGGCACGAATTTCCTTCCACCCAGCGTTTCCCCAAGTCTCCCGATAAAAATGATACCTCACTTGTAGGGGTAGGCCTAGTGCCCCCGACAGGAAATGCCCCAAAACACAACATGGACACATCACATTTTGACAAAGAAAACAGAGCTGTTTTTTGCAGAGTGCCTAGCTGTGGATTTTGTCCTCTAGCTCAGCAGGCACCTAGGGAAACCTAGCAAACCTGCACAGTTTTGAAAACTAGACACCTAAGGGAATCCAACATGGGGTGACTTGTGGGGCTCTGATCAGGTTCTGGTACCCAGAATCCTTTGCAAACCTCAAAATGTGGCCAAAAAAACACTTTTTCCTCACATTTTGGTAACAGAAAGTTCTGGAATCTGAGAGGCGCCACAAATTCCCTTCCACCCAGCGTTCCCCCAAGTCTCCTGATAAAAATGATACCTCACTTGTGGGGGTAAGCCTAGTGCCCACGACAGGAAATGCCCCAAACCACAACATTGACACATCACATTTTGACAAAGAAAACAGAGCTGTTTTTTGCAAAGTGCCTAGCAGTGGATTTTGGCCTCTAGCTCAGCAGGCACCTAGGGAAACCTAGCAAACCTGCACAGTTTTGAAAACTAGACAGCTAAGGGAATCCAACATGCGGTGACTTGTGGGGCTCTGATCAGGTTCTGGTACCCAGAATCCTTTGCAAACCTCAAAATGTGGCCAAAAAAACACTTTTTCCTCACATTTTGGTGACAGAAAGTTCTGGAATCTGAGAGGAGCCACAAATTCCCTTCCACCCAGCGTTCCCCCAAGTCTCCTGATAAAAATGATACCTCACTTGTGGGGGTAAGCCTAGTGCCCACGACAGGAAATGCCCCAAAACACAACATGGACACATCACATTTTGACAAAGAAAACAGAACTGTTTTTTGCAAAGTGTCTAGATGTGGATTTTGGCCTCTAGCTCAGCAGGCACCTAGGGAAACCTAGCAAACCTGCACAGTTTTGAAAACTAGACACCTAGGGGAATCCAAGATGGGGTGACTTGTGGGGCTCTGATCAGGTTCTGTTACCCAGAATCCTTTGCAACCCTCAAAATGTGGCCAAAAAAACACCTTTTCCTCACATTTCGGTGACAGAAAGTTCTGGAATCTGAGAGGAGCCACAAATTTCCTTTCACCCAGCGTTCCCCCAAGTCTCCCGATAACAATTACACCTCACTTGTGGGGGTAGGCCTGGTGCCCGCGACAAGAAATGCCCCAAAACACAACATTGACACATCACATTTTGACAAAGAAAACAGAGCTGTTTTTTGCAAAGTGCCTAGCAGTGGATTTTGGCCTCTAGCTCAGCAGGCACCTAGGGAAACCTTGCAAACCTGCACAGTTTTGAAAACTAGACACCTAGGGGAATCCAAGATGGGGTGACTTGTGGGGCTCTGATCAGGTTCTGTTACCCAGAATCCTTTGCAAACCTCAAAATGTGGCCAAAAAAAACACTTTTTCCTCACATTTTGGTGACAGAACGTTCTGGAATCTGAGAGGAGCCACAAATTCCCTTCCACCCAGCGTTCCCCCAAGTCTCCCGATAAAAAATGATACCTCACTTGTGGGGGTAGGCCTAGTGCCCACGACAGGAAATGCCCTAAAACACAACATGGACACATCACATTTTGACAAAGAAAACAGCTGTTTTTTGCAAAGTGCCTAGCTGTGGATTTTGGCCTCTAGCTCAGCAGGCACCTAGGGAAACCTAGGAAACCTGCACAGTTTTGAAAACTAGACACCTAGGGGAATCCAAGATGGGGTGACTTGTGGGGCTCTGATCAGGTTCTGTTACCCAGAATCCTTTGCAAACCTCAGAATGTGGCCAAATAAACACCTTTTCCTCACATTTCGGTGACATAAAGTTATGGAATCTGAGAGGAGGCTCGAATTTCCTTCCACCCAGCGTTTCCCCAAGTCTCCCGATAAAAATGATACCTCACTTGTAGGGGTAGGCCTAGTGCCCCCGACAGGAAATGCCCCAAAACACAACATGGACACATCACATTTTGACAAAGAAAACAGAGCTGTTTTTTGCAGAGTGCCTAGCTGTGGATTTTGGCCTCTAGCTCAGCAGGCACCTAGGGAAACCTAGCAAACCTGCACAGTTTTGAAAACTAGACACCAAAGGGAATCCAACATGGGGTGATTTGTGGGGCTCTGATCAGGTTCTGGTACCCAGAATCCTTTGCAAACCTCAAAATGTGGCCAAAAAAACACTTTTTCCTCACAGTTTGGTGACAGAAAGTTCTGGAATCTGAGAGGAGCCACAAATTCCCTTCCACCCAGCATTCCCCCAAGTCTCCTGATAAAAATGATACCTCATTTGTGGGGGTAAGCCTAGTCCCCACGACAGGAAATGCCCCAAAACACAACATGGACACATCACATTTTGACAAAGAAAACAGAGCTGTTTTTTGCAAAGTGCCTAGCTGTGGATTTTGGCCTCTAGCTCAGCAGGCACCTAGGGAAACCTAGCAGACCTGCACAGTTTTGAAAACTAGACACCTAGGGGAATCCAATATGGGGTGACTTGTGGGGCTCTGATCAGGTTCTGTTACCCAGAATCCTTTGCAAACCTCAAAATGTGGCAAAAAAAACACTTTTTTCTCACATTTTGGTGACAGAACGTTCTGGAATCTGAGAGGAGCCACAAATTCCCTTCCACCCAGCGTTCCCCCAAGTCTCCCGATAAAAATGATACCTCACTTGTGGGGGTAGGCCTAGTGCCCACAACAGGAAATGCCCCAAAACACAACATGGACACATCACATTTTGACAAAGAAAACAGAGCTGTTTTTTGCAAAGTGCCTAGCTGTGGATTTTGGCCTCTAGCTCAGCAGGCACCTAGGGAAACCTAGCAAACCTGCACAGTTTTGAAAACTAGACACCTAAGGGAATCCAACATGGGGTGACTTGTGGGGCTCTGATCAGGTTCTGGTACCCAGAATCCTTTGCAAACCTCAAAATGTGGCCAAAAAAACACTTTTTCCTCACATTTTGGTAACAGAAAGTTCTGGAATCTGAGAGGAGCCACAAATTCCCTTCCACCCAGCGTTCCCCCAAGTCTCCTGATAAAAATGATACCTCACTTGTGGGGGTAAGCCTAGTGCCCACGACAGGAAATGCCCCAAACCACAACATTGACACATCACATTTTGACAAAGAAAACAGAGCTGTTTTTTGCAAAGTGCCTAGCAGTGGATTTTGGCCTCTAGCTCAGCAGGCACCTAGGGAAACCTAGCAAACCTGCACAGTTTTGAAAACTAGACAGCTAAGGGAATCCAACATGGGGTGACTTGTGGGGCTCTGATCAGGTTCTGGTACCCAGAATCCTTTGCAAACCTCAAAATGTGGCCAAAAAAACACTTTTTCCTCACATTTTGGTGACAGAAAGTTCTAGAATCTGAGAGGAGCCACAAATTCCCTTCCACCCAGCGTTCCCCCAAGTCTCCTGATAAAAATGATACCTCACTTGTGGGGGTAAGCCTAGTGCCCACGACAGGAAATGCCCCAAAACACAACATGGACACATCACATTTTGACAAAGAAAACAGAGCTGTTTTTTGCAAAGTGTCTAGATGTGGATTTTGGCCTCTAGCTCAGCAGGCACCTAGGGAAACCTAGCAAACCTGCACAGTTTTGAAAACTAGACACCTAGGGGAATCCAAGATGGGGTGACTTGTGGGGCTCTGATCAGGTTCTGTTACCCAGAATCCTTTGCAAACCTCAAAATGTGGCCAAAAAAACACCTTTTCCTCACATTTCGGTGACAGAAAGTTCTGGAATCTGAGAGGAGCCACAAATTTCCTTTCACCCAGCGTTCCCCCAAGTCTCCCGATAACAATTACACCTCACTTGTGGGGGTAGGCCTGGTGCCCGCGACAAGAAATGCCCCAAAACACAACATTGACACATCACATTTTGACAAAGAAAACAGAGCTGTTTTTTGCAAAGTGCCTAGCAGTGGATTTTGGCCTCTAGCTCAGCAGGCACCTAGGGAAACCTTGCAAACCTGCACAGTTTTGAAAACTAGACACCTAGGGGAATCCAAGATGGGGTGACTTGTGGGGCTCTGATCAGGTTCTGTTACCCAGAATCCTTTGCAAACCTCAAAATGTGGCCAAAAAAAACACTTTTTCCTCACATTTTGGTGACAGAACGTTCTGGAATCTGAGAGGAGCCACAAATTCCCTTCCACCCAGCGTTCCCCCAAGTCTCCCGATAAAAAATGATACCTCACTTGTGGGGGTAGGCCTAGTGCCCACGACAGGAAATGCCCCAAAACACAACATGGACACATCACATTTTGACAAAGAAAACAGCTGTTTTTTGCAAAGTGCCTAGCTGTGGATTTTGGCCTCTAGCTCAGCAGGCACCTAGGGAAACCTAGGAAACCTGCACAGTTTTGAAAACTAGACACCTAGGGGAATCCAAGATGGGGTGACTTGTGGGGCTCTGATCAGGTTCTGTTACCCAGAATCCTTTGCAAACCTCAGAATGTGGCCAAATAAACACCTTTTCCTCACATTTCGGTGACAGAAAGTTCTGGAATCTGAGAGGAGCCACGAATTTCCTTCCACCCAGCGTTTCCCCAAGTTTCCCGATAAAAATGATACCTCACTTGTAGGGGTAGGCCTAGTGCCCACGACAGGAAATGCCCCAAAATACAACATGGACAAATCACATTTTGACAAAGAAAACAGAGCTGTTTTTTGTACAGTGCCTAGCTGTGGATTTTGGCCTCTAGCTCAGCAGGCACCTAGGGAAACCTAGCAAACCTGCACAGTTTTGAAAACTAGACACCTAAGGGAATCCAACATGTGGTGACTTGTGGGGCTCTGATCAGGTTCTGTAACCCAGAATCCTTTGCAAACCTCAAAATGTGGCCAAAAAAACACTTTTTCCTCACATTTTGGTGACAGAAAGTTCTGGAATCTGAGAGGAGCCACAAATTCCCTTCCACGCAGCGTTCCCCCCTCATCTCCCGATAAAAATGATACCTCACTTGTGGGGGTAGGCCTAGTGCCCACGACAAGAAATGCCCCAAAACACAACATGGACACATCACATTTTGACAAAGAAAACAGAGCTGTTTTTTGCCAAGTGCCTAGCTGTGGATTTTGGCCTCTAGCTCAGCAGGCACCTAGGGAAACCTAGCAAACCTGCACAGTTTTGAAAACTAGACACCTAGGGGAATCCAAGATGGGGTGACTTGTGGGGCTCTGATCAGGTTCTGTTACGCAGAATCCTTTGCAAACCTCTGAATGTGGCCAAATAAACACCTTTTCCTCACATTTCGGTGACAGAAAGTTCTGGAATCTGAGAGGAGGCACGAATTTCCTTCCATCCAGCGTTTCCCCAAGTCTCCCGATAAAAATGATACCTCACTTGTTGGGGTAGGCCTAGTGTCCCCGACAGGAAATGCCCCAAAACACAACATGGACACATCACATTTTGACAAAGAAAACAGAGCTGTTTTTTGCAGAGTGCCTAGCTGTGGATTTTGGCCTCTAGCTCAGCAGGCACCTAGGGAAACCTAGCAAACCTGCACAGTTTTGAAAACTAGACACCCAAGAGAATCCAACATGGGGTGACTTGTGGGGCTCTGATCAGGTTCTGGTACCCAGAATCCTTTGCAAACCTCAAAATGTGGCCAATAAAACACCTTTTCCTCACATTTTGGTGACAGAACGTTCTGGAATCTGAGAGGAGCCACAAATTCCCTTCCACCCAGCGTTCCCCCCTCGTCTCCAGATAAAAATGATACCTCACTTGTGGGGTAGGCCTAGTGCCCACGACAAGAAATGCCCCAAAACACAACATGGACACATCACATTTTGACAAAGAAAACAGAGCTGTTTTTTGCCAAGTGCCTAGCTGTGGATTTTGGCCTCTAGCTCAGCAGGCACCTAGGGAAACCTAGCAAACCTGCACAGTTTTGAAAACTAGACACCAAGGGGAATCCAAGATGGGGTGACTTGTGGGGCTCTGATTAGGTTCTGTTACCCAGAATCCTTTGCAAACCTCAGAATGTGGCCAAATAAACACCTTTTCCTCACATTTCGGTGACAGAAAGTTCTGGACTCTGAGAGGAGGCACGAATTTCCTTCCACCCAGCGTTTCCCCAAGTCTCCCGATAAAAATGATACCTCACTTGTAGGGGTAGGCCTAGTGCCCCCGACAGGAAATGCCCCAAAACACAACATGGACACATCACATTTTGACAAAGAAAACAGAGCTGTTTTTTGCAGAGTGCCTAGCTGTGGATTTTGTCCTCTAGCTCAGCAGGCACCTAGGGAAACCTAGCAAACCTGCACAGTTTTGAAAACTAGACACCTAAGGGAATCCAACATGGGGTGACTTGTGGGGCTCTGATCAGGTTCTGGTACCCAGAATCCTTTGCAAACCTCAAAATGTGGCCAAAAAAACACTTTTTCCTCACATTTTGGTAACAGAAAGTTCTGGAATCTGAGAGGAGCCACAAATTCCCTTCCACCCAGCGTTCCCCCAAGTCTCCTGATAAAAATGATACCTCACTTGTGGGGGTAAGATTAGTGCCCACGACAGGAAATGCCCCAAACCACAACATTGACACATCACATTTTGACAAAGAAAACAGAGCTGTTTTTTGCAAAGTGCCTAGCAGTGGATTTTGGCCTCTAGCTCAGCAGGCACCTAGGGAAACCTAGCAAACCTGCACAGTTTTGAAAACTAGACAGCTAAGGGAATCCAACATGGGGTGACTTGTGGGGCTCTGATCAGGTTCTGGTACCCAGAATCCTTTGCAAACCTCAAAATGTGGCCAAAAAAACACTTTTTCCTCACATTTTGGTGACAGAAAGTTCTGGAATCTGACAGGAGCCACAAATTCCCTTCCACCCAGCGTTCCCCCAAGTCTCCTGATAAAAATGATACCTCACTTGTGGGGGTAAGCCTAGTGCCCACGACAGGAAATGCCCCAAAACACAACATGGACACATCACATTTTGACAAAGAAAACAGAACTGTTTTTTGCAAAGTGTCTAGATGTGGATTTTGGCCTCTAGCTCAGCAGGCACCTAGGGAAACCTAGCAAACCTGCACAGTTTTGAAAACTAGACACCTAGGGGAATCCAAGATGGGGTGACTTGTGGGGCTCTGATCAGGTTCTGTTACCCAGAATCCTTTGCAACCCTCAAAATGTGGCCAAAAAAACACCTTTTCCTCACATTTCGGTGACAGAAAGTTCTGGAATCTGAGAGGAGCCACAAATTTCCTTTCACCCAGCGTTCCCCCAAGTCTCCCGATAACAATTACACCTCACTTGTGGGGGTAGGCCTGGTGCCCGCGACAAGAAATGCCCCAAAACACAACATTGACACATCACATTTTGACAAAGAAAACAGAGCTGTTTTTTGCAAAGTGCCTAGCAGTGGATTTTGGCCTCTAGCTCAGCAGGCACCTAGGGAAACCTTGCAAACCTGCACAGTTTTGAAAACTAGACACCTAGGGGAATCCAAGATGGGGTGACTTGTGGGGCTCTGATCAGGTTCTGTTACCCAGAATCCTTTGCAAACCTCAAAATGTGGCCAAAAAAAACACTTTTTCCTCACATTTTGGTGACAGAACGTTCTGGAATCTGAGAGGAGCCACAAATTCCCTTCCACCCAGCGTTCCCCCAAGTCTCCCGATAAAAAATGATACCTCACTTGTGGGGGTAGGCCTAGTGCCCACGACAGGAAATGCCCTAAAACACAACATGGACACATCACATTTTGACAAAGAAAACAGCTGTTTTTTGCAAAGTGCCTAGCTGTGGATTTTGGCCTCTAGCTCAGCAGGCACATAGGGAAACCTAGGAAACCTGCACAGTTTTGAAAACTAGACACCTAGGGGAATCCAAGATGGGGTGACTTGTGGGGCTCTGATCAGGTTCTGTTACCCAGAATCCTTTGCAAACCTCAGAATGTGGCCAAATAAACACCTTTTCCTCACATTTCGGTGACATAAAGTTATGGAATCTGAGAGGAGGCTCGAATTTCCTTCCACCCAGCGTTTCCCCAAGTCTCCCGATAAAAATGATACCTCACTTGTAGGGGTAGGCCTAGTGCCCCCGACAGGAAATGCCCCAAAACACAACATGGACACATCACATTTTGACAAAGAAAACAGAGCTGTTTTTTGCAGAGTGCCTAGCTGTGGATTTTGGCCTCTAGCTCAGCAGGCACCTAGGGAAACCTAGCAAACCTGCACAGTTTTGAAAACTAGACACCAAAGGGAATCCAACATGGGGTGATTTGTGGGGCTCTGATCAGGTTCTGGTACCCAGAATCCTTTGCAAACCTCAAAATGTGGCCAAAAAAACACTTTTTCCTCACAGTTTGGTGACAGAAAGTTCTGGAATCTGAGAGGAGCCACAAATTCCCTTCCACCCAGCATTCCCCCAAGTCTCCTGATAAAAATGATACCTCATTTGTGGGGGTAAGCCTAGTCCCCACGACAGGAAATGCCCCAAAACACAACATGGACACATCACATTTTGACAAAGAAAACAGAGCTGTTTTTTGCAAAGTGCCTAGCTGTGGATTTTGGCCTCTAGCTCAGCAGGCACCTAGGGAAACCTAGCAGACCTGCACAGTTTTGAAAACTAGACACCTAGGGGAATCCAATATGGGGTGACTTGTGGGGCTCTGATCAGGTTCTGTTACCCAGAATCCTTTGCAAACCTCAAAATGTGGCAAAAAAAACACTTTTTTCTCACATTTTGGTGACAGAACGTTCTGGAATCTGAGAGGAGCCACAAATTCCCTTCCACCCAGCGTTCCCCCAAGTCTCCCGATAAAAATGATACCTCACTTGTGGGGGTAGGCCTAGTGCCCACAACAGGAAATGCCCCAAAACACAACATGGACACATCACATTTTGACAAAGAAAACAGAGCTGTTTTTTGCAAAGTGCCTAGCTGTGGATTTTGGCCTCTAGCTCAGCAGGCACCTAGGGAAACCTAGCAAACCTGCACAGTTTTGAAAACTAGACACCTAGGGGAATCCAAGATGGGGTGACTTGTGGGGCTCTGATCAGGTTCTGTTACCCAGAATCCTTTGCAAACCTCAGAATGTGGCCAAATAAACACCTTTTCCTCACATTTCGGTGACATAAAGTTATGGAATCTGAGAGGAGGCTCGAATTTCCTTCCACCCAGCGTTTCCCCAAGTCTCCCGATAAAAATGATACCTCACTTGTAGGGGTAGGCCTAGTGCCCCCGACAGGAAATGCCCCAAAACACAACATGGACACATCACATTTTGACAAAGAAAACAGAGCTGTTTTTTGCAGAGTGCCTAGCTGTGGATTTTGGCCTCTAGCTCAGCAGGCACCTAGGGAAACCTAGCAAACCTGCACAGTTTTGAAAACTAGACACCAAAGGGAATCCAACATGGGGTGATTTGTGGGGCTCTGATCAGGTTCTGGTACCCAGAATCCTTTGCAAACCTCAAAATGTGGCCAAAAAAACACTTTTTCCTCACAGTTTGGTGACAGAAAGTTCTGGAATCTGAGAGGAGCCACAAATTCCCTTCCACCCAGCATTCCCCCAAGTCTCCTGATAAAAATGATACCTCATTTGTGGGGTAAGCCTAGTCCCCACGACAGGAAATGCCCCAAAACACAACATGGACACATCACATTTTGACAAAGAAAACAGAGCTGTTTTTTGCAAAGTGCCTAGCTGTGGATTTTGGCCTCTAGCTCAGCAGGCACCTAGGGAAACCTAGCAGACCTGCACAGTTTTGAAAACTAGACACCTAGGGGAATCCAATATGGGGTGACTTGTGGGGCTCTGATCAGGTTCTGTTACCCAGAATCCTTTGCAAACCTCAAAATGTGGCAAAAAAAACACTTTTTTCTCACATTTTGGTGACAGAACGTTCTGGAATCTGAGAGGAGCCACAAATTCCCTTCCACCCAGCGTTCCCCCAAGTCTCCCGATAAAAATGATACCTCACTTGTGGGGGTAGGCCTAGTGCCCACAACAGGAAATGCCCCAAAACACAACATGGACACATCACATTTTGACAAAGAAAACAGAGCTGTTTTTAGCAAAGTGCCTAGCTGTGGATTTTGGCCTCTAGCTCAGCAGGCACCTAGGGAAACCTAGCAAACCTGCACAGTTTTGAAAACTAGACACCTAGGGGAATCCAAGATGGGGTGACTTGTGGGGCTCTGATCAGGTTCTGTTACGCAGAATCCTTTGCAAACCTCTGAATGTGGCCAAATAAACACCTTTTCCTCACATTTCGGTGACAGAAAGTTATGGAATCTGAGAGGAGGCACGAATTTCCTTCCATCCAGCGTTTCCCCAAGTCTCCCGATAAAAATGATACCTCACTTGTTGGGGTAGGCCTAGTGTCCCCGACAGGAAATGCCCCAAAACACAACATGGACACATCACATTTTGACAAAGAAAACAGAGCTGTTTTTTGCAGAGTGCCTAGCTGTGGATTTTGGCCTCTAGCTCAGCAGGCACCTAGGGAAACCTAGCAAACCTGCACAGTTTTGAAAACTAGACACCTAAGAGAATCCAACATGGGGTGACTTGTGGGGCTCTGATCAGGTTCTGGTACCCAGAATCCTTTGCAAACCTCAAAATGTGGCCAATAAAACACCTTTTCCTCACATTTTGGTGACAGAACGTTCTGGAATCTGAGAGGAGCCACAAATTCCCTTCCACCCAGCGTTCCCCCCTCGTCTCCAGATAAAAATGATACCTCACTTGTGGGGTAGGCCTAGTGCCCACGACAAGAAATGCCCCAAAACACAACATGGACACATCACATTTTGACAAAGAAAACAGAGCTGTTTTTTGCCAAGTGCCTAGCTGTGGATTTTGGCCTCTAGCTCAGCAGGCACCTAGGGAAACCTAGCAAACCTGCACAGTTTTGAAAACTAGACACCAAGGGGAATCCAAGATGGGGTGACTTGTGGGGCTCTGATTAGGTTCTGTTACCCAGAATCCTTTGCAAACCTCAGAATGTGGCCAAATAAACACCTTTTCCTCACATTTCGGTGACAGAAAGTTCTGGACTCTGAGAGGAGGCACGAATTTCCTTCCACCCAGCGTTTCCCCAAGTCTCCCGATAAAAATGATACCTCACTTGTAGGGGTAGGCCTAGTGCCCCCGACAGGAAATGCCCCAAAACACAACATGGACACATCACATTTTGACAAAGAAAACAGAGCTGTTTTTTGCAGAGTGCCTAGCTGTGGATTTTGTCCTCTAGCTCAGCAGGCACCTAGGGAAACCTAGCAAACCTGCACAGTTTTGAAAACTAGACACCTAAGGGAATCCAACATGGGGTGACTTGTGGGGCTCTGATCAGGTTCTGGTACCCAGAATCCTTTGCAAACCTCAAAATGTGGCCAAAAAAACACTTTTTCCTCACATTTTGGTAACAGAAAGTTCTGGAATCTGAGAGGAGCCACAAATTCCCTTCCACCCAGCGTTCCCCCAAGTCTCCTGATAAAAATGATACCTCACTTGTGGGGGTAAGCCTAGTGCCCACGACAGGAAATGCCCCAAACCACAACATTGACACATCACATTTTGACAAAGAAAACAGAGCTGTTTTTTGCAAAGTGCCTAGCAGTGGATTTTGGCCTCTAGCTCAGCAGGCACCTAGGGAAACCTAGCAAACCTGCACAGTTTTGAAAACTAGACAGCTAAGGGAATCCAACATGGGGTGACTTGTGGGGCTCTGATCAGGTTCTGGTACCCAGAATCCTTTGCAAACCTCAAAATGTGGCCAAAAAAACACTTTTTCCTCACATTTTGGTGACAGAAAGTTCTGGAATCTGAGAGGAGCCACAAATTCCCTTCCACCCAGCGTTCCCCCAAGTCTCCTGATAAAAATGATACCTCACTTGTGGGGGTAAGCCTAGTGCCCACGACAGGAAATGCCCCAAAACACAACATGGACACATCACATTTTGACAAAGAAAACAGAGCTGTTTTTTGCAAAGTGTCTAGATGTGGATTTTGGCCTCTAGCTCAGCAGGCACCTAGGGAAACCTAGCAAACCTGCACAGTTTTGAAAACTAGACACCTAGGGGAATCCAAGATGGGGTGACTTGTGGGGCTCTGATCAGGTTCTGTTACCCAGAATCCTTTGCAACCCTCAAAATGTGGCCAAAAAAACACCTTTTCCTCACATTTCGGTGACAGAAAGTTCTGGAATCTGAGAGGAGCCACAAATTTCCTTTCACCCAGCGTTCCCCCAAGTCTCCCGATAACAATTACACCTCACTTGTGGGGGTAGGCCTGGTGCCCGCGACAAGAAATGCCCCAAAACACAACATTGACACATCACATTTTGACAAAGAAAACAGAGCTGTTTTTTGCAAAGTGCCTAGCAGTGGATTTTGGCCTCTAGCTCAGCAGGCACCTAGGGAAACCTTGCAAACCTGCACAGTTTTGAAAACTAGACACCTAGGGGAATCCAAGATGGGGTGACTTGTGGGGCTCTGATCAGGTTCTGTTACCCAGAATCCTTTGCAAACCTCAAAATGTGGCCAAAAAAAACACTTTTTCCTCACATTTTGGTGACAGAACGTTCTGGAATCTGAGAGGAGCCACAAATTCCCTTCCACCCAGCGTTCCCCCAAGTCTCCCGATAAAAAATGATACCTCACTTGTGGGGGTAGGCCTAGTGCCCACGACAGGAAATGCCCTAAAACACAACATGGACACATCACATTTTGACAAAGAAAACAGCTGTTTTTTGCAAAGTGCCTAGCTGTGGATTTTGGCCTCTAGCTCAGCAGGCACCTAGGGAAACCTAGGAAACCTGCACAGTTTTGAAAACTAGACACCTAGGGGAATCCAAGATGGGGTGACTTGTGGGGCTCTGATCAGGTTCTGTTACCCAGAATCCTTTGCAAACCTCAGAATGTGGCCAAATAAACACCTTTTCCTCACATTTCGGTGACATAAAGTTATGGAATCTGAGAGGAGGCTCGAATTTCCTTCCACCCAGCGTTTCCCCAAGTCTCCCGATAAAAATGATACCTCACTTGTATGGGTAGGCCTAGTGCCCCCGACAGGAAATGCCCCAAAACACAACATGGACACATCAAATTTTGACAAAGAAAACAGAGCTGTTTTTTGCAGAGTGCCTAGCTGTGGATTTTGGCCTCTAGCTCAGCAGGCACCTAGGGAAACCTAGCAAACCTGCACAGTTTTGAAAACTAGACACCAAAGGGAATCCAACATGGGGTGATTTGTGGGGCTCTGATCAGGTTCTGGTACCCAGAATCCTTTGCAAACCTCAAAATGTGGCCAAAAAAACACTTTTTCCTCACAGTTTGGTGACAGAAAGTTCTGGAATCTGAGAGGAGCCACAAATTCCCTTCCACCCAGCATTCCCCCAAGTCTCCTGATAAAAATGATACCTCATTTGTGGGGGTAAGCCTAGTCCCCACGACAGGAAATGCCCCAAAACACAACATGGACACATCACATTTTGACAAAGAAAACAGAGCTGTTTTTTGCAAAGTGCCTAGCTGTGGATTTTGGCCTCTAGCTCAGCAGGCATCTAGGGAAACCTAGCAGACCTGCACAGTTTTGAAAACTAGACACCTAGGGGAATCCAATATGGGGTGACTTGTGGGGCTCTGATCAGGTTCTGTTACCCAGAATCCTTTGCAAACCTCAAAATGTGGCAAAAAAAACACTTTTTTCTCACATTTTGGTGACAGAACGTTCTGGAATCTGAGAGGAGCCACAAATTCCCTTCCACCCAGCGTTCCCCCAAGTCTCCCGATAAAAATGATACCTCACTTGTGGGGGTAGGCCTAGTGCCCACAACAGGAAATGCCCCAAAACACAACATGGACACATCACATTTTGACAAAGAAAACAGAGCTGTTTTTTGCAAAGTGCCTAGCTGTGGATTTTGGCCTCTAGCTCAGCAGGCACCTAGGGAAACCTAGCAAACCTGCACAGTTTTGAAAACTAGACACCTAGCGGAATCCAAGATGGGGTGACTTGTGGGGCTCTGATCAGGTTCTGTTACCCAGAATCCTTTGCAAACCTCAAAATGTGGCCAAAAAAACACCTTTTCCTCACATTTCGGTGACAGAAAGTTCTGGAATCTGAGAGGAGCCACAAATTTCCTTTCACCCAGCGTTCCCCCAAGTCTCCCAATAACAATTACACCTCACTTGTGGGGGTAGGCCTGGTGCCCGCGACAAGAAATGCCCCAAAACACAACATTGACACATCACATTTTGACAAAGAAAACAGAGCTGTTTTTTGCAAAGTGCCTAGCAGTGGATTTAGGCCTCTAGCTCAGCAGGCACCTAGGGAAACCTTGCAAACCTGCACAGTTTTGAAAACTAGACACCTAGGGGAATCCAAGATGGGGTGACTTGTGGGGCTCTGATCAGGTTCTGTTACCCAGAATCCTTTGCAAACCTCAAAATGTGGCCAAAAAAAACACTTTTTCCTCACATTTTGGTGACAGAACGTTCTGGAATCTGAGAGGAGCCACAAATTCCCTTCCACCCAGCGTTCCCCCAAGTCTCCCGATAAAAAATGATACCTCACTTGTGGGGGTAGGCCTAGTGCCCACGACAGGAAATGCCCCAAAACACAACATGGACACATCACATTTTGACAAAGAAAACAGCTGTTTTTTGCAAAGTGCCTAGCTGTGGATTGTGGCCTCTAGCTCAGCAGGCAGCTAGGGAAACCTAGGAAACCTGCACAGTTTTGAAAACTAGACACCTAGGGGAATCCAAGATGGGGTGACTTGTGGGGCTCTGATCAGGTTCTGTTACCCAGAATCCTTTGCAAACCTCAGAATGTGGCCAAATAAACACCTTTTCCTCACATTTCGGTGACATAAAGTTCTGGAATCTGAGAGGAGGCTCGAATTTCCTTCCACCCAGCGTTTCCCCAAGTCTCCCGATAAAAATGATACCTCACTTGTAGGGGTAGGCCTAGTGCCCCCGACAGGAAATGCCCCAAAACACAACATGGACACATCACATTTTGACAAAGAAAACAGAGCTGTTTTTTGCAGAGTGCCTAGCTGTGGATTTTGGCCTCTAGCTCAGCAGGCACCTAGGGAAACCTAGCAAACCTGCACAGTTTTGAAAACTAGACACCAAAGGGAATCCAACATGGGGTGATTTGTGGGGCTCTGATCAGGTTCTGGTACCCAGAATCCTTTGCAAACCTCAAAATGTGGCCAAAAAAACACTTTTTCCTCACAGTTTGGTGACAGAAAGTTCTGGAATCTGAGAGGAGCCACAAATTCCCTTCCACCCAGCATTCCCCCAAGTCTCCTGATAAAAATGATACCTCATTTGTGGGGGTAAGCCTAGTCCCCACGACAGGAAATGCCCCAAAACACAACATGGACACATCACATTTTGACAAAGAAAACAGAGCTGTTTTTTGCAAAGTGCCAAGCTGTGGATTTTGGCCTCTAGCTCAGCAGGCACCTAGGGAAACCTAGCAGACCTGCACAGTTTTGAAAACTAGACACCTAGGGGAATCCAATATGGGGTGACTTGTGGGGCTCTGATCAGGTTCTGTTACCCAGAATCCTTTGCAAACCTCAAAATGTGGCAAAAAAAACACTTTTTCCTCACATTTTGGTGACAGAACGTTCTCGAATCTGAGAGGAGCCACAAATTCCCTTCCACCCACCGTTCCCCCAAGTCTCCCGATAAAAATGATACCTCACTTGTGGGGGTAGGCCTAGTGCCCACAACAGGAAATGCCCCAAAACACAACATAGACACATCACATTTTGACAAAGAAAACAGAGCTGTTTTTTGCAAAGTGCCTAGCTGTGGATTTTGGCCTCTAGCTCAGCAGGCACCTAGGGAAACCTAGCAAACCTGCACAGTTTTGAAAACTAGACACCTAGCGGAATCCAAGATGGGGTGACTTGTGGGGCTCTGATCAGGTTCTGTTACCCAGAATCCTTTGCAAACCTCAAAATATGGCAAAAAAAAACACTTTTTCCTCACATTTCGGTGACAGAAAGTTCTGGAATCTGAGAGGAGCCACAAATTTCCTTTCACCCAGCGTTCCCCCAAGTCTCCCGATAACAATTACACCTCACTTGTGGGGGTAGGCCTAGTGCCCGCGACAGGAAATGCCCCAAAACACAACATGGACAAATCACATTTTGACAAAGAAAACAGAGCTGTTTTTTGCAAAGTGCCTAGGAGTGGATTTTGGCCTCTAGCTCAGCAGGCACCTAGGGAAACCTAGCAAACCTGCACAGTTTTGAAAACTAGACACCAAGGGGAATCCAAGATGGGGTGACTTGTGGGGCTCTGATTAGGTTCTGTTACCCAGAATCCTTTGCAAACCTCAAAATGTGGCCAAAAAAACACCTTTTCCTCACATTTCGGTGACAGAAAGTTCTGGAATCTGAGAGGAGACACGAATTTCCTTCCACCCAGCGTTTCCCCAAGTCTCCCGATAAAAATGATACCTCACTTGTGGGGGTAGGCCTAGTGCCCACAACAGGAAATGCCCCAAAACACAACATGGACACATCACATTTTGACAAAGAAAACAGAGCTGTTTTTTGCAAAGTGCCTAGCTGTGGATTTTGGCCTCTAGCTCAGCAGGCACCTAGGGAAACCTAGCAAACCTGCACAGTTTTGAAAACTAGACACCTAGCGGAATCCAAGATGGGGTGACTTGTGGGGCTCTGATCAGGTTCTGTTACCCAGAATCCTTTGCAAACCTCAAAATATGGCAAAAAAAACACTTTTTCCTCACATTTCGGTGACAGAAAGTTCTGGAATCTGAGAGGAGCCACAAATTTCCTTTCACCCAGCGTTCCCCCAAGTCTCCCGATAACAATTACACCTCACTTGTGGGGGTAGGCCTAGTGCCCGCGACAGGAAATGCCCCAAAACACAACATGGACAAATCACATTTTGACAAAGAAAACAGAGCTGTTTTTTGCAAAGTGCCTAGGAGTGGATTTTGGCCTCTAGCTCAGCAGGCACCTAGGGAAACCTAGCAAACCTGCACAGTTTTGAAAACTAGACACCAAGGGGAATCCAAGATGGGGTGACTTGTGGGGCTCTGATTAGGTTCTGTTACCCAGAATCCTTTGCAAACCTCAAAATGTGGCCAAAAAAACACCTTTTCCTCACATTTCGGTGACCGAAAGTTCTGGAATCTGAGAGGAGACACGAATTTCCTTCCACCCAGCGTTTCCCCAAGTCTCCCGATAAAAATGATACCTCACTTGTAGGGGTAGGCCTACTGCCCACGACAGGAAATGCCCCAAAACACAACATGGACAAATCACATTTTGACAAAGAAAACAGAGCTGTTTTTTGCAGAGTACCTAGCTGTGGATTTTCGCCTCTAGCTCAGCAGGCACCTAGGGAAACCTAGCAAACCTGCAAAGTTTTGAAAACTAGACACCTAAGGGAATCCAACATGGGGTGACTTGTGGGCCTCTGATCAGGTTCTGTTACCCAGAATCCTTTGCAAACCTCAAAATGTGGCCATAAAAACACCTTTTACTCACATTTTGGTGACAGAACATTCTAGAATCTGAGAGGAGCCACGAATTCCCTTCCACCCACCGTTCCCCCCTCGTCTCCCGATAAAAATGATACCTCACTTGTGGGGGTAGGCCTAGTGCCCACGACAAGAAATGCCCCAAAACACAACATGGACACATCACATTTTGACAAAGAAAACAGAGCTATTTTTTGCTAAGTGCCTAGCTGTGGATTTTAGCCTCTAGCTCAGCAGGCACCTAGGGAAACCTAGCAAACCTGCACAGTTTTGAAAACTAGACACCTAGGGGAATCCAAGATGGGGTGACTTGTGGGGCTCTGATCAGGTTCTGTTACCCAGAATCCTTTGCAAACCTCAAAATGTGGCCAAAAAAAACACTTTTTCCTCACATTTCGGTGACAGAAAGTTCTGGAATCTGAGAGGAGCCACGAATTTCCTTCCACCCAGCGTTTCCCCAAGTTTCCCGATAAAAATGATACCTCACTTGTAGGGGTAGGCCTAGTGCCCACGACAGGAAATGCCCCAAAATACAACATGTACACATCACATTTTGACAAAGAAAACAGAGCTGTTTTTTGCACAGTGCCTAGCTGTGGATTTTGGCCTCTAGCTCAGCAGGCACCTAGGGAAACCTAGCAAACCTGCACAGTTTTGAAAACTAGACACCTAAGGGAATCCAACATGTGGTGACTTGTGGGGCTCTGATCAGGTTCTGTTACCCAGAATCCTTTGCAAACCTCAAAATGTGGCCAAAAAAACACTTTTTCCTCACATTTTGGTGACAGAAAGTTCTGGAATCTGAGAGGATCCACAAATTCCCTTCCACGCAGCGTTCCCCCCTCATCTCCCGATAAAAATGATACCTCACTTGTGGGGGTAGGCCTAGTGCCCACGACAAGAAATGCCCCAAAACACAACATGGACACATCACATTTTGACAAAGAAAACAGAGCTGTTTTTTGCCAAGTGCCTAGCTGTGGATTTTGGCTTCTAGCTCAGCAGGCACCTAGGGAAACCTAGCAAACCTGCACAGTTTTGAAAACTAGACACCTAGGGGAATCCAAGATGGGGTGACTTGTGGGGCTCTGATCAGGTTCTGTTACGCAGAATCCTTTGCAAACCTCTGAATGTGGCCAAATAAACACCTTTTCCTCACATTTCGGTGACAGAAAGTTCTGGAATCTGAGAGGAGGCACGAATTTCCTTCCATCCAGCGTTTCCCCAAGTCTCCCGATAAAAATGATACCTCACTTGTTGGGGTAGGCCTAGTGTCCCCGACAGGAAATGCCCCAAAACACAACATGGACACATCACATTTTGACAAAGAAAACAGAGCTGTTTTTTGCAGAGTGCCTAGCTGTGGATTTTGGCCTCTAGCTCAGCAGGCACCTAGGGAAACCTAGCAAACCTGCACAGTTTTGAAAACTAGACACCTAAGAGAATCCAACATGGGGTGACTTGTGGGGCTCTGATCAGGTTCTGGTACCCAGAATCCTTTGCAAACCTCATAATGTGGCCAAAAAAACACCTTTTCCTCACATTTTGGTGACAGAACGTTCTGGAATCTGAGAGGAGCCACAAATTCCCTTCCACCCAGCGTTCCCCCCTCGTCTCCAGATAAAAATGATACCTCACTTGTGGGGTAGGCCTAGTGCCCACGACAAGAAATGCCCCAAAACACAACATGGACACATCACATTTTGACAAAGAAAACAGAGCTGTTTTTTGCCAAGTGCCTAGCTGTGGATTTTGGCCTCTAGCTCAGCAGGCACCTAGGGAAACCTAGCAAACCTGCACAGTTTTGAAAACTAGACACCAAGGGGAATCCAAGATGGGGTGACTTGTGGGGCTCTGATTAGGTTCTGTTACCCAGAATCCTTTGCAAACCTCAGAATGTGGCCAAATAAACACCTTTTCCTCACATTTCGATGACAGAAAGTTCTGGACTCTGAGAGGAGGCACGAATTTCCTTCCACCCAGGGTTTCCCCAAGTCTCCCGATAAAAATGATACCTACCTTGTAGGGGTAGGCCTAGTGCCCCCGACAGGAAATGCCCCAAAACACAACATGGACACATCACATTTTGACAAAGAAAACAGAGCTGTTTTTTGCAGAGTGCCTAGCTGTGGATTTTGGCCTCTAGCTCAGCAGGCACCTAGGGAAACCTAGCAAACCTGCACAGTTTTGAAAACTAGACACCTAAGGGAATCCAACATGGGGTGACTTGTGGGGCTCTGATCAGGTTCTGGTACCCAGAATCCTTTGCAAACCTCAAAATGTGGCCAAAAAAACACTTTTTCCTCACATTTTGTTAACAGAAAGTTCTGGAATCTGAGAGGAGCCACAAATTCCCTTCCACCCAGCGTTCCCCCAAGTCTCCTGATAAAAATGATACCTCACTTGTGGGGGTAAGCCTAGTGCCCACGACAGGAAATGCCCCAAACCACAACATGGACACATCACATTTTGACAAAGAAAACAGTGCTGTTTTTTGCAAAGTGCCTAGGAGTGGATTTTGGCCTCTAGTTCAGCAGGCACCTAGGGAAACCTAGCAAACCTGCACAGTTTTGAAAACTAGACACCAAGGGGAATCCAAGATGGGGTGACTTGTGGGGCTCTGATTAGGTTCTGTTACCCAGAATCCTTTGCAAACCTCAAAATGTGGCCAAAAAAACACCTTTTCCTCACATTTCGGTGACAGAAAGTTCTGGAATCTGAGAGGAGACACGAATTTCCTTCCACCCAGCGTTTCCCCAAGTCTCCCGATAAAAATGATACCTCACTTGTAGGGGTAGGCCTACTGCCCACGACAGGAAATGCCCCAAAACACAACATGGACAAATCACATTTTGACAAAGAAAACAGAGCTGTTTTTTGCAGAGTACCTAGCTGTGGATTTTGGCCTCTAGCTCAGCAGGCACCTAGGGAAACCTAGCAAACCTGCAAAGTTTTGAAAACTAGACACCTAAGGGAATCCAAGATGGGGTGACTTGTGGGGCTCTGATCAGGTTCTGTTACCCAGAATCCTTTGCAAACCTCAAAATATGGCAAAAAAAACACTTTTTCCTCACATTTCGGTGACAGAAAGTTCTGGAATCTGAGAGGAGCCACAAATTTCCTTTCACCCAGCGTTCCCCCAAGTCTCCCGATAACAATTACACCTCACTTGTGGGGGTAGGCCTAGTGCCCGCGACAGGAAATGCCCCAAAACACAACATGGACAAATCACATTTTGACAAAGAAAACAGAGCTGTTTTTTGCAAAGTGCCTAGGAGTGGATTTTGGCCTCTAGCTCAGCAGGCACCTAGGGAAACCTAGCAAACCTGCACAGTTTTGAAAACTAGACACCAAGGGGAATCCAAGATGGGGTGACTTGTGGGGCTCTGATTAGGTTCTGTTACCCAGAATCCTTTGCAAACCTCAAAATGTGGCCAAAAAAACACCTTTTCCTCACATTTCGGTGACAGAAAGTTCTGGAATCTGAGAGGAGACACGAATTTCCTTCCACCCAGCGTTTCCCCAAGTCTCCCGATAAAAATGATACCTCACTTGTAGGGGTAGGCCTACTGCCCACGACAGGAAATGCCCCAAAACACAACATGGACAAATCACATTTTGACAAAGAAAACAGAGCTGTTTTTTGCAGAGTACCTAGCTGTGGATTTTGGCCTCTAGCTCAGCAGGCACCTAGGGAAACCTAGCAAACCTGCAAAGTTTTGAAAACTAGACACCTAAGGGAATCCAACATGGGGTGACTTGTGGGCCTCTGATCAGGTTCTGTTACCCAGAATCCTTTGCAAACCTCAAAATGTGGCCATAAAAACACCTTTTCCTCACATTTTGGTGACAGAACGTTCTAGAATTTGAGAGGAGCCACAAATTCCCTTCCACCCACCGTTCCCCCCTCGTCTCCCGATAAAAATGATACCTCACTTGTGGGGGTAGGCCTAGTGCCCACGACAAGAAATGCCCCAAAACACAACATGGACACATCACATTTTGACAAAGAAAACAGAGCTATTTTTTGCTAAGTGCCTAGCTGTGGATTTTAGCCTCTAGCTCAGCAGGCACCTAGGGAAACCTAGCAAACCTGCACAGTTTTGAAAACTAGACACCTAGGGGAATCCAAGATGGGGTGACTTGTGGGGCTCTGATCAGGTTCTGTTACCCAGAATCCTTTGCAAACCTCAAAATGTGGCCAAAAAAAACACTTTTTCCTCACATTTCGGTGACAGAAAGTTCTGGAATCTGAGAGGAGCCACGAATTTCCTTCCACCCAGCGTTTCCCCAAGTTTCCCGATAAAAATGATACCTCACTTGTAGGGGTAGGCCTAGTGCCCACGACAGGAAATGCCCCAAAATACAACATGGACACATCACATTTTGACAAAGAAAACAGAGCTGTTTTTTGCACAGTGCTTAGCTGTGGATTTTGGCCTCTAGCTCAGCAGGCACCTAGGGAAACCTAGCAAACCTGCACAGTTTTGAAAACTAGACACCTAAGGGAATCCAACATGTGGTGACTTGTGGGGCTCTGATCAGGTTCTGTTACCCAGAATCCTTTGCAAACCTCAAAATGTGGCCAAAAAAACACTTTTTCCTCACATTTTGGTGACAGAAAGTTCTGGAATCTGAGAGGAGCCACAAATTCCCTTCCACGCAGCGTTCCCCCCTCATCTCCCGATAAAAATGATACCTCACTTGTGGGGGTAGGCCTAGTGCCCACGACAAGAAATGCCCCAAAACACAACATAGACACATCACATTTTGACAAAGAAAACAGAGCTGTTTTTTGCCAAGTGCCTAGCTGTGGATTTTGGCCTCTAGCTCAGCAGGCACCTAGGGAAACCTAGCAAACCTGCACAGTTTTGAAAACTAGACACCTAGGGGAATCCAAGATGGGGTGACTTGTGGGGCTCTGATCAGGTTCTGTTACGCAGAATCCTTTGCAAACCTCTGAATGTGGCCAAATAAACACCTTTTCCTCACATTTCGGTGACAGAAAGTTCTGGAATCTGAGAGGAGGCACGAATTTCCTTCCATCCAGCGTTTCCCCAAGTCTCCCGATAAAAATGATACCTCACTTGTTGGGGTAGGCCTAGTGTCCCCGACAGGAAATGCCCCAAAACACAACATGGACACATCACATTTTGACAAAGAAAACAGAGCTGTTTTTTGCAGAGTGCCTAGCTGTGGATTTTGGCCTCTAGCTCAGCAGGCACCTAGGGAAACCTAGCAAACCTGCACAGTTTTGAAAACTAGACACCTAATGGAATCCAACATGGGGTGACTTGTGGGGCTCTGATCAGGTTCTGGTACCCAGAATCCTTTGCAAACCTCAAAATGTGGCCAAAAAAACACTTTTTCCTCACATTTTGTTAACAGAAAGTTCTGGAATCTGAGAGGAGCCACAAATTCCCTTCCACCCAGCGTTCCCCCAAGTCTCCTGATAAAAATGATACCTCACTTGTGGGGGTAAGCCTAGTGCCCACGACAGGAAATGCCCCAAACCACAACATGGACACATCACATTTTGACAAAGAAAACAGTGCTGTTTTTTGCAAAGTGCCTAGGAGTGGATTTTGGCCTCTAGCTCAGCAGGCACCTAGGGAAACCTAGCAAACCTGCACAGTTTTGAAAACTAGACACCAAGGGGAATCCAAGATGGGGTGACTTGTGGGGCTCTGATTAGGTTCTGTTACCCAGAATCCTTTGCAAACCTCAAAATGTGGCCAAAAAAACACTTTTTCCTCAAATTTTGTTAACAGAAAGTTCTGGAATCTGAGAGGAGCCACAAATTCCCTTCCACCCAGCGTTCCCCCAAGTCTCCTGATAAAAATGATACCTCACTTGTGGGGGTAAGCCTAGTGCCCACGACAGGAAATGCCCCAAACCACAACATGGACACATCACATTTTGACAAAGAAAACAGTGCTGTTTTTTGCAAAGTGCCTAGGAGTGGATTTTGGCCTCTAGCTCAGCAGGCACCTATGGAAACCTAGCAAACCTGCACAGTTTTGAAAACTAGATACCAAGGGGAATCCAAGATGGGGTGACTTGTGGGGCTCTGATTAGGTTCTGTTACCCAGAATCCTTTGCAAACCTCAAAATGTGGCCAAAAAAACACCTTTTCCTCACATTTCGGTGACAGAAAGTTCTGGAATCTGAGAGGAGACACGAATTTCCTTCCACCCAGCGTTTCCCCAAGTCTCCCGATAAAAATGATACCTCACTTGTAGGGGTAGGCCTACTGCCCACGACAGGAAATGCCCCAAAACACAACATGGACAAATCACATTTTGACAAAGAAAACAGAGCTGTTTTTTGCAGAGTACCTAGCTGTGGATTTTGGCCTCTAGCTCAGCAGGCACCTAGGGAAACCTAGCAAACCTGCAAAGTTTTGAAAACTAGACACCTAAGGGAATCCAACATGGGGTGACTTGTGGGCCTCTGATCAGGATCTGTTACCCAGAATCCTTTGCAAACCTCAAAATGTGGCCATAAAAACACCTTTTCCTCACATTTTGGTGACAGAACGTTCTAGAATCTGAGAGGAGCCACAAATTCCCTTCCACCCACCGTTCCCCCCTCGTCTCCCGATAAAAATGATACCTCACTTGTGGGGGTAGGCCTAGTGCCCACGACAAGAAATGCCCCAAAACACAACATGGACACATCACATTTTGACAAAGAAAACAGAGCTATTTTTTGCTAAGTGCCTAGCTGTGGATTTTAGCCTCTAGCTCAGCAGGCACCTAGGGAAACCTAGCAAACCTGCACAGTTTTGAAAACTAGACACCTAGGGGAATCCAAGATGGGGTGACTTGTGGGGCTCTGATCAGGTTCTGTTACCCAGAATCCTTTGCAAACCTCAAAATGTGGCCAAAAAAAACACTTTTTCCTCACATTTCGGTGACAGAAAGTTCTGGAATCTGAGAGGAGCCACGAATTTCCTTCCACCCAGCGTTTCCCCAAGTTTCCCGATAAAAATGATACCTCACTTGTAGGGGTAGGCCTAGTGCCCACGACAGGAAATGCCCCAAAATACAACATGGACACATCACATTTTGACAAAGAAAACAGAGCTGTTTTTTGCACAGTGCCTAGCTGTGGATTTTGGCCTCTAGCACAGCAGGCACCTAGGGAAACCTAGCAAACCTGCACAGTTTTGAAAACTAGACACCTAAGGGAATCCAACATGTGGTGACTTGTGGGGCTCTGATCAGGTTCTGTTACCCAGAATCCTTTGCAAACCTCAAAATGTGGCCAAAAAAACACTTTTTCCTCACATTTTGGTGACAGAAAGTTCTGGAATCTGAGAGGAGCCACAAATTCCCTTCCACGCAGCGTTCCCCCCTCATCTCCCGATAAAAATGATACCTCACTTGTGGGGGTAGGCCTAGTGCCCACGACAAGAAATGCCCCAAAACACAACATGGACACATCACATTTTGACAAAGAAAACAGAGCTGTTTTTTGCCAAGTGCCTAGCTGTGGATTTTGGCCTCTAGCTCAGCAGGCACCTAGGGAAACCTAGCAAACCTGCACAGTTTTGAAAACTAGACACCTAGGGGAATCCAAGATGGGGTGACTTGTGGGGCTCTGATCAGGTTCTGTTACGCAGAATCCTTTGCAAACCTCTGAATGTGGCCAAATAAACACCTTTTCCTCACATTTCGGTGACAGAAAGTTCTGGAATCTGAAAGGAGGCACGAATTTCCTTCCATCCAGCGTTTCCCCAAGTCTCCCGATAAAAATGATACCTCACTTGTTGGGGTAGGCCTAGTGTCCCCGACAGGAAATGCCCCAAAACACAACATGGACACATCACATTTTGACAAAGAAAACAGAGCTGTTTTTTGCAGAGTGCCTAGCTGTGGATTTTGGCCTCTAGCTCAGCAGGCACCTAGGGAAACCTAGCAAACCTGCACAGTTTTGAAAACTAGACACCTAAGAGAATCCAACATGGGGTGACTTGTGGGGCTCTGATCAGGTTCTGGTACCCATAATCCTTTGCAAACCTCAAAATGTGGCCAAAAAAACACCTTTTCCTCACATTTTGGTGACAGAACGTTCTGGAATCTGAGAGGAGCCACAAATTCCCTTCCACCCAGCGTTCCCCCCTCGTCTCCAGATAAAAATGATACCTCACTTGTGGGGTAGGCCTAGTGCCCACGACAAGAAATGCCCCAAAACACAACATGGACACATCACATTTTGACAAAGAAAAAAGAGCTGTTTTTTGCCAAGTGCCTAGCTGTGGATTTTGGCCTCTAGCTCAGCAGGCACCTAGGGAAACCTAGCAAACCTGCACAGTTTTGAAAACTAGACACCAAGGGGAATCCAAGATGGGGTGACTTGTGGGGCTCTGATTAGGTTCTGTTACCCAGAATCCTTTGCAAACCTCAGAATGTGGCCAAATAAACACCTTTTCCTCACATTTCGGTGACAGAAAGTTCTGGACTCTGAGAGGAGGCACGAATTTCCTTCCACCCAGCGTTTCCCCAAGTCTCCCGATAAAAATGATACCTCACTTGTAGGGGTAGGCCTAGTGCCCCCGACAGGAAATGCCCCAAAACACAACATGGACACATCACATTTTGACAAAGAAAACAGAGCTGTTTTTTGCAGAGTGCCTAGCTGTGGATTTTGGCCTCTAGCTCAGCAGGCACCTAGGGAAACCTAGCAAACCTGCACAGTTTTGAAAACTAGACACCTAAGGGAATCCAACATGGGGTGACTTGTGGGGCTCTGATCAGGTTCTGGTACCCAGAATCCTTTGCAAACCTCAAAATGTGGCCAAAAAAACACTTTTTCCTCACATTTTGTTAACAGAAAGTTCTGGAATCTGAGAGGAGCCACAAATTCCCTTCCACCCAGCGTTCCCCCAAGTCTCCTGATAAAAATGATACCTCACTTGTGGGGGTAAGCCTAGTGCCCACGACAGGAAATGCCCCAAACCACAACATGGACACATCACATTTTGACAAAGAAAACAGTGCTGTTTTTTGCAAAGTGCCTAGCTGTGGATTTTGGCCTCTAGCTCAGCAGGCACCTAGGGAAACCTAGCAAACCTGAACAGTTTTGAATACTAGACACCTAGGGGAATCCAAGATGGGGTGACTTGTGGGGCTCTGATCAGGTTCTGTTACCCAGAATCCTTTGCAAACCTCAGAATGTGACCAAATAAACACCTTTTCCTCACATTTCGTTGATAGAAAGTTCTGGCATCTGAGAGGAGCCACGAATTTCCTTCCACCCAGCGTTTCCCCAAGTCTCCCGATAAAAATGATACCTCACTTGTAGGGGTAGGCCTAGTGCCCCCGACAAGAAATGCCCCAAAACACAACATGGACACATCACATTTTGACAAAGAAAACAGAGCTGTTTTTTGCCAAGTGCCTAGCTGTGGATTTTGGCCTCTAGCTCAGCAGGCACCTAGGGAAACCTAGCAAACCTGCACAGTTTTGAAAACTAGACACCTAGGGGAATCCAAGATGGGGTGACTTGTGGGGCTCTGATCAGGTTCTGTTACCCAGAATCCTTTGCAAACCTCAGAATGTGACCAAATAAACACCTTTTCCTCACATTTCGTTGATAGAAAGTTCTGGCATCTGAGAGGAGCCACGAATTTCCTTCCACCCAGCGTTTCCCCAAGTCTCCCGATAAAAATGATACCTCACTTGTAGGGGTAGGCCTAGTGCCCCCGACAAGAAATGCCCCAAAACACAACATGGACACATCACATTTTGACAAAGAAAACAGAGCTGTTTTTTGCCAAGTGCCTAGCTGTGGATTTTGGCCTCTAGCTCAGCAGGCACCTAGGGAAACCTAGCAAACCTGCACAGTTTTGAAAACTAGACACCTAGGGGAATCCAAGATGGGGTGACTTGTGGGGCTCTGATCAGGTTCTGTTACCCAGAATCCTTTGCAAACCTCAAAATGTGGCCAAAAAAAACACTTTTTCCTCACATTTCGGTGACAGAAAGTTCTGGAATCTGAGAGGAGCCACGAATTTCCTTCCACCCAGCGTTTCCCCAAGTTTCCCGATAAAAATGATACCTCACTTGTAGGGGTAGGCCTAGTGCCCACGACAGGAAATGCCCCAAAATACAACATGGACACATCACATTTTGACAAAGAAAACAGAGCTGTTTTTTGCACAGTGCCTAGCTGTGGATTTTGGCCTCTAGCTCAGCAGGCACCTAGGGAAACCTAGCAAACCTGCACAGTTTTGAAAACTAGACACCTAAGGGAATCCAACATGTGGTGACTTGTGGGGCTCTGATCAGGTTCTGTTACCCAGAATCCTTTGCAAACCTCAAAATGTGGCCAAAAAAACACTTTTTCCTCACATTTTGGTGACAGAAAGTTCTGGAATCTGAGAGGAGTGACAAATTCCCTTCCACGCAGCGTTCCCCCCTCATCTCCCGATAAAAATGATACCTCACTTGTGGGGGTAGGCCTAGTGCCCACGACAAGAAATGCCCCAAAACACAACATGGACACATCACATTTTGACAAAGAAAACAGAGCTGTTTTTTGCCAAGTGCCTAGCTGTGGATTTTGGCCTCTAGCTCAGCAGGCACCTAGGGAAACCTAGCAAACCTGCACAGTTTTGAAAACTAGACACCTAGGGGAATCCAAGATGGGGTGACTTGTGGGGCTCTGATCAGGTTCTGTTACGCAGAATCCTTTGCAAACCTCTGAATGTGGCCAAATAAACACCTTTTCCTCACATTTCGGTGACAGAAAGTTCTGGAATCTGAGAGGAGGCACGAATTTCCTTCCATCCAGCGTTTCCCCAAGTCTCCCGATAAAAATGATACCTCACTTGTTGGGGTAGGCCTAGTGTCCCCGACAGGAAATGCCCCAAAACACAACATGGACACATCACATTTTGACAAAGAAAACAGAGCTGTTTTTTGCAGAGTGCCTAGCTGTGGATTTTGGCCTCTAGCTCAGCAGGCACCTAGGGAAACCTAGCAAACCTGCACAGTTTTGAAAACTAGACACCTAAGAGAATCCAACATGGGGTGACTTGTGGGGCTCTGATCAGGTTCTGGTACCCAGAATCCTTTGCAAACCTCAAAATGTGGCCAAAAAAACACCTTTTCCTCACATTTTGGTGACAGAACGTTCTGGAATCTGAGAGGAGCCACAAATTCCCTTCCACCCAGCGTTCCCCCCTCGTATCCAGATAAAAATGATACCTCACTTGTGGGGTAGGCCTAGTGCCCACGACAAGAAATGCCCCAAAACACAACATGGACACATCACATTTTGACAAAGAAAACAGAGCTGTTTTTTGCCAAGTGCCTAGCTGTGGATTTTGGCCTCTAGCTCAGCAGGCACCTAGGGAAACCTAGCAAACCTGCACAGTTTTGAAAACTAGACACCAAGGGGAATCCAAGATGGGGTGACTTGTGGGGCTCTGATTAGGTTCTGTTACCCAGAATCCTTTGCAAACCTCAGAATGTGGCCAAATAAACACCTTTTCCTCACATTTCGGTGACAGAAAGTTCTGGACTCTGAGAGGAGGCACGAATTTCCTTCCACCCAGCGTTTCCCCAAGTCTCCCGATAAAAATGATACCTCACTTGTAGGGGTAGGCCTAGTGCCCCCGACAGGAAATGCCCCAAAACACAACATGGACACATCACATTTTGACAAAGAAAACAGAGCTGTTTTTTGCAGAGTGCCTAGCTGTGGATTTTGGCCTCTAGCTCAGCAGGCACCTAGGGAAACCTAGCAAACCTGCACAGTTTTGAAAACTAGACACCTAAGGGAATCCAACATGGGGTGACTTGTGGGGATCTGATCAGGTTCTGGTACCCAGAATCCTTTGCAAACCTCAAAATGTGGCCAAAAAAACACTTTTTCCTCACATTTTGGTAACAGAAAGTTCTGGAATCTGAGAGGAGCCACAAATTCCCTTCCACCCAGCGTTCCCCCAAGTCTCCTGATAAAAATGATACCTCACTTGTGGGGTTAAGCCTAGTGCCCACGACAGGAAATGCCCCAAACCACAACATGGACACATCACATTTTGACAAAGAAAACAGTGCTGTTTTTTGCAAAGTGCCTAGCTGTGGATTTTGGCCTCTAGCTCAGCAGGCACCTAGGGAAACCTAGCAAACCTGAACAGTTTTGAATACTAGACACCTAGGGGAATCCAAGATGGGGTGACTTGTGGGGCTCTGATCAGGTTCTGTTACCCAGAATCCTTTGCAAACCTCAGAATGTGACCAAATAAACACCTTTTCCTCACATTTCGTTGATAGAAAGTTCTGGCATCTGAGAGGAGCCACGAATTTCCTTCCACCCAGCGTTTCCCCAAGTCTCCCGTTAAAAATGATACCTCACTTGTAGGGGTAGGCCTAGTGCCCCCGACAGGAAATGCCCCAAAACACAACATGGACACATCACATTTTGACAAAGAAAACAGAGCTGTTTTTTGCAGAGTGCCTAGCTGTGGATTTTGGCCTCTAGCTCAGCAGGCACCTAGGGAAACCTAGCAAACCTGCACAGTTTTGAAAACTAGACACCTAAGGGAATCCAAGGTGGGGTGACTTGTGGGGCTCTGATCAGGTTCTGGTACCCAGAATCCTTTGCAAACCTCAAAAAGTGGCCAAAAAAAACACTTTTTCCTCACATTTTGGTGACAGAAAGTTCTGGAATCTGAGAGGAGCCACAAATTCCCTTCCACCCAGCGTTCCCCCAAGTCTCCTGATAAAAATGATACCTCACTTGTGGGGGTAAGCCTAGTGCCCACGACAGGAAATGCCCCAAAACACAACATGGACACATAACATTTTGACAAAGAAAACAGAGCTGTTTTTTGCAAAGTGCCTAGCTGTGGATTTTGGCCTCTAGCTCAGCAGGCACCTAGGGAAACCTAGCCAACCTGCACAGTTCTGAAAACTAGACACCTGGGGGAATCCAAGATGGGGTGACTTGTGGGGCTCTGATCAGGTTCTGTTACCCAGAATCCTTTGCAAACCTCAAAATGTGCAAAAAAAAACCTTTTTCCTCACATTTTGGTAACAGAACGTTCTGGAATCTGAGAGGAGCCACAAATTCCCTTCCACACAGCGTTCCCCCAAGTCTCCCGATAAAAATGATACCTCACTTGTGGGGGTAGGCCTAGTGCCCACAACAGGAAATGCCCCAAAACACAACATGGACACATCACATTTTCACAAAGAAAACAGAGCTGTTTTTTGCAAAGTGCCTAGCTGTGGATTTTGGCCTCTAGCTCAGCAGGCACCTAGGGAAACCTAGCAAACCTGCACAGTTTTGAAAACTAGACACCTAGGGGAATCCAAGATGGGGTGACTTGTGGGACTCTGATCAGGTTCTGTTACCCAGAATCCTTTGCAAACCTCAAAATGTGGCCAAAAAAACACTTTTTACTCACATTTCGGTGACAGAAAGTTCTGGAATCTGAGAGGAGCCACAAATTTCCTTTCACCCAGCGTTTCCCCAAGTCTCCCGATAACAATTACACCTCACTTGTGGGGGTAGGCCTAGTGCCCGCGACAGGAAATGCCCCAAAACACAACATGGACACATCATATTTTGACAAAGAAAACAGAGCTGTTTTTTGAAAAGTGCCTAGCTGTGGATTTTGGCCTCTAGCTCAGCAGGCACCTAGGGAAACCTAGCAAACCTGCACAGTTTTGAAAACTAGACACCTTGGGGAATCCAAGATGGGGTGACTTGTGGGACTCTGATCAGGTTCTGTTACCCAGAATCCTTTGCAAACCTCAAAATGTGGCCAAAAAAACACTTTTTCCCCACATTTCGGTGACAGAAAGTTCTGGAATCTGAGAGGAGCCACAAATTTCCTTTCACCCAGCGTTCCCCCAAGTCTCCCGATAACAATTACACCTCACTTGTGGGGGTAGGCCTAGTGCCCGCAACAGGAAATGCCCCAAAACACAACATGGACACATCATATTTTGACAAAGAAAACAGAGCTGTTTTTTGAAAAGTGCCTAGCTGTGGATTTTGGCCTCTAGCTCAGCAGGCACCTAGGGAAACCTAGCAAACCTGCACAGTTTTGAAAACTAGACAGCTAAGGGAATCCAACATGGGGTGACATGTGGGGCTCTGATCAGGTTCTGGTACCCAGAATCCTTGGCAAACCTCAAAATGTGGCCAAAAAAACACTTTTTCCTCACATTTTGTTAACAGAAAGTTCTGGAATCTGAGAGGAGCCACAAATTCCCTTCCACCCAGCGTTCCCCCAAGACTCCTGATAAAAATGATACCTCACTTGTGGGGGTAAGCCTAGTACCCACAACAGGAAATGCCCCAAACCACAACATGGACACATCACATTTTGACAAAGAAAACAGTGCTGTTTTTTGCAAAGTGCCTAGGAGTGGATTTTGGCCTCTAGTTCAGCAGGCACCTAGGGAAACCTAGCAAACCTGCACAGTTTTGAAAACTAGACACCAAGGGGAATCCAAGATGGGGTGACTTGTGGGGCTCTGATTAGGTTCTGTTACCCAGAATCCTTTGCAAACCTCAAAATGTGGCCAAAAAAACACCTTTTCCTCACATTTCGGTGACAGAAAGTTCTGGAATCTGAGAGGAGACACGAATTTCCTTCCACCCAGCGTTTCCCCAAGTCTCCCGATAAAAATGATACCTCACTTGTAGGGGTAGGCCTACTGCCCACGACAGGAAATGTCCCAAAACACAACATGGACAAATCACATTTTGACAAAGAAAACAGAGCTGTTTTTTGCAGAGTACCTAGCTGTGGATTTTGGCCTCTAGCTCAGCAGGCACCTAGGGAAACCTAGCAAACCTGCAAAGTTTTGAAAACTAGACACCTAAGGGAATCCAAGATGGGGTGACTTGTGGGGCTCTGATCAGGTTCTGTTACCCAGAATCCTTTGCAAACCTCAAAATATGGCAAAAAAAACACTTTTTCCTCACATTTCGGTGACAGAAAGTTCTGGAATCTGAGAGGAGCCACAAATTTCCTTTCACCCAGCGTTCCCCCAAGTCTCCCGATAACAATTACACCTCACTTGTGGGGGTAGGCCTAGTGCCCGCGACAGGAAATGCCCCAAAACACAACATGGACAAATCACATTTTGACAAAGAAAACAGAGCTGTTTTTTGCAAAGTGCCTAGGAGTGGATTTTGGCCTCTAGCTCAGCAGGCACCTAGGGAAACCTAGCAAACCTGCACAGTTTTGAAAACTAGACACCTAGCGGAATCCAAGATGGGGTGACTTGTGGGGCTCTGATCAGGTTCTGTTACGCAGAATCCTTTGCAAACCTCTGAATGTGGCCAAATAAACACCTTTTCCTCACATTTCGGTGACAGAAAGTTCTGGAATCTGAGAGGAGGCACGAATTTCCTTCCATCCAGCGTTTCCCCAAGTCTCCCGATAAAAATGATACCTCACTTGTTGGGGTAGGCCTAGTGTCCCCGACAGGAAATGCCCCAAAACACAACATGGACACATCACATTTTGACAAAGAAAACAGAGCTGTTTTTTGCAGAGTGCCTAGCTGTGGATTTTGGCCTCTAGCTCAGCAGGCACCTAGGGAAACCTAGCAAACCTGCACAGTTTTGAAAACTAGACACCTAATGGAATCCAACATGGGGTGACTTGTGGGGCTCTGATCAGGTTCTGGTACCCAGAATCCTTTGCAAACCTCAAAATGTGGCCAAAAAAACACTTTTTCCTCACATTTTGTTAACAGAAAGTTCTGGAATCTGAGAGGAGCCACAAATTCCCTTCCACCCAGCGTTCCCCCAAGTCTCCTGATAAAAATGATACCTCACTTGTGGGGGTAAGCCTAGTGCCCACGACAGGAAATGCCCCAAACCACAACATGGACACATCACATTTTGACAAAGAAAACAGTGCTGTTTTTTGCAAAGTGCCTAGGAGTGGATTTTGGCCTCTAGCTCAGCAGGCACCTAGGGAAACCTAGCAAACCTGCACAGTTTTGAAAACTAGACACCAAGGGGAATCCAAGATGGGGTGACTTGTGGGGCTCTGATTAGGTTCTGTTACCCAGAATCCTTTGCAAACCTCAAAATGTGGCCAAAAAAACACCTTTTCCTCACATTTCGGTGACAGAAAGTTCTGGAATCTGAGAGGAGACACGAATTTCCTTCCACCCAGCGTTTCCCCAAGTCTCCCGATAAAAATGATACCTCACTTGTAGGGGTAGGCCTACTGCCCACGACAGGAAATGCCCCAAAACACAACATGGACAAATCACATTTTGACAAAGAAAACAGAGCTGTTTTTTGCAGAGTACCTAGCTGTGGATTTTGGCCTCTAGCTCAGCAGGCACCTAGGGAAACCTAGCAAACCTGCAAAGTTTTGAAAACTAGACACCTAAGGGAATCCAAGATGGGGTGACTTGTGGGGCTCTGATCAGGTTCTGTTACCCAGAATCCTTTGCAAACCTCAAAATATGGCAAAAAAAACACTTTTTCCTCACATTTCGGTGACAGAAAGTTCTGGAATCTGAGAGGAGCCACAAATTTCCTTTCACCCAGCGTTCCCCCAAGTCTCCCGATAACAATTACACCTCACTTGTGGGGGTAGGCCTAGTGCCCGCGACAGGAAATGCCCCAAAACACAACATGGACAAATCACATTTTGACAAAGAAAACAGAGCTGTTTTTTGCAAAGTGCCTAGGAGTGGATTTTGGCCTCTAGCTCAGCAGGCACCTAGGGAAACCTAGCAAACCTGCACAGTTTTGAAAACTAGACACCAAGGGGAATCCAAGATGGGGTGACTTGTGGGGCTCTGATTAGGTTCTGTTACCCAGAATCCTTTGCAAACCTCAAAATGTGGCCAAAAAAACACCTTTTCCTCACATTTCGGTGACAGAAAGTTCTGGAATCTGAGAGGAGACACGAATTTCCTTCCACCCAGCGTTTCCCCAAGTCTCCCGATAAAAATGATACCTCACTTGTAGGGGTAGGCCTACTGCCCACGACAGGAAATGCCCCAAAACACAACATGGACAAATCACATTTTGACAAAGAAAACAGAGCTGTTTTTTGCAGAGTACCTAGCTGTGGATTTTGGCCTCTAGCTCAGCAGGCACCTAGGGAAACCTAGCAAACCTGCAAAGTTTTGAAAACTAGACACCTAAGGGAATCCAACATGGGGTGACTTGTGGGCCTCTGATCAGGTTCTGTTACCCAGAATCCTTTGCAAACCTCAAAATGTGGCCATAAAAACACCTTTTCCTCACATTTTGGTGACAGAACGTTCTAGAATTTGAGAGGAGCCACAAATTCCCTTCCACCCACCGTTCCCCCCTCGTCTCCCGATAAAAATGATACCTCACTTGTGGGGGTAGGCCTAGTGCCCACGACAAGAAATGCCCCAAAACACAACATGGACACATCACATTTTGACAAAGAAAACAGAGCTATTTTTTGCTAAGTGCCTAGCTGTGGATTTTAGCCTCTAGCTCAGCAGGCACCTAGGGAAACCTAGCAAACCTGCACAGTTTTGAAAACTAGACACCTAGGGGAATCCAAGATGGGGTGACTTGTGGGGCTCTGATCAGGTTCTGTTACCCAGAATCCTTTGCAAACCTCAAAATGTGGCCAAAAAAACCACTTTTTCCTCACATTTCGGTGACAGAAAGTTCTGGAATCTGAGAGGAGCCACGAATTTCCTTCCACCCAGCGTTTCCCCAAGTTTCCCGATAAAAATGATACCTCACTTGTAGGGGTAGGCCTAGTGCCCACGACAGGAAATGCCCCAAAATACAACATGGACACATCACATTTTGACAAAGAAAACAGAGCTGTTTTTTGCACAGTGCTTAGCTGTGGATTTTGGCCTCTAGCTCAGCAGGCACCTAGGGAAACCTAGCAAACCTGCACAGTTTTGAAAACTAGACACCTAAGGGAATCCAACATGTGGTGACTTGTGGGGCTCTGATCAGGTTCTGTTACCCAGAATCCTTTGCAAACCTCAAAATGTGGCCAAAAAAACACTTTTTCCTCACATTTTGGTGACAGAAAGTTCTGGAATCTGAGAGGAGCCACAAATTCCCTTCCACGCAGCGTTCCCCCCTCATCTCCCGATAAAAATGATACCTCACTTGTGGGGGTAGGCCTAGTGCCCACGACAAGAAATGCCCCAAAACACAACATAGACACATCACATTTTGACAAAGAAAACAGAGCTGTTTTTTGCCAAGTGCCTAGCTGTGGATTTTGGCCTCTAGCTCAGCAGGCACCTAGGGAAACCTAGCAAACCTGCACAGTTTTGAAAACTAGACACCTAGGGGAATCCAAGATGGGGTGACTTGTGGGGCTCTGATCAGGTTCTGTTACGCAGAATCCTTTGCAAACCTCTGAATGTGGCCAAATAAACACCTTTTCCTCACATTTCGGTGACAGAAAGTTCTGGAATCTGAGAGGAGGCACGAATTTCCTTCCATCCAGCGTTTCCCCAAGTCTCCCGATAAAAATGATACCTCACTTGTTGGGGTAGGCCTAGTGTCCCCGACAGGAAATGCCCCAAAACACAACATGGACACATCACATTTTGACAAAGAAAACAGAGCTGTTTTTTGCAGAGTGCCTAGCTGTGGATTTTGGCCTCTAGCTCAGCAGGCACCTAGGGAAACCTAGCAAACCTGCACAGTTTTGAAAACTAGACACCTAATGGAATCCAACATGGGGTGACTTGTGGGGCTCTGATCAGGTTCTGGTACCCAGAATCCTTTGCAAACCTCAAAATGTGGCCAAAAAAACACTTTTTCCTCACATTTTGTTAACAGAAAGTTCTGGAATCTGAGAGGAGCCACAAATTCCCTTCCACCCAGCGTTCCCCCAAGTCTCCTGATAAAAATGATACCTCACTTGTGGGGGTAAGCCTAGTGCCCACGACAGGAAATGCCCCAAACCACAACATGGACACATCACATTTTGACAAAGAAAACAGTGCTGTTTTTTGCAAAGTGCCTAGGAGTGGATTTTGGCCTCTAGCTCAGCAGGCACCTAGGGAAACCTAGCAAACCTGCACAGTTTTGAAAACTAGACACCAAGGGGAATCCAAGATGGGGTGACTTGTGGGGCTCTGATTAGGTTCTGTTACCCAGAATCCTTTGCAAACCTCAAAATGTGGCCAAAAAAACACTTTTTCCTCAAATTTTGTTAACAGAAAGTTCTGGAATCTGAGAGGAGCCACAAATTCCCTTCCACCCAGCGTTCCCCCAAGTCTCCTGATAAAAATGATACCTCACTTGTGGGGGTAAGCCTAGTGCCCACGACAGGAAATGCCCCAAACCACAACATGGACACATCACATTTTGACAAAGAAAACAGTGCTGTTTTTTGCAAAGTGCCTAGGAGTGGATTTTGGCCTCTAGCTCAGCAGGCACCTATGGAAACCTAGCAAACCTGCACAGTTTTGAAAACTAGATACCAAGGGGAATCCAAGATGGGGTGACTTGTGGGGCTCTGATTAGGTTCTGTTACCCAGAATCCTTTGCAAACCTCAAAATGTGGCCAAAAAAACACCTTTTCCTCACATTTCGGTGACAGAAAGTTCTGGAATCTGAGAGGAGACACGAATTTCCTTCCACCCAGCGTTTCCCCAAGTCTCCCGATAAAAATGATACCTCACTTGTAGGGGTAGGCCTACTGCCCACGACAGGAAATGCCCCAAAACACAACATGGACAAATCACATTTTGACAAAGAAAACAGAGCTGTTTTTTGCAGAGTACCTAGCTGTGGATTTTGGCCTCTAGCTCAGCAGGCACCTAGGGAAACCTAGCAAACCTGCAAAGTTTTGAAAACTAGACACCTAAGGGAATCCAACATGGGGTGACTTGTGGGCCTCTGATCAGGATCTGTTACCCAGAATCCTTTGCAAACCTCAAAATGTGGCCATAAAAACACCTTTTCCTCACATTTTGGTGACAGAACGTTCTAGAATCTGAGAGGAGCCACAAATTCCCTTCCACCCACCGTTCCCCCCTCGTCTCCCGATAAAAATGATACCTCACTTGTGGGGGTAGGCCTAGTGCCCACGACAAGAAATGCCCCAAAACACAACATGGACACATCACATTTTGACAAAGAAAACAGAGCTATTTTTTGCTAAGTGCCTAGCTGTGGATTTTAGCCTCTAGCTCAGCAGGCACCTAGGGAAACCTAGCAAACCTGCACAGTTTTGAAAACTAGACACCTAGGGGAATCCAAGATGGGGTGACTTGTGGGGCTCTGATCAGGTTCTGTTACCCAGAATCCTTTGCAAACCTCAAAATGTGGCCAAAAAAAGCACTTTTTCCTCACATTTCGGTGACAGAAAGTTCTGGAATCTGAGAGGAGCCACGAATTTCCTTCCACCCAGCGTTTCCCCAAGTTTCCCGATAAAAATGATACCTCACTTGTAGGGGTAGGCCTAGTGCCCACGACAGGAAATGCCCCAAAATACAACATGGACACATCACATTTTGACAAAGAAAACAGAGCTGTTTTTTGCACAGTGCCTAGCTGTGGATTTTGGCCTCTAGCACAGCAGGCACCTAGGGAAACCTAGCAAACCTGCACAGTTTTGAAAACTAGACACCTAAGGGAATCCAACATGTGGTGACTTGTGGGGCTCTGATCAGGTTCTGTTACCCAGAATCCTTTGCAAACCTCAAAATGTGGCCAAAAAAACACTTTTTCCTCACATTTTGGTGACAGAAAGTTCTGGAATCTGAGAGGAGCCACAAATTCCCTTCCACGCAGCGTTCCCCCCTCATCTCCCGATAAAAATGATACCTCACTTGTGGGGGTAGGCCTAGTGCCCACGACAAGAAATGCCCCAAAACACAACATGGACACATCACATTTTGACAAAGAAAACAGAGCTGTTTTTTGCCAAGTGCCTAGCTGTGGATTTTGGCCTCTAGCTCAGCAGGCACCTAGGGAAACCTAGCAAACCTGCACAGTTTTGAAAACTAGACACCTAGGGGAATCCAAGATGGGGTGACTTGTGGGGCTCTGATCAGGTTCTGTTACGCAGAATCCTTTGCAAACCTCTGAATGTGGCCAAATAAACACCTTTTCCTCACATTTCGGTGACAGAAAGTTCTGGAATCTGAAAGGAGGCACGAATTTCCTTCCATCCAGCGTTTCCCCAAGTCTCCCGATAAAAATGATACCTCACTTGTTGGGGTAGGCCTAGTGTCCCCGACAGGAAATGCCCCAAAACACAACATGGACACATCACATTTTGACAAAGAAAACAGAGCTGTTTTTTGCAGAGTGCCTAGCTGTGGATTTTGGCCTCTAGCTCAGCAGGCACCTAGGGAAACCTAGCAAACCTGCACAGTTTTGAAAACTAGACACCTAAGAGAATCCAACATGGGGTGACTTGTGGGGCTCTGATCAGGTTCTGGTACCCATAATCCTTTGCAAACCTCAAAATGTGGCCAAAAAAACACCTTTTCCTCACATTTTGGTGACAGAACGTTCTGGAATCTGAGAGGAGCCACAAATTCCCTTCCACCCAGCGTTCCCCCCTCGTCTCCAGATAAAAATGATACCTCACTTGTGGGGTAGGCCTAGTGCCCACGACAAGAAATGCCCCAAAACACAACATGGACACATCACATTTTGACAAAGAAAACAGAGCTGTTTTTTGCCAAGTGCCTAGCTGTGGATTTTGGCCTCTAGCTCAGCAGGCACCTAGGGAAACCTAGCAAACCTGCACAGTTTTGAAAACTAGACACCAAGGGGAATCCAAGATGGGGTGACTTGTGGGGCTCTGATTAGGTTCTGTTACCCAGAATCCTTTGCAAACCTCAGAATGTGGCCAAATAAACACCTTTTCCTCACATTTCGGTGACAGAAAGTTCTGGACTCTGAGAGGAGGCACGAATTTCCTTCCACCCAGCGTTTCCCCAAGTCTCCCGATAAAAATGATACCTCACTTGTAGGGGTAGGCCTAGTGCCCCCGACAGGAAATGCCCCAAAACACAACATGGACACATCACATTTTGACAAAGAAAACAGAGCTGTTTTTTGCAGAGTGCCTAGCTGTGGATTTTGGCCTCTAGCTCAGCAGGCACCTAGGGAAACCTAGCAAACCTGCACAGTTTTGAAAACTAGACACCTAAGGGAATCCAACATGGGGTGACTTGTGGGGCTCTGATCAGGTTCTGGTACCCAGAATCCTTTGCAAACCTCAAAATGTGGCCAAAAAAACACTTTTTCCTCACATTTTGTTAACAGAAAGTTCTGGAATCTGAGAGGAGCCACAAATTCCCTTCCACCCAGCGTTCCCCCAAGTCTCCTGATAAAAATGATACCTCACTTGTGGGGGTAAGCCTAGTGCCCACGACAGGAAATGCCCCAAACCACAACATGGACACATCACATTTTGACAAAGAAAACAGTGCTGTTTTTTGCAAAGTGCCTAGCTGTGGATTTTGGCCTCTAGCTCAGCAGGCACCTAGGGAAACCTAGCAAACCTGAACAGTTTTGAATACTAGACACCTAGGGGAATCCAAGATGGGGTGACTTGTGGGGCTCTGATCAGGTTCTGTTACCCAGAATCCTTTGCAAACCTCAGAATGTGACCAAATAAACACCTTTTCCTCACATTTCGTTGATAGAAAGTTCTGGCATCTGAGAGGAGCCACGAATTTCCTTCCACCCAGCGTTTCCCCAAGTCTCCCGATAAAAATGATACCTCACTTGTAGGGGTAGGCCTAGTGCCCCCGACAAGAAATGCCCCAAAACACAACATGGACACATCACATTTTGACAAAGAAAACAGAGCTGTTTTTTGCCAAGTGCCTAGCTGTGGATTTTGGCCTCTAGCTCAGCAGGCACCTAGGGAAACCTAGCAAACCTGCACAGTTTTGAAAACTAGACACCTAGGGGAATCCAAGATGGGGTGACTTGTGGGGCTCTGATCAGGTTCTGTTACCCAGAATCCTTTGCAAACCTCAGAATGTGACCAAATAAACACCTTTTCCTCACATTTCGTTGATAGAAAGTTCTGGCATCTGAGAGGAGCCACGAATTTCCTTCCACCCAGCGTTTCCCCAAGTCTCCCGATAAAAATGATACCTCACTTGTAGGGGTAGGCCTAGTGCCCCCGACAAGAAATGCCCCAAAACACAACATGGACACATCACATTTTGACAAAGAAAACAGAGCTGTTTTTTGCCAAGTGCCTAGCTGTGGATTTTGGCCTCTAGCTCAGCAGGCACCTAGGGAAACCTAGCAAACCTGCACAGTTTTGAAAACTAGACACCTAGGGGAATCCAAGATGGGGTGACTTGTGGGGCTCTGATCAGGTTCTGTTACCCAGAATCCTTTGCAAACCTCAAAATGTGGCCAAAAAAAACACTTTTTCCTCACATTTCGGTGACAGAAAGTTCTGGAATCTGAGAGGAGCCACGAATTTCCTTCCACCCAGCGTTTCCCCAAGTTTCCCGATAAAAATGATACCTCACTTGTAGGGGTAGGCCTAGTGCCCACGACAGGAAATGCCCCAAAATACAACATGGACACATCACATTTTGACAAAGAAAACAGAGCTGTTTTTTGCACAGTGCCTAGCTGTGGATTTTGGCCTCTAGCTCAGCAGGCACCTAGGGAAACCTAGCAAACCTGCACAGTTTTGAAAACTAGACACCTAAGGGAATCCAACATGTGGTGACTTGTGGGGCTCTGATCAGGTTCTGTTACCCAGAATCCTTTGCAAACCTCAAAATGTGGCCAAAAAAACACTTTTTCCTCACATTTTGGTGACAGAAAGTTCTGGAATCTGAGAGGAGTCACAAATTCCCTTCCACGCAGCGTTCCCCCCTCATCTCCCGATAAAAATGATACCTCACTTGTGGGGGTAGGCCTAGTGCCCACGACAAGAAATGCCCCAAAACACAACATGGACACATCACATTTTGACAAAGAAAACAGAGCTGTTTTTTGCCAAGTGCCTAGCTGTGGATTTTGGCCTCTAGCTCAGCAGGCACCTAGGGAAACCTAGCAAACCTGCACAGTTTTGAAAACTAGACACCTAGGGGAATCCAAGATGGGGTGACTTGTGGGGCTCTGATCAGGTTCTGTTACGCAGAATCCTTTGCAAACCTCTGAATGTGGCCAAATAAACACCTTTTCCTCACATTTCGGTGACAGAAAGTTCTGGAATCTGAGAGGAGGCACGAATTTCCTTCCATCCAGCGTTTCCCCAAGTCTCCCGATAAAAATGATACCTCACTTGTTGGGGTAGGCCTAGTGTCCCCGACAGGAAATGCCCCAAAACACAACATGGACACATCACATTTTGACAAAGAAAACAGAGCTGTTTTTTGCAGAGTGCCTAGCTGTGGATTTTGGCCTCTAGCTCAGCAGGCACCTAGGGAAACCTAGCAAACCTGCACAGTTTTGAAAACTAGACACCTAAGAGAATCCAACATGGGGTGACTTGTGGGGCTCTGATCAGGTTCTGGTACCCAGAATCCTTTGCAAACCTCAAAATGTGGCCAAAAAAACACCTTTTCCTCACATTTTGGTGACAGAACGTTCTGGAATCTGAGAGGAGCCACAAATTCCCTTCCACCCAGCGTTCCCCCCTCGTATCCAGATAAAAATGATACCTCACTTGTGGGGTAGGCCTAGTGCCCACGACAAGAAATGCCCCAAAACACAACATGGACACATCACATTTTGACAAAGAAAACAGAGCTGTTTTTTGCCAAGTGCCTAGCTGTGGATTTTGGCCTCTAGCTCAGCAGGCACCTAGGGAAACCTAGCAAACCTGCACAGTTTTGAAAACTAGACACCAAGGGGAATCCAAGATGGGGTGACTTGTGGGGCTCTGATTAGGTTCTGTTACCCAGAATCCTTTGCAAACCTCAGAATGTGGCCAAATAAACACCTTTTCCTCACATTTCGGTGACAGAAAGTTCTGGACTCTGAGAGGAGGCACGAATTTCCTTCCACCCAGCGTTTCCCCAAGTCTCCCGATAAAAATGATACCTCACTTGTAGGGGTAGGCCTAGTGCCCCCGACAGGAAATGCCCCAAAACACAACATGGACACATCACATTTTGACAAAGAAAACAGAGCTGTTTTTTGCAGAGTGCCTAGCTGTGGATTTTGGCCTCTAGCTCAGCAGGCACCTAGGGAAACCTAGCAAACCTGCACAGTTTTGAAAACTAGACACCTAAGGGAATCCAACATGGGGTGACTTGTGGGGATCTGATCAGGTTCTGGTACCCAGAATCCTTTGCAAACCTCAAAATGTGGCCAAAAAAACACTTTTTCCTCACATTTTGGTAACAGAAAGTTCTGGAATCTGAGAGGAGCCACAAATTCCCTTCCACCCAGCGTTCCCCCAAGTCTCCTGATAAAAATGATACCTCACTTGTGGGGTTAAGCCTAGTGCCCACGACAGGAAATGCCCCAAACCACAACATGGACACATCACATTTTGACAAAGAAAACAGTGCTGTTTTTTGCAAAGTGCCTAGCTGTGGATTTTGGCCTCTAGCTCAGCAGGCACCTAGGGAAACCTAGCAAACCTGAACAGTTTTGAATACTAGACACCTAGGGGAATCCAAGATGGGGTGACTTGTGGGGCTCTGATCAGGTTCTGTTACCCAGAATCCTTTGCAAACCTCAGAATGTGACCAAATAAACACCTTTTCCTCACATTTCGTTGATAGAAAGTTCTGGCATCTGAGAGGAGCCACGAATTTCCTTCCACCCAGCGTTTCCCCAAGTCTCCCGTTAAAAATGATACCTCACTTGTAGGGGTAGGCCTAGTGCCCCCGACAGGAAATGCCCCAAAACACAACATGGACACATCACATTTTGACAAAGAAAACAGAGCTGTTTTTTGCAGAGTGCCTAGCTGTGGATTTTGGCCTCTAGCTCAGCAGGCACCTAGGGAAACCTAGCAAACCTGCACAGTTTTGAAAACTAGACACCTAAGGGAATCCAAGGTGGGGTGACTTGTGGGGCTCTGATCAGGTTCTGGTACCCAGAATCCTTTGCAAACCTCAAAAAGTGGCCAAAAAAAACACTTTTTCCTCACATTTTGGTGACAGAAAGTTCTGGAATCTGAGAGGAGCCACAAATTCCCTTCCACCCAGCGTTCCCCCAAGTCTCCTGATAAAAATGATACCTCACTTGTGGGGGTAAGCCTAGTGCCCACGACAGGAAATGCCCCAAAACACAACATGGACACATAACATTTTGACAAAGAAAACAGAGCTGTTTTTTGCAAAGTGCCTAGCTGTGGATTTTGGCCTCTAGCTCAGCAGGCACCTAGGGAAACCTAGCCAACCTGCACAGTTCTGAAAACTAGACACCTGGGGGAATCCAAGATGGGGTGACTTGTGGGGCTCTGATCAGGTTCTGTTACCCAGAATCCTTTGCAAACCTCAAAATGTGCAAAAAAAAAACCTTTTTCCTCACATTTTGGTAACAGAACGTTCTGGAATCTGAGAGGAGCCACAAATTCCCTTCCACACAGCGTTCCCCCAAGTCTCCCGATAAAAATGATACCTCACTTGTGGGGGTAGGCCTAGTGCCCACAACAGGAAATGCCCCAAAACACAACATGGACACATCACATTTTCACAAAGAAAACAGAGCTGTTTTTTGCAAAGTGCCTAGCTGTGGATTTTGGCCTCTAGCTCAGCAGGCACCTAGGGAAACCTAGCAAACCTGCACAGTTTTGAAAACTAGACACCTAGGGGAATCCAAGATGGGGTGACTTGTGGGACTCTGATCAGGTTCTGTTACCCAGAATCCTTTGCAAACCTCAAAATGTGGCCAAAAAAACACTTTTTACTCACATTTCGGTGACAGAAAGTTCTGGAATCTGAGAGGAGCCACAAATTTCCTTTCACCCAGCGTTTCCCCAAGTCTCCCGATAACAATTACACCTCACTTGTGGGGGTAGGCCTAGTGCCCGCGACAGGAAATGCCCCAAAACACAACATGGACACATCATATTTTGACAAAGAAAACAGAGCTGTTTTTTGAAAAGTGCCTAGCTGTGGATTTTGGCCTCTAGCTCAGCAGGCACCTAGGGAAACCTAGCAAACCTGCACAGTTTTGAAAACTAGACACCTTGGGGAATCCAAGATGGGGTGACTTGTGGGACTCTGATCAGGTTCTGTTACCCAGAATCCTTTGCAAACCTCAAAATGTGGCCAAAAAAACACTTTTTCCCCACATTTCGGTGACAGAAAGTTCTGGAATCTGAGAGGAGCCACAAATTTCCTTTCACCCAGCGTTCCCCCAAGTCTCCCGATAACAATTACACCTCACTTGTGGGGGTAGGCCTAGTGCCCGCAACAGGAAATGCCCCAAAACACAACATGGACACATCATATTTTGACAAAGAAAACAGAGCTGTTTTTTTAAAAGTGCCTAGCTGTGGATTTTGGCCTCTAGCTCAGCAGGCACCTAGGGAAACCTAGCAAACCTGCACAGTTTTGAAAACTAGACAGCTAAGGGAATCCAACATGGGGTGACATGTGGGGCTCTGATCAGGTTCTGGTACCCAGAATCCTTGGCAAACCTCAAAATGTGGCCAAAAAAACACTTTTTCCTCACATTTTGTTAACAGAAAGTTCTGGAATCTGAGAGGAGCCACAAATTCCCTTCCACCCAGCGTTCCCCCAAGACTCCTGATAAAAATGATACCTCACTTGTGGGGGTAAGCCTAGTGCCCACAACAGGAAATGCCCCAAACCACAACATGGACACATCACATTTTGACAAAGAAAACAGTGCTGTTTTTTGCAAAGTGCCTAGGAGTGGATTTTGGCCTCTAGTTCAGCAGGCACCTAGGGAAACCTAGCAAACCTGCACAGTTTTGAAAACTAGACACCAAGGGGAATCCAAGATGGGGTGACTTGTGGGGCTCTGATTAGGTTCTGTTACCCAGAATCCTTTGCAAACCTCAAAATGTGGCCAAAAAAACACCTTTTCCTCACATTTCGGTGACAGAAAGTTCTGGAATCTGAGAGGAGACACGAATTTCCTTCCACCCAGCGTTTCCCCAAGTCTCCCGATAAAAATGATACCTCACTTGTAGGGGTAGGCCTACTGCCCACGACAGGAAATGTCCCAAAACACAACATGGACAAATCACATTTTGACAAAGAAAACAGAGCTGTTTTTTGCAGAGTACCTAGCTGTGGATTTTGGCCTCTAGCTCAGCAGGCACCTAGGGAAACCTAGCAAACCTGCAAAGTTTTGAAAACTAGACACCTAAGGGAATCCAAGATGGGGTGACTTGTGGGGCTCTGATCAGGTTCTGTTACCCAGAATCCTTTGCAAACCTCAAAATATGGCAAAAAAAACACTTTTTCCTCACATTTCGGTGACAGAAAGTTCTGGAATCTGAGAGGAGCCACAAATTTCCTTTCACCCAGCGTTCCCCCAAGTCTCCCGATAACAATTACACCTCACTTGTGGGGGTAGGCCTAGTGCCCGCGACAGGAAATGCCCCAAAACACAACATGGACAAATCACATTTTGACAAAGAAAACAGAGATGTTTTTTGCAAAGTGCCTAGGAGTGGATTTTGGCCTCTAGCTCAGCAGGCACCTAGGGAAACCTAGCAAACCTGCACAGTTTTGAAAACTAGACACCAAGGGGAATCCAAGATGGGGTGACTTGTGGGGCTCTGATTAGGTTCTGTTACCCAGAATCCTTTGCAAACCTCAAAATGTGGCCAAAAAAACACCTTTTCCTCACATTTCGGTGACAGAAAGTTCTGGAATCTGAGAGGAGACACGAATTTCCTTCCACCCAGCGTTTCCCCAAGTCTCCCGATAAAAATGATACCTCACTTGTAGGGGTAGGCCTACTGCCCACGACAGGAAATGCCCCAAAACACAACATGGACAAATCACATTTTGACAAAGAAAACAGAGCTGTTTTTTGCAGAGTACCTAGCTGTGGATTTTGGCCTCTAGCTCAGCAGGCACCTAGGGAAACCTAGCAAACCTGCAAAGTTTTGAAAACTAGACACCTAAGGGAATCCAACATGGGGTGACTTGTGGGCCTCTGATCAGGTTCTGTTACCCAGAATCCTTTGCAAACCTCAAAATGTGGCCATAAAAACACCTTTTCCTCACATTTTGGTGACAGAACGTTCTAGAATCTGAGAGGAGCCACAAATTCCCTTCCACCCACCGTTCCCCCCTCGTCTCCCGATAAAAATGATACCTCACTTGTGGGGGTAGGCCTAGTGCCCACGACAAGAAATGCCCCAAAACACAACATGGACACATCACATTTTGACAAAGAAAACAGAGCTATTTTTTGCTAAGTGCCTAGCTGTGGATTTTAGCCTCTAGCTCAGCAGGCACCTAGGGAAACCTAGCAAACCTGCACAGTTTTGAAAACTAGACACCTAGGGGAATCCAAGATGGGGTGACTTGTGGGGCTCTGATCAGGTTCTGTTACCCAGAATCCTTTGCAAACCTCAAAATGTGGCCAAAAAAAACACTTTTTCCTCACATTTCGGTGACAGAAAGTTCTGGAATCTGAGAGGAGCCACGAATTTCCTTCCACCCAGCGTTTCCCCAAGTTTCCCGATAAAAATGATACCTCACTTGTAGGGGTAGGCCTAGTGCCCACGACAGGAAATGCCCCAAAATACAACATGGACACATCACATTTTGACAAAGAAAACAGAGCTGTTTTTTGCACAGTGCTTAGCTGTGGATTTTGGCCTCTAGCTCAGCAGGCACCTAGGGAAACCTAGCAAACCTGCACAGTTTTGAAAACTAGACACCTAAGGGAATCCAACATGTGGTGACTTGTGGGGCTCTGATCAGGTTCTGTTACCCAGAATCCTTTGCAAACCTCAAAATGTGGCCAAAAAAACACTTTTTCCTCACATTTTGGTGACAGAAAGTTCTGGAATCTGAGAGGAGCCACAAATTCCCTTCCACGCAGCGTTCCCCCCTCATCTCCCGATAAAAATGATACCTCACTTGTGGGGGTAGGCCTAGTGCCCACGACAAGAAATGCCCCAAAACACAACATAGACACATCACATTTTGACAAAGAAAACAGAGCTGTTTTTTGCCAAGTGCCTAGCTGTGGATTTTGGCCTCTAGCTCAGCAGGCACCTAGGGAAACCTAGCAAACCTGCACAGTTTTGAAAACTAGACACCTAGCGGAATCCAAGATGGGGTGACTTGTGGGGCTCTGATCAGGTTCTGTTACGCAGAATCCTTTGCAAACCTCTGAATGTGGCCAAATAAACACCTTTTCCTCACATTTCGGTGACAGAAAGTTCTGGAATCTGAGAGGAGGCACGAATTTCCTTCCATCCAGCGTTTCCCCAAGTCTCCCGATAAAAATGATACCTCACTTGTTGGGGTAGGCCTAGTGTCCCCGACAGGAAATGCCCCAAAACACAACATGGACACATCACATTTTGACAAAGAAAACAGAGCTGTTTTTTGCAGAGTGCCTAGCTGTGGATTTTGGCCTCTAGCTCAGCAGGCACCTAGGGAAACCTAGCAAACCTGCACAGTTTTGAAAACTAGACACCTAATGGAATCCAACATGGGGTGACTTGTGGGGCTCTGATCAGGTTCTGGTACCCAGAATCCTTTGCAAACCTCAAAATGTGGCCAAAAAAACACTTTTTCCTCACATTTTGTTAACAGAAAGTTCTGGAATCTGAGAGGAGCCACAAATTCCCTTCCACCCAGCGTTCCCCCAAGTCTCCTGATAAAAATGATACCTCACTTGTGGGGGTAAGCCTAGTGCCCACGACAGGAAATGCCCCAAACCACAACATGGACACATCACATTTTGACAAAGAAAACAGTGCTGTTTTTTGCAAAGTGCCTAGGAGTGGATTTTGGCCTCTAGCTCAGCAGGCACCTAGGGAAACCTAGCAAACCTGCACAGTTTTGAAAACTAGACACCAAGGGGAATCCAAGATGGGGTGACTTGTGGGGCTCTGATTAGGTTCTGTTACCCAGAATCCTTTGCAAACCTCAAAATTTGGCCAAAAAAACACTTTTTCCTCAAATTTTGTTAACAGAAAGTTCTGGAATCTGAGAGGAGCCACAAATTCCCTTCCACCCAGCGTTCCCCCAAGTCTCCTGATAAAAATGATACCTCACTTGTGGGGGTAAGCCTAGTGCCCACGACAGGAAATGCCCCAAACCACAACATGGACACATCACATTTTGACAAAGAAAACAGTGCTGTTTTTTGCAAAGTGCCTAGGAGTGGATTTTGGCCTCTAGCTCAGCAGGCACCTATGGAAACCTAGCAAACCTGCACAGTTTTGAAAACTAGATACCAAGGGGAATCCAAGATGGGGTGACTTGTGGGGCTCTGATTAGGTTCTGTTACCCAGAATCCTTTGCAAACCTCAAAATGTGGCCAAAAAAACACCTTTTCCTCACATTTCGGTGACAGAAAGTTCTGGAATCTGAGAGGAGACACGAATTTCCTTCCACCCAGCGTTTCCCCAAGTCTCCCGATAAAAATGATACCTCACTTGTAGGGGTAGGCCTACTGCCCACGACAGGAAATGCCCCAAAACACAACATGGACAAATCACATTTTGACAAAGAAAACAGAGCTGTTTTTTGCAGAGTACCTAGCTGTGGATTTTGGCCTCTAGCTCAGCAGGCACCTAGGGAAACCTAGCAAACCTGCAAAGTTTTGAAAACTAGACACCTAAGGGAATCCAACATGGGGTGACTTGTGGGCCTCTGATCAGGATCTGTTACCCAGAATCCTTTGCAAACCTCAAAATGTGGCCATAAAAACACCTTTTCCTCACATTTTGGTGACAGAACGTTCTAGAATCTGAGAGGAGCCACAAATTCCCTTCCACCCACCGTTCCCCCCTCGTCTCCCGATAAAAATGATACCTCACTTGTGGGGGTAGGCCTAGTGCCCACGACAAGAAATGCCCCAAAACACAACATGGACACATCACATTTTGACAAAGAAAACAGAGCTATTTTTTGCTAAGTGCCTAGCTGTGGATTTTAGCCTCTAGCTCAGCAGGCACCTAGGGAAACCTAGCAAACCTGCACAGTTTTGAAAACTAGACACCTAGGGGAATCCAAGATGGGGTGACTTGTGGGGCTCTGATCAGGTTCTGTTACCCAGAATCCTTTGCAAACCTCAAAATGTGGCCAAAAAAAACACTTTTTCCTCACATTTCGGTGACAGAAAGTTCTGGAATCTGAGAGGAGCCACGAATTTCCTTCCACCCAGCGTTTCCCCAAGTTTCCCGATAAAAATGATACCTCACTTGTAGGGGTAGGCCTAGTGCCCACGACAGGAAATGCCCCAAAATACAACATGGACACATCACATTTTGACAAAGAAAACAGAGCTGTTTTTTGCACAGTGCCTAGCTGTGGATTTTGGCCTCTAGCACAGCAGGCACCTAGGGAAACCTAGCAAACCTGCACAGTTTTGAAAACTAGACACCTAAGGGAATCCAACATGTGGTGACTTGTGGGGCTCTGATCAGGTTCTGTTACCCAGAATCCTTTGCAAACCTCAAAATGTGGCCAAAAAAACACTTTTTCCTCACATTTTGGTGACAGAAAGTTCTGGAATCTGAGAGGAGCCACAAATTCCCTTCCACGCAGCGTTCCCCACCTCATCTCCCGATAAAAATGATACCTCACTTGTGGGGGTAGGCCTAGTGCCCACGACAAGAAATGCCCCAAAACACAACATGGACACATCACATTTTGACAAAGAAAACAGAGCTGTTTTTTGCCAAGTGCCTAGCTGTGGATTTTGGCCTCTAGCTCAGCAGGCACCTAGGGAAACCTAGCAAACCTGCACAGTTTTGAAAACTAGACACCTAGGGGAATCCAAGATGGGGTGACTTGTGGGGCTCTGATCAGGTTCTGTTACGCAGAATCCTTTGCAAACCTCTGAATGTGGCCAAATAAACACCTTTTCCTCACATTTCGGTGACAGAAAGTTCTGGAATCTGAAAGGAGGCACGAATTTCCTTCCATCCAGCGTTTCCCCAAGTCTCCCGATAAAAATGATACCTCACTTGTTGGGGTAGGCCTAGTGTCCCCGACAGGAAATGCCCCAAAACACAACATGGACACATCACATTTTGACAAAGAAAACAGAGCTGTTTTTTGCAGAGTGCCTAGCTGTGGATTTTGGCCTCTAGCTCAGCAGGCACCTAGGGAAACCTAGCAAACCTGCACAGTTTTGAAAACTAGACACCTAAGAGAATCCAACATGGGGTGACTTGTGGGGCTCTGATCAGGTTCTGGTACCCATAATCCTTTGCAAACCTCAAAATGTGGCCAAAAAAACACCTTTTCCTCACATTTTGGTGACAGAACGTTCTGGAATCTGAGAGGAGCCACAAATTCCCTTCCACCCAGCGTTCCCCCCTCGTCTCCAGATAAAAATGATACCTCACTTGTGGGGTAGGCCTAGTGCCCACGACAAGAAATGCCCCAAAACACAACATGGACACATCACATTTTGACAAAGAAAACAGAGCTGTTTTTTGCCAAGTGCCTAGCTGTGGATTTTGGCCTCTAGCTCAGCAGGCACCTAGGGAAACCTAGCAAACCTGCACAGTTTTGAAAACTAGACACCAAGGGGAATCCAAGATGGGGTGACTTGTGGGGCTCTGATTAGGTTCTGTTACCCAGAATCCTTTGCAAACCTCAGAATGTGGCCAAATAAACACCTTTTCCTCACATTTCGGTGACAGAAAGTTCTGGACTCTGAGAGGAGGCACGAATTTCCTTCCACCCAGCGTTTCCCCAAGTCTCCCGATAAAAATGATACCTCACTTGTAGGGGTAGGCCTAGTGCCCCCGACAGGAAATGCCCCAAAACACAACATGGACACATCACATTTTGACAAAGAAAACAGAGCTGTTTTTTGCAGAGTGCCTAGCTGTGGATTTTGGCCTCTAGCTCAGCAGGCACCTAGGGAAACCTAGCAAACCTGCACAGTTTTGAAAACTAGACACCTAAGGGAATCCAACATGGGGTGACTTGTGGGGCTCTGATCAGGTTCTGGTACCCAGAATCCTTTGCAAACCTCAAAATGTGGCCAAAAAAACACTTTTTCCTCACATTTTGTTAACAGAAAGTTCTGGAATCTGAGAGGAGCCACAAATTCCCTTCCACCCAGCGTTCCCCCAAGTCTCCTGATAAAAATGATACCTCACTTGTGGGGGTAAGCCTAGTGCCCACGACAGGAAATGCCCCAAACCACAACATGGACACATCACATTTTGACAAAGAAAACAGTGCTGTTTTTTGCAAAGTGCCTAGCTGTGGATTTTGGCCTCTAGCTCAGCAGGCACCTAGGGAAACCTAGCAAACCTGAACAGTTTTGAATACTAGACACCTAGGGGAATCCAAGATGGGGTGACTTGTGGGGCTCTGATCAGGTTCTGTTACCCAGAATCCTTTGCAAACCTCAGAATGTGACCAAATAAACACCTTTTCCTCACATTTCGTTGATAGAAAGTTCTGGCATCTGAGAGGAGCCACGAATTTCCTTCCACCCAGTGTTTCCCCAAGTCTCCCGATAAAAATGATACCTCACTTGTAGGGGTAGGCCTAGTGCCCCCGACAAGAAATGCCCCAAAACACAACATGGACACATCACATTTTGACAAAGAAAACAGAGCTGTTTTTTGCCAAGTGCCTAGCTGTGGATTTTGGCCTCTAGCTCAGCAGGCACCTAGGGAAACCTAGCAAACCTGCACAGTTTTGAAAACTAGACACCTAGGGGAATCCAAGATGGGGTGACTTGTGGGGCTCTGATCAGGTTCTGTTACCCAGAATCCTTTGCAAACCTCAGAATGTGACCAAATAAACACCTTTTCCTCACATTTCGTTGATAGAAAGTTCTGGCATCTGAGAGGAGCCACGAATTTCCTTCCACCCAGCGTTTCCCCAAGTCTCCCGATAAAAATGATACCTCACTTGTAGGGGTAGGCCTAGTGCCCCCGACAAGAAATGCCCCAAAACACAACATGGACACATCACATTTTGACAAAGAAAACAGAGCTGTTTTTTGCCAAGTGCCTAGCTGTGGATTTTGGCCTCTAGCTCAGCAGGCACCTAGGGAAACCTAGCAAACCTGCACAGTTTTGAAAACTAGACACCTAGGGGAATCCAAGATGGGGTGACTTGTGGGGCTCTGATCAGGTTCTGTTACCCAGAATCCTTTGCAAACCTCAAAATGTGGCCAAAAAAAACACTTTTTCCTCACATTTCGGTGACAGAAAGTTCTGGAATCTGAGAGGAGCCACGAATTTCCTTCCACCCAGCGTTTCCCCAAGTTTCCCGATAAAAATGATACCTCACTTGTAGGGGTAGGCCTAGTGCCCACGACAGGAAATGCCCCAAAATACAACATGGACACATCACATTTTGACAAAGAAAACAGAGCTGTTTTTTGCACAGTGCCTAGCTGTGGATTTTGGCCTCTAGCTCAGCAGGCACCTAGGGAAACCTAGCAAACCTGCACAGTTTTGAAAACTAGACACCTAAGGGAATCCAACATGTGGTGACTTGTGGGGCTCTGATCAGGTTCTGTTAACCAGAATCCTTTGCAAACCTCAAAATGTGGCCAAAAAAACACCTTTTCCTCACATTTCGGTGACAGAAAGTTCTGGAATCTGAGAGGAGACACGAATTTCCTTCCACCCAGCGTTTCCCCAAGTCTCCCGATAAAAATGATACCTCACTTGTAGGGGTAGGCCTACTGCCCACGACAGGAAATGCCCCAAAACACAACATGGACAAATCACATTTTGACAAAGAAAACAGAGCTGTTTTTTGCAGAGTACCTAGCTGTGGATTTTGGCCTCTAGCTCAGCAGGCACCTAGGGAAACCTAGCAAACCTGCAAAGTTTTGAAAACTAGACACCTAAGGGAATCCAACATGGGGTGACTTGTGGGCCTCTGATCAGGATCTGTTACCCAGAATCCTTTGCAAACCTCAAAATGTGGCCATAAAAACACCTTTTCCTCACATTTTGGTGACAGAACGTTCTAGAATCTGAGAGGAGCCACAAATTCCCTTCCACCCACCGTTCCCCCCTCGTCTCCCGATAAAAATGATACCTCACTTGTGGGGGTAGGCCTAGTGCCCACGACAAGAAATGCCCCAAAACACAACATGGACACATCACATTTTGACAAAGAAAACAGAGCTATTTTTTGCTAAGTGCCTAGCTGTGGATTTTAGCCTCTAGCTCAGCAGGCACCTAGGGAAACCTAGCAAACCTGCACAGTTTTGAAAACTAGACACCTAGGGGAATCCAAGATGGGGTGACTTGTGGGGCTCTGATCAGGTTCTGTTACCCAGAATCCTTTGCAAACCTCAAAATGTGGCCAAAAAAAACACTTTTTCCTCACATTTCGGTGACAGAAAGTTCTGGAATCTGAGAGGAGCCACGAATTTCCTTCCACCCAGCGTTTCCCCAAGTTTCCCGATAAAAATGATACCTCACTTGTAGGGGTAGGCCTAGTGCCCACGACAGGAAATGCCCCAAAATACAACATGGACACATCACATTTTGACAAAGAAAACAGAGCTGTTTTTTGCACAGTGCCTAGCTGTGGATTTTGGCCTCTAGCACAGCAGGCACCTAGGGAAACCTAGCAAACCTGCACAGTTTTGAAAACTAGACACCTAAGGGAATCCAACATGTGGTGACTTGTGGGGCTCTGATCAGGTTCTGTTACCCAGAATCCTTTGCAAACCTCAAAATGTGGCCAAAAAAACACTTTTTCCTCACATTTTGGTGACAGAAAGTTCTGGAATCTGAGAGGAGCCACAAATTCCCTTCCACGCAGCGTTCCCCACCTCATCTCCCGATAAAAATGATACCTCACTTGTGGGGGTAGGCCTAGTGCCCACGACAAGAAATGCCCCAAAACACAACATGGACACATCACATTTTGACAAAGAAAACAGAGCTGTTTTTTGCCAAGTGCCTAGCTGTGGATTTTGGCCTCTAGCTCAGCAGGCACCTAGGGAAACCTAGCAAACCTGCACAGTTTTGAAAACTAGACACCTAGGGGAATCCAAGATGGGGTGACTTGTGGGGCTCTGATCAGGTTCTGTTACGCAGAATCCTTTGCAAACCTCTGAATGTGGCCAAATAAACACCTTTTCCTCACATTTCGGTGACAGAAAGTTCTGGAATCTGAAAGGAGGCACGAATTTCCTTCCATCCAGCGTTTCCCCAAGTCTCCCGATAAAAATGATACCTCACTTGTTGGGGTAGGCCTAGTGTCCCCGACAGGAAATGCCCCAAAACACAACATGGACACATCACATTTTGACAAAGAAAACAGAGCTGTTTTTTGCAGAGTGCCTAGCTGTGGATTTTGGCCTCTAGCTCAGCAGGCACCTAGGGAAACCTAGCAAACCTGCACAGTTTTGAAAACTAGACACCTAAGAGAATCCAACATGGGGTGACTTGTGGGGCTCTGATCAGGTTCTGGTACCCATAATCCTTTGCAAACCTCAAAATGTGGCCAAAAAAACACCTTTTCCTCACATTTTGGTGACAGAACGTTCTGGAATCTGAGAGGAGCCACAAATTCCCTTCCACCCAGCGTTCCCCCCTCGTCTCCAGATAAAAATGATACCTCACTTGTGGGGTAGGCCTAGTGCCCACGACAAGAAATGCCCCAAAACACAACATGGACACATCACATTTTGACAAAGAAAACAGAGCTGTTTTTTGCCAAGTGCCTAGCTGTGGATTTTGGCCTCTAGCTCAGCAGGCACCTAGGGAAACCTAGCAAACCTGCACAGTTTTGAAAACTAGACACCAAGGGGAATCCAAGATGGGGTGACTTGTGGGGCTCTGATTAGGTTCTGTTACCCAGAATCCTTTGCAAACCTCAGAATGTGGCCAAATAAACACCTTTTCCTCACATTTCGGTGACAGAAAGTTCTGGACTCTGAGAGGAGGCACGAATTTCCTTCCACCCAGCGTTTCCCCAAGTCTCCCGATAAAAATGATACCTCACTTGTAGGGGTAGGCCTAGTGCCCCCGACAGGAAATGCCCCAAAACACAACATGGACACATCACATTTTGACAAAGAAAACAGAGCTGTTTTTTGCAGAGTGCCTAGCTGTGGATTTTGGCCTCTAGCTCAGCAGGCACCTAGGGAAACCTAGCAAACCTGCACAGTTTTGAAAACTAGACACCTAAGGGAATCCAACATGGGGTGACTTGTGGGGCTCTGATCAGGTTCTGGTACCCAGAATCCTTTGCAAACCTCAAAATGTGGCCAAAAAAACACTTTTTCCTCACATTTTGTTAACAGAAAGTTCTGGAATCTGAGAGGAGCCACAAATTCCCTTCCACCCAGCGTTCCCCCAAGTCTCCTGATAAAAATGATACCTCACTTGTGGGGGTAAGCCTAGTGCCCACGACAGGAAATGCCCCAAACCACAACATGGACACATCACATTTTGACAAAGAAAACAGTGCTGTTTTTTGCAAAGTGCCTAGCTGTGGATTTTGGCCTCTAGCTCAGCAGGCACCTAGGGAAACCTAGCAAACCTGAACAGTTTTGAATACTAGACACCTAGGGGAATCCAAGATGGGGTGACTTGTGGGGCTCTGATCAGGTTCTGTTACCCAGAATCCTTTGCAAACCTCAGAATGTGACCAAATAAACACCTTTTCCTCACATTTCGTTGATAGAAAGTTCTGGCATCTGAGAGGAGCCACGAATTTCCTTCCACCCAGTGTTTCCCCAAGTCTCCCGATAAAAATGATACCTCACTTGTAGGGGTAGGCCTAGTGCCCCCGACAAGAAATGCCCCAAAACACAACATGGACACATCACATTTTGACAAAGAAAACAGAGCTGTTTTTTGCCAAGTGCCTAGCTGTGGATTTTGGCCTCTAGCTCAGCAGGCACCTAGGGAAACCTAGCAAACCTGCACAGTTTTGAAAACTAGACACCTAGGGGAATCCAAGATGGGGTGACTTGTGGGGCTCTGATCAGGTTCTGTTACCCAGAATCCTTTGCAAACCTCAGAATGTGACCAAATAAACACCTTTTCCTCACATTTCGTTGATAGAAAGTTCTGGCATCTGAGAGGAGCCACGAATTTCCTTCCACCCAGCGTTTCCCCAAGTCTCCCGATAAAAATGATACCTCACTTGTAGGGGTAGGCCTAGTGCCCCCGACAAGAAATGCCCCAAAACACAACATGGACACATCACATTTTGACAAAGAAAACAGAGCTGTTTTTTGCCAAGTGCCTAGCTGTGGATTTTGGCCTCTAGCTCAGCAGGCACCTAGGGAAACCTAGCAAACCTGCACAGTTTTGAAAACTAGACACCTAGGGGAATCCAAGATGGGGTGACTTGTGGGGCTCTGATCAGGTTCTGTTACCCAGAATCCTTTGCAAACCTCAAAATGTGGCCAAAAAAAACACTTTTTCCTCACATTTCGGTGACAGAAAGTTCTGGAATCTGAGAGGAGCCACGAATTTCCTTCCACCCAGCGTTTCCCCAAGTTTCCCGATAAAAATGATACCTCACTTGTAGGGGTAGGCCTAGTGCCCACGACAGGAAATGCCCCAAAATACAACATGGACACATCACATTTTGACAAAGAAAACAGAGCTGTTTTTTGCACAGTGCCTAGCTGTGGATTTTGGCCTCTAGCTCAGCAGGCACCTAGGGAAACCTAGCAAACCTGCACAGTTTTGAAAACTAGACACCTAAGGGAATCCAACATGTGGTGACTTGTGGGGCTCTGATCAGGTTCTGTTAACCAGAATCCTTTGCAAACCTCAAAATGTGGCCAAAAAAACACTTTTTCCTCACATTTTGGTGACAGAAAGTTCTGGAATCTGAGAGGAGTCACAAATTCCCTTCCACGCAGCGTTCCCCCCTCATCTCCCGATAAAAATGATACCTCACTTGTGGGGGTAGGCCTAGTGCCCACGACAAGAAATGCCCCAAAACACAACATGGACACATCACATTTTGACAAAGAAAACAGAGCTGTTTTTTGCCAAGTGCCTAGCTGTGGATTTTGGCCTCTAGCTCAGCAGGCACCTAGGGAAACCTAGCAAACCTGCACAGTTTTGAAAACTAGACACCTAGGGGAATCCAAGATGGGGTGACTTGTGGGGCTCTGATCAGGTTCTGTTACGCAGAATCCTTTGCAAACCTCTGAATGTGGCCAAATAAACACCTTTTCCTCACATTTCGGTGACAGAAAGTTCTGGAATCTGAGAGGAGGCACGAATTTCCTTCCATCCAGCGTTTCCCCAAGTCTCCCGATAAAAATGATACCTCACTTGTTGGGGTAGGCCTAGTGTCCCCGACAGGAAATGCCCCAAAACACAACATGGACACATCACATTTTGACAAAGAAAACAGAGCTGTTTTTTGCAGAGTGCCTAGCTGTGGATTTTGGCCTCTAGCTCAGCAGGCACCTAGGGAAACCTAGCAAACCTGCACAGTTTTGAAAACTAGACACCTAAGAGAATCCAACATGGGGTGACTTGTGGGGCTCTGATCAGGTTCTGGTACCCAGAATCCTTTGCAAATCTCAAAATGTGGCCAAAAAAACACCTTTTCCTCACATTTTGGTGACAGAACGTTCTGGAATCTGAGAGGAGCCACAAATTCCCTTCCACCCAGCGTTCCCCCCTCGTATCCAGATAAAAATGATACCTCACTTGTGGGGTAGGCCTAGTGCCCACGACAAGAAATGCCCCAAAACACAACATGGACACATCACATTTTGACAAAGAAAACAGAGCTGTTTTTTGCCAAGTGCCTAGCTGTGGATTTTGGCCTCTAGCTCAGCAGGCACCTAGGGAAACCTAGCAAACCTGCACAGTTTTGAAAACTAGACACCAAGGGGAATCCAAGATGGGGTGACTTGTGGGGCTCTGATTAGGTTCTGTTACCCAGAATCCTTTGCAAACCTCAGAATGTGGCCAAATAAACACCTTTTCCTCACATTTCGGTGACAGAAAGTTCTGGACTCTGAGAGGAGGCACGAATTTCCTTCCACCCAGCGTTTCCCCAAGTCTCCCGATAAAAATGATACCTCACTTGTAGGGGTAGGCCTAGTGCCCCCGACAGGAAATGCCCCAAAACACAACATGGACACATCACATTTTGACAAAGAAAACAGAGCTGTTTTTTGCAGAGTGCCTAGCTGTGGATTTTGGCCTCCAGCTCAGCAGGCACCTAGGGAAACCTAGCAAACCTGCACAGTTTTGAAAACTAGACACCTAAGGGAATCCAACATGGGGTGACTTGTGGGGATCTGATCAGGTTCTGGTACCCAGAATCCTTTGCAAACCTCAAAATGTGGCCAAAAAAACACTTTTTCCTCACATTTTGGTAACAGAAAGTTCTGGAATCTGAGAGGAGCCACAAATTCCCTTCCACCCAGCGTTCCCCCAAGTCTCCTGATAAAAATGATACCTCACTTGTGGGGTTAAGCCTAGTGCCCACGACAGGAAATGCCCCAAACCACAACATGGACACATCACATTTTGACAAAGAAAACAGTGCTGTTTTTTGCAAAGTGCCTAGCTGTGGATTTTGGCCTCTAGCTCAGCAGGCACCTAGGGAAACCTAGCAAACCTGAACAGTTTTGAATACTAGACACCTAGGGGAATCCAAGATGGGGTGACTTGTGGGGCTCTGATCAGGTTCTGTTACCCAGAATCCTTTGCAAACCTCAGAATGTGACCAAATAAACACCTTTTCCTCACATTTCGTTGATAGAAAGTTCTGGCATCTGAGAGGAGCCACGAATTTCCTTCCACCCAGCGTTTCCCCAAGTCTCCCGATAAAAATGATACCTCACTTGTAGGGGTAGGCCTAGTGCCCCCGACAGGAAATGCCCCAAAACACAACATGGACACATCACATTTTGACAAAGAAAACAGAGCTGTTTTTTGCAGAGTGCCTAGCTGTGGATTTTGGCCTCTAGCTCAGCAGGCACCTAGGGAAACCTAGCAAACCTGCACAGTTTTGAAAACTAGACACCTAAGGGAATCCAAGGTGGGGTGACTTGTGGGGCTCTGATCAGGTTCTGGTACCCAGAATCCTTTGCAAACCTCAAAAAGTGGCCAAAAAAACCACTTTTTCCTCACATTTTGGTGACAGAAAGTTCTGGAATCTGAGAGGAGCCACAAATTCCCTTCCACCCAGCGTTCCCCCAAGTCTCCTGATAAAAATGATACCTCACTTGTGGGGGTAAGCCTAGTGCCCACGACAGGAAATGCCCCAAAACACAACATGGACACATAACATTTTGACAAAGAAAACAGAGCTGTTTTTTGCAAAGTGCCTAGCTGTGGATTTTGGCCTCTAGCTCAGCAGGCACCTAGGGAAACCTAGCCAACCTGCACAGTTCTGAAAACTAGACACCTGGGGGAATCCAAGATGGGGTGACTTGTGGGGCTCTGATCAGGTTCTGTTACCCAGAATCCTTTGCAAACCTCAAAATGTGCAAAAAAAAACCTTTTTCCTCACATTTTGGTAACAGAACGTTCTGGAATCTGAGAGGAGCCACAAATTCCCTTCCACACAGCGTTCCCCCAAGTCTCCCGATAAAAATGATACCTCACTTGAGGGGGTAGGCCTAGTGCCCACAACAGGAAATGCCCCAAAACACAACATGGACACATCACATTTTCACAAAGAAAACAGAGCTGTTTTTTGCAAAGTGCCTAGCTGTGGATTTTGGCCTCTAGCTCAGCAGGCACCTAGGGAAACCTAGCAAACCTGCACAGTTTTGAAAACTAGACACCTAGGGGAATCCAAGATGGGGTGACTTGTGGGACTCTGATCAGGTTCTGTTACCCAGAATCCTTTGCAAACCTCAAAATGTGGCCAAAAAAACACTTTTTACTCACATTTCGGTGACAGAAAGTTCTGGAATCTGAGAGGAGCCACAAATTTCCTTTCACCCAGCGTTTCCCCAAGTCTCCCGATAACAATTACACCTCACTTGTGGGGGTAGGCCTAGTGCCCGCAACAGGAAATGCCCCAAAACACAACATGGACACATCATATTTTGACAAAGAAAACAGAGCTGTTTTTTGAAAAGTGCCTAGCTGTGGATTTTGGCCTCTAGCTCAGCAGGCACCTAGGGAAACCTAGCAAACCTGCACAGTTTTGAAAACTAGACACCTTGGGGAATCCAAGATGGGGTGACTTGTGGGACTCTGATCAGGTTCTGTTACCCAGAATCCTTTGCAAACCTCAAAATGTGGCCAAAAAAACACTTTTTCCCCACATTTCGGTGACAGAAAGTTCTGGAATCTGAGAGGAGCCACAAATTTCCTTTCACCCAGCGTTCCCCCAAGTCTCCCGATAACAATTACACCTCACTTGTGGGGGTAGGCCTAGTGCCCGCAACAGGAAATGCCCCAAAACACAACATGGACACATCATATTTTGACAAAGAAAACAGAGCTGTTTTTTGAAAAGTGCCTAGCTGTGGATTTTGGCCTCTAGCTCAGTAGGCACCTAGGGAAACCTAGCAAACCTGCACAGTTTTGAAAACTAGACAGCTAAGGGAATCCAACATGGGGTGACATGTGGGGCTCTGATCAGGTTCTGGTACCCAGAATCCTTGGCAAACCTCAAAATGTGGCCAAAAAAACACTTTTTCCTCACATTTTGTTAACAGAAAGTTCTGGAATCTGAGAGGAGCCACAAATTCCCTTCCACCCAGCGTTCCCCCAAGTCTCCTGATAAAAATGATACCTCACTTGTGGGGGTAAGCCTAGTGCCCACGACAGGAAATGCCCCAAACCACAACATGGACACATCACATTTTGACAAAGAAAACAGTGCTGTTTTTTGCAAAGTGCCTAGGAGTGGATTTTGGCCTCTAGTTCAGCAGGCACCTAGGGAAACCTAGCAAACCTGCACAGTTTTGAAAACTAGACACCAAGGGGAATCCAAGATGGGGTGACTTGTGGGGCTCTGATTAGGTTCTGTTACCCAGAATCCTTTGCAAACCTCAAAATGTGGCCAAAAAAACACCTTTTCCTCACATTTCGGTGACGGAAAGTTCTAGAATCTGAGAGGAGCCACGAATTTCCTTCCACCCAGCGTTTCCCCAAGTTTCCCGATAAAAATGATACCTCACTTGTAGGGGTAGGCCTAGTGCCCACGACAGGAAATGCCCCAAAATACAACATGGACACATCACATTTTGACAAAGAAAACAGAGCTGTTTTTTGCACAGTGCCTAGCTGTGGATTTTGGCCTCTAGCTCAGCAGGCACCTAGGGAAACCTAGCAAACCTGCACAGTTTTGAAAACTAGACACCTAAGGGAATCCAACATGTGGTGACTTGTGGGGCTCTGATCAGGTTCTGTTACCCAGAATCCTTTGCAAACCTCAAAATGTGGCCAAAAAAACACCTTTTCCTCACATTTTGGTGACAGAACGTTCTGGAATCTGAGAGGAGGCACGAATTTCCTTCCATCCAGCGTTTCCCCAAGTCTCCCGATAAAAATGATACCTCACTTGTTGGGGTAGGCCTAGTGTCCCCGACAGGAAATGCCCCAAAACACAACATGGACACATCACATTTTGACAAAGAAAACAGAGCTGTTTTTTGCAGAGTGCCTAGCTGTGGATTTTGGCCTCTAGCTCAGCAGGCACCTAGGGAAACCTAGCAAACCTGCACAGTTTTGAAAACTAGACACCTAAGAGAATCCAACATGGGGTGACTTGTGGGGCTCTGATCAGGTTCTGGTACCCATAATCCTTTGCAAACCTCAAAATGTGGCCAAAAAAACACCTTTTCCTCACATTTTGGTGACAGAACGTTCTGGAATCTGAGAGGAGCCACAAATTCCCTTCCACCCAGCGTTCCCCCCTCGTCTCCAGATAAAAATGATACCTCACTTGTGGGGTAGGCCTAGTGCCCACGACAAGAAATGCCCCAAAACACAACATGGACACATCACATTTTGACAAAGAAAACAGAGCTGTTTTTTGCCAAGTGCCTAGCTGTGGATTTTGGCCTCTAGCTCAGCAGGCACCTAGGGAAACCTAGCAAACCTGCACAGTTTTGAAAACTAGACACCAAGGGGAATCCAAGATGGGGTGACTTGTGGGGCTCTGATTAGGTTCTGTTACCCAGAATCCTTTGCAAACCTCAGAATGTGGCCAAATAAACACCTTTTCCTCACATTTCGGTGACAGAAAGTTCTGGACTCTGAGAGGAGGCACGAATTTCCTTCCACCCAGCGTTTCCCCAAGTCTCCCGATAAAAATGATACCTCACTTGTAGGGGTAGGCCTAGTGCCCCCGACAGGAAATGCCCCAAAACACAACATGGACACATCACATTTTGACAAAGAAAACAGAGCTGTTTTTTGCAGAGTGCCTAGCTGTGGATTTTGGCCTCTAGCTCAGCAGGCACCTAGGGAAACCTAGCAAACCTGCACAGTTTTGAAAACTAGACACCTAAGGGAATCCAACATGGGGTGACTTGTGGGGCTCTGATCAGGTTCTGGTACCCAGAATCCTTTGCAAACCTCAAAATGTGGCCAAAAAAAACACTTTTTCCTCACATTTTGTTAACAGAAAGTTCTGGAATCTGAGAGGAGCCACAAATTCCCTTCCACCCAGCGTTCCCCCAAGTCTCCTGATAAAAATGATACCTCACTTGTGGGGGTAAGCCTAGTGCCCACGACAGGAAATGCCCCAAACCACAACATGGACACATCACATTTTGACAAAGAAAACAGTGCTGTTTTTTGCAAAGTGCCTAGCTGTGGATTTTGGCCTCTAGCTCAGCAGGCACCTAGGGAAACCTAGCAAACCTGCACAGTTTTGAAAACTAGACACCTAAGGGAATCCAACATGGGGTGACTTGTGGGGCTCTGATCAGGTTCTGGTACCCAGAATCCTTTGCAAACCTCAAAATGTGGCCAAAAAAACACTTTTTCCTCACATTTTGTTAACAGAAAGTTCTGGAATCTGAGAGGAGCCACAAATTCCCTTCCACCCAGCGTTCCCCCAAGTCTCCTGATAAAAATGATACCTCACTTGTGGGGGTAAGCCTAGTGCCCACGACAGGAAATGCCCCAAACCACAACATGGACACATCACATTTTGACAAAGAAAACAGTGCTGTTTTTTGCAAAGTGCCTAGCTGTGGATTTTGGCCTCTAGCTCAGCAGGCACCTAGGGAAACCTAGCAAACCTGAACAGTTTTGAATACTAGACACCTAGGGGAATCCAAGATGGGGTGACTTGTGGGGCTCTGATCAGGTTCTGTTACCCAGAATCCTTTGCAAACCTCAGAATGTGACCAAATAAACACCTTTTCCTCACATTTCGTTGATAGAAAGTTCTGGCATCTGAGAGGAGCCACGAATTTCCTTCCACCCAGCGTTTCCCCAAGTCTCCCGATAAAAATTATACCTCACTTGTAGGGGTAGGCCTAGTGCCCCCGACAAGAAATGCCCCAAAACACAACATGGACACATCACATTTTGACAAAGAAAACAGAGCTGTTTTTTGCCAAGTGCCTAGCTGTGGATTTTGGCCTCTAGCTCAGCAGGCACCTAGGGAAACCTAGCAAACCTGCACAGTTTTGAAAACTAGACACCTAGGGGAATCCAAGATGGGGTGACTTGTGGGGCTCTGATCAGGTTCTGTTACCCAGAATCCTTTGCAAACCTCAAAATGTGGCCAAAAAAAACACTTTTTCCTCACATTTCGGTGACAGAAAGTTCTGGAATCTGAGAGGAGCCACGAATTTCCTTCCACCCAGCGTTTCCCCAAGTTTCCCGATAAAAATGATACCTCACTTGTAGGGGTAGGCCTAGTGCCCACGACAGGAAATGCCCCAAAATACAACATGGACACATCACATTTTGACAAAGAAAACAGAGCTGTTTTTTGCACAGTGCCTAGCTGTGGATTTTGGCCTCTAGCTCAGCAGGCACCTAGGGAAACCTAGCAAACCTGCACAGTTTTGAAAACTAGACACCTAAGGGAATCCAACATGTGGTGACTTGTGGGGCTCTGATCAGGTTCTGTTACCCAGAATCCTTTGCAAATCTCAAAATGTGGCCAAAAAAACACTTTTTCCTCACATTTTGGTGACAGAAAGTTCTGGAATCTGAGAGGAGTCACAAATTCCCTTCCACGCAGCGTTCCCCCCTCATCTCCCGATAAAAATGATACCTCACTTGTGGGGGTAGGCCTAGTGCCCACGACAAGAAATGCCCCAAAACACAACATGGACACATCACATTTTGACAAAGAAAACAGAGCTGTTTTTTGCCAAGTGCCTAGCTGTGGATTTTGGCCTCTAGCTCAGCAGGCACCTAGGGAAACCTAGCAAACCTGCACAGTTTTGAAAACTAGACACCTAGGGGAATCCAAGATGGGGTGACTTGTGGGGCTCTGATCAGGTTCTGTTACGCAGAATCCTTTGCAAACCTCTGAATGTGGCCAAATAAACACCTTTTCCTCACATTTCGGTGACAGAAAGTTCTGGAATCTGAGAGGAGGCACGAATTTCCTTCCATCCAGCGTTTCCCCAAGTCTCCCGATAAAAATGATACCTCACTTGTTGGGGTAGGCCTAGTGTCCCCGACAGGAAATGCCCCAAAACACAACATGGACACATCACATTTTGACAAAGAAAACAGAGCTGTTTTTTGCAGAGTGCCTAGCTGTGGATTTTGGCCTCTAGCTCAGCAGGCACCTAGGGAAACCTAGCAAACCTGCACAGTTTTGAAAACTAGACACCTAAGAGAATCCAACATGGGGTGACTTGTGGGGCTCTGATCAGGTTCTGGTACCCAGAATCCTTTGCAAACCTCAAAATGTGGCCAAAAAAACACCTTTTCCTCACATTTTGGTGACAGAACGTTCTGGAATCTGAGAGGAGCCACAAATTCCCTTCCACCCAGCGTTCCCCCCTCGTATCCAGATAAAAATGATACCTCACTTGTGGGGTAGGCCTAGTGCCCACGACAAGAAATGCCCCAAAACACAACATGGACACATCACATTTTGACAAAGAAAACAGAGCTGTTTTTTGCCAAGTGCCTAGCTGTGGATTTTGGCCTCTAGCTCAGCAGGCACCTAGGGAAACCTAGCAAACCTGCACAGTTTTGAAAACTAGACACCAAGGGGAATCCAAGATGGGGTGACTTGTGGGGCTCTGATTAGGTTCTGTTACCCAGAATCCTTTGCAAACCTCAGAATGTGGCCAAATAAACACCTTTTCCTCACATTTCGGTGACAGAAAGTTCTGGACTCTGAGAGGAGGCACGAATTTCCTTCCACCCAGCGTTTCCCCAAGTCTCCCGATAAAAATGATACCTCACTTGTAGGGGTAGGCCTAGTGCCCCCGACAGGAAATGCCCCAAAACACAACATGGACACATCACATTTTGACAAAGAAAACAGAGCTGTTTTTTGCAGAGTGCCTAGCTGTGGATTTTGGCCTCTAGCTCAGCAGGCACCTAGGGAAACCTAGCAAACCTGCACAGTTTTGAAAACTAGACACCTAAGGGAATCCAACATGGGGTGACTTGTGGGGATCTGATCAGGTTCTGGTACCCAGAATCCTTTGCAAACCTCAAAATGTGGCCAAAAAAACACTTTTTCCTCACATTTTGGTAACAGAAAGTTCTGGAATCTGAGAGGAGCCACAAATTCCCTTCCACCCAGCGTTCCCCCAAGTCTCCTGATAAAAATGATACCTCACTTGTGGGGTTAAGCCTAGTGCCCACGACAGGAAATGCCCCAAACCACAACATGGACACATCACATTTTGACAAAGAAAACAGTGCTGTTTTTTGCAAAGTGCCTAGCTGTGGATTTTGGCCTCTAGCTCAGCAGGCACCTAGGGAAACCTAGCAAACCTGAACAGTTTTGAATACTAGACACCTAGGGGAATCCAAGATGGGGTGACTTGTGGGGCTCTGATCAGGTTCTGTTACCCAGAATCCTTTGCAAACCTCAGAATGTGACCAAATAAACACCTTTTCCTCACATTTCGTTGATAGAAAGTTCTGGCATCTGAGAGGAGCCACGAATTTCCTTCCACCCAGCGTTTCCCCAAGTCTCCCGATAAAAATGATACCTCACTTGTAGGGGTAGGCCTAGTGCCCCCGACAGGAAATGCCCCAAAACACAACATGGACACATCACATTTTGACAAAGAAAACAGAGCTGTTTTTTGCAGAGTGCCTAGCTGTGGATTTTGGCCTCTAGCTCAGCAGGCACCTAGGGAAACCTAGCAAACCTGCACAGTTTTGAAAACTAAACACCTAAGGGAATCCAAGGTGGGGTGACTTGTGGGGCTCTGATCAGGTTCTGGTACCCAGAATCCTTTGCAAACCTCAAAAAGTGGCCAAAAAAACCACTTTTTCCTCACATTTTGGTGACAGAAAGTTCTGGAATCTGAGAGGAGCCACAAATTCCCTTCCACCCAGCGTTCCCCCAAGTCTCCTGATAAAAATGATACCTCACTTGTGGGGGTAAGCCTAGTGCCCACGACAGGAAATGCCCCAAAACACAACATGGACACATAACATTTTGACAAAGAAAACAGAGCTGTTTTTTGCAAAGTGCCTAGCTGTGGATTTTGGCCTCTAGCTCAGCAGGCACCTAGGGAAACCTAGCCAACCTGCACAGTTCTGAAAACTAGACAGCTGGGGGAATCCAAGATGGGGTGACTTGTGGGGCTCTGATCAGGTTCTGTTACCCAGAATCCTTTGCAAACCTCAAAATGTGCAAAAAAAAACCTTTTTCCTCACATTTTGGTAACAGAACGTTCTGGAATCTGAGAGGAGCCACAAATTCCCTTCCACACAGCGTTCCCCCAAGTCTCCCGATAAAAATGATACCTCACTTGTGGGGGTAGGCCTAGTGCCCACAACAGGAAATGCCCCAAAACACAACATGGACACATCACATTTTCACAAAGAAAACAGAGCTGTTTTTTGCAAAGTGCCTAGCTGTGGATTTTGGCCTCTAGCTCAGCAGGCACCTAGGGAAACCTAGCAAACCTGCACAGTTTTGAAAACTAGACACCTAGGGGAATCCAAGATGGGGTGACTTGTGGGACTCTGATCAGGTTCTGTTACCCAGAATCCTTTGCAAACCTCAAAATGTGGCCAAAAAAACACTTTTTACTCACATTTCGGTGACAGAAAGTTCTGGAATCTGAGAGGAGCCACAAATTTCCTTTCACCCAGCGTTTCCCCAAGTCTCCCGATAACAATTACACCTCACTTGTGGGGGTAGGCCTAGTGCCCGCGACAGGAAATGCCCCAAAACACAACATGGACACATCATATTTTGACAAAGAAAACAGAGCTGTTTTTTGAAAAGTGCCTAGCTGTGGATTTTGGCCTCTAGCTCAGCAGGCACCTAGGGAAACCTAGCAAACCTGAACAGTTTTGAAAAATAGACACCTAGGGGAATCCAAGATGGGGTGACTTGTGGGACTCTGATCAGGTTCTGTTACCCAGAATCCTTTGCAAACCTCAAAATGTGGCCAAAAAAACACTTTTTCCCCACATTTCGGTGACAGAAAGTTCTGGAATCTGAGAGGAGCCACAAATTTCCTTTCACCCAGCGTTCCCCCAAGTCTCCCGATAACAATTACACCTCACTTGTGGGGGTAGGCCTAGTGCCCGCAACAGGAAATGCCCCAAAACACAACATGGACACATCATATTTTGACAAAGAAAACAGAGCTGTTTTTTGAAAAGTGCCTAGCTGTGGATTTTGGCCTCTAGCTCAGCAGGCACCTAGGGAAACCTAGCAAACCTGCACAGTTTTGAAAACTAGACAGCTAAGGGAATCCAACATGGGGTGACATGTGGGGCTCTGATCAGGTTCTGGTACCCAGAATCCTTGGCAAACCTCAAAATGTGGCCAAAAAAACACTTTTTCCTCACATTTTGGTGACAGAAAGTTCTAGAATCTGAGAGGAGCCACAAATTCCCTTCCACCCAGCGTTCCCCCAAGTCTCCTGATAAAAATGATACCTCACTTGTGGGGATAAGCCTAGTGCCCACGACAGGAAATGCCCCAAAACACAACATGGACACATCACATTTTGACAAAGAAAACAGAGCTGTTTTTTGCAAAGTGCCTAGCAGTGGATTTTGGCCTCTAGCTCAGCAGGCACCTAGGGAAACCTTGCAAACCTGCACAGTTTTGAAAACTAGACCCCTAGGGGAATCCAAGATGGGGTGACTTGTTGGGCTCTGATCAGGTTCTGTTACCCAGAATCCTTTGCAAACCTCAAAATGTGGCCAAAAAAAACACTTTTTCCTCACATTTTGGTGACAGAACGTTCTGGAATCTGAGAGGAGCCACAAATTCCCTTCCACCCAGCGTTCCCCCAAGTCTCCCGATAACAATTACACCTCACTTGTGGGGGTAGGCCTGGTGCCCGCGACAAGAAATGCCCCAAAACACAACATTGACACATCACATTTTGACAAAGAAAACAGAGCTGTTTTTTGCAAAGTGCCTAGCAGTGGATTTTGGCCTCTAGCTCAGCAGGCACCTAGGGAAACCTTGCAAACCTGCACAGTTTTGAAAACTAGACACCTAGGGGAATCCAAGATGGGGTGACTTGTGGGGCTCTGATCAGGTTCTGTTACCCAGAATCCTTTGCAAACCTCAAAATGTGGCCAAAAAAAACACTTTTTCCTCACATTTTGGTGACAGAACGTTCTGGAATCTGAGAGGAGCCACAAATTCCCTTCCACCCAGCGTTCCCCCAAGTCTCCCGATAAAAAATGATACCTCACTTGTGGGGGTAGGCCTAGTGCCCACGACAGGAAATGCCCCAAAACACAACATGGACACATCACATTTTGACAAAGAAAACAGCTGTTTTTTGCAAAGTGCCTAGCTGTGGATTTTGGCCTCTAGCTCAGCAGGCACCTAGGGAAACCTAGGAAACCTGCACAGTTTTGAAAACTAGACACCTAGGGGAATCCAAGATGGGGTGACTTGTGGGGCTCTGATCAGGTTCTGTTACCCAGAATCCTTTGCAAACCTCAGAATGTGGCCAAATAAACACCTTTTCCTCACATTTCGGTGACATAAAGTTTGGAATCTGAGAGGAGGCTCGAATTTCCTTCCACCCAGCGTTTCCCCAAGTCTCCCGATAAAAATGATACCTCACTTGTAGGGGTAGGCCTAGTGCCCCCGACAGGAAATGCCCCAAAACACAACATGGACACATCACATTTTGACAAAGAAAACAGAGCTGTTTTTTGCAGAGTGCCTAGCTGTGGATTTTGGCCTCTAGCTCAGCAGGCACCTAGGGAAACCTAGCAAACCTGCACAGTTTTGAAAACTAGACACCTAAGGGAATCCAACATGGGGTGACTTGTGGGGCTCTGATCAGGTTCTGGTACCCAGAATCCTTTGCAAACCTCAAAATGTGGCCAAAAAAACACTTTTTCCTCACATCTTGGTAACAGAAAGTTCTGGAATCTGAGAGGAGCCACAAATTCCCTTCCACCCAGCGTTCCCCCAAGTCTCCTGATAAAAATGATACCTCACTTGTGGGGGTAAGCCTAGTGCCCACGACAGGAAATGCCCCAAACCACAACATGGACACATCACAGTTTGACAAAGAAAACAGTGCTGTTTTTTGCAAAGTGCCTAGCTGTGGATTTTGGCCTCTAGCTCAGCAGGCACCTAGGGAAACCTAGCAAACCTGAACAGTTTTGAATACTAGACACCTAGGGGAATCCAAGATGGGGTGACTTGTGGGGCTCTGATCAGGTTCTGTTACCCAGAATCCTTTGCAAACCTCAGAATGTGGCCAAAAAAACACTTTTTACTCACATTTCGGTGACAGAAAGTTCTGGAATCTGAGAGGAGCCACAAATTTCCTTTCACCCAGCGTTTCCCCAAGTCTCCCGATAACAATTACACCTCACTTGTGGGGGTAGGCCTAATGCCCGCGACAGGAAATGCCCCAAAACACAACATGGACACATCATATTTTGACACAGAAAACAGAGCTGTTTTTTGAAAAGTGCCTAGCTGTGGATTTTGGCCTCTAGCTCAGCAGGCACCTAGGGAAACCTAGCAAACCTGCACAGTTTTGAAAACTAGACACCTAGGGGAATCCAAGATGGGGTGACTTGTGGGACTCTGATCAGGTTCTGTTACCCAGAATCCTTTGCAAACCTCAAAATGTGGCCAAAAAAACACTTTTTCCTCACATTTCGGTGACAGAAAGTTCTGGAATCTGAGAGGAGCCACAAATTTCCTTTCACCCAGAGTTCCCCCAAGTCTCCCGATAACAATTACACCTCACTTGTGGGGGTAGGCCTAGTGCCCGCAACAGGAAATGCCCCAAAACACAACATGGACACATCATATTTTGACAAAGAAAACAGAGCTGTTTTTTGAAAAGTGCCTAGCTGTGGATTTTGGTCTCTAGCTCAGCAGGCACCTAGGGAAACCTAGCAAACCTGCACAGTTTTGAAAACTAGACAGCTAAGGGAATCCAACATGGGGTGACATGTGGGGCTCTGATCAGGTTCTGGTACCCAGAATCCTTTGCAAACCTCAAAATATGGCCAAAAAAACACTTTTTCCTCACATTTTGGTGACAGAAAGTTCTAGAATCTGAGAGGAGACACAAATTCCCTTCCACCCAGCGTTCCCCCAAGTCTCCTGATAAAAATGATACCTCACTTGTGGGGGTAAGCCTAGTGCCCACGACAGGAAATGCCCCAAAACACAACATGGACACATCACATTTTGACAAAGAAAACAGAGCTGTTTTTTGCAAAGTGCCTAGCAGTGGATTTTGGCCTCTAGCTCAGCAGGCACCTAGGGAAACCTTGCAAACCTGCACAGTTTTGAAAACTAGACACCTAGGGGAATCCAAGATGGGGTGAATTGTGGGGCTCTGATCAGGTTCTGTTACCCAGAATCCTTTGCAAACCTCAAAATGTGGCCAAAAAAAACACTTTTTCCTCACATTTTGGTGACAGAACGTTCTGGAATCTGAGAGGAGCCACAAATTCCCTTCCACCCAGCGTTCCCCCAAGTCTCCCGATAACAATTACACCTCACTTGTGGGGGTAGGCCTGGTGCCCGCGACAAGAAATGCCCCAAAACACAACATTGACACATCACATTTTGACAAAGAAAACAGAGCTGTTTTTTGCAAAGTGCCTAGCAGTGGATTTTGGCCTCTAGCTCAGCAGGCACCTAGGGAAACCTTGCAAACCTGCACAGTTTTGAAAACTAGACACCTAGGGGAATCCAAGATGGGGTGACTTGTGGGGCTCTGATCAGGTTCTGTTACCCAGAATCCTTTGCAAACCTCAAAATGTGGCCAAAAAAAACACTTTTTCCTCACATTTTGGTGACAGAACGTTCTGGAATCTGAGAGGAGCCACAAATTCCCTTCCACCCAGCGTTCCCCCAAGTCTCCCGATAAAAAATGATACCTCACTTGTGGGGGTAGGCCTAGTGCCCACGACAAGAAATGCCCCAAAACACAACATGGACACATCACATTTTGACAAAGAAAACAGCTGTTTTTTGCAAAGTGCCTAGCTGTGGATTTTGGCCTCTAGCTCAGCAGGCACCTAGGGAAACCTAGGAAACCTGCACAGTTTTGAAAACTAGACACCTAGGGGAATCCAAGATGGGGTGACTTGTGGGGTTCTGATCAGGTTCTGTTACCCAGAATCCTTTGCAAACCTCAGAATGTGGCCAAATAAACACCTTTTCCTCACATTTCGGTGACATAAAGTTTGGAATCTGAGAGGAGGCTCGAATTTCCTTCCACCCAGCGTTTCCCCAAGTCTCCCGATAAAAATGATACCTCACTTGTAGGGGTAGGCCTAGTGCCCCCGACAGGAAATGCCCCAAAACACAACATGGACACATCACATTTTGACAAAGAAAACAGAGCTGTTTTTTGCAGAGTGCCTAGCTGTGGATTTTGGCCTCTAGCTCAGCAGGCACCTAGGGAAACCTAGCAAACCTGCACAGTTTTTAAAACTAGACACCTAAGGGAATCCAACATGGGGTGACTTGTGGGGCTCTGATCAGGTTCTGGTACCCAGAATCCTTTGCAAACCTCAAAATGTGGCCAAAAAAACACTTTTTCCTCACATTTTGGTAACAGAAAGTTCTGGAATCTGAGAGGAGCCACAAATTCCCTTCCACCCAGCGTTCCCCCAAGTCTCCTGATAAAAATGATACCTCACTTGTGGGGGTAAGCCTAGTGCCCACGACAGGAAATGCCCCAAACCACAACATGGACACATCACATTTTGACAAAGAAAACAGTGCTGTTTTTTGCAAAGTGCCTAGCTGTGGATTTTGGCCTCTTGCTCAGCAGGCACCTAGGGAAACCTAGCAAACCTGAACAGTTTTGAATACTAGACACCTAGGGGAATCTAAGATGGGGTGACTTGTGGGGCTCTGATCAGGTTCTGTTACCCAGAATCCTTTGCAAACCTCAGAATGTGACCAAATAAACACCTTTTCCTCACATTTCGTTGATAGAAAGTTCTGGCATCTGAGAGGAGCCACGAATTTCCTTCCACCCAGCGTTTCCCCAAGTCTCCCGATAAAAATGATACCTCATTTGTAGGGGTAGGCCTAGTGCCCACAACAGGAAATGCCCCAAAACACAACATGGACACATCACATTTTCACAAAGAAAACAGAGCTGTTTTTTGCAGAGTGCCTAGCTGTGGATTTTGGCCTCTAGCTCAGCAGGCACCTAGGGAAACCTAGCAAACCTGCACAGTTTTGAAAACTAGACACCTAATGGAATCCAACATGGGGTGACTTGTGGGGCTCTGATCAGGTTCTGTTACCCAGAATCCTTTGCAAACCTCAAAATGTGGCCAAAAAAACACTTTTTCCTCACATTTTGGGGACAGAAAGTTCTGGAATCTGAGAGGAGCCAGAAAATGTCCTTCCACGCACCGTTCCCCCCTCGTCTCCCGATAAAAATGATACCTCACTTGTGGGGGTTGGCCTAGTGCCCACGACAAGAAATGCCCCAAAACACAACATGGACACATCACATTTTGACAAAGAAAACAGGGCTGTTTTTTGCAAAGTGCCTAGCTGTGGATTTTGGCCTCTAGCTCAGCAGGCACCTAGGGAACCTAGCAAACCTGCACAGTTTTGAAAACTAGACACCTAAGGGAATCCAAGGTGGGGTGACTTGTGGGGCTCTGATCAGGTTCTGGTACCCAGAATCCTTTGCAAACCTCAAAAAGTGGCCAAAAAAACCACTTTTTCCTCACATTTTGGTGACAGAAAGTTCTGGAATCTGAGAGGAGCCATAAATTCCCTTCCACCCAGCGTTCCCCCAAGTCTCCTGATAAAAATGATACCTCACTTGTGGGGGTAAGCCTAGTGCCCACGACAGGAAATGCCCCAAAACACAACATGGACACATAACATTTTGACAAAGAAAACAGAGCTGTTTTTTGCAAAGTGCCTAGCTGTGGATTTTGGCCTCTAGCTCAGCAGGCACCTAGGGAAACCTAGCCAACCTGCACAGTTCTGAAAACTAGACACCTAGGGGAATCCAAGATGGGGTGACTTGTGGGGCTCTGATCAGGTTCTGTTACCCAGAATCCTTTGCAAACCTCAGAATGTGACCAAATAAACACCTTTTCCTCACATTTCGTTGATAGAAAGTTCTGGCATCTGAGAGGAGCCACGAATTTCCTTCCACCCAGCGTTTCCCCAAGTCTCCCGATAAAAATGATACCTCACTTGTAGGGGTAGGCCTAGTGCCCACAACAGGAAATGCCCCAAAACACAACATGGACACATCACATTTTCACAAAGAAAACAGAGCTGTTTTTTGCAGAGTGCCTAGGTGTGGATTTTGGCCTCTAGCTCAGCAGGCACCTAGGGAAACCTAGCAAACCTGCACAGTTTTGAAAACTAGACACCTAATGGAATCCAACATGGGGTGACTTGTGGGGCTCTGATCAGGTTCTGTTACCCAGAATCCTTTGCAAACCTCAAAATGTGGCCAAAAAAACACTTTTTCCTCACATTTTGGGGACAGAAAGTTCTGGAATCTGAGAGGAGCCAGAAAATGTCCTTCCACGCACCGTTCCCCCCTCGTCTCCCGATAAAAATGATACCTCACTTGTGGGGGTTGGCCTAGTGCCCACGACAAGAAATGCCCCAAAACACAACATGGACACATCACATTTTGACAAAGAAAACAGGGCTGTTTTTTGCAAAGTGCCTAGCTGTGGATTTTGGCCTCTAGCTCAGCAGGCACCTAGGGAACCTAGCAAACCTGCACAGTTTTGAAAACTAGACACCTAAGGGAATCCAAGGTGGGGTGACTTGTGGGGCTCTGATCAGGTTCTGGTACCCAGAATCCTTTGCAAACCTCAAAAAGTGGCCAAAAAAACCACTTTTTCCTCACATTTTGGTGACAGAAAGTTCTGGAATCTGAGAGGAGCCATAAATTCCCTTCCACCCAGCGTTCCCCCAAGTCTCCTGATAAAAATGATACCTCACTTGTGGGGGTAAGCCTAGTGCCCACGACAGGAAATGCCCCAAAACACAACATGGACACATAACATTTTGACAAAGAAAACAGAGCTGTTTTTTGCAAAGTGCCTAGCTGTGGATTTTGGCCTCTAGCTCAGCAGGCACCTAGGGAAACCTAGCCAACCTGCACAGTTCTGAAAACTAGACACCTAGGGGAATCCAAGATGGGGTGACTTGTGGGGCTCTGATCAGGTTCTGTTACCCAGAATCCTTTGCAAACCTCAAAATGTGGCAAAAAAAACACTTTTTCCTCACATTTTGGTAACAGAACGTTCTGGAATCTGAGAGGAGCCACAAATTCCCTTCCACCCAGCGTTCCCCCAAGTCTCCCGATAAAAATGATACCTCACTTGTGGGGGTAGGCCTAGTGCCCACAACAGGAAATGCCCCAAAACACAACATGGACACATCACATTTTCACAAAGAAAACAGAGCTGTTTTTTGCAAAGTGCATAGCTGTGGATTTTGGCCTCTAGCTCAGCAGGCACCTAGGGAAACCTAGCAAACCTGCACAGTTTTGAAAACTAGACACCTAGGGGAATCCAAGATGGGGTGACTTGTGGGACTCTGATCAGGTTCTGTTACCCAGAATCCTTTGCAAACCTCAAAATGTGGCCAAAAAAACACTTTTTCCTCACATTTCGGTGACAGAAAGTTCTGGAATCTGAGAGGAGCCACAAATTTCCTTTCACCCAGCGTTCCCCCAAGTCTCCCGATAACAATTACACCTCACTTGTGGGGGTAGGCCTAGTGCCCGCAACAGGAAATGCCCCAAAACACAACATGGACACATCATATTTTGACAAAGAAAACAGAGCTGTTTTTTGAAAAGTGCCTAGCTGTGGATTTTGGCCTCTAGCTCAGCAGGCACCTAGGGAAACCTAGCAAACCTGCACAGTTTTGAAAACTAGACAGCTAAGGGAATCCAACATGGGGTGACTTGTGGGGCTCTGATCAGGTTCTGGTACCCAGAATCCTTTGCAAACCTCAAAATGTGGCCAAAAAAACACTTTTTCCTCACATTTTGGTGACAGAAAGTTCTGGAATCTGAGAGGAGCCACAAATTCCCTTCCACCCAGCGTTCCCCCAAGTCTCCTGATAAAAATGATACCTCACTTGTGGGGGTAAGCCTAGTGCCCACGACAGGAAATGCCCCAAAACACAACATGGACACATAACATTTTGACAAAGAAAACAGAGCTGTTTTTTGCAAAGTGTCTAGATGTGGATTTTGGCCTCTAGCTCAGCAGGCACCTAGGGAAACCTAGCAAACCTGCACAGTTTTGAAAACTAGACACCTAGGGGAATCCAAGATGGGGTGACTTGTGGGGCTCTGATCAGGTTCTGTTACCCAGAATCCTTTGCAAACCTCAAAATGTGGCCAAAAAAACACTTTTTCCTCACATTTTGGTGACAGAAAGTTCTGGAATCTGAGAGGAGCCACAAATTCCCTTCCACCCACCGTTCCCCCCTCGTCTCCCGATAAAAATGATACCTCACTTGTGGGGGTAGGCCTAGTGCCCACGACAAGAAATGCCCCAAAACACAACATGGACACATCACATTTTGACAAAGAAAACAGGGCTGTTTTTTGCAAAGTGCCTAGCTGTGGATTTTGGCCTCTAGCTCAGCAGGCACCTAGGGAACCTAGCAAACCTGCACAGTTTTGAAAACTAGACACCTAAGGGAATCCAAGGTGGGGTGACTTGTGGGGCTCTGATCAGGTTCTGGTAGCCAGAATCCTTTGCAAACCTCAAAAAGTGGCCAAAAAAACCACTTTTTCCTCACATTTTGGTGACAGAAAGTTCTGGAATCTGAGAGGAGCCATAAATTCCCTTCCACCCAGCGTTCCCCCAAGTCTCCTGATAAAAATGATACCTCACTTGTGGGGGTAAGCCTAGTGCCCACGACAGGAAATGCCCCAAAACACAACGTGGACACATAACATTTTGACAAAGAAAACAGAGCTGTTTTTTGCAAAGTGCCTAGCTGTGGATTTTGGCCTCTAGCTCAGCAGGCACCTAGGGAAACCTAGCCAACCTGCACAGTTCTGAAAACTAGACACCTAGGGGAATCCAAGATGGGGTGACTTGTGGGGCTCTGATCAGGTTCTGTTACCCAGAATCCTTTGCAAACCTCAAAATGTGGCAAAAAAAAACACTTTTTCCTCACATTTTGGTAACAGAACGTTCTGGAATCTGAGAGGAGCCACAAATTCCCTTCCACCCAGCGTTCCCCCAAGTCTCCCGATAAAAATGATACCTCACTTGTGGGGGTAGGCCTAGTGCCCACAACAGGAAATGCCCCAAAACACAACATGGACACATCACATTTTCACAAGGAAAACAGAGCTGTTTTTTGCAAAGTGCCTAGCTGTGGATTTTGGCCTCTAGCTCAGCAGGCACCTAGGGAAACCTAGCAAACCTGCACAGTTTTGAAAACTAGACACCTAGGGGAATCCAAGATGGGGTGACTTGTGGGACTCTGATCAGGTTCTGTTACCCAGAATCCTTTGCAAACCTCAAAATGTGGCCAAAAAAACACTTTTCCTCACATTTCGGTGACAGAAAGTTCTGGAATCTGAGAGGAGCCACAAATTTCCTTTCACCCAGCGTTCCCCCAAGTCTCCCGATAACAATTACACCTCACTTGTGGGGGTAGGCCTAGTGCCCGCAACAGGAAATGCCCCAAAACACAACATGGACACATCATATTTTGACAAAGAAAACAGAGCTGTTTTTTGAAAAGTGCCTAGCTGTGGATTTTGGCCTCTAGCTCAGCAGGCACCTAGGGAAACCTAGCAAACCTGCACAGTTTTGAAAACTAGACAGCTAAGGGAATCCAACATGGGGTGACTTGTGGGGCTCTGATCAGGTTCTGGTACCCAGAATCCTTTGCAAACCTCAAAATGTGGCCAAAAAAACACTTTTTCCTCACATTTTGGTGACAGAAAGTTCTGGAATCTGAGAGGAGCCACAAATTCCCTTCCACCCAGCGTTCCCCCAAGTCTCCTGATAAAAATGATACCTCACTTGTGGGGGTAAGCCTAGTGCCCACGACAGGAAATGCCCCAAAACACAACATGGACACATAACATTTTGACAAAGAAAACAGAGCTGTTTTTTGCAAAGTGTCTAGATGTGGATTTTGGCCTCTAGCTCAGCAGGCACCTAGGGAAACCTAGCAAACCTGCACAGTTTTGAAAACTAGACACCTAGGGGAATCCAAGATGGGGTGACTTGTGGGTCTCTGATCAGGTTCTGTTACCCAGAATCCTTTGCAAACCTCAAAATGTGGCCAAAAAAACACCTTTTCCTCACATTTAGGTGACAGAAAGTTCTGGAATCTGAGAGGAGCCACAAATTTCCTTTCACCCAGCGTTCCCCCAAGTCTCCCGATAACAATTACACCTCACTTGTGGGGGTAGGCCTGGTGCCCGCGACAAGAAATGCCCCAAAACACAACATTGACACATCACATTTTGACAAAGAAAACAGAGCTGTTTTTTGCAAAGTGCCTAGCAGTGGATTTTGGCCTCTAGCTCAGCAGGCACCTAGGGAAACCTTGCAAACCTGCACAGTTTTGAAAACTAGACACCTAGGGGAATCCAAGATGGGGTGACTTGTGGGGCTCTGATCAGGTTCTGTTACCCAGAATCCTTTGCAAACCTCAAAATGTGGCCAAAAAAAACACTTTTTCCTCACATTTTGGTGACAGAACGTTCTGGAATCTGAGAGGAGCCACAAATTCCCTTCCACCCAGCGTTCCCCCAAGTCTCCCGATAAAAAATTATACCTCACTTGTGGGGGTAGGCCTAGTGCCCACGACAGGAAATGCCCCAAAACACAACATGGACACATCACATTTTGACAAAGAAAACAGCTGTTTTTTGCAAAGTGCCTAGCTGTGGATTTTGGCCTCTAGCTCAGCAGGCACCTAGGGAAACCTAGGAAACCTGCACAGTTTTGAAAACTAGACACCTAGGGGAATCCAAGATGGGGTGACTTGTGGGGCTCTGGTCAGGTTCTGTTACCCAGAATCCTTTGCAAACCTCAGAATGTGGCCAAATAAACACCTTTTCCTCACATTTCGGTGACATAAAGTTCTGGAATCTGAGAGGAGGCTCGAATTTCCTTCCACCCAGCGTTTCCCCAAGTCTCCCGATAAAAATGATACCTCACTTGTAGGGGTAGGCCTAGTGCCCCCGACAGGAAATGCCCCAAAACACAACATGGACACATCACATTTTGACAAAGAAAACAGAGCTGTTTTTTGCAGAGTGCCTAGATGTGGATTTTGGCCTCTAGCTCAGCAGGCACCTAGGGAAACCTAGCAAACCTGCACAGTTTTGAAAACTAGACACCAAAGGGAATCCAACATGGGGTGATTTGTGGGGCTCTGATCAGGTTCTGGTACCCAGAATCCTTTGCAAACCTCAAAATGTGGCCAAAAAAACACTTTTTCCTCACAGTTTGGTGACAGAAAGTTCTGGAATCTGAGAGGGGCCACAAATTCCCTTCCACCCAGCATTCCCCCAAGTCTCCTGATAAAAATGATACCTCATTTGTGGGGGTAAGCCTAGTCCCCACGACAGGAAATGCCCCAAAACACAACATGGACACATCATATTTTGACAAAGAAAACAGAGCTGTTTTTTGCAAAGTGCCTAGCTGTGGATTTTGGCCTCTAGCTCAGCAGGCACCTAGGGAAACCTAGCAGACCTGCACAGTTTTGAAAACTAGACACCTAGGGGAATCCAATATGGGGTGACTTGTGGGGCTCTGATCAGGTTCTGTTACCCAGAATCCTTTGCAAACCTCAAAATGTGGCAAAAAAAACACTTTTTCCTCTCATTTTGGTGACAGAACGTTCTGGAATCTGAGAGGAGCCACAAATTCCCTTCCACCCAGCGTTCCCCCAAGTCTCCCGATAAAAATGATACCTCACTTGTGGGGGTAGGCCTAGTGCCCACAACAGGAAATGCCCCAAAACACAACATGGACACATCACATTTTGACAAAGAAAACAGAGCTGTTTTTTGCAAAGTGCCTAGCTGTGGATTTTGGCCTCTAGCTCAGCAGGCACCTAGGGAAACCTAGCAAACCTGCACAGTTTTGAAAACTAGACACCTAGCGGAATCCAAGATGGGGTGACTTGTGGGGCTCTGATCAGGTTCTGTTACCCAGAATCCTTTGCAAACCTCAAAATATGGCAAAAAAAACACTTTTTCCTCACATTTCGGTGACAGAAAGTTCTGGAATCTGAGAGGAGCCACAAATTTCCTTTCACCCAGCGTTCCCCCAAGTCTCCCGATAACAATTACACCTCACTTGTGGGGGTAGGCCTAGTGCCCGCGACAGGAAATGCCCCAAAACACAACATGGACACATCACATTTTGACAAAGAAAACAGAGCTGTTTTTTGCAAAGTGCCTAGCTGTGGATTTTGGCCTCTAGCTCAGCAGGCACCTAGGGAAACCTAGCAAACCTGCACAGTTTTGAAAACTAGACACCTAAGGGAATCCAACATGGGGTGACTTGTGGGGCTCTGATCAGGTTCTGTTACCCAGAATCCTTTCCAAACCTTAAAATGTGGCCAAAAAAACACTTTTTCCTCACATTTTGGTGACAGAAAGTTCTGGAATCTGAGAGGAGCCACAAATTCCCTTCCACCCAGCGTTCCCCCAAGTCTCCTGATAAAAATGATACCTCACTTGTGGGGGTAAGCCTAGTGCCCACGACAGGAAATGCCCCAAAACACAACATGGACACATCAGATTTTGACAAAGAAAACTGAGCTGTTTTTTGCAAAGTGCCTAGCTGTGGATTTTGGCCTCTAGCTCAGCAGGCACCTTGTCAAAGCCCATCTCACCTGAGTCCTTGTTCAGTTCTGATGGAGGTTGAAGACATTCCGACCCCACCCTGAAACTGCTTGTTCCAGCACACTAGTTTTTAAAACAGTGCACTAAGAACAGAAGCTCAAGGGAAGGGGGGAAGTGGATAAAATAAAATAAAGAGACAACAGCGTTCTTGCGTTTCCACTGTTGAAGTGCTGCACAAATCTGCGGCCCTCTCTGACTTCGGTAGAAACTGGTGCCTAATGAAACATAAACAAAGAACAGATAAGTACATCCTATTCCTAACTGGGTCCCTGACTATCCCTTTATTTATTAGAAATTTTCTTCTAAAAGTACCTCTTGGATCCTGGTCTCTAGTTTCCAGGTTTGGAATGTGTTACTGCTCTGGGATGTGCTTTCTATTACTCTAAAGCTTCTAAAACATTAAACAAATACCGTTATCAGAATTATCAATATCAAACATTCATCTTAATATAACTAAAGCCTAAATTGCCAATAGCAGACTCACTTTTCCCATATTTCCAGAATCTTTTATAAAACAAATACTGTACTTTTATGTCAAAATACAGCATGTAATTTGTGCAAGTACTTGATTTACTGTTTGCCTTGCTGTTAATGGTTTCCACGGTTCGATTCTTAAAAGTTCCATAAAAAAGTGTTTGCTTCACAAAGTTCCGCAAAGTATTGTTGTAACAAAGAGTTTGAATCACAATGTTCGTGAAAGGTATCTTGTTTCAAATTGTCTATACACGAATCCAGAAATTGTTGTCAAAGTTCTTTCAGGTAATAAAAGTTTTGCACTTACTTGTTGCTGGCAAGAGATACTGATCAGTCTAACCTTGTCTTCTTTCTCTTTTGCAGGTTGCTTGTAGGAGAGAGGCTGAGGCAAGGAGGAACCGGAAACCGGAAGAAGGAAGAGCCAGCAGCTGCGCCCATTGAAGCCAATGAAAGTCTGTAGAGAGCAGGAGTGCCAGCGCCGAGGGATCTGTCCTCAGGTAAGCAGGAGGTAGACGAGCACAAGCACTGGGTGAGGCTCGAGGGCTGCCTTTTATAGACAGGCTGGGTGTGGTCCTCACATGCTGCACATGTTCTTGAAAGGTGTGCAGAGCTGGGTGTGGTTTGAAGAGCTGGGTGTGGTCCTCACATGCTGCACATGTTCTTGAAAGGTGTGCAGAGTTTCAGTTATTATGCAAATGAGTTAAATTAACACATGGCCTAGAGAGGAGTGTTTTAAAGAAGCCTTAGTAAAAGCAAGGCCCAATGTGTAAACAAAACAGCACATTAAACAACATACACAGAAGCCTAGGGGGGGGGGGGGAAGGTGAGATAACAAGAAAGGCTTTCAATAGTAAGTTTAAAAGGGAGCTATTACAGAACCCACTAGTGCAGTGAGAGGGGACATGCTCTTTGCTGTGCACAAACCCTAACAGTTGCCCCCCTCAAAGGCCCTCCTACAGGACGGGGTTTTCCTGGATTTTTTCAATAAAACCGTCTAATCAGCTGTGGGGCATGTACATATGATGCTGGTTCCCATGAATTCTCAGATTCATCATATCCTTTCCATTCTACTAAATAAAACAGACGTCCACTAATTCTTTTTGAGTCTTTTATGCTTTTCACTTCATATTCTAGATTTCCCTTAATTGGTATGGGTGGAGGTGGTGGTTCAGGTCGGGTTTTTGGATTGTACGGCTTAAGCAAGGACACATGGAATGTAATATGTACTGGATATTCTTTTGGTAAATCTAATTTTACTGTTACCGGGTTTACTATGGCAGTTATACTAAAGGGTCCAATGAAACGTGGTTGCAGCTTTCGGGATCCCTCTATGTTTAGGTTCTTTGTGGAGAGCCATACCTTGTCACCGATTTTATACATTGGGGCCTCAGATCTGTGTTTGTCTGCTTGTCTTTTCATGCTTTCCTTGTACTTTAATAAATGTTTCCTGGCTTTGTCTTGTATGTCACCTAACCTTGTTAGTCTATCCGTTACTGTAGGTAACAGAGAATCTTCTAACAAAATGGGTATAGCTCTTGGATGATACCCCTGCAAGAAATAGAATGGTGAACAAAGTAGAGCTGAATGCTCAGTATTATTATAAACAAACTCCGCTACAGGGAGAGCTTCCAACCATTCACTAGAATAATCAGCCAATAAACAACGTAGCGTTTGAAGTAAAGTTTGGTTCAGTCGTTCAGTCTGTCCATCTGTCTCTGGGTGGAAAGCAGTGGATAATGCCACATCTATTTTCATTTTTTTACATAATTTTTTCCAAAATTTAGAGTTGAAAGGGCTCCCTCGGTCTGACACCACTTTGCTTGGCAAACCATGTAAACGCACAATTTCCCTTATAAAAATATCGGCAAATTCTGCCGCTGTGAGTAAATTCCGTAATGGTACAAAATGTGCCATTTTAGATAAAAAAATCCACTATAACCAACACTGTTGTGAAAGATTTTACAGGTGGTAAACCTACAATAAAGTCTACGCTCACAGTGTGCCAAGGTTGCTTGGGTGTTGGCATTGGTATTAACAAACCGTCAGGGGCCTTATGAGAAGATTTATGTCTTGCACAAATTGGACAGGTAGTGACAAATTGCTTAATGTCCTTTCTTATAGTGTCCCACCAAAAGTGTTTTTGCACATTTTCCAGGGTTTTTACCCAACCAGGATGACCTGCCAACGGTGAGGCGTGATGCCAAATTATCACCTGTGTTTGTAATTCAGAGGTGGGCACTAACAGCATGTTGTCGTGATACAATAAACCTTGTTGTATTGTGTTATGGGAATCTTTTAACCTATCCTGAGGTGCTATTTGAATGTGTGCATTATATAGATCTGTGATGAAATCCTTCTGTTGTACTGGTGCCAAAAACTTTTGGGGAGGAATAATGGGTTCTCCTATTTTATCTTGTTTCATGTCTGAAGTATGTCCGTATCTAGATAACACATCAGATTGAATTTGTTGTGCACCTGGTCTATAGGTTATTACAAAGTCAAATGTGCTAAACAAATTTAACCAGCGCATCTGACGTGGTGTTAGTGCTTTAAGTGATCCAAAAAACTGTAGGTTCCTATGGTCAGAAAAGATTGTAACTGGGTACTTGGCTCCCATTAAATGGTGCCTCCATTCTGAAAAGGCTACTTTGATAGCTAGTAGTTCCCTTTCAGCCACAGTGTAATTTTGTTCAGCTGGTAATAACTTTTTGGAATAGAAGGCTATAGGATGTAACTGGCCTTCTACTGCATCTCGTTGAGAGAGAACTCCTCCTAAAGCTACTTGTGAAGCATCCGCTTCAACAAAAAAAGGCAAGTCAGGATCAGGATGTTTCAGAATTGGGGCTGAAGTGAACTTTTGTTTTAGGAGTTGAAAGGCGTGTGCCGCCTCATCAGTCCAAAGAAATCGTTGCCCTTTCCGCAACAAGGTAGTTATTGGGGCCGCAATGTCTGCAAAATGTGCAATAAACCTCCTATAAAAATTGGCGAAACCCAGAAATTTCTGAATATCTTTTACAGAGGATGGTTCTGGCCAATCAGCAATAGCACTGATTTTCTTTACATCCATAGTTATTCCTTGAGGTGACAGGCAGTATCCTAAAAAGTCCACCTTGCTGACATTAAAAGTACACTTTTCTAACTTAGCAAAAAGATGATTTTCTTTTAACTTTGATAATACTGCACGAACATGTTGGGTATGTTCTTCTGAGTTCTTAGAGTAAATGAGGATGTCGTCTCTGTATACTATGACACAAACGTCCAGGAATTCGTGTAGGACCTCATTTATAAAGAACTGAAAGGCCGCAGGGGCATTACATAACCCAAAGGGCATTACTGTGTACTCAAATAAACCAAACTTTGTCTTGAAAGCTGTCTTCCACTCATCCCCCTCTTTTACTCGGACCAGGTGGTAAGCTCCCCGCAGATCTAGTTTAGTGTATACAGTAGAATGTCTTAACTGATCCAACAACACAGGTATTAGAGGAAGAGGATATTTATTCTTTATTGTAGCCTTATTTAGTCCTCTATAATCGATACACGCGCGCAGGGATTTATCCGGCTTCGGGATAAAAAAGAGGGGAGATGACACCCGAGATGTGGAATGACGGATGAACCCAGACTGTAGTAGGTCATCTAGGTAGGTTCTTAAGTATTTGGTTTCTTCGTCAGTCAAAGCATATACTCTGTTATTAGGTAAAGGGGCCCCTGGGATAAGATCTATACGACAGTCATAAGACCTCTGTGGGGGCAGCACACTAGCCTTTACTGGATCAAAGACGACTTTAAAGTCAGAATATTCAGGAGGGAGACTTGGTTCATCTTGTATAACACTAGCACAGTGTAATACTGTGCTCTGTTCTGTACCTGCTTCTTGATAGCAATTGGTTCTACAGAAAGAGGAATCCAAAGTAACATTTCTATTCACCCAATCAATTTTTGGGTTATGAGTTGTTAACCAGGGTACCCCGAGAATCAAACCAAAATTAGGAGTATCTATCAGATCAATGCTAATCACCTCTGTGTGCCCGTTCTGACAGACCATAACAAGTGGACTTGTTTGTTTTGTGATTAATCCAGAGGTCAATTCTGACCCATCCACTGCACATGCTGCTTCTGGACAAGGCTTTAGGCACATAGGAAGTCCTAAGTTTTCAGCTAACTTATTATCCACAAAATTTCCTGTCGCGCCTGAGTCCAGTAGGACAGGGAGAGAATGCCTCACTTGGGTAGTAACAATTAAAACGACCTGAATTATGAAATGTCTAGGTAGGTGCGGTACCATGAAGGCTGCAGCATTAGAGGTTTGATTAAGATGTTTTCTCGAACAAGTAACCTCTCCCCTTGTCGAGCTTAATCGTTTCCCGATTCAGTTGAGGAGGTGGAGGAAACAGCACCCTTTCATGGATTTTTAGGCTTTACTGGACATTCTCTGGCAAAGTGACCTGCCCTTCCACAATATAAACATAATTGAAGTTTTCTCCTTCTTTCTTTTTCCTCTGATGTGAGTGAACCTCTGAGTGTCCCTATTTGCATAGGCTCAGGTTCAGGGAGTTTATTATCTGGGTCTTTCTTCTCGTGTCTAATACAAGTTAACCGTGATTCCAGTTTGTATTTATCTCCCTTTCTTTCTCCTAGTCTATGTTCTAATTTCACAACTAAATCTACAAAGTCCGAATAGTCTTCTGGCAAATCAACGATATGAGCCAGCGCGTCTTTTAACTCGTCTCTCAAACCTTTATAGAAAAGGGAGACACGCTTTTCTTCTGGCCAGTGTGTCTCGGTGAGTAAACGATTAAAACTAGTGAGATAGGTCAATAAATCCTTGTTACCTTGTTTAAGATTTAAAAGCTCATTATCACTTGCCTGCATGAAAGTGTGTTTTGCAAAAAGGCTGGTCATGGTACGTTTAAATTGATTCCAATTATGGAGGATGGGATCATCTTTCTCCACGAAAGGAATAGACCAATTGGCTGCTGTGCCACCCAAATAAGACAAGACGAAAGCCACTTTCGTAGCATCAGTAGGGAACTGTTGTGGCTTACAAACGAAGTGTAATTGACATTGATTAATAAAAACATGGAATTTGTTACTATCTCCATGAAAACGTTCAGGTGCTGCTAAGGGCACAGCATTAGGAACATTAACAGTCTCTGAGGAGGTTTTAAACAAAGGCGTAAAAGCTGTGTTCCACTGAGATACCCTAAATTTATACCTGCTTAAATCCTGTTTTAAAGAGGTATTCTCAATCTTTAATTTCTCTATTTCCTCTTGCATATGTTGCAAGATGCCAGACACTGATTCATTATGAGCCAAGTCCTCATTTAGGGCCTGCGCCATATCCGTGACGTCAATGCCCTCTATTTCTTCCCCGATATTCATCGTCCACCAGAACTGATTTTTTTTTTTATTTAAGGCTTGTGCTTCTGTGAAAGCCCAGCTCACCTGAGTCCTTGTTCAGTTCTGATGGAGGTTGAAGACAATCCGACCCCACCCTGAAACTGCTTGTTCCAGCACACTAGTTTTTAAAACAGTGCACTAAGAAGAGAAGCTCAAGGGAAGGGGGGAAGTGGATGAAATAAAATAAAGAGACAACAGCGTTCTTACGTTTCCACTGTTGAAGTGCTGCACAAATCTGCGGCCCTCTCTGACTTCGGTAGAAACTGGTGCCTAATGAAACATAAACAAAGAACAGATAAGTACATCCTATTCCTAACTGGGTCCCTGACTATCCCTTTATTTATTATAAATTTTCTTCTAAAAGTACCTCTTGGATCCTGGTCTCTAGTTTCCAGGTTTGGAATGTGTTACTGCTCTGGGATGTGCTTTCTATTACTCTAACGCTTCTAAAACATTAAACAAATACCGTTATCAGAATTATCAATATCAAACATTCATCTTAATATAACTAAAGCCTAAATTGCCAATAGCAGACTCACTTTTCCCATATTTCCAGAATCTTTTATAAAACAAATACTGTACTTTTACGTCAAAATACAGAATGTGATTTGTGCAAGTCCTTGATTTACTGTTTGCCTTGCTGTTAATGGTTTCCACGGTTCGATTCTTAAAAGTTCCATAAAAAAGTGTTTGCTTCACAAAGTTCCGCAAAGTATTGTTGTAACAAAGAGTTTGAATCACAATGTTCGTGGAAGGTATCTTGTTTCAAATTGTCTATACACGAATCCAGAAATTGTTGTCAAAGTTCTTTCAGGTAATAAAAGTTTTGCACTTACTTGTTGCTGGCAAGAGATACTGATCAGTCTAACCTTGTCTTCTTTCTCTTTTGCAGGTTGCTTGTAGGAGAGAGGCTGAGGCAGGAGGAACCGGAAACCGGAAGAAGGAAGAGCCAGCAGCTGCGCCCATTGAAGCCAATGAAAGTCTGTAGAGAGCAGGAGTGCCAGCGCCGAGGAATCTGTCCTCAGGTAAGCGGGAGGTAGACGAGCACAAGCACTGGGCGAGGCTCGAGGGCTGCCTTTTATGGACAGGCTGGGTGTGGTCCTCACATGCTGCACATGTTCTTGAAAGGTGTGCAGAGCTGGGTGTGGTTTGAAGAGCTGGGTGTGGTCCTTACATGCTGCACATGTTCTTGAAAGGTGTGCAGAGTTTCAGTTATTATGCAAATGAGTTAAATTAACACATGGCCTAGAGAGGAGTGTTTTAAAGAAGCCTTGGTAAAAGCAAGACCCAATGTGTAAACAAAACAGCACATTAAACAACATACACAGAAGCCAAGGTGGGGGGGGGGAAGGTGAGATAACAAGAAAGGCTTTCAATAGTAAGTTTAAAAGGGAGCTATTACAGAACCCACTAGTGCAGTGAGAGGGGACATGCTCTTTGCTGTGCACAAACCCTAACACACCTAGGGAAACCTAGCAAACCTGCAGAGTTTTCAAAACTAGACACCTAGGGTAATCCAAGATGGGGTGACTTGTGGGGCTCTGATCAGGTTCTGTTACCCAGAATCCTTTGCAAACCTCAAAATGTGGCCAAAAAAACACTTTTTCCTCACATTTCGGTGACAGAAAGTTCTGGAATCTGAGAGGAGCCACAAATTTCCTTTCACCCAGCGTTCCCCCAAGTCTCCCGATAACAATTACACCTCACTTGTGGGGGTAGGCCTAGTGCCCGCGACAGGAAATGCCCCAAAACACAACATTGACACATCACATTTTGACAAAGAAAACAGAGCTGTTTATTGCATAGTGCCTAGCAGTGGATTTTGGCCTCTAGCTCAGCAGGCACCTAGGGAAACCTAGCAAACCTGCACAGTTTTGAAAACTAGACACCTAAGGGAATCCAAGATGGGGTGACTTGTGGGGCTCTGATCAGGTTCTGGTACCCAGAATCCTTTGCAAACCTCAAAATGTGGCCAAAAAAACACTTTTTCCTCACATTTTGGTGACAGAAAGTTCTGGAATCTGAGAGGAGCCACAAATTCCCTTCCACCCAGCATTCCCCCAAGTCTCCTGATACAAATGATACCTCACTTGTGCGGGTAAGCCTAGTCCCCACGACAGGAAATGCCCCAAAACACAACATGGACACATCACATTTTGACAAAGAAAACAGAGCTGTTTTTTGCAAAGTGCCTAGCTGTGGATTTTGGCCTCTAGCTCAGCAGGCACCTAGGGAAACCTAGCAAACCTGCACAGTTTTGAAAACTAGACACCTAAGGGAATCCAACATGGGGTGACTTGTGGGGCTCTGATCAGGTTCTGGTACCCAGAATCCTTTGCAAACCTCAAAATGTGGCCAAAAAAACACTTTTTCCTCACATTTTGGTGACAGAAAGTTCTGGAATCTGAGAGGAGCCACAAATTCCCTTCCACCCAGCGTTCCCCCAAGTCTCCTGATAAAAATGATACCTCACTTGTGGGGGTAAGCCTAGTGCCCACAAAGGAAATTCCCCAAAACACAACATGGACACATCACATTTTGACAAAGAAAACAGAGCTGTTTTTTGCAAAGTGCCTAGCTGTGGATTTTGGCCTCTAGCTCAGCAGGCACCTAGGGAAACCAATCAAACATGCAGAGTTTTGAAAACTAGACACCTAGGGGAATCCAAGATGGGGTGACTTGTGGGGCTCTGATCAGGTTCTGTTACCCAGAATCCTTTGCAAACCTCAAAATGTGGCCAAAAAAACACTTTTTCCTCACATTTCGGTGACAGAAAGTTCTGGAATCTGAGAGGAGCCACAAATTTCCTTTCACCCAGCGTTCCCCCAAGTCTCCCGATAACAATTACACCTCACTTGTGGGGGTAGGCCTAGTGCCCGCGACAGGAAATGCCCCAAAACACAACATTGACACATCACATTTTGACAAAGAAAACAGAGTTGTTTATTGCAAAGTGCCTAGCAGTGGATTTTGGCCTCTAGCTCAGCAGGCACCTAGGGAAACCTAGCAAACCTGCACAGTTTTGAAAACTAGACACCTAAGGGAATCCAAGATGGGGTGACTTGTGGGGCTCTGATCAGGTTCTGGTACCCAGAATCCTTTGCAAACCTCAAAATGTGGCCAAAAAAACACTTTTTCCTCACATTTTGGTGACAGAAAGTTCTGGAATCTGAGAGGAGCCACAAATTCCCTTCCACCCAGCATTCCCCCAAGTCTCCTGATAAAAATGATACCTCACTTGTGGGGGTAAGCCTAGTCCCCACGACAGGAAATGCCCCAAAACACAACATGGACACATCACATTTTGACAAAGAAAACAGAGCTGTTTTTTGCAAAGTGCCTAGCTGTGGATTTTGGCCTCAAGCTCAGCAGGCACCTAGGGAAACCTCGCAAACCTGCACAGTTTTGAAAACTAGACACCTAGGGGAATCCAAGATGGGGTGACTTGTGGGACTCTGATCAGGTTCTGTATCCCAGAATCCTTTGCAAACCTCGAAATGTGGCAAAAGAACCACTTTTTCCTCACATTTTGGTGACAGAACGTTCTGGAATCTGAGAGGAGCCACAAATTCCCTTCCACCCAGCGTTCCCCCAAGTCTCCCGATAAAAATGATACCTCACTTGTGGGGGTAGGCCTAGTGCCCACAACAGGAAATGCCCCAAAACACAACATGGACACATCACATTTTGACAAAGAAAACAGAGCTGTTTTTTGCAAAGTGCCTAGCTGTGGGTTTTGGCCTCTAGCTCAGCAGGCACCTAGGGAAACCTAGCAAACCTGCAGAGTTTTGAAAACTAGACACCTAGGGGAATCCAAGATGGGGTGACTTGTGGGGCTCTGATCAGGTTCTGTTACCCAGAATCCTTTGCAAACCTCAAAATGTGGCAAAAAAAACACTTTTTCCTCACATTTTGGTGACAGAACGTTCTGGAATCTGAGAGGAGCCACAAATTCCCTTTCACCCAGCGTTCCCCCAAGTCTCCCGATAACAATTACACCTCACTTGTGGGGGTAGGCCTAGTGCCCGCGACAGGAAATGCCCCAAAACACAACATGGACACATCACATTTTGACAAAGAAAACAGAGCTGTTTTTTGCAAAGTGCCTAGCTGTGGATTTTGGCCTCTAGCTCAGCAGGCACCTAGGGAAACCTAGCAAACCTGCACAGTTTTGAAAACTAGACACCTAAGGGAATCCAACATGTGGTGACTTGTGGGGCTCTGATCAGGTTCTGGTACCCAGAATCCTTTGCAAACCTCAAAATGTGGCCAAAAAAACACTTTTTCCTCACATTTTGGTGACAGAAAGTTCTGGAATCTGAGAGGAGCCACAAATTCCCTTCCACCCAGCGTTCCCCCAAGTCTCCTGATAAAAATGATACCTCACTTGTGGGGGTAAGCCTAGTGCCCACAAAGGAAATTCCCCAAAACACAACATGGACACATCACATTTTGACAAAGAAAACAGAGCTGTTTTTTGCAAAGTGCCTAGCTGTGGATTTTGGCCTCTAGCTCAGCAGGCACCTAGGGAAACCAAGCAAACCTGCAGAGTTTTGAAAACTAGACACCTAGGGGAATCCAAGATGGGGTGACTTGTGGGGCTCTGATCAGGTTCTGTTACCCAGAATCCTTTGCAAACCTCAAAATGTGGCCAAAAAAACACTTTTTCCTCACATTTCGGTGACAGAAAGTTCTGGAATCTGAGAGGAGCCACAAATTTCCTTTCACCCAGCGTTCCCCCAAGTCTCCCGATAACAATTACACCTCACTTGTGGGGGTAGGCCTAGTGCCCGCGACAGGAAATGCCCCAAAACACAACATTGACACATCACATTTTGACAAAGAAAACAGAGTTGTTTATTGCAAAGTGCCTAGCAGTGGATTTTGGCCTCTAGCTCAGCAGGCACCTAGGGAAACCTAGCAAACCTGCACAGTTTTGAAAACTAGACACCTAAGGGAATCCAAGATGGGGTGACTTGTGGGGCTCTGATCAGGTTCTGGTACCCAGAATCCTTTGCAAACCTCAAAATGTGGCCAAAAAAACACTTTTTCCTCACATTTTGGTGACAGAAAGTTCTGGAATCTGAGAGGAGCCACAAATTCCCTTCCACCCAGCATTCCCCCAAGTCTCCTGATAAAAATGATACCTCACTTGTGGGGGTAAGCCTAGTCCCCACGACAGGAAATGCCCCAAAACACAACATGGACACATCACATTTTGACAAAGAAAACAGAGCTGTTTTTTGCAAAGTGCCTAGCTGTGGATTTTGGCCTCAAGCTCAGCAGGCACCTAGGGAAACCTCGCAAACCTGCACAGTTTTGAAAACTAGACACCTAGGGGAATCCAAGATGGGGTGACTTGTGGGACTCTGATCAGGTTCTGTATCCCAGAATCCTTTGCAAACCTCGAAATGTGGCAAAAGAACCACTTTTTCCTCACATTTTGGTGACAGAACGTTCTGGAATCTGAGAGGAGCCACAAATTCCCTTCCACCCAGCGTTCCCCCAAGTCTCCCGATAAAAATGATACCTCACTTGTGGGGGTAGGCCTAGTGCCCACAACAGGAAATGCCCCAAAACACAACATGGACACATCACATTTTGACAAAGAAAACAGAGCTGTTTTTTGCAAAGTGCCTAGCTGTGGATTTTGGCCTCTAGCTCAGCAGGCACCTAGGGAAACCTAGCAAACCTGCAGAGTTTTGAAAACTAGAAACCTAGGGGAATCCAAGATGGGGTGACTTGTGGGGCTCTGATCAGGTTCTGTTACCCAGAATCCTTTGCAAACCTCAAAATGTGGCAAAAAAAACACTTTTTCCTCACATTTTGGTGACAGAACGTTCTGGAATCTGAGAGGAGCCACAAATTCCCTTTCACCCAGCGTTCCCCCAAGTCTCCCGATAACAATTACACCTCACTTGTGGGGGTAGGCCTAGTGCCCGCGACAGGAAATGCCCCAAAACACAACATGGACACATCACATTTTGACAAAGAAAACAGAGCTGTTTTTTGCAAAGTGCCTAGCTGTGGATTGTGGCCTCTAGCTCAGCAGGCACCTAGGGAAACCTAGCAAACCTGCACAGTTTTGAAAACTAGACACCTAAGGGAATCCAACATGGGGTGACTTGTGGGGCTCTGATCAGGTTCTGGTACCCAGAATCCTTTGCAAACCTCAAAATGTGGCCAAAAAAACACTTTTTCCTCACATTTTGGTGACAGAAAGTTCTGGAATCTGAGAGGAGCCACAAATTCCCTTCCACCCAGCGTTCCCCCAAGTCTCCTGATAAAAATGATACCTCACTTGTGGGGGTACGCCTAGTGCCCACGAAGGAAATTCCCCAAAACACAACATGGACACATCACATTTTGACAAAGAAAACAGAGCTGTTTTTTGCAAAGTGCCTAGCTGTGGATTTTGGCCTCTAGCTCAGCAGGCACCTAGGGAAACCAAGCAAACCTGCAGAGTTTTGAAAACTAGACACCTAGGGGAATCCAAGATGGGGTGACTTGTGGGGCTCTGATCAGGTTCTGTTACCCAGAATCCTTTGCAAACCTCAAAATGTGGCCAAAAAAACACTTTTTCCTCACATTTCGGTGACAGAAAGTTCTGGAATCTGAGAGGAGCCACAAATTTCCTTTCACCCAGCGTTCCCCCAAGTCTCCCGATAACAATTACACCTCACTTGTGGGGGTAGGCCTAGTGCCTGCGACAGGAAATGCCCCAAAACACAACATTGACACATCACATTTTGACAAAGAAAACAGAGTTGTTTATTGCAAAGTGCCTAGCAGTGGATTTTGGCCTCTAGCTCAGCAGGCACCTAGGGAAACCTAGCAAACCTGCTCAGTTTTGAAAACTAGACACCTAAGGGAATCCAAGATGGGGTGACTTGTGGGGCTCTGATCAGGTTCTGGTACCCAGAATCCTTTGCAAACCTCAAAATGTGGCCAAAAAATCACTTTTTCCTCACATTTTGGTGACTGAAAGTTCTGGAATCTGAGAGGAGCCACAAATTCCCTTCCACCCAGCATTCCCCCAAGTCTCCTGATAAAAATGATACCTCACTTGTGGGGGTAAGCCTAGTCCCCACGACAGGAAATGCCCCAAAACACAACATGGACACATCACATTTTGACAAAGAAAACAGAGCTGTTTTTTGCAAAGTGCCTAGCTGTGGATTTTGGCCTCAAGCTCAGCAGGCACCTAGGGAAACCTCGCAAACCTGCACAGTTTTGAAAACTAGACACCTAGGGGAATCCAAGATGGGGTGACTTGTGGGACTCTGATCAGGTTCTGTATCCCAGAATCCTTTGCAAACCTCAAAATGTGGCAAAAGAACCACTTTTTCCTCACATTTTGGTGACAGAACGTTCTGGAATCTGAGAGGAGCCACAAATTCCGTTCCACCCAGCGTTCCCCCAAGTCTCCTGATAAAAATGATACCTCACTTGTGGGGGTAAGCCTAGTGCCCACGAAGGAAATTCCCCAAAACACAACATGGACACATCACATTTTGACAAAGAAAACAGAGCTGTTTTTTGCAAAGTGCCTAGCTGTGGATTTTGGCCTCTAGCTCAGCAGGCACCTAGGGAAACCAAGCAAACCTGCAGAGTTTTGAAAACTAGACACCTAGGGGAATCCAAGATGGGGTGACTTGTGGGGCTCTGATCAGGTTCTGTTACCCAGAATCCTTTGCAAACCTCAAAATGTGGCCAAAAAAACACTTTTTCCTCACATTTCGGTGACAGAAAGTTCTGGAATCTGAGAGGAGCCACAAATTTCCTTTCACCCAGCGTTCCCCCAAGTCTCCCGATAACAATTACACCTCACTTGTGGGGGTAGGCCTAGTGCCCGCGACAGGAAATGCCCCAAAACACAACATTGACACATCACATTTTGACAAAGAAAACAGAGTTGTTTATTGCAAAGTGCCTAGCAGTGGATTTTGGCCTCTAGCTCAGCAGGCACCTAGGGAAACCTAGCAAACCTGCTCAGTTTTGAAAACTAGACACCTAAGGGAATCCAAGATGGGGTGACTTGTGGGGCTCTGATCAGGTTCTGGTACCCAGAATCCTTTGCAAACCTCAAAATGTGGCCAAAAAATCACTTTTTCCTCACATTTTGGTGACTGAAAGTTCTGGAATCTGAGAGGAGCCACAAATTCCCTTCCACCCAGCATTCCACCAAGTCTCCTGATAAAAATGATACCTCACTTGTGGGGGTAAGCCTAGTCCCCACGACAGGAAATGCCCCAAAACACAACATGGACACATCACATTTTGACAAAGAAAACAGAGCTGTTTTTTGCAAAGTGCCTAGCTGTGGATTTTGGCCTCAAGCTCAGCAGGCACCTAGGGAAACCTCGCAAACCTGCACAGTTTTGAAAACTAGACACCTAGGGGAATCCAAGATGGGGTGACTTGTGGGACTCTGATCAGGTTCTGTATCCCAGAATCCTTTGCAAACCTCAAAATGTGGCAAAAGAACCACTTTTTCCTCACATTTTGGTGACAGAACGTTCTGGAATCTGAGAGGAGCCACAAATTCCCTTCCACCCAGCGTTCCCCCAAGTCTCCCGATAAAAATGATACCTCACTTGTGGGGGTAGGCCTAGTGCCCACAACAGGAAATGCCCCAAAACACAACATGGACACATCACATTTTGACAAAGAAAACAGAGCTGTTTTTTGCAAAGTGCCTAGCTGTGGATTTTGGCCTCTAGCTCAGCAGGCACCTAGGGAAACCTAGCAAACCTGCAGAGTTTTGAAAACTAGACACCTAGGGGAATCCAAGATGGGGTGACTTGTGGGGCTCTGATCAGGTTCTGTTACCCAGAATCCTTTGCAAACCTCAAAATGTGGCAAAAAACCCACTTTTTCCTCACATTTTGGTGACAGAACGTTCTGGAATCTGAGAGGAGCCACAAATTCCCTTTCACCCAGCGTTCCCCCAAGTCTCCCGATAACAATTACACCTCACTTGTGGGGGTAGGCCTAGTGCCCGCGACAGGAAATGCCCCAAAACACAACATGGACACATCACATTTTGACAAAGAAAACAGAGCTGTTTTTTGCAAAGTGCCTAGCTGTGGATTGTGGCCTCTAGCTCAGCAGGCACCTAGGGAAACCTAGCAAACCTGCACAGTTTTGAAAACTAGACACCTAAGGGAATCCAACATGGGGTGACTTGTGGGGCTCTGATCAGGTTCTGGTACCCAGAATCCTTTGCAAACCTCAAAATGTGGCCAAAAAAACACTTTTTCCTCACATTTTGGTGACAGAAAGTTCTGGAATCTGAGAGGAGCCACAAATTCCCTTCCACCCAGCGTTCCCCCAAGTCTCCTGATAAAAATGATACCTCACTTGTGGGGGTACGCCTAGTGCCCACGAAGGAAATTCCCCAAAACACAACATGGACACATCACATTTTGACAAAGAAAACAGAGCTGTTTTTTGCAAAGTGCCTAGCTGTGGATTTTGGCCTCTAGCTCAGCAGGCACCTAGGGAAACCAAGCAAACATGCAGAGTTTTGAAAACTAGACACCTAGGGGAATCCAAGATGGGGTGACTTGTGGGGCTCTGATCAGGTTCTGTTACCCAGAATCCTTTGCAAACCTCAAAATGTGGCCAAAAAAACACTTTTTCCTCACATTTCGGTGACAGAAAGTTCTGGAATCTGAGAGGAGCCACAAATTTCCTTTCACCCAGCGTTCCCCCAAGTCTCCCGATAACAATTACACCTCACTTGTGGGGGTAGGCCTAGTGCCCGCGACAGGAAATGCCCCAAAACACAACATTGACACATCACATTTTGACAAAGAAAACAGAGTTGTTTATTGCAAAGTGCCTAGCAGTGGATTTTGGCCTCTAGCTCAGCAGGCACCTAGGGAAACCTAGCAAACCTGCTCAGTTTTGAAAACTAGACACCTAAGGGAATCCAAGATGGGGTGACTTGTGGGGCTCTGATCAGGTTCTGGTACCCAGAATCCTTTGCAAACCTCAAAATGTGGCAAAAAACCCACTTTTTCCTCACATTTTGGTGACAGAACGTTCTGGAATCTGAGAGGAGCCACAAATTCCCTTTCACTCAGCGTTCCCCCAAGTCTCCTGATAAAAATGATACCTCACTTGTGGGGGTAGGCCTAGTGCCCGCGACAGGAAATGCCCCAAAAACACAACATGGACACATCACATTTTGACAAAGAAAACAGAGCTGTTTTTTGCAAAGTGCCTAGCTGTGGATCGTGGCCTCTAGCTCAGCAGGCACCTAGGGAAACCTAGCAAACCTGCACAGTTTTGAAAACTAGACACCTAAGGGAATCCAACATGGGGTGACTTGTGGGGCTCTGATCAGGTTCTGGTACCCAGAATCCTTTGCAAACCTCAAAATGTGGCCAAAAAAACACTTTTTCCTCACATTTTGGTGACAGAAAGTTCTGGAATCTGAGAGGAGCCACAAATTCCCTTCCATCCAGCGTTCCCCCAAGTCTCCTGATAAAAATGATACCTCACTTGTGGGGGTACGCCTAGTGCCCACGAAGGAAATTCCCCAAAACACAACATGGACACATCACATTTTGACAAAGAAAACAGAGCTGTTTTTTGCAAAGTGCCTAGCTGTGGATTTTGGCCTCTAGCTCAGCAGGCACCTAGGGAAACCAAGCAAACCTGCAGAGTTTTGAAAACTAGACACCTAGGGGAATCCAAGATGGGGTGACTTGTGGGGCTCTGATCAGGTTCTGTTACCCAGAATCCTTTGCAAACCTCAAAATGTGGCCAAAAAAACACTTTTTCCTCACATTTCGGTGACAGAAAGTTCTGGAATCTGAGAGGAGCCACAAATTTCCTTTCACCCAGCGTTCCCCCAAGTCTCCCGATAACAATTACACTTCACTTGTGGGGGTAGGCCTAGTGCCCGCGACAGGAAATGCCCCAAAACACAACATTGACACATCACATTTTGACAAAGAAAACAGAGTTGTTTATTGCAAAGTGCCTAGCAGTGGATTTTGGCCTCTAGCTCAGCAGGCACCTAGGGAAACCTAGCAAACCTGCTCAGTTTTGAAAACTAGACACCTAAGGGAATCCAAGATGGGGTGACTTGTGGGGCTCTGATCAGGTTCTGGTACCCAGAATCCTTTGCAAACCTCAAAATGTGGCCAAAAAATCACTTTTTCCTCACATTTTGGTGACTGAAAGTTCTGGAATCTGAGAGGAGCCACAAATTCCCTTCCACCCAGCATTCCCCCAAGTCTCCTGATAAAAATGATACCTCACTTGTGGGGGTAAGCCTAGTCCCCACGACAGGAAATGCCCCAAAACACAACATGGACACATCACATTTTGACAAAGAAAACAGAGCTGTTTTTTGCAAAGTGCCTAGCTGTGGATTTTGGCCTCAAGCTCAGCAGGCACCTAGGGAAACCTCGCAAACCTGCACAGTTTTGAAAACTAGACACCTAGGGGAATCCAAGATGGGGTGACTTGTGGGACTCTGATCAGGTTCTGTATCCCAGAATCCTTTGCAAACCTCAAAATGTGGCAAAAGAACCACTTTTTCCTCACATTTTGGTGACAGAACGTTCTGGAATCTGAGAGGAGCCACAAATTCCCTTCCACCCAGCGTTCCCCCAAGTCTCCTGATAAAAATGATACCTCACTTGTGGGGGTAAGCCTAGTGCCCACGAAGGAAATTCCCCAAAACACAACATGGACACATCACATTTTGACAAAGAAAACAGAGCTGTTTTTTGCAAAGTGCCTAGCTGTGGATTTTGGCCTCTAGCTCAGCAGGCACCTAGGGAAACCAAGCAAACCTGCAGAGTTTTGAAAACTAGACACCTAGGGGAATCCAAGATGGGGTGACTTGTGGGGCTCTGATCAGGTTCTGTTACCCAGAATCCTTTGCAAACCTCAAAATGTGGCCAAAAAAACACTTTTTCCTCACATTTCGGTGACAGAAAGTTCTGGAATCTGAGAGGAGCCACAAATTTCCTTTCACCCAGCGTTCCCCCAAGTCTCCCGATAACAATTACACCTCACTTGTGGGGGTAGGCCTAGTGCCCGCGACAGGAAATGCCCCAAAACACAACATTGACACATCACATTTTGACAAAGAAAACAGAGCTGTTTATTGCATAGTGCCTAGCAGTGGATTTTGGCCTCTAGCTCAGCAGGCACCTAGGGAAACCTAGCAAACCTGCACAGTTTTGAAAACTAGACACCTAAGGGAATCCAAGATGGGGTGACTTGTGGGGCTCTGATCAGGTTCTGGTACCCAGAATCCTTTGCAAACCTCAAAATGTGGCCAAAAAAACACTTTTTCCTCACATTTTGGTGACAGAAAGTTCTGGAATCTGAGAGGAGCCACAAATTCCCTTCCACCCAGCATTCCCCCAAGTCTCCTGATACAAATGATACCTCACTTGTGCGGGTAAGCCTAGTCCCCACGACAGGAAATGCCCCAAAACACAACATGGACACATCACATTTTGACAAAGAAAACAGAGCTGTTTTTTGCAAAGTGCCTAGCTGTGGATTTTGGCCTCTAGCTCAGCAGGCACCTAGGGAAACCTAGCAAACCTGCACAGTTTTGAAAACTAGACACCTAAGGGAATCCAACATGGGGTGACTTGTGGGGCTCTGATCAGGTTCTGGTACCCAGAATCCTTTGCAAACCTCAAAATGTGGCCAAAAAAACACTTTTTCCTCACATTTTGGTGACAGAAAGTTCTGGAATCTGAGAGGAGCCACAAATTCCCTTCCACCCAGCGTTCCCCCAAGTCTCCTGATAAAAATGATACCTCACTTGTGGGGGTAAGCCTAGTGCCCACAAAGGAAATTCCCCAAAACACAACATGGACACATCACATTTTGACAAAGAAAACAGAGCTGTTTTTTGCAAAGTGCCTAGCTGTGGATTTTGGCCTCTAGCTCAGCAGGCACCTAGGGAAACCAATCAAACATGCAGAGTTTTGAAAACTAGACACCTAGGGGAATCCAAGATGGGGTGACTTGTGGGGCTCTGATCAGGTTCTGTTACCCAGAATCCTTTGCAAACCTCAAAATGTGGCCAAAAAAACACTTTTTCCTCACATTTCGGTGACAGAAAGTTCTGGAATCTGAGAGGAGCCACAAATTTCCTTTCACCCAGCGTTCCCCCAAGTCTCCCGATAACAATTACACCTCACTTGTGGGGGTAGGCCTAGTGCCCGCGACAGGAAATGCCCCAAAACACAACATTGACACATCACATTTTGACAAAGAAAACAGAGTTGTTTATTGCAAAGTGCCTAGCAGTGGATTTTGGCCTCTAGCTCAGCAGGCACCTAGGGAAACCTAGCAAACCTGCACAGTTTTGAAAACTAGACACCTAAGGGAATCCAAGATGGGGTGACTTGTGGGGCTCTGATCAGGTTCTGGTACCCAGAATCCTTTGCAAACCTCAAAATGTGGCCAAAAAAACACTTTTTCCTCACATTTTGGTGACAGAAAGTTCTGGAATCTGAGAGGAGCCACAAATTCCCTTCCACCCAGCATTCCCCCAAGTCTCCTGATAAAAATGATACCTCACTTGTGGGGGTAAGCCTAGTCCCCACGACAGGAAATGCCCCAAAACACAACATGGACACATCACATTTTGACAAAGAAAACAGAGCTGTTTTTTGCAAAGTGCCTAGCTGTGGATTTTGGCCTCAAGCTCAGCAGGCACCTAGGGAAACCTCGCAAACCTGCACAGTTTTGAAAACTAGACACCTAGGGGAATCCAAGATGGGGTGACTTGTGGGACTCTGATCAGGTTCTGTATCCCAGAATCCTTTGCAAACCTCGAAATGTGGCAAAAGAACCACTTTTTCCTCACATTTTGGTGACAGAACGTTCTGGAATCTGAGAGGAGCCACAAATTCCCTTCCACCCAGCGTTCCCCCAAGTCTCCCGATAAAAATGATACCTCACTTGTGGGGGTAGGCCTAGTGCCCACAACAGGAAATGCCCCAAAACACAACATGGACACATCACATTTTGACAAAGAAAACAGAGCTGTTTTTTGCAAAGTGCCTAGCTGTGGGTTTTGGCCTCTAGCTCAGCAGGCACCTAGGGAAACCTAGCAAACCTGCAGAGTTTTGAAAACTAGACACCTAGGGGAATCCAAGATGGGGTGACTTGTGGGGCTCTGATCAGGTTCTGTTACCCAGAATCCTTTGCAAACCTCAAAATGTGGCAAAAAAAAACACTTTTTCCTCACATTTTGGTGACAGAACGTTCTGGAATCTGAGAGGAGCCACAAATTCCCTTTCACCCAGCGTTCCCCCAAGTCTCCCGATAACAATTACACCTCACTTGTGGGGGTAGGCCTAGTGCCCGCGACAGGAAATGCCCCAAAACACAACATGGACACATCACATTTTGACAAAGAAAACAGAGCTGTTTTTTGCAAAGTGCCTAGCTGTGGATTTTGGCCTCTAGCTCAGCAGGCACCTAGGGAAACCTAGCAAACCTGCACAGTTTTGAAAACTAGACACCTAAGGGAATCCAACATGTGGTGACTTGTGGGGCTCTGATCAGGTTCTGGTACCCAGAATCCTTTGCAAACCTCAAAATGTGGCCAAAAAAACACTTTTTCCTCACATTTTGGTGACAGAAAGTTCTGGAATCTGAGAGGAGCCACAAATTCCCTTCCACCCAGCGTTCCCCCAAGTCTCCTGATAAAAATGATACCTCACTTGTGGGGGTAAGCCTAGTGCCCACAAAGGAAATTCCCCAAAACACAACATGGACACATCACATTTTGACAAAGAAAACAGAGCTGTTTTTTGCAAAGTGCCTAGCTGTGGATTTTGGCCTCTAGCTCAGCAGGCACCTAGGGAAACCAAGCAAACCTGCAGAGTTTTGAAAACTAGACACCTAGGGGAATCCAAGATGGGGTGACTTGTGGGGCTCTGATCAGGTTCTGTTACCCAGAATCCTTTGCAAACCTCAAAATGTGGCCAAAAAAACACTTTTTCCTCACATTTCGGTGACAGAAAGTTCTGGAATCTGAGAGGAGCCACAAATTTCCTTTCACCCAGCGTTCCCCCAAGTCTCCCGATAACAATTACACCTCACTTGTGGGGGTAGGCCTAGTGCCCGCGACAGGAAATGCCCCAAAACACAACATTGACACATCACATTTTGACAAAGAAAACAGAGTTGTTTATTGCAAAGTGCCTAGCAGTGGATTTTGGCCTCTAGCTCAGCAGGCACCTAGGGAAACCTAGCAAACCTGCACAGTTTTGAAAACTAGACACCTAAGGGAATCCAAGATGGGGTGACTTGTGGGGCTCTGATCAGGTTCTGGTACCCAGAATCCTTTGCAAACCTCAAAATGTGGCCAAAAAAACACTTTTTCCTCACATTTTGGTGACAGAAAGTTCTGGAATCTGAGAGGAGCCACAAATTCCCTTCCACCCAGCATTCCCCCAAGTCTCCTGATAAAAATGATACCTCACTTGTGGGGGTAAGCCTAGTCCCCACGACAGGAAATGCCCCAAAACACAACATGGACACATCACATTTTGACAAAGAAAACAGAGCTGTTTTTTGCAAAGTGCCTAGCTGTGGATTTTGGCCTCAAGCTCAGCAGGCACCTAGGGAAACCTCGCAAACCTGCACAGTTTTGAAAACTAGACACCTAGGGGAATCCAAGATGGGGTGACTTGTGGGACTCTGATCAGGTTCTGTATCCCAGAATCCTTTGCAAACCTCGAAATGTGGCAAAAGAACCACTTTTTCCTCACATTTTGGTGACAGAACGTTCTGGAATCTGAGAGGAGCCACAAATTCCCTTCCACCCAGCGTTCCCCCAAGTCTCCCGATAAAAATGATACCTCACTTGTGGGGGTAGGCCTAGTGCCCACAACAGGAAATGCCCCAAAACACAACATGGACACATCACATTTTGACAAAGAAAACAGAGCTGTTTTTTGCAAAGTGCCTAGCTGTGGATTTTGGCCTCTAGCTCAGCAGGCACCTAGGGAAACCTAGCAAACCTGCAGAGTTTTGAAAACTAGACACCTAGGGGAATCCAAGATGGGGTGACTTGTGGGGCTCTGATCAGGTTCTGTTACCCAGAATCCTTTGCAAACCTCAAAATGTGGCAAAAAAAACACTTTTTCCTCACATTTTGGTGACAGAACGTTCTGGAATCTGAGAGGAGCCACAAATTCCCTTTCACCCAGCGTTCCCCCAAGTCTCCCGATAACAATTACACCTCACTTGTGGGGGTAGGCCTAGTGCCCGCGACAGGAAATGCCCCAAAACACAACATGGACACATCACATTTTGACAAAGAAAACAGAGCTGTTTTTTGCAAAGTGCCTAGCTGTGGATTTTGGCCTCTAGCTCAGCAGGCACCTAGGGAAACCTAGCAAACCTGCACAGTTTTGAAAACTAGACACCTAAGGGAATCCAACATGTGGTGACTTGTGGGGCTCTGATCAGGTTCTGGTACCCAGAATCCTTTGCAAACCTCAAAATGTGGCCAAAAAAACACTTTTTCCTCACATTTTGGTGACAGAAAGTTCTGGAATCTGAGAGGAGCCACAAATTCCCTTCCACCCAGCGTTCCCCCAAGTCTCCTGATAAAAATGATACCTCACTTGTGGGGGTAAGCCTAGTGCCCACAAAGGAAATTCCCCAAAACACAACATGGACACATCACATTTTGACAAAGAAAACAGAGCTGTTTTTTGCAAAGTGCCTAGCTGTGGATTTTGGCCTCTAGCTCAGCAGGCACCTAGGGAAACCAAGCAAACCTGCAGAGTTTTGAAAACTAGACACCTAGGGGAATCCAAGATGGGGTGACTTGTGGGGCTCTGATCAGGTTCTGTTACCCAGAATCCTTTGCAAACCTCAAAATGGGGCCAAAAAAAACACTTTTTCCTCACATTTCGGTGACAGAAAGTTCTGGAATCTGAGAGGAGCCACAAATTTCCTTTCACCCAGCGTTCCCCCAAGTCTCCCGATAACAATTACACCTCACTTGTGGGGGTAGGCCTAGTGCCCGCGACAGGAAATGCCCCAAAACACAACATTGACACATCACATTTTGACAAAGAAAACAGAGTTGTTTATTGCAAAGTGCCTAGCAGTGGATTTTGGCCTCTAGCTCAGCAGGCACCTAGGGAAACCTAGCAAACCTGCACAGTTTTGAAAACTAGACACCTAAGGGAATCCAAGATGGGGTGACTTGTGGGGCTCTGATCAGGTTCTGGTACCCAGAATCCTTTGCAAACCTCAAAATGTGGCCAAAAAAACACTTTTTCCTCACATTTTGGTGACAGAAAGTTCTGGAATCTGAGAGGAGCCACAAATTCCCTTCCACCCAGCATTCCCCCAAGTCTCCTGATAAAAATGATACCTCACTTGTGGGGGTAAGCCTAGTCCCCACGACAGGAAATGCCCCAAAACACAACATGGACACATCACATTTTGACAAAGAAAACAGAGCTGTTTTTTGCAAAGTGCCTAGCTGTGGATTTTGGCCTCAAGCTCAGCAGGCACCTAGGGAAACCTCGCAAACCTGCACAGTTTTGAAAACTAGACACCTAGGGGAATCCAAGATGGGGTGACTTGTGGGACTCTGATCAGGTTCTGTATCCCAGAATCCTTTGCAAACCTCGAAATGTGGCAAAAGAACCACTTTTTCCTCACATTTTGGTGACAGAACGTTCTGGAATCTGAGAGGAGCCACAAATTCCCTTCCACCCAGCGTTCCCCCAAGTCTCCCGATAAAAATGATACCTCACTTGTGGGGGTAGGCCTAGTGCCCACAACAGGAAATGCCCCAAAACACAACATGGACACATCACATTTTGACAAAGAAAACAGAGCTGTTTTTTGCAAAGTGCCTAGCTGTGGATTTTGGCCTCTAGCTCAGCAGGCACCTAGGGAAACCTAGCAAACCTGCAGAGTTTTGAAAACTAGACACCTAGGGGAATCCAAGATGGGGTGACTTGTGGGGCTCTGATCAGGTTCTGTTACCCAGAATCCTTTGCAAACCTCAAAATGTGGCAAAAAAAACACTTTTTCCTCACATTTTGGTGACAGAACGTTCTGGAATCTGAGAGGAGCCACAAATTCCCTTTCACCCAGCGTTCCCCCAAGTCTCCCGATAACAATTACACCTCACTTGTGGGGGTAGGCCTAGTGCCCGCGACAGGAAATGCCCCAAAACACAACATGGACACATCACATTTTGACAAAGAAAACAGAGCTGTTTTTTGCAAAGTGCCTAGCTGTGGATTGTGGCCTCTAGCTCAGCAGGCACCTAGGGAAACCTAGCAAACCTGCACAGTTTTGAAAACTAGACACCTAAGGGAATCCAACATGGGGTGACTTGTGGGGCTCTGATCAGGTTCTGGTACCCAGAATCCTTTGCAAACCTCAAAATGTGGCCAAAAAAACACTTTTTCCTCACATTTTGGTGACAGAAAGTTCTGGAATCTGAGAGGAGCCACAAATTCCCTTCCACCCAGCGTTCCCCCAAGTCTCCTGATAAAAATGATACCTCACTTGTGGGGGTACGCCTAGTGCCCACGAAGGAAATTCCCCAAAACACAACATGGACACATCACATTTTGACAAAGAAAACAGAGCTGTTTTTTGCAAAGTGCCTAGCTGTGGATTTTGGCCTCTAGCTCAGCAGGCACCTAGGGAAACCAAGCAAACCTGCAGAGTTTTGAAAACTAGACACCTAGGGGAATCCAAGATGGGGTGACTTGTGGGGCTCTGATCAGGTTCTGTTACCCAGAATCCTTTGCAAACCTCAAAATGTGGCCAAAAAAACACTTTTTCCTCACATTTCGGTGACAGAAAGTTCTGGAATCTGAGAGGAGCCACAAATTTCCTTTCACCCAGCGTTCCCCCAAGTCTCCCGATAACAATTACACCTCACTTGTGGGGGTAGGCCTAGTGCCTGCGACAGGAAATGCCCCAAAACACAACATTGACACATCACATTTTGACAAAGAAAACAGAGTTGTTTATTGCAAAGTGCCTAGCAGTGGATTTTGGCCTCTAGCTCAGCAGGCACCTAGGGAAACCTAGCAAACCTGCTCAGTTTTGAAAACTAGACACCTAAGGGAATCCAAGATGGGGTGACTTGTGGGGCTCTGATCAGGTTCTGGTACCCAGAATCCTTTGCAAACCTCAAAATGTGGCCAAAAAATCACTTTTTCCTCACATTTTGGTGACTGAAAGTTCTGGAATCTGAGAGGAGCCACAAATTCCCTTCCACCCAGCATTCCCCCAAGTCTCCTGATAAAAATGATACCTCACTTGTGGGGGTAAGCCTAGTCCCCACGACAGGAAATGCCCCAAAACACAACATGGACACATCACATTTTGACAAAGAAAACAGAGCTGTTTTTTGCAAAGTGCCTAGCTGTGGATTTTGGCCTCAAGCTCAGCAGGCACCTAGGGAAACCTCGCAAACCTGCACAGTTTTGAAAACTAGACACCTAGGGGAATCCAAGATGGGGTGACTTGTGGGACTCTGATCAGGTTCTGTATCCCAGAATCCTTTGCAAACCTCAAAATGTGGCAAAAGAACCACTTTTTCCTCACATTTTGGTGACAGAACGTTCTGGAATCTGAGAGGAGCCACAAATTCCGTTCCACCCAGCGTTCCCCCAAGTCTCCTGATAAAAATGATACCTCACTTGTGGGGGTAAGCCTAGTGCCCACGAAGGAAATTCCCCAAAACACAACATGGACACATCACATTTTGACAAAGAAAACAGAGCTGTTTTTTGCAAAGTGCCTAGCTGTGGATTTTGGCCTCTAGCTCAGCAGGCACCTAGGGAAACCAAGCAAACCTGCAGAGTTTTGAAAACTAGACACCTAGGGGAATCCAAGATGGGGTGACTTGTGGGGCTCTGATCAGGTTCTGTTACCCAGAATCCTTTGCAAACCTCAAAATGTGGCCAAAAAAACACTTTTTCCTCACATTTCGGTGACAGAAAGTTCTGGAATCTGAGAGGAGCCACAAATTTCCTTTCACCCAGCGTTCCCCCAAGTCTCCCGATAACAATTACACCTCACTTGTGGGGGTAGGCCTAGTGCCCGCGACAGGAAATGCCCCAAAACACAACATTGACACATCACATTTTGACAAAGAAAACAGAGTTGTTTATTGCAAAGTGCCTAGCAGTGGATTTTGGCCTCTAGCTCAGCAGGCACCTAGGGAAACCTAGCAAACCTGCTCAGTTTTGAAAACTAGACACCTAAGGGAATCCAAGATGGGGTGACTTGTGGGGCTCTGATCAGGTTCTGGTACCCAGAATCCTTTGCAAACCTCAAAATGTGGCCAAAAAATCACTTTTTCCTCACATTTTGGTGACTGAAAGTTCTGGAATCTGAGAGGAGCCACAAATTCCCTTCCACCCAGCATTCCACCAAGTCTCCTGATAAAAATGATACCTCACTTGTGGGGGTAAGCCTAGTCCCCACGACAGGAAATGCCCCAAAACACAACATGGACACATCACATTTTGACAAAGAAAACAGAGCTGTTTTTTGCAAAGTGCCTAGCTGTGGATTTTGGCCTCAAGCTCAGCAGGCACCTAGGGAAACCTCGCAAACCTGCACAGTTTTGAAAACTAGACACCTAGGGGAATCCAAGATGGGGTGACTTGTGGGACTCTGATCAGGTTCTGTATCCCAGAATCCTTTGCAAACCTCAAAATGTGGCAAAAGAACCACTTTTTCCTCACATTTTGGTGACAGAACGTTCTGGAATCTGAGAGGAGCCACAAATTCCCTTCCACCCAGCGTTCCCCCAAGTCTCCCGATAAAAATGATACCTCACTTGTGGGGGTAGGCCTAGTGCCCACAACAGGAAATGCCCCAAAACACAACATGGACACATCACATTTTGACAAAGAAAACAGAGCTGTTTTTTGCAAAGTGCCTAGCTGTGGATTTTGGCCTCTAGCTCAGCAGGCACCTAGGGAAACCTAGCAAACCTGCAGAGTTTTGAAAACTAGACACCTAGGGGAATCCAAGATGGGGTGACTTGTGGGGCTCTGATCAGGTTCTGTTACCCAGAATCCTTTGCAAACCTCAAAATGTGGCAAAAAACCCACTTTTTCCTCACATTTTGGTGACAGAACGTTCTGGAATCTGAGAGGAGCCACAAATTCCCTTTCACCCAGCGTTCCCCCAAGTCTCCCGATAACAATTACACCTCACTTGTGGGGGTAGGCCTAGTGCCCGCGACAGGAAATGCCCCAAAACACAACATGGACACATCACATTTTGACAAAGAAAACAGAGCTGTTTTTTGCAAAGTGCCTAGCTGTGGATTGTGGCCTCTAGCTCAGCAGGCACCTAGGGAAACCTAGCAAACCTGCACAGTTTTGAAAACTAGACACCTAAGGGAATCCAACATGGGGTGACTTGTGGGGCTCTGATCAGGTTCTGGTACCCAGAATCCTTTGCAAACCTCAAAATGTGGCCAAAAAAACACTTTTTCCTCACATTTTGGTGACAGAAAGTTCTGGAATCTGAGAGGAGCCACAAATTCCCTTCCACCCAGCGTTCCCCCAAGTCTCCTGATAAAAATGATACCTCACTTGTGGGGGTACGCCTAGTGCCCACGAAGGAAATTCCCCAAAACACAACATGGACACATCACATTTTGACAAAGAAAACAGAGCTGTTTTTTGCAAAGTGCCTAGCTGTGGATTTTGGCCTCTAGCTCAGCAGGCACCTAGGGAAACCAAGCAAACATGCAGAGTTTTGAAAACTAGACACCTAGGGGAATCCAAGATGGGGTGACTTGTGGGGCTCTGATCAGGTTCTGTTACCCAGAATCCTTTGCAAACCTCAAAATGTGGCCAAAAAAACACTTTTTCCTCACATTTCGGTGACAGAAAGTTCTGGAATCTGAGAGGAGCCACAAATTTCCTTTCACCCAGCGTTCCCCCAAGTCTCCCGATAACAATTACACCTCACTTGTGGGGGTAGGCCTAGTGCCCGCGACAGGAAATGCCCCAAAACACAACATTGACACATCACATTTTGACAAAGAAAACAGAGTTGTTTATTGCAAAGTGCCTAGCAGTGGATTTTGGCCTCTAGCTCAGCAGGCACCTAGGGAAACCTAGCAAACCTGCTCAGTTTTGAAAACTAGACACCTAAGGGAATCCAAGATGGGGTGACTTGTGGGGCTCTGATCAGGTTCTGGTACCCAGAATCCTTTGCAAACCTCAAAATGTGGCAAAAAACCCACTTTTTCCTCACATTTTGGTGACAGAACGTTCTGGAATCTGAGAGGAGCCACAAATTCCCTTTCACTCAGCGTTCCCCCAAGTCTCCTGATAAAAATGATACCTCACTTGTGGGGGTAGGCCTAGTGCCCGCGACAGGAAATGCCCCAAAAACACAACATGGACACATCACATTTTGACAAAGAAAACAGAGCTGTTTTTTGCAAAGTGCCTAGCTGTGGATTGTGGCCTCTAGCTCAGCAGGCACCTAGGGAAACCTAGCAAACCTGCACAGTTTTGAAAACTAGACACCTAAGGGAATCCAACATGGGGTGACTTGTGGGGCTCTGATCAGGTTCTGGTACCCAGAATCCTTTGCAAACCTCAAAATGTGGCCAAAAAAACACTTTTTCCTCACATTTTGGTGACAGAAAGTTCTGGAATCTGAGAGGAGCCACAAATTCCCTTCCATCCAGCGTTCCCCCAAGTCTCCTGATAAAAATGATACCTCACTTGTGGGGGTACGCCTAGTGCCCACGAAGGAAATTCCCCAAAACACAACATGGACACATCACATTTTGACAAAGAAAACAGAGCTGTTTTTTGCAAAGTGCCTAGCTGTGGATTTTGGCCTCTAGCTCAGCAGGCACCTAGGGAAACCAAGCAAACCTGCAGAGTTTTGAAAACTAGACACCTAGGGGAATCCAAGATGGGGTGACTTGTGGGGCTCTGATCAGGTTCTGTTACCCAGAATCCTTTGCAAACCTCAAAATGTGGCCAAAAAAACACTTTTTCCTCACATTTCGGTGACAGAAAGTTCTGGAATCTGAGAGGAGCCACAAATTTCCTTTCACCCAGCGTTCCCCCAAGTCTCCCGATAACAATTACACTTCACTTGTGGGGGTAGGCCTAGTGCCCGCGACAGGAAATGCCCCAAAACACAACATTGACACATCACATTTTGACAAAGAAAACAGAGTTGTTTATTGCAAAGTGCCTAGCAGTGGATTTTGGCCTCTAGCTCAGCAGGCACCTAGGGAAACCTAGCAAACCTGCTCAGTTTTGAAAACTAGACACCTAAGGGAATCCAAGATGGGGTGACTTGTGGGGCTCTGATCAGGTTCTGGTACCCAGAATCCTTTGCAAACCTCAAAATGTGGCCAAAAAATCACTTTTTCCTCACATTTTGGTGACTGAAAGTTCTGGAATCTGAGAGGAGCCACAAATTCCCTTCCACCCAGCATTCCCCCAAGTCTCCTGATAAAAATGATACCTCACTTGTGGGGGTAAGCCTAGTCCCCACGACAGGAAATGCCCCAAAACACAACATGGACACATCACATTTTGACAAAGAAAACAGAGCTGTTTTTTGCAAAGTGCCTAGCTGTGGATTTTGGCCTCAAGCTCAGCAGGCACCTAGGGAAACCTCGCAAACCTGCACAGTTTTGAAAACTAGACACCTAGGGGAATCCAAGATGGGGTGACTTGTGGGACTCTGATCAGGTTCTGTATCCCAGAATCCTTTGCAAACCTCAAAATGTGGCAAAAGAACCACTTTTTCCTCACATTTTGGTGACAGAACGTTCTGGAATCTGAGAGGAGCCACAAATTCCCTTCCACCCAGCGTTCCCCCAAGTCTCCTGATAAAAATGATACCTCACTTGTGGGGGTAAGCCTAGTGCCCACGAAGGAAATTCCCCAAAACACAACATGGACACATCACATTTTGACAAAGAAAACAGAGCTGTTTTTTGCAAAGTGCCTAGCTGTGGATTTTGGCCTCTAGCTCAGCAGGCACCTAGGGAAACCAAGCAAACCTGCAGAGTTTTGAAAACTAGACACCTAGGGGAATCCAAGATGGGGTGACTTGTGGGGCTCTGATCAGGTTCTGTTACCCAGAATCCTTTGCAAACCTCAAAATGTGGCCAAAAAAACACTTTTTCCTCACATTTCGGTGACAGAAAGTTCTGGAATCTGAGAGGAGCCACAAATTTCCTTTCACCCAGCGTTCCCCCAAGTCTCCCGATAACAATTACACCTCACTTGTGGGGGTAGGCCTAGTGCCCGCGACAGGAAATGCCCCAAAACACAACATTGACACATCACATTTTGACAAAGAAAACAGAGTTGTTTATTGCAAAGTGCCTAGCAGTGGATTTTGGCCTCTAGCTCAGCAGGCACCTAGGGAAACCTAGCAAACCTGCTCAGTTTTGAAAACTAGACACCTAAGGGAATCCAAGATGGGGTGACTTGTGGGGCTCTGATCAGGTTCTGGTACCCAGAATCCTTTGCAAACCTCAAAATGTGGCCAAAAAATCACTTTTTCCTCACATTTTGGTGACTGAAAGTTCTGGAATCTGAGAGGAGCCACAAATTCCCTTCCACCCAGCATTCCCCCAAGTCTCCTGATAAAAATGATACCTCACTTGTGGGGGTAAGCCTAGTCCCCACGACAGGAAATGCCCCAAAACACAACATGGACACATCACATTTTGACAAAGAAAACAGAGCTGTTTTTTGCAAAGTGCCTAGCTGTGGATTTTGGCCTCAAGCTCAGCAGGCACCTAGGGAAACCTCGCAAACCTGCACAGTTTTGAAAACTAGACACCTAGGGGAATCCAAGATGGGGTGACTTGTGGGACTCTGATCAGGTTCTGTATCCCAGAATCCTTTGCAAACCTCAAAATGTGGCAAAAGAACCACTTTTTCCTCACATTTTGGTGACAGAACGTTCTGGAATCTGAGAGGAGCCACAAATTCCCTTCCACCCAGCGTTCCCCCAAGTCTCCCGATAAAAATGATACCTCACTTGTGGGGGTAGGCCTAGTGCCCACAACAGGAAATGCCCCAAAACACAACATGGACACATCACATTTTGACAAAGAAAACAGAGCTGTTTTTTGCAAAGTGCCTAGCTGTGGATTTTGGCCTCTAGCTCAGCAGGCACCTAGGGAAACCTAGCAAACCTGCAGAGTTTTGAAAACTAGACACCTAGGGGAATCCAAGATGGGGTGACTTGTGGGGCTCTGATCAGGTTCTGTTACCCAGAATCCTTTGCAAACCTCAAAATGTGGCAAAAAACCCACTTTTTCCTCACATTTTGGTGACAGAACGTTCTGGAATCTGAGAGGAGCCACAAATTCCCTTTCACCCAGCGTTCCCCCAAGTCTCCCGATAACAATTACACCTCACTTGTGGGGGTAGGCCTAGTGCCCGCGACAGGAAATGCCCCAAAACACAACATGGACACATCACATTTTGACAAAGAAAACAGAGCTGTTTTTTGCAAAGTGCCTAGCTGTGGATTGTGGCCTCTAGCTCAGCAGGCACCTAGGGAAACCTAGCAAACCTGCACAGTTTTGAAAACTAGACACCTAAGGGAATCCAACATGGGGTGACTTGTGGGGCTCTGATCAGGTTCTGGTACCCAGAATCCTTTGCAAACCTCAAAATGTGGCCAAAAAAACACTTTTTCCTCACATTTTGGTGACAGAAAGTTCTGGAATCTGAGAGGAGCCACAAATTCCCTTCCACTCAGCGTTCCCCCAAGTCTTCTGATAAAAATGAGACCTCACTTGTGGGGGTAAGCCTAGTGCCCATGACAGGAAATGCCCCAAAACACAACATGGACACATCACATTTTGACAAAGAAAACAGAGCTGTTTTTTGCAAAGTGCCTAGCTGTGGATTTTGGCCTCTAGCTCAGCAGGCACCTAGGGAAACCTAGCAAACCTGCACAGTTTTGAAAACTAGACACCTAGGGGAATCCAAGATGGGGTGACTTGTGGGGCTCTGATCAGGTTCTGTTACCCAGAATCCTTTGCAAACCTCAAAATGTGGCAAACAAAACACTTTTTCCTCACATTTTGGTGACAGAACGTTCTGGAATCTGAGAGGAGTCACAAATTCCCTTCCAACCAGCCCTCCCCCAAGTCTCCCGATAAAAATGATACCTCACTTGTGGGGGTAGGCCTAGTGCCCACAACAGGAAATGCCCCAAAACACAACATGGACACATCACATTTTGACAAAGAAAACAGAGCTGTTTTTTGCAAAGTGCCTAGCTGTGGATTTTGGCCTGTAGCTCAGCAGGCACCTAGGGAATCCTAGCAAACCTGCACAGTTTTGAAAACTAGACACCTAGGGGAATCCAAGATGGGGTGACTTGTGGGGCTCTGATCAGGTTCTGTTACCCAGAATCCTTTGCAAACCTCAAAATAGGCAGAAAAAACACTTTTTCCTCACATTTTGGTGACAGAACGTTCTGGAATCTGAGAGGAGCCACAAATTCCCTTTCACCCTGCGTTCCCCCAAGTCTCCCGATAACAATTACACCTTACTTGTGGGGGTAGGCCTAGTGCCCGCGACAGGAAATGCCCCAAAACACAACATGGACACATCACATTTTGACAAAGAAAACAGAGCTATTTTTTGCAAAGTGCCTAGCTGTGGATTGTGGCCTCTAGCTCAGCAGGCACCTAGGGAAACCTAGCAAACCTGCACAGTTTTGAAAACTAGACACCTATGGGAATCCAACATGGGGTGACTTGTGGGGCTCTGATCAGGTTCTGTTACCCAGAATCCTTTGCAAACCTCAAAATGTGGCAAAAAAACCACTTTTTCCTCACATTTTGGTGACAGAACGTTCTGGAATCTGAGAGGAGCCACAAATTCCCTTTCACCCAGCGTTCCCCCAAGTCTCCCGATAACAATTACACCTCACTTGTGGGGGTAGGCCTAGTGCCCGCGACAGGAAATGCCTCAAAACACAACATGGACACATCACATTTTGACAAAGAAAACAGAGCTGTTTTTTGCAAAGTGCCTAGCTGTGGATTGTGGCCTCTAGCTCAGCAGGCACCTAGGGAAACCTAGCAAACCTGCACAGTTTTGAAAACTAGACACCTAAGGGAATCCAACATGGGGTGACTTGTGGGGCTCTGATCAGGTTCTGGTACCCAGAATCCTTTGCAAACCTCAAAATGTGGCCAAAAAAACACTTTTTCCTCACATTTTGGTGACAGAAAGTTCTGGAATCTGAGAGGAGCCACAAATTCCCTTCCACTCAGCGTTCCCCCAAGTCTTCTGATAAAAATGAGACCTCACTTGTGGGGGTAAGCCTAGTGCCCATGACAGGAAATGCCCCAAAACACAACATGGACACATCACATTTTGACAAAGAAAACAGAGCTGTTTTTTGCAAAGTGCCTAGCTGTGGATTTTGGCCTCTAGCTCAGCAGGCACCTAGGGAAACCTAGCAAACCTGCACAGTTTTGAAAACTAGACACCTAGGGGAATCCAAGATGGGGTGACTTGTGGGGCTCTGATCAGGTTCTGTTACCCAGAATCCTTTGCAAACCTCAAAATGTGGCAAACAAAACACTTTTTCCTCACATTTTTGTGACAGAACGTTCTTGAATCTGAGAGGAGTAACAAATTCCCTTCCAACCAGCCTTCCCCCAAGTCTCCCGATAAAAATGATACCTCACTTGTGGGGGTAGGCCTAGTGCCCACAACAGGAAATGCCCCAAAACACAACATGGACACATCACATTTTGACAAAGAAAACAGAGCTGTTTTTTGCAAAGTGCCTAGCTGTGGATTTTGGCCTGTAGCTCAGCAGGCACCTAGGGAATCCTAGCAAACCTGCACAGTTTTGAAAACTAGACACCTAGGGGAATCCAAGATGGGGTGACTTGTGGGGCTCTGATCAGGTTCTGTTACCCAGAATCCTTTGCAAACCTCAAAATATGCCAAAAAAACACTTTTTCCTCACATTTTGGTGACAGAACGTTGTGGAATCTGAGAGGAGCCACAAATTCCCTTTCACCCAGCGTTCCCCCAAGTCTCCCGATAACAATTACACCTCACTTGTGGGGGTAGGCCTAGTGCCCGCGACAGGAAATGCCCCAAAACACAACATGGACACATCACATTTTGACAAAGAAAACAGAGCTGTTTTTTGCAAAGTGCCTAGCTGTGGATTGTGGCCTCTAGCTCAGCAGGCACCTAGGGAAACCAAGCAAACCTGCACAGTTTTGAAAACTAGACACCTAAGGGAATCCAACATGGGGTGACTTGTGGGGCTCTGATCAGGTTCTGGTACCCAGAATCCTTTGCAAACCTCAAAATGTGGCCAAAAAAACACTTTTTCCTCACATTTTGGTGACAGAAAGTTCTGGAATCTGAGAGGAGCCACAAATTCCCTTCCACTCAGCGTTCCCCCAAGTCTCCTGATAAAAATGAGACCTCACTTGTGGGGGTAAGCCTAGTGCCCATGACAGGAAATGCCCCAAAACACAACATGGACACATCACATTTTGACAAAGAAAACAGAGCTGTTTTTTGCAAAGTGCCTAGCTGTGGATTTTGCCCTCTAGCTCAGCAGGCACCTAGGGAAACCTAGCAAACCTGCACAGTTTTGAAAACTAGACACCTAGGGGAATCCAAGATGGGGTGACTTGTGGGGCTCTGATCAGGTTCTGTTACCCAGAATCCTTTGCAAACCTCAAAATGTGTCCAAAAAAAACACTTTTTCCTCACATTTCGGTGACAGAAAGTTCTGGAATCTGAGAGGAGCCACAAATTCCCTTCCACCCAGCATTCCCCCAAGTCTCCTGATAAAAATGAGACCTCACTTGTGGGGGTAAGCCTAGTGCCCATGACAGGAAATGCCCCAAAACACAACATGGACACATCACATTTTGACAAAGAAAACAGAGCTGTTTTTTGCAAAGTGCCTAGCTGTGGATTTTGGCCTCTAGCTCAGCAGGCACCTAGGGAAACCTAGCAAACCTGCACAGTTTTGAAAACTAGACACCTAGGGGAATCCAAGATGGGGTGACTTGTGGGGCTCTGATCAGGTTCTGTTACCCAGAATCCTTTGCAAACCTCAAAATGTGGCAAAAAAACCACTTTTTCCTCACATTTTGGTGACAGAACGTTCTGGAATCTGAGAGGAGCCATAAATTCCCTTTCACCCAGCGTTCCCCCAAGTCTCCCGATAACAATTACACCTCACTTGTGGGGGTAGGCCTAGTGCCCGCGACAGGAAATGCCCCAAAACACAACATGGACACATCACATTTTGACAAAGAAAACAGAGCTGTTTTTTGCAAAGTGCCTAGCTGTGGATTGTGGCCTCTAGCTCAGCAGGCACCTAGGGAAACCTAGCAAACCTGCACAGTTTTGAAAACTAGACACCTAAGGGAATCCAACATGGGGTGACTTGTGGGGCTCTGATCAGGTTCTGGTACCCAGAATCCTTTGCAAACCTCAAAATGTGGCCAAAAAAACACTTTTTCCTCACATTTTGGTGACAGAAAGTTCTGGAATCTGAGAGGAGCCACAAATTCCCTTCCACTCAGCGTTCCCCCAAGTCTTCTGATAAAAATGAGACCTCACTTGTGGGGGTAAGCCTAGTGCCCATGACAGGAAATGCCCCAAAACACAACATGGACACATCACATTTTGACAAAGAAAACAGAGCTGTTTTTTGCAAAGTGCCTAGCTGTGGATTTTGGCCTCTAGCTCAGCAGGAACCTAGGGAAACCTAGCAAACCTGCACAGTTTTGAAAACTAGACACCTAGGGGAATCCAAGATGGGGTGACTTGTGGGGCTCTGATCAGGTTCTGTTACCCAGAATCCTTTGCAAACCTCAAAATGTGGCAAACAAAACACTTTTTCCTCACATTTTGGTGACAGAACGTTCTTGAATCTGAGAGGAGTCACAAATTCCCTTCCAACCAGCCTTCCCCCAAGTCTCCCGATATAAATGATACCTCACTTGTGGGGGTAGGCCTAGTGCCCACAACAGGAAATGCCCCAAAACACAACATGGACACATCACATTTTGACAAAGAAAACAGAGCTGTTTTTTGCAAAGTGCCTAGCTGTGGATTTTGGCCTGTAGCTCAGCAGGCACCTAGGGAATCCTAGCAAACCTGCACAGTTTTGAAAACTAGACACCTAGGGGAATCCAAGATGGGGTGACTTGTGGGGCTCTGATCAGGTTCTGTTACCCAGAATCCTTTGCAAACCTCAAAATATGCCAAAAAAACACTTTTTCCTCACATTTTGGTGACAGAACGTTGTGCAATCTGAGAGGAGCCACAAATTCCCTTTCACCCAGCGTTCCCCCAAGTCTCCCGATAACAATTACACCTCACTTGTGGGGGTAGGCCTAGTGCCCGCGACAGGAAATGCCCCAAAACACAACATGGACACATCACATTTTGACAAAGAAAACAGAGCTGTTTTTTGCAAAGTGCCTAGCTGTGGATTGTGGCCTCTAGCTCAGCAGGCACCTAGGGAAACCAAGCAAACCTGCACAGTTTTGAAAACTAGACACCTAAGGGAATCCAACATGGGGTGACTTGTGGGGCTCTGATCAGGTTCTGGTACCCAGAATCCTTTGCAAACCTCAAAATGTGGCCAAAAAAACACTTTTTCCTCACATTTTGGTGACAGAAAGTTCTGGAATCTGAGAGGAGCCACAAATTCCCTTCCACTCAGCGTTCCCCCAAGTCTCCTGATAAAAATGAGACCTCACTTGTGGGGGTAAGCCTAGTGCCCATGACAGGAAATGCCCCAAAACACAACATGGACACATCACATTTTGACAAAGAAAACAGAGCTGTTTTTTGCAACGTGCATAGCTGTGGATTTTGCCCTCTAGCTCAGCAGGCACCTAGGGAAACCTAGCAAACCTGCACAGTTTTGAAAACTAGACACCTAGGGGAATCCAAGATGGGGTGACTTGTGGGGCTCTGATCAGGTTCTGTTACCCAGAATCCTTTGCAAACCTCAAAATGTGTCCAAAAAAAACACTTTTTCCTCACATTTCGGTGACAGAAAGTTCTGGAATCTGAGAGGAGCCACAAATTCCCTTCCACCCAGCATTCCCCCAAGTCTCCTGATAAAAATGAGACCTCACTTGTGGGGGTAAGCCTAGTGCCCATGACAGGAAATGCCCCAAAACACAACATGGACACATCACATTTTGACAAAGAAAACAGAGCTGTTTTTTGCAAAGTGCCTAGCTGTGGATTTTGGCCTCTAGCTCAGCAGGCACCTAGGGAAACCTAGCAAACCTGCACAGTTTTGAAAACTAGACACCTAGGGGAATCCAAGATGGGGTGACTTGTGGGGCTCTGATCAGGTTCTGTTACCCAGAATCCTTTGCAAACCTCAAAATGTGGCAAACAAAACACTTTTTCCTCACATTTTGGTGACAGAACGTTCTGGAATCTGAGAGGAGTCACAAATTCCCTTCCAACCAGCCTTCCCCCAAGTCTCCAGATAAAAATGATACCTCACTTGTGGGGGTAGGCCTAGTGCCCACAACAGGAAATGCCCCAAAACACAACATGGACACATCACATTTTGACAAAGAAAACAGAGCTGTTTTTTGCAAAGTGCCTAGCTGTGGATTTTGGCCTGTAGCTCATCAGGCACCTAGGGAATCCTAGCAAACCTGCACAGTTTTGAAAACTAGACACCTAGGGGAATCCAAGATGGGGTGACTTGTGGGGCTCTGATCAGGTTCTGTTACCCAGAATCCTTTGCAAACCTCAAAATAGGCAGAAAAAACACTTTTTCCTCACATTTTGGTGACAGAACGTTCTGGAATCTGAGAGGAGCCACAAATTCCCTTTCACCCAGCGTTCCCCCAAGTCTCCCGATAACAATTACACCTCACTTGTGGGGGTAGGCCTAGTGCCCGCGACAGGAAATGCCCCAAAACACAACATGGACACATCACATTTTGACAAAGAAAACAGAGCTATTTTTTGCAAAGTGCCTAGCTGTGGATTGTGGCCTCTAGCTCAGCAGGCACCTAGGGAAACCTAGCAAACCTGCACAGTTTTGAAAACTAGACACCTATGGGAATCCAACATGGGGTGACTTGTGGGGCTCTGATCAGGTTCTGTTACCCATAATCCTTTGCAAACCTCAAAATGTGGCAAAAAAACCACTTTTTCCTCACATTTTGGTGACAGAACGTTCTGGAATCTGAGAGGAGCCACAAATTCCCTTTCACCCAGCGTTCCCCCAAGTCTCCCGATAACAATTACACCTCACTTGTGGGGGTAGCCCTAGTGCCCGCGACAGGAAATGCCCCAAAACACAACATGGACACATCACATTTTGACAAAGAAAACAGAGCTATTTTTTGCAAAGTGCCTAGCTGTGGATTGTGGCCTCTAGCTCAGCAGGCACCTAGGGAAACCAAGCAAACCTGCACAGTTTTGAAAACTAGACACCTAAGGGAATCCAACATGGGGTGACTTGTGGGGCTCTGATCAGGTTCTGGTACCCAGAATCCTTTGCAAACCTCAAAATGTGGCCAAAAAAACACTTTTTCCTCATATTTTGGTGACAGAAAGTTCTGGAATCTGAGAGGAGCCACAAATTCCCTTCCACTCAGCGTTCCCCCAAGTCTTCTGATAAAAATGAGACCTCACTTGTGGGGGTAAGCCTAGTGCCCATGACAGGAAATGCCCCAAAACACAACATGGACACATCACATTTTGACAAAGAAAACAGAGCTGTTTTTTGCAAAGTGCCTAGCTGTGGATTTTGGCCTGTAGCTCAGCAGGCACCTTGGGAATCCTAACAAACCTGCACAGTTTTGAAAACTAGACACCTAGGGGAATCCAAGATGGGGTGACTTGTGGGGCTCTGATCAGGTTCTGTTACCCAGAATCCTTTGCAAACCTCAAAATATGCCAAAAAAACACTTTTTCCTCACATTTTGGTGACAGAACGTTGTGGAATCTGAGAGGAGCCACAAATTCCCTTTCACCCAGCGTTCCCCCAAGTCTCCCGATAACAATTACACCTCACTTGTGGGGGTAGGCCTAGTGCCCGCGACAGGAAATGCCCCAAAACACAACATGGACACATCACATTTTGACAAAGAAAACAGAGCTGTTTTTTGCAAAGTGCCTAGCTGTGGATTGTGGCCTCTAGCTCAGCAGGCACCTAGGGAAACCAAGCAAACCTGCACAGTTTTGAAAACTAGACACCTAAGGGAATCCAACATGGGGTGACTTGTGGGGCTCTGATCAGGTTCTGGTACCCAGAATCCTTTGCAAACCTCAAAATGTGGCCAAAAAAACACTTTTTCCTCATATTTTGGTGACAGAAAGTTCTGGAATCTGAGAGGAGCCACAAATTCCCTTCCACTCAGCGTTCCCCCAAGTCTCCTGATAAAAATGAGACCTCACTTGTGGGGGTAAGCCTAGTGCCCATGACAGGAAATGCCCCAAAACACAACATGGACACATCACATTTTGACAAAGAAAACAGAGCTGTTTTTTGCAAAGTGCCTAGCTGTGGATTTTGCCCTCTAGCTCAGCAGGCACCTAGGGAAACCTAGCAAACCTGCACAGTTTTGAAAACTAGACACCTAGGGGAATCCAAGATGGGGTGACTTGTGGGGCTCTGATCAGGTTCTGTTACCCAGAATCCTTTGCAAACCTCAAAATGTGTCCAAAAAAAACACTTTTTCCTCACATTTCGGTGACAGAAAGTTCTGGAATCTGAGAGGAGCCACAAATTTCCTTTCACCCAGCGTTCCCCCAAGTCTCCCGATAACAATTACACCTCACTTGTGGGGGTGGGCCTAGTGCCCGCGACAGGAAATGCCCCAAAACACAACATTGACACATCACATTTTGACAAAGAAAACAGAGCTATTTATTGCAAAGTGCCTAGCAGTGGATTTTGGCCTCTAGTTCAGCAGGCACCTAGGGAAACCTAGCAAACCTGCACAGTTTTGAAAACTAGACACCTAGGGGAATCCAAGATGGGGTGACTTGTGGGGCTCTGATCTGGTTCTGTTACCCAGAATCCTTTGCAAACCTCAAAATGTGGCAAAAAAAAACCTTTTTCCTCTCATTTTGGTGACAGAACGTTCTGGAATCTGAGAGGAGCCACAAATTCCCTTCCACCCAGCGTTCCCCCAAGTCTCCCGATAAAAATGATACCTCACTTGTGGGGGTAGGCCTAGTGCCCACGACAGGAAATGCCCCAAAACACAACATGGACACATCACATTTTGACAAAGAAAACAGAGCTGTTTTTTGCAAAGTGCCTAGCTGTGGATTTTGGCCTCTAGCTCATCAGGCACCTAGGGAAACCTAGCAAACCTGTACAGTTTTGAAAACTAGACACCTAGGGGAATCCAAGATGGGATGACGTGTGGGGCTCTGATCAGGTTCTGTTACCCAGAATCCTTTGCAAACCTCAAAATGTGGCCAAAAAAACACTTTTTCCTCACATTTCGGTGACAGAAAGTTCTGGAATCTGAGAGGAGCCACAAATTTCCTTTCACCCAGCGTTCCCCCAAGTCTCCCGATAACAATTACACCTCACTTGTGGGGGTAGGCCTAGTGCCCGCGACAGGAAATGCCCCAAAACACAACATGGACACATCACATTTTGACAAAGAAAACAGAGCTGTTTTTTGCAAAGTGCCTAGCTGTGGATTTTGGCCTCTAGCTCAGCAGGCACCTAGGGAAACCTAGCAAACCTGCACAGTTTTGAAAACTAGACACCTAGCGGAATCCAAGATGGGGTGACTTGTGGGGCTCTGATCAGGTTCTGTTACTCAGAATCCTTTGCAAACCTCAAAATGTGGCCAAAAAACACTTTTTCCTCACATTTCGGTGACAGAAAGTTCTGGAATCTGAGAGGAGCCACAAATTTCCTTTCACCCAGCGTTCCCCTAAGTCTCCCGATAACAATTACACCTCACTTGTGGGGGTAGGCCTAGTGCCCGCGACAGGAAATGCCCCAAAACACAACATTGACACATCACATTTTGACAAAGAAAACAGAGCTGTTTATTGCAAAGTGCCTAGCAGTGGATTTTGGCCTCTAGTTCAGCAGGCACCTAGGGAAACTTAGCAAACCTGCACAGTTTTGAAAACTAGACACCTAGGGGAATCCAAGATGGGGTGACTTGTGGGGCTCTGATCAGGTTCTGTTACCCAGAATCCTTTGCAAACCTCAAAATATGGCAAAAAAAAACACTTTTTCCTCACATTTCGGTGACAGAAAGTTCTGGAATCTGAGAGGAGCCACAAATTTCCTTTCACCCAGCGTTCCCCCAAGTCTCCCGATAACAATTACACCTCACTTGTGGGGGAAGGCCTAGTGCCCGCGACAGGAAATGCCCCAAAACACAACATGGACACATCACATTTTGACAAAGAAAACAGAGCAGTTTTTTGCAAAGTGCCTAGCTGTGGATTTTGGCCTCTAGCTCAGCAGGCACCTAGGGAAACCTAGCAAACCTGCAGAGTTTTGAAACCTAGACACCTAGGGGAATCCAAGATGGGGTGACTTGTGGGGCTCTGATCAGGTTCTGTTACCCAGAATCCTTTGCAAACCTCAAAATGTGTCCAAAAAAACACTTTTTCCTCACATTTCGGTGACAGAAAGTTCTGGAATCTGAGAGGAGCCAAAAATTTCCTTTCACCCAGCGTTCCCCCAAAGTCTCCCGATAACAATTACACCTCACTTGTGGGGGTGGGCCTAGTGCCCGCGACAGGAAATGCCCCAAAACACAACATTGACACATCACATTTTGACAAAGAAAACAGAGCTGTTTATTGCAAAGTGCCTAGCAGTGGATTTTGGCCTCTAGTTCAGCAGGCACCTAGGGAAACCTAGCAAACCTGCACAGTTTTGAAAACTAGACACCTAGGGGAATCCAAGATGGGGTGACTTGTGGGGCTCTGATCTGGTTCTGTTACCCAGAATCCTTTGCAAACCTCAAAATGTGGCAAAAAAAAACCTTTTTCCTCACATTTTGGTGACAGAACGTTCTGGAATCTGAGAGGAGCCACAAATTCCCTTCCACCCAGCGTTCCCCCAAGTCTCCCGATAAAAATGATACCTCACTTGTGGGGGTAGGCCTAGTGCCCACGACAGGAAATGCCCCAAAACACAACATGGACACATCACATTTTGACAAAGAAAACAGAGCTGTTTTTTGCAAAGTGCCTAGCTGTGGATTTTGGCCTCTAGCTCATCAGGCACCTAGGGAAACCTAGCAAACCTGTACAGTTTTGAAAACTAGACACCTAGGGGAATCCAAGATGGGATGACGTGTGGGGCTCTGATCAGGTTCTGTTACCCAGAATCCTTTGCAAACCTCAAAATGTGGCCAAAAAAACACTTTTTCCTCACATTTCGGTGACAGAAAGTTCTGGAATCTGAGAGGAGCCACAAATTTCCTTTCACCCAGCGTTCCCCCAAGTATCCCGATAACAATTACACCTCACTTGTGGGGGTAGGCCTAGTGCCCGCGACAGGAAATGCCCCAAAACACAACATGGACACATCACATTTTGACAAAGAAAACAGAGCTGTTTTTTGCAAAGTGCCTAGCTGTGGATTTTGGCCTCTAGCTCAGCAGGCACCTAGGGAAACCTAGCAAACCTGCACAGTTTTGAAACTAGACACCTAGCGGAATCCAAGATGGGGTGACTTGTGGGGCTCTGATCAGGTTCTGTTACCCAGAATCCTTTGCAAACCTCAAAATGTGGCCAAAAAACACTTTTTCCTCACATTTCGGTGACAGAAAGTTCTGGAATCTGAGAGGAGCCACAAATTTCCTTTCACCCAGCGTTCCCCTAAGTCTCCCGATAACAATTACACCTCACTTGTGGGGGTAGGCCTAGTGCCCGCGACAGGAAATGCCCCAAAACACAACATTGACACATCACATTTTGACAAAGAAAACAGAGCTGTTTATTGCAAAGTGCCTAGCAGTGGATTTTGGCCTCTAGTTCAGCAGGCACCTAGGGAAACCTAGCAAACCTGCACAGTTTTGAAAACTAGACACCTAGGGGAATCCAAGATGGGGTGACTTGTGGGGCTCTGATCAGGTTTTGTTACCCAGAATCCTTTGCAAACCTCAAAATGTGGCCAAAAAAAACACTTTTTCCTCACATTTTGGTGACACAACGTTCTGGAATCTGAGAGGAGCCACAAATTCCCTTCCACCCAGCGTTCCCCCAAGTCTCCCGATAAAAAATGATACCTCACTTGTGGGGGTAGGCCTAGTGCCCACGACAGGAAATGCCCCAAAACACAACATGGACACATCACATTTTGACAAAGAAAACAGAGCTGTTTTTTGCAAAGTGCCTAGCTGTGGATTTTGGCCTCTAGCTCAGCAGGCACCTAGGGAAACCTAGCAAACCTGTACAGTTTTGAAAACTAGATACCTAGGGGAATCCAAGATGGGATGACTTGTGGGGCTCTGATCAGGTTCTGTTACCCAGAATCCTTTGCAAACCTCAAAATGTGGCCAAAAAAACACCTTTTCCTCACATTTCGGTGACAGAAAGTTCTGGAATCTGAGAGGAGGCACGAATTTCCTTCCACCCAGCGTTTCCCCAAGTCTCCCGATAAAAATGATACCTCACTTGTAGGGGTAGGCCTAGTGCCCCCGACAGGAAATGCCCCAAAACACAACATGGACACATCACATTTTGACAAAGAAAACAGAGCTGTTTTTTGCAGAGTGCCTAGCTGTGGATTTTGGCCTCTAGCTCAGAAGGCACCTAGGGAAACCCAGCAAACCTGCACAGTTTTGAAAACTAGACACCTAAGGGAATCCAACATGGGGTGACTTGTGGGGCTCTGATCAGGTTCTGTTACCCAGAATCCTTTGCAAACCTCAGAATGTGGCCAAATAAACACCTTTTCCTCACATTTCGGTGACAGAAAGTTCTGGAATCTGAGAGGAGGCACGAATTTCCTTCCACCCAGCGTTTCCCCAAGTCTCCCGATAAAAATGATACCTCACTTGTAGGGGTAGGCCTAGTGCCCCCGACAGGAAATGCCCCAAAACACAACATGGACACATCACATTTTGACAAAGAAAACAGAGCTGTTTTTTGCAGAGTGCCTAGCTGTGGATTTTGGCCTCTAGCTCAGAAGGCACCTAGGGAAACCCAGCAAACCTGCACAGTTTTGAAAACTAGACACCTAAGGGAATCCAACATGGGGTGACTTGTGGGGCTCTGATCAGGTTCTGGTACCCAGAATCCTTTGCAAACCTCAAAATGTGGCCAAAAAAACACTTTTTCCTCACATTTTGGTGACAGAAAGTTCTGGAATCTGAGAGGAGCCACAAACTCCCTTCCACCCAGCATTCCCCCAAGTCTCCTGATAAAAATGATACCTCACTTGTGGGGGTAAGCCTAGTGCCCACGACAGGAAATGCCCCAAAACACAACATGGACACATCACATTTTGACAAAGAAAACAGAGCTGTTTTTTGCAAAGTGCCTAGCTGTGGATTTTGGCCTCTAGCTCAGCAGGCACCTAGGGAAACCTAGCAAACCTGCACAGTTCTGAAAACTAGACACCTAGGGGAATCCAAGATGGGGTGACTTGTGGGGCTCTGATCAGGTTCTGTTACCCAGAATCCTTTGCAAACCTCAAAATGTGGCCAAAAAAACACTTTTTCCTCACATTTCGGTGACAGAAAGTTCTGGAATCTGAGAGGAGCCACAAATTTCCTTTCACCCAGCGTTCCCCCAAGTCTCCTGATAACAATTACATCTCACTTGTGGGGGTAGGCCTAGTGCCCGCGACAGGAAATGCCCCAAAACACAACATTCACACATCACATTTTGACAAAGAAAACAGAGCTGTTTTTTGCTAAGTGCCTAGCTGTGGATTTTGGCCTCTAGCTCAGCAGGCACCTAGGGAAACCTAGCAAACCTGTACAGTTTTGAAAACTAGACACCTAGGGGAATCCAAGATGGGGTGACTTGTGGGGCTCTGATCAGGTTCTTTTACCCAGAATCCTTTGCAAACCTCAAAATGTGGCCAAAAAAACACTTTTTCCTCACATTTCGGTGACAGAAATTTCTGGAATCTGAGAGGAGCCACAAATTTCCTTTCACCCAGCGTTCCCCCAAGTCTCCCGATAACAATTACACCTCACTTGTGGGGGTAGGCCTAGTGCCCGCGACAGGAAATGCCCCAAAACACAACATGGACACATCACATTTTGACAAAGAAAACAGAGCTGTTTTTTGCAAAGTGCCTAGCTGTGGATTTTGGCCTCTAGCTCAGCAGGCACCTAGGGAAACCTAGCAAACCTGCACAGTTTTGAAAACTAGACACCTAGGGAAATCCAAGATGGGGTGACTTGTGGGGCTCTGATCAGGTTCTGTTACCCAGAATCCTTTGCAAACCTCAGAATGTGGCCAAATAAACACCTTTTCCTCACATTTCGGTGACAGAAAGTTCTGGAATCTGAGAGGAGGCACGAATTTCCTTCCACCCAGCGTTTCCCCAAGTCTCCCGATAAAAATGATACCTCACTTGTGGGGGTAGGCCTAGTGCCCCCGACAGGAAATGCCCCAAAACACAACATGGACACATCACATTTTGACAAAGAAAACAGCTGTTTTTTGCAGAGTGCCTAGCTGTGGATTTTGGCCTCTAGCTCAGAAGGCACCTAGGGAAACCTAGCAAACCTGCACAGTTTTGAAAACTAGACACCTAAGGGAATCCAACATGGGGTGACTTGTGGGGCTCTGATCTGGTTCTGGTACCCAGAATCCTTTGCAAACCTCAAAATGTGGCTAAAAAACACCTTTTCCTCACATTTTGGTGACAGAAAGTTCTGGAATCTGAGAGGAGACACAAACTCCCTTCCAACCAGCATTCCCCCAAGTCTCCTGCTAAAAATGATACCTCACTTGTGGGGGTAAGCCTAGTGCCCATGACAGGAAATGCCCCAAAACACAACATGGACACATCACATTTTGACAAAGAAAACAGAGCTGTTTTTTGCAAAGTGCCTAGCTGTGGATTTTGGCCTCTAGCTCAGCAGGCACCTAGGGAAACCTAGCAAACCTGTACAGTTTTGAAAACTAGACACCTAGGGGAATCCAAGATGGGGTGACTTGTGGGGCTCTGATCAGGTTCTTTTACCCAGAATCCTTTGCAAACCTCAAAATGTGGCCAAAAAAACACTTTTTCCTCACATTTCGGTGACAGAAATTTCTGGAATCTGGGAGGAGCCACAAATTTCCTTTCACCCAGCGTTCCCCCAAGTCTCCCGATAACAATTACACCTCACTTGTGGGGGTAGGCCTAGTGCCCGCGACAGGAAATGCCCCAAAACACAACATGGACACATCACATTTTGACAAAGAAAACAGAGCTGTTTTTTGCAAAGTGCCTAGCTGTGGATTTTGGCCTCTAGCTCAGCAGGCACCTAGGGAAACCTAGCAAACCTGCACAGTTTTGAAAACTAGACACCTAGGGAAATCCAAGATGGGGTGACTTGTGGGGCTCTGATCAGGTTCTGTTACCCAGAATCCTTTGCAAACCTCAGAATGTGGCCAAATAAACACCTTTTCCTCACATTTCGGTGACAGAAAGTTCTGGAATCTGAGAGGAGGCACGAATTTCCTTCCACCCAGCGTTTCCCCAAGTCTCCCGATAAAAATGATACCTCACTTGTGGGGGTAGGCCTAGTGCCCCCGACAGGAAATGCCCCAAAACACAACATGGACACATCACATTTTGACAAAGAAAACAGCTGTTTTTTGCAGAGTGCCTAGCTGTGGATTTTGGCCTCTAGCTCAGAAGGCACCTAGGGAAACCTAGCAAACCTGCACAGTTTTGAAAACTAGACACCTAAGGGAATCCAACATGGGGTGACTTGTGGGGCTCTGATCTGGTTCTGGTACCTAGAATCCTTTGCAAACCTCAAAATGTGGCTAAAAAACACCTTTTCCTCACATTTTGGTGACAGAAAGTTCTGGAATCTGAGAGGAGACACAAACTCCCTTCCAACCAGCATTCCCCCAAGTCTCCTGCTAAAAATGATACCTCACTTGTGGGGGTAAGCCTAGTGCCCATGACAGGAAATGCCCCAAAACACAACATGGACACATCACATTTTGACAAAGAAAACAGAGCTGTTTTTTGCAAAGTGCCTAGCTGTGGATTTTGGCCTCTAGCTCAGCAGGCACCTAGGGAAACCTAGCAAACCTGCACAGTTCTGAAAACTAGACACCTAGGGGAATCCAAGATGGGGTGACTTGTGGGTCTCTGATCAGGTTCTGTTACCCAGAATCCTTTGCAAACCTCAAAATGTGGCCAAAAAAACACTTTTTCCTCACATTTCGGTGACAGAAAGTTCTGGAATCTGAGAGGAGCCACAAATTTCCTTTCACCCAGCGTTCCCCCAAGTCTCCTGATAACAATTACACCTCACTTGTGGGGGTAAGCCTAGTGCCCACAACAGGAAATGCCCCAAAACACAACATGGACCCATCACATTTTGACAAAGAAAACAGAGCTGTTTTTTGCAAAGTGCCTAGCTGTGGATTTTGGCCTCTAGCTCAGCAGGCACCTAGGGAAACCTAGCAAACCTGCACAGTTTTGAAAACTAGACACCTAGGGGAATCCAAGATGGGGTGACTTGTGGGGCTCTGATCAGGTTCTGTTACCCAGAATCCTTTGCAAACCTCAAAATGTGGCCAAAAAAACACTTTTTCCTCACATTTCGGTGACAGAAAATTCTGGAATCTGAGAGGAGCCACAAATTTCCTTTCACCCAGCGTTCCCCCAAGTCTCCCGATAACAATTACACCTCACTTGTGGGGGTAGGTCTAGTGCCTGCGACAGGAAATGCCCCAAAACACAACATTGACACATCACATTTTGACAAAGAAAACAGAGCTGTTTATTGCAAAGTGCCTAGCAGTGGATTTTGGCCTCTAGTTCAGCAGGCACCTAGGGAAACCTAGCAAACCTGCACAGTTTTGAAAACTAGACACCTAGGGGAATCCAAGATGGGGTGACTTGTGGGGCTCTGATCAGGTTCTGTTACCCAGAATCCTTTGCAAACCTCAAAATATGGCAAAAAAAACACTTTTTCCTCACATTTCGGTGACAGAAAGTTCTGGAATCTGAGAGGAGCCACAAATTTCCTTTCACCCAGCGTTCCCCCAAGTCTCCCGATAACAATTACACCTCACTTGTGGGGGTAGGCCTAGTGCCCGCGACAGGAAATGCCCCAAAACACAACATGGACACATCACATTTTGACAAAGAAAACAGAGCTGTTTTTTGCAAAGTGCCTAGCTGTGGATTTTGGCCTCTAGCTCAGCAGGCACCTAGGGAAACCTAGCAAACCTGTACAGTTTTGAAAACTAGATACCTAGGGGAATCCAAGATGGGATGACTTGTGGGGCTCTGATCAGGTTCTGTTACCCAGAATCCTTTGCAAACCTCAAAATGTGGCCACAAAAACACCTTTTCCTCACATTTCGGTTACAGAAAGTTCTGGAATCTGAGAGGAGGCACGAATTTCCTTCCACCCAGCGTTTCCCCAAGTCTCCCGATAAAAATGATACCTCACTTGTAGGGGTAGGCCTAGTGCCCCCGACAGGAAATGCCCCAAAACACAACATGGACACATCACATTTTGACAAAGAAAACAGAGCTGTTTTTTGCAGAGTGCCTAGCTGTGGATTTTGGCTTCTAGCTCAGAAGGCACCTAGGGAAACCCAGCAAACCTGCACAGTTTTGAAAACTAGACACCTAAGGGAATCCAACATGGGGTGACTTGTGGGGCTCTGATCAGGTTCTGGTACCCAGAATCCTTTGCAAACCTCAAAATGTGGCCAAAAAAACACTTTTTCCTCACATTTTGGTGACAGAAAGTTCTGGAATCTGAGAGGAGCCACAAACTCCCTTCCACCCAGCATTCCCCCAAGTCTCCTGATAAAAATGATACCTCACTTGTGGGGGTAAGCCTAGTGCCCATGACAGGAAATGCCCCAAAACACAACATGGACACATCACATTTTGACAAAGAAAACAGAGCTGTTTTTTGCAAAGTGACTAGCTGTGGATTTTGGCCTCTAGCTCAGCAGGCACCTAGGGAAACCTAGCAAACCTGCACAGTTCTGAAAACTAGACACCTAGGGGAATCCAAGATGGGGTGACTTGTGGGGCTCTGATCAGGTTCTGTTACCCAGAATCCTTTGCAAACCTCAAAATGTGGCCAAAAAAACACCTTTTCCTCACATTTCGGTGACAGAAAGTTCTGGAATCTGAGAGGAGCCACAAATTTCCTTTCACCCAGCGTTCCCCCAAGTCTCCTGATAACAATTACATCTCACTTGTGGGGGTAGGCCTAGTGCCCGCAACAGGAAATGCCCCAAAACACAACATTCACACATCACATTTTGACAAAGAAAACAGAGCTGTTTTTTGCAAAGTGCCTAGCTGTGGATTTTGGCCTCTAGCTCAGCAGGCACCTAGGAAAACCTAGCAAACCTGTACAGTTTTGAAAACTAGACACCTAGGGGAATCCAAGATGGGGTGACTTGTGGGGCTCTGATCAGGTTCTGTTACCCAGAATCCTTTGCAAACCTCAAAATGTGGCCAAAAAAACACTTTTTCCTCTCATTTCGGTGACAGAAAGTTCTGGAATCTGAGAGGAGCCACAAATTACCTTTCACCCAGCGTTCCCCAGAGTCTCCCGATAACAATTACACCTCACTTGTGGGGGTAGGACTAGTGCCCGCGACAGGAAATGCCCCAAAACACAACATGGACACATCACATTTTGACAAAGAAAACAGAGCTGTTTTTTGCAAAGTGCCTAGCTGTGGATTTTGGCCTCTAGCTCAGCAGGCACCTAGGGAAACCTAGCAAACCTGCACAGTTTTGAAAACTAGACACCTAGGGAAATCCAAGATGTGGTGACTTGTGGGGCTCTGATCAGGTTCTGTTACCCAGAATCCTTTGCAAACCTCAGAATGTGGCCAAATAAACACCTTTTCCTCACATTTCGGTGACAGAAAGTTCTGGAATCTGAGAGGAGGCACGAATCTCCTTCCACCCAGCGTTTCCCCAAGTCTCCCGATAAAAATGATACCTCACTTGTGGGGGTAGGCCTAGTGCCCCCGACAGGAAATGCCCCAAAACACAACATGGACACATCACATTTTGACAAAGAAAACAGCTGTTTTTTGCAGAGTGCCTAGCTGTGGATTTTGGCCTCTAGCTCAGAAGGCACCTAGGGAAACCTAGCAAACCTGCACAGTTTTGAAAACTAGACACCTAAGGGAATCCAACATGGGGTGACTTGTGGGGCTCTGATCAGGTACTGGTACCCAGAATCCTTTGCAAACCTCAAAATGTGGCTAAAAAAACACCTTTTCCTCACATTTTGGTGACAGAAAGTTCTGGAATCTGAGAGGAGACACAAACTCCCTTCCTCCCAGCATTCCCCCAAGACTCCTGATAAAAATGATACCTCACTTGTGGGGGTAAGCCTAGTGCCCATGACAGGAAATGCCCAAAAACACAACATGGACACATCACATTTTGACAAAGAAAACAGAGCTGTTTTTTGCAAAGTGCCTAGCTGTGGATTTTGGCCTCTAGCTCAGCAGGCACATAGGGAAACCTAGCAAACCTGCACAGTTCTGAAAACTAGACACCTAGGGGAATCCAAGATGGGGTGACTTGTGGGGCTCTGATCAGGTTCTGTTACCCAGAATCCTTTGCAAACCTCAAAATGTGGCCAAAAAAACACTTTTTCCTCACATTTCGGTGACAGAAAGTTCTGGAATCTGAGAGGAGCCACAAATTTCCTTTCACCCAGCGTTCCCCCAAGTCTCCTGATAACAATTACATCTCACTTGTGGGGGTAGGCCTAGTGCCCGCGACAGGAAATGCCCCAAAACACAACATTGACACATCACATTTTGACAAAGAAAACAGAGCTGTTTTTTGCAAAGTGCCTAGCAGTGGATTTTGGCCTCTAGCTCAGAAGGCACCTAGGGAAACCTAGCAAACCTGCACAGTTTTGAAAACTAGACACCTAGGGGAATCCAAGATGGGGTGACTTGTGGGGCTCTGATCAGGTTCTGGTACCCAGAATCCTTTGCAAACCTCAAAATGTGGCCAAAAAAACACTTTTTCCTCACATTTTGGTGACAGAAAGTTCTGGAATCTGAGATGAGCCACTAATTCCCTTCCACCCAGCATTCCCCCAAGTCTCCTGATAAAAATGATACCTCACTTGTGGGGGTAAGCCTAGTGCCCACAACAGGAAATGCCCCAAAACACAACATGGACGCATCACATTTTGACAAAGAAAACAGAGCTGTTTTTTGCAAAGTGCCTAGCTGTGGATTTTGGCCTCTAGCTCAGCAGGCACCTAGGGAAACCTAGCAAACCTGCACAATTTTGAAAACTAGACACCTAGGGGAATCCAAGATGGGGTGACTTGTGGGGCTCTGATCAGGTTCTGTTACCCAGAATCCTTTGCAAACCTCAAAATGTGGCCTAAAAAACACTTTTTCCTCACATTTCGGTGACAGAAAGTTCTGGAATCTGAGAGGAGCCACAAATTTCCTTTCACCCAGCGTTCCCCCAAGTCTCCCGATAACAATTACACCTCACTTGTGGGGGTAGGTCTAGTGCCTGCGACAGGAAATGCCCCAAAACACAACATTGATACATCACATTTTGACAAAGAAAACAGAACTGTTTATTTCAAAGTGCCTAGCAGTGGATTTTGGCCTCTAGTTCAGCAGGCACCTAGGGAAACCTAGCAAACCTGCACAGTTTTGAAAACTAGACACCTAGGGGAATCCAAGATGGGGTGACTTGTGGGGCTCTGATCAGGTTCTTTTACCCAGAATCCTTTGCAAACCTCAAAATGTGGCCAAAAAAACACTTTTTCCTCACATTTTGGTGACAGAAAGTTCTGGAATCTGAGAGGAGCCACTAATTCCCTTCCACCCAGCATTCCCCCAAGTCTCCTGATAAAAATGATACCTCACTTGTGGGGGTAAGCCTAGTGCCCACAACAGGAAATGCCCCAAAACACAACATGGACACATCACATTTTGACAAAGAAAACAGAGCTGTTTTTTGCAAAGTGCCTAGCTGTGGATTTTGGCCTCTAGCTCAGCAGGCACCTAGGGAAACCTAGCAAACCTGTACAGTTTTGAAAACTAGACACCTAGGGGAATCCAAGATGGGGTGACTTGTGGGGCTCTGATCAGGTTCTGTTACCCAGAATCCTTTGCAAACCTCAGAATGTGGCCAAATAAACACCTTTTCCTCACATTTCGGTGACAGAAAGTTCTGGAATCTGAGAGGAGGCACGAATTTCCTTCCACCCAGCGTTTCCCCAAGTCTCCCGATAAAAATGATACCTCACTTGTGGGGGTAGGCCTAGTGCCCCCGACAGGAAATGCCCCAAAACACAACATGGACACATCACATTTTGACAAAGAAAACAGCTGTTTTTTGCAGAGTGCCTAGCTGTGGATTTTGGCCTCTAGCTCAGAAGGCACCTAGGGAAACCTAGCAAACCTGCACAGTTTTGAAAACTAGACACCTAAGGGAATCCAACATGGGGTGACTTGTGGGGCTCTGATCAGGTTCTGGTACCCAGAATCCTTTGCAAACCTCAAAATGTGGCTAAAAAAACACCTTTTCCTCACATTTTGGTGACAGAAAGTTCTGGAATCTGAGAGGAGACACAAACTCCCTTCCACCCAGCATTCCCCCAAGTCTCCTGATAAAAATGATACCTCACTTGTGGGGATAAGCCTAGTGCCCATGACAGGAAATGCCCCAAAACACAACATGGACACATCACATTTTGACAAAGAAAACAGAGCTGTTTATTGCAAAGTGCCTAGCTGTGGATTTTGGCCTCTAGCTCAGCAGGCACCTAGGGAAACCTAGCAAACCTGCACTGTTCTGAAAACTAGACACCTAGGGGAATCCAAGATGGGGTGACTTGTGGGGCTCTGATCAGGTTCTGTTACCCAGAATCCTTTGCAAACCTCAAAATGTGGCCAAAAAAACACTTTTTCCTCACATTTCGGAGACAGAAAGTTCTGGAATCTGAGAGGAGCCACAAATTTCCTTTCACCCAGCATTCCCCCAAGTCTCCTGATAACAATTACATCTCACTTGTGGGGGTAGGCCTAGTGCCCGCGACAGGAAATGCCCCAAAACACAACATTGACACATCACATTTTGACAAAGAAAACAGAGCTGTTTTTTGCAAAGTGCCTAGCAGTGGATTTTGGCCTCTAGCTCAGAAGGCACCTAGGGAAACCTAGCAAACCTGCACAGTTTTGAAAACTAGACACCTAGGGGAATGCAAGATGGGGTGACTTGTGGGGCTCTGGTCAGGTTCTGGTACCCAGAATCCTTTGCAAACCTCAAAATGTGGCAAAAAAAACACTTTTTCCTCACATTTTAGTGACAGAAAGTTCTGGAATCTGAGAGGAGCCACTAATTCCCTTCCACCCAGCATTCCCCCAAGTCTCCTGATAAAAATGACACCTCACTTGTGGGGGTAAGCCTAGTGCCCACAACAGGAAATGCCCCAAAACACAACATGGACACATCACATTTTGACAAAGAAAACAGAGCTGTTTTTTGCAAAGTGCCTAGCTGTGGATTTTAGCCTCTAGCTCAGCAGGCACCTAGGGAAACCTAGCAAACCTGCACAGTTTTGAAAACTAGACACCCAGGGGAATCCAAGATGGGGTGACTTGTGGGGCTCTGATCAGGTTCTGTTACCCAGAATCCTTTGCAAACCTCAAAATGTGGCCAAAAAAACACTTTTTCCTCACATTTCGGTGACAGAAAGTTCTGGAATCTGAGAGGAGCCACAAATTTCCTTTCACCCAGAGTTCCCCCAAGTCTCCCGATAACAATTACACCTCACTTGTGGGGGTAGGCCTAGTGCCTGCGACAGGAAATGCCCCAAAACACAACATGGACACATCACATTTTGACAAAGAAAACAGAGCTGTTTTTTGCAAAGTGCCTAGCTGTGGATTTTGGCCTCTAGCTCAGCAGGCACCTAGGGAAACCTAGCAAACCTGCACAGTTTTGAAAACTAGACACCTAAGGGAATCCAACATGGGGTGACTTGTGGGGCTCTGATCAGGTTCTGGTACCCTGAATCCTTTGCAAACCTCAAAATGTGGCCAAAAAACCACTTTTTCCTCACATTTTGGTGACAGAAAGTTCAGGAATCTGAGAGGAGCCACAAATTCCCTTCCACCCAGCGTTCCCCCAAGTCTGCTGATAAAAATGAGACCTCACTTGTGGGGGTAAGCTTAGTGCCCATGACAGGAAATGCCCCAAAACACAACATGGACACATCACATTTTGACAAAGAAAACAGAGCTGTTTTTTGCAAAGTGCCTAGCTGTGGATTTTGGCCTCTAGCTCAGCAGGCACCTAGGGAAACCTAGCAAACCTGCAGAGTTTTGAAACCTAGACACCTAGGGGAATCCAAGATGGGGTGACTTGTGGGGCTCTGATCAGGTTCTGTTACCCAGAATCCTTTGCAAATCTCAAAATGTGTCCAAAAAAACACTTTTTCCTCACATTTCGGTGACAGAAAGTTCTGGAATCTGAGAGGAGCCACAAATTTCCTTTCACCCAGCGTTTCCCCAAAGTCTCCCGATAACAATTACACCTCACTTGTGGGGGTAGGCCTAGTGCCCGCGACAGGAAATGCCCCAAAACACAACATTGACACATCACATTTTGACAAAGAAAACAGAGCTGTTTTTTGCAAAGTGCCTAGCAGTGGATTTTGGCCTCTAGTTCAGCAGGCACCTAGGGAAACCTAGCAAACCTGCACAGTTTTGAAAACTAGACGCCTAGGGGAATCCAAGATGGGGTGACTTGTGGGGCTCTGATCAGGTTCTGTTACCCAGAATCCTTTGCAAACCTCAAAATGTGGCAAAAAAAAACACTTTTTCCTCACATTATTGTGACAGAACGTTCTGGAATCTGAGAGGAGCCACAAATTCCCTTCCACCCAGCGTTCCCCCAAGTCTCCCGATAAAAATGATACCTCACTTGTGGGGGTAGGCCTAGTGCCCACGACAGGAAATGCCCCAAAACACAACATGGACACATCACATTTTGACAAAGAAAACAGAGCTGTTTTTTGCAAAGTGCCTAGCTGTGGATTTTGGCCTCTAGCTCAGCAGGCACCTAGGGAAACCTAGCAAACCTGTACAGTTTTGAAAACTAGACACCTAGGGGAATCGAAGATGGGATGACTTGTGGGGCTCTGATCAGGTTCTGTTACCCAGAATCCTTTGCAAACCTCAAAATGTGGCCAAAAAAACACTTTTTCCTCACATTTCGGTGACAGAAAGTTCTGGAATCTGAGAGGAGCCACAAATTCCCTTCCACCCAGCGTTCCCCCAAGTCTCCCGATAAAAATGATACCTCACTTGTGGGGGTAGGCCTAGTGCCCACGACAGGAAATGCCCCAAAACACAACATGAACACATCACATTTTGACAAAGAAAACAGAGCTGTTTTTTGCAAAGTGCCTAGCTGTGGATTTTGGCCTCTAGCTCAGCAGGCACCTAGGGAAACCTAGCAAACCTGTACAGTTTTGAAAACTAGATACCTAGGGGAATCCAAGATGGGATGACTTGTGGGGCTCTGATCAGGTTCTGTTACCCAGAATCCTTTGCAAACCTCAAAATGTGGCCAAAAAAACACCTTTTCCTCACATTTCGGTGACAGAAAGTTCTGGAATCTGAGAGGAGCCACAAATTTCCTTTCACCCAGCGTTCCCCCAAGTCTCCCGATAACAATTACACCTCACTTGTGGGGGTAGGCCTAGTGCCCGCGACAGGAAATGCCCCAAAACACAACATGGACACATCACATTTTGACAAAGAAAACAGAGCTGTTTTTAGCAAAGTACCTAGCTGTGGATTTTGGCCTCTAGCTCAGCAGGCACCTAGGGAAACCTAGCAAACCTGCACAGTTTTGAAAACTAGACACCTAGGGGAATCCAAGATGGGGTGACTTGTGGGGCTCTGATCAGGTTCTGTTACCCAGAATCCTTTGCAAACCTCAGAATGTGGCCAAATAAACACCTTTTCCTCACATTTCGGTGATAGAAAGTTCTGGACTCTGAGAGGAGGCACGAATTTCCTTCCACCCAGCGTTTCCCCAAGTCTCCCGATAAAAATTATACCTCACTTGTAGGGGTAGGCCTAGTGTCCCGACAGGAAATGTCCCAAAACACAACATGGACACATCACATTTTGACAAAGAAAACAGCTGTTTTTTGCCAAGTGCCTAGCTGTGGATTTTGGCCTCTAGCTCAGCAGGCACCTAGGGAAACCTAGCAAACCTGCACAGTTTTGAAAAGTAGACAGCTAGGGGAATCCAAGATGGGGTGACTGGTGGGGCTCCGATCAGGTTCTGTTACCCAGAATCCTTTGCAAACCTCAGAATGTGGCCAAATAAACACCTTTTCCTCACATTTCGGTGACAGAAAGTTCTGGAATCTGAGAGGAGGCACGAATTTCCTTCCACCCAGCGTTTCCCCAAGTCTCCCGATAAAAATGATACCTCACTTGTAGGGGTAGGCCTAGTGCCCCCGACAGGAAATGGCCCAAAACACAACATGGACACATCACATTTTGACAAAGAAAACAGAGCTGTTTTTTGCAGAGTGCCTAGCTGTGGGTTTTGGCCTCTAGCTCAGCAGGCACCTAGGGAAACCTAGCAAACCTGCACAGTTTTGAAAACTAGACACCTAAGGGAATCCAACATGGGGTGACTTGTGGGGCTCTGATCAGGTTCTGTTACCCAGAATCCTTTGCAAACCTCAAAATGTGGCCTAAAAAACACTTTTTCCTCACATTTCGGTGACAGAAAGTTCTGGAATCTGAGAGGAGCCACAAATTTCCTTTCACCCAGCGTTCCCCCAAGTCTCCTGATAACAATTACATCTCACTTGTGGGGGTAGGCCTAGTGCCCGCGACAGGAAATGCCCCAAAACACAACATTGACACATCACATTTTGACAAAGAAAACAGAGCTGTTTATTGCAAAGTGCCTAGCAGTGGATTTTGGCCTCTAGTTCAGCAGGCACCTAGGGAAACCTATCAAACCTGCACAGTTCTGATAACTAGACACCTAGGTGAATCCAAGATGGGGTGACTTGTGGGGCTTTGATCAGGTTCTGTTACCCAGAATCCTTTGCAAACCTCAAAATGTGGCAAAAAAAAAAACACTTTTTCCTCACATTTTGGTGACAGAACGTTCTGGAATCTGAGAGGAGCCACAAATTCCCTTCCACCCAGCGTTCCCCCAAGTTTCCCGATAAAAATGATACCTCACTTGTGGGGGTAGGCCTAGTGCCCACGACAGGAAATGCCCCAAAACACAACATGGACACATCACATTTTGACAAAGAAAACAGAGCTGTTTTTTGCAAAGTGCCTAGCTGTGGATTTTGGCCTCTAGCTCAGCAGGCACCTAGGGAAACCTAGCAAACCTGCACAGTTCTGAAAACTAGACACCTAGGGGAATCCAAGATGGGGTGACTTGTGGGGCTCTGATCAGGTTCTGTTACCCAGAATCCTTTGCAAACCTCAAAATGTGGCCAAAAAAACACTTTTTCCTCACATTTCGGTGACAGAAAGTTCTGGAATCTGAGAGGAGCCACAAATTTCCTTTCACCCAGCGTTCCCCCAAGTCTCCTGATAACAATTACATCTCACTTGTGGGGGTAGGCCTAGTGCCCTCGACAGGAAATGCCCCAAAACACAACATTGACACATCACATTTTGACAAAGAAAACAGAGCTGTTTATTGCAAAGTGCCTAGCAGTGGATTTTGGCCTCTAGTTCAGCAGGCACCTAGGGAAACCTAGCAAACCTGCACAGTTTTGATAACTAGACACCTAGGGGAATCCATGATGGGGTGACTTGTGGGGCTCTGATCAGGTTCTGTTACCCAGAATCCTTTGCAAACCTCAAAATGTGGCAAAAAAAACAAACATTTTCCTCACATTTTGGTGACAGAACGTTCTGGAATCTGAGAGGAGCCACAAATTCCCTTCCACCCAGCGTTCCCCCAAGTTTCCCGATAAAAATGATACCTCACTTGTGGGGGTAGGCCTAGTGCCCACGACAGGAAATGCCCCAAAACACAACATGGACACATCACATTTTGACAAAGAATACAGAGCTGTTTTTTGCAAAGTGCCTAGCTGTGGATTTTGGCCTCTAGCTCAGCAGGCACCTAGGGAAACCTAGCAAACCTGTACAGTTTTGAAAACTAGACACCTAGGGGAATCCAAGATGGGGTGACTTGTGGGGCTCTGATCAGGTTCTGTTACCCAGAATCCTTTGCAAACCTCAGAATGTGGCCAAATAAACACCTTTTCCTCACATTTCGGTGACAGAAAGTTCTGGAATCTGAGAGGAGGCACGAATTTCCTTCCACCCAGCGTTTCCCCAAGTCTCCCGATAAAAATGATACCTCACTTGTAGGGGTAGGCCTAGTGCCCCCAACAGGAAATGCCCCAAAACACAACATTGACACATCACATTTTGACAAATAAAACAGAGCTGTTTTTTGCAGAGTGCCTATCTGTGGATTTTGGCCTCTAGCTCAGAAGGCACCTAGGGAAACCTAGCAATCCTGCACAGTTTTGAAAACTAGACACCTAAGGGAATCCAACATGGGGTGACTTGTGGGGCTCTGATCAGGTTCTGGTACCCAGAATCCTTTGCAAACCTCAAAATGTGGCCAAAAAAACACTTTTTCCTCACATTTTGGTGACAGAAAGTTCTGGAATCTGAGAGGAGCCACAAACTCCCTTCCACCCAGCATTCCCCCAAGTCTCCTGATAAAAATGATACCTCACTTGTGGGGGTAAGCCTAGTGCCCATGACAGGAAATGCCCCAAAACACAACATGGACACATCACATTTTGACAAAGAAAACAGAGCTGTTTTTTGCAAAGAGCCTAGCTGTGGATTTTGGCCTCTAGCTCAGCAGGCACCTAGGGAAACCTAGCAAACCTGCACAGTTCTGAAAACTAGACACCTAGGGGAATCCAAGATGTGGTGACTTGTGGGGCTCTGATCAGGTTCTGGTACCCAGAATCCTTTGCAAACCTCAAAATGTGGCCAAAAAAACACTTTTTCCTCACATTTTGGTGACAGAAAGTTCTGGAATCTGAGAGGAGCCACAAATTCCCTTCCACCCAGCATTCCCCCAAGTCTCCTGATAAAAATGATACCTCACTTGTGGGGGTAAGCCTAGTCCCCACGACAGGAAATGCCCCAAAACACAACATGGACACATCACATTTTGACAAAGAAAACAGAGCTGTTTTTTTAAAAGTGCCTAGCTGTGGATTTTGGCCTCTAGCTCAGCAGGCACCTAGGGAAACCTCGCAAACCTGCACAGTTTTGAAAACTAGACACCTAGGGGAATCCAAGATGGGGTGACTTGTGGGGCTCTGATCAGGTTCTGTTACCCAGAATCCTTTCCAAACCTCAAAATGTGGCCAAAAAAACACTTTTTCCTCACATTTTGGTGACAGAAAGTTCTGGAATCTGAGAGGAGCCACAAATTCCCTTCCACCCAGCATTCCCCCAAGTCTCCTGATAAAAATGATACCTCACTTGTGGGGGTAAGCCTAGTCCCCACGACAGGAAATGCCCCAAAACACAACATGGACACATCACATTTTGACAAAGAAAACAGAGCTGTTTTTTGAAAAGTGCCTAGCTGTTGATTTTGGCCTCTAGCTCAGCAGGCACCTAGGGAAACCTCGCAAACCTGCACAGTTTTGAAAACTAGACACCTAGGGGAATCCAAGATGGGGTGACTTGTGGGGCTCTGATCAGGTTCTGTTACCCAGAATCCTTTGCAAACCTCAAAATGTGGCAAAAAAAACACTTTTTCCTCACATTTTGGTGACAGAACGTTCTGGAATCTGAGAGGAGCCACAAATTCCCTTCCACCCAGCGTTCCCCCAAGTCTCCCGATAAAAATGATACCTCACTTGTGGGGGTATGCCTAGTGCCCACAACAGGAAATGCCCCAAAACACAACATGGACACATCACATTTTGACAAAGAAAACAGAGCTGTTTTTTGCAAAGTGCATAGCTGTGGAATTTGGCCTCTAGCTCAGCAGGCACCTAGGGAAACCTAGCAAACCTGTACAGTTTTGAAAACTAGACACCTAGGGGAATCCAAGATGGGGTGACTTGTGGGGCTCTGATCAGGTTCTGTTACCCAGAATCCTTTGCAAACCTCAGAATGTGGCCAAATAAACACCTTTTCCTCACATTTCGGTGACAGAAAGTTCTGGAATCTGAGAGGAGGCACGAATTTCCTTCCACCCAGCGTTTCCCCAAGTCTCCCGATAAAAATGATACCTCACTTGTGGGGGTATGCCTAGTGCCCACAACAGGAAATGCCCCAAAACACAACATGGACACATCACATTTTGACAAAGAAAACAGAGCTGTTTTTTGCAAAGTGCCTAGCTGTGGATTTTGGCCTCTAGCTCAGCAGGCACCTAGGGAAACCTAGCAAACCTGCACAGTTTTGAAAACTAGACACCTAGGGGAATCCAAGATGGGGTGACTTGTGGGGCTCTGATCAGGTTCTGTTACCCAGAATCCTTTGCAAACCTCAAAATATGGCCAAAAAAACAATTTTTCCTCACATTTCAGTGACAGAAAGTTCTGGAATCTGAGAGGAGCCACAAATTTCCTTTCACCCAGCGTTCCCCCAAGTTTCCCGATAACAATTACACCTCACTTGTGGGGGTAGGCCTAGTGCCTGCGACAGGAAATGCCCCAAAACACAACATGGACACATCACATTTTGACAAAGAAAACAGAGCTGTTTTTTGCAAAGTGCCTAGCTGTGGATTTTGGCCTCTAGCTCAGCAGGCACCTAGGGAAACCTAGCAAACCTGCACAGTTTTGAAAACTAGACACCTAAGGGAATCCAACATGGGGTGACTTGTGGGGCTCTGATCAGGTTCTGGTACCCAGAATCCTTTGCAAACCTCAAAATGTGGCCAAAAAAACCCTTTTTCCTCACATTTTGGTGACAGAAAGTTCTGGAATCTGAGACGAGCCACAAATTTCCTTTCACCCAGCGTTCCCCCAAGTCTCCGGATAACAATTACACCTCACTTGTGGGGGTAGGCCTAGTGCCCGCGACAGGAAATGCCCCAAAACACAACATTGACACATCACATTTTGACAAAGAAAACAGAGCTGTTTATTGCAAAGTGACTAGCAGTGGATTTTGGCCTCTAGTTCAGCAGGCACCTAGGGAAACCTAGCAAACCTGCACAGTTTTGAAAACTAGACACCTAGGGGAATCCAAGATGGGGTGACTTGTGGGGCTCTGATCAGGTTCTGTTACCCAGAATCCTTTGCAAACCTCAAAATGTGGCAAAAAAAACACTTTTTCCTCACATTTTGGTGACAGAAAGTTCTGGAATCTGAGATGAGCCACAAATTTCCTTTCACCCAGCGTTCCCCCAAGTCTCCCGATAACAATTACACCTCACTTGTGAGGGTAGGCCTAGTGCCCGCGACAGGAAATGCCCCAAAACACAACATGGACACATCACATTTTGACAAAGAAAACAGAGCTGTTTTTTGCAAAGTGCCTAGCTGTGGATTTTGGCCTCTAGCTCAGCAGGCACCTAGGGAAACCTAGCAAACCTGCACAGTTTTGAAAACTAGACACCTAAGGGAATCCAACATGGGGTGACTTGTGGGGCTCTGATCAGGTTCTGGTACCCAGAATCCTTTGCAAACCTCAAAATGTGGCCAAAAAAACACTTTTTCCTCACATTTTGGTGACAGAAAGTTCTGGAATCTGAGACGAGCCACAAATTTCCTTCCACCCAGCGTTCCCCCAAGTCTCCTGATAAAAATGATACCTCACTTGTGGGGGTAAGCCTAGTGCCCACGACAGGAAATGCCCCAAAACACAACATGGACACATCACATTTTGACAAAGAAAACAGAGCTGTTTATTGCAAAGTGCCTAGCTGTGGATTTTGGCCTCTAGCTCAGCAGGCACCTAGGGAAACCTAGCAAACCTGCACATTTTTGAAAACTAGACACCTAGGGGAATCCAAGATGGGGTGACTTGTGGGGCTCTGATCAGGTTCTGTTACCCAGAATCCTTTGCAAACCTCAAAATGTGGCCAAAAAAACACTTTTTCCTCACATTTCGGTGACAGAAAGTTCTGGAATCTGAGAGGAGTCACAAATTTCCTTTCACCCAGCGTTCCCCCAAGTCTCCGGATAACAATTACACCTCACTTGTGGGGGTAGGCCTAGTGCCCGCGACAGGAAATGCCCCAAAACACAACACTGACACATCACATTTTGACAAAGAAAACAGAGCTGTTTTTTGCAAAGTGCCTAGCTGTGGATTTTGGCCTCTAGCTCAGCAGGCACCTAGGGAAACCTAGCAAACCTGCACAGTTTTGAAAACTAGACACCTAAGGGAATCCAACGTGGGGTGACTTGTGGGGCTCTGATCAGGTTCTGGTACCCAGAATCCTTTGCAAACCTCAAAATGTGGCCAAAAAAACCCTTTTTCCTCACATTTTGGTGACAGAAAGTTCTGGAATCTGAGACGAGCCACAAATTTCCTTCCACCCAGCGTTCCCCCAAGTCTCCTGATAAAAATGATACCTCACTTGTGGGGGTAAGCCTAGTGCCCACGACAAGAAATGCCCCAAAACACAACATGGACACATCACATTTTGACAAAGAAAACAGAGCTGTTTTTTGCAAAGTGCCTAGCTGTGGATTTTGGCCTCTAGCTCAGCAGGCACCTAGGGAAACCTAGCAAACCTGCACATTTTTGAAAACTAGACACCTAGGGGAATCCAAGATGGGGTGACTTGTGGGGCTCTGATCAGGTTCTGTTACCCAGAATCCTTTGCAAACCTCAAAATGTGGCCAAAAAAACACTTTTTCCTCACATTTCGGTGACAGAAAGTTCTGGAATCTGAGAGGAGTCACAAATTTCCTTTCACCCAGCGTTCCCCCAAGTCTCCGGATAACAATTACACCTCACTTGTGGGGGTAGGCCTAGTGCCCGCGACAGGAAATGCCCCAAAACACAACATTGACACATCACATTTTGACAAAGAAAACAGAGCTGTTTATTGCAAAGTGACTAGCAGTGGATTTTGGCCTCTAGTTCAGCAGGCACCTAGGGAAACCTAGCAAACCTGCACAGTTTTGAAAACTAGACACCTAGGGGAATCCAAGATGGGGTGACTTGTGGGGCTCTGATCAGGTTCTGTTACCCAGAATCCTTTGCAAACCTCAAAATGTGGCAAAAAAAACACTTTTTCCTCACATTTTGGTGACAGAAAGTTCTGGAATCTGAGAGGAGCCACAAATTTCCTTTCACCCAGCGTTCCCCCAAGTCTCCCGATAACAATTACACCTCACTTGTGAGGGTAGGCCTAGTGCCAGCGACAGGAAATGCCCCAAAACACAACATGGACACATCACATTTTGACAAAGAAAACAGAGCTGTTTTTTGCAAAGTGCCTAGCTGTGGATTTTGGCCTCTAGCTCAGCAGGCACCTAGGGAAACCTAGCAAACCTGCACAGTTTTGAAAACTAGACACCTAAGGGAATCCAACATGGGGTGACTTGTGGGGCTCTGATCAGGTTCTGGTACCCAGAATCCTTTGCAAACCTCAAAATGTGGCCAAAAAAACACTTTTTCCTCACATTTTGGTGACAGAAAGTTCTGGAATCTGAGACGAGCCACAAATTTCCTTCCACCCAGCGTTCCCCCAAGTCTCCTGATAAAAATGATACCTCACTTGTGGGGGTAAGCCTAGTGCCCACGACAGGAAATGCCCCAAAACACAACATGGACACATCACATTTTGACAAAGAAAACAGAGCTGTTTATTGCAAAGTGCCTAGCTGTGGATTTTGGCCTCTAGCTCAGCAGGCACCTAGGGAAACCTAGCAAACCTGCACATTTTTGAAAACTAGACACCTAGGGGAATCCAAGATGGGGTGACTTGTGGGGCTCTGATCAGGTTCTGTTACCCAGAATCCTTTGCAAACCTCAAAATGTGGCCAAAAAAACACTTTTTCCTCACATTTCGGTGACAGAAAGTTCTGGAATCTGAGAGGAGTCACAAATTTCCTTTCACCCAGCGTTCCCCCAAGTCTCCGGATAACAATTACACCTCACTTGTGGGGGTAGGCCTAGTGCCCGCGACAGGAAATGCCCCAAAACACAACACTGACACATCACATTTTGACAAAGAAAACAGAGCTGTTTATTGCAAAGTGACTAGCAGTGGATTTTGGCCTCTAGTTCAGCAGGCACCTAGGGAAACCTAGCAAACCTGCACAGTTTTGAAAACTAGACACCTAGGGGAATCCAAGATGGGGTGACTTGTGGGGCTCTGATCAGGTTCTGTTACCCAGAATCCTTTGCAAACCTCAAAATGTGGCAAAAAAAACACTTTTTCCTCACATTTTGGTGACAGAAAGTTCTGGAATCTGAGAGGAGCCACAAATTCCCTTTCACCCAGCGTTCCCCCAAGTCTCCCGATAACAATTACACCTCACTTGTGGGGGTAGGCCTAGTGCCCGCGACAGGAAATGCCCCAAAACACAACATGGCCACATCACATTTTGACAAAGAAAACAGAGCTGTTTATTGCAAAGTGCCTAGCTGTGGATTTTGGCCTCTAGCTCAGCAGGCACCTAGGGAAACCTAGCAAACCTGCACATTTTTGAAAACTAGACACCTAGGGGAATCCAAGATGGGGTGACTTGTGGGGCTCTGATCAGGTTCTGTTACCCAGAATCCTTTGCAAACCTCAAAATGTGGCCAAAAAAACACTTTTTCCTCACATTTCGGTGACAGAAAGTTCTGGAATCTGAGAGGAGTCACAAATTTCCTTTCACCCAGCGTTCCCCCAAGTCTCCGGATAACAATTACACCTCACTTGTGGGGGTAGGCCTAGTGCCCGCGACAGGAAATGCCACAAAACACAACACTGACACATCACATTTTGACAAAGAAAACAGAGCTGTTTATTGCAAAGTGACTAGCAGTGGATTTTGGCCTCTAGTTCAGCAGGCACCTAGGGAAACCTAGCAAACCTGCACAGTTTTGAAAACTAGACACCTAGGGGAATCCAAGATGGGGTGACTTGTGGGGCTCTGATCAGGTTCTGTTACCCAGAATCCTTTGCAAACCTCAAAATGTGGCAAAAAAAACACTTTTTCCTCACATTTTGGTGACAGAAAGTTCTGGAATCTGAGAGGAGCCACAAATTTCCTTTCACCCAGCGTTCCCCCAAGTCTCCCGATAACAATTACACCTCACTTGTGGGGGTAGGCCTAGTGCCCGCGACAGGAAATGCCCCAAAACACAACATGGACACATCACATTTTGACAAAGAAAACAGAGCTGTTTTTTGCAAAGTGCCTAGCTGTGGATTTTGGCCTCTAGCTCATCAGGCACCTAGGGAAACCTAGCAAACCTGCACAGTTCTGAAAACTAGACACCTAGGGGAATCCAAGATGGGGTGACTTGTGGGGCTCTGATCAGGTTCTGTTACCCAGAATCCTTTGCAAACCTCAAAATGTGGCCAAAAAAACACTTTTTCCTCACATTTCGGTGACAGAAAGTTCTGGAATCTGAGAGGAGCCACAAATTTCCTTTCACCCAGCGTTCCCCCAAGTCTCCTGATAACAATTACATCTCACTTGTGGGGGTAGGCCTAGTGCCCACGACAGGAAATGCCCCAAAACACAACATTGACACATCACATTTTGACAAAGAAAACAGAGCTGTTTATTGCAAAGTGCCTAGCAGTGGATTTTGGCCTCTAGTTCAGCAGGCACGTAGGGAAACCTAGCAAACCTGCACAGTTTTGATAACTAGACACCTAGGGGAATCCATGATGGGGTGACTTGTGGGGCTCTGATCAGGTTCTGTTACCCAGAATCCTTTGCAAACCTCAAAATGTGGCAAAAAAAAAAACTTTTTCCTCACATTTTGGTGACAGAAAGTTCTGGAATCTGAGAGGAGCCACAAATTTCCTTTCACCCAGCGTTCCCCCAAGTCTCCCGATAACAATTACACCTCACTTGTGGGGGTAGGCCTAGTGCCCGCGACAGGAAATGCCCCAAAACACAACATGGACACATCACATTTTGACAAAGAAAACAGAGCTGTTTTTTGCAAAGTGCCTAGCTGTGGATTTTGGCCTCTAGCTCAGCAGGCACCTAGGGAAACCTAGCAAACCTGCACAGTTCTGAAAACTAGACACCTAGGGGAATCCAAGATGGGGTGACTTGTGGGGCTCTGATCAGGTTCTGGTACCCAGAATCCTTTGCAAACCTCAAAATGTGGCCAAAAAAACACTTTTTCCTCACATTTTGGTGACAGAAAGTTCTGGAATCTGAGAGGAGCCACAAACTCCCTTCCACCCAGCATTCCCCCAAGTCTCCTGATAAAAATGATACCTCACTTGTGGGGGTAAGCCTAGTGCCCATGACAGGAAATGCCCCAAAACACAACATTGACACATCACATTTTGACAAAGAAAACAGAGCTGTTTATTGCAAAGTGCCTAGCAGTGGATTTTGGCCTCTAGTTCAGCAGGCACCTAGGGAAACCTAGCAAACCTGCACAGTTTTGATAACTAGACACCTAGGGGAATCCAAGATGGGGTGACTTGTGGGGCTCTGATCAGGTTCTGTTACCCAGAATCCTTTGCAAACCTCAAAATGTGGCCAAAAAAACACTTTTTCCTCACATTTCGGTGACAGAAAGTTCTGGAATCTGAGAGGAGCCACAAATTTCCTTTCACCCAGCGTTCCCCCAAGTCTCCCGATAACAATTACACCTCACTTGTGGGGGTAGGCCTAGTGCCTGCGACAGGAAATGCCCCAAAACACAACATGGACACATCACATTTTGACAAAGAAAACAGAGCTGTTTTTTGCAAAGTGCCTGTCTGTGGATTTTGTCCTCTAGCTCAGCAGGCACCTAGAGAAACCTAGCAAACCTGCACAGTTTTGAAAACTAGACACCTAGGGGAATCCAAGATGGGGTGACTTGTGGGGCACTGATCAGGTTCTGTTACCCAGAATCCTTTGCAAACCTCAGAATGTGGCCAAATAAACACCTTTTCCTCACATTTCGGTGACAGAAAGTTCTGGAATCTGAGACGAGCCACAAATTTCCTTCCACCCAGCGTTCCCCCAAGTTTCCTGATAAAAATGATACCTCACTTGTGGGGGAGCCACAAATTCCCTTCCACCCAGCGTTCCCCCAAGTTTCCCGATAAAAATGATACCTCACTTGTGGGGGTAGGCCTAGTGCCCACGACAGGAAATGCCCCAAAACACAACATGGACACATCACATTTTGACAAAGAAAACAGAGCTGTTTTATGCAAAGTGCCTGGCTGTGGATTTTGGCTTCTAGCTCAGCAGGCACCTAGGGAAACCTAGCAAACCTGTACAGTTGTGAAAACTAGACACCTACGGGAATCCAAGATGGGATGACTTGTGGGGCTCTGATCAGGTTCTGTTACCCAGAATCCTTTGCAAACCTCAAAATGTGGCAAAAAAAACACTTTTTCCTCACATTTTGGTGACAGAAAGTTCTGGAATCTGAGAGGAGCCACAAATTTCCTTTCACCCAGCGTTCCCCCAAGTCTCCCGATAACAATTACACCTCACTTGTGAGGGTAGGCCTAGTGCCCGCGACAGGAAATGCCCCAAAACACAACATGGACACATCACATTTTGACAAAGAAAACAGAGCTGTTTTTTGCAAAGTGCCTAGCTGTGGATTTTGGCCTCTAGCTCAGCAGGCACCTAGGGAAACCTAGCAAACCTGCACAGTTTTGAAAACTAGACACCTAAGGGAATCCAACATGGGGTGACTTGTGGGGCTCTGATCAGGTTCTGGTACCCAGAATCCTTTGCAAACCTCAAAATGTGGCCAAAAAAACACTTTTTCCTCACATTTTGGTGACAGAAAGTTCTGGAATCTGAGAGATGCCACAAATTTCCTTCCACCCAGCGTTCCCCCAAGTCTCCTGATAAAAATGATACCTCACTTGTGGGGGAGCCACAAATTCCCTTCCACCCAGCGTTCCCCCAAGTTTCCCGATAAAAATGATACCTCACTTGTGGGGGTAGGCCTAGTGCCCACGACAGGAAATGCCCCAAAACACAACATGGACACATCACATTTTGACAAAGAAAACAGAGCTGTTTTATGCAAAGTTCCTGGCTGTGGATTTTGGCTTCTAGCTCAGCAGGCACCTAGGGAAACCTAGCAAACCTGTACAGTTGTGAAAACTAGACACCTACGGGAATCCAAGATGGGATGACTTGTGGGGCTCTGATCAGGTTCTGTTACCCAGAATCCTTTGCAAACCTCAAAATGTGGCAAAAAAAACACTTTTTCCTCACATTTTGGTGACAGAAAGTTCTGGAATCTGAGAGGAGCCACAAATTTCCTTTCACCCAGCGTTCCCCCAAGTCTCCCGATAACAATTACACCTCACTTGTGAGGGTAGGCCTAGTGCCCGCGACAGGAAATGCCCCAAAACACAACATGGACACATCACATTTTGACAAAGAAAACAGAGCTGTTTTTTGCAAAGTGCCTAGCTGTGGATTTTGGCCTCTAGCTCAGCAGGCACCTAGGGAAACCTAGCAAACCTGCACAGTTTTGAAAACTAGACACCTAAGGGAATCCAACATGGGGTGACTTGTGGGGCTCTGATCAGGTTCTGGTACCCAGAATCCTTTGCAAACCTCAAAATGTGGCCAAAAAAACACTTTTTCCTCACATTTTGGTGACAGAAAGTTCTGGAATCTGAGACGAGCCACAAATTTCCTTCCACCCAGCGTTCCCCCAAGTCTCCTGATAAAAATGATACCTCACTTGTGGGGGTAAGCCTAGTGCCCACGACAGGAAATGCCCCAAAACACAACATGGACACATCACATTTTGACAAAGAAAACAGAGCTGTTTTTGCAAAGTGCCTAGCTGTGGATTTTGGCCTCTAGCTCAGCAGGCACCTAGGGAAACCTAGCAAACCTGCACATTTTTGAAAACTAGACACCTAGGGGAATCCAAGATGGGGTGACTTGTGGGGCTCTGATCAGGTTCTGTTACCCAGAATCCTTTGCAAACCTCAAAATGTGGCCAAAAAAACACTTTTTCCTCACATTTCGGTGACAGAAAGTTCTGGAATCTGAGAGGAGCCACAAATTCCCTGCCAGCCAGCGTTCCACCAAGTCTCCCGATAAAAATGATACCTCACTTGTGGGGGTATGCCTAGTGCCCACAACAGGAAATGCCCCAAAACACAACATGAACACATCACATTTTGACAAAGAAAACAGAGCTGTTTTTTGCAAAGTGCATAGCTGTGGATTTTGGCCTCTAGCTCAGCAGGCACCTAGGGAAACCTAGCAAACCTGCACAGTTTTGAAAACTAGACACCTGGGGGAATCCAAGATGGGGTGACTTGTGGGGCTCTGATCAGGTTCTGTTACCCAGAATCCTTTGCAAACCTCAAAATGTGGCCAAAAAAACACTTTTTCCTCACATTTCGGTGACAGAAAGTTCTGGAATCTGAGAGGAGTCACAAATTTCCTTTCACCCAGCGTTCCCCCAAGTCTCCGGATAACAATTACACCTCACTTGTGGGGGTAGGCCTAGTGCCTGCGACAGGAAATGCCCCAAAACACAACACTGACACATCACATTTTGACAAAGAAAACAGAGCTGTTTATTGCAAAGTGACTAGCATTGGATTTTGGCCTCTAGTTCAGCAGGCACCTAGGGAAACCTAGCAAACCTGCACAGTTTTGAAAACTAGACACCTAGGGGAATCCAAGATGGGGTGACTTGTGGGGCTCTGATCAGGTTCTGTTACCCAGAATCCTTTGCAAACCTCAAAATGTGGCAAAAAAAACACTTTTTCCTCACATTTTGGTGACAGAAAGTTCTGGAATCTGAGAGGAGCCACAAATTTCCTTTCACCCAGCGTTCCCCCAAGTCTCCCGATAACAATTACACCTCACTTGTGGGGGTAGGCCTAGTGCCCGCGACAGGAAATGCCCCAAAACACAACATGGACACATCACATTTTGACAAAGAAAACAGAGCTGTTTTTTGCAAAGTGCCTAGCTGTGGATTTTGGCCTCTAGCTCAGCAGGCACCTAGGGAAACCTAGCAAACCTGCACAGTTTTGAAAACTAGACACCTAAGGGAATCCAACATGGGGTGACTTGTGGGGCTCTGATCAGGTTCTGTTAACCAGAATCCTTTGCAAACCTCAAAATGTGGCAAAAAAAACACTTTTTCCTCACATTTTGGTGACAGAAAGTTCTGGAATCTGAGAGGAGCCACAAATTTCCTTTCACCCAGCGTTCCCCCAAGTCTCCCGATAACAATTACACCTCACTTGTGGGGGTAGGCCTAGTGCCCGCGACAGGAAATGCCCCAAAACACAACATGGACACATCACATTTTGACAAAGAAAACAGAGCTGTTTTTTGCAAAGTGCCTAGCTGTGGATTTTGGCCTCTAGCTCAGCAGGCACCTAGGGAAACCTAGCAAACCTGCACAGTTTTGAAAACTAGACACCTAAGGGAATCCAACATGGGGTGACTTGTGGGGCTCTGATCAGGTTCTGGTACCCAGAATCCTTTGCAAACCTCAAAATGTGGCCAAAAAAACACTTTTTCCTCACATTTTGGTGACAGAAAGTTCTGGAATCTGAGACGAGCCACAAATTTCCTTCCACCCAGCGTTCCCCCAAGTCTCCTGATAAAAATGATACCTCACTTGTGGGGGAGCCACAAATTCCCTTCCACCCAGCGTTCCCCCAAGTTTCCCGATAAAAATGATACCTCACTTGTGGGGGTAGGCCTAGTGCCCACGACAGGAAATGCCCCAAAACACAACATGGACACATCACATTTTGACAAAGAAAACAGAGCTGTTTTATGCAAAGTGCCTAGCTGTGGATTTTGGCCTCTAGCTCAGCAGGCACCTAGGGAAACCTAGCAAACCTGCACAGTTTTGAAAACTAGACACCTAGGGGAATCCAAGATGGGGTGACTTGTGGGGCTCTGATCAGGTTCTGTTACCCAGAATCCTTTGCAAACCTCAAAATGTGGCAAAAAAAACACTTTTTCCTCACATTTTGGTGACAGAAAGTTCTGGAATCTGAGAGGAGCCCCAAATTTCCTTTCACCCAGCGTTCCCCCAAGTCTCCCGATAACAATTACACCTCACTTGTGGGGGTAGGCCTAGTGCCCGCGACAGGAAATGCCCCAAAACACAACATGGACACATCACATTTTGACAAAGAAAACAGAGCTGTTTTTTGCAAAGTGCCTAGCTGTGGATTTTGGCCTCTAGCTCAGCAGGCACCTAGGGAAACCTAGCAAACCTGCACAGTTTTGAAAACTAGACACCTAAGGGAATCCAACATGGGGTGACTTGTGGGGCTCTGATCAGGTTCTGGTACCCAGAATCCTTTGCAAACCTCAAAATGTGGCCAAAAAAACACTTTTTCCTCACATTTTGGTGACAGAAAGTTCTGGAATCTGAGACGAGCCACAAATTTCCTTCCACCCAGCGTTCCCCCAAGTCTCCTGATAAAAATGATACCTCACTTGTGGGGGTAAGCCTAGTGCCCACGACAGGAAATGCCCCAAAACACAACATGGACACATCACATTTTGACAAAGAAAACAGAGCTGTTTTTGCAAAGTGCCTAGCTGTGGATTTTGGCCTCTAGCTCAGCAGGCACCTAGGGAAACCTAGCAAACCTGCACATTTTTGAAAACTAGACACCTAGGGGAATCCAAGATGGGGTGACTTGTGGGGCTCTGATCAGGTTCTGTTACCCAGAATCCTTTGCAAACCTCAAAATGTGGCCAAAAAAACACTTTTTCCTCACATTTCGGTGACAGAAAGTTCTGGAATCTGAGAGGAGTCACAAATTTCCTTTCACCCAGCGTTCCCCCAAGTCTCCGGATAACAATTACACCTCACTTGTGGGGGTAGGCCTAGTGCCTGCGACAGGAAATGCCCCAAAACACAACACTGACACATCACATTTTGACAAAGAAAACAGAGCTGTTTATTGCAAAGTGACTAGCATTGGATTTTGGCCTCTAGTTCAGCAGGCACCTAGGGAAACCTAGCAAACCTGCACAGTTTTGAAAACTAGACACCTAGGGGAATCCAAGATGGGGTGACTTGTGGGGCTCTGATCAGGTTCTGTTACCCAGAATCCTTTGCAAACCTCAAAATGTGGCAAAAAAAACACTTTTTCCTCACATTTTGGTGACAGAAAGTTCTGGAATCTGAGAGGAGCCACAAATTTCCTTTCACCCAGCGTTCCCCCAAGTCTCCCGATAACAATTACACCTCACTTGTGGGGGTAGGCCTAGTGCCCGCGACAGGAAATGCCCCAAAACACAACATGGACACATCACATTTTGACAAAGAAAACAGAGCTGTTTTTTGCAAAGTGCCTAGCTGTGGATTTTGGCCTCTAGCTCAGAAGGCACCTAGGGAAATCTAGCAAACCTGCACAGTTTTGAAAACTAGACACCTAAGGGAATCCAACATGGGGTGACTTGTGGGGCTCTGATCAGGTTCTGTTACCCAGAATCCTTTGCAAACCTCAAAATGTGGCAAAAAAAACACTTTTTCCTCACATTTTGGTGACAGAAAGTTCTGGAATCTGAGAGGAGCCACAAATTTCCTTTCACCCAGCGTTCCCCCAAGTCTCCCGATAACAATTACACCTCACTTGTGGGGGTAGGCCTAGTGCCCGCGACAGGAAATGCCCCAAAACACAACATGGACACATCACATTTTGACAAAGAAAACAGAGCTGTTTTTTGCAAAGTGCCTAGCTGTGGATTTTGGCCTCTAGCTCAGCAGGCACCTAGGGAAACCTAGCAAACCTGCACAGTTTTGAAAACTAGACACCTAAGGGAATCCAACATGGGGTGACTTGTGGGGCTCTGATCAGGTTCTGGTACCCAGAATCCTTTGCAAACCTCAAAATGTGGCCAAAAAAACACTTTTTCCTCACATTTTGGTGACAGAAAGTTCTGGAATCTGAGACGAGCCACAAATTTCCTTCCACCCAGCGTTCCCCCAAGTCTCCTGATAAAAATGATACCTCACTTGTGGGGGAGCCACAAATTCCCTTCCACCCAGCGTTCCCCCAAGTTTCCCGATAAAAATGATACCTCACTTGTGGGGGTAGGCCTAGTGCCCACGACAGGAAATGCCCCAAAACACAACATGGACACATCACATTTTGACAAAGAAAACAGAGCTGTTTTATGCAAAGTGCCTGGCTGTGGATTTTGGCTTCTAGCTCAGCAGGCACCTAGGGAAACCTAGCAAACTTGTACAGTTGTGAAAACTAGACACCTACGGGAATCCAAGATGGGATGACTTGTGGGGCTCTGATCAGGTTCTGTTACCCAGAATCCTTTGCAAACCTCAAAATGTGGCAAAAAAAACACTTTTTCCTCACATTTTGGTGACAGAAAGTTCTGAAATCTGAGAGGAGCCACAAATTTCCTTTCACCCAGCGTTCCCCCAAGTCTCCCGATAACAATTACACCTCACTTGTGAGGGTAGGCCTAGTGCCGGCGACAGGAAATGCCCCAAAACACAACATGGACACATCACATTTTGACAAAGAAAACAGAGCTGTTTTTTGCAAAGTGCCTAGCTGTGGATTTTGGCCTCTAGCTCAGCAGGCACCTAGGGAAACCTAGCAAACCTGCACAGTTTTGAAAACTAGACACCTAAGGGAATCCAACATGGGGTGACTTGTGGGGCTCTGATCAGGTTCTGGTACCCAGAATCCTTTGCAAACCTCAAAATGTGGCCAAAAAAACACTTTTTCCTCACATTTTGGTGACAGAAAGTTCTGGAATCTGAGACGAGCCACAAATTTCCTTCCACCCAGCGTTCCCCCAAGTCTCCTGATAAAAATGATACCTCACTTGTGGGGGTAAGCCTAGTGCCCACGACAGGAAATGCCCCAAAACACAACATGGACACATCACATTTTGACAAAGAAAACAGAGCTGTTTTTGCAAAGTGCCTAGCTGTGGATTTTGGCCTCTAGCTCAGCAGGCACCTAGGGAAACCTAGCAAACCTGCACATTTTTGAAAACTAGACACCTAGGGGAATCCAAGATGGGGTGACTTGTGGGGCTCTGATCAGGTTCTGTTACCCAGAATCCTTTGCAAACCTCAAAATGTGGCCAAAAAAACACTTTTTCCTCACATTTCGGTGACAGAAAGTTCTAGAATCTGAGAGGAGTCACAAATTTCCTTTCACCCAGCGTTCCCCCAAGTCTCCGGATAACAATTACACCTCACTTGTGGGGGTAGGCCTAGTGCCCGCGACAGGAAATGCCCCAAAACACAACACTGACACATCACATTTTGACAAAGAAAACAGAGCTGTTTATTGCAAAGTGACTAGCATTGGATTTTGGCCTCTAGTTCAGCAGGCACCTAGGGAAACCTAGCAAACCTGCACAGTTTTGAAAACTAGACACCTAGGGGAATCTAAGATGGGGTGACTTGTGGGGCTCTGATCAGGTTCTGTTACCCAGAATCCTTTGCAAACCTCAAAATGTGGCAAAAAAAACACTTTTTCCTCACATTTTGGTGACAGAAAGTTCTGGAATCTGAGAGGAGCCACAAATTTCCTTTCACCCAGCGTTCCCCCAAGTCTCCCGATAACAATTACACCTCACTTGTGGGGGTAGGCCTAGTGCCCGCGACAGGAAATGCCCCAAAACACAACATTGACACATCACATTTTGACAAAGAAAACAGAGCTGTTTTTTGCAAAGTGCCTAGCTGTGGATTTTGGCCTCTAGCTCAGCAGGCACCTAGGGAAACCTAGCAAACCTGCACAGTTTTGAAAACTAGACACCTAAGGGAATCCAACATGGGGTGACTTGTGGGGCTCTGATCAGGTTCTGGTACCCAGAATCCTTTGCAAACCTCAAAATGTGGCCAAAAAAACACTTTTTCCTCACATTTTGGTGACAGAAAGTTCTGGAATCTGAGAGGAGCCACAAATTTCCTTCCACCCAGCGTTCCCCCAAGTCTCCTGATAAAAATGATACCTCACTTGTGGGGGAGCCACAAATTCCCTTCCACCCAGCGTTCCCCCAAGTTTCCCGATAAAAATGATACCTCACTTGTGGGGGTAGGCCTAGTGCCCACGACAGGAAATGCCCCAAAACACAACATGGACACATCACATTTTGACGAAGAAAACAGAGCTGTTTTATGCAAAGTGCCTAGCTGTGGATTTTGGCTTCTAGCTCAGCAGGCACCTAGGGAAACCTAGCAAACCTGTACAGTTGTGAAAACTAGACACCTACGGGAATCCAAGATGGGATGACTTGTGGGGCTCTGATCAGGTTCTGTTACCCAGAATCCTTTGCAAAACTCAAAATATGGCCAAAAAAACACTTTTTCCTCACATTTCAGTGACAGAAAGTTCTGGAATCTGAGAGGAGCCACAAATTTCCTTTCACCCAGCGTTCCCCCAAGTCTCCCGATAACAATTACACCTCACTTGTGGGGGTAGGCCTAGTGCCCGCGACAGGAAATGCCCCAAAACACAACATGGACACATCACATTTTGACAAAGAAAACAGAGCTGTTTTTTGCAAAGTGCCTAGCTGTGGATTTTGGCCTCTAGCTCAGCAGGCACCTAGGGAAACCTAGCAAACCTGCACAGTTTTGAAAACTAGACACCTAAGGGAATCCAAGATGGGGTGACTTGTGGGGCTCTGATCAGGTTCTGTTACCCAGAATTCTTTGCAAACCTCAAAATGTGGCAAAAAAAACAATTTTTCCTCACATTTTGGTGACAGAACGTTCTGGAATCTGAGAGGAGCCACAAATTCCCTTTCACCCAGCGTTCCACCAAGTCTCCCGATAAAAATGATACCTCACTTGTGGGGGTAGGCCTAGTGCCCACAACAGGAAATGCCCCAAAACACAACATGGACACATCACATTTTGACAAAGAAAACAGAGCTGTTTTTTGCAAAGTGCCTAGCTGTGGATTTTGGCCTCTAGCTCAGCAGGCACCTAGGGAAACCTAGCAAACCTGCACAGTTTTGAAAACTAGACACCTAGGGGAATCTAAGATGGGGTGACTTGTGGGGCTCTGATCAGGTTCTGTTACCCAGAATCCTTTGCAAACCTCAAAATATGGCCAAAAAAACACTTTTTCCTCACATTTCAGTGACAGAAAGTTCTGGAATCTGAGAGGAGCCACAAATTTCCTTTCACCCAGCGTCCCCCCAAGTCTCCCGATAACAATTACACCTCACTTGTGGGGGTAGGCCTAGTGCCCGCGACAGGAAATGCCCCAAAACACAACATGGATACATCACATTTTGACAAAGAAAACAGAGCTGTTTTTTGCAAAGTGCCTAGCTGTGGATTTTGGCCTCTAGCTCAGCAGGCACCTAGGGAAACCTAGCAAACCTGCACAGTTTTGAAAACTAGACACCTAAGGGAATCCAACATGGGGTGACTTGTGGGGCTCTGGTCAGGTTCTGGTACCCAGAATCTTTTGCAAACCTCAAAATGTGGCCAAAAAAACATTTTTTCCTCACATTTTGGTGACAGAAAGTTCTGGAATCTGAGAGGAGCCACACATTTCCTTCCACCCAGCGTTCCCCCAAGTCTCCTGATAAAAATGATACCTCACTTGTGGGGGTAAGCCTAGCGCCCACGACAGGAAATGCCCCAAAACACAACATGGACACATCACATTTTGACAAAGAAAACAGAGCTGTTTTTTGCAAAGTGCCTAGCTGTGGATTTTGGCCTCTAGCTCAGCAGGCACCTAGGGAAACCTAGCAAACCTGCACATTTTTGAAAACTAGACACCTATGGGAATCCAAGATGGGGTGACTTGTGGGGCTCTGATCAGGTTCTGTTACCCAGAATCCTTTGCAAACCTCAAAATGTGGCCAAAAAAACACTTTTTCCTCCCATTTCGGTGACAGAAAGTTCTAGAATCTGAGAGGAGTCACAAATTTCCTTTCACCCAGCGTTCCCCCAAGTCTCCGGATAACAATTACACCTCACTTGTGGGGGTAGGCCTAGTGCCCGCGACAGGAAATGCCCCAAAACACAACACTGACACATCACATTTTGACAAAGAAAACAGAGCTGTTTTTTGCAAAGTGCCTAGCTGTGGATTTTGGCCTCTAGCTCAGCAGGCACCTAGGGAAACCTAGCAAACCTGCACAGTTTTGAAAACTAGACACCTAGGGGAATCCAAGATGGGGTGACTTGTGGGGCTCTGATCAGGTTCTGTTACCCAGAATCCTTTGCAAACCTCAAAATGTGGCAAAAAAAACACTTTTTCCTCACATTTTGGTGACAGAACGTTCTGGAATCTGAGAGGAGCCACAAATTCCCTTCCACCCAGCGTTCCCCCAAGTCTCCCGATAAAAATGATACCTCACTTGTGGGGGTAGGCCTAGTGCCCACGACAGGAAATGCCCCAAAACACAACATGGACACATCACATTTTGACAAAGAAAACAGAGCTGTTTTTTGCAAAGTGCCTAGCTGTGGATTTTGGCTTCTAGCTCAGCAGGCACCTAGGGAAACCTAGCAAACCTGTACAGTTTTGAAAACTAGACACCTACGGGAATCCAAGATGGGGTGACTTGTGGGGCTCTGATCAGGTTCTGTTACCCAGAATCCTTTGCAAACCTCAAAATGTGGACAAAAAACACTTTTTCCTCACATTTCGGTGACAGAAAGTTCTGGAATCTGAGAGGAGCCACAAATTTCCTTTCACCCAGCGTTCCCCCAAGTCTCCCGATAACAATTACACCTCACTTGTGGGGGTAGGCCTAGTGCCCGCGACAGGAAATGCCCCAAAACACAACATGGACACATCACATTTTGACAAAGAAAACAGAGCTGTTTTTTGCAAAGTGCCTAGCTGTGGATTTTGGCCTCTAGCTCAGCAGGCACCTTGGGAAACCTAGCAAACCTGCACAGTTTTGAAAACTAGACACCTAAGGGAATCCAACATGGGGTGACTTGTGGGGCTCTGATCAGGTTCTGGTACCCAGAATCCTTTGCAAACCTCAAAATGTGGCCAAAAAAACACTTTTTCCTCACATTTTGGTGACAGAAAGTTCTGGAATCTGAGAGGAGCCACAAATTTCCTTCCACCCAGCTTTCCCCCAAGTCTCCTGATAAAAATGATACCTCACTTGTGGGGGTAAGCCTAGTGCCCACGACGGGAAATGCCCCAAAACACAACATGGACACATCTCATTTTGACAAAGAAAATAGAGCTGTTTTTTGCAAAGTGCCTAGCTGTGGATTTTGGCCTCTAGCTCAGCAGGCACCTAGGGAAACCTAGCAAACCTGCACATTTTTTAAAACTAGACACCTAGGGGAATCCAAGATGGGGTGACTTGTGGGGCTCTGATCAAGTTCTGTTACCCAGAATCCTTTGCAAACCTCAAAATGTGGCCAAAAAAACACTTTTTCCTCACATTTCGGTGACAGAAAGTTCTGGAATCTGAGAGGAGTCACACATTTGCTTTCACCCAGCGTTCCCCCAAGCCTCCGGATAACAATTACACCTCACTTGTGGGGGTAGGCCTAGTGCCCGCGACAGGAAATGCCCCAAAACACAACATTGACACATCACATTTTGACAAAGAAAACAGAGCTGTTTATTGCAAAGTGACTAGCAGTGGATTTTGGCCTCTAGTTCAGCAGGCACCTAGGGAAACCTAGCAAACCTGCAGAGTTTTGAAAACTAGACACCTAGGGGAATCCAAGATGGGGTGACTTGTGGGGCTCTGATCAGGTTCTGTTACCCAGAATCCTTTGCAAACGTCAAAATGTGGCAAAAAAAACACTTTTTCCTCACATTTTGGTGACAGAACGTTCTGGAATCTGAGAGGAGCCACAAATTCCCTTCCACCCAGCGTTCCCCCAAGTCTCCCGATAAAAATGATACCTCACTTGTGGGGGTAGGCCTAGTGCCCACGACAGGAAATGCCCCAAAACACAACATGGACACATCACATTTTGACAAAGAAAACAGAGCTGTTTTTTGCAAAGTGCCTAGCTGTGGATTTTGGCTTCTAGCTCAGCAGGCACCTAGGGAAACCTAGCAAACCTGTACAGTTTTGAAAACTAGACACCTACGGGAATCCAAGATGGGATGACTTGTGGGGCTCTGATCAGGTTCTGTTACCCAGAATCCTTTGCAAACCTCAAAATGTGGACAAAAAACACTTTTTCCTCACATTTCGGTGACAGAAAGTTCTGGAATCTGAGAGGAGCCACAAATTTCCTTTCACCCAGCGTTCCCCCAAGTCTCCCGATAACAATTACACCTCACTTGTGGGGGTAGGCCTAGTGCCCGCGACAGGAAATGCCCCAAAACACAACATGGACACATCACATTTTGACAAAGAAAACAGAGCTGTTTTTTGCAAAGTGCCTAGCTGTGGATTTTGGCCTCTAGCTCAGCAGGCACCTTGGGAAACCTAGCAAACCTGCACAGTTTTGAAAACTAGACACCTAAGGGAATCCAACATGGGGTGACTTGTGGGGCTCTGATCAGGTTCTGGTACCCAGAATCCTTTGCAAACCTCAAAATGTGGCCAAAAAAACACTTTTTCCTCACATTTTGGTGACAGAAAGTTCTGGAATCTGAGAGGAGCCACAAATTTCCTTCCACCCAGCGTTCCCCCAAGTCTCCTGATAAAAATTATACCTCACTTGTGGGGGTAAGCCTAGTGCCCACGACGGGAAATGCCCCAAAACACAACATGGACACATCTCATTTTGACAAAGAAAACAGAGCTGTTTTTTGCAAAGTGCCTAGCTGTGGATTTTGGCCTCTAGCTCAGCAGGCACCTAGGGAAACCTAGCAAACCTGCACATTTTTTAAAACTAGACACCTAGGGGAATCCAAGATGGGGTGACTTGTGGGGCTCTGATCAAGTTCTGTTACCCAGAATCCTTTGCAAACCTCAAAATGTGGCCAAAAAAACACTTTTTCCTCACATTTCGGTGACAGAAAGTTCTGGAATCTGAAAGGAGTCACACATTTCCTTTCACCCAGCGTTCCCCCAAGTCTCCGGATAACAATTACACCTCACTTGTGGGGGTAGGCCTAGTGCCCGCGACAGGAAATGCCCCAAAACACAACATTGACACATCACATTTTGACAAAGAAAACAGAGCTGTTTATTGCAAAGTGACTAGCAGTGGATTTTGGCCTCTAGTTCAGCAGGCACCTAGGGAAACCAAGCAAACATGCACAGTTTTGAAAACTAGACACCTAGGGGAATCCAAGATGGGGTGACTTGTGGGGCTCTGATCAGGTTCTGTTACCCAGAATCCTTTGCAAACCTCAAAATGTGGCAAAAAAAACACTTTTTCCTCACATTTTGGTGACAGAACGTTCTGGAATCTGAGAGGAGCCACAAATTCCCTTCCACCCAGCGTTCCCCCAAGTCTCCCGCTAAAAATGATACCTCCCTTGTGGGGGTAGGCCTAGTGCCCACGACAGGAAATGCCCCAAAACACAACATGGACACATCACATTTTGACAAAGAAAACAGAGCTGTTTTTTGCAAAGTGCCTAGCTATGGATTTTGGCTTCTAGCTCAGCAGGCACCTAGGGAAACCTAGTAAACCTGTACAGTTTTGAAAACTAGACACCTACGGGAATCCAAGATGGGATGACTTGTGGGGCTCTGATCAGGTTCTGTTACCCAGAATCCTTTGCAAACCTCAAAATGTGGCCAAAAAACACTTTTTCCTCACATTTCGGTGACAGAAAGTTCTGGAATCTGAGAGGAGCCACAAATTTCCTTTCACCCAGCGTTCCCCCAAGTCTCCCGATAACAATTACACCTCACTTGTGGGGGTAGGCCTAGTGCCCGCGACAGGAAATGCCCCAAAACACAACATGGACACATCACATTTTGACAAAGAAAACAGAGCTGTTTTTTGCAAAGTGCCTAGCTGTGGATTTTGGCCTCTAGCTCATCAGGCACCTAGGGAAACCTAGCAAACCTGCACAGTTTAGAAAACTAGACACCTAGGGGAATCCAAGATGGGGTGACTTGTGGGGCTCTGATCAGGTTCTGTTACCCAGAATCCTTTGCAAACCTCAGAATGTGGCCAAATAAACACCTTTTCCTCACATTTCGGTGACAGAAAGTTCTGGAATCTGAGAGGAGCCACAAACTCCCTTCCACCCAGCATTCCCCCAAGTCTCCTGATAAAAATGATACCTCACTTGTGGGGGTAAGCCTAGTGCCCATGACAGGAAATGCCCCAAAACACAACATGGACACATCACATTTTGACAAAGAAAACAGAGCTGTTTTTTGCAAAGTGCCTAGCTGTGGATTTTGGCCTCTAGCTCAGCAGGCACCTAGGGAAACCTAGCAAACCTGCACAGTTTTGAAAACTAGACACCTAAGGGAATCCAAGATGGGGTGACTTGTGGGGCTCTGATCAGGTTCTGTTACCCAGAATCCTTTGCAAACCTCAAAATATGGCAAAAAAAACAATTTTTCCTCACATTTTGGTGACAGAACGTTCTGGAATCTGAGAGGAGCCACAAATTCCCTTCCACCCAGCGTTCCCCCAAGTCTCCCGATAAAAATGATACCTCACTTGTGGGGGTAGGCCTAGTGCCCACAACAGGAAATGCCCCAAAACACAACATGGACACATCACATTTTGACAAAGAAAACAGAGCTGTTTATTGCAAAGTGCCTAGCAGTGGATTTTGGCCTCTAGTTCAGCAGGCACCTAGGGAAACCTAGCAAACCTGCACAGTTTTGAAAACTAGACACCTAGGGGAATCCAAGATGGGGTGACTTGTGGGGCTCTGATCAGGCTCTGTTACCCAGAATCCTTTGCAAACCTCAAAATGTGGCAAAAAAAAACACTTTTTCCTCACATTTTGGTGACAGAACGTTCTGAAATCTGAGAGGAGCCACAAATTCCTTTCCACCCAGCGTTCCCCCAAGTCTCCCGATAAAAATTATACCTCACTTGTGGGGGTAGGCCTAGTGCCCACGACAGGAAATGCCCCAAAACACAACATGGACACATCACATTTTGACAAAGAAAACAGAGCTATTTTTTGCAAAGTGCCTAGCTGTGGATTTTGGCCTCTAGCTCAGCAGGCACCTAGGGAAACCTAGCAAACCTGTACAGTTTTGAAAACTAGACACCTACGGGAATCCAAGATGGGATGACTTGTGGGGCTCTGATCAGGTTCTGTTACCCAGAATCCTTTGCAAACCTCAAAATGTGGCCAAAAAACACTTTTTCCTCACATTTCGGTGACAGAAAGTTCTGGAATCTGAGAGGAGCCACAAATTTCCTTTCACCCAGCGTTCCCCCAAGTCTCCCGATAACAATTACACCTCACTTGTGGGGGTAGGCCTAGTGGCCGCGACAGGAAATGCCCCAAAACCCAACATGGACACATCACATTTTGACAAAGAAAACAGAGCTGTTTTTTGCAAAGTGCCTAGCTGTGGATTTTGGCCTCTAGCTCAGCAGGCACCTAGGGAAACCTAGCAAACCTGCACAGTTTAGAAAACTAGACACCTAGGGGAATCCAAGATGGGGTGACTTGTGGGGCTGTGATCAGGTTCTGTTACCCAGAATCCTTTGCAAACCTCAGAATGTGGCCAAATAAACACCTTTTCCTCACATTTCGGTGACAGAAAGTTCTGGAATCTGAGAGATGCCACAAACTCCCTTCCACCCAGCATTCCCCCAAGTCTCCTGATAAAAATGATACCTCACTTGTGGGGGTAAGCCTAGTGCACATGACAGGAAATGCCACAAAACACAACATGGACACATCACATTTTGACAAAGAAAACAGAGCTGTTTTTTGCAAAGTGCCTAGCTGTGGATTTTGGCCTCTAGCTCAGCAGGCACCTAGGGAAACCTAGCAAACTTGCACAGTTCTGAAAACTAGACACCTAGGGGAATCCAAGATGGGGTGACTTGTGGGGCTCTGATCAGGTTCTGTTACCCAGAATCCTTTGCAAACCTCAAAATGTGGCCAAAAAAACAATTTTTCCTCACATTTCGGTGACAGAAAGTTCTGAAATCTGAGAGGAGCCACAAATTCCCTTCCACCCAGCGTTCCCCCAAGTCTCCTGATAAAAATGATACCTCACTTGTGGGGGTAGGCCTAGTGCCCACGACAGGAAATGCCCCAAAACACAACATGGACACATCACATTTTGACAAAGAAAACAGAGCTGTTTTTTGCAAAGTGCTTAGCTGTGGATTTTGGCCTCTAGCTCAGTAGGCACCTAGGGAAACCTAGCAAACCTGTACAGTTTTGAAAACTAGACACCTAGGGGAATCCAAGATGGGATGACTTGTGGGCCTCTGATCAGGTTCTGTTACCCAGAATCCTTTGCAACCCTCAAAATGTGGCAAAAAAAACACTTTTTCCTCACATTTTGGTGACAGAACGTTCTGGAATCTGAGAGGAGCCACAAATTCCCTTCCACCCAGCGTTCCCCCAAGTCTCCCGATAAAAATGATACCTCACTTTTGGGGGTAGGCCTAGTGCCCACGACAGGAAATGCCCCAAAACACAACTTGGACACATCACATTTTGACAAAGAAAACAGAGCTGTTTTTTGCAAAGTGCCTAGCTGTGGATTTTGGCCTCTAGCTCAGCAGGCACCTAGGGAAACTTAGCAAACCTGCACAGTTTAGAAAACTAGACACCTAGGGGAATCCAAGATGGGGTGACTTGTGGGGCTCTGATCAGGTTCTGTTACCCAGAATCCTTTGCAAACCTCAGAATGTGGCCAAATAAACACCTTTTCCTCACATTTCGGTGACAGAAAGTTCTGGAATCTGAGAGATGCCACAAACTCCCTTCCACCCAGCATTCCCCCAAGTCTCCTGATAAAAATGAAACCTCACTTGTGGGGGTAAGCCTAGTGCACATGACAGGAAATGCCCCAAAACACAACATGGACACATCACATTTTGACAAAGAAAACAGAGCTGTTTTTTGCAAAGTGCCTAGCTGTGGATTTTGGCCTCTAGCTCAGCAGGCACCTAGGGAAACCTAGCAAACCTGCACAGTTCTGAAAACTAGACACCTAGGGGAATCCAAGATGGGGTGACTTGTGGGGCTCTGATCAGGTTCTGTTACCCAGAATCCTTTGCAAACCTCAAAATGTGGCCAAAAAAACACTTTTTCCTCAAATTTCGGTGACAGAAAGTTCTGGAATCTGAGAGGAGCCACAAATTTCCTTTCACCCAGCGTTCCCCCAAGTCTCCTGATAACAATTACATCTCACTTGTGGGGGTAGGCCTAGTGCCCGCGACAGGAAATGCCCCAAAACACAACATTGACACATCACATTTTGACAAGGAAAACAGAGCTGTTTATTGCAAAGTGCCTAGAAGTGGATTTTGGCCTCTAGTTCAGCAGGCACCTAGGGAAACCTAGCAAACCTGCACAGTTTTGAAAACTAGACACCTAGGGGAATCCAAGATGGGGTGACTTGTGGGGCTCTGATCAGGCTCTGTTACCCAGAATCCTTTGCAAACCTCAAAATGTGGCAAAAAAAAACACTTTTTCCTCACATTTTGGTGACAGAACGTTCTGAAATCTGAGAGGAGCCACAAATTCCCTTCCACCCAGCGTTCCCCCAAGTCTCCCGATAAAAATGATACCTCACTTGTGGGGGTAGGCCTAGTGCCCACGACAGGAAATGCCCCAAAACACAACATGGACACATCACATTTTGACAAAGAAAACAGAGCTGTTTTTTGCAAACTGCTTAGCTGTGGATTTTGGCCTCTAGCTCAGCAGGCACCTAGGGAAACCTAGCAAACCTGTACAGTTTTGAAAACTAGACACCTAGGGGAATCCAAGATGGGATTACTTGTGGGGCTCTGATCAGGTTCTGTTACCCAGAATCCTTTGCAACCCTCAAAATGTGGCCAAAAAAACACTTTTTCCTCACATTTTGGTGACAGAACGTTCTGGAATCTGAGAGGAGCCACAAATTCCCTTCCACCCAGCGTTCCCCCAAGTCTCCCGATAAAAATGATACCTCACTTTTGGGGGTAGGCCTAGTGCCCACGACAGGAAATGCCCCAAAACACAACATGGACACATCACATTTTGACAAAGAAAACAGAGCTGTTTTTTGCAAAGTGCCTAGCTGTGGATTTTGGCCTCTAGCTCAGCAGGCACCTAGGGAAACCTAGCAAACCTGCACAGTTCTGAAAACTAGACATCTAGGGGAATCCAAGATGGGGTGACTTGTGGGGCTCTGATCAGGTTCTGTTACCCAGAATCCTTTGCAAACCTCAAAATGTGGCAAAAAAAACACTTTTTCCTCACATTTTGGTGACAGAACGTTCTGGAATCTGAGAGGAGCCACAAATTCCCTTCCACCCAGCGTTCCCCCAAGTCTCCCGATAAAAATGATACCTCACTTTTGGGGGTAGGCCTAGTGCCCACGACAGGAAATGCCCCAAAACACAACTTGGACACATCACATTTTGACAAAGAAAACAGAGCTGTTTTTTGCAAAGTGCCTAGCTGTGGATTTTTGCCTCTAGCTCAGCAGGCACCTAGGGAAACCTAGCAAACCTGCACAGTTTTGAAAACTAGACACCTAGGGGAATCCAAGATGGGGTGACTTGTGGGGCTCTGATCAGGTTCTGTTACCCAGAATCCTTTGCAAACCTCAAAATGTGGCCAAAAAAACACTTTTTCCTCAAATTTCGGTGACAGAAAGTTCTGGAATCTGAGAGGAGCCACAAATTTCCTTTCACCCAGCGTTCCCCCAAGTCTCCTGATAACAATTACATCTCACTTGTGGGGGTAGGCCTAGTGCCCGCGACAGGAAATGCCCCAAAACACAACATTGACACATCACATTTTGACAAAGAAAACAGAGCTGTTTATTGCAAAGTGCCTAGAAGTGGATTTTGGCCTCTAGTTCAGCAGGCACCTAGGGAAACCTAGCAAACCTGCACAGTTTTGAAAACTAGACACCTAGGGGAATCCAAGATGGGGTGACTTGTGGGGCTCTGATCAGGTTCTGTTACCCAGAATCCTTTGCAAACCTCAGAATGTGGCCAAATAAACACCTTTTCCTCACATTTCGGTGACAGAAAGTTCTGGAATCTGAGAGATGCCACAAACTCCCTTCCACCCAGCATTCCCCCAAGTCTCCTGATAAAAATGAAACCTCACTTGTGGGGGTAAGCCTAGTGCACATGACAGGAAATGCCTCAAAACACAACATGGACACATCACATTTTGACAAAGAAAACAGAGCTGTTTTTTGCAAAGTGCCTAGCTGTGGATTTTGGCCTCTAGCTCAGCAGGCACCTAGGGAAACCTAGCAAACCTGCACAGTTCTGAAAACTAGACACCTAGGGGAATCCAAGATGGGGTGACTTGTGGGGCTCTGATCAGGTTCTGTTACCCAGAATCCTTTGCAAACCTCAAAATGTGGCCAAAAAAACAATTTTTCCTCAAATTTCGGTGACAGAAAGTTCTGGAATCTGAGAGGAGCCACAAATTTCCTTTCACCCAGCGTTCCCCCAAGTCTCCTGATAACAATTACATCTCACTTGTGGGGGTAGGCCTAGTGCCCGTGACAGGAAATGCCCCAAAACACAACATTGACACATCACATTTTGACAAAGAAAACAGAGCTGTTTATTGCAAAGTGCCTAGAAGTGGATTTTGGCCTCTAGTTCAGCAGGCACCTAGGGAAATCTAGCAAACCTGCACAGTTTTGAAAACTAGACACCTAGGGGAATCCAAGATGGGGTGACTTGTGGGGCTCTGATCAGGCTCTGTTACCCAGAATCCTTTGCAAACCTCAAAATGTGGCAAAAAAAAACACTTTTTCCTCACATTTTGGTGACAGAACGTTCTGAAATCTGAGAGGAGCCACAAATTCCCTTCCACCCAGCGTTCCCCCAAGTCTCCCGATAAAAATGATACCTCACTTGTGGGGGTAGGCCTAGTGCCCACGACAGGAAATGCCCCAAAACACAACATGGACACATCACATTTTGACAAAGAAAACAGAGCTGTTTTTTGCAAAGTGCTTAGCTGTGGATTTTGGCCTCTAGCTCAGCAGGCACCTAGGGAAACCTAGCAAACCTGTACAGTTTTGAAAACTAGACACCTAGGGGAATCCAAGATGGGATGACTTGTGGGGCTCTGATCAGGTTCTGTTACCCAGAATCCTTTGCAACCCTCAAAATGTGGCCAAAAAAACACTTTTTCCTCACATTTTGGTGACAGAAAGTTCTGGAATCTGAGGGGAGCCACAAACTCCCTTCCACCCAGCATTCCCCCAAGTCTCCTGATAAAAATGATACCTCACTTGTGGGGGTAAGCCTAGTGCCCATGACAGGAAATGCCCCAAAACACAACATGGACACATCACATTTTGACAAAGAAAACAGAGCTGTTTTTTGCAAAGTGCCTAGCTGTGGATTTTGGCCTCTAGCTCAGCAGGCACCTAGGGAAACCTAGCAAACCTGCACAGTTCTGAAAACTAGACATCTAGGGGAATCCAAGATGGGGTGACTTGTGGGGCTCTGATCAGGTTCTGTTACCCAGAATCCTTTGCAAACCTCAAAATGTGGCAAAAAAAACACTTTTTCCTCACATTTTGGTGACAGAACGTTCTGGAATCTGAGAGGAGCCACAAATTCCCTTCCACCCAGCGTTCCCCCAAGTCTCCCGATAAAAATGATACCTCACTTTTGGGGGTAGGCCTAGTGCCCACGACAGGAAATGCCCCAAAACACAACTTGGACACATCACATTTTGACAAAGAAATAGAGCTGTTTTTTGCAAAGTGCCTAGCTGTGGATTTTTGCCTCTAGCTCAGCAGGCACCTAGGGAAACCTAGCAAACCTGCACAGTTTTGAAAACTAGACACCTAGGGGAATCTAAGATGGGGTGACTTGTGGGGCTCTGATCAGGCTCTGTTACCCAGAATCCTTTGCAAACCTCAAAATGAGGCAAAAAAAACACTTTTTCCTCACATTTTGGTGACAGAACGTTCTGGAATCTGAGAGGAGCCACAAATTCCCTTCCACCCAGCGTTCCCCCAAGTCTCCCGATAAAAATGATACCTCACTTGTGGGGGTAGGCCTAGTGCCCACAACAGGAAATGCCCCAAAAAACAACATGGACACATCACATTTTGACAAAGAAAACAGAGCTGTTTTTTGCAAAGTGCCTAGCTGTGGATTTTGGCCTCTAGCTCAGCAGGCACCTAGGGAAACCTAGCAAACCTGTACAGTTTTGAAAACTAGACACCTAGGGGAATCCAAGATGGGGTGACTTGTGGGGCTCTGATCAGGTTCTGTTACCCAGAATCCTTTGCAAACCTCAAAATGTGGCCAAAAAAACACTTTTTCCTCACATTTTGGTGACAGAAAGTTCTGGAATCTGAGAGGAGCCACAAATTTCCTTTCACCCAGCGTTCCCCCAAGTCTCCCGATAACAATTACACCTCACTTGTGGGGGTAGGCCTAGTGCCCGCGACAGGAAATGCCCCAAAACACAACATGAACACATCACATTTTGACAAAGAAAACAGAGCTGTTTTTTGCAAAGTGCCTAGCTGTGGATTTTGGCCTCTAGCTCAGAAGGCACCTAGGGAAACCTAGCAAACCTGTACAGTTTTGAAAACTAGACACCTACGGGAATCCAAGATGGGATGACTTGTGGGGCTCTGATCAGGTTCTGTTACCCAGAATCCTTTGCAAACCTCAGAATGTGGCCAAATAAACACCTTTTCCTCACATTTCGGTGACAGAAAGTTCTGGAATCTGAGAGATGCCACAAACTCCCTTCCACCCAGCATTCCCCCAAGTCTCCTGATAAAAATGATACCTCACTTGTGGGGGTAAGCCTAGTGCACATGACAGGAAATGCCCCAAAACACAACATGGACACATCACATTTTGACAAAGAAAACAGAGCTGTTTTTTGCAAAGTGCCTAGCTGTGGATTTTGGCCTCTAGCTCAGCAGGCACCTAGGGAAACCTAGCAAACCTGCACAGTTCTGAAAACTAGACACCTAGGGGAATCCAAGATGGGGTGACTTGTGGGGCTCTGATCAGGTTATGTTACCCAGAATCCTTTGCAAACCTCAAAATGTGGCCAAAAAAACAATTTTTCCTCACATTTCGGTGACAGAAAGTTCTGAAATCTGAGAGGAGCCACAAATTCCCTTCCACCCAGCGTTCCCCCAAGTCTCCCGATAAAAATGATACCTCACTTGTGGGGGTAGGCCTAGTGCCCACGACAGGAAATGCCCCAAAACACAACATGGACACATCACATTTTGACAAAGAAAACAGAGCTGTTTTTTGCAAACTGCTTAGCTGTGGATTTTGGCCTCTAGCTCAGCAGGCACCTAGGGAAACCTAGCAAACCTGTACAGTTTTGAAAACTAGACACCTAGGGGAATCCAAGATGGGATGACTTGTGGGGCTCTGATCAGGTTCTGTTACCCAGAATCGTTTGCAACCCTCAAAATGTGGCAAAAAAAACACTTTTTCCTCACATTTTGGTGACAGAACGTTCTGGAATCTGAGAGGAGCCACAAATTCCCTTCCACCCAGCGTTCCCCCAAGTCTCCCGATAAAAATGATACCTCACTTTTGGGGGTAGGCCTAGTGCCCACGACAGGAAATGCCCCAAAACACAACTTGGACACATCACATTTTGACAAAGAAAACAGAGCTGTTTTTTGCAAAGTGCCTAGCTGTGGATTTTGGCCTCTAGCTCAGCAGGCACCTAGGGAAACTTAGCAAACCTGCACAGTTTAGAAAACTAGACACCTAGGGGAATCCAAGATGGGGTGACTTGTGGGGCTCTGATCAGGTTCTGTTACCCAGAATCCTTTGCAAACCTCAGAATGTGGCCAAATAAACACCTTTTCCTCACATTTCGGTGACAGAAAGTTCTGGAATCTGAGAGATGCCACAAACTCCCTTCCACCCAGCATTCCCCCAAGTCTCCTGATAAAAATGAAACCTCACTTGTGGGGGTAAGCCTAGTGCACATGACAGGAAATGCCCCAAAACACAACATGGACACATCACATTTTGACAAAGAAAACAGAGCTGTTTTTTGCAAAGTGCCTAGCTGTGGATTTTGGCCTCTAGCTCAGCAGGCACCTAGGGAAACCTAGCAAACCTGCACAGTTCTGAAAACTAGACACCTAGGGGTATCCAAGATGGGGTGACTTGTGGGGCTCTGATCAGGTTCTGTTACCCAGAATCCTTTGCAAACCTCAAAATGTGGCCAAAAAAAAACTTTTTCCTCAAATTTCGGTGACAGAAAGTTCTGGAATCTGAGAGGAGCCACAAATTTCCTTTCACCCAGCGTTCCCCCAAGTCTCCTGATAACAATTACATCTCACTTGTGGGGGTAGGCCTAGTGCCCGCGACAGGAAATGCCCCAAAACACAACATTGACACATCACATTTTGACAAAGAAAACAGAGCTGTTTATTGCAAAGTGCCTAGAAGTGGATTTTGGCCTCTAGTTCAGCAGGCACCTAGGGAAACCTAGCAAACCTGCACAGTTTTGAAAACTAGACACCTAGGGGAATCCAAGATGGGGTGACTTGTGGGGCTCTGATCAGGCTCTGTTACCCAGAATCCTTTGCAAACCTCAAAATGTGGCAAAAAAAAACACTTTTTCCTCACATTTTGGTGACAGAACGTTCTGAAATCTGAGAGGAGCCACAAATTCCCTTCCACCCAGCGTTCCCCCAAGTCTCCCGATAAAAATGATACCTCACTTGTGGGGGTAGGCCTAGTGCCCACGACAGGAAATGCCCCAAAACACAACATGGACACATCACATTTTGACAAAGAAAACAGAGCTGTTTTTTGCAAAGTGCCTAGCTGTGGATTTTGGCCTCTAGCTCAGCAGGCACCTAGGGAAACCTAGCAAACCTGTACAGTTTTGAAAACTAGACACCTAGGGGAATCCAAGATGGGGTGACTTGTGGGGCTCTGATCAGGTTCTGTTACCCAGAATCCTTTGCAAACCTCAAAATGTGGCCAAAAAAACACTTTTTCCTCACATTTTGGTGACAGAAAGTTCTGGAATCTGAGAGGAGCCACAAATTTCCTTTCACCCAGCGTTCCCCCAAGTCTCCCGATAACAATTACACCTCACTTGTGGGGGTAGGCCTAGTGCCCGCGACAGGAAATGCCCCAAAACACAACATGGACACATCACATTTTGACAAAGAAAACAGAGCTGTTTTTTGCAAAGTGCCTAGCTGTGGATTTTGGCCTCTAGCTCAGAAGGCACCTAGGGAAACCTAGCAAACCTGTACAGTTTTGAAAACTAGACACCTACGGGAATCCAAGATGGGATGACTTGTGGGGCTCTGATCAGGTTCTGTTACCCAGAATCCTTTGCAAACCTCAGAATGTGGCCAAATAAACACCTTTTCCTCACATTTCGGTGACAGAAAGTTCTGGAATCTGAGAGATGCCACAAACTCCCTTCCACCCAGCATTCCCCCAAGTCTCCTGATAAAAATGATACCTCACTTGTGGGGGTAAGCCTAGTGCACATGACAGGAAATGCCCCAAAACACAACATGGACACATCACATTTTGACAAAGAAAACAGAGCTGTTTTTTGCAAAGTGCCTAGCTGTGGATTTTGGCCTCTAGCTCAGCAGGCACCTAGGGAAATCTAGCAAACCTGCACAGTTCTGAAAACTAGACACCTAGGGGAATCCAAGATGGGGTGACTTGTGGGGCTCTGATCAGGTTATGTTACCCAGAATCCTTTGCAAACCTCAAAATGTGGCCAAAAAAACAATTTTTCCTCACATTTCGGTGACAGAAAGTTCTGAAATCTGAGAGGAGCCACAAATTCCCTTCCACCCAGCGTTCCCCCAAGTCTCCCGATAAAAATGATACCTCACTTGTGGGGGTAGGCCTAGTGCCCACGACAGGAAATGCCCCAAAACACAACATGGACACATCACATTTTGACAAAGAAAACAGAGCTGTTTTTTGCAAACTGCTTAGCTGTGGATTTTGGCCTCTAGCTCAGCAGGCACCTAGGGAAACCTAGCAAACCTGTACAGTTTTGAAAACTAGACACCTAGGGGAATCCAAGATGGGATGACTTGTGGGGCTCTGATCAGGTTCTGTTACCCAGAATCCTTTGCAACCCTCAAAATGTGGCAAAAAAAACACTTTTTCCTCACATTTTGGTGACAGAACGTTCTGGAATCTGAGAGGAGCCACAAATTCCCTTCCACCCAGCGTTCCCCCAAGTCTCCCGATAAAAATGATACCTCACTTTTGGGGGTAGGCCTAGTGCCCACGACAGGAAATGCCCCAAAACACAACTTGGACACATCACATTTTGACAAAGAAAACAGAGCTGTTTTTTGCAAAGTGCCTAGCTGTGGATTTTGGCCTCTAGCTCAGCAGGCACTTAGGGAAACTTAGCAAACCTGCACAGTTTAGAAAACTAGACACCTAGGGGAATCCAAGATGGGGTGACTTGTGGGGCTCTGATCAGGTTCTGTTACCCAGAATCCTTTGCAAACCTCAGAATGTGGCCAAATAAACACCTTTTCCTCACATTTCGGTGACAGAAAGTTCTGGAATCTGAGAGATGCCACAAACTCCCTTCCACCCAGCATTCCCCCAAGTCTCCTGATAAAAATGAAACCTCACTTGTGGGGGTAAGCCTAGTGCACATGACAGGAAATGCCCCAAAACACAACATGGACACATCACATTTTGACAAAGAAAACAGAGCTGTTTTTTGCAAAGTGCCTAGCTGTGGATTTTGGCCTCTAGCTCAGCAGGCACCTAGGGAAACCTAGCAAACCTGCACAGTTCTGAAAACTAGACACCTAGGGGAATCCAAGATGGGGTGACTTGTGGGGCTCTGATCAGGTTCTGTTACCCAGAATCCTTTGCAAACCTCAAAATGTGGCCAAAAAAACACTTTTTCCTCAAATTTCGGTGACAGAAAGTTCTGGAATCTGAGAGGAGCCACAAATTTCCTTTCACCCAGCGTTCCCCCAAGTCTCCTGATAACAATTACATCTCACTTGTGGGGGTAGGCCTAGTGCCCGCGACAGGAAATGCCCCAAAACACAACATTGACACATCACATTTTGACAAAGAAAACAGAGCTGTTTATTGCAAAGTGCCTAGAAGTGGATTTTGGCCTCTAGTTCAGCAGGCACCTAGGGAAACCTAGCAAACCTGCACAGTTTTGAAAACTAGACACCTAGGGGAATCCAAGATGGGGTGACTTGTGGGGCTCTGATCAGGCTCTGTTACCCAGAATCCTTTGCAAACCTCAAAATGTGGCAAAAAAAAACACTTTTTCCTCACATTTTGGTGACAGAACGTTCTGAAATCTGAGAGGAGCCACAAATTCCCTTCCACCCAGCGTTCCCCCAAGTCTCCCGATAAAAATGATACCTCACTTGTGGGGGTAGGCCTAGTGCCCACGACAGGAAATGCCCCAAAACACAACATGGACACATCACATTTTGACAAAGAAAACAGAGCTGTTTTTTGCAAAGTGCTTAGCTGTGGATTTTGGCCTCTAGCTCAGCAGGCACCTAAGGAAACCTAGCAAACCTGTACAGTTTTGAAAACTAGACACCTAGGGGAATCCAAGATGGGATGACTTGTGGGGCTCTGATCAGGTTCTGTTACCCAGAATCCTTTGCAACCCTCAAAATGTGGCCAAAAAAACACTTTTTCCTCACATTTTGGTGACAGAAAGTTCTGGAATCTGAGAGGAGCCACAAACTCCCTTCCACCCAGCATTCCCCCAAGTCTCCTGATAAAAATGATACCTCACTTGTGGGGGTAAGCCTAGTGCCCATGACAGGAAATGCCCCAAAACACAACATGGACACATCACATTTTGACAAAGAAAACAGAGCTGTTTTTTGCAAAGTGCCTAGCTGTGGATTTTGGCCTCTAGCTCAGCAGGCACCTAGGGAAACCTAGCAAACCTGCACAGTTCTGAAAACTAGACATCTAGGGGAATCCAAGATGGGGTGACTTGTGGGGCTCTGATCAGGTTCTGTTACCCAGAATCCTTTGCAAACCTCAAAATGTGGCAAAAAAAACACTTTTTCCTCACATTTTGGTGACAGAACGTTCTGGAATCTGAGAGGAGCCACAAATTCCCTTCCACCCAGCGTTCCCCCAAGTCTCCCGATAAAAATGATACCTCACTTTTGGGGGTAGGCCTAGTGCCCACGACAGGAAATGCCCCAAAACTCAACTTGGACACATCACATTTTGACAAAGAAAACAGAGCTGTTTTTTGCAAAGTGCCTAGCTGTGGATTTTTGCCTCTAGCTCAGCAGGCACCTAGGGAAACCTAGCAAACCTGCACAGTTTTGAAAACTAGACACCTAGGGGAATCCAAGATGGGGTGACTTGTGGGGCTCTGATCAGGCTCTGTTACCCAGAATCCTTTGCAAACCTCAAAATGTGGCAAAAAAAATACTTTTTCCTCACATTTTGGTGACAGAACGTTCTGGAATCTGAGAGGAGCCACAAATTCCCTTCCACCCAGCGTTCCCCCAAGTCTCCCGATAAAAATGATACCTCACTTGTGGGGGTAGGCCTAGTGCCCACGACAGGAAATGCCCCAAAACACAACATGGACACATCACATTTTGACAAAGAAAACAGAGCTGTTTTTTGCAAAGTGCCTAGCTGTGGATTTTGGCCTCTAGCTCAGCAGGCACCTAGGGAAACCTAGCAAACCTGTACAGTTTTGAAAACTAGACACCTAGGGGAATCCAAGATGGGGTAACTTGTGGGGCTCTGATCAGGTTCTATTACCCAGAATCCTTTGCAAACCTCAAAATGTGTGCCAAAAAAACACTTTTTCCTCACATTTTGGTGACAGAAAGTTCTGGAATCTGAGAGGAGCCACAAATTTCCTTTCACCCAGCGTTCCCCCAAGTCTCCCGATAACAATTACACCTCACTTGTGGGGGTAGGCCTAGTGCCCGCGACAGGAAATGCCCCAAAACACAACATGGACACATCACATTTTGACAAAGAAAACAGAGCTGTTTTTTGCAAAGTGCCTAGCTGTGGATTTTGGCCTCTAGCTCAGAAGGCACCTAGGGAAACCTAGCAAACCTGCACAGTTTTGAAAACTAGACACCTAAGCGAATCCAACATGGGGTGACTTGTGGGGCTCTGATCAGGTTCTGGTACCCAGAATCCTTTGCAAACCTCAAAATGTGGCCAAAAAAACACTTTTTCCTCACATTTTGGTGACAGAAAGATCTGGAATCTGAGAGGAGCCACAAACTCCCTTCCACCCAGCATTCCCCCAAGTCTCCTGATAAAAATGATACCTCACTTGTGGGGGTAAGCCTAGTGCCCATGACAGGAAATGCCCCAAAACACAACATGGACACATCACATTTTGACAAAGAAAACAGAGCTGTTTTTTGCAAAGTGCCTAGCTGTGGATTTTGGCCTCTAGCTCAGCAGGCACCTAGGGAAACCTAGCAAACCTGCACAGTTCTGAAAACTAGACATCTAGGGGAATCCAAGATGGGGTGACTTGTGGGGCTCTGATCAGGTTCTGTTACCCAGAATCCTTTGCAAACCTCAAAATGTGGCAAAAAAAACACTTTTTCCTCACATTTTGGTGACAGAACGTTCTGGAATCTGAGAGGAGCCACAAATTCCCTTCCACCCAGCGTTCCCCCAAGTCTCCCGATAAAAATGATACCTCACTTTTGGGGGTAGGCCTAGTGCCCACGACAGGAAATGCCACAAAACACAACTTGGACACATCACATTTTGACAAAGAAAACAGAGCTGTTTTTTACAAAGTGCCTAGCTGTGGATTTTGGCCTCTAGCTCAGCAGGCTCCTAGGGAAACCTAGAAAACCTGCACAGTTTTGAAAACTAGACACCTAAGGGAATCCAACATGGGGTGACTTGTGGGGCTCTGATCAGGTTCTGTTACCCAGAATCCTTTGCAAACCTCAAAATGTGGCCAAAAAAACACTTTTTCCTCACATTTCGGTGACAGAAAGTTCTGGAATCTGAGAGGAGCCACAAATTTCCTTTCACCCAGCGTTCCCCCAAGTCTCCCGATAACAATTACACCTCACTTGTGGGGGTAGGCCTAGTGCCCGCGACAGGAAATGCCCCAAAAAACAACATGGACACATCACATTTTGACAAAGAAAACAGAGCTGTTTTTTGCAAAGTGCCTAGCTGTGGATTTTGGCCTCTAGCTCAGCAGGTACCTAGGGAAACCTAGCAAACCTGCACAGTTTTGAAAACTAGACACCTAGGGGAATCCAAGATGGGGTGACTTGTGGGGCTCTGATCAAGTTCTGTTACCCAGAATCCTTTGCAAACCTCAAAATGTGGCCCAAAAAACACTTTTTCCTCACATTTTGGTGACAGAATGTTCTGGAATCTGAGAGGAGCCACAAATTTCCTTTACACCCAGCGTTCCCCCAAGTCTCTCGATAAAAATTATACCTCACTTGTGGGGGTAGGCCTAGTGCCCGCTACAGGAAATGCCCCAAAACACAACATGGACACATCACATTTTGACAAAGAAAACAGAGCTGTTTTTTGCAAAGTGCTTAGCTGTGGATTTTGGCCTCTAGCTCAGCAGGTACCTAGGGAAACCTAGCAAACCTGCACAGTTTTGAAAACTAGACACCTAGGGGAATCTAAGATGGGATGACTTGTGGGGCTCTGATCAGGTTCTGTTACCCAGAATCCTTTGCAAACCTCAAAATGTGGCCAAAAAAACACCTTTTCCTCAAATTTCGGTGACAGAAAGTTCTGGAATCTGAGAGGAGCCACAAATTTCCTTTCACCCAGCGTTCCCCCAAGTCTCCCGATAACAATTACATCTCAGTTTTGGGGGTAGGCCTAGTGCCCGCGACAGGAAATGCCCCAAAACACAACATTGACACATCACATTTTGACAAAGAAAACAGAGCTGTTTTTTTCAAAGTGCCTAGCAGTGGATTTTGGCCTCTAGCTCAGAAGGCACCTAGGGAAACCTAGCAAACCTGCACAGTTTTGAAAACTAGACACCTAGGGGAATCCAATATGGGGTGACTTGTGGGGATCTGATCAGGTTCTGTTACCCAGAATCCTTTGCAAACCTCAAAATGTGGCAAAAAAAACACTTTTTCCTCACATTTTGGTGACAGAACGTTCTGGAATCTGAGAGGAGCCACAAATTCCCTTCCACCCAGCGTTCCCCCAAGTCTCCCGATAAAAATGATACCTCACTTGTGGGGGTAGGCCTAGTGCCCACGACAGGAAATGCCCCAAAACACAACATGGACACATCACATTTTGACAAAGAAAACAGAGCTGTTTTTTGCAAAGTGCCTAGCTGTGGATTTTGGCATCTAGCTCAGCAGGCACCTAGGGAAACGTAGCAAACCTGCACAGTTTTGAAAACTAGACACCTAGGGGAATCCAAGATGGGGTGACTTGTGGGGCTCTGATCAGGTACTGTTACCCAGAATCCTTTGCAAACCTCAAAATGTGGCCAAAAAAACACTTTTTCCTCACATTTCGGTGACAGAAAGTTCTGGAATCTGAGAGGAGCCACAAATTTCCTTTCACCCAGCGTTCCCCCAAGTCTCCCGATAACAATTGCACCTCACTTTTGGGGGTAGGCCTAGTGCCCGCGACAGGAAGTGCCCCAAAACACAACATGGACACATCACATTTTGACAAAGAAAACAGAGCTGTTTTTTGCAAAGTGCCTAGCTGTGGATTTTGGCCTCTAGCTCAGCAGGCACCTAGAGAAACCTAGCAAACCTGCACAGTTTTGAAAACTAGACACCTAGGGGAATCCAAGATGGGGTGACTTGTGGGGCTCTGATCAAGTTCTGTTACCCAGAATCCTTTGCAAACCTCAAAATGTGGCCAAAAAAACACTTTTTCCTCACATTTTGGTGACAGAAAGTTCTGGAATCTGAGAGGAGCCACAAATTTCCTTTCCACCCAGCGTTCCCCCAAGTCTCTCGATAAAAATTACATCTCACTTGTGGGGGTAGGCCTAGTGCCCGTGACAGGAAATGCCCCAAAACACAACATTGACACATCACATTGTGACAAAGAAAACAGAGCTGTTTTTTTCAAAGTGCCTAGCAGGGGATTTTGGCCTCTAGCTCAGAAGGCACCTAGGGACACCTAGCAAACCTGCACAGTTTTGAAAACTAGACACCTAGGGGAATCCAAGATGGGGTGACTTGTGGGGTTCTGATCAGGTTCTGTTACCCAGAATCCTTTGCAAACCTCAAAATGTGGCAAACAAAACACTTTTTCCTCACATTTTGGTGACAGAACGTTCTGGGATCTGAGAGGAGCCACAAATTCCCTTCCACCCAGCGTTCCCCCAAGTCTCCCGATAAAAATGATACCTCACTTGTGGGGGTAGGCCTAGTGCCCACGACAGGAAATGCCCCAAAACGCAACATGGACACATCACATTTTGACAAAGAAAACAGAGCTGTTTTTTGCAAAGTGCCTAGCTGTGGATTTTGGCCTCTAGCTCAGCAGGCACCTAGGGAAACCTAGCAAACCTGCACAGTTTTGAAAACTAGACACCTAGGGGAATCCAAGATGGGGTGACTTGTGGGGCTCTGATCAGGTTCTGTTACCCAGAATCCTTTGCAAACCTCAAAATGTGGCCAAAAAAACACTTTTTCCTCAGATTTCGGTGACAGAAAGTTCTGGAATCTGAGAGGAGCCACAAATTTCCTTTCCACACAGCATTCCCCCAAGTTTTCCGATAACAATTATACCTCACTTGTGGGGGTAGGTCTAGTTCCCGCGACAGGAAATACCCCAAAACACAACATGGACACATCACATTTTGACAAAGAAAACAGAGCTGTTTTTTGCAAAGTGCCTAGCTGTGGATTTTGGCATCTAGCTCAGCAGGCACCTATGGAAACCTAGCAAACCTGCACAGTTTTGAAAACTAGACACCTAGGGGAATCCAAGATGGGGTGACTTGTGGGGCTCTGATCAGGTACTGTTACCCAGAATCCTTTGCAAACCTCAAAATGTGGCCAAAAAAACACTTTTTCCTCACATTTCGGTGACAGAAAGTTCTGGAATCTGAGAGGAGCCACAAATTTCCTTTCACCCAGCGTTCCCCCAAGTCTCCCGATAACAATTGCACCTCACTTGTGGGGGTAGGCCTAGTGCCCGCGACAGGAAATGCCCCAAAACACAACATGGACACATCACATTTTGACAAAGAAAACAGAGCTGTTTTTTGCAAAGTGCCTAGCTGTGGATTTTGGCCTCTAGCTCAGCAGGCACCTAGGGAAACCTAGCAAACCTGCACAGTTTTGAAAACTAGACACCTAGGGGAATCCAAGATGGGGTGACTTGTGGGGCTCTGATCAGGTTCTGTTACCCAGAATCCTTTGCAAACCTCAAAATGTGGCAAAAAAAACACTTTTTCCTCACATTTTGGTGACAGAAAGTTCTGGAATCTGAGAGGAGCCACAAATTTCCTTTCCACCCAGCGTTCCCCCAAGTCTCTCGATAACAATTACACCTCACTTGTGGGGGTAGGCCTAGTGCCCGCGACAGGAAATGCCCCAAAACACAACATTGACACATCACATTGTGACAAAGAAAACAGAGCTGTTTTTTTCAAAGTGCCTAGCAGGGGATTTTGGCCTCTAGCTCAGAAGGCACCTAGGGACACCTAGCAAACCTGCACAGTTTTGAAAACTAGACACCTAGGGGAATCCAAGATGGGGTGACTTGTGGGGTTCTGATCAGGTTCTGTTACCCAGAATCCTTTGCAAACCTCAAAATGTGGCAAACAAAACACTTTTTCCTCACATTTTGGTGACAGAACGTTCTAGAATCTGAGAGGAGCCACAAATTCCCTTCCACCCAGCGTTCCCCCAAGTCTCCCGATAAAAATGATACCTCACTTGTCGGGGTAGGCCTAGTGCCCATGACAGGAAATGCCCCAAAACGCAACATGGACACATCACATTTTGACAAAGAAAACAGAGCTGTTTTTTGCAAAGTGCCTAGCTGTGGATTTTGGCCTCTAGCTCAGCAGGCACCTAGGGAAACCTAGCAAACCTGCACAGTTTTGAAAGCTAGACACCTAGGGGAATCCAAGATGGGGTGACTTGTGGGGCTCTGATCAGGTTCTGTTACCCAGAATCCTTTGCAAACCTCAAAATGTGGCCAAAAAAACACTTTTTCCTCACATTTCGGTGACAGAAAGTTCTGGAATCTGAGAGGAGCCACAAATTTCCTTTCCACACAGCATTCCCCCAAGTTTCCCGATAACAATTATACCTCACTTGTGGGGGTAGGTCTAGTTCCCGCGACAGGAAATGCCCCAAAACACAACATGGACACATCACATTTTGACAAAGAAAACAGAGCTGTTTTTTGCAAAGTGCGTAGCTGTGGATTTTGGCCTCTAGCTCAGCAGGCACCTAGGGAAACCTCGCAAACCTGCACAGTTTTGAAAACTAGACACCCAGGGGAATCCAAGATGGGGTTACTCGTGGGGCTCTGATCAGGTTATGTTACCCAGAATCCTTTGCAAACCTCAAAATATGGCCAAAAAAACACGTTTTCCTCACATTTCGGTGACAGAAAGTTCTGGAATCTGAGAGGAGCCACAAATTTCCTTCCACCCAGCGTTCCCCCAAGTCTCCCGATAAACATTATACCTCAATTGTGGGGGTAGGCCTAGTGCCCGCGACAGGCAATACCCCAAAACACAACATGGACATATCACATTTTGACAAAGAAAACAGAGCTGTTTTTTGCAGAGTGCCCAGCTGTGAATTTTGGCCTCTAGCTCAGCAGGCACCTAGGGAAACCTAGCAAACCTGCACAGTTTTGAAAACTAGACACCTAGGGGAATCTAAGATGGGGTGACTTGTGGGGCTCTGATCAGGTTCTGTTACCCAGAATCCTTTGCAAACCTCAAAATGTGGCCCAAAAAACACTTTTTCCTCACATTTCGGTGACAGAAAGTTCTGGAATCTGAGAGGAGCCACAAATTTCCTCCCACCCAGCATTCCCCCAAGTCTCCAGATAAAAATTATACCTCACTTGTGGGGGTAGGCATACTGCCTGCGATAGGAAATGCCCCAAAACACAACATGGACACATCACATTTTGACAAAGAAAACAGAGCTGTTTTTTGCAAAGTGCCTAGCTGTGGATTTTGGCCTCTAGCTCAGCAAGCACCTAGGGAAACCTAACAAACCTGCACAGTTTTGAAAACTAGACATCTCGGGGAATCCAAGATAGGGTGACTTGTGGGGCTCTGATCAGGTCTGTTACCCAGAATCCTTTGCATATCTCAAAATGTGGCCAAAAAACACTTTTTCCTCACATTTCGGTGACAGAAAGTTCTAGAATCTGAGAGGAGCCACAAATTTCCTTCCACCCAGCGTTCCCCCAAGTCTCCCAATAAAAATGGTACCTCGCTTGTGTGGGTAGGCCTAGCGCCCACGAAAGGAAATGCCCCAAAACACTATCTGGACACATCAAAATGATCAAATACAAAACGACCTGTTTTTGCAGGGAGGCACCTGCGTTTTTGGTCCTGGGCTCAGCAGCCTTCTAGGGAAACCTACCAAATCCAGACATTTCTGAAAACTAGACACCTGAGGGAGTCCAGTGAGGTGTGACTTGCGTGGATCCCCCAATGTTTTCTTACCCAGAATCCTCAGCAAACCTCAAATTTAGCAAAAAAATCACATTTTTCCCACATTTCTGTGTGGGATCACCGCACTGGGACACATTTCATACCACCCAATGTTCCCGTCAGTCTCCTGGTAAAAATTATACCTCATTGGTGAAGGTGGGCCAAGTGCTTGTGAAAGGGAAGAGACAAAAACATGTCGATATTGAGGGGGAACAAAGGGGGTCCAAAAGGGCAGTTTGCAAAAAAACATTTTTAGGCTGACAAGTGCAGCAGATTTTTTATCAGTATAGATGAGACAATGCTGGGTGGTAGGAATTTTGTGGATTCCTGCAGATTCCGGAAGGTTCCATCACAAAAACGTGGGAAAAATATGTGATTTCCAGCAAAGTTGGTGGTTTGCAGGGGATTGTGGGTACAAAAATGGTGTGGGTGCATGTGAAACACACCACCCTTGAATCACCCAGATGTTTAGTTTTCAGATGTGTCTAGGTCTTGTGGATTTTTCTACATGGCAGCGTCCCAAAGTCCATAAAGTGCAGCCCTCACCATTCCAAGTGGGACGATTTTGTGAGTAAGGCAAGTTCTCATGGCCCAAATGTAAAACTAAAACCCAAAATAATCAAATGTCTTCTTGCGTGCTGTGGGATAATGATGTTTTAGAGTGCGGGAGAGAGCTGAAAGACTGTTACCCCCTTCAGTTGAGGTGGGGGCGTAACCAGGCCCATACTGGTTGGTAGCCACCACCCCAATATTTTTTGTTTTTTTTTAATTCCCTGGCATCTAGTAGACTTTGTGCCCCCCCCCGGGGTGTGGATCAGGGGTAATTGCCCCATCTGCTCACTGGTGGGCAGAACAACTTTGGCCCCATTTATTTGGGGAGGCGGTATGGCCATACCCCCACCCTCTTATTTTTTAAAGAAAAACTTCCCTGGCCTCTGGTGGGCTTTTCTGCCCCCCCTTGAGGGCAGATGGGCCTTCCAAAAATAGGTCCATCTGCCCCCAATGGGGGGCAGATATGGCCAACAGTAATGTGCCCCCATGGGGAGCGACCCTTACCCAAGGGGCTGCCCCCTAAAGAAAACACACGTATACACACACACCAATCCCTGGTGCCTAAGTTGTTTCTGCCCCCATGGGGGCAGATTGGCCTAACAAAAATCGGCCTATCTGCCGGGGGCAGAAATGGTCTAAATACAATTTGCCCCCCAGGGGAGCGACCCTTGCCTAATCTAATGGGTCGCTCCCCATCTCTAAAAAAACAAACAAACAAAACAAAAACACAAATTTTCTTTTAGCCCTAGTGCCTAGAGGTTTCTGCCCCCCCCGGGGGCAGATCGGCCTAATACCAATAGGCCGATCTGCCCCCAGGGGGGGCAAAAATGGCCTAAAATAAATTTGCCCCCCCAAACCCCCCGGGGAGCGACCCTTGCCTACGGGGTCACTCCCCTTGCGTGACATTGGTGCAAAAAAATCCCCTGGGCCTAGTTGTTTCAGCCCCCCTTGGGGGCAGATTGACCTAAAATCAGCCGATCTGCCCCCAAGGGGGGTAGAAATGGTCTAAATACAATTTGTCCCCCAGGGGAGCGACCCTTGCCTAATGGGTCGCTCCCCATATCTAAGAAAACAAACAAACAAACAAAAAAACATAAAAAAATTAGCCCTGGCGCCTAGAGGTCTCTGCCCCCCCTGGGGGCTGATCGGCCTAATAACAGAAATGGCCTAAAATAAATTTGCCCCCCTACCCCCCCCCCCCCGCACCCCCCTGGGGCGACCCTTGCCTACGGGGTCGCTCCCCTTGCGTGACATTGGCGCAAAAAAAAATATCCCCGGTGCCTAGTGGTTTCTGACCCAAAATCAGTCGATCTGCCCCCAAAGGGGGCGGAAATGGCCTAGATACAATTTTCCCCTCCAAGGGAGTGACCCTTGCCTAAGGGGTCGCTCCCCATGTGTAAAACAACAACAACAACAAAAAATTCCCCGGTGGCTAGTGGTTTCTGCCCCCTTTGGGGGCAGATTGACCTAAAATTGGCCGATCTGCCCCCAAAGGTGGCAGAAATGGCCTAAGTACAATTTGCCCCTCCAGGGGAGCGACCCTTGACTAAGGGGTCGCTCCCCATTTCTAAAATAACAACAACAACAAAAAATTCCCCGGTGCCTAGTGGTTTCTGCCCCCCTTGGGGGCAGATCGGCCTAATTAAAATAGGCTGATCTGCCCCCCCAGGTGGGCAGAAATGGCCTAAAATAAATGTACCCCCGGGGAACGACTCTTGCCTAAGGGGTCGCCCCCTTGCGTGAAATTCACGAGAAAAAAAAACCTCCCTGGTGTCTAGTGGTTTCTGTCCCCCTTGGGGCAGATTGGCCTCATAAAAATAAGCCAATCAGCCCCCAAGGGGGGCAGAAATGGCCTAAATATAATTTGCCCCCTAGGGGGAGCGACCCTTGCCTAAGGGGTCGCTCCCCACCTCTAAAAAAAAAAAAAAAAAGATTCCTGGTGCATAGAGGTTTCTGCACCCCCTGGGGGCATATCGGCCTAATAATAGGCCAATCTGCCTCCAGGGGGGGCAGAAAAGGCCTTAAAAAAAAAATGCCCCCCCTGGGAGCGACCCTTGCCCAAGGGGTCGCTCCCTCATGCCAATTTCCTAAAAAAAAAAATCCCTGGTGTCTAGTGGGCGTTTTAGCAGCCGGATTGCTTGCAATCCGGCTGCTAAAACGCTCAGAGATACTTCAAAGGGAAGGAAATTCATTTCCTTCCCTTTGAAGCCTCTCCGGCCTCCTCCACGTGATCGGAAACCTACCTTGCGTTGATGCAATGCAAGGTGGGCGTTCCAGGGCAAAAAATGAATCTAAGGCCTTTGCGCCTTATTTATACTCCCGTGCAAAAATGACGCATGGGAGGGCCTTAAAAAATTAGTCTAAAGCAGTTTAGAGTAATTTTTTAATGCCTGGGTCAGGGCAGGCGTTAAGGGACCTGTGGGCTCATTTCCATGGTCTCCGACCATAGAAGCAGTGCCCTTCCCTGCCCCCAGCGACACCCCCTGCCACCCTCGCCCACCCCTGGAGGACACCCATGGATGGGGGGATCCATCTACGGTAAGAAGAGGTAAGTATTTTTATTTTATTTTTTTAAATGGCATAGGGGGGCCTAACTTGGGTCCCTCTACATGCCATTGTGCCCATTGGCCATGCCCAGGGGACAGAAGTCCCCTGGGCATGGCCATTGGGCAGGGGGGCATGACTCCTGTCTTTGCTAAGACAGGAGTCATTTCCATGGGGGTTGTGCGTCAAAAAATGACGCTAGTCAGGTTTGAGTCAATATTTTTGACTTTAACCTGACTTGCACCATTCTTTGACGCACAACCCACATTCTTCCCAACGCCTCCACTGCCCGGTTAGAGTAATTTATTTTGACGTTAACCAGGCCGCAGCGCCGGCTAATATCATTCCATAAATAAGGCGCCCGTCTGACTCGTTGGAATGGCGTTAGCCGGTGGTAAGCTTTTTGACACAAATCTGCGCTAGCGCTGATCAGCGTCAAAAAGTATAAATATGGGCCTAGATGTGTCGCTAATGGTAAGCAGGATTGACCAAAATGCTTCTTTGTCTGACCATCCACATAGTCAGCAAGAACCGTGAAACTCCGAAGACCACCCTTTGTCCAGTGTTGTATTTTAGGATTCTTAATGTCTTTCTACATAACCTAGTCCCAATATTGTGACAGATTGACACAGTCCATTTCTTCCTGGCACTGCAATATGTTGGACAAAATGATTGCACATGCTCCAGTGTTTCATCCAAATCAGTGCAAAAAAAGAAAGGGGCACATTTCTGTGCTAGACATAGAGGTAGGACCCCAACTGGCGGTCAAGCTAGAGAGGGGCAAAGTCCCAAACCAAAGTTGCAGGTAAAGCTTTCTGCCAGCGGGGTCTCTATTTAATCTAAAAACTGTTCTAGCTTAAACTTGTCCTTCTGCAATAGAAAAGATGTATTCAGGGAGCCCAGGTTTGTCTGGCAGTGTAATAGGTTCTGCTTAACTTGCCAGAAAGCTGACTTGACTTGGGCTCTAGAAATAAAACTAGCCTCCGTGGGAATGTCCCAGAGGCATGCTAGGCCACTATTTGACAATGTCATCTTCACATGCTTCAGCCACGGAATGTTACTAGCTCCTGCCAATCACAATATTTCAGACAGGCCTGTCTGGTAGGTGGCCAATTCTGTAGTGACCCAGAACGTCTTTCAGTATAAAATGGGCCTTAAGCTCACTTTATCCAAAACGCTTTTTTGAGCCAGATCTAGCCTCAAGGGGGTCAATGGCATGCTGGGAGGTAAGCCCATAAGTTGACGCATAAAGTGATTTTCTGCTATGCCAAGATTAGACATATCCATGTCTCCCCACAACCCCGGACCATAAAGAGCAGATCCAAGTTCCTGATATGTGTAGACTTGTAAAGCTGGGACAATAGCGTGAAAGTATGATCCTTTCAGCATCTTCACTATTTGGCCTGCAACTTGGTATATTTTGAGTATCCAATAAGACCCCTTTAAGCATGGGGTTTGGGTGCATGGAGTTACAAGGGTTAAAGACCATGGTTGTCATTCTAACATTGGTGGTGAGTGATAAAGTGGCGGAAATACAGCCAACAGGTTGGCGGTAATTACCGCCAAATTATGACCATGGCGGTAAGAACTCTCATAGACAGGCAATGTACCATACAATCCGCCAGGGCGTTAACACCACTCACCACAGTAGCCATCAACAGTCAGGCGGAAGACAAGGTACCACCCACCATGTTATGACCATGCAATCTGCCACGATTTCCAGGGCAGAACCATCGCCATCAAAAGCCTGGCAGAACACTGCACAGAAGACCAAAGACTCACCATCAGAGATTCAGAGAAGAACAAAGCCGCCATGGAACCGGAACTGCAAGTCTTCCCGATGCTCTTCTACGCCATGCACCAGCTGAAACAGCAATGCCGACAAAGACGACGACGGTGAGTACAGCCACCTAGCACACCAGGGAGGGAGGAAAAGGACAGTGACACACACACATGCTCAACACACACCAGACACACACACACCATACACACAACCAGCTGCAAATGAAAAACAATAGCACACGACACACGTCATAATAATGCAAGGACAACAATAAGGCAGTACTGAGAATGTATTGAATGGGAACAGCCAACAAATGAACCAATTGGATAACAAAGAGATATGTACAATTGTCGACAAAGGGCCAATCTCCAGTCCAAAGTATTAAGGGCTCACATGGCCACAAGGCACAATCCAAGACCCAACTCATTTCCTGATGACATCCTCACAGAACTGTGCAGGGGCATCATTATTGAAGTGGACAGGCACCTCAGGGGGAAGGCGGTTAGGGGGCACCTCAGCCGTAGTCGGGAACTTGCTCACTAGTTCTTGAGGGGGCTCCATGCCCATTTCTATTTGCTGGGGAGTGCAAGGTCACAGTCTCTCAGGTAGGGAACCTGCCCACTGCTTCTGGAGGGAGCTCCATGCCTATCTCTTTTTGCTAGGGAGTGCAAGGTCACAGTCTCTCAGGTGGGAAACTTGCCCCCTGGTCCTGGAGGGAGCTCCATGTCCATTTTCCTTTGCTGGGGAGTGCAAGGTCACAGTCTCTCAGGTGGGGAACATGCCCACTGGTTCTGCAGGGGGCTTCATGCCCATTTCCCTTTGCTGGGGAGTGCAAGGTCACAGTCTCTCAGGTGGGGAACTCACCCACTGCTTCTGGAGGGGGGTCCATGCCCATTTCCCTTTGTTGGGGAGTGCAAGGTCACAGTCTCTCATGTGGGGAGTGCAAGGTCACAGTCTCTCAGGTGGGGAACCTGCCCACTACTTCTGGAGGGGGATCCATGCCCAATTGTCCCTGGTGGGGAGTGCAAGGCCACAGTCTCTGAAGTGGGGAACATGCCCACTGGTTCTAGAGGGGGCTCCATGCCCAATTGTCCCTGGTGGGAGTACAAGGCCACAGTTTTTGAAGTGGGGAACATGCCCACGGGTTCCGGAGGGGGCTCCATGCCCAATTGTCCCTGGTGGGGAGTGCAAGGCCACAGTCTCTGAAGTGGGGAACATGCCCGCTGGTTTTGGATGGGGCTCCATTCCCATTTCCTTTGCTGAGGAGTGCAAGGTCACAGTCTCTCAGATGGGGAACATGCCCACTGGTTCTGGAGGGGGCTCCTTGCACAACAGTCCTTGGAATGTGGCCTACATGTCCGCTGCTGGAGGTGAGAACTGCACCATCTCAGCTGGAGGTAAGGGCTCCATTACCACTGGTGGTGGTGGTGGTGGTGGTACCCTGCCAGCCTCTGCTAGAAGTGAGGGCTGCTGTGTCTCAGCTGTGGAAGGTGCCTCCTGGGCAGCCTCTGGTGGAAGTGAGGGCTGCTGTGTCTCAGCTGTGGAAGGTGCCTCCTGGTCAGCTTCCGTTGGAGGCAAGGTCTGCTGTGTGGCAGCTGGAGATGAGGGCTTCTTCACTTTCATGGCATGAGGTGAGGGCTTCTTCCTTGTCCTGGCTGTTGGATTGGGATCCGTCCCCTTCCTGGCTGTTGGAGTGGGATCCTAACCCTTCTTTGCTGGTGCAGTGGGATCCTTCCCCTTCCTGGCTGGTGGAGTGGGATCCTTCCCCTTCCTGGCTGCTGGAGTGTGATCCTTCCTCTTCCTGGCTGCTGGAGTGGGATCCTTCACTGTCTTGCCTCCACGACTAGGAGGTGCCTCCACTGTCCCCATGGACTGTTTTGGCTGAGGTGCTGGGCTGGGTCATTGGGACCCTACTCTTACGGGCAGGGCTGGAGGTGGAGGGGAGGGAAGAGGTCAAATTGGGCAAGGAAAAGCTTTTTAGGGACGGTGGAGTGGGATGAGGGAGAAGGGATAGGAGTGGAGGTTGAGGAAGTGGTTGTTGGAAGAGTATGTCTGCTGGACTTGGGTGGAGGTGCATGGGGAGTGTGCTGATGTGAGGTGTCTGTGAGGCTGTTGGGTGTCTGAGTGCCTGCCTTTGTGTGCTTTAGGAGGGGGGACAGACAGGGTGGGAGAGGACATAGGTGACGCGTGGATGTATGTTGTGGAAGTGTCTGCAAGTGAGGTGTGTGTGCTGCTTGGTGTGGTGTTGCTGGTGGTGAATGTTGAAGCAATGCATGAAGGTGTGAGTGTGGACGTGACTATGGGGGAGGTGGAGGAGGGGGAGACAGTGGAGGCGGTGGATGTGGCTGTGTCTAGAACTGTCTGGTGTTTGTGTGAGTGCTTGTGGGCTAAAGTGCGGTGCCTGTGTTTGACTGTGCCACTCTTGTGTGTTGTCTTGTGTGAGTTGCTCATCAGTATGTGTGCAAGGGATGGGTTGGGGTTGAGGAGAATGAGACTGGGAAGTGGTAGTTAGAGGGGGGACTGTAGGAACAGGGACAATGGCTGCCATCAGAGAGGAAGCCAGAACCTGAATCGATCTCTGTTGGGCTGCCAATCCAACGTGGATGCCCTCCAGGAATGCATTGGATTGCTGCATCTGGGATGCCAGCCCCTGGATTGCATTCACAATGGTTGACTGCCCTACAGAGATGGATCTCAGGAGGTCAATAGCCTCCTCACTCAGGGCAGCAGGGCTCACTGGGGCAGGGCCTGAGGTGCCTGTGGCTAAGGAGATGCCCACACTCCTGGGAGAGCAGGCACAGTCAACTAGCTGAGGGGCTACTGGGAGGGTGGTGCTGGTATGGGGGTGGCGGCTGTTCCTGCAGCTGGCGTGGTCACAGAGGTGTCCGCCACCAACAGGGAGCTTCCATCTGAGGAGGTATCTGAGTCAGTGTTGTCACCTCCTGTCTATGCCATGGTGCTCCCCTCGCCCTCCGTCCCACTGGTTTCCTCGGCGTCGGTGGACTCTGCCTCCTGGGTCCTGTGGGATACAGCTCCCTCTGTCGCCGGTGCCCCTGCTCTTCCGCCAGATGATGCTAATGTACACATGGACAGGATGACAGAAGGAAAAAGAGCGGGAGAGAGAGAAAGGTAACACTGAGTCAATTACAGCACCAACACCACAGTTGGCATACACAGCACCATCACACACAGGGATCCGGATTGAGCACTATGCATTGCACTGCCATGGATTTGGGTAGATGCCACAGCAAGATGAGGGCCAAACACGGCCAACTGCACCCCTCCTGGGACCCACAAAGCCCTGACTGACATGGAATGCAAACAAGCTAGGTTACTTGCATTTGCCATACACCCATTACACTTGAGCTGAATCATGCACCGGTTCAGGGATCCCCCAGCCCTGCTCTGGCGCGAAACTGGACAAAGGAAAGGGGAGTGACCACTCCCCTGACCTGCACCTCCCAGGGGAGGTGCCCAGAGCTCCTCCAGAGTGCTCCAGACCTCTGCCATCTTGGAAACAGAGGTGCTGCTGGCACACTGGACTGCTCTGAGTGGCCAGGGCCAGCAGGTGACGTCAGAGACTCCTCCTGATAGGCTCTTACCTGTGTTGCTAGAGTATCCTCCTTCCTAGGTAGCCAAACCTCCTTTTCTGGCTATTTAGGGTCTCTGCTTTGGGGAATTCTTTAGATAACGAATGCAAGAGCTCATCAGAGTTCCTCTGCATCTCTCTCTTCACCTTCTGCCAAGGAATCGACCGCTGACTGCTCAGGACGCCTGCAAAACCGCAACAAAGTAGCAAAGACGACTACTGCAACCTTGTATCGCTGATCCTGCCGCCTTCTCGACTGTTTTCCTGGTGGTGCATGCTGTGGGGGTAGTCTGCCTCCTCTCTGCACTAGAAGCTCCGAAGAAATCTCCCGTGGGTCGACGGAATCTTCCCCCTGCAACCGCAGGCAACAAAAGACTGCATCGCCGGTCCTCTGGGTCCCCTCTCAGCACGACGAAAGTGGTCCCTGGAACTCATCAACTCTGTCCAAGTGACTCCCACAGTCCAGTGACTCTTCAGTCCAAGTTTGGTGGAGGTAAGTCCTTGCCTCCCCACGCTAGACTGCATTGCTGGGCTGCTGTGCGACAGGGGGCGTACAGGCCAAGGGAACCCACTCTCCACGAGGCCCTCTCCTCCATCATGGGAGCCTACCACCACTCCCAGGAGACGATGGCAACGGTACTGGCCAAGTTTCAGGAGACCCAGCGGATGCAGGAGGAACAGTATTTGGGCTTCAGGGAGGAACTCAGAACCATCAGCTTCACCCTGGGCACCATCGTAGGGGTGCTGAAGGAAGTACTCAACACCAGGAGGGACACTGTGGCACTACAAGGGGCCCCTGACACTAGCCATGACAATGAACTTCCCACCACCTCCACCGGCGCTAGTGGACAGGAGGCACTGCCACAGGACCACCACACCAGCACCCCACCCCCTGCAGACGGAGAACCACCCCGCAAACGGTCCCTGAGATCCAGGAACAAGACAGAGCACGATGCCAAGACCCCCGCCAAGAAAGGAGACCACCCTGATTGTCATCCCACTTTGTCACCCTGTCCATATTTAAACTGCCCCAGCTCCACTTCCTATGCCCATATGGGCAATGCACCTGTGAGACTAATAGACTGGACTCTGCCATGGACACTCCTCCGCCATCACCCCTCACCATTTAACTTCCCCCTCCAATATTTTGTATTTAAATAAACACACCTAAAGCACCAAAAGATCTGGAGTCTGTCTGTGATTTCGAAATAGTGTATTTGCAATTACAGTGACAAAATGTTCTTGAAATAGTAATGTCAATATACCTATGTCACACAGCTCTAGTCCATGAGGAATCTAAGCAGATGACACACGTTGGGACCCACACCTGTGAAACCGTAAGGGAAAGTGACAACTCAGTGACCATACACTGGGTGAAAACGACAGACAGGATAGAGGTAGTAGTGTAAAAGAACATGTAGTAGGCAGGAATCTATTCTCACCTGTGTTTCACTGGAAATATTGCTGGATCACTGAGTACCTGTTCTGCATGTCTTCTTCCTCTGCTTCATCCTCATCACTGTCCACACGCTCCACAGCTACCACAACACCGCCATCTGGACCATCCTCCTGCAGAAAAGGCACCTGGCGTCGCAAAGCCAAGTTGTGAAGCATACAGCAGGCCACAATGATCTGGCACACCTTCTTTGGTGAGTAGAATAGGTATCCACCTGTCATATGAAGACACCTGAACCTGGCCTTCAGGAGGCCGAAGGTCCGCTCGATCACCCTCCTAGTTCGCCCATGGGCCTCATTGTGGCGTTCCTCTGCCCTGGTCCTGGGATTCCTCACTGGGGTCAGTAGCCATGACAGGTTGGGGTACCCAGAGTCACCTGCAGATGGCGAGGGCCAACTGTTAGACACACAGTAACCTGTAGGGATAACCCCAGACAACCATTCCCACTGTCTTGCTTCCAGGGGCTCACCTAATAGCCACACACAGTGCCTCTGGAGTTGACCCATCACATAAGGGATGCTGCTATTCCGCAGGATGTAGGCGTCATGCACTGAGCCAGGGAACATGGCATTCACATGGGAGATGTACTGGTCTGCCAAACAAACCATCTGTACATTCATGGAATGATAACTCTTCCGGTTTCTGTACACCTGTTCACTCCTGTGGGGGGGGGGGACCAAAGTCACATGGGTCCCATCAATGGCACCTATGATGTTGGGGATATGTCCAAGGGCATAGAAGTCACCTTTCACTGTAGGCAAATCCTCCACCTCAGGGAAAACGATGTAGCTCCGCATGTGTTTCAGCAGGGCAGACAACACTCTGGACAATACGTTGGAAAACATAGGCTGGGACATCCCTGATGCCATGGCCACAGTTGTTTGAAAAGACCCACTTGCAAGGAAATGGAGCACTGATAGCACCTGCACTTGAGGGGGGATTCCTGTGGGATGGCGGATTGCTTACATCAGGTCAGGCTCCAACTGAGTACACAGTTCCTGGATTGTGGCACGGTCAAACCTGTAGGTGATTATCAAATTTCTTTCCTCTATTGTCGACAGGTCCACCAGCGGTCGGTACACTGGAGGATTCCGCCATCTCCTCACATGTCCCAGCGGATGGTGCCTATGAAGGACAACAGCGAGCACAGAGTCAAACAACTCAGAGGTATGTACCCACAGTTTACACAGAACACCAATCATACACAAAATGTGGCCTGTATGTGTGTTGAGACTAGGCCTAGGTATGTGAGACGCATTTGGAAATTAGGTCATGTGGGCCCCTGAAATGGCAGCTGCCTGACCTCCAAAGTGGGACAATGGGATGTGAGGTAACTGCGCTGGCGTTGTACACCATCGCGGTAGGCGGTCGAAGACCGTGGCGCAATGCTGCATTGGTTAACATTGGACCCTATGGATCCCAGGAGCCAATGACAATATACGCCGGCGGTGATGGTACGCACCGCCGCGGACGTGACCGCCGCGGACGTGACCGCCATTTTCTTTCTGTATAATCACTCGATACCTGATCTTCGACAGGAGAGGACCTACACTGCAAGTGCTGCTGTGACCTCGGTCTGGAAGAGACAATGGCTCGTGAGTCTGGGGAAAGGGCCCCTGCCTTCACATTGGAGGAGTTGGAGAAGCTCGTCAATGGGGTCTTCCCCCAGTACACGCTACTCTACGGTCCTCCAGACCAACAGGTAAGTACACAGGGAGCATGTTGTATGGGCTATGCCTGTGTGGAGAGGGCTGGTTGTAAGAAGGAAGGGGGCAGAGTTCTGCGTGCATGAAAGACGGTGGGTGCTTGTGCCACATGGCAAGGGTATGGATGGGGGCCACTCACTTTGACGGCGCAGTTGGTAAAGACTTCTCTTCTTCCCCTGTACATTTCATGGAGGTCAGCGCCCACCAGAAGAAAGAAATTTGGCGTGCCATCGCCAAGAACGTCCGGACCCTGGGGGACTACCACAGACGGAGCACCCACTGCCGGAAAAGATGGGAGGACATTTGCCGCTGGAGCAAGAAGACGGCGGAGGCTCAGCTGGGGATGGCCTCCCAATGTGGGAGGGGTGCCCGTCGAAGCATGACCCCCCTGATGTTCAGGATCCTGGCGGTGGCCTAACCGGAGTTGGATTGGCGCTTGAGGTCATCACAGCAGACACAAGGGGGTGAGTACAATCTCATTCAGCTGACTTTGCGCGCAGTGGAGGTGTCTGGGTGGGGGAGGAGGGCTGTGGGTTTCCCTAGGCCAGGGCGAGTTCCGTAGGCTAGGCCCTTCCGTAAGGCATGGCCCTGTGGCCCCCCACCCCACCTCTGTAGAGTGCCAAGTACAGCTATTCATGCACCTGTATCATCTATGTGTGCAGATGTCGTCCATAGCCTTGTAGGCCATTTCCCAGGAATTGCACTGTAGAGTCCAAGAGCGCGACGTAGTGCAGGGGGCTTCTGTGTCTGTCTTGTCCGCCAACGGTAGCGGTAATCCATGCACTCAACATGTCTTTCTTCTGTTTCCTCCCTCCCCTTTATTGTGGTCTCCCTGTTCTTGTGTGCATTAGCATCATCAGGCGGAGGAGCAGTGGCACGGGAGCACGAGGGAGCTGCATCCCACATGGCCATGGAGGGCCACACTACAGACTCAGAATTCACCAGTGGGACGGAGGGCGACGGGAGCACCACGGCGGGGACAGGAGCTGACACCAGCGACACGGACTCGTCCTCTGATGGAAGCTCCCTTGTGGTGGCGGCAACATCTGTGCCCCCCGCATCTACAGGTACAGCCGCCACCTCCCCTACCAGCACCGCCCTCCCAGCAGCCCCTCAGCCTTCGCCCCGTTCCCGCTCACCCAGGAGGGTGGGCATCACCTTCGCCCCATTCACCTCAGGCCCTGCCCCAGTCACCCCTGCTGCCCTTAGTGAGGAGGCCATTGACCTCCTCAGGTCCCTCACTGTTGGGCAGTCTACCATTTTGAATGCCATCCAGGGTGTAGAAAGGCAGTTGCAACAAACAAATGCATTCCTGAAGGGCATTCATTCTGGTCAGGCGGCCCTTCACCGAGCCTTTCAAACTCTGGCCTCAGCACTGATGGCAGCCATTGTCCCTGTGTCTAGCCTCCCCCCTCCAACTTCCTCCACCCAGACCCAATCCCCTGTACCTCTGCCTATCCCAAGCACACCATCAAATCAAATCAAATCATTAACATTTATAAAGCGCGCTACTCACCCGTGCGGGTCTCAAGGCGCTAGGGGAAAAGGGGGGGTTATCGCTGCTCGAACAGCCAGGTCTTTAGGAGTCTCCGGAAAGCGGAGTGGTCCTGGGTGGTCCTGAGGCTGGTGGGGAGGGAGTTCCAGGTCTTGGCCGCCAGGAAGGAGAAAGATCTCCCACCCGCCGTGGAGCGGCAGATGCGAGGGACAGCAGCGAGTGCGAGGCCAGAGGAGCGGAGGAGGCGGGTGGGGACGTAGAAGCTGAGGCGTCTGTTGAGGTATTCCGGTCCCTTGTCGTGGAGGGCTTTGTGTGCGTGGGTGAGAAGTCGGAAGGTGATCCTTTTGCTGACTTGGAGCCAATGCAGGTGTCTCAGATGTGCGGAGATGTGGCTGCTGCGGGGTACGTCGAGGATGAGGCGGCCCGAGGCGTTTTGAATGCGTTGCAGGCGATTTTGGAGTTTGGCTGTGGTCCCGGCGTAGAGGGTGTTGCCGTAGTCCAGGCGGCTCGTGACGAGGGCGTGGGTCACGTTTTTTCTGGTGTCGGCGGGGATCCAGCGGAAGATCTTGCGGAGCATGCGAAGGGTGAGGAAGCAGGCGGAGGACACGGCGTTGACTTGCTTGGTCATGGTGAGAAGAGGGTCAAAGATGAAGCCGAGGTTGCGGGCGTGGTCTGTGGGGGTCGGTGCGGTGCCGAGGGCCGTGGGCCACCAGGAGTCGTCCCAGGCGGACGGGGTGTTGCCGAGGATGAGGACTTCAGGTTTTTCAGAGTTCAGCTTTAGGCGGCTGAGCCTCATCCAATCTGCGATGTCCTTCATACCTTCTTGTAGGTTGGTCTTGGCGCTGGCGGGGTCCTTGGTGAGGGAGAGTATAAGTTGGGTGTCGTCGGCGTAGGAGGTGATGATGATGTTGTGCTTGCGTACGATGTTGGCGAGGGGGCTCATGTAGACATTGACGAGTGTCGGGCTGAGTGATGAGCCTTGAGGTACGCCGCAGATGATCTCGGTGGGTTCAGAGCGAAACGGAGGGAGGTAAACTCTTTGGGAATGGTTTGCGAGGAAGGAGGCGATCCAGTCCAGGGCCTGGCCTTGGATCCCGGTGGAGCGGAGGCGGGTAATTAGGGTGCGGTGACAGACGGTGTCAAAGGCAGCCGAGAGGTCGAGAAGAATGAGGGCGACTGTTTCACCGTTGTCCATCAGGGTTCTGATGTCATCTGTGACTGAGATGAGGGCGGTTTCAGTGCTGTGGTTGGTTCGGAATCCGGTTTGTGAGGGGTCGAGCAGGTTGTTGTCTTCCAGGAAGGTGGTCAGCTGTTTGTTGATGGTCTTCTCTATTACTTTGGCTGGGAAAGGCAGAAGAGAGATGGGGCGGAGGTTTTTCAGGTCGCTCGGGTCAGCCGTAGGTTTCTTTAGTAGGGCGTTGACTTCGGCGTGTTTCCAGCATTCGGGGAAGGTAGCAGAAGAAAAAGAAGAGTTGATGACGGTCTGGAAGTGCGGGGCGATGATGTCGTCGGCTTTGTTAAAGATGAAGTGCGGGCAGGGGTCCGAAGGGGCGCCGGAGTGGATAGAGTTCATGATGGATTTGGTTTCTTCCGTGTTGATGTGGGTCCAGTTGTTGAGGGTGATGGCCGGGGATGCGGGTTCGGTGGTGTTTGGTTGGGTCTGGTGTCCGAAGCTGTCGTGGAGGTCGCTGATCTTGCGATGGAAGAAAGTGGCGAGGGATTCGCATAAATCCTGTGAGGGCGTGACGGCGTTGGCGTTGGCGCTGGGGTTGGAGAACTCCTTGACGATGCTGAAGAGTTTTCTGCTGTTGTGGCTGTTTTTGTCCAGTCTGTCGGTGAAAAAGTTCCTTTTGGCAGCGCGGATCAGGTGGTGGTGTTCGCGGGTAGCGTTCTTGAGGGCGGTCATGTTGTCAGCGGTGTGGTCCTTGCGCCAGGCTTTCTCAAGGGCGCGACAAGTTTTCTTTGATTCTTTGAGGATGTCAGAGAACCAGAGAGGTTTTTTGGTGTTGGTCTGTCGATGCGTGCGTTTGAGGGGAGCAAGGTTGTCTGCGCAGTTGGAGATCCAGTTTGTGAGGTTGAGGGCTGCGTCGTTGGGGTCGGTGGTGAGGGTGGGTTGGTTGGCGGCGAGTGCGGAGAAGAGTTGTTCTTCAGGGATCTTGTTCCACTGTCGACGAGGGATGGGTTGAGTGCGGAGGTGGCGGGTCTCGCGTCGGAATGTGAAGTGGACGCAGCTGTGGTTGGTCCAGTGTAGGGCGGAGGTGTGGCTGAAGAAGACGTGTTTGCTGGCAGAGAAGATAGGGTCGAGCGTGTGTCCGGCGATGTGGGTGGCGGTGTTCACCAGTTGTTTGAGGCCGAGGTTGGCGAGGTTGTCGAGCAGGGTGGTGGTGTTGGGGTCGTTGTTTTGTTCCAGATGGAAGTTGAGGTCGCCTAGGAGGATGTAGTCCGGTGAGGCGAGGGCGTGCGGGGAGATGAAGTCGCCAATGGCGTCACTGAAAGGGGCGCGTGGTCCGGGAGGACAGTAGACGAGGGATCCTCTGAGGGTGGTCCTCGGGTCGGTGCGAATCTGAAAATGCAGGTGTTCAGCGGCGAGAGGGGTGTCTTCGGTGGAGGTGGTGACGCTGATGGAGTCTTTGAAGACGATGGCGATACCTCCTCCTGCTTGGTTGGTGCGGTCTTTCCTGGAGATCTTGTAGCCTTCGGGGATGGCGGTGGCGATGTCTGGAGCAGAGGAGGCGTTCATCCAGGTCTCCGTGATGAAGGCGACATCCGGTGCTGTGGAGTCCAGGAGGTCCCAGAGTTCAACGGCATGTTTGTGGACGGAGCGAGCGTTGACTAGGATGCACTTGAGGTGGTTGATGGCGCGTGGGCTTGTGGTCGTGGTAGTTGCGTGGTGGAAGAAGCGTTTGCAGGAGTTGCAGGCGAAGGGTCCATGGGTGCGTTTGGGGTGAGCTTGGAAGCAGGTGTTGGAGCGTCCTGGGTTGAGGGCGTGGAGGGTGGTGGGGTCGTAGCGGATCAGCGGGGCTTGGGAGAGCTGGGGACCAGGGGTCGTGGCGCTGGGCGCGGGCTGGGCGCGGGCCAGGCGCGGACGGGCGCTGACGGGCTTGCCTCTGGCGCGCCTCTGGCGCGCCAGCGGCGCAGTCGCGCAGCGGCCGCCATATGAGGTAGGAGGGGGGAGGGGTCAGCTGGGGGCGAATGGGAGCTGGGGGGCGGGGGCGTGCAGGAGGTCGAGGCGGGAAAGCGCGAGGGAGGGGGGACAGGTAGAGTGAGAAGAGCTGGGGGAGGGGGGTTTAAGGGTGGAGGGGGGTGAGTGTTAGGAGGTTTAGGAGATTAGGGAGATAGATAGGAGTAGGGTTGTGAAGATAGGGGAGGGGGGTTGTAGAGGCGGTTGAGGGTGAGAGGTAGAGTGAGAGGATAGGAAGATAGGTAATAGAGGGGGTGGCGGGAGGGGGGGGGAGAGATAGAGAAATAGATAGAGAAAATAGATAGATAGAGAAATCGATAGATAGAGAAATAGATAGAGAGATAGGAAGATAGGAGGAGGTGGAGAGTGAGGGAGTTAGATAGTGGGATAGAGAGATAGAGAGATAGGTAGATAGGAGGAGTGAGGGAGGTAGATAGTGAACGGGTTAGATAGGGGAGATAGAGAGGTGGATGCGAGTGAGGGAGGGGGATGAGGCAGGAGCAGGAGGGCAGGTGCGGGGAGAAGAAGACAGAGGAGGCAGAAGAGCCGAAGGCAGAAGATAGAAGACAGAAGACCAGAAGACCGGAAGAACAGAAGAACAGAAGAACAGAAGAACAGAAGAACAGAAGAACAGAAGACCGGAAGAACAGAAGACCGGAGGAACAGAAGAAAGGAAGACCGGAAGAACAGAAGAACACAGAAGAACACAGAAGAACACAGAAGAACACAGAAGAAGATACAGAAAACAAAGAACAGAGGGCAGAAGACCACAGAAGAAGATGAGGAAGAAGAGAGGCGACAGGAGAGGCTGAGAAGCACACAGAAGAAGAGAGAAGACGGGGAAAAGAAGAGTACAGAAGAAGATTACAGACGAGGAGCGAGGAGGAAGAACAGAGAAGAAGAAAAGAAGAAAAGAAGCAGGAGCAGGAGAGAGGGAGAGTAGCGCGGGGCAGAGCGAGGGGCTGGGAGGTGGGGGGTACTTACTGTGAGGTGGGTCTCAGGAACTCAGTAACCTGGAGGAGCTGGAGGAGCTGCAGCGGCAGGGGGAGCGACCTACCCTTGGGTCAAGGGTCGCTACCACTGTCGCGCAGCGGCCGCCATATGAGGTAGGAGGGGGGGAGGGGTCAGCTGGGGGCGAATGGGAGCTGGGGGGTGGGGGCGTGCAGGAGGTCGCGGCGGGAAAGCGCGAGGGAGGGGGGGACAGGTAGAGTGAGAAGAGCTGGGGGAGGGGGGTTTAAGGGTGGAGGGGGGTGAGTGTTAGGAGGTTTAGGAGATTAGGGAGAAAGATAGGAGTAGGGTTGTGAAGATAGGGGAGGGTGGTTGTAGAGGCGGGTGAGGGTGAGAGGTAGAGTGAGAGGATAGGAAGATAGGTAATAGAGGGGGTGGCGGGAGGGGGGTAGAGACAGAGAAATAGATAGAGAAAATAGATAGATAGAGAAATCGATAGATAGAGAAATAGATAGAGAGATAGGAAGATAGGAGGAGGTGGAGAGTGAGGGAGTTAGATAGTGGGATAGAGAGATAGAGAGATAGGTAGATAGGAGGAGTGAGGGAGGTAGATAGTGAACGGGTTAGATAGGGGAGATAGAGAGGGGGATGCGAGTGAGGGAGGGGGATGAGGCAGGAGCAGGAGGGCAGGCGCGGGGAGAAGAAGACGGAGGAGGCAGAAGAGCCGAAGGCAGAAGATAGAAGACAGAAGACCAGAAGAACAGAAGAACAGAAGAACAGAAGACCGGAAGAACAGAAGACCGGAGGAACAGAAGAAAGGAAGACCGGAAGAACAGAAGAACACAGAAGAACACAGAAGAACACAGAAGAACACAGAAGAAGATACAGAAAACGAAGAACAGAGGGCAGAAGACCACAGAAGAAGATGAGGAAGAAGAGAGGCGACAGGAGAGGCTGAGAAGCACACAGAAGAAAAGAGAAGACGGGGAAAAGAAGAGTACAGAAGAAGATTACAGATGAGGAGCGAGGAGGAAGAACAGAGAAGAAGAAAAGAAGAAAAGAAGCAGGAGAGAGGGAGAGTAGCGCGGGGAAGAGCGAGGGGCTGGGACGTGGGGGGTACTTACTGTGAGGTGGGTCTCAGGAACTCAGGAACCTGGAGGAGCTGGAGGAGCTGCAGCGGCAGGGGGAGCGACCTACCCTTGGGTCAAGGGTCGCTACCACTGTCGCGCAGCGGCCGCCATTTGAGGTAGGAGGGGGGGGAGGGGTCAGCTGGGGGCGAATGGGAGCTGGGGGGCGGGACGTGCAGGAGGTCGCGGCGGGAAAGCGCGAGTGAGGGGGGGACAGGTAGAGTGAGGAGAGCTGGGGGAGGGGGGTTTAAGGGTGGAGGGGGGTGAGTGTTAGGAGGTTTAGGAGATTAGGGAGAAAGATAGGAGTAGGGTTGTGAAGATAGGGGAGGGGGGTTGTAGAGGCGGGTGAGGGTGAGAGGTAGAGTGAGAGGATAGGAAGATAGGTAATAGAGGGGGTGGCGGGAGGGGGGAGAGATAGAGATATAGATAGAGAAAATAGATAGATAGAGAAATCGATAGATAGAGAAATAGATAGAGAGATAGGAAGATAGGAGGAGGTGGAGAGTGAGGGAGTTAGATAGTGGGATAGAGAGATAGAGAGATAGGTAGATAGGAGGAGTGAGGGAGGTAGATAGTGAACGGGTTAGATAGGGGAGATAGAGAGGGGGATGCAAATGAGGGAGGGGGATGAGGCAGGAGCAGGAGGGCAGGCGCGGGGAGAAGAAGACGGAGGAGGCAGAAGAGCCGAAGGCAGAAGATAGAAGACAGAAGACCAGAAGAACAGAAGAACAGAAGAACAGAAGAACAGAAGACCGGAAGAACAGAAGACCGGAGGAACAGAAGAAAGGAAGACCGGAAGAACAGAAGAACACAGAAGAACACAGAAGAACACAGAAGAAGATACAGAAAACGAAGAACAGAGGGCAGAAGACCACAGAAGAAGATGAGGAAGAAGAGAGGCGACAGGAGAGGCTGAGAAGCACACAGAAGAAGAGAGAAGACGGGGAAAAGAAGAGTACAGAAGAAGATTACAGACGAGGAGCGAGGAGGAAGAACAGAGAAGAAGAAAAGAAGAAAAGAAGCATGAGAGAGGGTGAGTAGCGCGGGGCAGAGCGAGGGGCTGGGAGGTGGGGGGTACTTAATGTGAGGTGGGTCTCAGGAACTCAGGAACCTGGAGGAGCTGGAGGATTTGCAGCGGCAGGGGGAGCGACCTACCCTTGGGTCAAGGGTCGCTACCACTGTCGCGCAGCGGCCGCCATATGAGGTAGGAGGGGGGGAGGGGTCAGCTGGGGGCGAATGGGAGCTGGGGGCGGGGGCGTGCAGGAGGTCGCGGCGGGAAAGCGCGAGGGAGGGGGGACAGGTAGAGTGAGAAGAGCTGGGGGAGGGGGGTTTAAGGGTGGAGGGGGGTGAGTGTTAGGAGGTTTAAGAGATTAGGGAGAAAGATAGGAGTAGGGTTGTGAAGATAGGGGAGGGGGGGTTGTAGAGGCGGGTGAGGGTGAGAGGTAGAGTGAGAGGATAGGAAGATAGGTAATAGAGGGAGTGGCGGGAGGGGGGGAGAGATAAAGAAATAGATAGAGAAAATAGATAGAGAAATCGATAGATAGAGAAATAGATAGAGAGATAGGAAGATAGGAGGAGGTGGAGAGTGAGGGAGTTAGATAGTGGGATAGAGAGATAGAAAGATAGGTAGATAGGAGGAGTGAGGGAGGTAGATAGTGAACGGTTTAGATAGGGGAGATAGAGAGCGGGATGCGAGTGAGGGAGGGGGATGAGGCAGGAGCAGGAGGGCAGGCGCGGGGAGAAGAAGACGGAGGAGGCAGAAGAGCCGAAGGCAGAAGATAGAAGACAGAAGACCAGAAGACCGGAAGAACAGAAGAACAGAAGAACAGAAGAACAGAAGACCGGAAGAACAGAAGACCGAAGGAACAGAAGAAAGGAAGACCGGAAGAACAGAAGAACACAGAAGAACACAGAAGAACACAGAAGAAGATACAGAAAACGAAGAACTGAGGGCAGAAGACCACAGAAGAAGATGAGGAAGAAGAGAGGCGACAGGAGAGGCTGAGAAGCACACAGAAGAAGAGAGAAGACGGGGAAAAGAAGAGTACAGAAGAAGATTACAGACGAGGAGCGAGGAGGAAGAACAGAGAAGAAGAAAACAAGAAAAGAAGCAGGAGCAGGAGAGAGGGAGAGTAGCGCGGGGCAGAGCGAGGGGCTGGGAGGTGGGGGGTACTTACTGTGAGGTGGGTCTCAGGAACTCAGGAACCTGGAGGAGCTGGAGGAGCTGCAGCGGCAGGGGGAGCGACCTATCCCACCATCAGACCAGCCTGCACACACCTCACCACACAAGGGAAGCTCAGGCAAACATAAGCACCACACATCCCACAGGCACTCACGCAAGCATCACACACATGCAGACACACCAACATCCACTGCCTCCACTGTGTCCCTCTCCTCGTCGTCTCCCTCCTCCCTCCCAGTCTCGTCTACGCACACACCTGCATGCACTAGCTGTACAGCCACTACGTCCCTCACCAGCACACCCACAAGCATACCCCGCTCACATGCAGTCACCACCCCCACTACCATACACACGTCCCCTGTGTCCTCTCCCAATGTGTCTGTGACGCCCCCTCCGAAGATACACAAACACAGGCACACACCCACCCAACAGCCATCCACCTCTCGACAGCCTCCAGCGCATGCACCTGCACCCAAAGTCACCAAAAGTACACCTCCTACTACCACCACCTCTTCCTCCACTCCCAAACCCCCTCCAGCTACCCATCCCAGTGTGCCCAAAAAACTTTTCCTGTCCAGCCTTGACCTATTTCCCCCCCCATCCAACTCATAGGTCCTGAACTAGCACCTCAGCCACAACATCTCCGGGACCAGTGGTGCCTGTAGTCACAGGTATGTGGAGTGCTCCTGGGGCCTTTGTTACACTCCTCCTTTTTTTGCTTGGTGGTGCTCCTCCCCTTCGGCGGAAGTCTACTCGCCAACTCCGGTCCGCTCGCACCGCGGAGATCTCCATCAGCTCGGGCCGGGCGCCCCCTGAGCGGGACGGTTCAGAGCCCGTCAGAGCCCGTCAGCGGACGGAGGGCTCGGCGCGCAGCGGCGCACGGAGTCAGAAGGAGACCTCCTCCCACCCCAGGACCAGCACCTTACCTGTTCCGGGCCGCGAGGAAAAACGGACGCGGCCCGGCCCGGTCTGACAAACAACGCCGCCAGCAGACGCTCCGCCCGGCCCAGGGAGCCGGGAACACGTAGGCAGGCGAGAGCGCCCTGAGGCAAAGAGACAGCATTTCACAGCCCCTGGTAAGCCGCACTGTACAGCTCGCCCCTGAAACCGTCGCACGCGGTCACACTCGGTGGCCTCTTACAATAAACATTTGCTCAACTTAAGTGGGCATCTTTGGAAACGCGACCGGGCTACATTTCACCTGCTTCCACACGCGGCAATAACAGGACATTGCAAACGAGTGCCCCACCCACCCCGTGCACTTAATAGGATTAATCGCCTAAGTAAAATTGAATGGGATAGCGCTTTAGTCTCTGATTCAAGTGGTATTTTCCTTAACGCCAGCTAGTTTGCCTCTTTTTAGTGGACTTAAAAAAATGACCACCGATCCCGGGCAGTGAGCTGGAGAATGATCTCAACAGAAAGAGACTCGGGTGGTGGCACTCTTGTTAGACTAGTTGACGACTTTAAGAGATCGATAAACTGAAACTGAAACTGAGGCAAAGCAAAATAGTCCTTGAGAGACTTTGAGAGTTAAAGCAGAAGAGCGACATGAGACTTGAGAAAATGAGAGACTGAGCAAGGATTGATTTGGGGGTTAGAGAAGCAGATTTAATAACAGTTTTGGTTATCTAAAACCCCAAGTCTCCTTTCACGCCTCTCCTTTTTGTAAGCAACGGAACTGGAAACGTCTTGGTTGGTCATTTACGTCACAAGGCCAAGCCAGAGATTACAGTGAATTTATCTACGCTCGCATCGTGTTGCATACTTGTGTGCCCCTGTGGTTCTCGGGGCTGCTGTTCCTTCTGCTGACCTCCACGTCTCCCCTCCGCCGTCGCCTGACATCGCGACCGCCGTGTGGGGGGAGCGTTTGACGGGACAGGACAGGACGGGACTACATTACCCAGGACACCTTGCACCCCGGGAACGGAACCAACGCATTTTGCGCGCCCGTAGGCGCTATTAAACTGATCCTGCCCCTGGTTGAGCGGGACCACGGCGTTGTGTGGTCGTTAGGGGGCCGGAAGGGGTCGGGTTGGTCCAATTTGCTAAGCTATTAATTGCTTTTATTTAATCTGATAACGCTCTAGTAAGCTGTATACTTGGGCTCTATTTAATTGAGTTATTGTGCCTTCTGGGTCATATACACTTGTTGTTCTGTGTTATTGCTGATATATATAGGTGCCCTATACTTTGTTACGATATAAAAGCTCTGTGTAGGGCACGGCTATAATACTAGATAGTCCATCGAGTATTTAGATAATATTTTAATTTATCAATACTAGTAGTGGTTGTTATATATAGTGGTTGTTATATACGTGAGGGTGGTGCAGAATGGCTAAAAATATTTCCACCCTGGATAATTACTTGGTTAAAATGGTGAGCAAGATAAACATTGATAGAAGGAAATCCTTAGGGAAGGGGTCCACCTCAGAAATGTTTTCTTCTGTAGATGATGGTAGCGGTTCTATTATGGTGGATCCCCATAATATTGAAGCTTTCCCTTTGGAAAACTCAGCCATTTTACCCTTAGTTTTAGAACCACCAACTCAAAACCCATTGGAGCCCCCGAGTGAGTCTGCATTGTCTCACTCTCCTCCTAAGAGAGCTGTTAGAAAATGCAGAAAAACGCAAATTAAGCGGGGGAACATACATCTTAAACCGACGATAGAATATGGTCATCGAAGTAATGTAGCTAATAACGAGATTATAATTAATAAGGACGATGTGAATTGTGATCTCCTGGGTCACATCGCTAAGCTACTTGAGGAAAAACTAGACCATATGACTAAACCTCTTATGGAAAAAATTGAATTGTTATCAATGGAGGTATCTAGGTTGGGTGGTCTTTTAGATAAGATGTATAAGGAACAGACTATGAAACAGTCTGAGCTACCCGTCCAATCCGGTAACTCTGCACAATTGGTTGTAGCACAGAGGTCATGTTTACCAGAATCTAGGGAGCCACCATGTATGGTGGATAGTACCTCTCATATGAAAGCAGCTGCATCTAATATCGTGAGGTACACTACTCCCGTGAACAGACCAAATCATATTAATCTTCCACCTGATTGTGAACCATATGTCATAGTCCTTTCGAATGTTCCTCCCTTAGACCCGACAGCAATGAATTTCCGTGAGGAATCACATGATTCTCTCAAACGGAAATCAGTTGCTTGGTTAAACAAAAATTGTGGTTTTCCCCCACATCTATCCGATCTTATACTGTCTACTAGACGGGTACCATGGATCGGAAACGCGAGGAAAAAATGTAAGTGGGATTGTGTAATTGTTAATTTTAGGCACCCTCAACATGTTTCGACTGTTCTTCTTAGAGCAGCTTCTTTGGATGTAGAGGAGTCTGACGTGGGTGTGCACCCTCTGGGTTATTTTTATAGACATTTAGCCAGTACATCAGAATTTTCTAAAAAACACATACTCTTGACTAATAGAAGAAACACAAATTTTTATATTCCAATTGAAAATAGATTTTCGGTACTGAGTACTTTGGATGAAAACGATTGACTCCCACGAGCAGGGGAATTTATCACAGAAATGTTAGTATATACCCAGACGTGGGAACAAAAACAGAGTATAGAATATTTAGAACTGAAACTTATAGTACCTTCGAGCCCCAGAAATTCATGGACAGTTAAATTGGTAAACAGAGTTAAATCCCCTTATTCTATTTTGAGTGAGGTAATCAGTTTGGGCGTACCTGATAAGTGCCTCACAGTGACTATGGAGGTTAATGACGTTAGTAAAGATTATAATCAAGACAAAGAGTTAAATCCTTTAGTTGAACTAGAGGATGTTATAGAAAAAGACAACTTACCCATAGTATTAGATTCACCCTGTGTAAAAGGGAAAACAAATATTAGACTGATATCTTGGAATATAGCTGGCTTAGCCAGGAACCTTGAGGATGTGGTATGGTGTTCCTATATTGAGAATTACGATATCATACTCCTACAGGAAACTTGGATGGTAGAAACCCCCCATAGGTTGGGGTATAAAACATACTGTTCTTATGCTATTCCATCAACTAGAGGTAGAGCCTCAGGGGGGCTGGTTATCTGGGTTAAAGTGACTCTAGAAATAGATGTCACCCAGTTTTCCATCCCCTCTCCGGACCTACTAGGCCTTAAAATTGATACTAGAGGGAAAGAAACTATACATTTAATAAATATATATAATAGACCGTCCCCATCTAACAAGGAATCAGAGGTGGTAGAACTCTTGGATTCCTTTTTAGATTCATTAGGAGATAATGTAAAGGTGTTAGTTGGTGGGGATTTTAACTATAAATATGAGCCTGTCTTGGGGTTGGAAAAATTACTTGATGAACAAGATGCTGCTAACGATATCTTGCCCTTAGAATCTGCAAGTTCAGCTAAAAGCACAAAAGCCACTTTACAGATTTTACAGTTGACTGTGGTACATGATCTAAGGGCCTGTAATGGTCGATTTCGATCAGATAGACCAGCAGCTCCAACCTATTTTAAGGGAAATTCCAGGTCACATATAGATTTTGTAATGGCTACCCGGAATATATGGAACCAAATATTCGATTTCAAGATAGACCATAGGACGGAGAGTGATCATTTCCCCCTCCAACTATGGCTAGACTCTCAATCATTTATTATTAGACCTGAAGTAGAGACCCTATTAAATACCACGGTCGCGGAGCTAGAGGTAACCAATAACAGGCGTGCTCTAAGATGGCCATATATCTTGGGAACAGAAAAGTCGCTGATAAATATTTACAATGTATTTACTGAAACGGTAGGAGACTCACATTCAGCATTAGTGGGAACACAAGGTGTTCTTGACTTACATCTTAAGCTAGTAGATGCGCTAACTCCACTATTGAGTAAAATTTATAAAAAAGATGGTAATAGGATAAGGAACCATCTTGAGACAGCGAACCCATGGTATAATAAAGATTGTCGAATAGCAAAATCAAGACTGATCCAGGCAGTAAAATCCGAGAACTGTTTGGATGTAAAAAGCGGTAGACTAGCCTACAAAAACACTATGGCCCAAGCCAAAAAGGTATGGGATGAAAGTTTTTGGGAGGATCTCTTGAATGCAGCTAGGTTACGGGATCAGAGCATGTTCTGGAATTTAATCGCTAAGGGAAATAAGCAGGGTAGATCAACAAAGGATATTTTCCTAGATGAAAATACTTGGTGTGATCACTTCACTAAGCTCTATGCTAACAAAAAGGAGAGTTTTCCCTTCGGGGTTTATGAGACAAACTTTGAAATGAGTATTGCTCCATTAACTTTTAGTTTAGAAGAAACTAATAAGGCTTTATTAGCTGTGAAAATGGGCAAAGCCCCAGGCCCTGATAAAATTCCCAGCGATCTACTAAAATTTGATGTGGATGTGTGGGGGCCTTATATAAATTACTTGAGTAATTCCATTGTGGCAGGCACACCGATCCCGACTCATGGAAAGGGGCAGAAATCATAACAATTTTTCAAAAAGGTGATCGCTATGATCCAAGTAATTACCGCCCAATAAGTTTAATAGACATTTTTCAAAAGATATATGCCAGACACATTTTAAATAGGCTTTTAGATTGGATTGAAGAGTTTAAAATATTAACCAAATATCAGGCTGGTTTTAGAATAAAAATCAGTACGGTTGACCAGGTGTTTAGGTTTATGTGCATCTGTTGGAAGTACATAAACATAAGGAAGGGTAGTCTCTATGTGGCATTCGTGGATCTAAGGGCTGCCTTTGACCTTGTTCCGCGCAATTTGTTGTGGATTACATTAAGGAACATGGCGGTCCCTGGGGAACTACTTAAAGAACTTATCAAGCTTCACACAGGGAACTATGCAAAAATTAGATGGGGAAAAGAAGGTGAAACCTCAAGGGCCATACCTGTAGACCGCGGTGTGCGCCAAGGTTGCGTGTTAGCACCTACACTCTTCTCATTATATGTTAATGATATTCCGAGCTATTTAAGGAATTGTGTACATGACTCCCCGAAGCTAGGTGGTGAGCCGGTTACGGCATTATTATTTGCCGATGATACCATCCTTATTTCTCAAACTCCGAGAGGTTTGCAAAATTTGGTGGATTCTTTCCAGAAGTATTGTGTGGGGAAGGGGCTAGAAATAAATCCTACCAAAACTAATTATATGTCCATAAACCCCAAGAAATCCCTCAGGAATAATCTGTCCTTGGAGAATCAAAAACTGGAACAGGTAGGGAGTTTTAATTATCTGGGGTTAATGCTGGATAGTAACCTGTCCTGGAAAGGACAGATGGATAAAAGCATCTTATCCCTTAAGCAAAACTCAATGCCTATTTTAAAAGTACACGGAGCTAGTTATTCTGAAGCAATCTCACCGGCACTTGAAGTATATAAAGCGAAGGCCCAATCGGCCGCCCTTTATGGTGCTGAACTCTGGGGCTACTATTGTAATAATAATTTTGGAAAAACGGAAAACCACTTTGTACGAAGGCTACTTAAAATACCAATAAGAACTCCTCTAGTCCCTGTTTTCCTTGATATTAACCTTAAAAGAGCAGATTATCAAGCATTATTAAGACCACTGCTGTATTGGGTCAGGTTATGGGTAACCCCGGAGTTGAGTGATTACAAGAGTGGATTGACTGAACTAACTCAGATAGATGGTCATATGAATACCCCTTGGTTAAAATATGTATCTAGGTGGTATGAGAGATTAGGTTTATCACACCTATGGGAAGTTCCTCAGAATATGACAACACGTACCAGGAAATATGTAAAGGACACCTTTTGGTTTTATGTCAACGGAGAGCTATTGCATAGTTCATCGATTGGTATTCTGACTTTGAATTTTTTAAACATAAAAGATACACCTAAATTCGAACAATTTTTGGATGAGATCGGTCCTCCACTGGCAAAAACACTATATCTACAGTTTAGGTATGGGGTCTTACAGATTAATGCTTACACATGCAATTGGGGAGGGGTAAAAGGTTGTGAACTGTGCACTCTCTGTACATTAGGGGCTAAAGAAGACGTTGTTCATCTACTCTTCTTTTGCCCAGTATACAAGAAACCAAGGGATCGTTGGATCAAACCCGTTTGTAAATATGTGGGAGTTAGATCCTACAAAGAAGCAGAGCGCATATTTCAGTCTAATACTTCACAATTAGTGGTGTTTGGCACGAGTAGATTCTTATTTAATGTGTACCTTATCAGAAAACGACTTGGTCACAAACTGTAATATTTTGTTAGGTGGCCCGCTCTTTCCCTTCCTTGTAAAGGTATATGATGCACTGTTTCTTCGATCCAAGTTAATTAATTTTTTAGTTCTGGCTTTTAATTAATTTAAAAATTGGTATTTATATTTTTATATGCGGTACTGCTTAATCATGGAGATATTCATATATTTCTTGCCAACTGTATGTATTGTATCTTATATTTAATTGTGAAATTATATATGTATGTTGTATTTATCTCTTGTCTTGACTTTTATGGCAATATTTGCCGAAATAAAGTTTAACGAACGAACGAACAGGTATGTGGAGTGCACCGGCCACCAGGACAGCCAGTGTGGCACGGAGCCACAGCACAGCCAGTCCCCCCCCTGTGAAGCACCAGAAATTGGCCAGTGCCCGGCGGGAGAGGGGGAAGACTCCAGCCACCCAAGCCACTCCCAGGCGACCCGGTGGGAGTGTGGACTCAGCTGTGACACCTCCCAAGGTGGGGAAGGGCCACAATAAACCCGGCAAGTCTGGGAAGAGCAGCACGGCGGAGAAGACCGCCATCATCCCCGCTGCCCAGGAGGGTCCGCCAGCCCCATCCTCGCTGCCCAGGAGGCCACCGCCAGCCCATCCTCGCTGCACAGGAGGCCACCGCCAGCCCCATCCTCGCTGCACAGGAAGCCACCGCCAGCCCCATCCTCGCTGCCCAGGAGGGCCCCGCCAGCCACAGCCCAGCTGCCCAGGAGGGCCCCGCCAGCCACAGCCTAGCTGCCCAGGAGGGCCCCGCCAGCCACAGCCCAGCTGCCCAGGAGGCCACCGCCAGCCCCATACTCGCTGCCCAGGAGGCCACCGCCAGCCCCATCCCCGCTGCCCAGGAGGGCCCCACCAGCCACAGCCCAGCTGCCCAGGAGGGCCCCGCCAGCCACAGCCCAGCTGCCCAGGAGGGCCCCGTCAGCCCCAGCCCAGCTGCCCAGGAAGGCCCCGCCAGCCCCAGCCCAGCTGCCCAATGAAGGACCGCCAGCCCCAGCCCAGCTGGGCAATGAAGGACCGCCAACTCAAGCACCGATGAACAAGGCACCGCCAAATCAAGCACCGCTGAACAGGGCACCGCCAACTCAAGCACCGCTGAACAGGGGCACCGCCAACTCAAGCACCGCTGAACAGGGCAACGCCAACTCAAGCACCGCTGAACAAGGCACCGCCAACTCAAGCACCGCTGAACAGGGCACCGCCAACTCAAGCACCAATGAACAGGGCACCGCCAACTCAAGCACCGCTGAACAAGGCACCGCCAACTCAAGCACCGCTGAACAGGGCACCGCCAACTCAAGCCCCGCTGAACAGGGCACCGCCAACTCAAGCACCGCTGAACAGGGCACCGCCAACTCAAGCACCGCTGAACAGGGCACCGCCAACTCAAGCACCGCTGAACAGGGCACCGCCAACTCAAGCCCCGCTGAACAGGGCACCGCCAAATCAAGCACCGCTGAACAGGGCACCGCCAAATCAAGCACCGCTGAACAGGGCACCGCCAACTCAAGCACCGCTGAACAGGGGCACCGCCAACTCAAGCACCGCTGAACGGGGCAACGCCAACTCAAGCACCGCTGAACAAGGCACCGCCAACTCAAGCACCGCTGAACAGGGCACGGCCAACTCAAGCCCCGCTGAACAGGGCACCGCCAACTCAAGCACCGCTGAACAGGGCACCGCCAACTCAAGCACCACTGAACAGGGCACCGCCAACTCAAGCACCGCTGAACAGGGCACCGCCAAATCAAGCACCGCTGAACAGGGCACCGCCAACTCAAGCCCCGCTGAACAGGGCACCGCCAAATCAAGCACCGCTGAACAGGGCACCGCCAAATCAAGCACCGCTGAACAGGGCACCGCCAAATCAAGCACCGCTAGCCCATGAGCGGCAGGGGCACTGACGCAACTGGGACCGTCACGGGGTGCGCGATGCACTCTGGGCATCAGTCCCCCTCCAGAACCAGTGGAGAGTTACATCCACTACCTCTGTCCTCCACAGGATGAAGCACTTTGGGCACCAGTCCCCCTCCAGAACCAGTGGAGACATGCATCCACTACCTCTGTCCTTCACAGGATGAAGCACTCTGGGCACCAGTCCCCTTCCAGAACCAGTGGAGAGTTACATCCACTACCTCTGTCCTTCACAGGATGAAGCACTCTGGGCACCAGTCCCCCTCCAGAACCATTGGAGACATGCATCCACTACCTCTGTCCTTCACAGGATGAAGCACTCTGGGCACCAGTCCCCCTCCAGAACCAGTGGAGACTGTTATCCCCTTGAGAGACTGTGGCTTTGCACTCCCCAGGATAATGCAGTGGGCAAATCACCCACTGTATAGACTTGAGAGACTGTGGCTTTGCATTCCCCAGGATGCAGCAGTGGGCAAACCACCCACTGGCAGGACTTTAGAGACTGTGGCTTTGCACTCCCCAGGATTGAACAGTGGGCAAACCACCCACTGTATAGACTTGAGAGACTGTGGCTTTGCACTCCCCAGGATAATGCAGTGGGCAAACCACCCACTGTATAGACTTGAGAGACTGTGGCTTTGCACTCCCCAGGATGCAGAAGTGGGCAAACCACCCACTTGAGGGACTTGAGAGACTGTGGCTTTGCACTCCCCAGGATTGAACAGTGGGCAAACCACCCACTGTATAGACTTGAGAGACTGTGGCTTTGCACTCCCCAGGATAATGCAGTGGGCAAACCACCCAATGTATAGACTTGAGAGACTGTGGCTTTGCACTCCCCAGGATGCAGAAGTGGGCAAACCACCCACTGGAGGGACTTGAGAGACTGTGGCTTTGCACTCCCCAGGATTGAACAGTGGGCAAACCACCCACTGTATAGACTTGAGAGACTGTGGCTTTGCACTCCCCAGGATAATGCAGTGGGCAAACCACCCACTGGAGGGACTTGAGAGACTGTGGCTTTGCACTCCCCAGGATTGAACAGGGGGCAAACCACCCACTGTATAGACTTGAGAGACTGTGGCTTTGCACTCCCCAGGATAATGCAGTGGGCAAACCACCCACTGTATAGACTTGAGAGACTGTGGCTTTGCACTCCCCAGGATAATGCAGTGGCCAAACTACCCACTGGAGGGACTTAAGAGACTGTGGCTTTGCACTCCCCAGGATTGAACAGTGGGCAAACCACCCACTGTATAGACTTGAGAGACTGTGGCTTTGCACTCCCCAGGATACATCCATGGGCATGGAGCCCCCTTGTGGATCTGGCGTCGTGCACTCATCCGGCTGAGGTGCCCCCCCTTCCCTTCCCCCTGAGGTGCCTGTTGTATTTCTATCTGATGCCCCTGCAGTGTTCTCTCTGTTTTGATCTGGTATTGAGTGTGGGCCTCGCCCATGCATTTTGGGCCCAGTAGTTCACGGACTATGAATGGTGCAATACCTAGACTACTATTCTTGGTGTATATTTTGTTAATAGTGTATATATGTATATTTTTGCGTACTGGATTTTAATATATTACAATGGTTACACTCATTTCCTTTTGTCTTTGCAATCTTCCGGGGGGGGTTGGGGGGTGTTACTATAATGTATAGATATGTATTAGTGTGTGTGTTGTAGTGGGTGAGGGTGGGGGCGGGGGTGTTGCGTGTCTGTCCCCCTGTTTTTTGCCTCCCCTGTGTCGTAGGTGCAGTACTCACCGTGGTCTTCACCGCCGGCGTTGGTGCTCCTGGTACAGGAGCAGGAAGACTATCGCAGGTAGGATTTGGAGTTCCGGGTCCATGGTGTCCTCGTTCCTCGTGGAGTGTGTAGAGGTGAGCGTTTTCCCTCCGAAATTCCTGTTTCCGCCGTGTTTTTATCCGCAGTGAATCCGCCCCGGAAAAGGTGGCGGATTGGCCTGTCATCATAGTGTGGGCGGTACATTGTCCTCCGCCTGTCTGTTAGCGGTGACTGCCGCGCTGTTTGTTTGTACTGCCGTGGCAGTAGGAGTGTTAAAGTGGCTGTCTTTGTTGGCGGTTTCCGCCACGATCGTAATTCCAATTTTTTTACCGCCGTCCTGTTGGTGGTCTTACAGCGCTTTAACACCGTCCACCAGGGTTGTAATGACCACCAATATGTTTAGTGGCCCCAAACTGAGGCGGGCTTTGAATCTTCATGGCAGCAGAAGCATTTGTATAGAAATAACCCAATGGCAGTGAAACAATGCTGCTGGTGGACCATTGGCTGCAGCCAAAGAGTATGTTATGTACTAGAGTGGGTGAGTTGAAATTTACAACGACACAGTCACCTTGTCGATCAGCAGGCCCAGGTCCAATCCAACCCACTCTCCTAACCAATGAGATTGTATTTGTCATATATCATGGAAAATTCCTATGGTGGCCCAGCCAATGCAAAGTCTTGTTAAACAAGTCATTATAAGACTCCCTCTGGTCCTCGCGCAAAGGTGGCCCTCCGGATAGAACAAGTACATAGGGACAAGAGGCTGGGGAGGTTAACGACTGGTGTGTTACACTTTGACCTCATCCTTGGGCTAAATAAGCAGTTACAGATTGAGCAGGCTTCTTTTAGGTTCCACTTTGCTGTGAAGCAGAATGTTGCTGGACGTTAGATGGGATGTTAGAAAGAGGCTTGCGATTTGAAATAGCAGTTGTAGAGCTAGTGGGAGTATTATCTATAGGATTGAGGGCACAGCGTGCAGAATCACCAAGGGGGTTCCTTTGACTGCTCTACTTGTTGGAATCTAGGGGTCTAAAGGACTGTGACTGCAGTTCCACTAAGTGGTTAGTGCCTTTAAGCAGGCTCTTAATTGCTTCCAGCTTTGCACTGAGTGGAGAAAGCTCAGTGCGCAAAAGTTCCTTGATGTTATCCATATGTCCCTCCAGCAAGCTCCTTATCCTAAGAGAGTCCATTTGCAGGACCGCTAGCAGATTGTGAGAGTGGGTTGGAGCCAATACTGTCACAATACACTCCGGGAGCAGACACAATCCCAGCGGTATTTCTTGCCTGCGAGAAAGGTAGGTATCTGACTAGGAAGTCGGAATAACAGGCACACCACATGCAAAAGGCCTTAAAGTCCATAACTCAGTTCGATACCTTGGAAGAGAAGGAAGGGGAGAAGGAGCCAGGGAAGCATCAGTCAGGTGAGGATGCAGAATGGGAACAGTACCATTCCTTACCCGTGAATCCTCTATGTTTAAGGAATGTGTTGGAAATGGTGAGGGAAGAAGGGGTGATGCTGTGTGGAACAGTACCAACCCTTACCTGGGAAACCTCTGTGTTTGAGAGAAAGAGAGGTAGACAGTGATACCTGGGTCTAATTGAACTGCTGGAAGAGGGACCAGAGACTGAAACTGGGGAACATGCTGAAGGACTGTCATTAATACATAGGGCCAGATTTGCAAGGCCCAAGCACCACCAGAGTGTCACTTTTTGTGATGCTCCGGTGGTGCTAACCATTTCTCCATAGTTACAATAAGGTATATTGCCACTTTTTGTAGCATTAAACCTCCTTGTAAAAATGGGCCCCTCCAACACAGTTTTCTGTATCAGAGGGGCGTGCAATGGGTGTTCCACCGCAACACATATTGTTTTTGACACTGCCCCAGATTTACAAATCTGTGGTGGTGGCAAAAACTAGCGGGGTGGTGCTAACATGGCACAACAAGATGGAATACTTTTATTCCTCCTTGTTTGCTTTTTCCATGCGTGCATTTTGCAGCACACGTAGAAAGAGCAAAAGGCCATGAATAATTGTTTATGTACAGGAAGGTGTCCCTCCTTGCACAGAAACAATCATTCAGAAATGACGATTTGGTGCTGAATCGCCAATGTAGGAAACCTTCCTGCACATAAACAATCATACCCCTTAATGCAGACACCCTTGCACTATGGTGCCAGGATGCTTGCGTTGGCGCTGGCAGCTAAAGTTAGCACCGGAGTGGGGGAAACAAAGGGGTGCGCTGTATTCGAAGTGAATACGGTGCATCCCTGCGTTTTAAAATTGGCACAGCACAGCTGATTTTGGCGCAGCACCACGCTGCGCCAGTTTGTTGTAAATCTAGCCCATAGAATTTAATGGTGAATATTCTTCTGAGAGTTGGACTACTCCGAGAATTAATGCTTTCTTCACGTATTTAGTAAAACTATATTCAATTGGAAAGGACCCTTTGTGTACCAGGAGATTCCTTACACAGATTCACTTTTGTCCCTGGTGACTGGGAAGCCGCGGTTATTTGCTGCAGCGTTGTGTTCCAGTGTGCACTGGGGCATTTTTCCTCCTTGAACGTCAAGCACTAGGATGGTTATTCATTTTGTTTATTTGTCAGAGTGGATAAAATCAATAAACCATCATAATAAAACACATATTAATAATATAAATATTCACCTAAAATACACAAATAAAAACACAAGTTAAAATTGGATTAAAAATATATCAAGTTCTCCCTTAAAATACATTACACAGAATAATCAATGACTTACACGCATGATGCGGGTTGCTGACTCTTGTCCTCACATGCCAAATTGATTCCAGATATTTTGAAACAGAAAACCACATAGAGAATAGTATCAAAGTTGCAAATCCTTTTAGGATCTTATACCCAGCAGAGGACAAAGAGAGGCAATCCATCTTGACATTTGTCTTCGGTAAGCGGTACAGGAATTGTTTAGTCTCTTTAGTTTGACTCGCCCTTAGTCGATAAAATGAGCTAATGGTAAGATTCCTAACCTCAATTTAATGTATAGATTTAATCGATGATGGGTTGATATAATCCAAAAAATCTTTGTAACTGGATTTGCATTTCATTATTACAAAGGAAGTTGCCAATCTGCCCAACAATGGGGCTGATTGCAATTTGTCCAACTGACAGTGCTCAAATCTTTCCTTCGCAATGATATGCAAAGTGGAGGTAATAGATGTGATTTTGTGTAAATAATTTTTCAGACCAAGTGCACTCAAGGAGAACGATTATTCATTTATTGTGCTGCTACATGGTTGTTGACTGCTAAGCATGAGCACATCCGTACTACCACCTTAAAAAAGATGGTGATTGCTCTCCATCGCTACCACTAAGGGTCAAGTGCTGAAGAGGTAGAAATTGGCCCAGTTTGCATAGCCTTAGAATGATAGACTCTGGTATTTCAGAAGCAAATAACCCCAAATCCCTCTGTTAAGACGAAGTAGCACCTGCTTGCCTCACTCACCCTCAGAATGGGGTCTGAAATTGGTGGAAGTAGTAGCATCCTGCTTAAACTGGTTGTGATTTCAGAAACAAAGTACAACCAGTACAGATCAGGACCAGTTCCAGAATCTGTGTTAGATAGGGGGTAGAGGGGTACCAGTAACAAGGACAGGGAAGGAAGAAACCGTGATGGACTCTTGGCAATTGTCAGGAGCCTATTAGTAAGTGCATTTGTGTCAGACCTCTTAGCAGAAGTTGTCTCCAGTCACACCCAGTGTATCACCCAATTTGCTTCTAAGGTTTTCTTAATACAATCACTATCATCATTTTCTAAGACACTACTGTCATCCACTCCGTGTGTTATTTCCTTCGGTAGGTTAAGTCTAGCTGAGACCCTGATCTTGCTGATGGATCTCTAGAAAGCTAAGGCTGAGGAAAATGTGAAGGTCAGGGAGTTAGTGAGGGAGAAGCTGAGGATCACACCCAGGAACAAGAAGAATGGGTGAGAGAGAGAGACAAGAAGAATGTGTCAATGAAGAGAGGAACAATAGTTTGAGGAATGGGAAAGAGAAAGGTGAAGGCAGGAAAAGGAACATGAGAGAAAACTGGAGAGAAAGAGGATGGCTTTGAAAAAGAAGAGCTCACAGAAGCAGTTCATACAGCTACATATGGGAAACATGATTCCACGTAAAACTCTACTGGAGTACCTGCCAAGATTGAAGTTTCCAAAAAAGGTTTTGAACATGTATGTGGCAGGGCAAGATATTTTGGGCATTGAGATGTTGCTCAGGCTTTGAATGATGTGTGTCAGGCAGCCACTTTAATGTGTTGCCGTAGAAGGTAAGTCAGTCATTGTAGTGGTGTAACATAACTTGAGGGGGCCCGTGTAAAGTACATGGACGGGCTCTCCTCTCGAATCACCCCAGGGCTCTCAGGTCAGGGTACTCTGCTAAGGTCCCACACCACAGGGGCTCTGGAGGCTTTTGGTACACCACTGAGTCATTCAATCAATCAATCAATCAATATTTGTTAAGTGTGGCTACTCACCCAGGAGGGTCTCCAGGTGCGGAGGGGAGGGGCCTCATCCGAAGATGTTCTTCCTGAAGATGGTGAGTGATGGGCTTTGTCTGAGGTGCAGGGGGAGGTTGTTCCAGCTCTTTGCTGCAGTGTAGGTGAAGGATCGTCCTCCGGCGGTGGTTTTGTGGATACGAGGGATGGTGGCTAGGGCCATCTGGGTGGAGCGGAGGGATCTGGTGGGGTTGTGGAAGGAGACGCAGTAGTTCAGGTAGGCTAGTCCTGCGTTGTTTATGGCCTTGTATGTGTGGGTGAGAAGCTTGAAGGTGATTTGCTTCTCGACCAGTAGCCAGTGGAGGGTCCTAAGGTGTTGGGAGATGTGTTCTTGGTGAGGGAGGTCCAGAATGAGTCTGGTGGTTGCTTTCTGGATGAGTTGTCGTTTTTTGATGGTCCTAGTTGAGGTGCCGGCGTGGCGGGTCATGGATAGGGAGGAGTCGAAGATGATTCCTAAGTTGTGAGTGTGCTCAGTAGGTGCAGGGGGGGTGCTGAGGGATGTGGGCCTCCAGGAGTTGTCCCAAGTTGAGGTGGCAGTTCCAAAGATGATGAGCTCAGTCTTGTTGGAGTTGAGCTCGAGGCAGCTTTCTCTCATCCAGGTGGTGACGGCTTCCATTCCTGAGTGGAAGTTCCCTTTGGCCATGTCTGGGTCATCGGTTAGGGAAATGATGAGTTGTGTGTCATCGGCATATGACATGATGTTCATACTGTGGCTTCTGACAATGGCAGTGAGAGGGGCCATGTATATGTTGAAGAGTGTGGAACTCAGTGAGGATCTTTGGGGGACTCCACAGTTGACTCCTGTGGGTCTGGAAGAGTAGGGCAGAAGTCTGACTCTCTGCGTCCTCCCGGAGAGGAAGGAGTGGATCCACTCCAAGGTTCTTCTGCGGATTCCTATGTTGTGGAGACTGGTGCGCAGAGTGCTGTGGGAGACCGTGTTGAATGCTGCTGAGAGGTCGAGGAGTATGAGTGCTGTGGTGTAGCCGCGTTCTAGGAGTAAACGGATGTCATTGGTGGCTGCCAGGAGGGCTGCCTCCGTGCTGTGGTTGCTGCGAAAGCAGGACTGGGAGCTGTCCAGGGAGTTGTTGGCCTCGATGAAATTCCGTAGTTGTGGGTGGATTGTTTTCTCCAGTACTTTGGCGGTGTAGGGTAGCAGAGAGATGGGCCAGAAATTCTTTAGTTCTGATAGGTCGACCGAAGGTTTCTTCAGGAGAGGGCATATTTCTGCGTGTTTCCAGTCTTAGGGGAAGGTGCCCGTGTTGATGGAGCAGTTGATTGTGTTCCGGAGCTCTGGGGCGATAGATGCTCTGGCTCTGATGCATATGTGGTGCGGGTAGGGATCCGAGGGGGGTCCGGAGAGGATGCTGTTCATGATGTTGGCTGTCGTTGGAAGAATGCCTGTGGCTAAGCGTATAAAATGTGATGAATGAAGGAAGTTTTGAGCAGGTCGTTTGGTCTTAAGCCAGCTCAGTATCTTCAGATGTTTAAAAAATGAAAGAGAACAGATGTTGTTCCATTTGATACTTTGATTCATGGTATGATGTGGGATTGGAGTGAGTGAGTGAGTCAGTGAGTGAGTGAGAGGGATGGAAGCAAAGGATTTTCATGCTCTTAACTAGTTGATAATGAGAGAGAGAATCAAGGAGGAGTGCTCTCCCACACTTAGGTAATACCTGTGAAATGTGACAGAAAAGGATCCAAGGCATGTTGTGGAGTTAATAAAGGGCTGGAGCAGTATGTCTCTAACATAAAGGGAGATACAAATTCTCAACAGACTTGTTCCAACTGGAGCTTAAGGGCCAAAGGGAAATTCCAAGGCTCCAAGGAATGACCTAAGCAGAAAGGGAATTCAGTTACAAAAAATCAGCAAAAAGCAGAGAATGGAGGACAAGAAAGTTCTTAAAAGCACAAATTATGTGATTCTTTATTGCACTTGTTTACATGTCACAAGGAGTGGCATTACAAGAGAGGCTGTCAGGTGAAAGACCCTGTACCAGCTGCACCCATAATAATAAATGCGTACCTGTGGGTGAAGGCTGTACATCAGACTCAGGAAGAGACTAGAACCATCCTAGATTTGTCTAGTAAAATGACTGCACAGAGCCATATCCAGGCATCACTACACTGAGCCCATGGAATCTCAGAAACTCTTCATACCATGATCTAGCCTTCACCTGGGTTCTTTGCCCCATCTGCTCAAGCTGAAAAAGATCACCAGGGACCACACAGGAGCAGGACCACCTAATTTGCATTTTCCAAGAGGGCTACTAGCAGTCAGTGCAGAGATCTCAGACAGAGTTGCCAGTAGCTTCCCACCTCCAGCAAGATGTAGCTGGACAACTATCTGAAAGACTGGTCCTCTGCAGGTAGCAAGAAACTGTAAACATTGGACTTTGAGAAACTGAGCTTAAGCACACTGGAGAAGATATATGCATCTGGGCCATCATCATGCTTATCCTGATTGTGCAGAAGGGGTGCAGGGGGGTGGATAGTGGCACAGCCCTGCTTAACAACACCCCGGACACTTCATTGTGCTGAGACTATATTTATGTGTGGTATTCTATACTGAAGTGCAATAAAGTGTGAATTTATTTTTTGAAAATCAAGCACTTTGTTGGGCTTTCATTTATTGCACTGTCGAATGATTGTTGAGCTCTGAGCTCAAGCACCACATACTATCTTCCCTGAGAAGCCAGTCACTGCTTGCCATCACTACCACTGAATCAAGTGCTGTAGGGGTCCAGTTTGCAGAGCTGTACCTAGGGACATCTGAGACAAACACACCAACCCCATTGTTGAGGCCCAGTAGTCCCTGCTTGCCCCACGTCCCCCCAAACAGGGTCTGATAATTATTATATTAAAGGCCCTTTAGACAGTAATAGCAACTGCATTTAGCCACAAATCCAAGCTGTGCCTGATTTAAAATCAATTTTCTGGATAGCCAGTCTTTGAGGGATCTTGTAAACAATTTAACAAAAACCTTTCCCTCAGTGCACAGCATGGTAATAAGATGTCAGTTTTCAGTTTCAGTTCTAAACCCTTCCATAGGAATACTGATTAATATGCTACTCAGCCAAGAAATGGGAATGGTTACGATTACTAGCACTTTCTCAAACAGAACTGTCAACATCTATTTGATTTAATAACAACAGCTGTAGGTCCATTTTTGTCCTGGAGCTGGATAATAATTTATGGAATAAATCAAGATCTGAATTTCAGTTGCATTGATCCACAACCTGTCCAATTGTGAGTAGGAAACACATTAAGAAATTCTAGAAACATAGCGCTCCCTCATAAAACAGCAATTAAAGCTTGACCTTTGTGTTTGGCTACTTGAATGTCCGGTCGTGATTTTTTGTTAATACCAATCCAGAAACCTCTCACCAGAAGGCTATAATATTGTTTCTTTTGGAGATAGCCAATAAATGTACCCATTTATGTTCCTGATAACTTCTCTTTCACCGTTTCATTTTAACTTTGTACTTGTTTTGCTGCTTACAAGCTGGCTTTGTACCATGTCAGTTTATGCATTTTGTTTTGAGCGGGGACAGCATGAGATCATAGCATCTTACTTTTTGAAAATTTGTGATGGAAACGAGACTGGAATAAGCAACTCCACAGACAGCTACGAAACATCTACTGGGTGATACTCTAGATCAGTGGTTCTTTACCTTTTGTCTTCTGTGGAACCCCGCTAATCAATCCTGGGGCCCAAATTGAATCTTTAATGGAATCTGAGGAATCCTGCTTCGTAATTACTGGAAGTCAGGGACCATGGCCAGCCTAAGCAATCCTAATTGTTTGAATTGCAAAACAGTACGCAAAAATACAGACACAAGCATTAACCAAACAAATTCACAAATTATTAAATATTTGATTTAATTCACAAACAAATATAAAAAAGAAAATGTTCAATTTTAATGGGAAGGTAGGGTCTTTTCTAAAATCAAGTGAGGCCCCCTATTGTCCATATATTATTCTGTTTGATGCACTTGCACTGCTCTTGTTAATCAATCTGCGGATCCAACTTAGTTTTTAGCCTTATATTTCAAATTTGTTTGCTTCTTCATTTATTTATACACTTTATTAATCTGTTTATAATATTAAATTTTCTAAGCAACTATGTACCCTGTGAGTAGACATTGCAGACCCACAGGTGGCCCCGGACCACTGATTAAGAACTGCTGTTCTAGATGATCGTTTAGTTAAAAGTATGTGCACCCAGTAAAGGAACACATCCCTAAATTCATAGAATATACATCCCTCAGCCCATCTATTAGTGCAGCTTAAAATGTTATCCACATTTCCTGAGGGCCATTTTGCCACATAATTATTATGGGATTTTGTAGATGGCCAGAGTCCTTTCAACTAATTCGACTATAATCTTTTTGCAACCAATAGTAACTTGTTGGGGGAGATGATCATTAGTGAATTTTTGTATATTATAGAAATTTTTCAAGTCTAATTTAAATACCACTTGTTCACCCAGGTATGACCTAAGACTGTATTAGAGTTCATGGAGGAAATATTTGTAATATTAGCAGGTTGGTCCATTAAGAATCTACCAGTTAAAGGCATAAATTGAAGACATCATTATAAAGCCCTTTGGAACTTAAGCAACGTCTTTGATTATTATGGGGGCAATCTCACATCAATTATTGTATAAACATAAATCTTCATCCTCCTCTTAACCAAATAAAAACAACTGAAGTCATCTCTAATTATAATTGTAGGATGACACATGTTCTCCTAAGAATAATGAAGAAGTTCAATTATTTTCTGAAGTGATAAAGTTTGATCTCCCTTAACTGATGTGAGACATGTAATAATTAGAAGGAATTAAGCTGATGTAGATCATACAGTAGCATCGGTACGCACAACATGAAAGCAAAGTTGAGCTAAAAATGGTTCCTAGGAATTATCAATGTGAAGAGGCCATCTTTAGGGCAACCATTTAAAGAAGGCTACACTATAATGTTAAAAGTACAGTAACCTTTGAATGAAAGATCAGTTAGTTTCCAGATTTCTTGTAGATACACAAAATCATAAAGATAACAAAAATTTCTGTATTATTATTTGCCATGTGTGTAAACAGACCAGATACACTTCATGGACGTAGTTTTACTTGGGTAGCTCTAGAAGATAGTTCATAGTTCAGGCACCATCCTGGTTCGAATCGCCTACATACTCAATCAATAAACCATCAAACAGCTATTTCTTAGACTCTTAGATTGTCATCACTAGCTGATTGGCCGGCTTCCAAAATAATCTGTGATTCGCCTGATTTAATGTGGACTTGTAATTGATTTTCTAGAGTAAATATATCTGGGTCTGGGATACAAGAAGTACTAAGACGAGTGTGTAGTGTACCAACATTGATTTGATTGATTTGATTGATAGGGAAGTAAATATCTAGACACTTTTAAGGACGGAGGCATATTGGATTAGGTGTTTCATGTTCAAGCACTAATTATGCCCCTATTGCCAGAAAGCTAGAAATGTAATTGAGCACCCAACTTGTGTGGGTATTTTGTGAAATGGTAACCATGGTGTATTCGTCCATCAGGCCTTTCTTTGCCTACTTGAATTCAACTTGCTCAACTTGTCTAGAATAAATATTGTTTAGATGTATACAATTTATTATAAGAACCTTCTGATAAAAACAGTAGGTTAAAAATCAAATAATTAAAAGTCTCATTAGAGTTGTCAGCTCCCACACTTATTTGTGTTGTCTGAACAGCTCCCCTGTATTTTTACGTTGGTTGGGGCACAAGGCACAGGACAGTGAGATTTAGGACCTGATCTAGAGTGTGGTTGATGGGTTACTCTGTCACAAACGTGACAGATATCCTGTCCACTGTATTACAACTCCCATAGGATATAAAGGGATCGTAATACAGCGGCAAAAGGGATATCGTTTCAGCCTTAAACATCAGTTACCTCCCAATGTCTGAGCAGGCTCACAGGGTCCATAGGCCCAGATTTACAAAAAAAGTGGTGCAGAGCGGTGTTGCAACAAAATTTGCAGCACCGCGCCACTTTTGAAGCACAGGGATGCGCCGTATTTACAAATATATGGCGCACCCCTGTGTTTCCCCATGTGCTGGTGCTAAATTTGGCTGCCAACGCAGATATCCTTGAACCATATTGCAAGGGTGTCTGCGTTGAAGGGACAGATTGTTTATGTTCAGGAAGGTGTCCCTTCCAGCACATAAACAGTCTACAATGGAGGTTTGGCACTTCTATGTGTGCTGTAGAATGCAGAACACATAGAAGTACCAAATCGTAATTTTTGAATGAGTGTTTATGTGCAGGAAGGGAAACCTTCCTGCACATTAACAATAATTTATGGCATTTTGCTCTTTCTATGTGTGCTGCAGATGCAGCACGCATAGAAAAAGCAAAAGAGAGGAGGAATACAAGTATTCCTCCTCGTTGTGCCTTGCTAACACCACCCTTGGGGTGGTGTTAGTTTTTGGCGCTGCCACAGATTTACGATTTCTCATAAATCTGGGGCAGAGTCAAAAGCAATGGGTGTTGCCGTGGAAGGCCCACAGTAACACCCATTGCATGCCCCTCTGCCGCAGAAAACTGCGTTGGAAGGGTCATTATTTACAAGGTGGCGTTAAGCCAGAAAAAGTGGCTTAATGCCTCCTTATAAATATGGTGCAATGCACTATAGCACTAAAAGTGACGCTTCGGTGGCGAAAGGGCCTTGTAAATCTGGCCCACAGTGCGATAACATAGGGCCTGATTTATACTTTTTTTGTGCCTCATTTGCGTCATTTTTTTACGCAAAAGCTGCGCAATCTTACAAAATATAATTTAATTATGTAGCTTGCTCCGCTTTTGCTTAAAAAAATTACGCAAATGCGGCGCTAAAAAAGTATAAATCAGGCCCATAGAGTCCAAAGTTCAGCGACCGAGCCTTAAATCCGCAGCAGCTCCCAAAGGCTTCCTGCTTAGCGTTGGCTTCACAGTTCTGTGCCATTTCTTTCCAAAAGGAGCTCTGCTCAGGCTCAATTTCCCTCCCTCAAATGAGGCTTCCAGAGCTCTCTGCTGAAGTATAAGTGGCCAAACCTAACGCACGGTTAACAGTACTGCTACTAAAGCATGATAGTCCACTGCCTAGTTCTATACCAGTTGTTTTAAAGCCTTCTTCTAGAGTTATAGGCCCAGCTGCAGGCGATGGCCTATAATGAGTCACTTCAGTGGACTTTTCACCCACCAGTGTGAATAATTTAGTCCACCCAAAGGTTAAGTGAACAATTTTGCCTATAAGTGATGTCAGGGGCAGGGTGAGGCGGAGGACGGGACGTTTTTCAAATAATCTAATTCAGTTTTATAGGCCCATGTCGAATGCCAGAATTGCAAAAGCAATTAGAATCCCATAAAACGAGCAGCCGGCTGAAGCGAGGTTTTATAGGTCTTGGACCTGTATGAATGCCTATCACTGTGGCACCGCAATTATCACCCCAGCCTCCGCGCCGAGATCTTCCGTTAAATTCCAAGCTTTAGTTTTAAGTGTTACTGCAGTGAAGTCGTGTTCCCTGTGCAGAGAACTGCCTGTCGTAAATGTGTGCAGAGTTTCTAGCAAATAATCCTCCCGTTTTAATCTTTAATGAGCTTTCGTGTCCTTGGCCTTACATTCGCCACGAACTCTCCTTTTTGTTTATTCTTTCTCTTCTGTTCATGCGATTTTCTAATATATCTTTTCTCTTACTGTTCTCTCCACATACATTTCAGTCCTGATTTATGAAAGATGTGTCTGAGTGTTTGTGTGCCGCAAAGCCACAAAAAGTAATGCAAATTATAACACCAATCCACTTTCAACTACAAAGGTATTTCTGGACTGAAAATGGACACAAGTGCAGCATTGTTTCCTGAAGCCTGAATATCCTGATAATACATGTAACGGGGGTCCAACCGAGCAATAACAATGTTAACACCCCTAAGTTACCATGTATAGCCAGATCAATTACAGTCATTAAGAGCTGGATTAGGGTGGAATACTAGTGCCAAAATAAAAATAGGTGCAAACCAGGCCCGGACTGGCACTACCAGATGCTGGGCAGTTTCCCAGGGGATTGACGGGCTTATTTACTGGTGGTGGGGACCGGTTTTATTGACGGTGATGGGCAGGCCTTGATTCCTACCTTCAGCGCTGTGAGTAATTCCTGTCTCCTTCACGATATAACCAGCAGTGCTGACCTTCAGGGCTTTGGGAGGGAGGGGTCTGATTTTGCTTGGTTCAGAGAGTCCACTGAAAATATGATACTCTTCAGAGTTCAAAACAGTGTATTTCTTTACAACATGATCTTTGCAACCCTTTCAAGTCTGCTGTATTAGGTTGTTTCATTGCCCTAGATGGCAACCAGGCGTGGCCTCTCCTCTAGGGCAGTAGGGGGGCACGCCCCCCTCACCTTTTGCCCCTCATGAAGAGTGTCTGTCAGGCTGCACAAAGGTCAGCCTGACAGACACTCTTCATTTCCAGCTCAGACAGCCAGGAGTGAGTCATGCGCGATTTGCGCAGACCCCAGGCTCCCTGAGCTGAACTTTGCTGGGTTGAGGAGGTCACCGCTCCTATGGGCGTGACCTCCTCGGCTCAGCAAAGGTGCCTCGGGGCCCTCCCCTGGGTGACGAGGAAAGCATCACCCATTGACTTCGACCTGGGCGCTTCAGGTTTAAGCCCAGAAGCGCCCAGGGCGAGTGTCAATCAGTGACACTTCGTCACAGAGTGGGGTGGGGTCAGCAGTCTCACTGACTCCATCCCACTCTGTGTCGAGGCTGGGACTTCTGCCTTCCCTCATTGGCTGACCTAAGGTGGGGGAAGGCAGCAGTCCCAACCTTCCTGGGACCTCGAAACTGAAGGTAAGTGTGTGTGTGTGTGATGTTTTAAAATTAATATTTGGTGCGTGCCTGCATGTTTGAATGTTATGAGTGTTGTTAATGGATGTGCATGCTTGTGTGTGTGAAAGAATGAGTGTGTGTGATCTTTTAAAAGGAAGGTTTGGTGCGTGCATGCATGTTTGAATGTTATGAGTGTTAATGGATGTGCGTGTGTGTGTGAAAGAATGAGTGTGTGTGTGATGTTTTAAAATAAATGTTTGGTGCGTGCGTGCATGTTTGAATGTTATGAGTGTTGTAAATGGATGTGCGTGCGTGCATGCGTGTGTGTGTGAAAGATATGTGTGTGAATGAACTTTTAAAAGAATGTTTGGTGGGTGCATGCATGTTTGAATGTTATGATTGTTGTTAATGGATGTGCGTGCGTGTCTGTGTGTGAAAGAATGAGTGTGTGTGTGTGTGCTTCCCACCCGCCCCCCTCCCTCATAAAGCTGCCGGCCGCCACTGGTGGCAACTGTTGGAAGTGATAGATTCTAGTCATGAGCTCGAAACATTCATGTCTGCCCCCACGACCACTGCCCTTGCGACATTGCTATTGGTGAACTTGAGAGATAATTCTCTTTTGTCCCCTGTGCGTGGCCTATGCTGTTGCTGTGAATGCAGTTACATGTTTTTTTTGTTGCTTTGTGCCACATGTACCCTGGGATGACATGTTTTGTGGTGCTCTTATATGGTGATGGCGAGGGGTGAGGGGTGCACTATGAGAGTAGTAAATGTCCAGGATCACGTTGTGTGGTCGAATGGGGGCCTGTATTGTTGCACAGTTTTTGTGCAATTCAGCCACTACATAGTTGCCTCGTTTTCCCTCCCACTTTACATCAGAGCTTTATGTAATTCTTTGAGATGCTAAACAAGTGCACTATGTTAAATACATCCAGATGTATGTTCCATAAGGACCTATGATATTAGAGTTTTAGGTGCATGATGTTTGAATGCAGAAGCTAAAATAAAAACCAGAGCCTCCACCCTTGGTCATTATATTGAGACCATTTGCACCATGTAGCTAAAAGTCTTTATTCATTGCTATTAATTTTTTAATTAATTAAATAATCCACCTTCCTCACCATCCATCTGTTCATTTACTGACCCTGGCAGCCCTGTCTCCAATCTACATCTATTCATTCAATGACTTGATAAGGCTCTATCATGAAAAATGTGTTGTAAAACTCAATATTTTTGCAATTGTTTAGGATATTTCGTGGGAGAAACCTCAAACCCCCCTTGCAGTGAGCAAGCTCACTTACTGCACTTGCTCGCTATATTCAGTATGGAGGCTGGCCTGACAAAAATTGCCAGGGCTGGTTTTAGTTCCCAGTCCTGCCCTGGTGCAAACAAACAGTGAACAGAAGCAGAAACTGTGTGCTGTTCTCACGTGTATGTGTGTAATTTTCATGAAAATGTACACATATTAAGAGATTGACTTTTGGGACGCGACTGTATGAAGAAACTTTGCAGTGGTAGGTTTGGCTTAAATATGAATTTCATGCAAAATACAATTGCACAACGCCAGCCCAAGATTAGAGTCACTCAAACACAGTATTTTTAGGGCCTCATTTACAAGGCCCGCTGCACAGGGCAGCACAGGAAGTGCCTTGCTGCACATCCCGAGCCACCACGAAGGCGCAGAAATGCTCAGTACCTACAAAATATGGTGCATTTCTGTCCAATCACCCTGTGCTGATGCACACATTGCTGCCTAGCACCAATGCAGGCACCCTTGCACCATGGTACAAGGGTGCCTGCATTGTGGGGATGATTGTTTTGTGCAGGAAGGGACACCTTCCTGCACAAACACAATTACGAGAGGTGTTTTCCTGTTTCTATGTGTGCTGCAGGGGATAAATAAAGATATTGCTACCCGTTTTGCCATTGTTACACCACCTCTGAGGTGGCGTAGGAATCTGAGCATTCCTAGATTTCTAAATATGGGAATGCATCAGATTCCTTCCGGCTCCATGGTTGTTTCATGTGAACACCCCGAGCAACACCCATGGAACACCCCTTTCATACAGTGTTATGCCTGAAAGGGGTCCCTGTTTACAAGGCCATGAAAAGCCACACAAGGTGGCCTTGTAAATAAGGACTAGCACACTGTGCCACTAAAAAAATTATGCTCCGATGGCTCAGAGTATCGCTAGGACCTCGTAAGTGAGACCCTTAGTGTTTGCCTGGCCAATGACGTTATTGACACAACACATTAATTCAACGCTCCAAAATGTTGTTTGCCATTCACACAGGACAAGGCTTTAGATGTTTGCATATTTATGCTGTTCTTGGGAATTTGTCTTGGCATCTCTCTCAGGAAAGAAGTAAATTCATCAGAAGAGAGTAGCAAGTAAAATAAAATGCCCCCTAATTTTAACCATGACCCAAACAGCTGTGAGCTAGTGGATGAGAAAAGTGACCGCAGCAACAGTTTCGAAGACTGCTCACCCTAGGATAATTTTAATATTCTTCACTTTCCTTCTCTCCTTCCTTCTTTTGTTCTTATCCATACTTCTTTCTGTCTTTTTCATCTTGCTTACCTGTTTTCTTTCCATCCTTTCTGTTCTTTTTTACTTCATCTATATTTTTTCTGTCTTCTGCATCCTTTCCTCCTTCTCTATGTCTTTCTTTTAAGCCCTCTTTCCTTCCCTTCATCATTCTTTGGCTTTTTGCTTCCTTATTTTTCCGTACATCATCTACCCCTCCTTCTTGCCATCCAGCCACTGTCCACTATTCCATCCATCCATCCATCATTCAATACTAAATGTCCTTCCTTCTTTCTGTTCACCACTCAAACTTTTCTCTCCAACCATTCAGTATTCTCTCCATTCATCTCTTCTTTATTCTCTCCATTCATCTATGTCTCCATCCACCTCTCATCTACCTTCTCTCTGTCCTTCTCTTTATTCACCCTTCTCCAATCTCTTTCTTTCTTTCTTTCTTTCTTTCTTTCTTTCTTTCTTTCTTTCTTTCTTTCTTTCTTTCTTTCTTTCTCTGCTTGGAGTCCAGAGTATGCAAAGGAGCTACAAATAAAAACACACGTTTCATGTTACACATAATTGCCCAGTGACACGCACTTCTCACTCAAGAGAAGCAAGCAACGATTGTGATAAGTCCTGTCTTCTCTGTAAAACAGTACTTTAAGAATGGTGGTGGGCAGATTCTCTCCTCATCATCTTTTCGACATGGAAGTTGCTGACACCTAGATTTCTCTTTGTTTAGTGGAAATAATTAATGTCCTGAGCTCAATTTTTAAAAAACTTTAGACATGAACTATAGAACTTGTAGAGGAACATGTTTTTGCACATGCAACTCCTGCCACACAGCAGTATGGGTTTTGCAATACATATGGGCATGGATGAGAATCCATTCCAAATCACCCCTTTAACAAGGATAAGAGGGCTAGGATAAAAAAGGAGTGGTATATAGAATACGTTGCTCTCTGGTAGTCAGATATCAGCAGCATTATAGTCAGAACCAACTCTCCAGGTAGGATGAAACTGACAAACACACCAAACTCCTCTGTTCCCATTCATGAGATGTTGGAATCTAACGTTAATTTTAGTACAAAATTGTATATTTCAAGTAACTGGACTTCTGGTCTACTGAAAGATATGAGCTCCAGAAGATAGCTTGAATTTGTTAGGTGGATATAGGTTCCAAATTACTTACTGGATGAGCTATTGATGTTGTACCATTAGTTCATGCTATTTACGCAGGACCTTTATGAGTGAAGCATTATGAAACCTGGACCAATATTTCTACTATCTAGGCTAGTATCTCCACCACAATATCAACATTTGACATCATCGTAAGAACTACAGGTAGAAACTAAGAACATTCTCTTTCTACAGTTCCTAGGCTTGCCAAGTGGAAAGTCAGTGCTGTCACTCTTAGCCTTTTTCTGAAGACCCATCTGTTCCATTTCAGCACGGCTATTCGCATTCACAAGGTGCTGTTGTGGTGTTATCTGTAGCACGAACAGAGTGCCCAACAGACAGAGGGGCATATTTAAGAGCCCCTTGCACTGTCTTAGTGCTGCCTTAGTGTCATTATTAGAAATCGGCTTTCTGGTTGGCTAGGGTATGCAACTAAGCCAGGCAGAACCCACCCATTCTGGTCAGGTCAAGGGAGTTACACACCTAAGATAACGCCTGCTGACCCCTTGGTAGCTTGGCACGAGCAGGCAGGCCTATCCCAGAGGCAATGTGTATAGTGTTTGCACAACACACACAGCACACGTGATGCACTATCCCCACCACAAAGGAAACACAACACCAATTTACATAACAATAAACTGTATTGTACACAACATCATTTGACCAAACACAACACGTCGGTAATACCCTTCTCCCTAAGCAGTTGTCTGAACATTACCTAGTACTATTACTCTGCGAAAGCCAGCAGCATTCATCTAGAACACATAGGTTACTGATTATTCTGCAACATAAGTAGTAGTCAGGACAACATTACTAAAGAAATGCACTTGTCCTAAAATCATCATAAATGCCCATAAAAGGAACATCAGAGAACACATAACAAATCATAAAGGTACACTGTAGAGAACATATGTCACCAAAAGGTCATGTACAATACAACACCAGTCCTCTTGTGCAAGGGTTACCCAAACACCAAGGATGGTCCTGACCAGGAACCCTCCCTGGCCAAGTTAAAGGAAAGGGTGGGCCCCCAGTGCTCCTTATGTGCTAACCTGTGTATGAACACCCTCAGTTCTTTAAGAAAGGCCCATCCTAGGGAAAACGGCCTATCCAGGAGGCCTATTGTCCCCAGGGATCCCGGGGGCCAAGACCAGCACTCACGGGGAAGGGGAACCCCAAAACAAAACAAGAGGCAACGATCAGCGCATCATGCTTTTCTTGCAGTGATTGGGGGAAGAGGGGACTTACCCTTATCTCCCTCCCACGTCCTGCTCTTCGGGTCACTTGGTGCTGCACTGGGAGGAGCGGCAATCTGGATGGGTGATCCCAGTCCTTGCTGGAGGGCCATCCCGTTTTCTAACTCCACGGCTGGACGGGGGCCTTTGATTTCTCCCTGGCGTCCTCCGGAGACCGAGCATTGTTCCTTCAGGCCCGTGGTCCCTGCGGGCTGGGGTCTCCTGGCCCTGCCGAACTCCTCCACCAGCCCTCCACTGTCCTCAGGGGCTATTTCACAGCACGACACCAACTTCAGACAGAGCGCTACTCCATGCGCCTTGACAACTAAGAGAAAGTCGAAGGTTGCAGAGGGCAGGAGCCACTGCACCCAGCCTCTGGGGACGCAAGTAAAGCACAGGGCTGCAGGGCCCAACAACAGGCCAGCAGAAGGGGGATGCAGTCAGTGACAGTTTCTCCTAGTCACAGGTCAGCACAGCAGTAGCAGTCCGAGGCGGTTCCTTTTGCGTTCCTCCAACAGCATTCAGTGTCCAGTTCCAAGTATGTTTCTTGTGCACACTACATAGGGGAAAGTCCCCTGTACTTTTACTTAGTTTTGCAAAGAATTTCCATTGAGGGGGGAGAAGAGGTTCAAACCAGTGACAACTCTGGTTCTAGGAGTGTCCTCTTCTCTCCTCCAGTACAGGCTCCAGACATCAGTTGGAGGTAAACAAGCCCTTTATGTGAAGCCAGGGCACAGCCGTTACAAATGCAGGTGTGACCCTCCTCCCCTTCTATCAGCCCAGGAAGACCATTCAGTTTGCAGATGAACTTCTGTAACACCGTCACCCTCCCTGTGTAAAGGCTGTCTGAAAAGCAAGCGCATAGCCCAGCTGTCCCTCTGCCCCAGATGTGGATTGGAGTCAAGCTGCAAAACACCAGAGTTTTAAGCACAGAGCAATGCTCACTTTCTAGAAGTGGCGTTTCTATAATGGTAATAAAAAATCCACCTACACGAGTAAGCAGCATTTCCAACTATCATTACAACCATACCAAACTTGCCTTTGCTACCGCTCATAAATCAGACAATGCCCCCTAGTCATAAGGCAGGGCATTTCCAATGCAATCCTATGACTAAGGCAGCACTCACAGCAGTGAGAAACCAAAAAGGCTGTTTGTCACTACCAGGACAGGCCACACAACCAGGCACATGTCCTGCATTCCACATACCTAGCACCCTGCCCATAGGGCTAGCTAGGGCCTACCTTAGGGGTGACTTACATGTAGTTAAAGGGGAGTTCTGGGCCTGGCAAGTAAATTTGAATGCCAGGCCCCAGTGGCAGTAAACTGCGTACGCAGGCCCTGCGCTAACAGGCCTGAGTCAGGTCTGAAAGGCTACTTCAGTGGGTAGCGCAAGCAGCGCTGCAGACCCACTAGTGGCATTTAATTTACAGGCCCTAGGTATAGGGATACCACTGTACAAGGGATTCACAGGTAAAATAAATGTGCCAATTAGATTTAAGCCAATCATACCAACTTTAGCAGGAAGAGCACCTTCACTTAAGCACTAATCATCAGCGATAAAGTGCTCAGAACAGGATTACCATCAAGAATATCGCCACCCCGGACTGGACCGACCATCACTCCCTATACTTTGCCATCACTGCACCAAACAGCCGCCTCCTCGTCCCCAGGGCACCCCACAGGAAAAGGAACAAAATCACCAACGAGCAACTCACCACGGCCTTTGCCAAATCACCCCCGACACCGACAGACGACTCCAACAGAGAAGCACGCAACCTCAACTCCTGGATCACCGAATGTGCCAACTTCTTATCCCCCCTCCAATCAACTTCGGCAAAGCGCATCCCAAAAAAAAGCTAGCTGGTTCACCACTGTACTCCAAGAATCCAAATGCACCTGCAGGTGCCTAGTGAAGAAATGGAGAAACAGCAAAACCAGCGAAGACCTTGCCTCCTTCAGAGCTGCCACTGCCACCCATCATCAACTCATCAAAAACGCAAAAAAAGCTGCACTCCGTGAACGCATCATCACCTCCCTGCACAACACAAGAGAACTCTTCACAGTTATCAACGAATTCACCAATCCTTTCTCCGAAGCCACCAACATCCCCCCCATCGCAAGACCTCTGTGACAAACTGGCCACTTTCTTCCATTACAAGATTAAGGACATCTATGACAGCTTTCTCCCACAGAACCCACCCAGCATCAGAACCTACGACTGACCCAGCCCCCCAGAACACACCCAAACCATCCACAGCTGGTCCACTCTCACCACGGAAGAGTCTGAAATTATCATGAACAGCATTCACTCCAGAGCTCCACAGACCCCTGTCCTCACCATATCTACAACAGAGCCATTGTCTCAAACTCCGCAAGACACTGAACTACTCTATCAAAACAGCCACCTTCCCTGATGATTGGAAACATGCCGAAGTCTGCCCTCTCCTGAAGAAACCCACAGCCGACCCATCAGAGGTCAAGAATTTCTGGCCCATCTCTTAGCTACCCTGTCCAGCCAAAGTCCTGGAAAAAGCCATAACCTCACAGCTGCGACAATTCAAGGACAACAACTCTCTGCATACCTCTCAGTCTGGCTTCCGAAGCAACCACAGCACAGAGACAGCTCTTCTTGCAGCCACCAATGAAATCCACACACTCCTCGACTGCTGACACACCACAGCACTCCTTCTCCTCTCAGCCGCCTTCGACACAGTCTCCCACAGCACCTTATACACCAGACTCCCCGACGCAGCAATCCATGGAAAATCCTTGTAATGGATTCACTCCTTCCTCACCGGAAGAACACAGAGAGTCAGGCTCTCACTCTTCATCTCCAAACGAACAGACGTTAGCTGCGGAGTCCCTCAGGGATCCTCCCTGAGCCCAACGCTCTTCAACATCTACATGGCTCCGCTTGCAGCCATCGTCAGAGACCAAGGAATACGTGGTTGACACACAACTCATCATATCCCTCACTGAACACCTGGACAAAGCTAAGAGGCCAGCATAAATGATGCAGTGAAATTTAACCGATTTCACTGCGCCATTTTTAGTGTCATTTTTAACACCAGTTCAGAGCGGGCATTAACCTGTTCTGTGCCTTGGACGAGGTGACCTCGTCCAAGGCTACAGTTCCAGTTGGGGGGCAGAAACCTCTAGGCACCAGGGCAATTTTTTTTTTTTTTTTTTGTTTTGTTTGTTTGTTTGTTTTTTTAGAGATGGGGAGCGACCCATTAGGCAAGGGTAGCTCCCCTGGGGGGGCAAATTGTATTTAGACCACTTCTGCCCCCCTTAGGGGCAGATTGGCCGATTTTAGGTCAATCTGCCCCCAAGGGGGCAGAAACCACTAGGCACCGGGGATTTTGTTTTTGGCGCCAATGTCACGCAGGGGGAGCGACCCCGTAGGCAAGGGTCGCTCCCGGGGGGGTGTGGGTTGGGGGGGCAAATTAATTTTAGGCCATTTCTGCCCCCCCTGGGGGAAGATTGGCCTATTATAAGGCAGATCTGCCCCCAGGGGGGTCAGAAACCTCTAGGCGCCAGGGCAAAAAAAGAATTTTTTTTTTTTTTTTGTTTGTTTGTTTTTTTTAGAGATGGGGAGCGACCCATTAGGCAAGGGTCGCTCCCCTGGGGGGCAAATTGTATTTAGACCATTTCTGCCCCCCTTGGGGGCAGATCAACCTAAAATCGGCCAATCTGCCCCCAAGGGGGCAGAAACCACCAGGCACTGGGGATTTGTTTTTTGGCCCCAATGTCACGCAGGGGGAGCGACCCCGTAGGCAAGGGTCGCTCCCAGGGGGGGGGTGTTGGGGGGGGGCACATTTATTTTAGGCCATTTCTGCCCCCCGTGGGGCCGGCTGAGCTAGAGGCCAAAATCCACAGGTAGGCACTTTGCAAAAAACACTTCTGTTTTCTTTAAAAAATGTGTTGTGTCCACGTTGTGTTTTGGGCCATTTCCTTTCGTGGGCGCTAGGCCTACCCACAGAAGTGAGGTACCATTTTTATCGAGAGACTTAGGGGAACGCTGGGTGGAAGGAAATTTGTGGCTCCTCTCAGATTCCAGAGCTTTCTGTCACCGAAATGAGAGGAAAAGTGTTTTTTTGGCCAAATCTTGATGTTTGCAAAGGATTCTGGGTAACAGAATCAGAGCCCCGCAAGTCACCCCATCTTGGATTCCCCTGGGTTTCTAGTTTTCAAAAATGCGTTGGTTTGCTAGGTTTCCCCAGGTGCCGGCTGAGCTACAGGCCAAAATCCACAGGTAGGCACTGTTTTCTATGAAAAAATGTGATGGGTCCACGTTGTGTTTTGGGCCATTTCCTTTCGTGGGCGCTAGTCCTACCCACACAAGTGAGGTATAATTTTTATCGGGAGACTTGGGGGAACGCTGGGTGGAAGGAAATTTGTGGCTCCTCTCTGATTCCAGAACTTTATGTCACCAAAATGTGAGGAAAATGTGTTTTTTTAGCCAAATTTTGAGGTTTGTAAATGATTCTGGGTAACAAAACCTGGTCAGAGCCCCACAAGTCACCCCATCTTGGATTCCCCTAGGTCTCTAGTTTTCAAGAATGCATAGGTTTGGTAGGTTTCCATAGGTGCCGGCTGAGCTAGAGGCCAAAATCTACAGGTAGGCACTTTGCACAAAACACCTGTTTTCTTTCAAAAAATGTGATGTGTCCACATTGCGTTTTGGGGCATTTCCTGTCACGGGTGCTAGGCCTACCCACACAAGTGAGGTATCATTTTTATCGGGAGACTTGGGGGAATGCTGGGTGGAAGGAAATTTGTGGCTCCTCTCTGATTACAGAACTTTCTGTCACCAAAATGTGAGGAAAATGTGTTTTTTTAAGCCACATTTTGAGGTTTGCAAAGGATTCTGGGTAACAGAACCTGGTCAGAGCCCCACAAGTCACCCCATCTTGGATTCCCCCAGGCCTCTAGTTTTAAAAAATGCATAGGTTTGGTAGGTTTCCCTAGGTGCCGGCTGAGCTAGAGGCCAAAATCTACAGGTAGGCACTTTGCAAAAAACACCTCTGTTTTCTTAAAAATAATGTGATGTGTGCACGTTGCGGTTTGGGGCATTTCCTGTCGCGGGCGCTAGGCCTACCCACACAAGTGAGGTATCATTTTTATCAGGAGACTTCGGGGAACGCTGGGTGGAAGGAAATGTCTGGCTCCTCTCTGATTCCAGAACTTTCTGTCACCAAAATGTGAGGAAAATTTGTTTTTTTTGCCACATTTTGAGGTTTGCAAAAGATTCTGGGTAACAGAACCTGGTCAGAGCCCCACAAGTCACCCCATCGTGTATTCCCCTAGGTCTCTAGTTTTCAAAAATGCATAGGTTTGGTAGGTTTCCCTAGGTGCCGGCTGAGCTAGAGGCCAAAATCTACAGGTAGGCACTTTGCAAAAAACACCTCTGTTTTCTTTCAAAAAATTTGATGTGTGCACTTTGCTGTTTGGGGCATTTCCTGTCGCGGGCGCTAGGCCTACCCACACAAGTGAGGTATCATTTTTAGAGGGAGACTTGGGGGAAGGCTGGGTGGAAGGAAATTTGTGGCTCCTCTCTGATTCCAGAACTTTCTGTCACCAAAATGTGAGGAAAATGTGTTTTTTTAGCCAAATGTTGAGGTTTGCAAAGGATTTGGGGTAACAGAACCTGGTCAGAGCCCCACAAGTCACCCCATCTTGGATTCCCCTAGGTCCCTAGTTTTAAAAAATGCACAGGTTTGGTAGGTTTCCCTAGGTGCCGGCTGAGCTAGAGGCCAAAATCTACAGGTAGGCACTTTGCAAAAAACACCTGTTTTCTTTAAAAAAATGTGATGTCCACGTTGCGTTTTGGGGCGTTTCTTGTCGTGGGCGCTAGGCCTACCCACACAAGTGAGGTATCATTTTTAACGGGAGATTTGGGGGAACATAGATTAGCAAAACAAGTGTTATTGCACCTTGTCTTTCTATACATTTATTCCTTCCATATATAAGAGAGTGTGTATAAAAGACATCTATTTGAGAAATGCCCTGTAATTCACATGCTAGTATGGTCACCCCGGAATTCAGAGATGTGCAAATAACCACTGCTCCTCAACACCTTATCTTGTGCCCATTTGGGAAATGCAAAGGTTTTCTTGATAGCTATTTTTGACTCTTTATATTTCAGTAAATGAATTGCTGTATTCCCGGTATAGAATGAAAACGCACTGCAGGGTGCAGCTCATTTATTGCCTCTGGGTACCTTGGGTTCTTGATGAACCTACAAGCCCTATATATCCCCGCAACCAGAGGAGTCCAGCAGACGTAACAGTATATTGCTTTCGAAAATCTGACATTGCAGGAAAAAGTTACAGAGTAAAACGTAGAGAAAAATTGCTGTTTTTTCATCTCAATTTCAATATTTTTCTTTTTCAGTTGTTATTTTCTGTAGGAAACCCTTGTAGTATCTACACAAATGACCCCTTGCTGAATTCAGAAGTTTGTCTACTTTTCAGAAATGTTTAGGTTTCTGGGATCCAGCATTGGTTTCACACCCATTTCTGTCACTGACTGGAAGGAGGCTGAAAGCACAACATTTTTTAAAAATGGGGTATGTCCCAGTAAAATGCCAAATTTGTGATGAAAAATTGGGTTTTCTGATTCAAGTCTGCCTGTTCCTGAAAGCTGGGAAGCTGGTGATTTTAGCACCGCAAACCCTTTGTTGATGCAATTTTCAGGGGAAAAACCACAAGCCTTCTTCTGCAGCCACTTTTTCCAATTTTTTGAAAAAAACGAAATTTTCACTGTATTTTGGCTTATTTCTTGGCCTCCTTCAGGGGAACCTACAAAGTCTGGGTACCTCTAGAATCCCTAGGATGTTGGAAAAAAAGGACGCAAATTTGGCTTGGGTAGCTTATGTGGACAAAAAGTTATGAGGGCCTAAGCGCAAACTGCCTCAAATAGCTCAAAAAAAGGCCTGGTACAGGAGGGGGAAAAGGCCTGGCAGCGAAGGGGTTAAAATGACACACCCATAAATGATGCAGTAATATTTAACAGATTTCACTGCTCCATTTTTAGCGTCATTTTTAACACCAGTTCAGAGTGGGCATTAAAATGACACACCCATAAAAACCTATGGGCCTACCTGCAGTTTGCTACACTAGCGTCAACATTTTTGACGCTAGTGTAGCAAAGCACCACAATAGCGTAAAAAATGTTGATGCTATTGTACTAATGACCGCCATGGTATGCCGTATTATAAATACGGTGCAACCATGATGATGTTAGGTGCTGATAAGGGGGGCGCAGAAAGAGTGGCGGATCAGCTCTAATGGGTCACTTTTTCATAAATATGGGCCAGAGTGTCTAGCAGGACACTATTCACATAAGATAAGATATCACTAAGTGTGTACAGAAGGGCTGCCCTTGTATTCCACTAAATACCTGAAAAGCAAGCAGAAAAGAGTGTTTGCTTAAGGGTGCTGTAAAACAAATTCTGTGAGTGACTGGAAAGTTGGAAACAGCCTGGAAAACTCATGTATGAGAACCACTGTGAGTATGCAATGCTGCAGCTACCTTCCCACAGCTGTACCCAATCAGTGTGAAAGGTTTAACCAACCTCGATCATCCCCTGGAAAATCTATCCTCTTTAATGGACTTTTCCCTGATCTTTGTTTTAGGCTTAGTTCACTAATGTGAGTCTAAGACACCCCTACCTCTGCAGAAGGAACCTTAAAATGGTGGGGCTGAAAGAGGGTGAGAAAGGTCTCCCTGTCCTTTTCGCTGGAGTTAAATGGCACTCCCTCTTTGGATGCTTCCTCTATGGTTTGGAATACTCAGTAGAATTTCGGGGTACCTGCGTACACATGTTATCACACTTTTGAGTCCCTTGAAAAATGAATCACAAGCCCCTCCAACACTTCAGAACAACAAAGCTCTCACCCAGGAACCCACAGCCAGCCACAGCCAGGTGGTCTTTGGAAGGGGTGGGTGTGGTAAGAAAAGTAATGCTTCATCGGTAAACACAAGAAATTCCGTCTTGTGAAGGTGTAAAAGTCTGCCTAGAACACGTCAGTGCGCCCTAGTTATGTGAGTTTTCCGATGAACCAAAGTGGCAACTTTTGGTTTGAAAACAATTTTGTTTTTAAAATGTCACGTTTCTTTTTAAAATAGTTACGTTTTGCTTTAGAAAATCATTTTCAATGTATAATTCTCATCCCAATTACTGAAGGTTGGGTGCTGGACCCTTGTTAACTGCGACTTGTTTTCTGCCCCACCAACTTGTGTTCTGTAAAGCGCTCTGCTCTCCTTGTAGCTAATTCTGTGCTACATACATAACTAAAAAACAAATAAATGCTGGGACCTCTAGGTGAAGGCAACGTGTCCAGAGGAGTTTGTACTTCCAAGTGTCTAATCTGACACTAATACATGTGAGCCCATTTCGAAACAAGAAAACTGTTGCTGCACATGGCGTGAAAAAGAGGTGGGCGGCATGTGGAGAGGGGTGTGGTAGACGAAGTCAAGCCGAAAAATTAAATTAAAAATAAAAATAAAAACTTGCCTGACTCCCTGCCTCTGCGCCGCTGTTCTGGCTCCACTGCAGGCACAGGCTCCCAGCCTACCTGCGGCTAATCCCAACACTGCTCTCATGCTGGTGGCAGCAAGAAAGCAGCATTAGTAGTGGCCGGAGTGCCCTAGCTCGGCACTCCCAGGAAGACTGGGAGCCTCTGCCTGCTGTCCCCTAACCAGCAACACAGTGCAGGGTTGGCGAGAGCACAGTGCGCAATTGTGTTTGGCTGGCCCGAGACGGCCAGCCAAACACACATGCACACTGAGGGGAGTGCTGTTCACTACCTCTCTGTGCTCGTCATCACCATGGCCCGCCCTTTAAAAATAAAACGATAATGAACATAGTTTATGACAGGCAGCAAAGGCAGCACAGGGGTATTTTCGATTGAGCCCAGGAGAGTACTGGAGGCAGACAAGAGCCCTGATTCACTGAAATGAGTGTCAGTGGTGGTAGCCAGTAACCATCAGCACAGGCTACGTACTAACAGAGCATATTGTGACACCATCAGCACAAAATACTTCAGTCCAAGAACACAAGAGGACACAGCGACTCATGGAGCAGGAGAATATGCTGTCATTACAGCAGTACAGCATTCTTAGCAACCTGGGCATTCACAGTCACGCTGTGAACAAGGACACGGCTGCTACCCCAGGAATCTTTGCATGCATTAAAACATGACAAACACCAACATACCATGCAACCTCTAGAACACAAGCAAGGCTGGACTTGAAATCAAAGTCAGTTATGGCAAAAAATTCAAACCATCCCTGTAGTGCATGAGCCACAACTACTAGGGGTCCGTGCTTTGGTCATGGCAGCCCATTGGGGTCCTAAAGCACCCCATGGCGGGCACAACATCTGGGAAATGCCAGAATGACAGAACAGCCAGTCGGGTCCTTGACACAACCATACAATGCAGCTTCAGGAATGTTAATGTACACTGCTGCTCAGGAAACATGGCTACATGCACAGCAACCCCAGAAACACTAACATACACCTAACCTGAGAAGCATACCCTACTTCATTCACTCCCTGATTTCCTCACACATCCATGTGTTCAGTTACTCGCCTCATAATGCTAATAACTCATTCACTCATCCAAGCATTCAATTCCGTCAATTCACTAAGTCCTTCTATAAGTACATGTTCACATAGCCATTCCATCACACATGTATGTATCCGCTCACTTATTTATGCATCAACACATTTAGGCCCTCATTACAACCCTGGCGGTAAATCCTGCTTACCGCCGTGCAGAAGACAGCAAACATACCGCTGCGGCCGCGGATTTCCGCTACAGGTATTACGACCCACAGCCCGGAATCCGCCACAATACAGACACCCACACAAGTCCGCCACACCAAAGGTCAGTGATAAACTGGCGATACCAAAACCGACACCGTCACGCCAACAATAATACGCCCACACTATCACGACCCATGAATCACCGCAGTGGACTTTCAAACGCGGCAATCCATTGGCCGTACACACTGCCGCGCTCAAAATAGACACACATATACACAACACAACCACATTGGACAATTTGAAATACACACACCTGATACACATACACACACCCACACACCCAATCCAATATAAAACATACACCCACATTACCCACAAACCCTTACTACCAGAAATGTGAAAGCAGGCCAGAGAGAGACACTACCTAAAACAACACCAGCATCCACAGACACACAACACCATCACTTACACAACATCCACGCACCTCAAACAACACACACCAACACATCCCCTCACACATCACAACAGACACCACCTCACACATCACCCACATCACATCATGGCACCTCAACAACACCCCACATTCTCTGAGGAGGAGCTCAGGGTCATGGTGGAGGAAATCGTCCGGGTAGAGCCACAGCTATTCGGATCACAGGTGCAGCAGACATTCAGTGGGACAGCACCCAAGAACTAGGGATGACATCAGGAAGAGGTAGAACGACCTTCGGGGGAAGGTGCGTTCCGTGGTCTCCAGACACCAGATTGCTGTACAGAGGACTGGCGGTGGACGCCCACCTCCTCCCCCACAACTAACAACATAGGAGGAGCAAGTCTTGGCAATACTGCATCCTGAGGGCCTTGCAGGAGTAGCATTAGGACTGGACCCTGGTAAGGCAAATCTGTACTACCTTATCCCCCCCACCCCACCTGCATGCCATCACAAACTCCCACTCTTACCCTCACACCCATCACCCCAACAATCCACAGATACCCCACCAACACAACCCACACATCCCAAACCCAAGCCCTGCATGTAACACCAATGCATGTGCACCCTTCACCCAAGCATGTCCAGTACAGAGACTCACCCAGGCCCCAAAATCACCAATCACACAAGGACCAAGCCAATAATGCAAGCACTAGAGGGTCACTCACCCATTGAACACGATGGCACACACAGATACAATAATTATGCATTTACACCCCAACAGGACCCCTACCGAACGTCACCAGACAGGAGGAGCCAGACATATCCAGTCCCCCCACCGAAGAGGCCTACAGTGATGACAGCAGCCCTGCATGCCTGGATCAAGATGACTAGCCCGGCCCATCTGGGACCTCGGGACAGTCGGTTCCCCTGCCACTGGCACAAGCCACCACAGAGCCTCCCCCCTCAGGAAATACCACCACTGCACCCACCCAGAGGGCCCATACCTCTGTCCCCAGGACACGTCAAACAGCAGTGTGTCCACCACTACAGGGAACCCAGGAAACCCCACTTAACAGGACGATCAGGGACCTGAGGGCAGTGGCACTGGGCACACGGTTCAGGGGACAGAGGCACAGGATAACAGGGAAGCTGTTAGGACTGCTGTGTGACAGGGGGAGGACAGGCCCGGGAACCCACTCTCCACGAGGCACTCTCCAACATCATGGGAGCTTACCATCATTCCCAGGAGACAATGGCAACAGTACTGACCATGTTTCAGGAGACCCAGCGGCTGCAGGAAGAACACTACCTTGGGATCAGGGAGGACTTGAAGTCCATTAACACCACCCTGGTCACAATTGCAGGGTTCTGGCAGACCTTCTCAACACCAGGAGGGACACAGTGGCACAACAAGGGGCCCCTGACACTAGACTGGACGATGAACAGCCCTCCACCTCCGCCTGCGCTAGTGGACAGGAGGCACTGCCACAGGAACATAAGAACATCAGCACCCCACCCCCTGCAGATGGAGAACCACCCCGCAAACAGTCCCTGAGATCCAGGAACAAGACAGAGAACATTGCCAAGACCCCCGCCAGGAAATGAGACCCCGCTGAATGTCACCCTTCTGTCCACTATGTCACCCTGTCCATCATTAAACTGCCATTGCTCCACTTCCTATGCCCCTTTGGAAATTGCATTTGTGAAACAAATAGATTGGACTCTGTCATGGACATTCCTCCACCATCACCCCAGCCAATTTTACAACCCCCTCAACTTATTAGCACAGGAATAAACACACTTCAATCACAAAACAATCTGGAGTCAGTCTGTGCTTTCACAAATGTGTAATTACATTAACTATGGAATATAGCAATGTCAATGTACGTGTTCACATAGCAATGTAACACAACGGTAGGCCAGCAGTAAACATAGCAGAGGTCGCAAAGTAGGACCCAGATCTGTGAAATGGAAAGGTAAAGTGTCAAGTCAGGTTCCATACACTAAATGAAAATGACAGACTTATGGTAGCTCAAACAATAGTATGAGATGTGAGAAGCAGTGACATCTTCTTACCTGTGTCTCATTGGAAGTATTGCATGATGATGTTGTTTCGGTTGTCGATATCCTCTTCTTCTGCCTCCTCTTCTTCACTGTCCACAGGCTCCACAGCTGCCACAAGACCACCATCTGGCCCATCCTCCTGCAGAAAAGGCACTTGCCGTCGCAAAGCTAGGTTGTGCAGCATACAGCAGGCCACGATTATCTGGCACACCTTCTTCGGGGAGTAGTATAGGGAGCCACCTGTCAGTTGGAGGCACAGTAATCTGGCCTTCAGGAGGCCGAAGGTGCGTTCGATCACCCTCCTAGTTCGCCCATGTGCCTCATTATAGCGTTCCTCTGCCCTTGTCCTGGGATTCCTCACTGGGGTCAGTAGCCATGACAGGTTGGGGTAACCAGAGTCACCTGCATATATGTCGAGGGACAACTGTTAGACACACACTAACCCTTAGGGACAGCCCCATACCCAGACACCTATGTCAACTGCATTGGGACCTTGGCCTCACCTATTAGCCACACACGGTGCCTCTGGAGTTGCCCCATCACATAAGGGATTCTGCTAGTCCTCAAAATATAAGCATCATGCACAGAGCCAGGATACTTGGCATTGACATGGGAGATGTACTGGTCTGCCAAACACACCATCCGCACATTCATCGAATGGTAGCTCTTACGGTTTCTATACACCTGTTCATTCCTGCAGGGGGGTACAAATGCCACATGTGTACCATCAATGGCACCAATGATGTTGGGGATATGTCCCAGGGCATAGACGTCACCTTTCACTGTGGGCAAATCCTCCACCTGAAGGAACACAATGCAGCTGCGCATGTGTGTCAGCAGGGCAAACAACACTCTGGACAACACATTAGAGAACATTGGCTGGGACATTCCTGATGCCATGGCCACTGTTGTTTGAAAAGACCCCCTGGCCAGGAAATGGAGTACAGACAGGACCTGCACTAGAGGGGGGATTCCTGTGGGATGGCGGATAACTAACATCAGGTCTGGCTCCAACTGGGCACACAGTTCCAGGATTGTGGCACGATCAACTCTGTAGGTGACTAGGATGTGTCTCTCTTCCATTGTCGACAGGTCCACCAGGGGTCTGTACACCGGAGGATGCCGCCATCTCATCACCTGCCCCAGCGGACGTGCCTTATGGAGGAGAACAGCGAGCAGAGTGTCATCCAACACTGAGGTATCACAATGTGTTATTTGCAAAAACGTTATTAATCCGCAATGTGCCGGTATGTGTCTATATTCTCGGCCTAGATAGGTGTGACACAGTTAACATCCATCCCATGCGGCTGCCTGACCTGTAAGGTGGGACAAGGGTATATGAGGTAACTGCGCTGGCGTTGTACACCGTCGCGCTGGGCGGTCGAAGACCGCGGTGCAATTCTGCATTGGTTAACACTGGGCCCTATGGGTCCCAGGAGCCAATGACGATGTACGCCGGCGGTGACGGTACGCACCGCCGCGGACGTGACCACCATTTTCTGTCTGTTCACTCACTTGATACCTGACCTTCAACAGGAGAGGTCCTACACTGCAAGTGCTGTTGTGACCTGTGTCTGGATGCGACAATGGCTCATGTGTCTGGGGAAATGGCCCCTGCCTTCACTTCGGATGAGTTGGAGAAACTAGTGGATGGGGTCCACCCCTAGTAAACGCAACTGTATGGTCCTCCAGACAAACAGGTGAGTACACTGTGAGCATGCTGCATGGGCAATGCCTTTTTTGAGTGGTGTGGATGGAAGATACATAGGGGGGGCTGAGGCCTGCATGTACGGATGGGGAGTGTATGTGGGAACTTGGGGGCAATGAGTATGACGGTCTGGACGGGTAATGAATTTCCTTTTCCCCTGTACCATTCCTCTAGGTCAGCGCCCACCAGAAGAAGGATATTTGGCGTGCCATCGGCAAGGACGTCCGGACCCTGGGGGTCTACCACAGACGGAGCACCAACTGCCGTAAAAGATGGGAGGACCTGCGCCGCTGGAACAAGAAGACGGCGGAGGCCCAGCTGGGGATGGCCTCCCAGCGTGGGAGGGGTGCCCATCGCACCATGACCCCACTGATGTTCCGGATCCTGGAGGTGGCCTATCCGGAGTTGGATGGGCGCTTGAGGGCATCACAGCAGCCACAATGGGGTGAGTACACTCTTATTCAGCAGACTCAGTGCGCATTACAAGGTGTCTGGGTGGGGGAGGTGGGTAGTGGGTTCCCCTAGACCAGGGCAAAATTGGTAGGCAAGGTCCCTTGTGAGGCAGGCCATGTGGCACACTAAACCCACCAGTGGTAAGAGCCATCTACACCTAGTCAGGCTCCTGTGACTTCCAGGTGTGCAGCAATTGGTCTTAAGCCTCGTACCCCATGGTCAGCTGAAATTTCTAGGAACTGTCAGTGCATGGCATAGTGCAGAGGGCTGCTCCCTGTGTGTTAGGTCTGCCAACGGTAAAGGTATTGCATGCACTGAACATTTCTTTCTTCTGTCCCCCCCCCCCCCTTTTTGTGGTCTCTCTGTTCTTGTGTGCAATAGCATCATCAGGCGGAGGAGCAGTGGCACCAGAGCGGGAGGGAGATGCAACCCACTTGGCCCTGGAGGTCGAAGCAACGGAGTCTGAAGCCACCAGTGGGACGGAGGGTGAGGGGAGCTCTACGGCGAGGACAGGAGCAGACAACAGTGACAGCGACTCCTCCTCTGATGGGAGCTCCCTTGCGGTGGCGGGCACCTCTGTGCCCACCACATCAACAGGTACAGCCGCCACCCCCCTACCAGCACCGCCCTCCCAGCAGCCCCTCAGAGTGTGTCCCGTGCCCGCTCACCCAGGAAGGTGGGCATCTCCTTCGCCCCAGGCACCTCAGGCCCTGCCCAGTCAGCCCTGTTGCCCTCAGTGAGGAGGCTATTGACCTCCTGAGATCCCTCACTGTTGGGCAATCTCAGCCTATCCCAAGCACACCATCAGACCAGCATGCACACTCATCTAACAAGAGTGGGCATGGCAAACATAAGCACCACACATCCCGCAGGCACTCACACAAGCACCAGACCCATGCAGACACATCAACATCACTGCCACCACTGTGTCCCCCTCCTCCACGTCCTCCTCCTCCCTCCCTGTCTCATCTCCACTCACACCTGCATGCACTACATCCTCAGCCACTACCTCCATCACCAGCACGCCCATCACCACACACCGCTCACGTGCACTCACCACCCCCACTACCATTCACACATCCCCTGTGTCCTCTCCCAGGGTGTCAGTGAGCCTTCCTCCCAAAGTACACAAACGCAGGCACACACCCACCCAACAGCCATCCACCTCACAACAGCCTCCGGCCCATGCACCTTCACCCAAATTCAGCAGACGTACACCTCCTACAACCACTACCTCTACCTCCACTCCCAAACCCCCTCCATCTTCCCGTCCCAGTGTGTCTAAAAAACTCTTCCTGGCTAAAATTGACCTCTTCCCTACACCTCCCCCCATCCTTCCCCTAGGGCCAGGCTTTCCAGGTCCCAGCACCTCAGCCACCACATCCCCAGGCACAGTGGTGCCAGCAACTACAGGGTCATCGAGTGCGCCACCCATCAGGGCTGCCAGTGTGCCACGTAGCGAGGGCAAGGACATTCCGCCACCTGCCAAGGTGAAAAAGGTGCCCACATCCCAGAGGGAGAAGCCGAAACTACCAGCCACCAAGGGCTCAGCAAAAACCAAAGGGGATAGTGGCAAGACAACTGCGGCACCATCAAAGCTGGGGAAGGACCAAAAGCAGAAGAGCAGGCCAGGAGAGGGCATAGTGGCACCGACTGAGGGACCAGTGGCACCCTTTCTGTCCACGACCACGCCAAACTGTACAGAGGCGAACAATGCTAGCTGCCCCGCCACCACAACCGCCACCTGCACCTCAGTGACAGTCCCCAGCCTCTTCCCCAGTGGGCAGCCGTCTGAGGCTGCAGGAGACGTCCTGCTGTGCCCCTCAGCAGGTGCTGACCCATGCACCGCCACAGACACCGCCGCCACAGACACCGCCTCAAGCACCGCCACCAGCCCCACGGTGTCCTCGGACACAGGCACCACCGCTGACTGTGACTTTGCACCCCCCAGGATAAAGCAGTGGGCAAACCACCCACTGGAGAGACTTGAGAGACTGTGTGGCTTTGCACTCCCCAGAATACAGCAATGGGCATGGAGCCCCCTCGTGCAGCAGTGGTGTTGTGCGTTCATCAGGCTGAGGTGCCCCCCTCCCCCTGAGGTGCCTGTGTATTTTTGATCTGATGCCCCAGCAGTGTTCTCTCCGTTTCGAGTCAGGTATCATGTGTGGGCTTCGCCCATGCATTTTAAGCCCAGTGGTCCACGGACAATGATTAGTACACTATCTGGTGTACATATTTGTATATACTGAATTTGGAGTTTTGACTAATGGATTTTTCATGATTATAATCGTTACAATCATTTCCTTTTGTCCTTGCATTCTTCCAGGGGGTGGAGGGGTGTATATGTTGTGTTGCTGCATGTATTTGTGTGTATGTTGTTGTGGGTGAGGGTGAGGGTGGGGGTGTTGCGTGTTGCCTGTGTGTGTCACTCTCTTTCCTCCCCACCGCCCCTGTGTTGTAGGTGCAGTACTCACCATGGTCGCCGCCGCAGTTCGTACTCCTGGTAGAAGACGAGGTAAACCAACATGGGTAACACCTGAAGTTCGGGCTCCATGGCGTCCTGGTTCCTCGATGGGTGTCGAGAGGTAAGTGTTTTCCCTTCTGTGTACTGTTTCCGCTGTGCTTTTGATAGCATTGGTTCCACCCCAGAAAAGGTGGCGGATAGGCCTCTTGTAATGCAGTGGGCAGTACTTTGTCTTCCGCCTGTCTGTTGGCGGTGTCCGCCGTGCTGTTTGTTTCTACCGCCGTGGTGGTCGGAGTGTTAAAGTGGCTGTCTATGTTGGCGGTTTCCGCCACAGTCGTTATCCCTTTTTTTCTGCCGGCATGTTTGCGGTATTGCCTTTGCCACATATACATCACCACTATTAGTTCAATTTGCTCATTCTCTGGCTCAAACATACTTCCACTCACACACAGACTGCAATATAGTTAGTTATTCCATCCCTCATCTATGTATTATGTTGACCACGCATCCATGACCCAAGCCACTCATCCATGAACAAAGTCAGTCACATATGCATGTGCTAAAATATTCACTCACCCAGCTATAGATGCTTTAAGTCTTCTGCCCACTCAGACACTCACACATGCATATGCCCACTCACTCATTCATATATTCAGCCATTTTCTTCAATATTCATGGACCGATTGAGTCACTCAATTTGTGTACTCTGTTACTCAATCATGAATCCATACCGATGTGTTCAGTCATTCACCCAATCATCCCTGCAGTCAGTTAATCACTATCAAATACATCTGCACACCCACGGATGCTCGCATTCAATTAATCATGCCACATGCTCACTCACAAATGATCCGCCCACATTTTTCTTAGGGGCCCACCACTAGTGCTGCCAAATGCCTGAGTTGCCTAGTACCAAGGCCATCTTGAGTTTATCCCACCTCTAGCCTCTTTCTTCCCCCACCTTACACCTACTTTCTTTTTATCTCAGCCTTGACAAGCTTCTTTTCATCACTGCTTGATGCCCTTGTCACTGTTTTTCTATTTTTTTCTTTTCCTCCCTCTCTCCCTTTTCTGTCTTTTTAGGTCTGGCATTAGCAAGACCTTTTGATTGTGTTAAAATATGTATACTATACAAATATATATGAGGGCTTTTGCACACCTCTCTTCATGCATTGGTCCGTTGTTGTGTCATTCATATTTTGCTTCTGTCCACTTTAGCCTCATAGCCTGCCATAGCAGCTATACCAGCCATTAAAGGCCTGCTGCAGCGTTAAAGACTCAAGCCGAAGGCAAGGGCCTTTAACAAGGAAGAGGGATTTTAGTGCTGGTATAGCCCAGCTGCGGAGGGCTATAAGGCTATTAGAACATTCTGCCACTAGAGGGCAGAATGCTCTAATAAATTAAGCAAACGCATCAAGGAGCCCGAGGGGATTAAAATCCTGTTGGGCTCCTTGAGGCCTTTGTTCACAGGAACAGCTTTGACCAACATTGGAATGTTGGAGCTCCGGGCTTCTACCAGCCATTAGAAGCCCAGAGTACTCCATTGTTGTCAATGGAGCTCCCAACATTCCAATGTTCTAATATAGCCTTAGAACCCGCCTTAGTGGGCTCTACCGGCCATTAAAGGCCCTCTCCTGGGTTAACAAGGAAAAGGGCTTTTAATGGCCCTGAGAGCCGGCTAAGGCGGGTTCTAAGGCTATTAGAACATTCTGCCACTAAAGGGCAGAATGTTATATTGAACAAAACAAATTCCTCATGAAGCCCAAGGGGATTAAAATCCCCTCAGGCGCCGTGAGGCTTTGTTCACAGCTTATGCTGTGAACAAAGTGAACATTGGAATATTTATGCTCTGAGCTTTTACCAGCGAGTAAAAGCCCGGAGCACTCCTTTGTCTGCAAAGGAGCCCCCAACATTCCAATGTTCTAATATAGCATAGAACATGGGACAGCGGGTCAGCTTACTTCATCCACTGGTTAACTTCACTTTGAGTGACTACATTTTGGTCTCTCACAAGGAGCCTACACACACAACAAGCTAGTTCTCTTCAGTGCCAGTGTTTTTGTTTTCACTTTATAATTACTTAGTGTGGCCTTTGTGTTTAGAACCTGACATGATAGTTGGACACTTCTGATTCAGATTCTGTCTTTATCATTTCCCATCTCCTGCCAATGCTGTTGGAAATTCGTTTTGGAGTGTTTTGCTTTTCTGAATGCAGAAGTCCATTTGAAACTGTTCTCAATTAAGTTATCCTCTTTTTTCTTTCTTTCTCTATCTCTTCTTTCTTTCTTTTCTTCTTTCTTTCCTTCTCTCTTTCCTTGTTGAATTCTCTTTCCTTCTCTTGTTCTTTTTCTCTCCTTCATGCTGTTCTTATTTTCTAACTCTTTCTTTCTTTCTTCATATCGCTTTCTTTCTTCTTCTTTCTTTCCTCCTCTTTAAGTTTTCTTCTTTTATTTATTTTTTCTTCACTTTCATTCACTTTCCTTCCCTTTTCTTTCTCTTTGTTTCCTTCCATCTTTCTCCTTCTTTACTTCCTCCTATCCTTCTGTCTTTTTTCTTTCTTAAAGGTAGGAGGCTTACAGTCAATGTCATATGGAGTGACTTTTTTAGGTCTGTGTTAGCCAAGACCTTTCGATTTTACTAAAGTTCAGTGTACAACATAGTTACTTATAGGGGTTTTAGCCAGACTTCAGCCTACTTCAGCCATTGACTGATTACACTTTGAGTTATGTCATTCTGCCCTTTCACAATGAACACATCCACACACCAAGTCATTCTCTTCAGTGTTATTGAGTACTATGGTAACGATTGTTTTTTTTTAGACCAAAAAATCTTTTTTACCCGTAAAAAATGTTTTTAGATTGATGACATATTCCCAAATAATAAAGTTTTGAAAACACCATGATGAAACAAAACAAGAATTACCAGAAGGCTGGCAGCCAGAGCTGGACCTATTAGATTTGCCAATGCTGGATCTTCCTTGCTCTGGGTCAAAGTCTAATGACGTAAAACAAGCCTAGATCCCAAAAAATGAAATGTGTTTCCAACTAACTCCAACTGGATGCCATCTTTTCTTCTGATGGGTTGTGACGATAATGAGTTCATCACCTTCCTTAACAGTTTGCTTCACAGTATAATGTGTTTCTGACTATTCATGCATCTTTGAAGAATAATGCTTGACTTGCTGTCATTTCTCCATTGAGGATGCCCCATGATATAGATTCATTTGTTTCCCCAGGCTGGAGTCTCTCAGTCATTGAGTTCTCGATCCATCATGCCACTGACACTCAGTAGATTGGCTAGATCAGGGTAAATGTTAATTCAATGAGATCCATGTACTAAGTCACTCACTCACACATCATGCATTCAGTCACTCACACATCCATACATCTAGTCACACACATGCACTTAGTCAATCCCACATGTAAATACACTCAGTCACTTCACACACACCCATGTATCAGTCATTCACTTATATTGCTGTCAAGTGGCCCCATATCATGTGTGGTGTCTTCAGTCAGTCCTGGACATTTTTTTGATCCAACATTACTTTGCATGCAACAAAAAACTTGTGGTGTTGTAGGAACAAATTAGGACCGGTGAGGGCGTCATATATCACACATGGTTCATCAAGGATCTTTGCACTCAATCATGCACTGATTCCTTCTGAAACATTTTTTTCTGTCATCCTTCCCTCTCGTCAGAGTTCCCAGGTTGTTCTGTGTCAGGTGTGAATAGCTCATCCCTGCTGTAGCGGTATTACAGGGGCGTGGCCTGGGGGATTAAGACACTGAGGGCTGAATTTAAGAAAAGTGGTGCTGCATCGAATGCTGCACCACTTTTCTTATGCCCCCCCTGCACCCCACTCACGCCACCATGTGTGCGCCATATTTATGATACAGCGCACCATGGCAGTTTTAAGAACAATAGCATCAACACTTTTTATGCTATTGTAGCGTTTTGCTCCACTAGCATAAAAAATGTTGGCGCTAGTAGAGCAAAGTGCAAGGAGGCCCATTGATTACAATGGGGGTGTTCTTTTAACACCTGTATTCAGCAGGCGGTAAAAATGACGCCAAAAATGGCACAAAGAAATTTTGTAGATTTCATTGCGCTAGTTTTGCAGGCCTCCTTGTGCCAGAACATCCCCTTTGCATACAAAATGCATGGTGCATGCACAATGTGGCACAAAGTGTTACAAAGTGGGTCAATGCATGCATTGCGCCACTTTGTAAATATGGTGCAGGGTAAAAGTCCACCTCAGCGCCGCCTTAGCATAAAAAAAATTACGCTAAAATGGTGCTCAAGTGGTGCAAGGAGCTCTTAAATCTGCCTCTGAATGCTATATATCCCTTCATTTAAAATTGTATCACGCCACACTACCAATGGCTTCCAACAGGGCACACTAACACTCATGAAAACTGATTGTGCCTACATGTGATGTGCAGGTTTACTATTGTAAGTTAAAGAAACGCTCTGAAATTCCATAAATTGAATTCAGCATTACTTAAAACTTTTACAAAATTATAAAACCATGACTTTTTAAAACCATAAAAGCACATAGATGCATGATCACGCACACACACTCGCACAAAGAAAAGGAAGGAGGGTTGACACGCTATGTACAAACGAACCAAATACAGAACACTCAAACCAATCAATTACAAATACTTTTCAATAAAACTTCCCCAAATCTAGATGAAAGTATCAGGCCAGTTCCTTATGTACTTAAATAATTAACTAGATAATTTAATCAGCTGCTGTGACCATTCCTTGACACTTGGTATTTATGTACTGTTCCAAAGTCTCATTAAAACATTCTTTTAGCTAGTAAAACCGTTTTCATTGGGAGTCGGGGATTCGTTTGTAGTATGCTAACCCACCAGGACAGCGGAGGCTGTGGTATCCACTTCGCTAGCAGAGCACCTTCCACCAGATCTAGAGATTATTTCTGTCTACAAAGCATCCACCGCCTGCCAGACGCACTTTAGGCTCTTCTGAAAGGCAAATGGGTACAATGTTGTTTTTGCCCACTTATCAATTTCTGTGCTCTGAATAAATAAGTCTCCAAAACGAGAAATTGATTGTGTAAAAAAGAAACTCAAAGACCTTACAAGTAGCAATATTTCTCCCTGCGTGTGAGAGCTGTTGTTAAGTTTTTACTGCATGTCTCTGCACGTCTCTCATGGCAGAACCGGGTAGGAAATTCCAGTGAGTGACGCCCTCACCTACATGTGGCAGGGAGGGCAACACTGTGAGTTGAGGCACCTGGCTGGACAAGCTGTTAGGACAAGAGAGTAGTAGGAAGGGATACCTTTAATCACCATATTAAAAGTGACAGTTGTCCCGCCCCGGAAATGACGTCATATCCGGTGGCTGGGACTTCCGGTGTCCCAGAAAGCCCTCCCCGGAAGTGACGTGCATGGGGGTGTCACATGGTTTGTGAACACGTGTTGTTGGCTGGTAGAGCCACCCTTTTTTTTTTTTTTTGAAATGCTGCATATAAGGAGCTGGTTAGAACCGGCTGTCAAACCGCAAACCAGGGCTGAATCAGTTTGCCAAGGCGCTATGAAGAGATACAATCCGATCGCCAGAAAAGCCGTCTCCTCAGGGGCCCTGAACACTATTGGTAGATATTACCGGACCCTCGCCCCTCGTACGATGGATGAGAATGCACAACAGGGTGTCCCAGACACCCGGGATACCGATGTTACAGGTTTTCAAGAGGAACTTTGCCATCGGCTTGAAAAGCTTGACCTCAAGGATGTGTCGCCCTTGATATCCCCTATTAAGGGGTCCGGCAGTGACAGCGATGTCTCGAAAGATGGATTAAGCGGGGCATCTAACGTCGTAGACATTGAAGTTGAAGAATGTGTACCACCCCCGAATTCGCCCGTCTATGAAGACATGGGCTTCCAGGAGGACCCCGAGGCAGAGGCCTTTATTTTACAACCATCAGGTGTGAGTTCAGGCGCTGTTTCTGTCCCAATGGACCTCTGCGACTCCCAAGATTTCAGAGGAGCCGCTGAGTGTGAAGCGAATGCTGAGGTTAGTAAAGACATTTTTTATTTTATTTTTTTATGCCTGTATACTCTAATGTCATACTTTTAACTAATAATGTGTCTTGTGCTTTCTGTTTGAACCCTAGAACATAACAGAAGAAAGAGAGCCTCTAGAAGGGTCAGCTCCAAAGGTTAACACCGTAAATTTTTTCTGCTTATGCTGTTCCAGACAGTCTGAAAGTATTACAAGCCAGAACAAAGAGCCTCATAAGAAATGTGTTTGCACCTACACTAGCCACGATCTTGAAAAGGAAGCTCCGGGCGTCCCCTGTGACACCATATGGCCGGTTAAAGGCTTTGCAGCTGCCGTTGTGAACGCGTGTGTTAAAAGGGATTATTATGACCTTTGCTACGGGCATAAAATTAATGACCCTCAACAGGAGGCTCACGAATGTCTATACGATGCATACACTGCAAGAACAATTCGTCACGTTTGTAACCGGATAGACACTTATCGGGTATATAAGCTGTTAAGGGTTGTGTATGGGCTGTCTGCTGTGAAGAAAAGTGTCCACTGTGACATGATGAAGGTCTTGGCTGCGGCTGTCCTTGAGATCCGATACGCTGCAGAGCCATGCTCAAAACTCGACCGCATGCACGGGTTGTGTCCCCCCTTTGACAAACGTATGGTAGAACGGGTTATAGAAAGACGAATGTGTGACATTTATTATAAAAACAGAAGAATGTTGTCTTTAGCCCCTCGAAAACTGTTTTAAATAAATAAATAAAGAAATAAATAAAAAATAAATTTAAAAAAAAAAAAAAAAAAAAAAAAAGTAGACCATAAATATGTTACTTAACGCTCCATACTTACTCACTTTTAGGAGGGGATTCCGGGTATCGAGGTGCAAGATGTCTATGAGTTACAACCGGGCTACATCTGTATCGGGAGATTGATTTTTGTGCTGGTTAAAGAAAGAATAGCTGAAATACAGCCTGTGACTCTGCGATGTCTGAACATTTCGGAACCTTCTGCCTTGTTGCAATGTAACTGCCATGAGTGTATCGCCAAGTGGTGTATCAATGGCCGGCTAAACGCATCTGTTAAATGCTGGGCCTTGGACAAAGACCACAAGCGCAAGTTAAGACTTTCACCTGAGACGGGGGTGCATGAGGCTTTGGAGAACATGACTGTAGATTATCTCACAAATAAAGGTTCTGCATTGTCCTATCTAGAACTGTATGAACTGTTGAATTATATCAGTATCCTGAGCGTTCAGAGTTATAGACGTGGGGAACGGGAAGTCATGTCTAGAGCTATTGAGAGTATAGCTATAAAAATATCAATGTTTGTGTCGCTTAGGGTTTGTAAAGGAACATGCTCTGAGTAACATGTGTAGTGGATGTTGTACTATGTATACGTTTGTAAAAAAAAGCCACATTGGATCCGGGTTTTGACATTTATAAGCTATGTAGCACAAAATGTCAAATACACGCTGGTTGTATACCCCAGCCGCACATGTATGTTTTTTATGTTTAATAAAATGACCTTACACAAAACAGGTGTCTTTCATTTCGGGGTGTTGATGTGAGACAGCATGACGGATGCTGATTTAAGGAAGCTTTATTACGATAAACAGGGGGTTGGAAGTTTCGGAGGCTCCGAAGCTCTATTTAGAAGGGCTCGAGCTGAAAATGAATCTGTAAAACGTGCCAGTGTGAAGACTTGGTTAGCTGGGGAAGAGGCTTATTCGCTGCACAAACCTGCCAGGAGGCGCTTTAAGAGGCGGGCCACCGTTGTTAACGCACAGCTCGATTATCAGTGGCAGGCCGACATAATCAGTCTTCAAGATCTAGCAAAACATAACGATGGCGCCATGTATATATTAACCGTCATAGACGTCTTGTCCAAATACGCATATGCAGAGGCGTTAAACGATAAAAGTGGTACCAGCGTTACAGCTGCTTTTAAAGACATCTTCGCTAGCGGGCGTGTGCCCCAGAAACTACAAACAGACGCCGGAAAGGAATTTTTAAACAAACATTTCCAAAAATTATTAGACCTGCACGCTGTTCAACATTTTGTAACGCACACAGAGGTAAAGGCTGCTGTTGTAGAGCGTTTTAACCGTACTTTAAAGTCGAAGATGTGGCGATATTTCACCGCCAACAACACCTACAGATACGTGGATGTTCTAAAGGCTTTTATAGATGTTTATAACGCCACCTACCACAGGACAATCAAAATGGCCCCTGTTAAGGTAACAAGGGATAATTCGTTAATGGTGTGGAGAACGGTGTACGGTAGGCGTCTCACACAGAAGGTCAATAAACCGGATTTAAAAGAAGGGGCTCATGTCAGGGTTTCAAAGTTGAAGGGGGTCTTCACCAAAGGCTACCAACAAACATTCAGCGATGAGATATTCATAGTGGAAAGTGTGCAGCTTAAAGAAGGGGTATATATTTACAGGTTAAAGGACTACGCTGGGGAAGAGGTATCGGGTGTCTTTTACACAGAAGAGTTACAAGAGGTGCCCTACGACCCGAACAGGGTGTACAGGGTTGAAAAGGTTCTGAAAAGAAAAGGGAGCGGAGCCCGGCGACAGGCGTTGGTCAAATGGCGCGGGTGGCCCGAGAAATTTAACAGTTGGGTTCTGGCCAGCTCGTTGCACGGTGTGTGATGTATAGCTGTAAACGCTATGATGGAGAACTCCCCTTTTTATATCACGCTGCCATCCAACGCTTCGAAGGACATGTTCCCAGACAATCAGATTTCGAGTTATACGGTGAAACTTGCAAAGCCAGTGGATTTGAAAGGCCCGTGGGAGGTGGCACTAACGGAAATACAGTACCCTAGAACTTGGAATACCTTTACAAAGGCCGATGTTAAATTTCATATAAAGCGACCTCAGGATGCACTGACCTATAACTTGTCTTTCCCGCACGGCTATTACCCTACCGTCGCAACGGTGGTCGATGCCATCAACAAGTCTATAGCCAGCACTGAAGCGTATGCTAATATATATCTGGTATTGGATCACGTTAGAAGAAAGGTGGTTCTTAAAGCCCCAGAGTTCAGTACAGTGTTTAAATGTAGTGGTAAATTACAAAGGGTTTTAGGGACCGTACAGCATCACCAAAGGCAGATGGATCCAGACCCTACATGCCCCGATATTAACGGCGGTTTTTATACACTCTACGTTTATAGCGACATTGTAGAGCCGCAGAGGGTCGGGGATAGTTATTCCCCTTTGTTGAGGTGGGTCCCGGTGCATGGTGAAAATAACGCAATGGTTAATATACAACATCACAAACTCGACTATGTTGCAATTTCTAAAAACCATTTTGACACTATAACCATCATGGTGTACAACGATCAGTCGGAGCCGGTCGCCTTTAAATACGGGAAAGTTATTGTTAAGCTTCATTTAAGGCCACGGCGCGAAGGTGACTATTAGACAGCTGCAATGGTCACCATGAAAACCTACGGGGATCCCTCGATGTACAGGGACTATTATAGAGTTCAGGCCGGGTATGGCGGTCCCCAACCCTACTTTCAAGGGGCTCCGGTTATGTATGGGGCGGGATTGGGGGGTTTCTTCCGAAGCATGTTTAGACGTGCCATGCCCTTTTTGAGAAGAGGGTTCGAAATTGCAAAACCTCATGTTAAAGCGGCAGCTACAAACATAGCCCAGGACGTTGTGGGCAGTGTAACGTCTGCGGTAGCAGAGCGCATGAATAGACAGCCCCAAGAAGGAGCGGGGTTGCTGTATAAAGCGCATGGTTTTGTTAAAAGGAAGCGAAGGGCATCGCTGCGTAGGGGGCCGCCAAGGCCCTATAAGAAGCGCCGGACTACTTCAAAAGGCCCTCACAAAAGAAGAGTCATAAGACGGAAGAGATCAACCAAGAAGAAGAGAACTCGTTCTAGTGCGAATATTTTTTAAAACATCGATCATGGCCTTCGTACACTGTGCATCGGGTGAATGCGCCAAATCTGAATTAGATCTGTTTTCTCTCAAACCCACACAGACAAGCATTGAAAACAGTTTTTTCATGGAAGTGTCACCGATGGCCGCTCTGACACCCCTTGCACCGATAGAGTTTTATGTGTCGGGATCCACGGATATGTACCTTGATCTCAACAATACTCTCCTGCACCTCGTCTGTAAAATAACCAAAGCGAACGGTGACAACATCGAGGATGATGCTAGAGTGGCCCCTATAGCCTATCCCATCGCAACAATGTTTAATCAAGTGGACATTAACCTAGGCGATCGCCTCGTCACACAGAGTGATAACATGTATGCCTACAGGGCCTACATAGAGAGTATTCTAAATTATAGTCGTGATGCGCTGGACACACATCTTTCAGCAGGGCTCTTCTACCGAGATACCGAAGCGCATTTGGAGAACACAGCTTTGGACGGAGACAACGAGGGTTTTAAAAAAAGAGCCAGCTTCGTCGCCGGCAGTAGGCAGTTTGACCTCCTGGGGCGCGTACATTCAGACCTTTTCTTCCAAGACAAACTGTTAGTCAACGGTATTGATCTTAAGATCAAACTCAATCGTAACAAGGACTCTTTCTGTCTCATCAGCGGTGATGCAGAGCAGTATAAACTGGTTATATTGTCAGCGAGCCTGTTTGTAAAGAGAGTGAAAGTGTCCCCAAGTGTCAGACTAGCCCATGCTGAAGCTTTACAATTATCGAACGCCAAGTATGCCATTGAAAGAGTTGCTCTGAAGATATTCAGCATCCCCGCCGGAACCCGATTAACGCAGCAGCAGAATCTATTTCTGGGGCAGTTACCGAAACTCATCATCATAGGGTTTGTGGACAATACCGCTTTTAGTGGCGCCTACAACTCAAACCCTTTCAACTTCAAACACTATGATATCAACTATGCCGCTCTGGTTCACGAGGGTGCTGTGATCCCCGCAAAACCTTTCACGCCGAATTTTGGAACATCAAATTTTGTCCGGGAATATCTAGGGCTGGTCTCGATAACGGGGAAACAGCTGCGGGACTCAGGAGTAGTTGTTTCAAGGGAAGGGTATGCTGCAGGCTACACGCTGTTTGCGTTCGACCTGACGCCGGACATGGAAGATGGCGACCATTACAACCTGATCAAAAACGGAAATCTAAAAGCGGAAATACGTTTTACACAGGCACTGGCGGCCAATGTGAACATGGTTGTGTTCTCTGTATTCGACAGTGTTATTCAGATCAACCACGCCCGTCAGCTCATGTTTGACTACCATTGAAAAAGTGTAAAATAAAAATTAAATTTTTTTTTTTATTTTTTAAAAAAATATATAAAATGGACACTACTGAGATACGTGACTTCTTAAGTAGACATAAATATGCTAAGAAATACTTTCTAGGGGTATACCCTAGCGATGGACTACCTGAAAAGATAGGTCCGGAAAGGCCCCGTACCCTCGTCTTTAACACCGATCCCCATTACAAGGGTGGGGCACATTGGGCGGCACTGTTTCTGGATGTGGACAAGGTTATAGTGTTTGACAGTTTAGCTGAATTCCCTAAGCATAGTATTTATACAAAGCCGATATTCAAATATGTAAAAAAAGCATCACCCACTGTTGTGTATAATAAACTGCGGGTACAGGATCCTATGGCCATCACATGTGGGGAACATTGTATATACTTTATTAGTAAAATGTCTGAAGGTATAACGTTTAGAAATTTTTTAAATCTATACTCAGATGATTTAGTAAACAACGATGATGTTGTTATGAAATATGTGAATGAAAACTACAGGACAATGTCACACGTTGTTAAAACAGACGCGGGTCTCTGTCAAAAGTGTAAGGTCTTGTAAAGCTGTTATTTGTACTTGTGAGTGTCTAAAATAAAAAACATCTTAAACAAGCTTTCATCCTAGGCATTTTTTTTTTTTAATCCGTACTGTGTACATTTTCAAACCATTCATAAATAAAAAGATGGCATACTCCGGCTGAAAATTTAAAAGTGTTTATTACAAGCATGTTTCAACACGAACATTTACATGGTTAAACATATAAAATGAAGCACATTTTTTCGAACCGTAAAAACTTTTAACAAAAAAAAACTATACATGTGTGCAAAATTAGATCGGTAGCCATGTGTTCATTTTGAATAGTCTCTTTTTAGGCCCCATAGGAAGATCAGCACGGTCCCGAGCGGGTGTTAGTTGTGGAAAGAAAGGCGATGTCGATATAGCGGGGCTCCTTGTAAAAATAGCGGGGGCCGGGTCTTTTAAACTTTCAAGCTTACGGCGATTCTCGGCATTTCCGATGATCGTGGAGGGAATGTTGAGTTCCGCAGCTGCATTTAGGAACTGTTCCCAGCCTCTAGGAGCTTCTCGTGTTGTTAGGGTTTTACCGTGTGTGAGACCCCGGACCAGATCATACATATGGGAACCAGCAACCGGCTGCCCTTTGTAAACGAATTCACCCCGGGCGTTCCAAGTGGTCAAATCTTTAGTAGTACTCATTTTACTGAGTAACATTTGCGCAGCCCCTCTATATTTCTGACTGATATTTTTTAAAAGGTCTAAGACAAAGGCATCAGTTGTGGGTGTGGGACCTATGTCATGAGCCTGCGTAGAGGGTCCAGGCGGCTGTTCAGCATCTGGGGTGTACAGCGTCAGTTTGGTTTTTTCAGAGGTGAGTTGCTTGTAGTATTGTAGAAAGTTTTGAAGGGCTCCTGAGTAAAGCCCTGCCTTGTCGTGGGGTTTTAAATCAGTCCGGTTCAAAATGGCTTTGATTTCCGCATCGAGACGATGTGTTTCGTTTTTGCGTATGTCCCAGACGTCCGTGTTAGAAGGGGACAGATGATCCACCTGTTGCCGGGGCACGAGGTACATTTTGTGGGCGTGCTCCATCAGGATCTCGACAGTAGCCCTGTGATTAGGGGTATAGCTATACCTAACAACGACCCTATAAAGCCTCCTGACTGTTTGAACAGTTTTCTTTTGGAAAGGAGTGAAGCCCTCTTATTGCTGAGCTTCTTAATAATGTGGCGTTTCTTCTTCAGAACCCGGAACTGGCGCGTTGATATAGGGACATTACCTTTTAGGGTGTTTAGGGCTATTTCTGAAATGGCGGCCACTAAATCATCCGTGGCAGCGCAGAGGATGGCTTTTCTTCTCGCGGGGCTGGCCGTGATCAACATTTTTAGAAGTCCTAAATTACGTCGTAACCGAGCCGACATTGTGGGGACCTTATATTACAAGGTTTAGAGTGTAAATGTTATAAGCAGCTTTTTACTTGTTCTTTTTATAGTTTTTGGACACTGTTTTAGGCGTGTAGGCGACTGGGAAGTCCGGGGGTATTATGCCGGATCGTAGTCTGTAGTCTTCAAAAGTGTTGGGTTTCAAATCCACCAGTAAGTAGCCGTGGGGTTTTGCTGTAGCATCGTTAAAGGCATCCATGAAAAACTGGGTGTTGCCGGGGTACATTTGTTTAGCTATAATTGAGATTTGAAGTTTGTCTCTAGGGTTTTTAAATAAGACCAGGTATGAGGCGTTGAGAGTTATGGACCGGCTGCTCTTGCCCTTGTAAAACAGGTTCTGCACTATATAGCATATGCTCAGATTGCGGTGGTGTGAATATTGCATAAAAGCCCGCTCAAGCTCGGGGTGGTCCCCTCCTTCACGCATGAGGTCATCCACCACGACCATGTTTACAAGGTGTTTTGGTAGCAAGTCATCGTCGTTGAGATTATCGGGGATACCCTCTATAAATCGAATGTGGGGAAATTTTAGGGTGAGCTCAGTGTAAAGATCCTGCCAGCATGAATAAAGCCACACGATGTTGTTAGGGGTCTGAGATAAAACACCGGGAGCGTTTTCTAACAGTTTCTTTATAAAAAAACTTTTACCGCTATTGGAGGGCCCCGCTAAAACGCAGGAGAATGGGTGCTGCAGTCTGGTGTCCATATCTGGGCGATGTTCAAACCTCTAATGGCTTTTAGTAACCGTAAGGCAGTGTTTTGTAGTCCGTTGTGAGGACCCGTTTGTCAAACACTACTCTTAAGGTTTTAAACATAGGCTGTGTTGTAATTTCCCATTTTTTCTTGGACCTGACTATGCTCGGATGGTTTACAACAATGGCTTTGCTATTTTTGTGATCGCTCGATGCAGAGTATTCGTGCACCAGGCCCTTCAGACTGTCAAAGTTTATTTTAATCGTATTGTTGACGTTTAAAGTGATACCTTTGACTTTCATGCAAACCTTGTTGCTTGAGGTCTTATAACTGTACGTCTTAGGGCCTGATGAGGTAAATTCCTGTATATACTCCCCCTTTTCGAGCTCGCTGGTCAAATCCCCTAGATAATCACCCAGCGGAGGATCTTCATCACCCTCTTTACTCACAAAGATAACAGAGTCTGTGTCATGGTACAAACACCGTTCCTGAAGCTGGTCCAACAACCTGTAAAGCTCTAACCTGGCGTGAGCGGTTGTGAAGCATGCTATAAAGATGTTTATATTGTTACACGTTGTGGGGTACTCTTTGGCGTATTTCCAGCATAGAACGGCCGTCTCGTCGTCAATAAATTCACAACTGGATACGTCATAAACAGGTGTGAATATGTACTTAAAAAGCTCATCCGGATCTGTGACGATGGATGTGTTTGACAAATTGGTCCGCTGTGCGAACTTTCCCCACAAGGAGTTGAGACAGAGCTTAGCTAACTGCCGGCGGGCGGGGTTAACCTTAATGAACGCAGGTCTCAGTTTAATACCCTCGCGCGCTTTGTAATCAGCGATATACTTTTTCTTTGAGGGCTCATCGACACACCATTCTGGATACCCCGAGGCCTCCTGCTTGTCTCTAAGAAACAAGTTTATGTACTCAGAAAAGAGCTGTGTTGTTGTATTTGGAAAGTGCCAGACTTCCAGGATTTTACCAAGCCGATACCCTTTCTCTAGGGCCGTCTGCACCTCAATGGTACACCACGTCCCTTCCAGCAGCCTCTGCTCATCACTATGCCGACATTCGCTAAGCTGTTTACTTTCAGCGCAGGTACGGCATAGGGGGAACATTAGCTTACCGTCGACTCTATAAGGGAGCACCGGAAAGTAAAGTTTCCGCGGAGGGTGAATCTGACACTTAATGATTCCAAAGTACTCTTTGAGAGGTTTAAAGTTCCTGTATACAATTGTAGGGTGGCCCACAGGGTACAACTTCACCTTGTTCACAAATGGATACAGACTAGTGAAGTCGTAGTAATGTATTTTCTCACCAGGGCCAGCTACACGGTACAATTGAATGGCGTTTGTACGGCCGCCGAATAAGGCGTCACGGGGCTCCAGCGGTGAAGGTAGCTGCTGGCTCTTAATAAAAGTGCTCAGTGCGCCATCTTTCGATAGCTCAGTTACCCAATCATGTTCCCAGAGAGTTCTCAGAACAAACCCACAACTCTCAATATACTGCGCCTTTGCCAGAGTCCGGCGGTACAGATGTTCAAACGTGGTGCCCTGCAGTCTATTAAATTCATGGGGTTTGTAACACTGAGGGCAACCATGGTAAAAACACCCGTTGAACTCAAAGGCCGTTGGAACACCGTTAATTAATGCATACCCGTCTAGATAGTAGCGGCCTAGACGGTATTCGCCGCCCTGCAAAGCGTGCTGAATGAAGATGCTCTCATTCTCAGAGACGTACATGAGCCACTGAATAGAAGGTGTGGAGTAACGTTTCTGCTTGCCGTTATAGAGGTCAGGTGGTATTAAGGCGATAGTTTCAGACCTTAAAAACATGTGTTTATAAATAGACATGCACATTGAAGCCAGAGTAATGTTTTGAAATGGGTCCAGGTATACAGTTATTTTTTTTTCACGCTCGCACGGATCTGTTTCAATAAACACGACCCGCTTCGTCATAGCCACCACAACATCTCTGAATAGGTTGCATGCTTTTCGCAATATCATAACGTCCGCCTGACAGTATGCTCTCAATTCAGTTTGGAAATGAAACCGTTTTTCACGGTTTTCATCGTACCACTGTAGAAAACTCTCTTTTTCAGAGGGCATCATATAATCGCAACCATAACTGTCGGGCGGAGGCATAGGCCCGAAGTAATTCTGATTAGCCCATGTGTTAAAAAAGTGTGGGAAATAACCTTTACAGCCTTCAAACCCAAAGGCTTTTGGCAGTTTGCTCAACTTCATGGGCAGAAAATTCAAGGTGTCTATGAACCTAATGTCAAAAGGCACAACCTTAAGCAGCATTAGTTTGGAACCTTGGGTTATGAGACTAACGGGAAGCTTTTCATGTATCAGGTCCCTGATAATGAAAAAAGAATCATATGCTTTGGAGTTGTGAGCCAGAAATGTATAATCCTGGTATCGGGGTTGCATAAATGTGAGGAGGAAATCATTCACGCAAGCCCGACCTTCAAACTCCCAGCTCCCATCACCGGTTAGATGGTGGGCGTAAATATAGTTTGGTTGGTGCACCCCCGTCTCTTGCGTACACTCTATGTCAAATACGATATAGTCTTCTGTTTTTTTCTGGTAGTGACTTCTGAGCATGTAACACTCATGGGTTGTTCCGGCTATAAAAGGAGCTGTACACCTAGGGCACTGCATACCTTCACATTTGTGATCGACAGGTTTATAACGGCCGCAAGTCCCACAGTCGGCTTTAAGAACACATTGGGCGAGGCCTATGTGCGTGTTTAAGCAGTCTTGCGACCGACAAAACAGCTTGCACGTTGGACAGTTCACTTTCAGAGCATTGTCATTGACACAACCGTCCCTCTGACACATTTTACAGTGTAATTCACACTGGTGTTTGGTCCGGTTGTTGTATATGTGATCGCAATGCTCACACACATACTTGGCGCCTAGAAAACCCTTCAGGTTCAAGACACCGTAAAAGTGGTTTTCATGGTGTAGCACATACACGGTCTTGTTTTTCACACCTTCATTGGTAGTGAAGTACTTCCAAGAACCTGCATGGTATAGAACTTTAACCGTCACGGCGAAGTGATTCTCAAAAAGTCCCAGATCCCCAAAACCGACCATTTTGTCAGTCGGTATCTGAAGCGCCTCATGTGCTGCTACAGCCATCGCCATAATGACGGCGTCTGGGGTAGAGCGGTCCATCAATAAGCCTGCAATGCTTGCGGCCAGACACATGTTGGTAGCTCCGGTATTAAAATCGAGCAACCATCGTGATTTCTTGTCAATGATTTTACTGTACATAACGCTCTTTAAGGCTCTGGAAGCACCCCCCTCGCGCCCCCTAACAACGAGGGAGATGATTCTAAAGGACCCGTACGCCAGTAATTCAGCCTTGCTCTGTAAAAGTTTAGATAGGTTTTCTAAAAACGTTACAGCGTCAAACACATCCCGAGATGACCGTCTGGTGAACAGGGGACTATTGAGACCCTGTCCCTGAAAACGCATCTGAAAGAAATCATTAGGACCCACATCGTGTAACAATCGTTCGATCAGCGTTTGCACAGCCTGATGTATAGCTATGATGCCATGATCTGAGGAGTGTAGGCGATCTAGGTTAACGAACCTAAACTCCTCATAGTGTTCTGTAGCGTTAAACCGCTCTACAACACGACTATACCGTCTCACACTTTCCATAAAAACTGGTTCTGAAGCCTCAGTTTGAGAATTACTGGTTGTTGGAGAGCTCCCAGGGGTGTGGTTAGATGTAGGTGTGTTTTTAGACCTTCTGGTAACGCAGAGTCTGGCTTTCTTTAACTTTTTTATTACCAGCTTGCGTTTTCTAGAGCTACCAAGCCACTCTGGCTTCTTATGGGCCCATCTGGTTTTTGGTAAACGACCCCCGCCGATCTGAACAATGTCTGGCTTGTTTACAAATGGTGACACTGACACTACACCGACTTCGGACGGGGCTCCTCCAGACTGCTTAAGGCTGAGACGGCTCGGACCGCCACCCCCAGACGGCCTGTAAAGACCAGCAGCACCTCCTAACTCTATATTTTGAGGTCTTATGGGTGCAGGGCTTGGGGGTTGACATGACCTCTGACTATTGAGTGCTCGTAAAACTCTTAGAGCTCTACTAAGCAGGTGCTGGGGCTTCTTTTCATATTTAGACCTATGGCCCCCTGTACTGGTAAATGTAGTTCTAACATTCCCCGGGTATGTACGCTCACCTAGTCATGACGGGATGTTACCCATGGCCACAATTGTTGAAGCGCAAGTTTGGGCCATTGTGTTTCTACACCGAGCCATCAGCTGTTTTAAAGCCTTTATGCTAGCTCTGGATGCCCCTCTATTACCGTCGTTCTTACATAGTTTTAAAGTTTTTAGATGGAGTTGGCATTTTAACTGTCTGAACGAATGATGGATTTCTTTAACGTAGTTGTCTAGAACTCTAGCCCGGCTTGAAAGGTTTGTTTCAAGGCCAGTACTTGTGACACTAGAGGGGTGATTGCCAACTCCCTGAGCATCCCCAGTTATAGGACAGCGGCCGTTGTTATCACCCCCAATCACGGCTGAGGGATCAGAGCGGGACGTAAAAACAGGATTCCAGTGTGAACATCCAGGAGTTTGAGAGCCCTGATCATCGCTCGAGGGTGTTCCAAAACTCTGATTTTGCGTTCCGCTACACCCTATACTGCTGTCGGGGTATATTGATGATGATGGTGAAGACCATTGCGCACGGGCACTTGGCGCAGGACTGGTGGGGTCGTATGCCCCCGGGGGTGTATCGGGGGACATCAGACATGGGGATGCCGGGGCTTCAGAACTTTGGGTAGTACCAGCTAGAGCCTTAAGAAGCTCTATACAGTGGGAGTAGGGATCCTCTGCAGGGTGATCATTTTCCATGGAGGGGTCACATAACACAGCGGGGATAGTTGTACACCCTGGAGAGGTTAGGTCGAGGCCAGACACGCCGGTATTAGAACTCTGGACCCTAGGGGGAGCCGGTTGTACCTCAACAAAATTTTTAAAAGACAGGTCTAGAGGCCCAGATTGTTGCTCAGGGTTCTGGAACTTCTTCCTACGATTCTTTAAGGACAGCCGATTTATTTTAGGGTTGCTGCACTGTTTTGGGGACCCTCCAGAGGCTTCACAAGGTGCAATTAGTTGGGCGCTTGGCGTTGTAAGAACGATAATGTCCGGATGGTCACACCCCAAACCCTGGATAGTTGTTGCAGAAGTGCCCCCTGTACTAGGTATTCCCTTTATGATGGATGATGTGGTGTCGTTATGAGTTGTACCTGGTCCAGGAGCGACGGATGTGGAGATGTTGCAGGGCGGGTCTCGGTGCTCGGGTTGGCTCACGAGTACCGATGACTTTGTGGGGTTTTGAACAGTCCCAGTGTAGACCTTTAAAGATGACATCCGCGGCTTAGGCTGAGGGCAGGCGTCTCCGGAGCTCTGGTGTGATGATTCTAGGACGTAAAGATAGCAAAATATAGATTAGGGCTAGTTAGAGCGGCTATACCTATGGGTCGGAAAGACGTTTAGACACACGCTGCACTGTATACACCAAACTCTACATTTTCTTAAACTCACCATGGTTTTTCCGGCTTGAGGGTCCCTTCTTAATGGGCGGGCCGTCCTTAGAACCAGGGGACTTCCTTTTGCGGGGCTGCTTTTTAAGCTTTCCATCCATATCCCGGCTCGCTTCATCCATAGGAGCCCCTCGGGATAAAAAACATAAAAAAATAATGTTACACATACAATATAATACATAGACTATACGAACTCACTGAGATGACCAAATATAGGTCTGATTGTTAGACCCTGTTAGGTTTTCAATGGGGGTACAAAAAGACCCCTAATATATACCTGCAGAAACGTTATCCTGTGACAAGGTGCTTGACCCCTCTTGAACATGGAGGATTTGTTGGAGAGAGGCAATCGCGCACCTGAGTTCTGCATCATAACCTATGCAAACACATGGGTGCCCATTAGAAGTAAAATAAAAAAATAACATTCCTGACAACGTCGTTCAGAACGACCAAGGTCCTGTAACTCACCTTGCTGCACGGTCTCCATTTGCACAGGGGGTTCCCCAGACTCTTGACAGTCCTGTGTACAAGAGAGACAGATTTACCTTTAAACATACCACAATTCATCTTCTACGTCCGAACCCTTCATAAAAGCACAACAAGGGTAGGACAAAAAGAAAAAAAAAAAAATTTTAAATTTTTTTTAAAAAAAATAAAAAAATAATAATAAATAAAAAAAAAAAAATTATAAATAAAAAAAAAAAAAAAATTTTAAAAAAAAAAATGTATCTATCAAGATTCAAATTGTTGAATCCCTATGTTCTGTAAGTATAAATACATATTGACAACTGTAAAACTTTTCTCAAAAACTATACAAGGTTTAATAAACATATTCCACATGGTGGCGCTCTTGCATAATACTACCTCTAGGACTGTCTCTATAAGACATAGACTGGAAAGTGGATCCTAGGATCCAGGCCTGGTTTTCACCTTAGCTGAACAAGGCTGTGAACCATGTGTGGGGGCGGAGCTCAGTCTAAACTCCTAGCTGAGCCAATTCCAACACCACACAGTCTTTGTTTTAAAAGAAAAAGAAAATGGCCGGATGTGGATGCAACATGTGTGAGGTCCTGGGTTTTTTTCAAGGCAACAAAATCAGATCCAAAGCCATCCTGAACTAAGGTGAGTGGGCTGTGGTACTTGAGGGGTCTGAAAAGCTTTTAGCAGGGATAGTTATTTTTTAATCATTATTATTTTAATTTAATTCAATATTTTTTTTTATTTATATGCTTTTAAAAAAACGACCTTGTAGGCCCCTAAACCCCTGTCCACACTTGCCACACAAACACACACAGATATATATATATATATATATATAAATAAATAAATATATATATATATATATATATATATTTTTTTTTTTTTAAAAGGCTGTCACATGATGGCCTGGGGGTCTCTGAGCCCTGTGCTCAGGGACCTCATATTTGTATTTGTATTTTTTTTTTTAAAATGCTGCCCTAAGGGGCCTTGGGGGCCCCAATCCCAAGGCCCCCAAAACGCTATTCATTTTTATTTCTTTTTTTTTATATTTGTATGGGCCCTAGGGCCCTAGCGCGCGAGGTCAGGGCCCCACAGACCCGGGCCTCGCGCCATTACTATATATATTTTTTTTTTTTTAAACAAGCAAATGCCGCACTCTGGCGGCAAGCGATCGGATCCCCGAGACCATGGGAACCCCACGAGGTCTTGGGGATCCGATCGGATGGTTTAATTAGAGAGAATACCGCGCTGAAACACGCACGGCATTCTCTCTAATTAAACTTTCAACGCGGCTCTCAGAAGCCGCTGGGGTGTTCCCCAGCGGCTTCTGAGAGCCGCGTTGTTAATAAGCCCATTTTAAAAAAAAAAACTGCCGGCAGAGGTCTCCGAGGCTGTAAACGCTCGGAGACCTCGTTATCAAGTTAGGAGATCTCTTCACGGAGGCATCGCGACCTCCGAGAAGAGATCTCCTAACTTGATAACGCTGTCTCCGGGCTTTTACAGCCTCTGGAGACACGCGCTATTAACTTAACAAAGCGGCTCCCAGAGACCTGCAGGTCTCTGGGAGCCGTTTTGTTAAGTTAATAACGTGGGTCCCCAGAGCCCAGGACGGCTTTGGGGACCCGCGTTATTAACTTAACAAAGCGGCTCTCAGAGACCTGCAGGTCTCTGGGAGCCGTTTTGTTAAGTTAATAACGCAGGTCCCCAGAGCCCAGGACGGCTTTGGGGACCCGCGTTATTAACTTAACAAAGCGGCTCTCAGAGACCTGCAGGTCTCTGGGAGCCGTTTTGTTAAGTTAATAACGCCGGTCCCCAGAGCCCAGGACGGCTTTGGGGACCCGCGTTATTAACTTAACAAAGCGGCTCTCAGAGACCTGCAGGTCTCTGGGAGCCGTTTTGTTAAGTTAATAACGCCGGTCCCCAGAGCCCAGGACGGCTTTGGGGACCCGCGTTATTAACTTAACAAAGCGGCTCTCAGAGACCTGCAGGTCTCCGGGACCAGTTTTGCTAAGTTAATAACGCCGGTCCCCAGAGCCCAGGACGGGTTTGGGGACCTGCGTTATTAGCCTAGCACAGCTGCTTTCAGAGACCAGCAGGTCTCTGAAAGCAGTTGTGCTAGGTTAATAACACCGGTCCCCAGAGCACATACCGGCTCTGGGAACCACGAGTTATTAACCTAGCAAAGCTGCTTTCAGAGACCTGCAGGTCTCTGGGAGCAGTTTTGCTGTGTTAATTACTCGAGCCCCAGAGCGCAGTATGGCTCTGGGAACCTAGTGATTAACTTAACAAAACAGCTTTCAGAGACCTAGTGGCCTCTGAGACCAGTTTTGCTAAGTTAATCACAAGGGCCCCAGAGCTCAGGCCGGCTCTGGGGGGCCCTTGCTATGAACATTTTGGCGCTGCTCTCAAAAGGCCACGCGGTCTCTTGAGAGCCACGCCGCAAAAGTTCATAACCTGGGCACCCCAGAGCTATGGTTGACCCCTTGGAGCGTAGTTATTAATTTTAGAGCTCTGCACCCCGGAACTCATTGCGCTGAGCTCTAAAATTAACAACTAGGCCACCCCCAAAAGCTCACCACTTAAACACACTATTGCGGCCATATAATACTGGCCCATACCATAAAATACACATAAAAAAATACATAAAGAGCCCCATAACATTTCCTGTACAAATTAAATACAGCCCCACCACTAATACCCTTAGCTACACAACCCCCTGAACCATGACGTACACAATAAGCCCACCAAACTGCCATCAAAATAAGTGCAACCCCACAAAAATACAGGCCCCTACATAGTCCCAGAACCAATATGTACATATTAAGCAGTCCAAATACACCCCACATCGTAAGTGCACTCGCCCTGAAATACATGCCTATACATTGCACATTAACCCACAAGTACCAATTAAACAACCCCTAGCCCCACAAAACAAGTGCAGACTTTAAAAAATACCGACAGATACACAGCCCCAGAATCAGCAAGTACACATTAAAAGAACACCATCCCACAAAATGAGTGCAGATTTTCAAAAATACATGTCCATACACAGGTCCAGAACCAGCAGGTACAAGTTAAGCAGTACCAATACAATCCCCAAAATAATTGCACCCCCATAAAAATACAGACAAATACATAGCACAAGACCCTACTAGTACCATTTAAACAAAATCACCCCACAAAGTAATTACAGTATCTCAAAAATACACTAATAGCAGCTTTTACATTTTTTATTTTTTATTTATTTTTTAAAAGCAGGCATTTTACATCTCTATGTATAGTTAAACAGATTGGTGCTAATGTCATTGTTAAACTTTAGTAAAACACATACACACATCACACTGTTACAGACCTTAAGTAGAAGATGTTCAGCATCACCAGTCTGAGCTCTGCCCTTCATGTTTCCAGCCATTATGTCCTGATGCGTCCCTGCTTGCCACAAATGTCAGTATGTAGTTCAGAAAAAAAGAGGCCTGTGAAGTTGGGGGGTTCTTATACTAGGATCACAGTGGTAATTATGCCTGGGCTCTGTGATTGGTGGGACCTGGAAATAGGCATCTGTTATAGGTTAGCAATATTTGGCCTTTGTTGTGTTTCAACTTTTAATTACTGTGTCTGTTTTCTAATTTAACCCCACCTCTGTCACCCCTGGAAAGAATGTAAGCCCATCTCTGTTTTAGATTAGCCATGCCACAACAACCTCTGTTGTGTTTCAATCTTTTAATTACAGGGGCAGTTCTGGGAACCCCTGAAAGAATGTAGGCCCATCTCTGTTTTAGATTAGCCATGCCACAACAACCTCTGTTGTGTTTCAAACTTTTAATTACAGGGTCAGTTCTGGGAACCCCTGAAAGAATGTAGGCCCATCTCTGTTTTAAATCAGCCATGCCCCTCAACCTCTGTTGTGTTTCAAACTTTTAATTACCGTGTCAGTTCTGGGAACCCCTGAAAGAATGTAGGCCCATCTCTGTTTTAAATCAGCCATGCCCCTCAACCTCTGTTGTGTTTCAAACTTTTAATTACCGTGTCAGTTTCTAATTTATTAAACCATCTGGGAACCCATGAAAGAATGCAGGCCCACCTCTGTTTTAGATTTACCTCTCTACATTGATAGGCTGGCTCTAACATAAGCAGCATTTGACCATTCCCACTTTATTTATTTTTTGGATTAGCCAACAGTGTGGAGGTTTGACCAGACCGCCCACTTTGCAGCCCTGTGCAGAGGCCCCCTAACTGGCACTTGGGCATGAATGTCTGACATGTCCAGACCTGTCCCTCTCAGGCTCTGAAACCACTTGCACAGCACTAAGTCATACTTTTTTTTACACAACTCATAGGCCAAAACCCAGGGGCTAGGACCCAGACACAGGGCTAACACGTGACACCACGTGTTCACAAACCACGTGACACCCCCATGCACGTCACTTCCGGGGAGGGCTTTCTGGGACACCGGAAGTCCCAGCCACCGGATATGACGTCATTTCCGGGGCGGGACAACTGTCACTTTTAATATGGTGATTAAAGGTATCCCTTCCTACTACTCAAGAGTTTCTGATAGTAGAGTCAGTTGAAAGTGTGCGTCAGAAACCTTGACGCACCAAACACTCAAAATAAAGCGGACAACAACCAAAATATGTCGGTGCACTTTCCCTCCAAACTTTAAATGAGGTCCTCTTTGTTAGGCAGGTTCAATACAAAGTCACCACATCTTAACATACGGAGCAATAAATTACTGCTGTATCACTGATATCTCTCTCTATTCATGACTAAGCCAATTCCGCCCCAAAATTATGTTCAGTTCCTTTTTCTTCTCAAAACGTCTTTACTATAGTCATCCACAATTAACTTCAGTTTGAAAATGTTAAATTAGTACTTCCTCCAGTTTACATTTTGTTAAACGAATCAAACAGAATGCTTATTTGATTTAGACATTGTCTAAAAAAGCTCAGCCCAGGGGGGCGTCGCCTGGCGCTGAAAATGGCCTCACTCTTGGTCGGCTCTGTAGCGGTGATTTGAATTAGCCCTCATCCATGCAAACATTCAACTGACACCGCCCTCCTATGAAGGTCCTCATGCAGGGCAACATATCTGATGTGGAGTACCCAAAAACTCAGTGCTGCGGATGAATGATGGCATCCGAAGTATCTGCCTGCAACAACGAACAGCACTGCCTAGGCTGCAAGACAGCAGAGGTGGATAAATGTGGCCTCAGCAGAGGTGCCTGCCTGCACACTGGCCAGTAGGTGGAGTGCAGAAGAGACTGTGAGGGTGTCACAGGCTCTTGCAACCCCAGCGTGGGCTGAGGTGACACGAGTGTGAGGATTGCAGGGAAAGCACAATAGAGAGTGTGTATGCCCCCCCCACCCAGCGAGCAATGGAGTGGGCGATCATGATTGTGGCTGGGCCCCAGCGGAGGTGGAGGGCACAGCGATGGCAGGAGTGTGGCCCGGAAGGGGCCAGAGGCTGTGTGGGAAGCTGTGATGAGCCCGTGGAGCACTGGCTCCCAAAACAGGAACGAGGCACTAGACACAGCGCAGGCCTAGAATTAGAGGAAAGCCAGTGGGCCTTACAGATGGCTGACTGGAGCGCCCCCTGGAGTGGATCCTACTGCACTTTGAGGGGAGTCCCACTGAGTCTAGATGGCACCAAGGTGCAGTGATCAGAGGGGGAACCCACAATCCTGACAGATCAGACATAATCAATCCTGCCAGGTCAATCCCTGACCAAGGACATATAACCAAGATACCCAAAGCTGGACATGGGGGGCCTGTAGCTAGAGAAGGGTCCTGGATGGTCGGGGTGCATGGCTGAACTCCTCACATTGAGAAAAGTGCCTCTTGCATCTGGGGGTGACTCAAGCGCATGAGACCACGTGTCTGGGATGGACAGCTCCCTGAGAAAGGCCTGCAGCGGTGCTACAGACACCCCCACTTCAAGCAGATAAGTGACTAATTGGCTGAGCATGACGTGCTGGCTCTCTCTGGCCCGATTGGCTGAGGGACTGTCAAACTGAATTGATGCTCAATGAGCAACTACTCCACTGCCTGCTTGGGTGGGGTCTAGAGGAGGGGGTGAGGGACAGACAGAGACTGCAAAGTGTGAGGTGAGAAATGGAGGAGGGCCGTGGCCCACGCCCAACACAGTATAATAAAATGGACAAGTATGCTTATGGCCCCAGCTCCTGCTAGAGGGACTGGTGAATGAGGGAACTGTTGAAGGCTCACAAGGAAGAGTGGAGGTAGCTGCCTGGGAATCCTCTCTGGAAGAAATAATAGCTTCCATACATGACTTCAAAGGAAAGATCGAGCCTAAGTTGGATGAGGTCACATTGGATGTGCCCGCCTCAGGGCAGACTGTCAGAAAATAACCGAAAAGTGATAGTGGCTGAAACCAGCATTGCCTCCCTGCAGGCCACCACGAAGTCCCTCAAAAAGAGAATGAAACACTTGGTAAAAGAACATTTACTCATGATGACTGGGTTTGAGGTCCAGGAAGGGAGGGCTCGATGGAACAATATTCAGGTCATTGGGGGTTCCTGAAGGAGCAGAGTTTTATTTAGAGGATCTTATCACAAAGCAGCTGCACCCAAATAGACACTCTCATTGTTTCACAATAGAACGGGCACACATGGCACCAGTCTCTGTCCCCAAAGCCTGAAGCCCCACGAGAACCATCATTACAAGAGTGTTCAATCAGAGAGACTGTGATGCTATCCTACAGGCAGCAGGCATGAAGGGGGATATATGATTTGAAATTGCTATGATACGCTTCTTCCCAGACTTCACGCTACATACAGGTGCAGAGGCAGCACTGAAGCTTCCTGGAGGTGAAGAAACTACTAAGTGCAGTGGAATCGATGTACATGATGCTGTTCCCAGCCAGGCTTCGAGTCATCATGGAGGGCAGGTCCTGGCACTTCACCACACTAGAGGAGGCTGTGGACTGACTGGAGGGCTGGCGTGTCCCAGGAGAACAAAGGCAAGAAGGTGCAGTGGGACCCCAGCGCAATCAACTGGGCCCCCATCAGGCAGATCACCTGGATGAGGCCACAGAGAAGGAGGAACTGTGAGACAGTGAAGGCATTTGTGGGCTACCTTCTGCACTAGAGATGGTACAACACCCAGTGCCCTTGATATAACAAACTATGAACTAGAGCCATAAGGAGAAGCAATATGTTCCGCCTTCTGAGATGACATATTCATGGAGTGAGAGACACATTGGCATGGCTCGTGGTGGTAAACTGACCTTGGGGCATGAACAAACAAGTATTGGTTTTACGAAAAGGGATGTTGTATTTGCTGGCTGCTTTCTTCCTTTTGCATTTCAGACCGCACCTGTGATTTGACTATGTTGTTAATAGGGTGACAGGCACTCTGCACATTCTGGTAGTGGGCAGTTTGGAGTCTGCCTTGAAGGGGTGTTGGTTGGGGGGAGTTGGGGTAGTGTATGGTTGTGGGTTTGTTGTATACACCAGTGTTTTGTTTCAGCTGTATTGCAGTGCAGATGCATGTGGCAGATCCTGAGGAGGCAAGGAAGTGGGGTGGGTGCCCTGGATATTCTACTTACCTGAGGCAGCATGGGACATAGTGGGAATTCAGCTGCCCCCTCTTAGCACAGGTAGCACTGCAAGTTAAAATGATGAAGGTAATCACCTGGAACGTGAATGGCCTAGGGAGTAAATTCAAGAGGACTATGATACTACAGTATCTAAAGAGACCCCTCCCTTATATAATACTGTTGCAGGAGACACGCCTGTAGGACAATCACTATAAAGTGCCAGTCAGATCGAGGTTCACTTTGGTGGCCCCTGCGGAATGTATAGTAGATTCTGGGGGCATGTCAGGCCTACAATCCCAAATATGCTTCAGAACCGACATCTGTCATTTAGTGAAGTCTGCCCCTAAGCAAATCACCTGCCCTTGCATGGGCCAATGATTGTTGTTGCCTTTGAGAAATGTTTACTTGAGCCAATGCTTGTTTTAGAACTCGTGTAGGAATCTGGGGCACATGTCAACTTGTTGCCTGAACTTGTGCCATCTTCATGACTTAAACTGTATGTGGCCAAGTACAGAAGCCTTATGACTCAGACTGGGTGTGGCCAGGTGACAGACTGGATGTGGCCAGGTGCAGCAGGTATTTGAAGCCACACCACTCTAGAGGTGATTGCTTGCTGTCAGAGGTCTTCAGATGCAGAGCAGGATTCTCTGCTCCTCTGCTTGTGTTCCTGGATCATCTATTCCACAGCCCAGTGAAGCGAGTGCCAATCTAAAAAAAGAAGAGAGTCAGAAGATTAGCTTCATAAAAGGCGGTAACGCACTGCACGTACTTGAAAGGATTCTTACCAGTTACCTTTGACAGTTGATTGCTGGCTGTTGAGACAGGCAGCGCGCACTAGAAGGGTATGTTATCAGTGTCCTTGGTTACTTGAATACTTACTGTAAGCCGAATAATAACACTCGTTGTTAGCTTGCAATGACAGTGCAGATTTGAGCGCGTGTTGGATAATTATTATAACGATGTGCTATGAACATGTTTGTTATAGTTGAGTTTCATGTAGCATTTTTATTATACCCATCATTGCCTATGATAAAGAACACTCAGTGCTTGGCACACACTACTTTCAAAACGTGAATCAAAGGTCTGCTATTTCCATGTTCAATTGTCACTGTGATATAACAGCGATGACACCAATTACATATGAAAGTGAGCTTTAGTAGATTAGATTAGTGTGGTTTAAACACTGAACTGTGTTCTTTCCGATACTAACATGTTGCACTTATTAATCCCTGAATATTTGAGAAAGTACTTAAGAATTGATTTTCATTCTTTATCGCCTGTTATATGCCTATGTTTGTGTGTGTGACTGTGTTTTAGAAAGTCTCATCAAGACCCAACGAGCGAGTCATACACTGAAGTTCTGGAACACTTTAGGAAGGTCTTCCAGTAGGGCTATATTGACTTGGGGACATGGTGGGAATACATGTAGATAGCATAGAAAGATAAACATTGTATCTGATTACAGGTTCCATATTGTTTCTTGAAGAAACTTAGAAAGAGGGGAGAACATCAAAACCGGCAAAGGGGTCCCTGACAGGTACACCTAGTTTGTGGGAATCGGCAGAGTAGTTTTAGTATATTCGTTACATGAAAAGTATTATTTGACTAAATGTTTAATTCATCATAGGAGACATCTGCTCTTCATAGACCACCTCTAGCCACCCTGATCTTGCCAGGCGACGTCCGTGTTTCTCTTTCTCTGTTATCCATCCTCTTTTCCCCAGGATATTCCCGTGCGATCACGTACAAGTAAGTTGGAGGCAAGCAACATCTAGGTAGATTTGGAAACAAACAACTTGGGTCAGCATTGCGTCTCCGTGGCATGAACAGGTGAGTGCTTGACAGGGCCAAAGGAATCTCTGCCCTATACCCTGCATCGTACATGATGTGATCCGTCTGGTAAATTTGCGCTGCAGTCTGGCAGCTGGGAGGGACTCACTTTAAATCTCTGCTTGGCACACATCCTACCAAGACTTAACACAACAACGCTACCTGAATTAAGCAGTCTGATGGTCAACATGCCACCAGGCATACTTATTCTGAGGTGGACATAAATACAATTGTGGACTCTAGGGCTCACAGGACAAGGCCAAAGGGTGAGGAGGGAAACACTGGTCCCCTGCTGGCCTTCATGGAGGCCCTGGGCTTGGGGGACCTGTGGAGGGAACATAACCCTTTTGAGTGACAATATACATACTTGTCTGTGGCGCAAGCTAGTGACAAAATACAATTTAGTTCCCGGTATTTAGTGTGCGGTAAAAGTGCTGAGTGCAAATGGGTCAGAAAGTTCTTGATATCTCTGTTGTACCCTGGGCCTAAATAGCAGTAGGGTGTCTTAACCATACAAATGGGGAGGCAAATGCATATTGGGGTAAGAGGTGTGCAAACAGGGTGGGTGATGGTGAGAGTGTGTGTAGAGTAAGGGTGGCATTGCTTTGAGGTTGGGTGGGTTGGTAGGTGGGGTGGCGTCAATTGCCTGGGGTTCGGTAAGGAAAGACTGCAGGCACGTACTAATGTAGGAACCTCTGGCAGAGATTACAGATGCCTTGTATGAGCGGGGTGCATGGTATAATCATGGGGGAAAATCATCGCTTCCTTCCTCCTGATTGAAGCATGCGAGTATCGTGGCCCATTGCAGGGAAATTGGTTGCTTGCACAGACAACGTAACTCTTCGTGGAGGAGGCGTTTTCTTAAGCTGTGCCCCATTTGCAAACTGCTCCATACCAAGTGGCCACCAGGAGTGGTTGTCGGAACATGCCAATGTAGTTTTAGTGTGCGTTTGGCCAGAAGTGCTAAGGACATGAAGCAGATGTGCACTTTTTCTTGTTTTTTACACTTCACTATGCATAGGGATGCTTGGCATGTGTAAATGTCTGGGAGTTCTGTGACTGCAAGCAGGGTGGTGTGGAATGAGTGCCAATAACTCTGGAGAGCAGAACAGGTTCACAGGATATGCATGAGGTCTGCTTCATGAACTAGGCAACATGGGGATGTGACTTATGTCTCGAGAAGGTAACGGTTTAGTTGACCCGAGGTTAAGTATGCCCTATGGAGCATGAGGATTTGTATATTTTTAAAACAGGAATTGCAGGATACTAGTTTGGGAAATTTGAGTGCCCGATCCCACTGCTTGTCATGAAGGACCCCACCAAAGTTGTCTTCCCATTTTTGGCACAGTGCTGCGGGGGGGTGACTGCAGGTTTGCGAATGGCTTTATAGAGCCATGTTATTCTTGGCTTCAACCTAGTTAGGACTGATTGGAGAACCGGGTGTGTGGCAGGTTCTCTATCTGTGATTGCCCAAAGAGTACAGCAGGTATGACTGAGTTGTCTGTGTAAGAGGAATTGCCGTGGTGGAAGGCCATATTTCTCAACCATTTGGTCAAAGGGGAGGAGGTGGCCGTTGGAAAAGTGGCCACCTGTTGTAAGAATTGAGTGTTCTGATCAGACCCTCAGACCTCCAGCAGTGTAAAATCATGGGTTGAAGTAAGATAACCATATTAGTCAGGGTGATTTTGCCCAAATGGGCTTGGGGCAGGGACTGCCAGAAGTGTACCTGGGTTCTGATTTCTGCTAGGGTTTTGAGGAAGTTCCCTTCATATAGGTCCATGGTGGTATGATAAAAATAGATTTGAAGGCTTTGTGTCGTCTGTGAATGCCAGCTAAGGCGGGTGTCGCCCAGACGTATCATGAGTGTTTGTTGGTCAGGACAGAGCAGCTACATAGCTGATTTTGCCCAATTGATGCAAATCCTAGCAGCAGAGGCTTGTTCAGCAAGGGTGTCTCAGAGTGGAGTAAAGTGTGCCTTTATGTCTTGCTTGTATAGGAGCAGGTCATCCGATTATAGGGACACAGCATGTGTCCTGTCCGTGGGCGGAGTGCCCCACTAACGATCCTCTCCGTGCAGGCATATGGCAAGGGGTTCAATTGTGTGCATGAATAACGTTGAGGAAAGTGGGCATCCCTGTTTTGTGCTGTGATGAATCGAGAAGGGGGCCGAGACGGTTCGGCCCAGGTGAATCCAAGAGATAGGACTGGAGTATAATAGTCAGGTGTAGGCTAAAACTTAGGCCCGATTCCCATGCGGGTAAGGCCTGAAAAGAGATAATGCCATGTCAGAGCATCGAGCAACTTCTCCAGGTCAAGCATAAGGCAGGACGCTCTAAGAAACTGTTGTTTTACTTGGTCCTACCTGTGAAAGAGGCAACAAATATAAGGGGAAGTGCTGCATCTTGGTACAAAGTTATTCTGATATGTGTGGACAAGTTCTGTGAGGATCTGGGCAAACCTGTCAGTGAGAATTTTACCCTGTATTTTATAGTCTGCTCCAAGAATAGCTGTGGTCTTATATGAAGTTAGCCACATGGGGGTCCCTGTCTATTTTAGGGTTGGAGATCAAGAGAGATTTGCGAAGTGAGTCCAGGATTACGTTGGTGCTTAATGTGGCCTCGTACATTTCTGTCAGACAGGGAGTTAAAAGTGATGAGAAGGTGGTATAACATTCTAGGGTTAGACCATCTAGTCCTGGAGTTTTGTTCTGGGTGAGATCTTGAATAGCCTGCTGCACATCTGTTGTTGTGATCGCTGTGTCTAAGGAGAGTCTAGTGGATGCTCAAATACATGGGAGAGCAATGTTGGCAAGGAACACCTTGGAGGTACTCACCAAGATGTCTGGTGGGGCCATGTATATGGATGAATAGTAATTATAGAAGACCTGTGAAATGTCAGCTTGCATGCAGGCATTGTTGCCCATGAGGTCAATCACTGTAGTGATGGGGCGGGTCGGGTGTGCCAGGCCAGGATTCTGTCTGATTTGTCATGTTCCCTGTGGACTTTGGTCACGTAAACTGTGAAATTGTAGCGCCATATGTTTTCTAGAATTTCTGTCTAGGTGGTTTTTGCCTCCACGAGTTGCAAAGTGAGTGCAAGGTTACTGTCTACTGCTTTGCTCAAGTTGGCAAGGTTCTTTTCGACCTATGCTATGTCCCTCTCCAGAGTCCTGCAGACTCCACTATCTTTTCGATGTAGATTCCTCTCAGCACCACCATAAAGGTTTCCCACTCCAGCATCCTCCTTGCTCTTCTCAGAACATTGAGACTTCCAGACAGTCCTGTGGTAGCTTCCACTAGGGAGTCGGGTTGAATGTGCACATGTGAGTTTCATGATGTGTGCATTGTGGCCTTTGACAATACCTCCCAAGTAATCTGAGTGTTAGACAAGGGGCACCAGCGTGGTGGACCATAAGAAATGGTCAAGTCGAACATGTAAGTTGGGAGGTACGGAGTGGAAGGAATAGCACCGCATTCCAGGGTTTCGAGAGCATCACGCATCTGTGAGCGACTAGTGGCATGTCTGGGTTCAGAAGCAATCCGTCTGTGTTTGCTGGGGTGGGGTAGCTGGGGATGGGACCTGTTCAGCTTAAGGTCAAGCACACAAATGTATTCGCCATCCAACACCCATGGCAGTATGGTTTTATGTGCGAGCATGGTGGAGAGGGTGTCCCAAAAGGTACCCTGCTCAGTATTGGGACTGTAGATGCTCCCTGTGAGTAATGATCGGCATTGAGGCGGCCTCAAGGCATGCGTGTCGGCCCTCCTTGCTCATGGTCCAATTTGCTTCTTGAAGTGGGACACTGAGGCAAATCAATATCAAGGTGTCTCCACATGTGCTGAGTAGGCGGTGGTGCAAATGAGGCACATGAATCATTTGCGCTGGCTGTCTAGCTCACAAGTGGTGATATCAGCTCCTGTAAGATATATTAAAAGACAGCATAGTGCTTCCTGTCTGTGTGTATACCTCAGATGCTTAAGGCAAGGAAGCATATATCAGAACAATGAGAGAGCAATGGTAGTGTGAGAGAGCAGGCAAATATACTAATTTGGCACCTATACCCTGAAAGCATACATACACATCTCACTCAGCACACACCACACAACTGCACAACCAACACAATACACACATAACAAGCACACACAAACACCAAAAGTGTCCAACACTCACAATACACTACAACCACAACCCCTTTAATCACCCAACACTGCATCCTTACACACACAACCCCCCTCAACAGAACTACTACCATGTCCCCACAAAAGGATCCACGCTTTACAGACGAGGAGTTGAAGGTCATGGTGGATTAAATTGTCAGGGTAAAGCCACAACTGTTTGGAGCACAGGTACAGCGAACCTCGATTGCCAAGAACATGGAGTTATGGCAAAGAATAGTCAACAGGGTTAACTCAGTAGGCAGCCATCCACACACAAGGGAGGACATCAGGAAGAAGTAGAATGACCTCAGGGGAACGTACTTTCCATGGCATCACAACACCAGGCCACCATTCACAAGACTGGTGGTGGGCCCCACCTCCTCCTCCACACTTCACATCTTGGGAGGAGAAGGTCTTGGACATTCTGCACCCCAAGGGCCTGACTGGAATACCTGGCAGACTGGACTCTGGTAAATACCCACAACTTCCATGTCATGCAATTGTTGTGTCCTGCATGCCTTCGCCCCAACCATATACTCTTCATTTCATTGTATGTATCTCAACACCTCCCACCTATACACATAATGCCCCCTCCTGCATGCCAACTGCCACCCAGCCCAACTGCCCACACAGACGTTGCCAAAGGCACTGATAGCATTGGCTAATAATATCACTTCGACTCCCACAATGCACTAGCCCATCTACGTGAAAACCTGCAATGTGTACATCACCTCACATCCCTTGCATGTATGACTATTGTACTAGCTATACCAACCAGATGGTACGTTTGAGGACCAACACATGGCAATGCAATGGTACACCACAATGCCAACCAAGGCTAAACACAGCTACAGCTCTGTGACTAATCTGAATGCCCCCTTACCCAGATCTCCAACCCTGAAATAAACTCACCATGGTATGAAATGTAAGATGGCAGACTCCATGCACATGCACAATATTCACATACAGGACAATTTACCTTGCAGACTCACAAACTCTCCTCCCACTGGGACACCATGCTACAATGTCCAGCCATTTTGAGTCATATCTGGAATACTTCGTTAGTCAGTAGGTAACAGTGCTGAACAGTCATGTGAACTATCAGAAGGTATCTGAACACATCCACAGAGCTAGAGTTCACCAAACCTGATTGACACCAACCAACAAGGAGTATGGTACACATCGCATACTACTATTCACCACCAATAGTATGCTGTGCAGCATCTGTCATTGTCACTGCTGGGAATTATGTAAACCACTGTATGCATCTGAAAACAGATACCCAAACATACTTTCTATATGTAACTCTGTCTCTCATACAATCCACAGGTACCCCTGCCAGTGCCACCACGGAGAGGATTCTAGACACTGCCAGCCCTTCTTAGGATGAAGGCCCCAGTGTGACGACAACACCCCTGGATGTCTCAACACTGATGACCTACCTAGCCCATCTGGGACACCTGGTCAGTCTAGGACTCCATGCCTCACCCTGCACACATCAATTCCCCCAACCCTGTGACATCAACATCACAGCCAACCCTTCATCCACAAACCTGTGTCCCAAAGACTGTTTGAACTGTTGTGTGCTCAACTGTACAGGGTCGGCCCATGACACCACCAGACAATAAAGGCCCTGCAGACACTGGGAGTGGGCACATTGTGCTAGGGGCACAGGCACCTCAGGGCAGGGGGCATGGGAGGGAAGATGTGGGCCAGAGGAGGGGGCCCCCAAGGTACTCCACTGACCAGGAAACCATCTCCCAAGTCCTGAGAGCATACCAACAATCCCAGGCCCGGGTGGGCCAGATTTTCACCATTTTGGGGGGAAACCAAAGGCTGCAGAGGGAATACCACCAGGAGGTCATTCGGCAGTGGCAGTCCAACAATGCCACCATGGCACCCATTGCAGGGGTGCTGAGGGACATTAACACCACCCTGCATGCTTCCTCCACTCACCAGCAGGCCCTTTCCACTAGCAACATAACACTTGAGCTATCTACAACAGCGGCAGCTAGTGGAATGGAGGCCCTACAAGGGGAACCACAGGCCTCGGACACACCTCCCTCTGTAGCTGATGGGCATTTCCTTTGCTGCAGGCACCTCTTCCCCTGCCTCTGCCCCTGCCACTATCAGCCCTTCTACCCTTAGTGAGGAGGCTAGTGACCTCCTGAGGTCCATCTCTGTGGGTCAGTTGACCATTGTGAATGCCATCCAGCGACTGACAGCTCAAGTCCAGCAGAGCAATGCATTTCTGGTGGGCAGCCAGTCAGACTTTGTCTTCCGTTCCCCCTCCACCTACCTCTTCCCAATCCCAATCCCCTCTTCCCAAACCCAGCCAGAGTACGTAGACAGACAAGCATGCACCCACCTCAAAATCTAAGGCTACATCTGAGAAACACAAGCACCACAAGGCCCACCACCGGCATGCACACAAACAACACACACCGGCAGACACACCAACATCCACTATCTGCACAGTCTCCACCACCACCCCCACCTTCACAGACACTACACCAGAGACACCTGCAGACACCAAACCAACATTCATCAATCCAGCCACAACTCCTATCCTACTAACAGTCAGACAATAGAAGACCCACAGACATCCACCCCAGTCACCACATCTGCAGCCACCACAACCACTGACACACCCACATACAGCACATTGTCCATACCTGAAGACACCACCCCAACAGACACTCACCCATACAGCATGGCATCTCAATGCACCTACTCCCCCTCCTCCCAAGGCACATAAACGCTCACATTGACCCACCCAATAGACATCCAGCGCACACAAGCATTCCTCGCACGCAATTGCACCCAAGACATCTACAAAGACACCTCCTACAAGCACTCCCTCTCCCTCCACTCCCAAACCCTTTTGCCTTGAGCACCCCTGTGTGTCTAAAAAGGTGTTCCTCACGGAGTTGTCCCTCTTCCATTCTCTCCCACCCTATGATACCCCCAAACGGTCTGTGTCCCTCCCCAAGTCCAGCCATTCCACCTCCAAGTCCTCCCCTGCCCCCCGCTAGTGCCCATGCCCCTTCCCCTGCCACGAAATCAACCCCTCCCAAGTGTTCCCAGCCCCCCCCTAAAGTTCACCCTAGGCCCCCCTCCCAAGCTCAAGCCCAGTGACTTCACCTCCCGTTCCCTGGCTCAAACCCTGCACCTCCAACCCCCCCAATCCCTGAGGTGACTGCCTGCCACCTTGATGCCCCTACCCTGTGGAGGTCATATAGTAGTCAGGGGTCATGTAGGGGCACACAGAAGTGCCATTTGTGCATTGTGCACTTTGAACTTTGGGCTGGATTACGGCCTTTTATAGGGTACATAGTTATTTATTTCTTGTCATATTAATACTTTTTAATATATCTGGCCCAAACAGTTTTTGGTCCCATGATCACATATTTGTCCTGCCTTTCTTTCCACATGGCTGTTTTGGTCTTGCCTGTTTTAGTTTGTATGTGAGCGATATATGTGTGTGTGTTGGTTGTGCTCACTGTTGTCTCTGGGCAGCATGCGTGGGTGTGGATCTGGCATTTGTCCCACTGTGATGGCAGTGTATTGTATGTAGGAAATGTTTGTGTTTGAACTTCCATGTATGTTGATATTTTGTGTATTGTTTGTGTTGACATGTGTAATGGTGGTTGTTAGAAATGGGGTTTTTGGTTGGCAGTCAGGTTACCCTCTGTCCAAGCAAAAGCCCTCACTCTAGTCAGGGTAAGTCACACACTATCCAAGATTATCCTGTGCCCACCCTCTGGTAGCTTGGCACGAGCAGTCAGGATTAACTTAGAAGGCAATGTGTAAAGTATTTGTGCAATAAATCATACAATACCACCATATAGCACCACAAAAATACACCACACAGTGTTTAGAAAAATATATAATATTTATCAGGATAATTGTAGGTCAAAAAGAATAAAGTTGCAATGGAAAATTGTAGAAATATCACAGGAAAGTGATATAAAGTGTCTTAAGTCTTTAGAATGTAACAAAAGTCTCTTTCAAGCACAAGTACCTGGTTAGGAGTGGAAAATCTCCTCAGAGGGCCACAGGAGAAGAGATGCGTGGAAAAAGGGTGTGTGCGTCGATTTCTCCTCAGCACACAAAGACTTGCGTCGTTCTTTTCCACGCGGGGAAGTCGGGCGTCGTTTTCCGGCGCGCAGACAGTCTCTTTTCGTGGATCGCGGGGATTACTAGATGTCCCGGGTCTGTGCGTGGATTCTCCGACTTGTTTTCCGGCTGCGCGTCGTTCTGCGGGGCTGCGCGTCGAAGTTTCGATCTCACGGTAGGCGTCGCGTCGATTTCTCCTTGGAAGTCGGGCGGCGTTGTCCTTGCGAGGCCGTGCGTCGAAATTTTGGTCTCACGGCAGGCGTCGCGTCGATTTCTCCTCGGAAGTCGGGCGGCGTTGTCCTTGCGAGGCCGTGCGTCAAAGTTTCGCACTCACGGTAGGCGTCGCGTCGATTTCTCCTGGAAAGTCGGGCGGCGTTGTCCTTGCGAGGTTGTGCGTCGAAGTCTCGATCGTCCCGAAGGCGTCACGTTGATCAGCGTCGGTGTGCGGTGTTTTTCTCGCCGCGAAACAAGCTGTGCGTCGAAATTTTCGGCGCACGGAGCGTCCAAGTGAAAGGAAGAAGTCTTTTTGGTCCTGAGACTTCAAGGAACAGGAGGCAAGCTCTATCCAAGCCCTTGGAGAGCACTTTCACAGCCAGACAAGAGTTCAGCAAGGCAGCAGAGCAACAGCAAGGCAGCAGTCCTCTGTAGAAAGCAGACAGGTGAGTCCTTTGAGCAACCAGGCAGTTTTTCTTGGCAGGATGTAGTTTCTGGTTCAGGTTTCTTCTCCAGCAAGTGTCTGATGAGGTAGGGCAGAGGCCCTGTTTTATACCCAAATGTGCCTTTGAAGTGGGGGAGACTTCAAAGAGTGGCTAAGAAGTGCACCAGGTCCCCTTTCAGTTCAATCCTGTCTGCCAGGGTCCCAGTAGGGGGTGTGGCAGTCCTTTGTGTGAGAGCAGGCCCTCCACCCTCCCAGCCCAGGAAGACCCATTCAAAATGCAGATGTATGCAAGTGAGGCTGAGTACCCTGTGTTTGGGGTGTGTCTGAGTGAATGCACAAGGAGCTGTCAACCAAGCCCAGCCAGACGTGGATTGTAAGGCACAGAAAGATTTAAGTGCAAAGAAATGCTCACTTTCTAAAAGTGGCATTTCTAGAATAGTAATATTAAATCCGACTTCACCAGTCAGCAGGATTTTGTATTACCATTCTGGCCATACTAAATATGACCTTCCTGCTCCTTTCAGATCAGCAGCTGCCACTTCAACAGTGTATGAGGGCAGCCCCAATGTTAGCCTATGAAGGAAGCAGGCCCCACAGTAGTGTAAAAACGAATTTAGGAGTTTTACACTACCAGGACATATAACTACACAGGTATATGTCCTGCCTTTTATCTACACAGCACCCTGCTCTAGGGGTTACCTAGGGCACACATTAAGGGTGACTTATATGTAGAAAAAGGGGAGTTCTAGGCTTGGCAAGTACTTTTAAATGCCAAGTCGAGGTGGCAGTGAAACTGCACACACAGGCCTTGCAATGGCAGGCCTGACACAAGGAAAAGGGGCTACTTAAGTGGGTGGCACAACCAGTGCTGCAGGCCCACTAGTAGCATTTAATTTACCAGCCCTATGCACATAAAGTGCACCTTACTAGGGACTTATAAGTAAATTAATAGTCCAATCAGGTATGATTCAAGGTTACCATGTTTTAAGGGAGAGAGCATATGCACTTTAGCACTGGTTAGCAGTGGTAAAGTGCGCAGAGTCTAAAAACCAGCAAAAATGAGGTCAGAAAAAGAGAAGGAGGAAGGCAAAAAGTTTGGGGATGACCCTGTCAAAAAGCCAGGTCCAACATGACTCCCTCCCAGCCTAAAGCCAGGGTAGACTAATCAACCCTCTGATGGACTTCCCTGCTTAAGGCGATAGAACATGGACAATGGCCCACTACTGCAGGGGCACTCGCCAGTTCTACGCCTTTCCGAACTCAGTGAGGCTTCTTTGTCTATACTCTCTAGGGCCACTGATCTGGCCCATGGGGAACCCTTCTCATCACCTGAGGACCCCATCTGTACAGCTCCTAACTTTAATTTGCTTACAGATGTATCCCAGTATGCAGACAGTATCACCATGGCCAACAAAGTGATGTGGCCCATTCCATTCCTTGGGTCTGACTTCTGTCCCCAACCCAGGGAAAACTCTGCCCACAAGGACAGAAACCAATAGATGCCACTGACAGCTGTCAGTGTTATGAGCCAGGCCCCTGACCATCCACTGCTAGGTGGAGACCCGGAGGGGGGCCGTTGGCTGAGCTTCTCCTCCAGCTGGGGGGCTGGTAGGGGGCTCCCAAGGGATTCCTGTAGCATCCCAGAATGGGGGGTAGTTACCCCAGGGGTCTGGCACCCCTTCTCCACTCTCACCAGGTCAGGGGTGGGTCCCTGATACTGGTCCCTCAGCCCAGGGTCTGTACTCTGAGGCTGAACAGAGGGCAGGGGTGAGTCCTTTTTCCCCGTGCCTCCCCATCTGGGCTTCCATACCCTCCTCTGGGGAGTGGTACCGCCAGATATCTGAACTGTTAGGGCACCCTTGGGGGTCGGCCCTCTCAGCTCTCCTGACACTAAGGGAAACTCATTCCCCAGAATGCAGTCAATGGGCAGCTGGGGACTAACTATGACCCGCCTCTGGGTCACCTCCCCACCCCACTCTAGGGACACCCGGGCCATGGGGCGGAAGAAATCTTCCCCAATGGCTGGAGTCACTCTACACACCTGTCCGGTGTACTGCTCTGGTGACACTAGTCTCTCCACAATCATGGTAAGACTAGCCCCCGTGTCTCTCAGAGCGGTGACTGGGATCCCATTCACTCCCACCTGGTGGAAGTGACGACTCCCACCCTCAGGGATCACCAGTTTACCCTCTGAGTCCACCTCCCAACTGAAGGAGATGAAGGCATGGTCTACGACCTGCCCCTGGGGACGACATTCCCCTAAGGACACATTGGCCACCCCTGTAGAGGTCCCAATATTGGGTGAGTTCTTTGGACAGACAGAGTCCCCCTTCCTGTGTCCTATCTGGGAACACTCAAAGCAGCGGGGTTGGGAATGGGATACTTTGGGCCACTGCCCACCAGAACCCCCACCCTGTTTCTCAGAGGGGGTATGGGAACCCTTTCTTCCCCCCTTACTCTGGAACTCGTCTGGGTCATCTCTAACCTCCCCCTCACTTTGTTGGGGGGAACCGGAACTACCCTTCTCGGGGTCACTCCCAGATACCTTTTTGGACACTCTGGTGCTTGCCCAGAGGTCCGCCTCCTCAGCAAGCTTCCTGGGATCAGTCAGCTTACTATCCACTAAGTGCTGGCGCAACTCTGTAAAAGTAGTATTAAGCATATGCTCTCTCAGAATCAAGTCATATAAACCTTTATAATCAGTTACTTTGTTGCCCCGCACCCATCCATTCAGTGCCTTACTGGAGAAGTCAAAGAAATCTACCCATGTTTGTGTGGTTTGTTTGGTGCTGTCCCTGAACCTCTGACGGTATCCCTCAGGGGTCAGCCCAAACTTGGCAAGTAAAATGGCTCTCTGAAGTGGGTATGTGTTTTGATCAGGTTGATCCAATGTGAGGAGTGTATCCCTCCCCAATGGCGGTACATAACCCCACATAGCTACCCCCCATTGCCCTTCAGGAACCTCATGAGCCCTTAGTGCAACTTCATAAGCAGCTAACCATTTATCTATGTCATCTCCCACCACAAAACTGGGCACCACATTTTTGGGTATACGAACCTTCTTTTCTCCAGCAGGTCCTGTCAGTATGCTGCCACCATTATTGCTGGATTCAGACTGTCTTGCCTTGATCTCCAGCTCCTTGAGACTCAGTTCATGAGCCAACAATAGTTTATTTTCAGCCAGAGCTCTTTCAGCTTCCACCTGTTTGGCTGCTCTTTCAGCTTCCGCTTGTTTGGCTGCCCTTTCAGCTTCTGCTTGAAACTGTTTGGCTGTTCTTTCAGCTTCAATCTGTTTGGCTGCTCTTTCAGCCTCGCTTGTTTGGCTTCTCTTTCTGCCCTTCTCTCCTCCTGTTGAGCATCAATTTTCAATTTTGCCATTTGCAATTGGAACTCCCTTTCTTCTCTCCTTTCCTCTGCGGTCAGGCTTTGCCCAGAGACACTGCTCCCTGGTCTGGAAGGGTGCATAATTGCAGTGGTAACACCATCCACAGATAGTGAAAATTCCTCTGAGGGGCCATTTTCTGGCTCCTCTTCCTCATCATCCTCTAAATGGGCTTCTGCCCAGGCCCTCAGCGCCACTTGAAAGTCCTCCTTTCTGGAGGCCCCTTGGGTGGGTACCCTCAATGCCCTGTAGAATCCTCTTAGTTGTTTGACCGTATATGTATCCAACTGGACTAGGTCAAAGTCCCCTGTCTGAGACCCAGTCAGAGACATGTTGAGTGAGGATTTAGTTTTTGAAAATTGTCAGGAAAAAAAAAACGGATTTGCAAAAAGAGATAAAAACCAAGTTGACCTTCAACTGTGGGTAGGTAGTGAAATACTTAGCTACTGTATGTCACTGCACAAATACAAGTCCTATCCTCACCGCTGATCACCAATGTTAGAAATGGGGTTTTTGGTTGGCAGTCAGGTTACCCTCTGTCCAAGCAAAAGCCCTCACTCTAGTCAGGGTAAGTCACACACTATCCAAGATTATCCTGTGCCCACCCTCTGGTAGCTTGGCATGAGCAGTCAGGCTTAACTTAGAAGGCAATGTGTAAAGTATTTGTGCAATAAATCATACCATACCACCATATAGCACCACAAAAATACACCACACAGTGTTTAGAAAAATATATAATATTTATCAGGATAATTGTAGGTCAAAAAGAATAAAGTTGCAATGGAAAATTGTAGAAATATCACAGGAAAGTGATATAAAGTGTCTTAAGTCTTTAGAATGTAACAAAAGTCTCTTTCAAGCACAAGTACCTGGTTAGGAGTGGAAAATCTCCTCAGAGGGCCACAGGAGAAGAGATGCATGGAAAAAGGGTGTGTGCGTCGATTTCTCCTCAGCACACAAAGACTTGCGTCGTTCTTTTCCACGCGGGGAAGTCGGGCGTCGTTTTCCGGCGCGCAGACAGTCTCTTTTCGTGGATCGCGGGGATTACCAGATGTCCCGGGTCTGTGCGTGGATTCTCCGACTTGTTTTCCGGCTGCGCGTCGTTCTGCGGGGCTGCGCATCGAAGTTTCGATCTCACGGTAGGCGTCGCGTCGATTTCTCCTTGGAAGTCGGGCGGCGTTGTCCTTGCGAGGCCGTGCGTCGAAATTTTGGTCTCACGGCAGGCGTCGCGTCGATTTCTCCTCGGAAGTCGGGCGGCGTTGTCCTTGCGAGGCCGTGCGTCAAAGTTTCGCACTCACGGTAGGCGTCGCGTCGATTTCTCCTGGAAAGTCGGGCGGCGTTGTCCTTGCGAGGTTGTGCGTCGAAGTCTCGATCGTCCCGAAGGCGTCGCGTTGATCAGCGTCGGTGTGCGGTGTTTTTCTCGCCGCGAAACAAGCTGTGCGTCGAAATTGTCGGCGCACGGAGCGTCCAAGTGAAAGGAAGAAGTCTTTTTGGTCCTGAGACTTCAAGGAACAGGAGGCAAGCTCTATCCAAGCCCTTGGAGAGCACTTTCACAGCCAGACAAGAGTTCAGCAAGGCAGCAGGGCAACAGCAAGGCAGCAGTCCTCTGTAGAAAGCAGACAGGTGAGTCCTTTGAGCAACCAGGCAGTTCTTCTTGACAGGATGTAGTTTCTGGTTCAGGTTTCTTCTCCAGCAAGTGTCTGATGAGGTAGGGCAGAGGCCCTGTTTTATACCCAAATGTGCCTTTGAAGTGGGGGAGACTTCAAAGAGTGGCTAAGAAGTGCACCAGGTCCCCTTTCAGTTCAATCCTGTCTGCCAGGGTCCCAGTAGGGGGTGTGGCAGTCCTTTGTGTGAGAGCAGGCCCTCCACCCTCCCAGCCCAGGAAGACCCATTCAAAATGCAGATGTATGCAAGTGAGGCTGAGTACCCTGTGTTTGGGGTGTGTCTGAGTGAATGCACAAGGAGCTGTCAACCAAGCCCAGCCAGACGTGGATTGTAAGGCACAGAAAGATTTAAGTGCAAAGAAATGCTCACTTTCTAAAAGTGGCATTTCTAGAATAGTAATATTAAATCCGACTTCACCAGTCAGCAGGATTTTGTATTACCATTCTGGCCATACTAAATATGACCTTCCTGCTCCTTTCAGATCAGCAGCTGCCACTTCAACAGTGTATGAGGGCAGCCCCAATGTTAGCCTATGAAGGAAGCAGGCCCCACAGTAGTGTAAAAACGAATTTAGGAGTTTTACACTACCAGGACATATAACTACACAGGTATATGTCCTGCCTTTTATCTACACAGCACCCTGCTCTAGGGGTTACCTAGGGCACACATTAAGGGTGACTTATATGTAGAAAAAGGGGAGTTCTAGGCTTGGCAAGTACTTTTAAATGCCAAGTCGAGGTGGCAGTGAAACTGCACACACAGGCCTTGCAATGGCAGGCCTGACACAAGGAAAAGGGGCTACTTAAGTGGGTGGCACAACCAGTGCTGCAGGCCCACTAGTAGCATTTAATTTACCAGCCCTATGCACATAAAGTGCACCTTACTAGGGACTTATAAGTAAATTAATAGTCCAATCAGGTATGATTCAAGGTTACCATGTTCTAAGGGAGAGAGCATATGCACTTTAGCACTGGTTAGCAGTGGTAAAGTGCGCAGAGTCTAAAAACCAGCAAAAATGAGGTCAGAAAAAGAGAAGGAGGAAGGCAAAAAGTTTGGGGATGACCCTGTCAAAAAGCCAGGTCCAACAGTGGTGTTGTGTGCCCTTGTGTGGTTGTAGTGTGTGCATGCATGTATGTGGTGATAGGTATTTCAGAAGTGCTGTGTCACATGTTGTTGTATGTATGTAGTGTCAGGTGGAGGAGTGTATTTTATTTGCTTGCTGTGGCCTTTATGTTGTTGCGATTGTGGTGTAGTTGGGTGAATTGGTGCTGTTGTGTACTGTTGTGTTTGACTGTGCCAGTGTTGTTTGTCTGCGGCTTGGTGTGTGTATCGTATATGTGGGTTGGCTGTGGTGGGTGCAGTATGTGTGTATGTGGCTGTGTGTGAATGTGCATATCAGTGTGGGGTGACATGTGTGTGTCGCCCTCACCAACCGTTCCGAATGTGCATGTTGTGTCTGTGTTGATACTTTGGCTTTTCCCTACAGTGTCATGTAGGTGTGTGTACTCACGGTTGTTGTTGTCGTCGCTGGTTCCAGAGTCATTGTGTGAGCAGGAGCAGCGGGAGGGCGTGCAGTTCAGGCTCCATGGAGGCTCCGGACGGGTATGTGTTCCAGAAGGTGAGTGTCTCCTTTTATACTGTTGGTTTCCGCCAGGGTTTCCTTGGTGGGGAAACCGCATTGAAAACCTTGGCGGTGTGCAGCCTCATAATCTGTCCGACAGGAACATGGTCTCTGCTGGCCTGATGGCTACTGTCGTCTGTTGCGGCCTGACTGCACTGGCGGTGCTGGTGGTGGATTGGCTGTATTGGGGTGGGAAGACCGCTGTGGTCATAATTTGCCGGTCTTAACCGCCGCTGCCAACAGGGCGGTTCTGTTGTATAGCCATTTAGCATTAGCAAGCTGGGACCAATAATAATAAAAACAAAATTAATAATATCAACAACAGCAATAATAATAAAAAATAATATTAATAATAATAATAATAACAACGTTAATAATAAAAAATAATACTAATAATAATAATAATAGTTATAATAATAATAATAATAATCATGATTATTTATTTTTTATTTATTATTATTAATATTATTATTATTATTATCATTATTATTATTTACATTTATACAGTGCTAAATTCACCTAAATGTATCTTGGCACTGACCAACTTATATAACAACTGCCAGAGGACTCATCTTTTAGACACATCCCTTACTCTATTTTCCTAATGCCAAGTTGATTATTTAGGAAAGAGCCAGGTTTTCAAGTCCTCCCTAAATTAGAAGAGACTTTTACGGACTCTTAAGGGGGCAGTCAGGGTGTTCCACATCTGGTCTGCCCTCATTCAGAGAGCCAGACCTTCTTGTCTCACTTTCTGAAATTTAGAATGCATACTAGATTGGATGAGGAGGAAAATACATTCTTTTCTGGGATATAATGTTTACATTTTCTTTGTAACAATCTAGGTACTGTTTACTTTCACTTTCACTGGAAGCCAATGTAGTTCCTTAAGAATGCCAGAAGAGGAGGCATTTCTAGGTTTATCTAATGCAAGTTTTGAACATCTCCACAGTTGGCGGAGATGTATCTTGGCTTCAAGGAAGGAAGAATGTTGGCTTTGACAGGAACAACAAACAGTGAACACGAGCAACTGCTGGAGGCTGCTGGTCGTATTCTCTTACATTCAGTGCTATGTTTTTTTTTAGTTCAAAATGGATCCTGGAGTCCATTTTGGACACGACCGTGCATTTTGCAAAAAGAAAAAAGCAGTAAAGGAAGGGTTCTGCACTTTATATAATTTTTTTGTCATCTTGCGTAATTTTCCTGTATTTAAGTGAAACTATGCTAAAGCAAATCAAAAGAGTTACGCTCACCTCACAAAAAAGCATGGAGATTATTAATGTGCGTAATTACACAAGCGAAATCTCATATAAACTCCAATTTTTAGGCTCTGCATGTGACACGTAATTTTTGCGTTGCGTGTTCCGATTCCAATTTTTATTCATGAGGAAAAGTTAGAGTAATCTCTCTCTGGACCGTCAAATTGGGTGTACAGTGTACCTGCATTAGCTGCACTTCCAAAGTTGATCACTTGACCATACTTTACATACAATTTTCATGCCGGGGAACAACCGTAATTCTAATGAGAACTATGCATATCATACAAAGAAAAAATATGCAACTTAGCCACTTTATTTGAAATCCAAAAATGTACATAAATTTCCAATTGTATTACTTTTTAACAGAGAAGTTGTACCTGATAAAGCTAGATGATTGTACTTTTGTAATCTCGCTGGCTCATGTCTGTGCAAGAAAACATAGGCCCAGATTTAATAGGGCCTAGCGCCTCCTTGCGCCTCATTAGTGTAATTTTATTTCACGCAAATGTGGCCCAACGAGGACAAAATCACCACACCAGGTTTACAAAGTGGCGCAATGGATGCTTTGTGTCATTTTGCAACCCCTTGTGCCGCATTATGCCTGTGCCAGGCATAATGTATGCAAGACGGTGATCCCCCAATAGGGGGGATCAAAAAAATGGCACAAAGAAATCCAAAAGGTTTCTTTGAGGCATATTTTGCAGCAATTTTAAAGCCTGCTTTGAGCAGGCATTAAAAGGGGTCACACCATTGTGTTGCAATGGGCCCCTATGTACTGTTCAAGGTTAGTGCCAAAATCTTAGCACTAACCTTGAACAGTATATCAATAGCGTAAAAAATGTTGATGCTATTGCCCCTACCTGTGCCATGGTGCACCGTATTTTAAATACGGACACACGTGGTGACGGTAGGGGTGAGCGCTAAGGGGTCAAAGAAAACTGGCGCTGCACTGGGTACGGTGTCACTTTTCTTAAATCTACCCCATAATCTTCCTCATTGCTTACTTAATTATGGATTGCTCCATTGATAACCAGTCGGAGCGATGGCATTAATCCGTGTTTGACTCCCTTTTCATCACATCCAGGGCCGGTTTTAGGGCGGTGCAAGTAGTGCGACTGCACCAGGTGCTGACCTCAGGGGAAGCTATCTTTAGCAATAACTTAGAAGCTTGCGATTTAAAATCACCTCTTGAAAAGTTTCTCGTGCATCCAGCCTTCAGGAAGCAAGTAAAATATCAAGATATCTCTTGTGATTAATGTTCCTGCTTTGACTCGCCATAAAGTAGCGTAGAAGGTTAATATGTAGAGGGTTAATGTGCCTGTTGCAAAGAACAGAACTATGGGGGTCATTCCGACTCCCGCCCGCCGCGGTCACTGCGCGGCCGGCGGGAGCCGCCAGAATACCGCTCCGCGGTCGAAAGACCGCGGCGGTAATTCTGACTTTCCCGCTGGGCTGGCGTGCGGCCGCCTTCAGGCCGCCCGCCAGCCCAGCGGGAAAGAGGCTTCCACGATGAAGCCGGCTCGGAATCGAGCCGGCGGAGTGGAAGCTGTGCAACGGGTGCAGTTGCACCCGTCGTGTATTTCACTGTCTGCGCAGCAGACAGTGAAATACATTTAGGGGCCCTCTTACAGGGGCCCCTGCAGTGCCCATGCCATTGGCATGGGCACTGCAGGGGCCACCAGGGGCCCCACGACCCCCCCTACCGCCATCCGGTTCCCGGCGGGAGAACCGCCGGGAACTGGATGGCGGTAGGGGGGGTCGGAATCCCCTCGGCGGCGCAGCTAGCTGCGCCGCCTTGGAGGATTCCAATGGGCGGCGGTACACTGGCGGGAGACCGCCAGTGTTGCCGGTCCGACCGCGGCTTTACCGCTGCGGTCGGAATGCCCATTGGAGCACCGCCGGCTTGTCGGCGGTGCTCCCGCGGTCCACCAACCCTGCGGTCATTGACCGCCGCGGTTGGAATGAGGGGCTATATTCTGAGTGGATTAGTAAAGCCAGCTTTTTTAAAACAAACGAATATGTGAAAGAGGGGCTATTGAGAGATGAGGGACACATTTGCTGGGTGGTAGTGAGAGAATACGAGGAGGTGATCATGGGGTGGGGGTGCCAAAAAAGACCGTTGCACAGGGAGCCACCATTGCTAAAGCCGGCCCTGATCATATCCATCAAAATGCTTAAGAGATTTTTCAATGGCATCAAGTAATTGTACTTACCAAACATATTAATCATGTCTAAAATATGTTTTATTAAAAACCTGGAAGTTTCTTTCTAATAAAAAGCACAATGACTTTGTTAGATCTTGAACAACACTCTCAGACAAATAGTGCAAAACATGATCCCTATCAAATACACTGAAGTTCAGATACTTAAAGCCATCATTATTTCTCTTTACCTTTAGAATATGTCATGAATATTTCTTACTTGGTCCCTAGAGAAACAATTTAAGACTCTTGTCTATGAAACAAAAGAGCTTTGGATAAAACTTATGGAGCACATGTTGAGAAAGATGTAATAAGTTCATAATTACAATATTCATCTTAATCTATGCATTTATTTGAGTGTTTTATTTAGAACTGCACATCCCTCACATACACAGATCCGAGAGCTGTAAAGATGAGTCAAACTTTATGAAAGGATGTCCAATAATCTGTGGACATGACTTTTATTCAATATTCCTCACTTACGAGCACATTGTTAGTGGTTTAGTGTAAAACTATTCTGATTAAGTCCATTTTTAAGGGTTTAGCCTGCGACAGCATGTTGTTAGCGCATGTGCTCACTTGCGGGCACTGTTGTTTTCAGTGAAGGGCTTGAAACCCACCAGTTGCTTTCCATTTGTTGGATTCAATTTCACTCTTCTTTGCTGTCTCACAATTGGCCAGCACTGGCCAAACAACACTTCTGTTTGTCTCTGTGGAGCAGGGACCAAACACAGAATAATGCAATTTAATCAGTGCCCGCACACTGCCTTGACACAATTGAAGTACCAGCGACATTATCTTATCAGGAAAACATATGCCCACTAAATTCACATATCCATATCTAAGTGCATTGTGTTTTTTCCTTATGAGATTCATTTACCCTGTGGCCTTCAAGGATCTATTTACATTAAATAGGATTCCCAACTAAGTGTGGGGGGTATGTGCGGTTTTTAAATCTAATTAGTAACATGATGTGTTCATCTAGAAAGTCTTGAGGAAAAGTTCCAAGCATGGAATCTCTGTATAAACTGTTTAAAATGTAAGCATTTAATTCTAAGTTCTGCAAACACCAAGCTGGAGACCAAGATCGGCTGGCAAGTGAGGTGTGTGTGTAGTTTGCAAACAACACAGATTGAGGGGCCAGCTGACTTTTTCATTATTACAAGGCCAATAAAAACTGAGTGTGGTTGAGGTAGGATTATGGCATTGCCTATGCTGTGAACCGGAAAATCTGTGGCAGCTATAGAAATAATCAGGCATGGAATAAACAGCATTTGTTCAAGGCAAAATATAATTTTGTAGATTGAGTGCTCCCCATCCATTCTAAATAACACTATTTTTGGGCCTTTCCTTGTAATTTGAAGACACGCCCTAATGTTCCCTAAGAAAAGGTGTGTCCAATAAATAGGACAACATTATAAATACTTAAATTTGTAAGGCTGCTTTTTAGAGAGCAGAACATGCTTCTTCACCCCAAAAGCTTACATAGGGAAAACTTATTGGAACTTAATATGCTTTCTTAAAAATTGCTTCTGTAACTTATGTTGCTGGTTACGCTTTTCCTGTTGCGAAAGGCTACTATGGAAGATAAGTAAGCCTCTTTCAGCACCATGTGGCTAGTAAATATATGGCACTTATGACTTTGTAGATTGTTAAAGCACTTTTCCTTTTCAGGGTCCAGTCAGTGGCCGCATGCGCTTGCTTGCGAGCACTGTTGTTTTCTGTAAAGGGCTTGAAGCCCACCGGTTGCTTTCCATTTATTGGAATCAATCAAACTCTTCTTTTCTGTCTCATAATCTCAACGCTGGCCAAATGACACTTCCTTTCATCTCTCTGGAGCAGGGACCAAGCACAGAATAATTTAATTTGCCCCTCTGGTGCTCCAACGCAATTCAGGTACCTTTTCAGTCACAGCATACCAGACAGCAGAGCAGTCTGGTTTCCTAAAGGAATCTTGGGGACTTTCAGAAAGTTGACCTAGAAATGCATTCTGCTGATTAATTACCTTTGACCTTGTGGTTTGTAATTCATATTTTCTGGCTTTCTATTTGCTCATTTTATTTGCTTTAGGCTCTCCAAGTTCAGTTTGTTCCTTCATTTGCCTAAACCATGTTTACTGTATTCTTCCACAAATTCCCTTTCTGTAAACAGGCCTTTAAATCTTGTTCTTATCTTGTCATATTCGCTGTGCATTCAAAGACTGAGGTCAAATGTCAGTTACTGTCTTCTGAGGGAATCTGTTTCCTTTTCTTTCTTCCACTTTATAATGAGAGGATCTATGTGACAATCTTGCTGGACGCTGGGGATAGGAAAGCTTTTTTTCTAGCTTACAACAACATTTAAATGAACTGTGTAAGTATTTCAGAATATATCACAATTAGAAACACAAATGAAGCATATTTTTTGGTATTTCTTCCACTCTACTATGCACAACTCTAATCTATGTCGCTGCATTCTACGGCGCTGCATTGTATGCCACTGCATTTAGTGCCACTACACTCAATGCACTGCACTCTACACCACTATCTGCGCAAAATTCTATGCCACTGCACTCTGCACCAATTAACTCTACTCTATGCCACTCCAGTGTATGCCACTCTACGTAACTTTTACACTATGTCACTCCAATACACAACACTCTCCGCCACTCCACTCTACAACACTCTACTCCACTCTTCGTCATTCCACTCTATGGCACTCCACGCAACTCTCTTCTCCTCCACTAACGTTTAGCCACGCTGAACAGCAGCCACACTGGTGTACAACATCAACATGGCTAAAGCACATTGGCAAAGACCATAGCACTTGCATAAGCAAGAGGCTTTGCCAATGCTTGTTTCCTGAAGTGCAACTAGTTGTGTTCTGCCCTGTGCTGTGGTCAGGATCAAAGCATTCCACAACTCACAACTGTAGTCTTTGCTGATATGCCTCCATTTTTTAATCTCTAGAAGGCTAGATAGGTAACCCAGAGGGATGTAGCTTTCGCGTAATTCCTGGCTGGGATGTGATTGAGGAAGCCTTATACATGTACCAACGACTTGTATCCAAATAGCTTTACGTGCATCCTGAGCACTTTACACTTTATTCTATTTCATACTGGCAGCCAGTGAGGTGTTCTATCTGGTCATGCTTTTGTAGGTTCTGTAATAATATGGCTGTCTGATTCTGGTAACATTTGATTTTTATCACTTGATTTTTTGAAAGTCCAGAATAAAATACATTACTCTGTTGCCATTACCAAAGATCTCGTCAGTTCCACACAAATGGAAGGATGTGAGTTAGGAGAGGGTTTTTTGGACCACAAATATTTGCAAGTTGACATTTTTGTCACAGCATTGATTGGTGACGAAACAGACTTGAGAGCACCAAGGAGAACATCCAGGTTTTTGTCAGCATGGTTGGAGATGGTGTACTCCCCAGATTCTGTGGCCATTTGAATTGTGATGGATGTTCAATATGTGCCATTGAGCACAAGTATCTCTTGGTCCCATTCAAATAAAGGACAGTTTCTTACATCCAGTACTATACATGATTACGTCAGCTTGTGGTTTTGCTCTGTTTTTTCTGGGAATCATCCAATTCCCTCAAGCTGTGTTGTTTGCAGATTGCACCCTTTGAATCATCCAATCCAATGTGCATTTTAACACCATTGGCACACATTTGAAAGTGTATCCTATATTGATCTACAACATGGGTCAAGGCTGCAGGTGTAAGCTCTTCAGCAAGGGTGACAGTGCTGAGCCTTCTCATGCCCCATGTGATATTTTGTCAGCAAATGAAATTGCAGATCCAATTCATACTTGTTGTCTATGCTCAAGTATGCATCAGAGTGTAATCTAGAGCTCTTGAACTGATCCTTGCTTATTCCTCGATTCTATTCAATAATATTGTATGGTGAGTAATGTCATATGCTATTTAGATTAATCAGTTGCTAATACTGATCTACTGAGGTGAGAATTTCCACCCTGATATTGCCAAAGAATTTGTGGTGCTGTCAAAGTTCACTCCCAATGCACCTATGCCCTTCACGAGGGGGCTTCCGAATGGGACTCCCCAGTGTTGCCCTAAATCAGCTAACTTTGTGCTATATCTGTGTAATGACTTCTAGCCTCTCCAATACTCTGAACCTGCAGACCATTTTTTATCCATGTCATGCTTTCAGGTGGCCAAAAACGACTTTCCCCGGAACTCCCCTTGAGGCATATTCCAATATTGGTCTGCAGCTTTCTGAGATACCTTTTGCTTAAGTCAATGATTATTTTTTAGTTACATTCTTGTACTTGTTGGTCTGCATTTAACATGGAAAATATAAAGTTAGCAGAATACAAGAAATAAACTAGGACTGGATGAGCTACTCATATCCTGCATGGGATAAATTGGTTCTGTCTTGTAAGCTCCTACTCACACCTTCTTTTCTAAAAATTCCCTGCTTTAAGTGAAATATTATATCCTCCTGCTGCCATAGGCACTGGAAGCAGGGATACCCCAAATAACCATGCTGGAGTGCAGAAAGTGAATGAGCAATAAAGATGACCTTACATTTTATCTTGCCATAGAGTTTAAATGGCATGCTCGTTCTTCTGACAAAATGCAGCATATTCTTTTAACATGAAGATTGTTTTTACTTCTCTTCTCTGACTGCAAATGGATGTTCATTTTTTTGTAACACACAACGCAATTTGAAGTGTAGAAATATTTCAAAACAGGTCGGCAATTAAGAAAGCACAAAAGAAGCACTTTCTTTTCTAATTCTGAAATGTTATGGAAACAAATATTTTAATAGGATCAAAACAAGACACTGTACTTGATGATGTGCAAATGATAAATATTCGCTGACACTTGATTGCCACACATTATCATTTGTGAACTGTATGGTGTCTTCTGTAAAACTACAAGTCTGTGCACACGTAATGGCCTTTTCAATGGAAAATGTGTTACCTGTAAATAACAGTGCACCACCACTCTATGCTTTAGCAATATATTGGCCACAGTGTGCTCCAAAATGCGCCACCAACACTTAACACGCTTCTGCAGCATAGGTGTGTTTCATTTGCTATACTTGTTCACCTAACACCTATGACAGCATCCGCAATCGAAAATTAGTCCAGCACCACTGGCTACTGCTTCTGCTTTCAGTGTCCTCAACTTAACTCTGGAATACTCTTGCTCATTTTGTAGGCCCTGAAAGCGTTTCTATTTTCAACTTGCTTAATGGCGTTGGCCTCTGTAAGTAGGCACCCCCTCAACCCTGCTCCCCACCTTGGCCTAGTAGGTGCGATATGCAAATTGCTTACAAGAACGTGATAATTTAACATGACACTCTCATCTCGCCCTCCGCCCCGCTCCCCCACCCAATTTAGGATCTGTTTCATCAGGTCACGATGGACGCCCTGCCCTCCTCATCTATGGTTGAGTGAGTCGGCCACGCTTACGTACATTTCCCAGCACGCAGTGCACCTGTGCTCGCCAGGGGATAATCGGGGCCGATGATGGTTGATGTGCGGCTGACTGGCAGGACACTTCTATGCGTGCCTGTTTACCAAGACAGTAATCAGGACTGAGCAAGCAGGTGCAATTGCCCGTGAAACTGACAGACTGCGCTGTCACCGGGTGCTAACCAGCCAGCGGAAGCAAATAGATTTTAACCAGCGAGAGCGGTTTGCATCTGGATGTTTCTGGCTCATTAGTCTTCAGCCATTATACAAGGTTAGCAAATGAGTGGAGAGGCGGAGGGCGACATCAAGCCCTTTTTTATCCGTATCGTGTCTCTCAGAGCCGATGGGTGCATTATTTCCTGTGGCAGCCTATCTCTCGCTCAGAGAGCATCAAACCGGGGGTGGGTTGTCTCTCTCAGAAACCATTAACCACAGGGTCATGGACAGAACTGGGTGGTCTGAAGGGGGCTAAAGCCAGTAGTTTGCCTCATCAGGAAAAAAGTGCTTCTTCCTTGTGGCTGTTTCAGAATAGAGGTGGACCGGGGTGTAAGTAACAATAGCGCAGCAGGTGCAGTGGTACCGGGGAAGGGTAGTGAACGACTCTGCAATCTAATTATGCTTTTTTACTTTCTGGCGATAGGGGGCTCATTTTTTGTGTGCCTGATTTAGCCCCTCCAGCAGTCTAGTTACGTCACTAAAGTACAGACCAGGAAGGGAGTCAGTATGATACACCCCTGAACTTGTCAGTGACCTATGACATGGTGGATCAGCAAGCAGTCTGCTCTAGCCAGATCCGAGATATACAAAAAAAAAAACTAAGGATGGAATGTTTGAATTATTCTCAGCCACTGGTAATTACTTGAGACACAACCCAGGTCATCTTTATTTTGCATACTATGCTACCTCAGTATGGACCCAGCCATATGCAAATTATTGTTGACCCTGCTCCAGTGGGAACAATCCAGCCCAAACTTCCAGGCGAGGTCCTCTCTGAAACGGGACACAAGCAGCCTAGGATGGATTTCTCGCTATTTAGGGCTCACCTGCCAGGTATTGCTTGGTTCCAGGGACACAGCGTGCATGGGACCCACATCTGGCCTCAGCCGCCCCACTTAGGGAGACGCATTAAAGTATACAAAAAATGATGGATGAAATGTTTGAGTTAGTCACAGCCTCTGTAAATTACTTGGGCCACATCACAGTCCATCATTATTTTGCACTCCATGTCACAGTTAGAACTCAGCCTTAGAGATCCAACTTCCTGCAGGATCACTAACCTTTAATATGTAGAAAAACAACAGAAAGAAGGAAATACTAGGTATGTGGACCTTGCCCACCAAGCTCAACACAGTATATTCTGCAGTAACAGACACTACAAACAGGAGGCATTGTATGTCTCCAAGCCCTTTATCACCCTCATAAGGGAAGGAGCTGTGAGGGGAGGGGATAGAGATCCATAAGAAGGAGATCTGTTTCAAGTTGTAATTATGCCACATGATGTCTGGGAGGAAGTGAATACCTCATTTGGCAAGTACTGGGACAAGAAGGTACTCACCAGATAGCAAAAGTAGTAGGAGAAGTGATTCATTATTGGCATTTGGAAAGCTGTACTTTTATGTCAGTAACATGGCCTTGACAGCAGAGTCTACAGCTGAAGGCAAGCTTTGCAACCATCATTCGCTGTATGGACATTTGAGAGGACAGAGTGTGAGAATGAAAGAGTGGACAGGGGCTCTGCCCTTGTTGTGTGTGCCTCAGTTTCCTGGAATTCTGATCTCTTTTTAGTCTCACTCACCATATTCATCAACAGCAGCTATGGACTAACTATCAGAGTCACTTCATTTTGCCGAACCATTCTTTCAAGGTCCCCCCATCTCGAAATGCCTGATCTGAAATTTGTCTGGCTTATCAAAAACAAGTGGGAAAGTGTTAATATTTGCAGGATTTCGTGGGAACATGAGATGGGGTTCTCGTTCAGGACGCCAAGGCTCCTCTCCCTTCCACTTAAAGGTTTATACAACTTTCATCTGCTGTCACCTCAGAGTGAGTAGACGTCATCCAAAGTGATGGCTTGTCATTCTGACAGTAACAGTAGGAGTAGAAGGGGACTAGGGATGACAATATTTAATCATGCGTACATTGAAGGTGTTTCGAATCCTTAATTTGTGGTAAATATCTATACAATATGGTGCACTGACAGGGCCTCTTGTAAGTTTCTTGCACCTGGAGGTTTGAGGTAGAGGCAGGAGGAACCCATTATCATTACTGTAAGGTAAGTTACACCAGGTTTAGCTATGAACAACCAGAAACCCCCTTGTACTAGGTTGAGAAGAAGGATGATGGATGTGGGATTCTATTTCCAGTGGTAATTAGGAACACTAAAGAGGAGGAGGTCATATGCAGAATTTCATGCTTCTCGCTCAGGACAAATAAATGTAAGAGAGATGGGCCACATGTACGTACGTTTTGCAACTCGCAAATTGGTCGCAGCGCTATTTGCAACTGTGCATAACACGAAATGGTATGTACTAATGCCAATTCGGAGTCCAAAATAGCGATGTGACCAATTACCGAATCGCAAATATTTGCGACTCGCAATTAAGAAATCGCAATTTGCGAGTCGCAAACGGAATGTACAAGGCAGTCGTAAATTGCGAATAGTCGCAAATAGGCCATTTTGCATACCCAGATTAGCACTGATTCCAAACAGGTGGTAACCAGAACCAAAGTAGAAATGCAGACCCGGAAGGCATCTGGGTTTTTCAAAATGGCTGCACTCTACCTGATTGCATGGAGGAGGCGAATCCAGGTTGCCTAGCAGAGGTGGAGGAGGCGGAGACAGGACAGGATATACAGAAGCAGGCAGACCATATTTCAACAGACTGAGGAGGAAATATATGCTAAATATAGACTGAGCAGCGCAGTCATTTTAGAGATTATTCAACTTTTGAAACCTCACCCAGAACACCAAACCCTGCGCAGCTGCTCCATCCCCACACATGTGCAAGTGCTGTGCTCACCTCTTGGCTTCGGGTAGCTACCAGGAGGTGATTTCAGTTGCTGGTGGGGTGTTCCAAGGTGCCCTATCACGAGTCTTTAGAAGGTGCCAAGATGCCATACTCGCACACATGTCCAGATACATATACCTTCCTAGGAATGCAGAGGAAATACACAACACCAAATTGGACTTTTACAGAACTGCAAACTTTGCCCATGTAATAGGGGGTGTGGTGGGACACATATACCCATATTTCCTCCTGCAAATCTGGAATATATGTTCAGCAATAGGAAATGTACTCACTCACTCAACATCCAGGTGGTATGTGATGCCCATAATGTCATAACTGATATAGTGGCAACATGTCCAGGGAGCACACATGATGCATACATATTCAGGCACAGTGAGATACAACAACACCTAGAACGTGGGGAGTTTGGTGAAGGATATTTAGTAGCTACTGTGTAGTACACACAGATGTCAGAAACACATTTCAATGCATAACCATGTGAAGCCATGCTCATATATGCTGTTTTGTTACACAGGTGACAGTACAGATGCTCTCAGACCATGGATACTCACCCCATACCTAACACCTGCCAATCAGAATCAGAGGCGCTACAACAATGGACCTCAGCGAAACAGAACTGTCATTGAGAGGACCTTTGGCATGTTGGAGTCACGTTTTAGATGCCTGCACAAAAGTGACACAGATTCTAAGGATGAGGAGCAGGCGCCACCACAGCAGCCTGGGGATGGTAGCATCCCAGTGGAGGGCAGACGGAGACGGGATCACATAGCAACTCATTACCTTGGCAGGTAAGTGCCAACTGTAACAGCACTTACAAATGTAAGACACACACAGCCAGGTTGTGCAAAACAAAAATATCCTTTAATGTCAGGAGTGGCGTATAGCTAGCAGTAAAGAAGTATAATGTAACAAAGTCTGACACATGAAACTCATGTGCCTTAAGCTAAACCTAGGGAGACAACATCACACCCTCCTACGGCTATGACCACCATAGCCTGTGCCTGGTTGGTCTACTGATGTCTAGCGGTCACTGCTACTATGCAGGATGGGGCACCTGAGGCAGAAATGCTGCTTACGCTTGATATGTCCTCACTGTCCTGAGGGGTGTCACCAATACCTCTTGCTCCCTGGGAGGTATGAATGAAGTCAACTGCAGCAGTAATGCACCCTAGTCCCCTTGCCACATCTCCAGCAAAATGGCCTAGCTCTACCTGGAACATGACAGTACGCCTTGATAGGCAGGTAGTTGTGGGGGCTAGGCGGCCCAATGGACTGACTGAGGTGGTCCAAACATGCAGCTGTGTTGCGCTCTCTGAGCCTTGCATGGGCCCGATCCACAACCATTTCCCTACACAGGTCATTGATGGCGGTGGTGAGGTTGACCATGTTGGTGTTCATGGTGGATAATTGGTTCTCAACATTTCCAAATCCCTGTTTGAGGGTCTGTTGCATTCAGTGCAGGTTCTGGTTCATCATCTGTGTTGGTTTGTTTCGCATGTGGTGACTGCTCAGTAGGGATGCCTCCAGTCCAAGGAATTGTTCTGTTGTGACATCCTCCTCACCTGCATCATGTGTCAGGCGACGCCTTCTACGCCAGGTGTCAGGTTTACTGCCTCATTGTCCACATCTGTCTCCTCTGTGGTTTCACGTGCATGGTGAACAATCAGTGTGGTACTGCACTCCCCTGCGGAATTGCTGACTGCCTCGTCTGCTGTCATGGTGGCATTGTCATCTCCTTCCACACTAGGGTCCTCGGTGGTTACTTGAGGGAGACCTGTGGGACACAGGGGATACACTGTCAGTGCCTCTCAGATGTGTGGCTTCTCAAAATAAATATTCCTCAAAATTTGGACCACTGTACTACATTACCCATAATGCACTGAACTTGAGGTTGGCATATCGGCATGAAACAATTTGGATGATGCATGCTTTTGTGGACTGTGTGTTTGTGTGCATGGTGCCTTGAATAGTGTAAATAAGTGAGATTTGCTACTTACTTTTGGAGGTTCCAGGTGCTGAACTGTCCATGTCCCAATCCCTACAACAGCCTCTGGCTCAAGAGTGATCTACACTATGCTCTCTATTGCTCTGGGTGGTGGTACTGTGGATGGTCCCCCACCTGTTCCATGCGCCTTCTTCAACCGCTCTGTAACCCTTTCCTTTGTTCTGGACCTGAGGTCATACTATCTTGTCTCGGTATTGGCGTTGCTTCCACTCGGCTTCACACTGGTAGAGGGTGACTTTAATGCAGTGCTGGGCCTGCTTTGGGATGTTTCTGCGAAGCCCAGCTCCACCCGACGTGTCTCTTCGATGAGTCTTAAGTCTTGGGTGGACTCATGGGGACTGTGTGATGTATGGTGGGTGTGGCACCCGCATGAGCATGCCCACGCCCATTGGTCCACAGCTCATCACACTGAGGTCCGAAATGACCTTGTGTGGGTTCCAACAATGGACATAATGAATTTGAGGTATTTTTGGATCCTTCCTAGGGGTGTATCCGACCACGCCCCACTGTTTGCGGATTGGGGTGTTGTGCACCAGACACATTGACCGATCTGGAGGCTCAATGTGTGGCATCTGGAGCCCCTGGAGTGCGCTAGTTTTATAGAGGAGGAACTTGAGGCTTTCTTCCAGTCCAATGTGGGCTCAGTGACCGTGGGGGCGACGGTGTGGGCGGCCTGTAAGCCAGCAATGAGGGGCGTCATTAAAAGCTATATTTGTGGGCAGGAACAACACCAGAGAGTGCACTGTGAACAACTTGATACTAAGATATTTGAGCTGGAGGGACGAGCTAGAAACTCAGATGCACCAGTAGTGCAATGCCAACTGGCCCCGGCACGGTCAGAACTGTGCCAAATATCCCTTGGGATGGCCAAACAATGTTGGCAAGCGTTGACTAGGCGAGTGTATGAGATGGGTGATAAGTCAGGTAAACTGCTTTATTGGTTGGCGACGCGTGGAGCAGCAGCTAGAGTAAAACATGATAAAATATGGGGGAAATGGTAGGCCTACCACAATGTTTTATCGTAATGTAACACTGAATACTGGTGCTCCAGCTATGGAATGTGTCCTCTGCTATGCAACTGTATTATTGATGATGTCAGAGCTCAATTGTGTGTCCATTGTTTTCACACTGAACAAAAATAATAAAAATTTGGTTCTAAAAAAAAAAAAAGAGTCCCATGAAAATCGTATATAATCTTATAAGAATCTTATCACAATAGCAAATTCTTGATAAACTCTCATTGGATCATCAATGCGACTAGCCAACTGGCAGTTATTTTGTCAATTGTCTGAGGCATCTTCTAGTTACTGGGGGAGAGAAACCAAACTACTAGGGAGATGTTGGTTCTGGTGAGGATCAAGTGGAGGGAAGGTAAAAAGGATTGTCTTAAATGGTGCCCACAGTGATTACCTGTGGCCTACCCCCCCACAATCCCAGCTCCAGCCACCTCTGTTAGGGTCATTCACTCTTCGAGAAGTATGCATTACTTTAATACAGAAAATGAACACTCATCAGCTATAGATTTGACTTAGTGGATCCTCTGCCATATGTCATCTAAAATGGTTCTCCAGCTGGGCCATATGCTGAACATGAGAGTCAGATTTGCAATAAGGCACAGGGGGTGCCATGACTAGAATAGATATTGGAAACTGCCAAGAAAAGCAAAGTGTGGCAAAAAGTGAAAGGCCCACGGATGGTAAAAGCATCTGGATAGGAGGATCATCATTGGGTCTCTTAGTGGCAGAAGGCGAGAGAGAAGTCACTCAATAACAGGAGAGGGGAGATTGGAGTGACACAAATATGTTTCGGCTGTGCGATTGTGCATGATTGTGCAGGATGTCCTCGAAACACTGCTTAATTCACAGCATTATTTTTACTGGCAATGCATTCAGCACATAGACGTCCGATGCCGTTCCAGTGAAGCTCGGTGACACTACTCAGGAAAGTGTGCACCCATGGCCAACAGGGTGCTTTCAACAAAGCTACGTGGATAAGAATGTTGTTCTGATTACAATGTCAATAATACTGCAAATGTAAAGGACAACAGCCCGTTAATGGGTACGTTTACCAGATAGAGCGTTCAAAATCAGGGTAGTCGGGTAATGCACCACAATATTAGGTTATAAATATCGTCTTGCCATGATATCACATCAGTAATATTAACTTCCACCATATCATGAAAGAAAGTAGATATAGTTCAAGAGTCTCCATCCTTTCCCACAACGAAAAGTGATTTTGACCACTGATCACCATCCTGAGCTACTGCCTAATATAGGGCGTGAGTTTGAGATATGCAAAGGTCAATAAACTTAAACAGAGGACTGAAGTACCGTAGTGTTGTCCCTGTGAGTAAGTAGAATCGAAGAGCTGTGTCGAAAAAGGTTTAGTTCTGTAATGGGAGTACCCAGCGATCAGTGTTGTCACTTTGCTCTCTCTCGAGAGAGAAAAGGCGAGAGAGAGACATAGCCAAAGACAGAGAAAGAAAGAAGGAGAAGATAATAGAAAAAAACAGAGAGAGGAAGGAGGGAATGACACAGTCCAGAAAGAAACAACAAGAAGAAATACAGAAGCAGAACAATTCAGGGAAAGAGAAAAGGAAAACAAAACTAAAAGGAAGGAGAAAAAAAGAAGAAATAAGAAACCAACAGTGAAAAGAATGAGTAAAGGGTGAGCAAGAAAGGAAGAGTAAGACAAATTAAATTAAAAAAGAAAGCAATGGAAAGAAAAAGGAGAGAAAGAGAAGGGAAGAAGGGAAAAGGAAAGAAAGGGGAAAGAAATACATAAAGAAACAGAAAACAGGAGAAAAGGAAGTAAAGGAAGAAAGGAGAAAAGGGAAGTAAAAATGTAGAAAGAAATAAAACACAAGAGATAGAAAGGAAGACACTGAAAAAAGAGACACAGAGGAAGAAGTAAAAAAACTTAAATGAAAATCCAGCAGGAAAGTTGAAAAAGAAGCAGATAAAGAATGGAATAGTGAAACAAAGGGAGCAAGGAGCAAAAGAAAGAAGAAGGGGAAAGGGAAATGAATGGAGAAACAAAGAGAGAAAAACAAGCTGGAGGAAAAAGAAAGAGAAGAAGTAAGAAAAAATGACGAAAGTAAGGAGAAAAAAGGAAAACAGCAAAACAGAAGAAAGAAAAACAGAAAGAAAAGAAAAAAGAAATATGAGAAGTATGGGGGAAATGAGAAAATAAAGACGATTTAGAAAGAGGATTATAGCAAGAGGAAGGTGAAAATAGCGAGAGGAAGAAAAAAGCAGAGAGAATAGATAAATAGAGGTAGAAGAAGAATTAGAGAATGAAAGAGATGGAAAGAATGAAGGAGAAGGAGTGAAAGTGAAAAAGAGATGACAACAAGAAATCAAGAAAAGATAAACAGAAGGGAACAAAGAAAGAAAGAAATGTTTCTAGGGTTTCACAGAAACAGATGCATTGTTTCAGAGCGCTGACTGGACGCTGCATATTTTCAAACTAGCTGACATGAAATTATCTATTGAGAAGCACCTACAATCTACTGGTACGTCACAATGGACCTGTTGGAGACAACTGATATATAGTTAATTATGACTACACAGTTTGACTATTTATATTTTTAGACCATGTCATGAGTGATGTAATATATGAGGTCATAAGCAGTGCAATGGGGGTGTAAGTTAGTTAGACTGCTGAATTTATATGGTTTTGAATGGGTGAAATCTGGGTCTAACTATGGCATCCCTGTAACCCTTGTATTTTTCAGTGAATTTCTATGTTTTTGTTTACTCTATTTCCTAATTATAATGTCCCTGTAATTTGTAGTTAAGGTACTGCAGAGGTCTGTGTCTGTAACCAGGGAGCCAGAGAACTGAATTCTGGTTGAAACAGTGGAGAATACTACTTGTGTATGTTTAGTACTAATAGTTTTCAGTCTGTGGCAGAAAGCACTGTGACTAGTTAATTCGTTATTTTAAACTTGCATTACACACAATATAAAATAGGGTGCTACAAAATCTGCAAAAAGATTAAAGAGTAAAAAAGAGCTTTCAAAATAAAGATTTTAATAATAACCAGACTATACATGGTGCAATTTTGTTTATAACTGTCCTTTAAAAGCAGACACGTCACAGCTCAGCTGGTGAGTCCTGTTCAATACCAGTCATGAAGAATACATCTGTGTCATCAAGAAACTTCAAGGGGTTCCATCAATGAAAGTCAATACCGGCTTGTGAGCAGTATTTACATTTGCAGATTAACCACTTTGGGCACATATAAAATTCTTTCAAGCAAGCAGACCCCTTGCAGGAAGGCATGTTTAGTTGTCTTCCCATCCCCTGGTCTCATAGCACTTACATTGCAGATAAAGCATTTTACTCACTGCATTAACTGTCCCAATATGGTTATCTTTTGACATGAAGTAGGGGAACTGCTGTTCATAAATTAAAAAAGTATAGGTATGTCGTGCCCCTTTAACCCCACCCACTTCGACCACTGCTACCCCTGGCACTCCTACTTACCTTGGCTAGTGGTATCAGGTCGCCTTCTGAGGAGTTATTTTGAGTTTTAGCCAACTGTACTGTTTTTTCCTAAAAATGTTTTATATTCACAAATTTGTCTCAGCATTACACAGGGGAGCCACGCTGAGCAGTTGAACACATTCACAAATATCACATGTGAAAAAAACAAAAACATTTCTTGACATGTTGTATGCATAAGGTCTCCCACATGCACCCCTGAATGCCACCCATGGGGGCGGGGTACCTCTGACCTGCCCCTTGTACCACTTTTGATGATTAGTTTCAGCCCCAGAGACCATGCCCCATTCCTTAAAATGGCATTCACAACTTTCTGCTCAGGTTGTAGGCAGCCAGACACAGCATTCCTATTGGCATGCACATTCGCGATTCATTACAAAATAGTTATGAAGTATTTGCACACCTAAATATACAAATGTGTTTTTCCTTTAATATATCAAAAACTACTAAACAAAGTTGCACCAAATAACAAAAAGGTGCTTTCTGGACCAAGAGCTACCTTTCTGCCAAATTTGGTGTAATTCCATCCAACAGTTGGGCTGTGGTCATGTCTAAAATCTCTATTGGAACTAACATGGGAAACACAGTTTTGACCCACCCTTTTTTTTGGCACCCGCTAAACGGATGACTCAGAAACTTTCCATGCACAACAAGACCCAAATGACAATTTGTTTGGAACATTTCTTGAAGATTAACGAAAGGTCACCAAAGAAATGAAGAAGAAGGGGGATGGGAGCACCTTGCCTCACATCACAGCATCGTTCACCCTTTTGCACTGTGGTAAATGCAGTACAAGGTTTGCACTTACATGAATATAAGCTGTAGTTTTTTACCTGAGTTGGTGCAGATAGTGCTGTACATCTCTAGAAATGTGTTTCTGGATTTCATTCTACATCAGTAGAGATCAAAAAACAAATTTCACCAGAGATTGCTGAGAATTCTGTCACAGTCCTCTCAGGTCACAGTGCCTCTCACTGGTGCACAGGTGCACCTCCAAAAGCTCATCAGCTTTTTGACTCAAGGGGGCCTTTTTAAACAGAAGGTGGATGGCAGTAGACTGCCTCATATCACAGCACAGTTCAGCCCTTTGCATTGTCGTAAATGTAGTACAAAATCTGCGCTTTAGAGATCAAAAATGAATTTCTACAGGGCTTGTTGAGAATGCTGTCACAGTCCTTATGGTCTAGTACCTCCTACTGGTGCACAGGTGCATCTTCAACAGCTTGACAGCTTTTTGGATCAAAGTAGCCTCTTTAACCATAAGGGGGATGGGAGCACACTGCCTCACATCACAGGACAGTTCGCCTCTGTGCATTGTGGTAAATGCAGTATAAAGTTTGCACTTACTTGAATATTAGCTGTAGTTTTTCACCAGAGTTGGTGCAGATCCTGCTGTATTTCTTTAGACACATGTTTCTGGATTTTATTTTTCATCAGTATAGATCAAAAAACAAATTTCATCAGGGTTTGCTGAGAATGCTGCCAGAGTCCTCTCATGTCTCAGTGCCTCTCACTGGTGCACAGATTCATCTCCAAAAGTGTGTCAGCTCGCTGGCTCAAGGGAGCCTTTTTAAACAGAAGAGGGAAGGGGAAGCACACGGCCTCACATCACAGCACAATTCATCCCTTTGCACTGTGGTAAATGCAGTACAAAGTTTGCACTTGAATATTAGCTGTAGTTTTTCACCGGAGTTGGTGCAAATAATGCTGTACATCTCTAGACACGTGTTTCTGGATTTTATCCTTCATCAGCCTAGATAAAAAACAAATTTCAATAGGGGTTACTGAGAACGCTGTCACAGTCATCTCAGGTTTCACTACCTCTAATTGGTGCATCCCTAAAAGCTTGTCAGCTTGTTGGGCTCAAGGGATCCTTTTTAAACAGAAGTGGGATAGGAACACACTGCCTCACATCACATCTCACCCCTTTACATTGTTGTAAATGCAGTACAAACGTTTGTGCTTACTTGAATATTAGCTATAGCAGAGTTGATGCAGATAGTGCTGTACACCTCTAGACACATGTGTGTATGGATTTTATCCTTCACCAGCAGAGATAAAAAACCTATTTCATCAGGGGTTGCTGAGAATGCTGTCGCAGTCCTCCTAGGTCTCAGTACCTCTGACCGGTGCACAGGTGCATCTTCAAAAGCTTGTCAGCTTGCTGGCTCAAGGTAGCCTCTTTAAGCAGAAGTAGAATGGGAGTACACTGTCTCACATCGAAGCATAGTTCGCCCCTTTGCATTGTGGTAAATGCAGTACAAAGTTTGCACTTACTTGAATATTAGCTGTAGTTTTTCACCAGAGTTGTTGTAGATAGTGCTATATTTCTTAGATACATGCATTTCTGGATTTCATTCATCATCAGTAGAGATCAAAAAACGAATTTCATCAGGGGTTGCTGAGAATGCTGCCATAGTCCTCTCAGGCCACAGTGCCTCTCAATAGCACACCTGTGCATCTCAAAAAGCTTGCCAGCTTGTTGGCTCAAGGGAGTCTTTTTAAACAGAAGTGGGATGGGAGCACACTACCTCACATCATGGTACAGTTTGCCCCTCTGCATTGTGGTAAATGCAGGACAAAGTTTGTGCTTACTCGAATATTAGCTGTAGTTTTTCTCCAGATTTGGTGCAGATAGTGTTGTACATCTCTAGACATGTTTCTAGATTTTATCCTTCACCAGTAGAGTTAAAATACGAATTGCATCAGGGGTTGCTGAGAATGCTGCCACAATCCTCTCAGGTCTCAGTACCTCTCACTGGCTCATCTACGAAAGCTTGTCAGCTTGTTGTCTTAAGTGGTCTTTTTTAAACAGAAGAGGGGTGAGAGCACACTACCTCACATCACAGCACAGTTCGCCGATCCTATGCTTAAAGATTTTGCTGTACAAATGGCAAAAGACTTTGGGCCTAATTATGAGTTTGGCAGACGGCAACACCCGTCCGCCAAACTCCCGACAGGGTTGCTACTGAGGTTTCCTCCTATAAGCCTAGCGAGAATACGGTGGCAACATTGTCTCCGGCTCAAAATCGAACCAGCGGCAATGCTGTGGCCTGCAGGGTGCGCTAGCACCCTCGCAATATTCACTGCCTGCACAGCAGACAGTGAACCTTGCAGAGATGTTGGGCAGGGGGACCACTGCACTGCCCATGCCAAGTGCATGGGCAGTGCAGGGGCCCACCTTTGGCCCCCTGCATCTGTTCTCTGCCAGCCTTTTCACGGTGGTAACATCGTCATGGAATGGTTGGTGGAGAACGAAGTAATCAGCAGGGCAGCACTGCATGCAGCGCCGCCCTGGCTGATTGCAACCTCCACCCGCCGTCAACCCATCGGGATCACCAATGCCAGTGGAGACAGTGGAACCCTGGCGGTCTGACCCCCAAGGTCTTAATGTGGTGGTTGGACTGCCACAGCAGCAGTGGGCCAGACCTCCAGCGCGAAGCTGGTGGTCTACAGATCGCCAGCCTTGTGATGAAGCCCTTTGTCCCTTTTTAGTTTGGTGTGGATGGCACTGTGCTAATCCTATGCTAAAAAGCTTTGCTACAAATCAAACATTTGAGATGAGCAAGTCTAGATTGTCGATGATGCTGCAGGGTGCCTCTTTTTGGAGGTGCTATCCACCTAAAGTTGGGAACTACCCAGAGTTCTCTCTTCTTTTTTGCACAATTTATGCATCACTGTAAGCTTAAAAGTTTTATTTTTTGCTTATACTGGGTGTTCCTTTGTGTCTGGACAAAGCTAAACCTCTCTGATGAGCTATAATGATAGTGAAACACATGTCAGGGGTTGCTTCTGCTCATTCTAGGTTGGAACCTAGAGCTGAGGGGCCAGGGTGTTCATACACTGGCCTCTTATTGTATTTTTTTTCTGGGACTCAGTTTCAGCCGAGTCCCAAGATGGCTGCCAACACATCCTTGTTAAAGTGTTGGCAGCCAATCAGATCTCAGCACAAGATCGGGAGGGGTCACGAATCCTTCACATCCCTAGATATACAAATTTTATTTCCTTAAATTTCTCAAAAACTACTGAATGGATTTACACCAAATAACAAAAAGGACTCTTTCTGGAGCAACAGCTACCTTTAGCTTTGGGACCACGGCACTAGAGCTAAGGGGTCTGGGTGTACATGCACTGGCCCCTTATTGTATTTTTTTTCTGGGTCTCAGCTTCAGCTGAGTCCCAATATGGCTGGCAACACATCCTTGCTAAAGTGTTGGCAGCCAATTAGATCTCAGCACGAGATCGGGAGGAGTCACAAATCCTTTGCGTCCCTAGATATACAAATTTTGATTTAATTAAATTTCTCAAAAACTACTGAACGGATATACACCAAATAACAAAAATGACTCTTTCTGGAGTAATTGCTACTTTTCTGCCAAATTTGGTGTAATTCTGTCCAGTGGTTTTTGCGCTATCGCTGTTCAATTTTTCCTATGAGAACTAACATTGAAAACGCTTTAAATTTCACCCCCTTTATCTTGGCCCCCATTTGACGGATCATCTCAAACCTTTCCAGACAGCAGCTCACATGACTGTTAAACTTTTTGGGAATATTTTGTGAAGATTCGTCAAGCGGCGCCAAAGATATAAGCAAGCAAAAAACAGCTTTTTCCTATAGAAACAACAGTGGCCATTATGAGTTTGGCTGTCTTTAATTAATACTGCCACAGTGGCAGCCGCCAAAGACCACCATGGCGGTGAAAACAAGACCACTACATTACGAGTCACAAATGCAAAACCACCAAAACACAGCCATAAATCTGACAGCGGGAGAGAGGCGGTCCCACCACCCACACCGCCATGCTGACAACATTCCGCCTGTCATATTACATTCCACAAATCAGCACAGCGAACTCTGCACAGTAATATAGATAGATAGATAGATAGATAGATAGATAGATAGATAGATAGATAGATAGATAGATTGATTAAGATAGATAGAAAGATGTTGGACCTGGCCCTTTTTCCAGGGTTAGGCCCAAACTTTTTGCCTTCTTCCTCCTATTTTTTCTTACCTGTTTTTTGTTGCCTTTGGGATTCTGGGCACTTTACCACTGCTAACCAGTGCTAAAGCTCATATGCTCTCTGTCTAAAATGTATTGGGGATTGGTTTATCCGTAATTGTCATATTTGATTTACTAGTATGTCCCCAATAAAGTGCACTATGTGTGCCCAGGGCCTGTAAATCAAATACTACTAGTAGGCCCACAGCACTGACTGTGACACCCACATGAGTAGCCCTGTAAATATGTCTCAGACCTGCCACTGCAGTGTCTGTGTGCAGTTTTAAAGTGCCATTTCGACCTGGCAAGTGTATTTACTTGCCAGATGCAAACCTTTCCTTTTACTAAATGTAAGTCACACCTAAAGTAGGCCCCAGGCAGCCCCATGGTCAGGGTGCAGTGCATTTAAAAGGTAGGTCATGTACTGGTGTGTTTTACATGTCCTGATAGTGAAAGGCAGCTAAATTAGTGTTTCACTATTGCAAGGGCAATCACTGCTATAGGGTAATATGGAGAATGCTGAAATATCTTTTAAGTGTAGTTCCCCGTTGGGAGCAGATAGAGATCTGGAGTTAGGGGTCTCTGAACTCACAATTTGAAACGACATCTTTTGGTGAAGTTGGTTTTTGAATTGTACGCTTGAAAATGGCACTTTTATAAAGTGGACATTTTCTTGCAAAACCATTGTGTGCCTCTGCCTGTCTGCTGACTACACGTCTGGGTCAGGATGGCACTTGGGCTGTTTGTGTATTCACTCTAGGCAGTCACACAAAGGGAGCTGAGGTGTGCCCGGCATATCCTGATGGCCCATCACCGGACTGATGGGTCTTCCTGAGCTAGAGTGGTGGGACCTGACACTTGCACCTTAATAGGGCTGCACCTATCCTCACACAAAGCAGTCTCCAACACCCTAGAGTTTGTCTCGGCCCAGGGCAGGGAAAGGCAGGGTCTTGTTAACTACTAAGACTTCTCTTCGAAGTTTGCCTACTTCAAAGATAGAAGTGCGTATAAGTACTGGATCTCTGGTACTACATAGTTAGAATACTTCTGGACTGAGACTATCCTGCCAGGAAGAAGATAGATGCTGTAGGAGGGACTGCCACTCTGCCTGTTGCTTTGCTGTGGTGGCCTGTGCTTGATGATTCTGTCCAGGGAGTGAAAGGACTGGACTTTGCTTTCTACAGCCTGCTTTCTGAGGTTCTCCAAGGGCTTGAGTTTAGCTTGCTTCCTGTTGAGAAGTCTCAGTGACATCAAAGGTTTCCTCTGCCAGCACCTGGGCTCCTCTACTGAGAGCCCTGTCCTGCCCAGTGATACCCAATACATTCTGGGCCCTTGAAGGAGGTTTTTGGTATTACAAGAGGAAAATCCACACATCGACTCACTGCACCACTTCGAACCAATGCATCACTGGAAGGATTTGATGCATCGCTGCTGCCTGCACCGGAGTGTGGTCCCCGCTTGACGCAATGACCACAGATTTCCACGCAGTCCCCAGCTTTCTGTTGCAGTGTCAGAAGACCAACTGCTGCATGATTTTGGAGCACTGCATCACTGAAGTCCATGACACACCGTCCTTATTCCGACGCAGTGCCTTCTTCATTGCTGTGAGATTGACGCATCACAGCTTGACTACCGATTCATCACTCATGCATCATCCCTGGTCACCATTTTCTTCATCAACCCCACACTGCAGTAAGAAACCAACGCATCACCTCTCCGGTGGCAGTAGGGAACTGACACATCATCTCCCCTGCCTAGCAGTAAGGAACCGACACATCACCTCCCCTGCAACAGTAGGGAACCAACGCATCTATGGCTCTTTAGATGCATCACCTCCCCTGCGGCCCGCATCATTTTTTGTTTTTGACGCATCTCAAGTACTTTGCCTAAGTCAAGCGCTTCAATGATTTCAAGGAACTGCAATTGCATTTAATCTTTTAAAAGTGATATATTGTGCAGGTTGGATTTTTGTCATTTTGTTCTTGTTTTACTCAGATAAATATTGGCTATTTTTCTAAACAGGTGTGGAGTACTTTTGTGATGTTTTCACTGCGTTACTGTGTATGTGTATATACAAATACTTTACACATTGCCTCTGGAATAAGCCTGGGTGCCTGAGCCAAGCTACCAAGGGGGTGATCAGGGGTTATCTTAGGTGTGTGACTCCCTTGACCTGACCAGAGTGAGGGTCCCTACTTGGACAAGATGCAAACCACTGCCAACTAAAGGCCCCTGTCCGCAACCTGACTAGAAAGCTGCAGCTGCCATTTTATTTCACAGACACAGTCCCTGGGGGTGAAAATCCTAATTGAAAGTGGTATAAGGTGTCAGGATGAAGTTACCCTGACCCCAGAGATATGATATAGGTGTGTTGTAGGTGCAAATTATTGATGTAAAATAATTTTTTATCACCATGCACGATATTTGTGAAAATGCAAAAATGTTCAGGAATTTCGCAAATTAGTCACAAAATGTTTGCAATTATGGAAACATTTGAAGGAAAAAACACAGATTAATTCATAGACTAATTCATTCACTCATACATGCACTCAGAGATTCATGCGCCCTCTCATACACCCACTCAGACACTCATGCACCCACTCAGACCTACTCATACGCTCACACACCCACTTTCAGATCCACTCAGACACTCACGCACCCACTCACAGATTCACTAGCAAAGACAGGCCCTGTTGCCAACCTCCACTGCACATGGCCAAAGGCTATGCATGGCAGGGTTAGGTGGTTATAAGGACTTGGCTGCAAGGCCTGGCTGCAGGCCAGACCTTGCGACCATCCCCCGACGCGCACGACCAAATACCATGTGTGGCTGGGGTTGGAATAACGTATAGTAATTAAAATTACTTTATGTTAAAAAAAAACATTGAAATTCACTGATAAAAACAAAGGTTACAGGGATGGTACAGTTAGGTTCTGAATTTACTCATACAACACCATAGAAATTTAGCAGTTAGAGTTAGATTTCTTTCAGGTAACTATCACTTTCTCCCTACGGTAACTATAGCTTGCATCTTTGCCATGCACAGCTAATTTTTACTCCACATATTATATCATTGATAAAATCATGTATGGCATCTTTGATATTATCACTGCAATATTTGCAATAAAATTATTGATATTAAAACTGTGCCTGGCAAGGGTGTGAGTTATAGTTACCTTAGGGCACGACTTATAGTTACTTGAAAGAACTCTAACTATAACTGCTGAATTTCTGTGGTTTTGTACGAGTAAATTCAGAACCTAACTATAACGGCCCTGTAACCTTTGGGTTTTTTCAGTGAATATATATATATATATATATATATATATATATATATTTATATAAAAACACAAGATACTCGAAAGCAGATCTCAATCAGCCCAAAGGGGTGGTGCGACAACCGGTACGAGCAAACCGGTAATAAATGAAGCAAAAAAGAGAAAAATAATGTTCGCACACTCAGGTTTCAGGAGCAGGAAAAGACAATTTAATCCATACACACAACGCGTTTCGACTGGCACAGCAGCCTTGGTCACGTGATAAGTATCACCAATAAGATACCTTTAAATACCCTCCTAAATGCAACATAAAAATAGGACTAACACCCCGTGAATTAAGTAAAAACCAAACCACAACTACTTTGCAAATACCATTATACAACCAAAACTAATAAAAATACATTTATATAATAAATTAATACCCCGAATATAAATATAAACGATATGATTAAGACCATCATTTGCAGTTCCACAACTTTTCCTAAATACATATTTTTTATAAATTCATTATTTTATAATCTGTTAAAGGGGGAACAAACACATCAGGAAACAGTGTTATTACATAGTAAAATTCATATTTCTTTCTAAAACACAATGTCTATAATAAATTATTGTTATAGGTTTTAAGAAAATAGAAAATCGACTAGATAGTAAACATATACACTTCTAATATATCATCAAAAGCTCAATCAAGGTAAACAATTTTTTTTATCTAGAATAATAAATTAAAGATTCTTATCTGAACATCTGCAAAAAGATTCACCCAACGGTGTTTTGTGAAAAAATTAAGGAGAATGAATGGAAGAAAAACAGGTAGAGTAGAGTTTGATTGATCTCCATCCGACCCAGAGTATCTGAAAGGAATATCCAGAATTAAATAAATACCACAATAAACTTAAAAACTATCAACTGAATAGAAACAAATAACACAATGCATGGTACACATCCCATGAAAAATCATCATCTCCACAGTAAACAATAACTATTTACATTTTCAAATACCTCCCCAAAAAAATTATCTCCAAAAAATTAACTTCAAAGAATTAATTAATACCCTGGACATATTCTGTATTTTTGCCCACACCCTAATGATTCTCATAAAGGTGAGTATTTAATTCTTCCCCCATATTCAAACCTGTCGGGGTCTTGGTCTCCAAGTCTAAAATATATATTGACTCTTTTTTCCTTAACAATAATTCTCTGTTCCCTCCTCGATGGCATGGAGGAACATGTTCAATACCAAAATAGGAAAGTTTTGTACAGTCAGAGTTATGTTTTTCTTTGAAATGCCTTGCTACCGGATAATGCTCATCATTAGATGTAATAGCTCGCATGTGTTCTAAAATCCGTTTCTTCACACTATGTTTGGTGCTTCCGACATACCAACTCAAGCAGGGACATTCCAAAACATAGATCACAAAGGGGGTAATGCATGTTATAAATTGGGAGATCAATCTGGTTTTCCCCGGTCTACGTAAAACATATTGCTTCCGCATAATGCTATTGCGACATGCTTTGCAATGGCCACAGGGAAAAAAGCCTTGCAGATTGTGTTGTCTCAATTGGGGAACTGTGGTAATATCATTGGACCTCAAAATGTTATGTAAACTTCGTCCTCTTCTATAAGTGATCCGGGGTCTTTGCTGAATTATACCCCCAATTACAGGATCACTTTTTAGGATATTCCAATTTTTTGAAAAAATGTTGTTAATCTGTCTTGTATCCTCACTATATGTCATAATGAGTCTCGTCCCATCAATGTCATCATCTTCCTCTTGTTTAATAGTATTATCAAAAAGGGTATCAGATCTTTTAATTCCCTTAGTCTTGTCAGTTGCTCTTTTGATTGCCCAATCTGGATAACCATGCTGTTTAAACCTTATAGTCATCTCCCTTTGTTCAGCCTCAAAAGCTTCATCAGTACTACTGATTCGTTTTGCTCTCAATAATTCACCAAAGGGGATACTCCATTTTAAACTATCTGGGTGACCACTTGAGGCATGTAGTAAACTATTACCCGCTGTATGTTTCCGGAATAGTTCAGTTGTAATATTCTGTTCTTTAATCTTAATCAGAATATCAAAAAATTTGATGGAGGAACTACTCATATTGCAGGTCAGACCAATATTCAAATCATTTTTATTCAATTTGTCCACAAACTGATTAGCCTCTTCTTTCGTTCCTTTCCAAATAATGAAAAGGTCATCAATGTATCTAAGCCAAAGGATTGCCTGATTGACTTCTGGGTATAATTCTTCATTTTTAAAAATAGTCTCCTCCCACCAGCCAAGAAAAAGGCAAGCAAAACTTGGAGCGAAGCATGTACCCATAGCAGTCCCAAGGGTCTGTTGATACACAGTCCCATGAAACAAAAAGAAATTATTAGTATTTGATCATATCTAGTATCATCTCAGTATGGGCCAGATATTTCAACGATCTAGCACGCAGAAAGTGTTTACATGCAGTAATACCCTTGTCATGATCTATAATGGTGTACAACGAGTTGACATCCAACACAAAACACAAGTAATAATACACCCGATTGAGGTGTTCACATAACAATCACATAACAATCACGTATAACACTGAAAATGATTCTCTGGACTGTGGATGCATGTCGGCGTCTTTCTGGACATTATGACTGTGACTATCAGATAGCAGATCAGAGGTACCTATTATTATTATTATTAATTGTGCAGGAACGTTCATGATTTAACGTTTCTGCTTTGATTATTTTTGAGATATTTCGTCCATTACTTTGGCTTTGTACGAACTGCTGATTATTTCTACGGTACGCTTTATGTCTTTGTCGTTGTGGTGCTTCCATTTACGCTTCAACATACATTTTAGAAGTGGGATTTTAGCGTCTCATAAGGATTTATGAGGATTTGGCAAGACATGGAATGAAACGGTGTATTTTGTCTACCAGAGAATCATTTTCAGTGTTATACGTGATTGTTATGTGAACACCTCAATCGGGTGTATTATTACTTGTGTTTTTCTGGCGGTTACGATTTTGCAACGTTTACAACAAGAATGAAATTCCCTTCGCCATATCTTTTACATTGACTGTGCGATATAAGGTATCGGAAGAGGGATTTATTTTCATAGCGCACTTTGTATACCATATTTTATAAATCCTACTTGTGGCATTTTGGTAGGGCGTTGGCAGCATTTGCTAAATTGCGTTATATAGTAAGTATTTGGCAAGGGGAACCAGGAATTTTTCTGGGGGTTTCAGGTTCTTTGGATAGTCTTTTTTCCTCCTTTTCCCTTTTTTTCTGTGATATTTTTCTATTTTTTCTTATTTTGGAGAATGAATGATGAAATTGAAAACAAGAGACGATTGGCGGCACAGGCATTGTTCTCTACAGATGTTATTAAAAAAAAACTTACAATTATGGTCCAGAGAGTAATAATGACCTAAAGACTTTACTGTACAAACTGGAGAAAATGTGTAAAGCTGAATTATCCAAATGGTGGGAAGCTACATCTTTACAAAACTATGTGGACCAACAAATGGTCCTCAGAGGTTAACAAATTTTTATTACCCCTTATTATGAGACTCCCAATCCTGAGATGCTGAAAGAATGGGCAGCGAATTCCGCCATTAGCTCAAGACACATGCTGGAAATCCTTATTAAATATGCCTGGCACGATCGAAAAGTTCTATTAGAGGACATTAAAAAAATGAGAGATGACCTTGACTTGAGACCTGAAAAGGATCAAATATCTAAATTCTTGGAAGCCATGAATTTGAGACTAAAGAAATACGAGGAGGATATTAAGTCTAAAAAACAACAGAAGTTACATAGAGACTTAGGTGATTATGAGAGTGGAAGAATCCTAACTTTTAGTAGGAAATTTGATCATCTGTATAAGTCACCTTCAATAAATCACCCATTACAGGAAGGACAATCTATCTCTGAGAGTGATGTAGAAAGCACAAGGGAGTCTGATACCCCGAGTTCTTCAGAAAGTGAAAAATCTATTGAGGAAATTACCAACAAACCAGCAACTTTTTTAGACGAATATCGCCTGCTGCGTCATGGCAGGCAAATTTCCAAGAATCAACAGGGACAAACTTCAAATCACAAGGGCAGGATATCGGGCCGAAGAGGAAGACGGGGCGGACCAAGAAGAGGCGAGAAAGACTTAGAAATCACAACAAGAACCGATTACAACATGGGGCAAGTGGGAAAAATAACAAGAAGCTCCAACTCGCAGATATAATGGATAACACCATGGTGAATAAAACTATTGTTAATTTGTTGAATTTTGCTTTGTCTGAGAGCGTTCTTTCTGCCCCACTGAACGCTTCAATTATGCAGAGACTAGGATTGATTTCTATAAATTCATCAGGAAATTGAAATTGAAGAAATGGTTTAAATTAAAAAATCCTTCAGAGGCGGGGGATATTCGTCCCCTGACATCTGATAGTCAGAATGTGTTGAGTATTGGTGATGTTGATTCTTTAATAACATTGTATGAACTAGAAAAAAATGATTTAAACCCTGATGTAACTAATAATGTTTATCAAATCCTTGATGAGTTAAATATTACTTATGATTTATCGGTTCCAACTGGTTTTAAACCTAAATCCACATTCTTCCCCAACATGAATCATGATAACATCGATACATTTTATGACTTGGTGGTTAAGGATTTAATGAAATTTCGTCATAAAACTTGGTTCAAACCGAGATGCAATCAGAATTTGACATACTCACAGAGATCCTTTATTTCTAAGTTGGCTGAAGACAAGGATACTGTTGTCTGTCCTGCTGATAAAGGCGGTAATATAGTATTGATGGACAAACAAAGATATATTGAGGAAGTTATGCGTCAATTGAACAACACAGTATTCTACAAGGTTACTACTAAGGAGGCATATGTTAACAGTGTCACTGGAATTTGGCAGCTATTGATGGAATGGAAAGATAGAGGCATATTAGTATGGGAGGAATATTGTTTTTTGAAAAGAGACTTCCCTAAACTGCCTATTTTGTATATACTTCCTAAAATTCACAAAAATGAAAGCAATCCCCCGGGACGCCCAATTGTATCCTTGTGTGGTAGTGTGCTTGAAAATGTCTCTAAATATGTTGATCATTTCCTAAGGGAATTTGTTATCAATTTACCCTCGTATGTCCGTGATACAAAGGACTTTTTAGGCAAATTGGAGGGTATTGTCTGGGAAGATGACTTTTTGTTGTTGATGTTGGATGTCAACTCATTGTACACCATTATAGATCATGACAAGGGTATTACTGCATGTAAACACTTTCTGCGTGCTAGATCGTTGAAATATCTGGCCCATACTGAGATGATACTAGATATGATCAAATACTATCTAACTAATAATTTCTTTTTGTTTAATGGGACTGTGTATCAACAGACCCTTGGGACTGCTATGGGTACATGCTTCGCTCCAAGTTTTGCTTGCCTTTTTCTTGGCTGGTGGGAGGAGACTATTTTTAAAAATGAAGAATTATACCCAGAAGTCAATCAGGCAATCCTTTGGTTTAGATACATTGATGACCTTTTCATTATTTGGAAAGGAACGAAAGAAGAGGCTACTCAGTTTGTGGACAAATTGAATAAAAATGATTTGAATATTTGTCTGACCTGCAATATGAGTAGTTCCTCCATCGAATTTTTGGATATTCTGATTAAGATTAAAGAACAGAATATTACAACTGAACTAATCCGGAAACATACAGCGGGTAATAGTTTACTACATGCCTCAAGTGGTCACCCAGATAGTTTAAAATGGAGTATCCCCTTTGGTGAATTATTGAGAGCAAAACGAATCAGTAGTACTGATGAAGCTTTTGAGGCTGAACAAAGGGAGATGACTATAAGGTTTAAACAGCGTGGTTATCCAGATTGGGTAATCAGAAGAGCAATTGACAAGACTAAGGGAATTAAAAGATCTGATACCCTTTTTGATAATACTATTAAACAAGAGGAAGATGATGACATTGATGGGACGAGACTCATTATGACATATAGTGAGGATACGAGACAGATTAACAACATTTTTTCAAAAAATTGGAATATCCTAAAAAGTGATCCTGTAATTGGGGGTATAATTCAGCAAAGACCCCGGATCACTTATAGAAGAGGACGAAGTTTACATAACATTTTGAGGTCCAATGATATTACCACAGTTCCCCAATTGAGACAACACAATCTGCAAGGCTTTTTTCCCTGTGGCCATTGCAAAGCATGTCGCAATAGCATTATGCGGAAGCAATATGTTTTACGTAGACCGGGGAAAACCAGATTGATCTCCCAATTTATAACATGCAGTACCCCCTTTGTGATCGCTGGGCGTCCTAATTTGGAGGCGCCGGCATTTGGATTTCGGAGATATTAATTGAATTACTTGGCGTTCTGAGACGGAGGCGCCAATTTTCACGTTTTGGAATCTTCAATCTGGGAATATTGGGTGAATTGAAACTTATGTGTGGTGGATTTTGATATTGCGAGATATCAATTACGGATGACCTGACATCACTGACTAGTACTAATAGTGTCATTGGATGTTCAAGCCCTGAAGAAGTCGTAAGGGATGTTAATTATTCCCAAAGACGAAACACGTGTTGGCTGGAAGTTGGAAGTACATTTTGCTTTGGATTGTGGACTGTTCAATATGAAATCATACTCTCAATAAATTTTGGACTGATTTATTACCTGTACTGATCTACTCCAAGACTCACTGGTGGCATTATGGACTGATTTTCGTAATAATATGTGAATTCTTCATTTTTTTGTTTACTGTATACGTTAGGGGCGCCTCGTTGTGTATTATTATAGACATTGTGTTTTAGAAAGAAATATGAATTTTACTATGTAATAACACTGTTTCCTGATGTGTTTGTTCCCCCTTTAACAGATTATAAAATAATGAATTTATAAAAAATATGTATCTAGGAAAAGTTGTGGAACTGCAAATGATGGTCTTAATCATATCGTTTATATTTATATTCGGGGTATTAATTTATTATATAAATGTATTTTTATTAGTTTTGGTTGTATAATGGTATTTGCAAAGTAGTTGTGGTTTGGTTTTTATTTAATTCACAGGGTGTTAGTCCTATTTGTATGTTTCATTTAGGAGGGTATTTAAAGGTATCTTATTGGTGATACTTATCACGTGACCAAGGCTGCTGTGCCAGTCGAAACGCGTTGTGTGTATGGATTAAATTGACTTTTCCTGCTCCTGAAACCTGAGTGTGCGAACATTATTTTTCTCTTTTTTGCTTCATATATATATATATATATGTGTATATATATATATATATATATATATATATATATATATAAATATATATATATAGATATATATATGCACTGTGTCTTAAGTTACCGTGCATAAGATTGTGATGGAGGAAGGATGGAGGCAGCCTTAGGTTATGGATACCTGGCAGTTATAGTTTTCTCGCTCTGCAGGCCCTAATGTGAGTTAAGGGAGATGATAAACAATTCTCAGTCCCCATTCTTTACTGTGAGCTCCAATAAGCCTTTAATACAGAATCTTGTGAGGCTAAAAGGAAAAATATTTTGCAGAAGAAGGACCTGGATGATCTTATTACAGTCATCCTTTTATGACTAATGTATTAAGGATGTCCAATTTGGATTATAGTTGGAAAGGACTATGGTACCTGCAAGGATGGGCTATCATAGTGCCCTCCAGGATACCGCTCACATGTGGAAGATCTCTGCATATGTTGGGTGGAAATCCTTTTTGGTACTGAATATCTTGGTTTAGGTGGGTTGGTGAAGGATTTTGTCACTGAAAGCATGTTCTTTGACAGTTCTGGCCTTTAAAAATAATTGCCAAATTGGGCTATTGGTGTTTCATTAGGACCGCCAGGGGTAGGATTGTCATCCAGCTTGCATTAACTATAGTTGGTAAGGAAGGGTCCAGCTGTGGTTATTCCTGTGACATGGCTACTACTGTCAAAACAGGCTGGTTGAGGAAGTATACTTACCATGCAGCCGTCACTGATTACTCTTGGCAATGGTATTAAATCACTTTGACATTTAATCTTGACCTCTGTTGAGGCACTAAAGTGCTTTGCAGACACCATGCTTCTCTGTGAGATACCTATGTCAGTAGAAACATTTGTCATCCATAGTGAATGATAATTTATACAGATGAGATGCTAACTATTATCAACTGCAATGCAGTTTTTCTTGCAATATGCCCTGAAGTGGTTATGCAATTGGTCATGCTTCAGACAATTTAGTTGATTGTGCACAGGGTCATTAATTGATCATGTAAGGGGGTATACAGGTTCCATGCATGTGGTCATGCAAAGCATATACCTACCATCTGACAAGTGGTACCTGTGAAATACTTTATATAGAATCAGTTCAGAAGCAACATCAGCCTACACTATGGGGGCAGTACTAGCCCATCATGAAATATTGTATGGAGTCAACTAAGAAGCTACAGAAGCCCAGCACCAGAGCCTGCAACTAAATGGCATTAACTCAGGAGCGATAGGCGGTCAGCCCTAGCTACTGGCATGAAACCACTAGGAGATATTACAAGGTCCTATAAATTGTAAAGTACACGGTTCCCAAAATGACACAAAGTGAAAATACAGGGGAGCTAATTCAGGAGCAAAGAGAGCCCTCACACACCCATGAGGACTTTGAGCATAATCACATGGCTCGCTCCTTGTCAGGCCTGTGCTGCAATGCCTGACGGGCCCCCCTTCAAAAGAAGGGGTGCTCTTAACCGGAGTACTTCAGATTAGAAGAGGTGCTGAAGGTGAAACCAAATGGTGACTGAGGTGAGGAGAGAAAAGAAGGTGAAGAATAAAAATAGCTCTAAACCCAAACCATCATAATTTAATGTGTCAGAAACGGGTTTAGGCTAAGATTAAAAATAACTGGAGTGCCTAAAAAGATTATGCTCCTGTGCACTCTCACAAGAATGTGGTTGTGGGGAGAGGACACTATTCTAACCCCTCTGTTCAAGGGTCAACATGTTTTGCGTCCTTTTGGTCACAAAGGGATCCAGCAATGCTTCATCAGGACCAAAAAGTACTATCACTTCTCCTCAAGAGCCTAAGCAAGGTACAAGTAAGTATATATAATCCGGTGACTTACTTGTCTACTCCACGTCTTGGTCAGTCTATCTCAAATAAAAGTCGCCCTGTAAAAATAAAATTAGTAAGCAATAATATATGCAATAAACTGAGAAACTGTCCAGTAAAAGTACGGAGTACTCAAAAAGTGCTCATCTGAGTGAGTAGAGCACTTACAATCCCAAATAGAGATTGTGATGCCCTAGGAGTACACGGAATTCTCATCAAAAGCGCAGAACTGAGAAGAAACATAATCAAGCACAGAGGGAACAAAGGGTTGGATAAAACAGGTACCAAGCTGATTTAGCAACCATACACATCCCTTTCATGCTCATGGAAAACAGAGCTTAAAACATATATCAGACGTCTTGAAAGCTACTGTTTAAGACAGAATTCCGTGTAGTTCTAAAGTGTGCTCTGTGAAAAAGTCCTCATAGAAACAGAAGTAAGGACAAGATGGTTAACGGCGTTACAGAAGGGCCAATTGCCTCTCATATTGTGGAGGTGGTATACTGAAATGCCCAATTCTCAGCACCAAAATGCAGGCATAACCACACTCATAAATGAAATGCCTCAAAAATATCAAGAAAAGAAAAGTGCATCAAAACTGCATCGCACACTTACACCACCACAAAATTAGCAGAGCAGGTAAAACTACTGTAGTCAGTTAACTGTCATGGATATAATCAATGAATGTACATGTGCCGATGGCACTAAAACCAAACTCAGGCACTCGTGGTGAAAGATAAATCAACAGACAGCCCTGGGACAGGCCTCGTCAAATGGATATAGGCCCATATTTATACTTTTTGACGCAAAACTGCGCCAACGCAGTTTTGTGTCAAAAAAATTAGCGCCGGCTAACGCCATTCTGAAGCGCCATGCGGGCGCCGTATTTATTGAATGACGTTAGCCGGCGTTAGCCGCCGGCGACGTCTGGTGTGCGTTAAAAAAAACGACGTACACCAGGCAGCGCCGGCGTAGGGGGATATGGAGCTTGGGCGTCAAGAAATGGGGCAAGTCAGGTTGAGGCAATTTTTTCGCCTCAACCCGATTTGCGCCATTTTTTTTCACTCCCAACCCCCATAGAATTGACTCCTGTCTTAGCAAAGACAGGAGTCATGCCCCCTTGCCCAATGGCCATGCCCAGGGGACTTCTGTCCCCTGGGCATGGTCATTGGGCATAGTGGCATGTAGGGGGGCACAAATCAGGCCCCCCTATGCCACAAAAAACATTTTAAAAAAACACTTACCTGAACTTACCTTAATGTCCCTGGGATGGGTCCCTCCAGCCTTGGGTGTCCTCCTGGGGTGGGCATGGGTGACAGGGGGTGTCCCTGGGGGCATGGGGGGGCACCTCTGGGCTCCTTCAGAGCCCACAGGTCCCATAACGCCTGCCTTTTGCAGGCGCTAAAAAACGGCGCAAAAGCGGCCGTACGTCATTTTTTTTGACCCGCCCACTCCCGGGCGTGATTTTTGCCTGGGAGTATAAATCCCACGCACATGCCTCGGAGTCGATTTTTTAGACGGGAACGCCTACCTTGCATATAATTAACGCAAAGTAGGTGTCCACGCTAAAAAATGACCCTAACTCCATGGACTTTGGTGCTAGACACGTCTAACGCCAAAGTATAAATATGGAGTTAGTTTTGCGTCGAAATTGCGTAAAAAAAAACCACGCAATTTCGGCACAAACGGAGTATAAATATGCCCCATAGTTTTGTACTGGGAACCGGTCTCGGAAAAAAAAGGGTACTAACTGCGGCGTTGTCATTGGTCCTCAAGGACCTACCCCGACTCTGTGTTCCTGAAAGTGAAGATGGAACACCTTTGCAGCATATACATAAGCTGCAAGTGCCGGTGTACTGCCTCTTGACGCTCCCCCGTCCGAATCTGCACCCCCTACGTCAGAGGGTGCTTGTTCATTCAGCTGCTTCCTGCATGTTTCAGCTCGTGTGTCCGTCTCTGCTCCCCCAACGCGATGTTGCGCAATGCGCGACCAGTCACAGCAACACAGATTCAAACGAGATGTTTAACCCCTTCGCTGCCAATGTTTAACCCCTTCGCTGCCAGGCCTTTTCCTTCTCAGGTGCCAGGGATTTTTTGGTCTATTTGGGGCTCTTCGCTTTTAGGCCCTCATAACGTTTGTCCACATAAGCTACACAAGCCAAATTTGAGTCCCTTTTTCCCCACATCCCAGGGATTCTACAGGTACCCAGATTTTGTGGGTTCCCCTGAAGGAGAAAAAGAAATTTGCCAAAATGCAGCAAAAATTTAGTTTTTTCAAATAAGGGAAAAAAGGGCTGCAGAAGAGGGCTGGTGTTTTTTCCTTGAAAATGGCATCAACAAAGGGTTTGCAGTGCTAAAATCACCATCTTCCCAGCTTTCAGGAACGGGAAGACTTGAATCAGAAAACGCAGTTTTTCAACCCAATTTTGGCATTTTACTGGGACATACCCCATTTTAATGTACACAAAATTTATAACTCACCAAGGGGTCATTTGTGTAGATCCTACAGTGTTTTCCTACAGAAATAACAACATAAATAAAAAATAATAAAATTGACGTCCAAAAAAAACAAGTGTTTTTCTCCACGTTTTACTCTGTAACTTTTTTCTGCGATGTTAGATTTTTTAAAGCAATATACTGTTACGTCTGCTGGACTCTTCTGGTTGCGGGGATATATTGGGCTTGTCGGTTCATCAATAACCCTAGGTACCCAGAGCCAATAAATGAGCTGCACCTTGCAATGGGTTTTCATTCTATACCGGGCGTTCATCAATTCATTTGCTGAAATATAAAGATTGAAAGATAGGATTCAAGAAAACCTTTGTATTTCCAAAATGGCCCATGACAAGGTGTAGAGAAGCAGTGGTTATTTGCACATCTCTGAATTCCGGGGTCCCATACTAGCATGTGAATTACAGGTCATTTCTCAAATAGATGTCTTTTTTACACACTGTCTTACATTTGGAATGAAAAAATGTTGAATAAGACAAAGGCCAATAACACTTGTTCTTCTATTCTGTTTTCCCACAGGTCTCCTGATAAAAATGGTACCTCACTTGTGTGGGTAGGCCAAGTGCCTGCGACAGGAAACGTAACATGGACACATCACATTTTTACATTGAAATTTGACCTGTTTTTTGCAAAGTGCCTACTTGTGGATTTGGGCCCCTAGCTCATTCAGCACCTAAGAAAACCTAGCAAACCAGGACATTTCTGAAAACTAGACACCTATGGGATTACAGAATGGGTTGGCTTGTGGGGCACTCACCAAGTTCCTTTACCCAGAATCCTTTGCAAACCTCACAATTTGTCCAAAAAAACCCATTTTCCTCTCATTTCAGTGACAGAAAGTTTTGTAATCTGAGAGGAGACACAAATTTCCTTCCACCCAGCATTCCCCCAAGTGTCCTGATAAAAATGGTACCTCACTTGTGTGGGTAGACCTAGCGCCCGCAACAGGAAATGCCCCAAAACACAACGTGGACACTTCACATTTTCCTAAAGCAAACAGAGCTGTTTTTAGCAAAGTGCCTAGTTGTGGATTTTGGCTTCAAGCTTAGGCGGCACCTAGGGAAACCTACCAAACCTATGCATTTCCCCCAAGTCTCCCGATAAAAATGGTACCTCACTTGTGTGGGTACTCCTAGGTCTCGCGACAGAAAATGCCCCAAAACATTATCTGGACACATCAAAATTATCAAATACAAAACTACCTGTTTTGGTGGGGAGGGGGGCACCTGCGTTTTTGTTCCTGGATTCAGCAGCCATCTAGGAAAACCTACCAAACCCAGAAATTTCTGAAAAATAGACACTAGAGGGAGTGCAGGGAGGTTTGACTTGCGTGGATCCTCCAATGTTTTCTTATCCAGAATCCTCAGCAAACCTCACATTTAGCTAAAAAATCTAAATTTTCCAACATTTCTGTTTGGGATCACCCCACTGGGACGGATTTCCTACCACCCAATGTTCCCCTCAGTCTCTCTGTAAAAATTATACCTCACTTGTGTAGGTGGGCCAAGTGCCTGTGATAGGGAAGAGCCAAAAACATGTGGAAATCGAGGGGGAATCAAAGCGGGTCCAAAAAGGCAGTTTGAAATAAAAAAAATTTAGTCTGACAAATACAGCATAATTTTTATCGGTATAGATGAGACAATGTTGAGAGGTAGGAAGTTTGTGTATTCCTGCAGATTCCAGAAGGTTCCATCACAAAAATGTAGTAGAAATGTGTGATTCCCAGCAAAGTTGGAGGTTTGCAAGGCATTGTGGGAAAGAAAATGGTGTGGGGTGTATGTGAAGCACACTATCCTGGAATCAACTAGATGTTTAGTTTTCAGATGTGTCTAGGTGTTGTGGATGTTTCTAAATGGCAGCGTCCCAAAGTCCAAAAAGCGCAGCCCTCAACATTCCAAGTGGCACACTTTTGAGAGTTACCAAGCTCTCATGGCCCAAACGTAAAACCAAGACCCAAAATAACTGGGGGGGGGGGGCAGGAATGGCCTAAAAGTAATTAGGCCCCACCGGGAGTGACCCTTGCCTAAGGGGTGGCTCCCCACATATAAAAAATAAAAAATAAACAAAAAAATAAGTTATCCCTGGTGTCTAGGGGTTTTCTGCCCACCCTGGGGGCAAATCGTCCTAATTATATTAGGCCGATCTGCCACCGTGGGGGCAGAAATGGCCTAAAAATGTTTTACCCCTCCTTGGGAGCGGCTCTTGCCCAAGGGGCCACTCCACTTATGAGTAACTATAAAAACAATAAAAATTCCCTGGTGTTTAGTGGTTTCTGCCTCCCTGTGGGCAGTAATGGCCTAAAAATAATTTGGCCCCCCAGGGGGTGACCCTTGCCTAAGGAGTCACTCCCCACATATAAAAAAAATAATATATATATCCCTGGTGTATAGGGGCTTATATGAGGCCGATCTGCCCCCATGGGGTTGGTGGGACCGGACAGAAATGGCCTAAAAATATTATGGGCCCCTAGGGAGCGACCCTTGCCCAATGGGCCGCTCCCCTTATGTGTCAGCATGATAAAAAAATAAAACTCCCTGGTGTCTAGTGGTTTCTGCCCCCAGGTGGGGCAGAATTGGCCTAAAAATAATTTGGCTCCCCGGGGAGTGACTCTTGCCTAAGGGGTTGCTCCCCACACATAAAAAAAAAAAAAAAAAAAAAAATTATCCCTGGTGTCTAGGGGCTTTCTGCCCCCCGGGGGCAGATCGGCCTAATTATATTAGATCGATCTGCCACCAGGGGCGGCAGAAATGCCCTAAAAATAATATGGACCCCTAGGGAGCGATCCTTGCCCAAGGGAATGCTCCCCTTATTGACAGTACCTAAAAAAATAATCCCTGGTGTCTAGTGGTCATTTCGGTTTCCCAATCGCATTGCGATCGAACAGCAGAAATGCTGTGAGAGACAAGAAAGGTAAGGTCTTTCCTTTCCTTTCTTGTCCCTCCCGCCCCACCTCCCGGTCAGAAGAGAAATGCAAAAGCATTTCTCTTCCGGTGTTCTAGCTGTCTGCGCATTCCCGTCTGTCTGCACATCCCCGTCTGTCTTCGCTCCCCCTGATGTCAGAGGGTGCTCAGGAATACCGCTGCTGCCTGTATGTTTGAGCTTGTACGTGTCGGTGCATCCCCAAACGTGATGCTATACAGGCATATCGCTGGATGAAATACTTATCCTTGCAAGGTCACACAAACTGTCCAATAGTCGCAGACGACATGGATGCTGCCCTAGCGCGATCTGCTCCGGCACCAGGCCAGGCCAAATTGGGCCCAGTAAAGGAAGAACGGGTTGACGCCGTCCAAGGATGCTACAATCAGCCGCATGTGGCTCGACCACCGAGACTGGAGGAAAAGAGGTACGGTAGCTGTGGTCTAGAGCACAGGATACCAGGAATATGCCCTGCCAAGGGAAAGAACTTATCCAAATGTGATAAGCCCAACGATTTTGACAAAGTTTTCAGAGGGAGGTGCCCCAGATCCGTGACAACGTTGGCCCGGAAGGCGGCAATAAAGCAAGTTACGCCAGACGATGGCACTGGGATGGTGGCGGTGGACGCATACCCAGGCAACAAACCCTACGAGGATGATGAAGATAAGGAGATATTTGTTGTTTCGTTTGCTGACAGGTTGGACCAGAGGTGGAGGCCACCACCCATGTGTACCATAACGGTAAATGGTACGACAGTGACTGTGCTCATAGACACTGGGGCGTCGGTAAATGTTATGGATGTGGAACAATACAGCAAGATATCTCACCCACCAGAGCTCACACCATGCTGGACTAAGATATATGCCTATAGGGGCGTGGACCCGTTACCCCGGCGAGGGGCGATAGAGGTTACTGTTGGTAGTGAGCGCCGTTCGACACGTGCCAAATGCCATGTGTTGGAAGGCAAGAAAGGAACCCTTCTCCGATGCCACACGGTGGAAGACCTGGAGCTAGTGTTTTTCACCCGGCAAGTCCACGACTCCCTGGCTGAGGCGGTGCTGGCCCATTTCCCGGAGTTGTTTCAGGGGCTAGGAAAACTGAAAGGAAAGTAGTTCCAGTTACATGTTGATCCTGCATTACGACCCATTGCCCTAAGGCACCGGCGGGTGACTTTCCACTTACGACCCCAGGTGGAGAGTGAACTACAGACAATTGAGGAGTGGGGGTCATAGAGAAGGTGACCGGCCCGACGCCCTGGGTGTCGCCACTTGTCATCGCCCCAAAGCCTAAGCAGCCTGACACCATTCGCCTGTGTGTGGACATGCGCCTTCCCAACATTGCCATAAATTGAGAACGCCACATCACACCCACCATGGACGATATTGTTGTGGATCTTAACAGGGCCCAGTGGTTCTCTAAGTTGGACCTATACTCGGGATACCATCAGCAGGAGCTAACCCCAGAAAGCCGTAACGTCACCACATTCTCAACCCAGGTGGTGCTGCGATGTTACAAGTGCCTTAGCTTTGGGGGCATCTTGAAAAGATGTAGCCAAAAAAGTCAATGGAGTTGTGGTACAAGGCGCATTTCTTCCGGTGCAACGTTAGTCCTGCTTCCGCTAACCTCTGGAGAGTGGCTCTCAGCTGTTTTTGATGTTCCTCTAACGTGTTGGAGAAAATTAAGATGTCGTCACTTAGATTAATGACGCCGGTCAAACCGGACAGTGTCTCCCGTATGGCATTGTGGAAGATCTGCACGGCCGGCTAAACATACATGCGTACTGAGGGGGAGTACTGAGTATTCCCCCTCTGTGCTCGTCAGGGCCCGTGGACCCACCCTTTCGATAATACAACAATAATAAACATAGTTCATTATTGCTGTATTGTAGAGGTTTGGCAGCTGCTGCTGCTGGCGGGGGCGATGCTCCTCCGACCTAACAGAGGACCCACCCCTGCATATGTGAGATCTATTGATTTTGCCAATGCTTGTTTTGCAACACCTTTGGCGTCCCGTAATCTTTGTGTTCCCTGGAGGTATAATGAGGGCAGATCTGCCAGACTTTCCCACGGGTGAGTTAGAAGGACCATTAGAGTCCAAGGGGCTGGAATTCTGGTCTGAGGCGAGCTGTCTCCAAACATATTTTCCTTTCATATTTTTAGATACATCTTTGAGTGCAATGGGTTTTTAACCACCCCTCACGCCACCACCTCCAGAGATCATGGCTGTTGGACTGTGGGTAATCCTCCAATATCATTGATAACTGTATTCGCAGCAACTGATGCTGAGACTGTGTGTTAATTTTCATTTATTGGCGAACATGTGTTTGCGTCATATCATTTTAAATATTTTTATTTGTTCTCTTTTTAAGTTAAATCAGAGTTTAACTTGTTGTGGAGCAAAATATACATGTCAGATTAGAGGCTAACCGTAAACTTTCATACGTCAATACAGGTGTTGGAAATATGGCTGAAGGTGGTCCACTGTTTTCAAGGGCAGAAACAGACACACTTGCCACGATTCTTAAGGAAGTTAATTATATATGAAGATCTCAACCTTTAACACTACTCTACTAGACATGGCACCCAATGTAAAATATTTCATATTAGAACTGATTTTTATTCATCAACATGTAGATAACACTAATAAAAGTATAGATGAAATATATCATGTCTATTGTCAACCACCTGATTGGGGTACAGATATTGCCAGGTTACAGTCGAACCTAACCAATTTGAAAGTCCGTGGAGATATACATATTATGTCCATCCTATATTAATAGGCCTCACTTTTTTGGGCAATCTGTAAAATATTTCCGACATGATGATGTCATGTCAGATGGCTATTTTGTTCTTCGGTGAGTCTGACTGCCAGGGTATATTACAGAGCCTTATTGTGTGAGCCCTCTGAAATTCTAAATCTGCAATACTCAAACGTCCTATTACCTAACATTACATGGACGCTCTGGCAGAAAAGGTCTAGGCAGAGTTTTTGATGCCCTGTTGCTAGAACATGGCAAAGAGAAATCAAGACCGCCCCCCTATCCCCCGGAAAGAATAAGTCATGGAAGGATTATAAAAATTACCTTTTCATCAAGGTTTAGTTATGTCCATGGTATGCTGTGGCTTACAATTGCTAAATCTTTATTGACGAGTGTTGAAAGAATGATAAAAAAATTCGTATTGGGGTCGACTAAACCTAGGACCTGGAGGACTAAACTGTAGGCTCACACAGAGGCTGAAGGCCTGCGTCTCGTAAAATGTGTTTTTATTATAGGGCTCATCATCTGTTTCAGATGGTATCTGATAAGTGCAAAATGAGATTGCAGAATTAATCCTATGTGCAGACAACTGGAGTTTTTTATGTTGCTAAGAAACTCTGCACTGGACTTGTTTCACTCAACTAAGGGCCCGGTTTAATTAGTGGCAAACCCATCATTGAGTAAATTATGAGAACATGGAGTCTTGCGTATATGGAGGGGGGCTGGATCCATGCACACGCCCCTACATGGAATACTGCTCAATTTAACTATACCCAAGAAGGACCTCTCTGATGTGCAAGCCCTAGTAGATCCAATGGGCTCTTAACACAATAAGATATTGGGGTATTAACCTAACTCCCACACTGCCACCTTGGACGCAGGCCACTTGGCCGCAACACTGGTTCCACATGGATCTGTCAGTGGACTGCTGGCCCCTCTGGGTTCTAGCCTGGCTACCCAAGCACGTTTCATTGTTCAGCACCTACATAGCTACCCCCCATTAGGACGGTACTTGACATATGAGACAGGTTGGGAATCAGGTGAGGGCTTACTACCTTCACCTCCTCCAACACTCCAATTGCACGCAACTGGGATTTCACTCTTGTGCTACTGCCTCCATTATTTACTAGCTTGGAGGCAGAGGAGTGTAGGAAATTAACAGACCTCTTTGCGGGAGCCTCCATTAAGTCATTTGAACAGTGTAAGGCTTATTACTCTCTCCCTGAAACAACAAGGCTACAGTACTGCTAGCTGCATCATTGGGCATTGCACCCCTCCAATTATTCTGGGGCTACCATATCCTATACTGACTTGAAAAATTAGTGAGCGCATATGACGGGTCTAAAGGACTAATCTCCAATACATACCGGACCATTCAACACTCTACACCTCTTCAAACCCACACATTTCAAACTTTCAGGCAGACTGCCACTGCAGATGGCATTTTGTCTAAGCAATTGGAACCCCTTTGGCGAGACATACCTAAAACTTAAGAAAGCTTATCCCACTGTAAAATAGCTTATATGATCATTTTTCAATGGTGTTATACACTGGCTTACCTCTCCACCATATACCCCTCCACTTCTTTTTTCTGCTTGTAAAGCAGACTAGTCGTGGGGGATTATTGACAAATCCGCTGTTGACCCCCAAGCAGGAATTGGAATGTTTGGGGATCAGAGTGTGCTGGTGTCATGCTAACTGACCAAGCAGGCCACTTCCCTTTTGCGACCCACCCGCCACCACAAAACTCTTGGCCACAGCAAGGCCTGATACCAGGGGAGTTCAGGGCATAGGCGACCTTAGATAGCATCTTACATAGAACTGCCGTAGCATAGGAGGTTGCACCACACATCAGTGAACAGACTTTGGTTGATACCAGTTACTGAGAATCCCGGCGACCCAGTGGGCCTGAACTTCGACCAACAACCCCACTGCGGGCTTCACGAAGGAGTGCAGACTGAAAGTGGGTGTGGGCTACCACCCATTTTTCCCCTGGGCCTATAGTGACCACACTTGAGTATTTGCCAGTGCAGCACTGGGACTGCCTGTCCCCCTCTGCTACGTGGGGTAATTCGGGTCTTACAACATATATTACTAGGTGTAGAGTGCAGCAGGGGCTGACATTGCTGCTGGTCAAGTGGTGTGCACAGGCTCTCAGCTAGAACAGCAAAGCCATTCCGTTACGAAAATGCCAGTATTCCTCTTCCCGGATTATATCTGTGCAGCGCTGCAGGGCTCCCTTTTTGGGGGTGATGTGCAGATTGAGGCAGGCTGACCTCCACTATTCCCTCCTTTTTCAAGTTAAACTGAAGGCCATGGCTTGAATTAAAAGTTACTGCTTTACCAAGCCCATGGATGCCTAGGACTGGGTTGAGACATCCGCTGTCCCTTCACTGCCATGCCGACAACATGAGGCACAAACATTGCATCGCCAGAAGCACTGGGCACGCAAACATGGTGGTGCTGGGTTCAAAGGGGTATCTACCCCAGAACAGGCAAAGGAGGGACAGGCCCAGACTTGAGGTTGGAGGTTACATTATGGGCAGACTGCATTCACCCCTTGTTTACTGTTCAGACGATGGCAAGCATGGTCTCAGCAACCCTGCAGGAGCTGACAAGGGAAACAGCAGAGGAGTTTATATCACAACAAGAACCTCAGGTGAAGTAATCTGTATTCATCAGATTGTAGTAACAGGTCGTCCCAACTGACCCAGAGAGAGTAGAACTGCAGACTGCTTACACACTGTGGAAACTGAAGACAGCCTGGCTACCCCCCTTGCCTAGCACCCGGCCAAACATGATGCATGCTGGTAACATGCAGGACCTTTTCATCCATGGGCCTTTTTTTTTTTTACTGTTTAGGTGATCATAATGTTTGAGGGTTGTCCACGGTAGGGATTTTTTTTTTTACAGTTTTGTATAACTATGATGATGTGGCTTATGATCCGCTACAGAGCCCACACCCTCCCCACTTAGGTTACTGACACATCTAAACTTAGCATAATCAGGTAGAATGTCCATGGTATGGGCTCCACACGTAACAGACATGCGGTTCAGCAGTATCTTAGGTGATGGGGTGTTCAAATTGCACTGCTATAAGAGACTCATATCATGGGAGGGGAGGGTTCCCGTTTTAAAAAATGCTGTAGAAGGAAATGTTTTGTACCACATAGTCTGGCTTTGCTTGCAGAGCCATAATCTTGGTTAGACCAGGTGTTCCCTTCAGGCTCACAATAATCAAAATTGACCTGAAGGGCGGTCCCATGCTGGTCGAGGGGCAACTAGATGGGAGGACGGTCTTGTTAGGAAGCACTTAGGGCCCTCCATTCAACATAGCAGGCCTACTTCTCACGTCTGTTCTCCATATTCACTAAATGGGCCCACATCCCCTGTATCATTGACTTTAGGTGTGTAGTTGACCCACAGCGTGATTGATCCCACCTACAACTCCCATACTCCCCAGTGTAGGCTTCAACACTGGACTTTGTTGGACTGATGGAGATTGCTGAACTCAGACTCTAGGGAATGTTCCTATAATTCTCCCGCTCCACCCCCCACATGCTTTGCGTATCCGATTCGATTGGATACTCTGTGTCCCAGCTACTAGGCTATTGGCATCAAGGGCAGAATATCTGGGGGAAGACCTATTCCAACCTTAATCCCCTCCAGGTACAGTTTTAGTGGGGTGTGTCATGGTCACAGGTTCCCACTAGGCATTTACAGCCCACCATGCTTGGAGATCAGGTATTCTGTGACAAAACAGCAGAGACACTCTCCCATAGCCTACTCAACAACTGGGGAACATCTGTGTCCAAGGTAATTGACTGGGAAGCGATGAAAGTTATCCTCAGAGGTCACTGCATCCATGCGGTTGTAGGGGTGAAGGCAGGCCCACACAGTGACATGTCCTGCATTTAGACATCCCTGGGTGCACTGCAAACTACGGCCCAAGCTGACTGTACAATGCTGGGTGCAATGATTAAGGCACTGCATAGACATGCTCAAATGAGTGAGCAACTACAACACCTCGACATCCGTGCGTACTAAGCGAAGCAGTATGCAGATGTTTATTGTCCTGGCTCCTGCGCAGCATGAACCTGCCCACACAGATTACGATAATCAGGGATTCACCAGCAATTGTTGTCACAAATCAGTCAGATTCACAAGGCATTTACTATGCATTATCAGACCGCATATGACCCTCTATTATGGACAGTCAGGTTGCAATATGTCACTTTCTTGCGTCTGTCAACTTAGTAGTCCGTCGTCCACTAGATAGGGAAGATCTTAACGCACCTCTGTCATGGGAGAAAGAGACGGTGTCATGCGGGGCACAGCAACTCATAAAACACTGGGTTTGGATTCCAAATCTAATTCTACAAAGCCTACAAGCACCCTTTAGCCCTGAAACTCCTCAAACTTTAACAAGAGTTCCAAACGGACGGTTGACTTCTGCCCACCCTCCGCAAATCTTAGTATCCTTTTCCAAGCCTGTGAAAGACCCCATGGAGCTTGCCTCTTAATACCTGCATTCTATGTTGAGTTCTGATTATAAAATTCTGAACAAGGTTATAGCGGGCAGGCTGTGTGAACACATGCCACGTCTGGTGCACACAGGTAGGTCCACCACCACTTTAAATATACACCTTCTGCACAGGGTAATGAAGCTTCCTCTGGTCCAGTGGCCATTTGCTGCATGCTTGGTGCTGGACTTGCATGAAGCATTTGATATAGTGGATTGAAATTGCCTGTTTTTGACCATGACTACTTTTGGCATCAAGGGATGACTAGATGCGTTAATTTTACTCATATACATTGAACGCACAGTGCGGGTGAATATTGGCCAGTGTATCTTCCCCTGTTTCTGAGTGAGCAGAGGAATGTGGCAAGTCTGTCCGCTGTCCCCTCTGTTCTTTGACCTCGCTATGGAGCCCTTATCCCTGAGGCTCCAACAGCAGGGGCGTTCCTGGAGTATCCCATTGTCTGGGGAGATCCATGTAGTCTTGTTATATGCAGATGATACATTATTCTACATCCGAAACATACAGGAGGGCTTAGCTGATATCCAAGACATACCCCTGGAGTTTCATGTTGCTTCTGGCCTGGGGGTGACCTGTGCCAAATCATGCCTGTTTATGCTGCACCCGAACTGTCCCCAGCAGCATTTCATTGTGGATTCCAATCCTTTGTGTTAGGAGCCCCGCACGTTTTGATACCTTGGCATAAACATCTATCACGAGACAAAGTATCTAATAGATGGCAACCTTATAAGAAGCATAGCAACCCGCATCCCCACATGGCTTTTTAGAGCACTTTGCAAGGTAGAGTGTCCCTATCTAAGATGGTAAGGCTCCCTCGGCTACTTTACTTTTTCTATAACCTCCTGGTCTGTGTCACCCAGAGGCACATCCCATCCATTACACTTGGCCATAAGGAGTTTCATTCAAAACAAGGGGAGTTGCCATATTGCACTCCGTAAACTACAGTTGTCCCTAGACTAAGGGATATTTGGGGCTCCAGATTTTGAACATTACTAGTTGGCACCCCAGGTGCATTGGTCGGCAAGTTGGTTGTCAGGCCATCACACAGAAGAACTTGAATCTCCCACAGCAGCCCGAGCACACTTTGTTGTCTAGCGGGTCTTCCTCCCCCAGGACAGGCTTTCACATGATGCTAATGGATTATTGCTGATTACATGAGAGTTTTAATCAGAGCTTGCGATACATCACGCAGATTCTTCGCTTGCGATACCACTGAGCTACATAACCTCATTCAGCAAAATGTTTGGTAGGTTGGGCACGAGGGCCTGGGTAGAGGCAGGCATAAGTACACTAGTTGCTTTGTATCAGGAGGATACATTATTTTCTTATAAATGCTTACAGGAGGAACATGCCCTTCCAGAAGGTCATTTCTTGGCATACGGGTGCTTGCTGGGCCACCGTAGAAATACTCTGGGCCATCACAGACAATATGCCAGTAGAGCGACAAACAACACATTACATATAGTTTATACAGTGGAAAAGGAAATTTGGCAGTGAATTACATCATGCAATACATAGCTATCAGCTATGTAGGTACCTTGCAATCTTGTGTGCAATGGAACGTCACTCGAGGGTGGCCGTACTCCAGCTTGGGGATCATGTGCACTGCATTGTGAGGGCTGTCTGGTTGGGGCAGTGGAAATTACCTGGTACGATTTGCAATTTGAGGGCGGCTAACTATGGTGGAAGGCTGCTGGTCAAGGAATTCAGGAGCACTCGGAGTTACGCTGTATGTAATAAGTGCTGTGTTGGGAAATAAACAGAAATAATTATTTAGAAAAGAGTTGAACTCTCTAATTGGGAGCAGAAAGGCAAACTTTGGCCATGTGTTGGTTGTCCTTCAGGCCTCTTAATTGTATGACGCACCTGGTGACAGTGAGCACATAAAGGGTAGTTACATGAGAGGTTGCTTTAACAGGAGGGGATGGGTGGATTGAGGAGAAAGGTGGCGGTTCTCCTATGTGATGTGTACACCTGCATAGGGGCATTGCAAGAGAAGTTCTCATCTGACTGGGGAATTGAGAGGTGTTGTGTGGGTAAACTGATGAAATCGTGATGCCTTCATCAATATGGGGCCTCCCGTTGGCATGGGTAAGGTTCCACTTTGTCATTGGGTAAGGCTGTGGTTTAGTGAGTTATGGGTTTCTCAAGTGGAAGCACCTGCTGTAAGGGCCTTATATTGTAGCAACATCACATCCCATGCTGCTGCGATGGGGCACCGTCTGATACAGCCGGCCTCCTACCAGTGTAGTGCAAGCCTATCTGCCTCATCCTAGCAGGACACTGCCAATTGCCATGGGCCTGCGACGCGGTTGCTGGGCCTTTCAATACAAAGTGAGGAGACATTTGGCCAATAAGAGGGCCAGCTTAGCAAATTTGGCTTGTACTTTGTGTTGGTTCCATCAATGGGAATAATCCTAGTGCGGTGGCCTCCCATGTTTTCAGTGCATTAAGTTATGGGACTGTGGCCAAAGTGCTATGCAGCTTGTCCCAAAAGTGTGCCAATTTGGAGCAGGACTAGAGCATGTGTTGAAGGTGCACCACTGGGAAAGAGCATCTCAGGCAGGTGAGGTGTGCCACTAGGAATATTCTGTTAAGGGGGGAAGGGGTTGAAGTAGCCCCTATGTAGAAGCACTTATTGGTTATTCTTTTAGCATGCTTTATGTGTTACCATCTTATGTGATTCCAGGGCCCTGGCACATTCATGATCATAAAAAAAAAATGCCTCCTGTGGTTCTCCGTACAGAACTGCCTAAGTTGCATCAGGGGTGTGTCGATGTGTTCCAATAGCTTTACAAAGCCAAATGATAAGATGTCACCTGTGTACCATTTGATATATTGTACAAACAACTTTGTGTCTAGTTTTTTCTGTAAGGATTTACCATAGGGAGTTCATTGAGGCAGCAGGCATCAGTATGTGATGAATTGTCCTGGGAGATGGCATAGTCCTGGTCAAAAGTTAAAAGCTGGCCGTCCCGGAAGAGGTCTTCCACTGTGTCAAATGAGTGTGCCTGCCAGTCTGGTAGCTGCTCTCTTGTCAATGAGCCCTACACGCTGGTGAGGCCCTGTCTTGCAATGTTAGGGGCATATGGAGCAATCTGGTTTGTTTGTTAGGCGAAAGTTTCTGGTTAGACATTTCCACGCCAACCATCCAGGAAAGGAGCAGGGCATCATCAGTGGTGATCTTGAATGTGTTTTTGCCCACCAGCCATCGAGCCACCCAATCAAGCTGTGCCACCAGGTAGTAAGACTCGAAACATGGGTCCCCTCAAACCTCCCTGAACCACTGTCAACCCATCATTCCAGATTGAATCCCCCATCAAGTGATCTAGATCACAGAAGTGGTATGGTGGAAAGGCTGGTACGTTGACAAAATACTGCAATTGGGGAAGGATTATCATCTTTGAGAATGCAATCTTGCTGGTGAGGGCTCTGGGGAGCTGCTGACAGAGTTGCCCTCAAATTTGTCTTCCTGCAAGTGGTGAAGTGGAACCCCAGGTAACGGAAGGCTGTGGACTTCCAAGCTAAGGGTGTAGGGGCAATGCTGGCGGTGTGGGGTTTCACCTCGGAACAAGAAAGTATAGAATTCTCCCCAGTTAACTTGGAGCCCAGTCACCGCTTCGAAGTCCTGAAAGGCAGATGTCGAACAGGAGGTGTCGATTTTTATGTCTCGGATGTAAAGTAGAACATAATTTGCGTAAAGGAACACTAAGGGGGTCATTCCGACCCTGGCGGTCATAGACCGCCAGGGCCGGGGACCGCGGATGCACCGCCAACAGGCTGGCGGTGCATCCAGGCTAATTCTGACCGCGGCAGTAAAGCCGCGGTCAGAAAAGGGAAACCAGCGGTTTCCTGCCGGTTTTCCCCTGGCCTGAGGAATCCTCCATGGCGGCGCTGCAGGCAGCGCCGCCATTGGGATTCTGACCCCCTTCCCGCCAGCCTGGTTCTGGCGGTTTTGACCGCCAGAACCTTGCTGGCGGGAACGGGTGTCGTGGGGCCCCTGGGGGCCCCTGCAGTGCCCATGCCAATGGCATGGGCACTGCAGGGGGCCCCTAACAGGGCCCCACAAAGATTTTCAGTGTCTACATAGCAACTGCACCCGTCGCACCCTTTCCACTCCGCCGGCTCCATTCGGAGCCGGCATCCTCGTGGAAGGGGGTTTCCCGCTGGGCGGGCGGGCGGCCTTCTGGCGGTCGCCCACCAGCCCAGCGGGAAACTCAGAATGACCGCAGCGGTCTTTCGACCGCGGTACGGTCTTCTGGCGGTTCCCGCCAGGCCGGCGGCATCCGCCGCCGGCGGGGGTCAGAATGACCCCCTAAGTTCCTCTGTGCAGCTGTATCCCCCCCCACAAACGGGGCTCTTCCAACTGAGGCAGTGCACCATTGGCTACATGGATATGGATAACCGGATTGGGGAGATGGGACAACCCTGTTTAACCATGACCAACAGGAAAGGGGGGCAATATTAGGCAGCCCACTTGGACCCTTGAAGAGGGGTTTATGTTTAGTAGTTTGTTGTAAGCTAGGAGGCATGGACCTAGAACGAAGGATGATAGGGTCGCAAACAGGTACTCCATAAGAGTCAATCAATACAGACTATTAGGCTGATCTAGTATACAGGGAGTGCAAAATTATTAGGCAAGTTGTATTTTTGAGGATTAATTTTATTATTGAACAACAACCATGTTCTCAATGAACCCAAAAAACTCATTAATATCAAAGCTGAATATTTTTGGAAGTAGTTTTTAGTTTGTTTTTAGTTTTAGCTATGTTAGGGGGATATCTGTGTGTGCAGGTGACTATTACTGTGCATAATTATTAGGCAACTCAACAAAAAAAATATATACCCATTTCAATTATTTATTATTACCAGTGAAACCAATATAACATCTCAACATTCACAAATAAACATTTCTGACATTCAAAAACAAAACAAAAACAAATCAGTGACCAATATAGCCACCTTTCTTTGCAAGGACACTCAAAAGCCTGCCATCCATGGATTCTGTCAGTGTTTTGATCTGTTCACCATCAACATTGCGTGCAGCAGCAACCACAGCCTCCCAGACACTGTTCAGAGAGGTGTACTGTTTTCCCTCCTTGTAAATCTCACATTTGATGATGGACCACAGGTTCTCAATGGGGTTCAGATCAGGTGAACAAGGAGGCCATGTCATTAGATTTCCTTCTTTTATACCCTTTCTTGCCAGCCACGCTGTGGAGTACTTGGACGCGTGTGATGGAGCATTGTCCTGCATGAAAATCATGTTTTTCTTGAAGGATGCAGACTTCTTCCTGTACCACTGCTTGAAGAAGGTGTCTTCCAGGAACTGGCAGTAGGACTGGGAGTTGAGCTTGACTCCATCCTCAACCCGAAAAGGCCCCACAAGCTCATCTATGATGATACCAGCCCAAACCAGTACTCCACCTCCACCTTGCTGGCGTCTGAGTCGGACTGGAGCTCTCTGCCCTTTACCAATCCAGCCACGGGCCCATCCATCTGGCCCATCAAGACTCACTCTCATTTCATCAGTCCATAAAACCTTAGAAAAATCAGTCTTGAGATATTTCTTGGCCCAGTCTTGACGTTTCAGCTTGTGTGTCTTGTTCAGTGGTGGTCGTCTTTCAGCCTTTCTTACCTTGGCCATGTCTCTGAGTATTGCACACCTTGTGCTTTTGGGCACTCCAGTGATGTTGCAGCTCTGAAATATGGCCAAACTGGTGGCAAGTGGCATCGTGGCAGCTGCACGCTTGACTTTTCTCAGTTCATGGGCAGTTATTTTGCGCCTTGGTTTTTCCACACGCTTCTTGCGACCCTGTTGACTATTTTGAATGAAACGCTTGATTGTTCGATGATCACGCTTCAGAAGCTTTGCAATTTTAAGAGTGCTGCATCCCTCTGCAAGATATCTCACTATTTTTGACTTTTCTGAGCCTGTCAAGTCCTTCTTTTGACCCATTTTGCCAAAGGAAAGGAAGTTGCCTAATAATTATGCACACCTGATATAGGGTGTTGATGTCATTAGACCACACCCCTTCTCATTACAGAGATGCACATCACCTAATATGCTTAATTGGTAGTAGGCTTTCGAGCCTATACAGCTTGGAGTAAGACAACATGCATAAAGAGGATGATGTGGTCAAAATACTCATTTGCCTAATAATTCTGCACTCCCTGTATAGTGGGGAGGCCTATTACACTGAATAGGCGACAGATATTATAGGGGTGGCCAGTTAGCTGTGTAGGTCAGAGTGATACATACTGAAGAATGGCAGATTGCAATTATAATATCCAGCCTGTAGGCAGGGTGATTTCTGTTCTTGTAGGGGACCACCACACCAGCAGTTATCCAGGTTTGTCCCCTTATGAGTGAATTCGAGCTGTGTATTTGCTAGAGCTAGGCTGGCAATCTGAGAGATACTGCAGTACGGTGCCTCAGGAAGCCCTCGTTAATAGTGTGGAGCAGACTGATTAAAAAGCTGCCTACAGTGTTGAAGAAAGAAGTGGATGGGCTGGCCCGTGGTCTTTGGTCTTTACAGGTAGTCTGCTAATGGCAGGGTCACAACCTGGTCATGAGTTCCATTGGCATGCTTCACTTGGCTTTAGCCTGTCATGACTCAGCATGTACCTAACAAGTGCACTTTGTCCAGAAGGTCTTGGGTGGTCTGTTTTGGGGTCTTCAGCTGTGGTACCATCTCTGTGATATTACGCTCTGTGTTGGTGAACTGGGAAGCCAGTTTTCGCAGGTCCTTCTGAAGGAGACCAAATTCCACACATATCTCCTTTATGTGAACTTCTACTGATGAGCAAGAGGATTTATTGGTAAGTAGGATGGTGGCCTGTTTTTCACCCAAGTCCTGTGGAGAGCTGGAGGTCTTTGCCCTCTGTCAAGACTCCTCCCCATGATGGAGTGTGGGATAGGGTGGACGGGGGTGAGGTTTTGGTGATTTTGGTTTACCCATGGTGTGTTCCCAGTCTACCGCGCCAGTACGTTGCTGGATCACTGTATGCAGGATGACTCCAATCATGTTCTGTGGGGTAAAAGTCTGCTAGTGTCAGCTGTGGTCTTTGTAGTAGCCAGCTCCCTACACCCTCCCCCTCCCCCTGTGCCGGGCACGCCCCGGTATGGTATGCAAGGTTGGTTCTGGCCAGTCGACAATCTAATGCAGCACTGTGTCTGTCTGTGTCTGTGTGTGTGTCCATGTGTGTGTGTGTGTGTAATGGCAGGATTAATGTTGACTGCGGCATTCAGGTCCTGGAGCAAAGTTACTCCACGTCTGCCATCTTTGGCTCCATGGCAACCCCATAAGCACCCTCTCATACACACACTGTATATAATGGGTTGAGGCTGTAGACTTGTCACCTGGTTTGTTTGTGCACTAGCATACACCGCACACAACCTGTTAAATGTAGTCCTTAGGGAGTGGGGCTTAGGTGGCGAGTCGACTAGGAAAGACTGGAAACAGTACTTACATATCCCAGGATGATGCAGAATACCAAGTTCAGTAGATCCTGCATAATATATTTCATATAGCTTACCTCACTCCTGCAACTCTGTCCTAAATGTTTGGGTCCTCCTCTGTTTGCCCGAGATGCCAACATGCAGGTGCTGACACGATGCACGTATTCTGGAGTTGCTCAGTCTGTAACCTTATGGGTGTCAGTGTCCAACTTGCTGAGAGGTGACTGGATGTGTTCACAATGGAAGTTGCACTGTTGGGATTGTTCAGGTGCTCAAAAACAGATAAACCTGCTAACCGGTTTATAAACCAAGCATTGCTGATAGCATGCAGACTAATTGCCATGCACTGGAAAGCCCAGGTATTGTTAGATATAGACCACTGGTGTGCGGCAATACTGAAGTGGGGACAGGGAAAGGAGCTCAGGAGGCAAGAAATATGAGGACTGCGCAAATACCCCAGAAATGTGGAATGGGAAGCACTATTACTTGACATGCACACATACAAGAGTTGGTGGCCCGTCACTTAAACCTACCCTGGAGGGGACATAACCCCCTCCTCCCCCGTCCCCTTTTATCCACATTCCCACACCTCCATCATAACCCCTTCCAGCCTGTCCATGGGTGAGTGACAACACCCTTCTGTTACACCCTTTGATGTCCCTGAATAGCTTCCTAGTGGCCATTATAGCTTCATGGATGTCACTGTTGATTTTCAATGTTTGCAGTACTTGCTTGAGATAGGAAGATTGAATAGCACTTATGGTAATTGTAGAATGTGAGTTAACATCGACACATGACTTGTTTTTTCCAATGTTGCTGTTTAAGGACTGAACCAAGGACTCCTGCTGATACTGATGTGAAACTATTTTATTAATGACGATGTAGCTGGATTGCGGATTTTACTAATGATAATGTAACTTTCATAGATGTAATGTATTCAAGATTGTGATATTGAAAATGCAATTTAAAACTGGTTAAAAAAAAGTTCTTGGAGATGCAGTTGGGTAGTTAGCGTTCACAAAAAAATACTAATGGTAAGTCAGCACTAATGAGGGACACATTAGCAAAGCACATTTACTTTTGATAATTATTGAAATTATGAACTATGATTCAATCTCAAGACCGGAGCCATGGATTATGCATTTCCTTTGTCCATTTTATTAATCAGCAGCCTTTACAATTAGAAAAAAAACTTGATTTCACAGAAATCTTAGGGAAGGGGTATTCCACATAACCTATCAAACTCTAAGGGCCAGATGTAGCAAACAGTTTGCGAGTCGCAAACAGCGAAAATCGCCGTTTGCGAGTCGCAACCGTGTGTTTGCTATGCAGAAATGCATTTTGCGAGTCAGAACCGACTCGCAAAATGCATTTCAGAGTCGCAAATAGGAAGGGGTGTTCCCTTCCTATTTGCGAGTCGCAGTGGTATGCAACTCCATTTGCGACCGCGTACGCGGTCGCAAATGGAGTCGCTGTTACCATCCACTTGAAGTGGATGGTAACCCACTCGCAAACGGGAAGGGGTCCCCATGGGACCCCTTCCCCTTTGTGACTGGACCCCAAATAATTTTTTCAGAGCAGGTAGTGGTCCAAGGGACCACTACCTGCCCTGAAAAAATCCGAAACAAAAGGTTTCGGTTTTTTTTTTCTAAGTGCAGCTCGTTTTCCTTTAAGGAAAACGGGCTACACTTTGAAAAAAAAAAAATGCTTTATTTAAAAGCAGTCACGGACATGGAGGTCTGCTGACTACAGCAGGCCTCCATACCCGTGAGTGCCCATAGTCGCTATGGGGCCGCATTTTGCGACCCACCTCATTAATATTAATGAGGTGGGTCTTTGCGACCCCATAGCGACTCGCAGACGGTGTCTGAAACACCGTTCTGCATAGCAAATTGCGAGTTGCAATTTGCGAGTCGCTCGGACTCGCAAATTGCAAGTCGCAATTTGCCAATTTCCTACATCTGGCCCTAAATTCATAACATAGTCCATGTTTATGTCCCCTCTTTCTTCGTGAGATAAAAACGGTCAGTTCCTTCTTGTTCATTCCTGTTTGGAGCCGTCATTCCCTAAAAGAGAAAATACACCTTGTAACTATTCCATGCAGAACCAATATGACGTTCAAGTGGAGGGCACGCAAATAGCAATGTCACCTTAAATCTCAAATACAGTATTCAAAAGCATGATAATGGCAAAATAGTCATACTACTACCATAGGAAATTCCCAAATGTATCCTGCATCAACTTTGTCACCGGGTCAACAGAAACCTCTTGCTAAAGCGGGTGTTGTCTTCATGTCCTTAACCCCTTCACTGCCATGGACATAATGCTATTAAAATAGGCCGATCTGCCCCCAGGGAGGGCAGAAGCCATTAGGCACCAGGGATGTTTTTATTTATATTGAGAACAGGAGCGACCCCTTAGGCAAGGGTTGTTCTCCCCCCTCAAGCAATTTAAAAAAAATACTATTTCTGCCCCCCAGGGGGCAGATTGGCCTATATTAATTAAGCCGATCTGCCCCTTTTGGCAGGGGGGGTGGGGTGCAGAAGCCACTAGAAACCAGGTTTTTTTTTTTTTAAACCTTTATATTGATAAGGGGAGCGACCCCTTATGCAAGCTCCCAAATGGCCTAAAGTACAAATTACTTACCTTCGGTAATGAAATATCTGGTAGAGACATATTCTAGTTGCAGATTCCTTACCTTAGAATTTCCCCCCATGCGTTAGACTGTATCCGGAGATTTTTCTTCGAGCAATACCCTTGGGCGTCTGTGGGTGGCGTTGGTCGACTCCGCAGGCATCGACTGATGCCTTGATGACGTTGGGAGTAGTACATAGACGCCGCCCTCGCGCAGTGATGTCAGTTTCTTTTAACGACTTTACACGCCAGAGCGCAGAGCCGCTAAGAACACTGAGATTGGTGCGCCAGAGCTAAGGACCTGAAAGGGGGAACACCTGTCCCTAGAAATAATTTCGCAAAGCGGGGAGGATGGGTGGGCGGTAAGGAAGCTGCAACTAGAATGTGTCTCTACCAGATATTCCAAATACCGAAGGTAACTAACCTGTACATCTGATAGAGACTTCTAGTTGCAGATTCCTTACCTTAAAATTGATACCCAAGCAATGCCATCCTATGTGGTGGCCTGCGAACAAAGATCATACTAGAAAGTCTTGCAGGACTGAACGACCAAAGTAGCCGCCTCGACAGACCTGACTATCCAGGCAGTAATGCTTATCAAACATGTGCAGGGATGCCCATGTAGCTGCCCGACAGATATCCAGGACAGGAACTCCGCGTGCTAATGCAGTGGAAGCCGCAGTTTCTCTGGTGGAATGAGCACGCAAGCCTTCAGGAGGTTGCTTTTTAGCCAAAGGGTAGCACATTTTGATGCAAAGAAGCACCCATCAAGAGATGATATGCTTTTGCACCGCCTTCCCTTTCTTAGCACCCACATATCCAAAGAGTTGATCATCCACCTGGAAATCTTTAGAACAATGGAGGTAGAACACCAACACTCTTTTTGGGTCCAGACAGTGGAGTCACTCCCCTTCTCATGGGAAGGGTGTGGGAGTGTGTAGAAGGTAGGCAAAGTGATGGACTGGCCTACATAAAATGGTGTAAATACCTTAGGAAGGAAGGAAGCTCTAATGCGTAACACCACTTTGTCAGGGTGTACAGACAAGTATGGAGGCTTTGAAGAAAGCGCCTGGAGCTCACTCACCCTGCAAGCAGAGGTGATAGCGACCAGAAAGACAGTTTGAATGTGAGGATCCGCAAGGGACATTTATGCATTGGCTCAAAGGGGGTACATATTAAAAAAGTAAGTACAAGATTAAGATCCCACTGAGGCATAATAAATGGAGTGAGAGGAAATAAGTGGGTGAGCCCTTTTAAGAACCTACTGACAATAGGAGATTTAAAAAGAGTGAGGGCTGATCAGGTAGCCTAAAAAAGGCGGAAACAGCAGACAAATAACCTTTAAGGGTTCCCAAAGCAGAGCCCTGATGGGCTAAATAATGAACAGAAGAACCTCTGACAGAGGGGCAGAAATGTGATCAACAGATTTGTTGGTACACCATGCCACAATATTTATTCCAACAACAGGCATATACAGTTTTAGTCGATGGATGCCTGGCTGCCAAGAAACATTGCAGACTTTGGGTGGAAGGGCAAATGCATTCAACTGTTGCAGCTCAATCTCCACGCATGAAGGTGGAGGTTGGACAGGTGCCGGTGGAGAACCGTCCCCTGCTGCTGTGACAGAAGATCCGCCCAAAGAGGTTGTCTGAGTGGAGGATAGATGGACATGCTCAATAGCTCTGGATACCACACTCTTCGAGCCCAGTCCGGAGCCACCAAGATAACTTGGGCCCAGTCGTACTTGATTTTCTTGAGAACTCTGGGTAGAAGAGGGCTAGACGGGAAGGCGTACAGGAGGCCGGAGCTCCACTCGAGATGAAAAGCGTCTCCGAGCGAGTGCCGTCTTCGAAAATTCCAACGTGCAAAACAGCTGACATTGCGTGTTCTCTGCGGAGGCAAACAGATCTAACCAAGGCTCTCCCCACTTGAGACCTTGCGTCACCTCCGGATAGAGACGCCATTCGTGATCGACTGTGCGTCGGCGGCTGAGTTTGTCTGCTCTGGCGTTGAGAGCCTGCCAGATGTTCAACCATCAGCGTAATGCCCTGATATTCCAGCCATGTCCAGAGGCATAGTGCTTCCTGACAAAGGGTCCGGGACCCTACCCCGCGTTGTTTGTTGGAGTACCACATGGCGGTAGTGTTGTCCGTGAACACCTGCACCACTTTCCCTTTGAGTGAGGGAAGGAATGCCTTTTGACCTAAGCCTGATTGCCCGGAGCCCGGAGCTCCAGCATTTTTATGTGGAGCCCTGACTCCGCCGGAAACCAGAGGCCTCTGATCTCTGCTTCTCCCATGTGGCCACACCAACCCACAAGTGACGCATCTGTCACTATAGAGAGATCTGATTGGGGAAGGGAGAGGGATCTGCTGTTGACCCAATTTGGATTCTAAAGCCACCACTGCAGGTCTTTCGCAGTCCCCTCCGAGATCTGGACCATGTCTGGGCGATTTCCCTGATGCTGCGCCCACTGGAACTTTAGGTCCCACTGCAGAGTGCGCATATGCCATCTGGCATGTGTACTAGCAGGAGACAGGAGGCCATGAGGCCCAGCAGGCTCACACTCACCGAAACCCAAGACCGAGGCTGAAAGAAAGATCTGAATCATAGCCTGAAGGTCTTGGACTCGCTTGTCTGGAGAATAAGCGAGAAATTGCACTGTATCCAGAACAGCTCCAATGAAAGTGAGCGTCTGAGAGGGAGTCAGGTGTGACTTCGGCACGTCTATAGTGAACCCCAGCTTGTGCAGGAGGTTCGCCATAGTCTGAAGGTGAGAGACGACTGTCTGGAGAGAAGGCGCCTTCAACAGCCAGTCATTGAGGTAGGGGAAGACTGAGACCCCTAACCTGCACAGATGAGCTGCAACCACCGCCATCATTTTTGTGAACACCAGAGGGGCGCTGGTAAGGCCGAAACGGAGCATGGTAAACTGAAAGTGCTCCTGACCTACCATGAATCGTAGGTAACGTCTGTGGGCAGGCAGGATGGGGATGTGAAAATAAGCGTCCTGCAAGTCCAACGCTACCATCCAGTCTCATGGGTCTAAGGCAGACAGAACCTGAGCCAGGGTGACCATTTTTAATTTCTCTTTCTTGAGGAAGTAGTTCAGGACCCGAAAGTCTAGGATTGGATGTAAGCCCTTGTCCTTCGTTGGTATAAGAAAGTAGCAGGAATAATAACCACGACCCACTTCTGGCACAGGGGCTCTTTCTATAGCTCCGTTGGCCAAGAGAGCCACGAGTTCCTGGCGGAGAAGCACAAAATGATCCTCCGGAAGATGATGGAAGGATGGTGGCATGTGTGGTGCTGCAGATTCGAAAGGAGGGTGGGGAGGAGTAGCCCTTCCGAATGATCTGCAAAACCCACCCATCAGTGGTGATAAGTTCCCAGTGGGGCAGGTGATGGCGGATCCTGCCCCCAACTGGGTGGGAGTGAGGGGACGGACTAGGAGGGTTTGGAGACTGCAGCGGGATGGGGGGGGGGGTACAGAGGTGGACTGGACAGACCTATGGTTCCCTGTCTCACAGCCACGTGGAATTCCGCGACCTCGGCTATGCATAGGCTGCTCAGCGTGCGTGGCACGGTGGCTGGGTTGAGGACATGACAGGGTGCCCCTTCCGTGTTCCACGAAATGGACGAAAAGCTGAATGCGGTGGGTGAGTGGCGGAGGAAAGACCAAGGGACCGAGCCGTAGACTGTGAAACATTGAATCTCTCCAAGGCAGGGTCCACTTTGTCTCCGAAGAGACTGGTGCCATCAAAGGGCATGTCCATGAGTGACTGTTTGACATCCCCCGAGAAGCCACAAGTGCGTAACCAGGCATGGTGCCGTAAGACCACTGTTGTTGCAACCGATCTGCCCAGAAAGTCTGTCGTATCCGGCCCACAACGGATAGTGAACTTTTCTGCATCTCTCCCATCTTTCACTGCTTGGGAGACGATAGCACGAGCCTCCTCCGGTATCTGCGGCAGGACTTGCGCAACTGTAACCCATAGGGAGTGGGTATAACGTCACAAAAGACATGCAGTGTTCACAGACCGCAGTGCGAGGCTGCAGGAAGAAAACAACTTCTTGGCAAATTGTTCCAGCCTTTTGGATTCTCTATCCTGGGGTACGGAAGGGAATGCGCCTGAAGAAGTGGAAGCCTGGATAACAAGCCTCTCAGGAATGGGGTGTTGGGACAGGAATTCTGGGTCGGTCGGTGCAGGCCAATGGCGTCGAGCAATAGTCCCGTTCACAGGAGCCCCTGTGTTGAGTTTGGACCATGTAACCAAAAGGACATCGGTGAGGGCCTCATTGAATGAGATAAGGGGTTCTGAAGTAGAAGCCCCAGGCTGAAGCACCTCAGTCAGGAGATTAGACCTGACTTCCACAGTAGGTAGCTCAAGGCCGAGGACCTCAGCTGCCCTACTGACCACAATACTGTAAGTTGCTCCCTCCGCCGTAGCCACGGTAGGAGGAGACAGCATGCCAGCGTCAGGAGAAGTATCCAGACCACTGGCTTCGCCCAAATCCTGTTCCCAGTCCACAGCATGGTCATCCTGGTATTCATAATGGTCCAGGGATCCATCCAATTCCTCCCGATAGGAAAAAGGGTCAGAATCAGACCTTGGATGAATAGGCCCCACTGAAGCCGATGGTGCCGTCGGCCGATGCCTCTCCGAGTCGTCTGGGATAAATTCTTGTTCTCCTCCAGGGGAACCCACAAACTATGGGTACCTCTTGAATCCCTATGAAGTTGGCAAAAAATAAAAATAAAAATAAATAAGTTTTTATTTTTTAAAACGCACATTTGGCATGGGTAGCTTATGTGGCCAAAAAGTAATGAAAGCCTAAGCACGAACTGCCCAGAATAGCCAAGAAAAGGCCTGGCACCTGAGGGGGAAAGGCCTGGCAGCGAAGCGGTTAGTTAAATTTAAACTTTGTTATTAAAGCTGGGAAATGTTATTTTTCGGTGTCAGGACCAGAGGTAAGGATCATGCTAGCCGCAGACACCTAACCTTGGAATCGATACCCAAGCAATACCATCTCCGGTGGTGTGTTTGCAGACCAATTTCAAAGGAGGAAGTCCTGATGGGCCAAAGGGGCAAAATTCTCATTTTTATGGACCTGGGCCTACCTGGCAGTAGTGTCTGATAAACGTGTGCAGAAAGCAGACGCTGCTGACTGGCAGAGGTCCAGGAACAGAACTCTTCATGCCAACACAGGGGTCGCATCTTGAGATCTGTTGACATGAGCTTGAAAACCTTCACATGCATCAAAAATTCATAAATATCTTACCCGGCCTGCAGAACGATTAGACTGAATCTACTTGACCTATCTGTAATATACTTGACCCTCACACTGTTGATAAGTTGTGTGATCCTAGGCAATATTTTATTTAACTGTCATTTTTTCATTATCATATATGAGAGCACCTTCAAATATGAAAGTTCAGCATTTCTGCTGTACAAAAAAAACATTTTGATTTAATAGGCTAAACGTTTGCTTCATGCATATTACAAATCTAGCCCACATTAGGCTACACATGAACCCTGACTTGCCTCTTAGTTCACTAATATCATTGTCATCAGGGTGGGGGCAGAAATTTGTTAATTCTTGATAAAGATCTGTTTAAAAAAATATATTGCTAAAAAGTGATATGGTTGTGCACTGTCATTTTCAAACATTTTCCATTGACATAATACATTTTCAGAATAATCTTCGGTAATAATAAGTTATCTGGTAGAGACATATTCTAATTTCAAATTTCTTACCTTTGGATTTCTCCTAGGCGTCAGACTAGATCCGGAGATTTTTTTATTATCGCAGTACCCTTGTGCACAGTCAAGTGGTGGCATTCGTCTCCACGTCTGTCGTTGGCGTCGTGGTCGGCGTGATGGCGTAGGAGGTCGTATATAGGCGCCACCTCAGCGTAGTGACGTCAAGTTTCTTTTCACAACTTTGACGCCAAAGCGCAGAGCCATGAAGAACACCAAGGACCGTGTCCCAAAACTAAGGCCCTGTAATGGTTATCCCTGTCCAATGAAATCAGTTCGCGAGCAGGAAGGATGGGTGGGTTGGTAAAGAAACTGCAACTATAATGTCTCTACCAGATACATTTTTATTGAAGGTAAGTAACTAGTTCATCTGATAGAGACTTCTAGTTGCAGATTCTTTTCTCAGAATAGATACCCAAGCAAGACCATCCTCTGAGGTAGGCTGATAATCTAAGCTCATACTAGAAAGTCCTGCAGGACCGAATGACCAAAGCAGCCGTCTCTGCGGACCTGACTGTCCAGACAGTAATGCATTTTAAATGTGTGCAGAGATGCCCACATTGCTATTTGACAGATATCAATGACAGGAACTCCAGGTGCTAACGCTGTGGTAGCAGCATTAGCTCATGTAGAGTGAGCACGCAACCCCTCAGGGGCTTGCTTCTTAGCCAAAGCGTAGCACATTTTGATGCAAAGAAGCACCCATTGTGAGATGTTACACTTCTACACCACCTTCCCTTTCTTCGTGCCCACATACCCCCCCCCAAGAAAAGAGTTCATCATCCAACCCAAAATCTTTGGTAAGATTGAGGTAGTATGCCTAGGCTCTTTTTGCATCCAGACGGTGGAGTCTCTCCTCTTCGTGAGAAGAATGTGGGAGTGAATAAAAAGGGAAAGTGATGGATTGGGCTTCATGAAAGGGCGTGACCACTTTGTGAAGGAATGAGGCCCTCGTATGGAGCCCCACCTTGTCAGGGAAAACAGACAACAATGGGGGTTTAGAAGAAAGAGCCTGAAGCTCACTCACCCAGCGAGCACAGATCACGGCAACCAGAAGAGCAAGTTACTTACCTTTGGTAATGCTTTTTCTGGTGGATACATTAGCTACCTGTGGATTCCCCACCTAATGAATTCTCCCCATGTGCAGCAATAGACGGAAACTTCTCTCTCTAGCTCTGCACGTCAGGCGAGGACATCACAATTGCCCGACTCCACGCGGCTCTGCGTGACGTTATCGTGGCAATAAGAGGTCCTCGCCGTCGTGCTGACGTCAGTTCATGCAATTTTTTAGGTGCCTTTGAAACATATAAAGAACATAGACAATCTACACCCTTTAAGATTAACAAGAATAAAGTTTATAGAGAATCTTCATCTAAAAACTTTTGCACAGTTCTTTAAATAAGCGCACATACCAACATGAATGGTTTGCAAACTTGAAAATAACTTGAATGTGAACTATAAACATATATACATATGTAGAAACATTGAAACTGAAGTGCACACCCAAGGGGATCCTGGTATGACCAGACAGACAACGGGGAGGCAGGAGGGACCGTGAGGAATCCACAGGTAGCTAATGTATCCACCAGAAAAAGCGTTACCGAAGGTAAGTAACTTGCTCTTCTGATGGATACAACTACCTGTGGATTCCTCACATAATGAATAGAGTCCCAAAGCAGTACCACATCGGACGGTGTCCGTCTGGTCAAACCAGGAAATCCTGCAGCACCGACCGCGCAAAATTGCCATCCCTCCGCACCTCTGCATCCAAACAATAATGCTTCACAAAGGTGTAGAGGGAAGACCAAGTCACAGCCTTGCAGATGTCCACCATCGGAACACCTCTGGCCAAAGCCGATGAGGTTGACTTGGCCCTGGTGGAATGAGCCCTGATCCCCTCAGGAGGATCCTTCTTTGCCAATGAGTAACATATTTTAATACAAAGAACGGCCCACCTGGAGATCGCTCTCTTGTGGACGGCCTTCCCCTTCCTCACGTATCCAATAAAGAGTTGTTCATCCAACCGGAACTCTCTTGTCCTGTCGACATAAAAACTGAGAGTCCTCTTAGGGTCCAGACGATGGAGTCTTTCCTCCTCCTTAGATGGATGCGGAGGAGGGTAGAACGTCGAGAGAGTTTTTGATTGTCCCAAGTGAAATTGAGACACCACCTTGGGGAGGAAAGCCACCCTGGTCCTCAAAACCACCTAATCCTTATAAAAAGTGGTGAAAGGCGGGTGAGCAGAAAGAGCCTGCAGTTCGCTAACACGTCTAGCCGAAGTGATGGCCACCGTTTTGAAAAACAAATATCCTAATGGGCAGCAATGAAGTCAACACCAAATTCAAGTCACACTGCGGCATAATGAAAGGCCTGGGAGGAAATTTATTAGTAAGCCCCCTCAAAAATCGAACAACCAAAGGAGATTTGAATAGAGAGGGCTGATCTGGAAGATATAAAAAATGTCGAAAGGGCCGAAAGATAGCCCTTAACCGTGGGCAAAGCACAACCACGCTGAGCCAATGACAACGCGAACAACAAAACATCAGAAAGATGGGCACTTAAGGGATAAATTTTCTTCTCCCCACACCAACGAACAAAATTAGCCCACCTACTTGCATAGACCAACTTGGTGGAGTGTTGTCTGGCTGATAAAAGAACGTCCACCACCTCCGGTAGGAGAGAAAACGAACTCAGGTTGCCCCGTTCAATCTCTAGGCATGAAGCTGCAGGCTTTGGAGGTGGGTGTGTCAAACCTGCCCCTGCGACTGCGAAAGGAGGTCTGCCCTGAGAGGGAGACGGAGCGGCAGGTACAGTGAGTCGGAGAAGGTCTGCATACCACACCCTTCATGGCCAATCCAGAGCTATCAGAATGACTTGGGCCCGGTCTTGGCGAATCTTCCTCAAAACCCGAGGAATCAAGGGTATGGGAGGAAACGCGTAAAGCAACTGGTCGCACCAGGACATCTGAAATGCGCCCCCCAACGCTCCTTGCATCGGATACTGAAGGCTGCATAACGACTGACAATGCGCATTCTCGAGTGGCAAAGAGGTCTACTCAGGGAAAAAAACCCATCCGAAAGATGTAAAGAACTAGATCCGGATGCAGACACCACTCGTGGTTATCCGAGAAGAAGCGACTGAGCTTGTCCGCAAGTACATTTAGGACCCCGGCCAAATGGTTTGCCACTATACAAAGCCGATGGTCCCGCACCCAGGACCAGAGTCGCAGAGCCTCTCTGCAAAGATGGTACGACCCTAGACCCCCCTGTTTGTTGATATACCAAATCGCAGTCGTGTTGTCCATCAGATTCTGAACTGACTTACTGCAAAGGGAAGGGAGGAAGGCCTTGAGGGCCAAACGAATCGCCCGCAGTTCTAGCAGATTGATATGAAACCTCTGCTCTACTGGAGACCAACGACCCTTCATCTTCAGATCCTCCAGATGAGCTCCCCACCGTACGGTGCAGGCATCCGTTATCACCGTGGCCACCGGAGTTGGCTGCGAGAACGGCTTCCCTTGAGAAAGGTTGCCTTCCACAGCCCACCATCAGAGATCCGCTGCAGTGTCTCTGGAGACCCTTATCGATTCCCCGAGATCTCCTCTGTGCTGAAACCACTGCTTGCGGAGGCACCACTGAAGAGCCCTCATATGCCAGCGTGCATGCGTGACCAACAGAATGCAAGAAGCGAACAGACCGAGCAAACAAAGGACCTTGAGGACCGGAACTACCGCTCCTTCTTGAAACATTGGAACCAGCGCCTGAATGTCCTGAATCCGCTGTGGCTGAGGAAAGGCTCGATTCAATGTTGTGTCCAGTACTGCCCCTATGAACAGGAGACGTTGAGAGGGCTCTAGCTGAGACTTGGGCACATTTATTGAAAAACCCAGACTGAACAACAACTGGGTTGTCAGCTGCAGATGACGCAGCACAAGCCCCGGAGACTCGGCTTTGATCAACCAATCGTCCAGGTAAGGGAATAATGCTACTCCCTTCCTCCTGAGGTGTGCTGCAACAACTGCAATCACCTTCGTGAAGACCCGTGGTGCGGAAGTAAGACCAAAAGGAAGGACCGCAAACTGGTAGTGCTGTGATCCTACCACAAACCGGAGATACTTCCTGTGCGACTTGAGAATGGGAATGGGAAAATAAGCATCCTGCAAGTCGACCGACACCATCCAATCCTCCTTGTCCAACGCCAAAAGCACCTGTGATAGAGTCAGCATTTTGAATTTCTCCTGTTTGAGGAACCAATTCAAAATCCTCAGGTCCAAAATAGGCCTCAGATGACCATCCTTCTTGGGGATCAGGAAGTACCTGGAATAACACCCCTGACCCCTTTCTTGCTCTGGAACCAACTCCACTGCACCTTTCAATAATAGGGAGAGAACCTCCTGTTGTAATAGCAGGAGATGATCTTCTGAACAAAAAGGAAAGACGGGGAGGGAAGGGAGGCGGAATCTCCCGAAAGGGAAGGGCGTAACCTCTTCTCATCAAACTGATGACCCAAGAGTCTGTTGTTATGGACTCCCATATGGGAAGAAAGAGTGAAAGCCTCCCCCCTACCGGAGAGGTATGAGAAACAATGGTGAGAGGACTAGGGCTGCTTTCCTTGAGGTAACCCTCCAGCGGAAGAGGAAGGGTGCTGCTGCTGCTGGGTGGCACCTCTTGTGCCGACTCTACCCCGCCCCCTGTATGAGCGATAAGGGAGGCTGGAGGACTGCTGCGATCTCCCACGAAAGGAAGAACCTCTTCCAAAAACATGCAGCCGTCTAAGAGATCGAAATGGGGTAGCAGCAGCCTGCAGACCCAAAGATCTAGCTGTGGCCCTACATTCTTTAAAGCGCTCTAGCGCAGAGTCCGCTTTTGAACCAAACAGTTTTGCCCCATCAAAGGGCAGATCCAGCAACATAGACGGGACGTCTGTCGAAAATCCGGAAGTGCGTAACCACGCATGCCGTCTGGAGGCAACGGAAGTCCCCATGGCTCTTGCAATAGAGTCCGTGGTATCCAGCCCTGTCTGAATAACCTGTGTAGCCGCCGCCCGAGCGTCCGAAAGAAGACTACACAAGTCCTGGCACATTTCCGGAAGTACAGTCTTCGTCACATCCATTATGGCATGGATATACCTGCCCAGAATACATGTTGCATTGGCAGATTTTAGAGCCATGCTGCAAAAAGAAAACACCTTCCTTGCCGATTGGTCCATCCGTTTGGATTCCCGGTCCGAGGGTACTCCCAGAAACGAACCAGGGGCAGACCTCGAAGAGCAGGATGCTTGCACCACCAAGCTCTCTGGTGAAGGGTGTTTGGATAAAAACTCCAGGTCCCCAGGCGCAGATCTATAATGCCTGGCCACCGACATACTACCAGCCAAAGAAGAAACAGGCTTCTTCCAAACCTCTTCGATCGGATCCATCAGGGCTTCATTAAATGGTAAAAGAGGATCCACCATGGCTGTAGCAGGATGCAAATCCTCAGTCGAAAGGTTGGTTTCACCTGCGCTGTCGGTAAAGGAAGATCCAGAAATGCTGCGTCCTTCCTAATAAGATTGGTAAGAGGCTGCCTCCTCTGTATATTCACCAGGGGAGGCCAGATCATACTCGAGAGGTATCAAGACCACTTGCTGTGTCCAACCCAGGGAAATCACCCTGGGGGTCAGTGATCTCCCCTTCTTCGAGGAATTGCTGCTTATATTCCCTCTCCTCTAAAAGTCTAAGGGGGTCATTCTGACCTTGGCGGTCCATGACCGCCATGGCGGAGGGCGCCGGAAGCACCGCCAACAGGCTGGCGGTGCTTCCTGGGCGATTCTGACCACGGCGGTAAAGCCCCGGTCAGAAAAGGGGAGCCGGCGGTTTCCCGCCGGTTTCCCGCTGGCCCAGGGAATCCGCCATGGCGGCGCTGCTTGCAGCATCGCCATGGGGATTCCGAGCGCCTTCCCGCCAGCCTGTTTCTGGCGGTGTCCACCGCCGGAACCAGGATGGCGGGAACGGCTGCCGTGGGGCCCCTGGGGGCCTCTGCACTGCCCATGCCACTGGCATGGGCAGTGCAGGGGCCCCCTAACAGGGCCCCACAAAGATTTTCACTGTCTGCTGTGCAGACAGTGAAAATCGCGACGGGTGCCACTGCACCCGTCGCACCCCTTCAACTCCGCCGGCTCCATTCCGAGCCGGCTTCATTGTTGAAGGGGCTGTCCCGCTGGGCCGGCCGGCGGTCTTCTGGCGGTCGCCCGCCGGCCCAGCGGGAAAGCCAGAATGACCGCCTAAGTCATGGAGCAGAGCGACGTCGGTGAATGGCGCCGCGAAGGTGTCATGACAGGTTCTGCGGATCCACCGACGCCGCAGATGGATCCATCGTGCCATGGAGAAGGCACCCGCATCCGATGCCGACATCCGACCTCTTGGCCCCATCACCTCCAACACCGGCATCAAAGGTCTCTCCCTCGACGTCGAGGGCTGCACTGTCGGCAGAGGGGCCTGACTTGAATCTCCAGCCGAACAAAATGGCATAAACGGCGTGGGTTTATATGGAGCTGGAACGAGATGGAAAGCGAGGGGACCAGTGGGGCCAGCCAGCACACCACCTCTCAGAGCCATATTTTGAAAAATCTGGAACATGGCATTAAGGAATGCCGCAGGATCCGTACCCGGAGCCGGGAACGAAGGATAAGCCTGTGGAGCCGGTGCCGGGCTGGACTCTTCAGGTTCAGGATGCACCGGCGAAGCCAGATGACTGAGGCTCCACAACTTCAAAAACTGACGGGGCCGGGGACGTTTGCAGCATCGCAGGTTGAGGGGGACACAGTCGGACTCACTTCCCAAGACTTTTGGTGCCGGGACGATGGAGACCTTGTAGGAAAGTACCATCTTGCCTGGCATGTTACCCCCATTTTTCACTGTATATATGTTGTTTTAGTTGTATGTGTCACTGGGACCCTGGTAACCCAGGGCCCCAGTGCTCATAAGTGTGCCTGAATGTGTTACCTGTGTAGTGACTAACTGTCTCACTGAGGCTCTGCTAATCAGAACCTCAGTGGTTATGCTCTCTCATTTCTTTCCAAATTGTCACTGACAGGCTAGTGACCATTTTTACCAATTTACATTGGCTTACTGGAACACCCTTATAATTCCCTAATATATGGTACTGAGGTACCCAGGGTATTGGGGTTCCAGGAGATCCCTATGGGCTGCAGCATTTCTTTTGCCACCCATAGGGAGCTCTGACAATTCTTACACAGGCCTGCCACTGCAGCCTGAGTGAAATAACGTCCACGTTATTTCACAGCCATTTTACACTGCACTTAAGTAACTTATAAGTCACCTATATGTCTAACCTTTACCTGGTAAAGGTTAGGTGCAAAGTTACTTAGTGTGAGGGCACCCTGGCACTAGCCAAGATGCCCCCACATTGTTCAGAGCCAATTCACTGAACTTTGTGAGTGCGGGGACACCATTACACGCGTGCACTACATATAGGTCACTACCTACATGTAGCTTCACCATGGTAACTCCGAATATGGCCATGTAACATGTCTATGATCATGGAATTGCCCCCTCTATGCCATCCTGGCATTGTTGGTACAATTCCATGATCCCAGTGGTCTGTAGCACAGACCCTGGTACTGCCAGACTGCCCTTCCTGGGGTTTCTCTGCAGCTGCTGCTGCTGCCAACCCCTCAGACAGGCAGCTGCCCTCCTGGGGTCCAGCCAGGCCTGGCCCAGGATGGCAGAACAAAGAACTTCCTCTGAGAGAGGGTGTGACACCCTCTCCCTTTGGAAAATGGTGTGAAGGCAGGGGAGGAGTAGCCTCCCCCAGCCTCTGGAAATGCTTTGTTGGGCACAGATGTGCCCAATTCTGCATAAGCCAGTCTACACCGGTTCAGGGACCCCTTAGCCCCTGCTCTGGCGCGAAACTGGACAAAGGAAAGGGGAGTGACCACTCCCCTGACCTGCACCTCCCCTGGGAGGTGTCCAGAGCTCCTCCAGTGTGCTCCAGACCTCTGCCATCTTGGAAACAGAGGTGCTGCTGGCACACTGGACTGCTCTGAGTGGCCAGTGCCACCAGGTGACGTCAGAGACTCCTGCTGATAGGCTCCTTCAGGTGTTAGTAGCCTTTCCTCTCTCCTAGGTAGCCAAACCCTCTTTTCTGGCTATTTAGGGTCTCTGTCTCTGGGGAAACTTCAGATAACGAATGCATGAGCTCAGCCGAGTTCCTCTGCATCTCCCTCTTCACCTTCTGATAAGGAATCGACCGCTGACCGCGCTGGAAGCCTGCAACCCTGCAACATAGTAGCAAAGACGACTACTGCAACTCTGTAACGCTGATCCTGCCGCCTTCTCGACTGTTTTCCTGCTTGTGCATGCTGTGGGGGTAGTCTGCCTCCTCTCTGCACCAGAAGCTCCGAAGAAATCTCCCGTGGGTCGACGGAATCTTCCCCCTGCAACCGCAGGCACCAAAAAGCTGCATTACCGGTCCCTTGGGTCTCCTCTCAGCACGACGAGCGAGGTCCCTCGAATCCAGCGACACCGTCCAAGTGACCCCCACAGTCCAGTGACTCTTCAGCCCAAGTTTGGTGGAGGTAAGTCCTTGCCTCACCTCGCTGGGCTGCATTGCTGGGAACCGCGACTTTGCAAGCTACTCCGGCCCCTGTGCACTTCCGGCAGAAATCCTTCGTGCACAGCCAAGCCTGGGTCCACGGCACTCTAACCTGCATTGCACGACTTTCTAAGTTGGTCTCCGGCGACGTGGGACTCCTTTGTGCAACTTCGGCGAGCACCGTTTCACGCATCCTCGTAGTGCCTGTTTCTGGCACTTCTCCGGGTGCTACCTGCTTCAGTGAGGGCTCTTTGTCTTGCTCGACGTCCCCTCTCTCTGCAGGTCCAATTTGCGACCTCCTGGGCCCCAGCAGCGTCCAAAAACGTCAAACGCACGATTTGCGTGTAGCAAGGCTTGTTGGCGTCCATCCGGCGGGAAAACACTTCTGCACGACTTTCCAAGGCGTGGGGGATCCATCCTCCAAAGGGGAAGTCTCTAGCCCTTGTCGTTCCTGCAGTATTCACAGTTCTTCAGCCTAGTAAGAGCTTCTTTGCACCAACCGCTGGCATTTCTTGGGCATCTGCCCACCTCCGAGCTGCTTGTGACTTTTGGACTTGGTCCCCTTGTTCCACAGGTACCCTCAGTCAGGAATCCATCGTTGTTGCATTGCTGATTTGTGTTTTCCTTGCATTTTCCCTCTAACACGACTATTTTGTCCTTAGGGGAACTTTAGTGCACTTTGCACTCACTTTTCAGGGTCTTGGGGAGGGTTATTTTTCTAACTCTCACTATTTTCTAATGGTCCCAGCGACCCTCTACAAGGTCACATAGGTTTGGGGTCCATTCGTGGTTCGCATTCCACTTTTGGAGTATATGGTTTGTGTTGCCCCTATCCCTATGTTTCCCCATTGCATCCTATTGTAACTATACATTGTTTGCACTGTTTTCTAAGACTATACTGCATATTTTTGCTATTGTGTATATATATCTTGTGTATATTTCCTATCCTCTCACTGAGGGTACACTCTAAGATACTTTGGCATATTGTCATAAAAATAAAGTACCTTTATTTTTAGTATAACTGTGTATTGTGTTTTCTTATGATATTGTGCATATGACACTAAGTGGTACTGTAGTAGCTTCACACGTCTCCTAGTTCAGCCTGAGCTGCTTTGCTAAGCTACCATTATCTATCAGCCTAAGCTGCTAGACACCCTATACACTAATAAGGGATAACTGGGCCTGGTGCAAGGTGCAAGTACCCCTTGGTACTCACTACAAGCCAGTCCAGCCTCCTACATTGGTTGTGCAGCGGTGGGATAAGTGCTTTGAGACTACTTACCACTCTTGTCATTGTACTTTTCATAAGAGAAAAATATACAAAACAAGGTCAGTGTATATACACATAGCCAAAAAGTTTTGCATTTCCTCTTTTCACTCTTTTCTAAGTGCTGAAAAGTACTTCTAAACTTTCAAAAAGTTCTTAAAAAGTTTAAAAAGTTTTTTCTGTCTTTCCAAAAAGTTCTGAAAACTTTTTTCTCTTTGTCTATCACTTTAACTCTCTCTAAAAAATGTCTGGCACAGGCCAAAAAGTTGAACTGTCCAAACTTGCATATGATCACCTTAGCTGGAAAGGAGCAAGGAGTCTCTGCATAGAGAGAGGTTTGAGTGTAGGGAAGAATCCTTCCTTAGAACTGTTAATTAATATGCTTAGAGTACAGGATAAGGCCATAAGTGCCCAATCTGTAGAAAAAGTAGCTAATGGTTCTCAATCTGATCCAGGGACTCCCCCAGGAAAAGGTTCAGGAAAGAAACTTCTCAGCCTGCCCATTACTAGACAGTCTAGCATAGTTGGTACAGAGGTTGAATCACATCATACTGATGATGTGCTCTCACATTATGCTGGTAGCCAAGCTGTTAGGGTGCCCTCTGTAAGGGACAGGTCTCCTTCTGTTCATTCCCATCATACCTCTGTATCTAGAAATGTCCCTCCCACCCACCCTGATGACAGATTGTTAGAAAGGGAGCTCAATAGATTGAGAGTGGAGCAAACCAGACTGAAGCTCAAGAAGCAACAGCTGGATTTGGATAGACAGTCTTTAGAAATAGAGAGGGAAAGACAGAAGATGGGTTTAGATACCCATGGTGGCAGCAGCAGTATTCCCCATAGTCATCCTGCAAAAGAGCATGATTCCAGGAATCTGCATAAGATAGTTCCCCCTTACAAGGAGGGGGATGACATTAACAAGTGGTTTGCTGCACTTGAGAGGGCCTGTGCTGTACAGGATGTCCCTCAAAAACAGTGGGCTGCTATCTTATGGCTATCATTTACTGGAAAAGGTAGGGATAGGCTCCTTACTGTAAAAGAAAATGATGCTAACAATTTCCAAGTTCTTAAGAATGCACTCCTGGATGGTTATGGCTTAACCACTGAACAGTACAGGATAAAGTTCAGAGATACCAAAAAGGAGTCTTCACAAGACTGGGTTGATTTAATTGACCAGGCAGTGAAGGCCTTGGAGGGGTGGTTACATGGCAGTAAAGTTACTGATTATGACAGCCTGTATAACTTGATCCTGAGAGAGCATATTCTTAATAATTGTGTGTCTGATTTGTTGCACCAGTACTTGGTGGACTCTGATCTGACCTCTCCCCAAGAATTGGGAAAGAAGGCAGACAAATGGGTCAGAACAAGAGTGAACAGAAAAGTTCATACAGGGGGTGACAAAGATGGCAACAAAAAGAAGGATGGTAAGTCTTCTGACAAGGGTGGGGACAAATCTAAAAATGAGTCTTCATCAGGCCCACAAAAACACTCTGGTGGGGGTGGTGGGCCCAAATCCTCCTTTAATCAGAACAAGGAAAAGAAACCATGGTGCTATTTATGTAAAATAAAAGGCCATTGGACAACAGATCCCAGTTGTCCAAAGAAAGGCACCACAGCTCCTACCACTACAACCCCTACTGCTAAACCTAGTGTCCCTACTAATAGCAGTGGTGGTGGGAGCAAACCTACTAATAGCCAATCCAAGGGAGTAGCTGGGCTCACTTTTGGTAATTTAGTTGGGGTTGGTCTGATTAGGGAGACCACAGAGGCTACTTTAGTCTCTGAAGGGGCTATTGACTTAGCCACTTTGGTTGCTTGCCCCCATAACTTGGAGAAGTACAAGCAACTAACCCTAATAAATGGTGTTGAGGTCCAGGCCTACAGGGACACAGGTGCCAGTGTCACAATGGTGATTGAGAAACTGGTGCACCCTGAACAACACATACTTGGACACCAGTACCAAGTAACCGATGCTCACAACATAACACAAAGCCACCCCATGGCTGTTGTAAATCTCAACTGGGGGGGGGTATCTGGTCCAAAGAAAGGTGTGGTAGCTTCAGATTTACCTGTAGACTGTCTATTAGGGAACGATTTGGAGACATCAGCTTGGTCAGATGTGGAGTTGGAGGCCCATGCAGCAATGCTGGGCATCCCAGGGCATATTTTTGCTTTGACAAGGGCTCAGGCCAAAAAGCAAAAAGGACAGGGAAGCTTGGATCCTGGAACAATGGACCAAGTGCTCCCTAAAGCTAGGGCTAGTAGAAGCAAACCACTTCCTACTATCCCTCCCTCTACAGTGGATTCTACTTCTGAGGAAGAAGAATTCCCTCCCTGTGCAGAACCTACACCAGAGGAGCTGGAAGCAGACACTGCTGAGCTTTTGGGTGAAGGGGGGCCTGCCAGAGAGGAGCTGAGTGTGGCACAGCAAACCTGTCCCACATTAGAGGGTCTCAGACAGCAAGCTGTCAAACAGGCTAATGGGGATGTCAGTGACTCACACAGAGTTTACTGGGAGGACAACCTCTTGTACACTGAGCATAGGGATCCTAAACCTGGAGCTGCCAGGGGATTAGTGATTCCTCAGGAGTACAGAAAGTTCCTCCTAACACTGGCACATGACATTCCCTTAGCTGGGCACCTGGGTCAAATGAAAACTTGGGACAGATTGGTACCATTGTTTCATTGGCCTAGGATGTCTGAGGACACAAAATAATTTTGTAAGTCCTGTGAAACCTGTCAAGCCAGTGGCAAGACAGGTGGCACTCCAAAGGCACCCCTTATCCCACTGCCTGTGGTTGGGGTTCCCTTTGAAAGGGTAGGGGTTGACATAGTTGGCCCCCTTGACCCTCCTACTGCTTCAGGCAATAGGTTTATCTTAGTGGTAGTGGACCATGCCACAAGATATCCTGAAGCTATTCCTTTAAGGACCACTACAGCTCCTGCAGTGGCAAAGGCCCTCCTGGGAATATTTTCCAGGGTGGGCTTCCCAAAGGAAGTAGTATCAGACAGAGGAAGCAATTTCATGTCTGCATACTTAAAGGCCATGTGGAAGGAGTGTGGTGTAACTTACAAGTTCACAACACCCTATCATCCACAAACAAATGGACTGGTTGAGAGATTTAATAAAACTCTCAAAGGCATGATTATGGGACTCCCTGAAAAACTCCGCAGGAGATGGGATATCCTTCTACCATGCCTCCTTTTTGCCTACAGGGAGGTACCCCAGAAAGGAGTGGGCTTCAGCCCCTTTGAACTTCTTTTTGGACACCCTGTTAGGGGTCCACTCACACTTGTAAAGGAGGGTTGGGAACAACCTTTAAAAGCTCCTAAACAGGATATTGTGGATTATGTACTTGGCCTCAGATCAAGGATGGCTGAGTACATGAAAAAGGCCAGTAAAAACCTTCAGGCCAGCCAAGAGCTCCAGAAGCAATGGCATGATCAGAAGGCTGTTTTGGTTCAGTACCAACCAGGGCAGAAAGTGTGGGTCTTGGAGCCTGTGGCCCCAAGAGCACTCCAAGATAAATGGAGTGGACCCCACACAATTGTTGAAAAGAAGGGTGAAGTCACCTACTTGGTTGACTTAGGCACTGCCAGGAGTCCCCTTATGGTGCTCCATGTCAACCGCCTGAAACCCTACTATGACAGGGCTGATCTCACCCTGCTCATGGCAACAGATGAGGGACAGGAAGAAGACAGTGATCCTCTACCTGATCTCTTCTCTTCCACAGAACAAGATGCTCTTGTGGAAGGTGTAGTTTTGGCTGATTGTCTTACTGCTGAGCAGAAAGATAATTGCATAAATCTCCCCAGGACAATTTTCAGAACTCTTCTCCATTGTGCCAGGCACCACTTCTTGGTGTGAGCACACTATAGATACTGGAGACAGTTTACCTGTCAAAAGTAAGATCTATAGGCAGCCTGACCATGTCAGGGACTGCATAAAGCAAGAAGTTCAGAAAATGTTGGAACTAGGAGTGGTTGAGCACTCTGACAGTCCATGGGCTTCTCCTGTGGTACTGGTACCAAAACCCAATTCTAAAGATGGAAAGAAGGAAATGAGGTTTTGTGTAGACTATAGAGGTCTCAACTTGGTAACCAAAACTGATGCTCACCCTATACCCAGGGCAGATGAGCTAATAGATACACTGGCATCTGCCAAGTATCTAAGCACTTTTGATTTGACTGCAGGGTATTGGCAGATCAAAATGTCAGAAGATGCTAAACCTAAGACTGCATTTTCTACCATTGGAGGACATTACCAGTTTACTGTAATGCCTTTTGGTTTGAAAAATGCACCTGCCACTTTTCAGAGGTTGGTGAACACAGTCCTGCAAGGGCTGGAAGCTTTCAGTGCAGCATATTTGGACGATATAGCTGTCTTTAGCTCCAGCTGGGATGATCACCTGGTCCACCTTTGGAAAGTTTTGGAGGCCCAGCAAAAGGCAGGCCTCACTATCAAGGCTTCAAAGTGCCAGATAGGGCAGGGTAAGGTGGTTTATCTGGGACACCTTGTTGGTGGGGAACAGATTGCACCACTTCAGGGGAAAATCCAAACTATTATTGATTGGGTTCCCCCTACCACTCAGACTCAGGTGAGAGCCTTCCTAGGCCTCACTGGGTATTACAGGAGGTTCATTAAGAACTATGGCTCCATTGCAGCCCCTCTTAATGACCTCACATCCAAGAAAATGCCTAAAAAGGTATTATGGACAGCAAACTGTCAGAAAGCTTTTGAGGAGCTGAAGCAGGCCATGTGCTCTGCACCTGTCCTGAAAAGCCCTTGTTACTCTAAAAAATTCTATGTCCAAACTGATGCATCTGAATTAGGAGTAGGGGCAGTCCTATCACAACTTAATTCTGAGGGCCAGGATCAACCTGTTGCTTTTATTAGTAGAAGGTTGACCCCTAGAGAAAAGCGTTGGTCTGCCATTGAGAGGGAGGCCTTTGCTGTGGTCTGGGCTCTGAAGAAGTTGAGGCCATACCTGTTTGGCACTCACTTCATTGTTCAGACAGACCACAAACCTCTACTTTGGCTAAAACAAATGAAAGGTGAAAATCCTAAATTGTTGAGGTGGTCCATATCCCTACAGGGAATGGACTATACAGTGGAACATAGACCTGGGAGTAGCCACTCCAATGCAGATGGACTCTCCAGATATTTCCACTTAGACAATGAAGACTCATCAGGGAATGGCTAGTCTTATTGTCCTTCGTTTGGGGGGGGGTTGTGTAGGAAAGTACCATCTTGCCTGGCATGTTACCCCCATTTTTCACTGTATATATGTTGTTTTAGTTGTATGTGTCACTGGGACCCTGGTAACCCAGGGCCCCAGTGCTCATAAGTGTGCCTGAATGTGTTACCTGTGTAGTGACTAACTGTCTCACTGAGGCTCTGCTAATCAGAACCTCAGTGGTTATGCTCTCTCATTTCTTTCCAAATTGTCACTGACAGGCTAGTGACCATTTTTACCAATTTACATTGGCTTACTGGAACACCCTTATAATTCCCTAGTATATGGTACTGAGGTACCCAGGGTATTGGGGTTCCAGGAGATCCCTATGGGCTGCAGCATTTCTTTTGCCACCCATAGGGAGCTCTGACAATTCTTACACAGGCCTGCCACTGCAGCCTGAGTGAAATAACGTCCACGTTATTTCACAGCCATTTTACACTGCACTTAAGTAACTTATAAGTCACCTATATGTCTAACCTTTACCTGGTAAAGGTTAGGTGCAAAGTTACTTAGTGTGAGGGCACCCTGGCACTAGCCAAGATGCCCCCACATTGTTCAGAGCCAATTCACTGAACTTTGTGAGTGCGGGGACACCATTACACGCGTGCACTACATATAGGTCACTACCTACATGTAGCTTCACCATGGTAACTCCGAATATGGCCATGTAACATGTCTATGATCATGGAATTGCCCCCTCTATGCCATCCTGGCATTGTTGGTACAATTCCATGATCCCAGTGGTCTGTAGCACAGACCCTGGTACTGCCAGACTGCCCTTCCTGGGGTTTCTCTGCAGCTGCTGCTGCTGCCAACCCCTCAGACAGGCAGCTGCCCTCCTGGGGTCCAGCCAGGCCTGGCCCAGGATGGCAGAACAAAGAACTTCCTCTGAGAGAGGGTGTGACACCCTCTCCCTTTGGAAAATGGTGTGAAGGCAGGGGAGGAGTAGCCTCCCCCAGCCTCTGGAAATGCTTTGTTGGGCACAGATGTGCCCAATTCTGCATAAGCCAGTCTACACCGGTTCAGGGACCCCTTAGCCCCTGCTCTGGCGCGAAACTGGACAAAGGAAAGGGGAGTGACCACTCCCCTGACCTGCACCTCCCCTGGGAGGTGTCCAGAGCTCCTCCAGTGTGCTCCAGACCTCTGCCATCTTGGAAACAGAGGTGCTGCTGGCACACTGGACTGCTCTGAGTGGCCAGTGCCACCAGGTGACGTCAGAGACTCCTGCTGATAGGCTCCTTCAGGTGTTAGTAGCCTTTCCTCTCTCCTAGGTAGCCAAACCCTCTTTTCTGGCTATTTAGGGTCTCTGTCTCTGGGGAAACTTCAGATAACGAATGCATGAGCTCAGCCGAGTTCCTCTGCATCTCCCTCTTCACCTTCTGATAAGGAATCGACCGCTGACCGCGCTGGAAGCCTGCAACCCTGCAACATAGTAGCAAAGACGACTACTGCAACTCTGTAACGCTGATCCTGCCGCCTTCTCGACTGTTTTCCTGCTTGTGCATGCTGTGGGGGTAGTCTGCCTCCTCTCTGCACCAGAAGCTCCGAAGAAATCTCCCGTGGGTCGACGGAATCTTCCCCCTGCAACCGCAGGCACCAAAAAGCTGCATTACCGGTCCCTTGGGTCTCCTCTCAGCACGACGAGCGAGGTCCCTCGAATCCAGCGACACCGTCCAAGTGACCCCCACAGTCCAGTGACTCTTCAGCCCAAGTTTGGTGGAGGTAAGTCCTTGCCTCACCTCGCTGGGCTGCATTGCTGGGAACCGCGACTTTGCAAGCTACTCCGGCCCCTGTGCACTTCCGGCGGAAATCCTTCGTGCACAGCCAAGCCTGGGTCCACGGCACTCTAACCTGCATTGCACGACTTTCTAAGTTGGTCTCCGGCGACGTGGGACTCCTTTGTGCAACTTCGGCGAGCACTGTTTCACGCATCCTCGTAGTGCCTGTTTCTGGCACTTTTCCGGGTGCTACCTGCTTCAGTGAGGGCTCTTTGTCTTGCTCGACGTCCCCTCTCTCTGCAGGTCTAATTTGCGACCTCCTGGTCCCTCCTGGGCCCCAGCAGCGTCCAAAAACGCCAAACGCACGATTTGCGTGTAGCAAGGCTTGTTGGCGTCCATCCGGCGGGAAAACACTTCTGCACGACTCTCCAAGGCGTGGGGGATCCATCCTCCAAAGGGGAAGTCTCTAGCCCTTGTCGTTCCTGCAGTATTCACAGTTCTTCAGCCTAGTAAGAGCTTCTTTGCACCAACCGCTGGCATTTCTTGGGCATCTGCCCACCTCCGAGCTGCTTGTGACTTTTGGACTTGGTCCCCTTGTTCCACAGGTACCCTCAGTCAGGAATCCATCGTTGTTGCATTGCTGATTTGTGTTTTCCTTGCATTTTCCCTCTAACACGACTATTTTGTCCTTAGGGGAACTTTAGTGCACTTTGCACTCACTTTTCAGGGTCTTGGGGAGGGTTATTTTTCTAACTCTCACTATTTTCTAATGGTCCCAGCGACCCTCTACAAGATCACATAGGTTTGGGGTCCATTCGTGGTTCGCATTCCACTTTTGGAGTATATGGTTTGTGTTGCCCCTATCCCTATGTTTCCCCATTGCATCCTATTGTAACTATACATTGTTTGCACTGTTTTCTAAGACTATACTGCATATTTTTGCTATTGTGTATATATATCTTGTGTATATTTCCTATCCTCTCACTGAGGGTACACTCTAAGATACTTTGGCATATTGTCATAAAAATAAAGTACCTTTATTTTTAGTATAACTGTGTATTGTGTTTTCTTATGATATTGTGCATATGACACTAAGTGGTACTGTAGTAGCTTCACACGTCTCCTAGTTCAGCCTGAGCTGCTTTGCTAAGCTACCATTATCTATCAGCCTAAGCTGCTAGACACCCTATACACTAATAAGGGATAACTGGGCCTGGTGCAAGGTGCAAGTACCCCTTGGTACTCACTACAAGCCAGTCCAGCCTCCTACAGACCTCGACCGACTTCTGGACTGACGTCGGGAGTCACGATGACGTCACTTCTTATGGGATGACTTTCCAGGAGAGGACCGATGGTGCTGCTTCCTCTCCTTCTTGGACCTTGCCAAGAAAAGCTTTGCCTCGCGTTCCTTCAATGCCTTCGTATTCATCTTTTGGCAGGATCCGCATTCTTGGAAGTCGTGGTCGGAACTGAGGCACCAAAGACAATCGTTGTGCGGATCAGTCACAGACATGCGATCTCCACATTCCCTGCAAGGCTTGAACCCCGACTTTTTCGGAGCCGACATCCTGGAAATACACAAAGTATACCTTCCGAAGAGCTAATGATACAGGTAACAGAAAAGTAACCGTTATCGAAGGCACGGAAAAAAGTGAACTGATGTCAGCACGGCGGCGAGTACCTCTTATTGCCACGATAACGTCACGCGGAGCCGGGCAATTGTGATGTCCTCGCCGACGTGCACAGCTAGAGAGAAGTTTCCGTTGAATGCTGCGCATGGGGAGAATTCATTAGGTGAGAAATCCACAGGTAGTTGTATCCATCAGAAATGCAGTTTTAAGAATAAGGAGCCGCACAGGACAGCTGTGTAATGGCTCAAAGGAAGCACATATCAGCTAAGTAAGAACAACATTAAGGTCTTACTGAGGCGTGATAAAGTGGGGGGGGGAACAAATGGGTAAGACCATTAAGTAATCTACCCACAAGAGGAGACTTAAAAAGAGAATGTTGGTCGCCAACATTAGGGAGGCTGAGATAGCCGCCAAGTAACCTTTAAACAGTGCCAATGCAGAGCCCTACTGGGTGAAAGATATGATGAACAAAAGAACTGCAGAGAAAGAAGCAGGTGGGGCGGGAATCAAGAGACTTGTTTCTACACCATGACACATATTGATGCCGACAAGCGTATACAGTTTTGGTGGAGGGACTCCTGGTTGCCAAGATAAACTCACAGACTTTGGGTGGAAGGTCAAAAGCCGTCAACTGCCGCCGCTCTATCACCACATGGAAGGCGAAGATTGGACAGCTTCAGATGGAGAACCATCCCCTGCTGCTGCGCCAGAAGTGCCTCCCGAATTTGCAGTCTGACTGGAAGATCGGTGGCCATGCTCAATAGCTCTGGATACCGTACTCTCCGTGTCCAGTCTGGAGCCACAAAGATTACTTGGGCCGGTCATTCTTGATCTTCTTCAGAACTCTGACCAGAAGTGGTATTGGCGGGAAGGCGTAAAGGAAGCCCGAGATCCACTCAAGACTAAAAGCGTGGCAGAGCGAGTGCAGTCATGAAAACTTCAACATGCAAAACAGCTGACATTGAGTGTTCTCTACAGAGCCGAACAGATATAACCAAGGGTCTCCCCATTTGTGAAAGAGACCTTGCACCTTTTCTAGATGTTGGCGCCATTCTAGATCGACTGACTCAATGGCTGCATTTGTCTGCTCTGACGCTTAGGGATCACACCAGATGTTGAACCACCAGTGATATGCCCTGATGTGCCAGCCATGTCCAGAATCACAGAGCCTCTTTATAAAGGGTCCAGGACCCTACTCAGCCCTGTTTGTTGCAGTACCACATGCCAGTAGTGCCGTCTGTGAACACTTGCACTACTTTCCCTTTGAGAGAGGAAAGGAATGCTTTCAATGCAAGCGTGATTCCCTGGAGGTCCAGAAGGTTGATGTTGGGCCCAGAATCCGCATGAGACCAGAGGCCTATGATCTACGCCTCTCCTATGTGCCCGCCCCATCCCAGGAGTGAGGCATCTGTCACTACTGAGATATCTGGTTGGGGAAGCAAGAGATCCAGATTCCAAAGCTACCACAGCAGATCTTTCACAGTCCCCTCCGAGATCTAGACCATGTCGGAGAGATTACACTGATGCTGTGCCCACTGGAACTTAAGTCCCATTGAAGAGCCCGCATATGCCATCTGGCATGTGTCACTAGCAGGATGCACAATGCCATGAGGCCCTGCAGCCTCTGAGTTGTTTTCACCGAAAGCCAGGATAGAGGCTGAAACATCAGAATCATAGCATGAATATTCTTGATTCGCTTTTCGGGAGGATAGGTCCGAAACTGCACTGTGTCCAGAACAGCCCCGATTAAACGGAGCATCTGAGAGGAAGTCAGGTGAGACTTTGGCATGTTTATAGTGAACCTCAATGTATGCAGGAGGTTCGCCTTAGTCTGAAGGTGGGAGACAACTTTCTGGGGCGTGTCTGCCTTCAACAGCCAGTCGTCGAGATAGGGGAAGACCGAAACCCCTAACCTGCGCAGATGAGCTGCAACCACCGCCATCACTTTCGTGAAAACCAGAGGGGTGCTGGTAAGGCCAAAGGGATCACAGTAAATTGAAAGTGCTCGTGATCTACTAGGAATCGTAGACAGTACCCGTGGGCAGGCAGGATGGGAATATGGAAACAAGCACCCTGCAAGTATAACGCTACCATCCAGTCTCCTGGGTCTAAGGCAGACAAGACATGAGCCAGAGTGAGCATTTTGAACTTCTTCTTGCAGAAGAGAATAAGGGCCCGAAGGTCTACGATAGGACATAAGTCTTTGCCTTTTTTGGGCACCAGAAAGTAGCAGGAATAACAACTACAACCTACTTCTGGCACAGGGACCTTCTCTATGGCCCCTTTGGCGAAGAGAGCCGTGACTTTCTAGCAGAGAATTGCCAGATGATCCTCTGGTAAGGGGCTGTAAGATGGAGGCATGGCCGGTGGGGATTACCCCCTTTGTATGGTATGCAAAACCCACCTGTCTGTCGTGATGGTCGCCTAGTGGGGCAGGTGAATGCGAATCCTGCCACCAACTGGTATATGAGGGTGGGTACGGGCTAGGAAGGTTTGGAGGCTGCACCAGGGTGGAGAGGGCAAACCTGTGTTTACCTGTCCCATGGGCCTGCAGGATTCTGCATCCCCGGTGGCTGTAAAAGGGACACAACAGGAAGCCCGTTCCGTTGCCACGAAAGGGGCAAAATATGGACTGTTGGTGGTGAGGTGAAACCGAGAGGCCAAGGGATCGAGCCATAGCCCGGCACTCAAACCTCTCATGCGCCGAGTCCGCCTTGTCCCCAAAGAGACAGGTGCCATCAAAGGGCATGTCCATGAGGGTCTGTTGGACATTTCCTGGAAAAACAGATGCCCTCAACCAGGCATGGCTCCTCAAGGCCAACGTCAACGCATCCGATTTACCTGTAGAATTGGTTGTGTCCATTTCACAGGGAATGGTGAACTTAGCTGCATCTCTCCTATCAGCAAAGGCTTGGGAGATGTTAGCCCGGGTCTTCTCCAGGATCTGTGGCAGAACTTGCACGACCGTATCCCACAAGCAGTGGTTAAAGTAGCACAAAAGGCATGCAGTGCTCACTGACCGCAACGCCAGACTGGAGGAAGAAAACCTCATCTTCTTACCAAGTTGGTCTTTGATTCTCTATCCGGGGGAGTGGAAAGTGATGCACCAGATGACAATGATGCCTGGATGAAAAGGCTCTCAGGTGAGGGGTGTTGGGCCAGGAATTTAGGGTCGTTTGGAGCGGGCTGATGGGGGCGAGCGATTCTACTGTTTACAGGAGCCCATGTTCTGGGTCTGGACCAAGTACCCGGAAGGACATCAATGAGGGCTTCATTGAAGGGGAGGCTCGGCGGTAGAAGCCCCAGCTTGAAGCACCTCCATCAGGAGATTCGTCCTGACTGCTACAGTGGACAGCTCCATGCCAATGACCTCAGCCACCCTACTGACCACCACAGAATAAGAGGTTCCCTCCGCCGTAGCCACGGTAGGAGGAGAATGCATGCCAGCGTCTGGAGAAGTATCTAGACCATTAGCTTCACCCTATTCCTGTGCCCAGTCCAAATCAGGGTTATCTAGCTGGTATTCTAAAGGGTCCAGCGTCCCCTCCTATCCTTCCTTGTATTTGTACCCATAGTAATAAGGGTCCAAACCCAATCTGGGGTGAGAACCACATCGAAGTCAGAAGCAGCGTTGGCCGGCGCCGTTCTTTCTCCGGGTCATCGTGGGGAAGAATTGGGTCAACGTCTATCGTGTGCACCACCAATGTCGGGAGCACTGATGACCTAGCTGGTGTCGGGGAAGGTCGCGATGGCACGACCAGGGTCAGCAAGGATCCGGAGGGACCACTGGGGGCAGAGGCCAAAGACGCTGGCGTGGAACCAAAAGGGCCCTCATATGAACCCCTAGGCCTCGAAGGTGCCACAGAAGGGTCAGAATGCCCAAATATGAGGCGCATGGCCTCAAAACTCCTTGAGTTTGGAAAGGGTCGCCCTGGCTCACAGAAAATTGGGGAGGTGCGGAGCACAGCAAGGACACTCCTCCCACGTCACATCGGCTGAGCGATGCGGTGAAGTTGGAAAGCGCCTGGCCTTCTTCGACGAATTCTTTCTCTGACCTGAATGACACGAATATTATGATGATGAGTGGTGGTGACTCCGCGAACAGTCTCAAGACACTCCTCATGAGTGACACCATGAACGATGCAGAGTCGAGCGTCGGGCCTTCATGAGCTTTAGGGACCGCTCCCTCAAAGCCTTTGGGTGCATGGCCTGGCACTCAAAGCACAACTTCGGGTTGCACTACAAACACAAACGGACCAGATGCCGATCTGTCCCGACATCATATGGTGACAGGCCTCGCAAGGCTTGAACCGGTTTTTCGGGGACATCATGATGCGCCAAGGGTCAACACAAAAAACAGACAAAAGGGTCCAATACACTTAAAAAATTAACAGGCTATCTCTTCTCCAGATCAGCGTGTGGCACAGAAAAGAACGGATGTCACTACGCCGATTTCCTCAAGTAGTGGAACTAAAATGTTGTGGATGATTGCATGGCAAAGTAGTGGCTTATGGAAGGTAGGTATCCATACACAGACTTTTGAAAGGTTTCGCTAATGGAAGGTAAACCTCAGTCAATTTCGAAGTACTTAACTTTTGTATGATACAACAAGATACAAGTAGGAAAATACAGGTCTGGTTGAGATGGGAACTAGGGGCAGCAAACAACACTCTACAGCCTTTTCCCCTGCTTAGGTCAGACTTTAGAATGACAACGTGGTTGAGCCTTTTTTAGGCGTTTCAGGTATGAAATCACAAAGTGTCCTTTTCACCCTTGCTACGTTCTCCAGAACATATGAAGTGGAGGCTGCCGCTTCTGTAACAGTAAGACTTTCAATGACAGGCAAATGAAAGTGAAGGAAAAACACAAGACTTCATGTGGTTGTCTGATGATGAACAAAATACGCAATGTACTTTACCCTCTGGATTTGGAGGATAAACGATTTCTAGTACCAAGAAGTTTTATGACTCACATTGTATGGATGAAAAAACTGGTTCTTATCCAGTCTGCCCAATGAAATCAGTTGATCAGAAGATGAGCTGGAATCCAAAGACACCTAACAATGAGCTGTAGCTTCGGAGTTCTGAGCAGTATCCACCAACTGATAGGGAGTAAGAACCGCAAGTCCTTAGGATTCACAAAACCTATTGGTCCTTGAAGTGGGCAGAAGACTTTGGTATGAGTGTGAACCTCTGGGGCCATGTGTAGGAAGTTGGCACTGTGTATACTATTTCAAAGTATGAAATAGTCTGCACAAATTCCAAGGTTTCCCCTTAGAGGTAAGATGGTGGCAAAATCAGATAATACTAATGCACTATTTGTGGTAGTGTGGTCGAGCAGTAGGCTTATCAGAGAGTAGTGTTAAGCATTTGTTGTACACACAGGAAATAAATGAGGAACAAAGACTTACTCCAGTCCAATAGGTTTTTATACTGAAAAATATTTTCTTAGTTTATTTTAAGAACCACAGGTTCAAGATTTACAGTTAACACTTTAAATGTAAGGTACTTCACTTAGATACTTTAGGAACTTTGAATGAAAGCAATATCATATACAGTGTTTGTAAAAATGGCAATAAGCTATTTTCAAAATGGACAGTGCAAAAATCAACAGTTCCTGGGGGAGGTAAGTAAAGGTTAGATTAGGAGGTAAGTAAAACACTTACAAGTCTCAGTTCTGGGGCATAGGCAGCCCACCGTTGGGGGTTCAAGGCAACCCCAAAGTTACCACACTAGCAGCTCAGGGCCGGTCAGGTGCAGAGGTCAAAGTGGTGCCCAAAACACATAGGTGCCTTTGGAGAACAGGGGTTCTCCGGTTCCAGTCTGCCAGCAATTTAGTACCTGCGTCCTTGGAGGCAGACCGGGGGATTGGGCGCACAAGTAGGCATACAAAATACACCCTCGGCAGCACAGGGGCAGCCGGGTGCAGTGTGCAAAGCAGGCGTCTGGTTTCAATGGAGGGACCTGGGGGTCACTCTAGCGGTGCAGGCAGGCACAGGGGGGGCTTCTCGGGACAGCCACCACCTGGACAAGGCAGAGGGACACCTGGGGGTCACTCCTGCGCTGAAGTTCAGTTCCTTCAGGTCCTGGGGGCTGCGGGTGCAGTGTTGGTTCCAGGCGCCGGACCCTTGTTGGAGGTCACGGTCAGGGGGCGCTTCTGGATTCTCTGCAGGCATTGCTGTGGGGGCTCAGGGAGGGGTCGTCTCTTGTCACTCACTGGCTCGCAGACACTGAGGAGTCCTCCCTGTAGTGTTTGTTCTCTGGATCTTGAGCCGGGGGCGTCGGGTGCAGAGTGTGAAGCCTCACACTTCCGGCAGGAAACGTGAAGTCTTTGAAAGTTGCTTCTTTGTTGCAAAGAAGTAGCTGGTTTTGAACAGGGCCGTTTATCAAGGGAGTTTCTTGGTCCTTTTGTCCAGGGCAGTCCTTTGAGGCTTCAGAGGTCGCTGGTCCCTGATGGATGCGCCGCTGGTTGTAGGTTTTCGAAGTTGGAGATAGGCCGGTAGGGCTGGGGATAAAGCAGTTGTGGTCACCAGTCTTCTCTGTAGGCTTGTAGGTCAGCAGTCCTCCTCGTTTCTTCAGGTTGCAGGAATCTGATTTCCTGGAATCTGGGGTGCCCCTAAATACTGTACTGAATTTAGGGGTGTGTTTAGGTCTGGGAGGGCAGTAGCCGATGGCTACTGTCCTGGAGGGTGGCGACACCCTCTTTGTGCCTCCTCCCTGTGGGGAGGAGGGCACATCCCTAATCCTATTGGGGGAATCCTACAAACTCAAGATAGAGGATTTCTCAAGGCAGGGGTCACCTCAGGACACCTTAGGGGCTGTCCTGACTGGTGGGTGGCTCCTCCTGGTTTTCCTCATTATCTCCTCCAGCCTTGCCGCCAAAAGTGGGGGCAGTGGCCGGAGGGGCAGGCATCTCCACTAGCTGGTATGCCCTGTGGTGCTGTAACAAAAAGGGGTGAGCCTTTGAGGCTCACCACCAGGTGTTATAGTTCCTGCAGGGGGAGGTGTGAAGCACCTCTACTCAGTACAGGGTCCCCATTTGGCCAGCAAGTTGTCTGGTTTGTGGCAGGGACTGGTCAGCCTCCCTCTAGAAGTCGGGTTGGCGTTCAGGGGGTATCTCTAAGATGCCCTCTGGGTATATGTTATAATAATTTGCACACTGGGATCAGTGTGCATTTATTGTGCTGAGAAGTTTGATATAAAACTTCCCAGATTTCAGTGTAGCCATTATGGAACTGTGGAGTTCGTGTTTGACAAACTCCCAGACCATATACTCTTATGGCTACTCTGCACTTACAATGTCTTAGGTTTTGCTTAGACACTGTAGGGGCATAGGGCTCATGCAGCTATTCCCTGACCTGTGGTAGCGTGCACCCTGCCTTAGGGCTGTAACGCCTGCTAGAGGGGTGACTTACCTATGCTACAGGCAGTGTGAGGTTGGCGTGGCACTCTGAGGGGAGTGCCATGTCGACTTAGTCATTTTCTCCCCACCAGCACACACAAGCTGTGAAGCAGAGTGCATGTGTTGAGTGAGGGGTCCCCAGGGTGGCATTAGACATGCTGCAGCTCTTAGAGACCTTCCCTGGCATCAGGGCCCTTGGTACCAGGGGTACCAGTTACAAGGGACTTATCTGAGTGCCAGGGTTGTGCCAATTGTGGAGACAAAGGTACAGTTTAGGGAAAGACCACTGGTGCTGGGGCCTAGTTAGCAGGGCCCCAGCACACTTTCAAATCATTACTTAGCATCAGCAAAGGCAAAAAGTCAGGGGGTAACGATGCCAAGGAAGCATTCCCTTACAACTACCCTCTGATAAGCCTAACTGCTCGACCACACCACAAACCAAGCATTATTATTATCTATTATTGCCTCTGTCAAGCCTCTTCGGGAACCCCTGGACTCCGTGCACAGTGTATCTCATTTTGATATTGTACAGACAGAGCCAGCTTCCTACAGTAGGTTTGTAGGGGGCACCTCTAAGGTGCCCTGTGGGTGCATTTATTATTACATTCATCACAGGATTCAGTGAGGGTTTATCAATACAAGATGTTTGATAACAAACATCCCTATCTTCAGTGAAGCCATCATGTAGCTGGGGAACACATAATTACCGGTGTCCAGCACATGTACCTAAAACTGCTTTCCGGGTCACATGCTATGTCGGAGAATCAACAATGACATAATGGGGCATATCTGCTCACGCTGTCACATTTATTATAATGCACCCTGCCTTAGGGCTATAAAGCATGACGGAGGGGTGACTTGCATATAGTGCATGCAGTGTTAGGGGAACGGCACATATGCTGCGTGCCATGTAATCTTCTCATTTTAATTCCTCACCAAGCAACCAACCTGCAATGGCAGTGCAGTGTGCACTTGGTGACAGGGTCCTCGAGGGTGGCACAATCTGTGCTGCAGCCCTCCAGGGCTTTTCTTTAGGAACCCATGCCCAAGGTTCCAGAGGTACAGTTTACTAGGGGCTTAGAGTGATAGTGAAAGGTTCTGCCAATTGCAAAAACAACAGTGCAGTTTTATGTCAAAGAACACTGGCACCGAGGATCTTCTTAGCAGGAACATAGTGCACGTCAGTCTAAGTTGCATCTAAAAACCAGGCAAAAAGTTGGAGGAGGGGAGAGGGGGTACAGCAAACAGAACACAGCTCCCTACAGCATGGTAGTCCCAACCTCTACATTACCAGGTGCATTCCTTTCTGAATCCCTGGACAGGGAATCCAAGATGATAGACCAGCTTGGGAACAAGATGTTTACTTCCATCAGCCTGGCATTGAAGTCCGTGCACACCTCATACTAATTGGCCCGTTTTTAAGATACCTTACGGGAGGATATGGTTGCACAAGGACTGCCACAGGTCACAGAGGCGGCCAGGGCCAACCTCCCCCAAGCAGTGAAAGACTGGAGAGATACGGAAGATAGGTGTGTACTGGATAGGACTGACTCGCTGGGAGGAGCAGTTTCGTCAATGCTGGACTTATGGTCCAGCGCCAGGCTGACAACATCTGGCTTTCCGAGGGATGTTCAGGCAAACCTTGAACATGCCCTTCGACTGGACTGGCTTGTTTGGAGAGAAGGCTGACTCGGCGCTGGAGCGCTTTAAGGACTGTTGGGCTACGTCCAAGTCCTTGGGCCTCTCAGTAACCCCTCATACACAGTCTGCCTTTCATCCCTCATGGGAGGGGCGTACCACCACACCAGCCCTATGCCATCCACCATCCTGCGCTGGCTCTACAAGCTAAGGGTGGACGTGGGTGCTGTTTCTTCAGAACGAGGGGGTCTGGAAGACAGAAGCTGTCTGCCACCATGCCCCTGGCAGCTGCAACCTCAAAGTCCGCCTAGTTTGATTCTGCATTACCATGCATGCCCAGTTCGAGGTAGAATTCAGCATCATCCCCTCCACTGGCAGTCTGTTACATCAGACGCTTGGGTTCTGCAGATCATTCGGAAGGGCTACGCCCTGCCTTTTCAATCCTTCCCTCACCAATACCACCAGCATATGAACGGCTGGTGAAGGATCATTTGTCTATGCTCTGACATGAAGTTACAGCTCTTAGCCAAGGGAGCTATAGAAAGGGCCCCATATCAGAAGTAGGCAGTGGTTGGTATTCACGCTACTTTACGATACCCAAAAATAACAAGGGTCTTCGCCCTATTCTAGACCTCCTAATCGTCAATCTCTTCCTCAGGAAGGAGAAATTAAAGATGCTCAGGTCTTGTGTGCCCTAGACCAAGAAGAACGGTTGGTAGCACAGGACTTACGGGTTGCAATTTTTTTTTACATTCACATCCTGCCTGCCCACAGACGTTAACTGTGGTTTACAGAAGCTCTTCAGGTGTTCACCAAGGTGATGGCGGCAGTCGCAGCTCTACTGCGCAGGTCAGGGGATTCAGTCTACCCCTCCCTAGATGACTGGCTGTTGAAGGCATCCCTCGCCCCAGACTGTCCTCTCCCACTTACAGACTACAGCAGACCACCATGCATTCGCTGGAGTTCACTATAAACATACCAAAGTCACACCTGACTCCCTCTGAAACACTCGTCCATCAGAGGTGTTGTGGATACAGTGCAGTTTCGGCCTAATCCTCCTGAGCAGCGTGTCCAGGATATTCAGGTTATTATACCGATGTTTTGGCCTCTATCTTGGGTTCGGTGAGATGGACTTTGAGGCTGCTGGGCCTCATGGCCTCTTGCATCCTGCTGATAAATCATGCAAGAAGGCATATGTGGTGTCTGCAGTGAGACCTGAAGTTCCAGTAGGCACAGCATCAGGGGAATCTCTCGGAGGTTGTAAGGAAATGCCTCCTTGGCATGGTTACCCCCTGACTTTTTGCCTTTGCTGATGCCAAGTTATGATTTGAAAGTATGCTGGGACCCTGCTAACCAGGCCCCAGCACCAGTGTTCTTTCCCTAAACTGTACCTTTGTCTCCACAATTGGCACAACCGTGGCACTCAGGTAAGTCCCTTGTAACGGGTACCCCTGGTGCCAAGGGCCCTGATGCCAGGGAAGGTCTCTAAGGGCTGCAGCATTGTCTTATACCACCCTGGGGACCCCCTCACTCAGCACATGCCCATTGCTTCACAGCTTGTGTGCTGGTGGGGAGAAAATGACTAAGTCGATATGGCACTCCCCTCAGAGTGCCATGCCTACCTCCCACTGCCTGTGGCATAGGTAAGTCACCCCTCTAGCAGGCCTTACAGCCCTAAGGCAGGGTGCACTCTACCACAGGTGAGGGCATAAGTACTATGCCCATACAGTGGCCAAGCAAAACCTTAGACATTGTAAGTGCAGGGTAGCCATAAGAGTATACAGTATGGTCTGGGAATTGGTCAAACACGAACTCCACAGTTCCATAATGGTTACACTGAAATCTGGGAAGTTTGGTATCAAACTTAACAGCACAATAAATGCACACTGATGCCAGTGTGCAATTTATTATAACATATACCCAGAGGGCATCTTAGAGATGCCCCCTGAATGCCAACCAGACTTCTAGTGTAGGCTGACTAGTTTTTGCCAGCCTGCCACAGACCAGACATGTTGCTGGCCAGGAACAAAGCCTGTACTGGGTGGAAGTGCTTCTCACCTCGCCTGCAGGAACTGTAACACCTGGAGGTGAGCCTCAAAGGCTCACCCCTTTTGTTACAGCACCACAGGGCATCCCAACTAGTGGAGATGCCCGCCCCTCCGGCCACTGCCCCTACTTTTGGCGGCAAGGCTGGAGGAGATAATGAGGAAAACAAGGAGGAGCCACCCACCAGTCAGGACAGCCCCTAAGGTGTCCTGAGCTGAGGTGACCCCTGCCTTTAGAAATCCTCCATCTTGAGTTTGGAGGATTCCCCAATAGGATTAGGGATGTGCCCTCCTCTCCACTGCGAGGAGGCACAAAGAGGGTGTAGCCACCCTCCAGGACAATAGCCATTGGCTACTGCCCTCCCAGACCTAAACACACCGCTAAATTCAGTATTTAGGGGCTCCCCAGAACCTAGGAAACTAGATTCCTGCAACCTAAACCAAGAAGGACTGCTGACCTGAAGCCCTGCAGACAAGACGGAGATGGCAACTGCTTTGGCCCCAGCCCTACCGGCCTGTCGTCTGACTCAAAGAAAACTGCAACAACGACGCATCCGACAGGGACCAGCGACCTCTGAAGCCTCAGAGGACTGCCCTGAACCCAAGGACCAAGAACCTCCTGTGAACAGGGGCCCTGTTCAAAACCAGCTACTTATTTGCAACAAAGAAGCAACTTCCAAAGATTGCACATTTCCTGCCGGAAGCGTGAGACACTACACTCTGCACCAAACGTCCCCGGCTCGAGATCCAGAGAACCAACACCACAGAGAGGACTCCCCGGCGACTGCAAGTCTGTGAGTAGCCAGAGACGACCCCCCTGGGCCCCCACAGCGACACCTGCAGAGAGAATACAGAGGCTCCCTCTGACTGCGACTGCCTGTAACAAGGGACCAGATGCCTGGAACCAACACTGCATGCGCCAGCCCCCAGGACCTGAAGGAATCGAACCTCAGTGCAGGAGCGACTCTCAGGTGACCCTCTGCTGAGCCCACCCCGGTAGTGGCTGTCCAGAGAAGCCCCCGCTGTGCCTGCCTGCAACGCTAGAGTGACCCCCCCCCCAGGTCCCTCCATTGTTTTCAACCTAAAACCCGATGCCTGCTTTACTCACTGCACCCGGCCGCCCCTGTGCCGCTGAGGGTGTACCTTGTGTGCCTTCTCGTGTCCCCCCCCCCCGGACTCTACAAAACCCCCCTGGTCTGCCCCCCCGAGGACGCGGGTACTTACCTGCTGGCAGACTGGAACCGGAGCACCCCTGTTCCCCATAGACGCCTATGTGTTTTGGATACCTCTTTCCTGTGCACGTGACCAGCCCTGAGCTGCTGGTGTGGTAACTTTGGGGTTGCCTTGAACCCCCAATGGTGGGCTGCCTATGCCCCAAACTTGAGACTTGTAAGTGTCTGTCTTACCTCCAAAACTAACCTTTACTTACCTCCCCCAGGAACTGTTGATTTTTGCACTGTGTCCACTTTTAAAATAGCTTATTGCCATTTCTACAAAGACTGTACATGATATTGTGTTTATTCAAAGTTCCTAAAGTATCTACGTGAAGTACCTTGCATTTAAAGTGTTTGATGTAAATCTTGAACCTGTGGTTCTTAAAATAAACTAAGAAAAGCTATTTTTCAATATAAAAACCTATTGGCCTGGAGTAAGTCTTTGAGTGTGTGTTCCTCATTTATTGCCTGTGTGTGTACAACAAATGCTTAACACTGCCCTCTGATAAGCCTACTGCTCGACCACATTACTACAAAATAGAGCATTAGAATTATCTCTTTTTGCCACTATCTTACCTCTAAGGGGAACCCTTGCACTCTGTGCAAACTACTTCTCAATTTGAAATAGTATATACAGAGTCAACGTCCTACATATATGTACTCCCTTAAACATACACTGCAACCTGCCCATGGGGCTACCAAGGGCCTACCTTCGGGGTGCCTGACAAGTAGTAAAAGGGAAGGTTTAGGCCTGGCAAGTGGGTAAGCTTGCCAAGTCGAATTGGCAGTTTAAAACTGCACACACTGACACTGTAGTGGCAGGTCTGAGCCATGGTTACAGGGCTACTAATGTGCTGCAGGCCCACTAGTAGCATTTGATTTACAGTCCCTGGGCAACTCTAGTGCACTTTACTAGGGACTTACCAGTAAATCAAATATGACACTCATGGATAAACCAATCAACGGTACAAGCTCTATAGGGAGCACTTGCGCACTGATTAGTAGTGGTGAAGTGCACAGACAATAAACCATCAAAAACGGACCAGAAAAATATTGTAGGAAGGCAGCAAAACGTTTGGGGATAACCCTGCAAAAAGGGCCATTTCCAATATCACCCCTGCAGGAGCTGTAACATCTGATGGTGAGCCTCAAAGGCTAAAGCCTCTTGTTACAGTGCCATGGGGCACTCCAAGTAGTGGAGTTGTCCGCACACGGACAAAGCCCCACTTTTGGCAGCAAGTCCATCAGGAAAATTATGTAAAGCAGGGAGGAGTGACCCTCCCCTCCCCAAAACCCACCCCTCCCCCTGCCATCCAAAGCTAGGACCATCCCTAGGGTGTGCAGAGCTGAGGTTGCCCCCCCCCTTCCTGCAGAATCATCCATCTTAGTTTGGAGAACAGAAACCAATAGGGTTAGGTTTGCGTCCCCCTCCCCGAAGGGAGTGGGCACAAGAACGGGGTGTAGCCACCCTCTGGGACAGTAGCCATTGGCTACTGCCCTCTGACCCCTGTAACCCCCTAAATCCAGGATTTAAGGGCTTCCCTGAACCCAGCTCATGAGATTCAGGCTGACCTGACAAGAAAGAAGAAGGACTGCTGAGCTGAACCCCCAGCAGAGAAGACAAGGACAACTGACTGCCTCAAAACACTTGCACAAAAACAGTGAGGCATCCAGCGGGACCAGCCACCTCGACCAAGTTATAGAAGTCTGTCCTGCACCCAAAAGGACCAAGAACTGCAGTGGACAGTGGCCCTGTCCAAGAAGGAAACATCCAGGGACTCCGGCACACCTCCAGACACACGAGTCCTGACCACCCTGCACCAGACACCCTACAGCCGGTGACCAAGTGGCCCAACCAGCTAAAGAATCATCAGGTGAGTGTGAGCAAGTGCCCACCCTGGGTTGACCTTTTGACCCCTCCACAAAGATGCCTGCAGAGGGAAGACCGAGGACCCCGACCCCTGACCGCGAAAGCACTGGATGAATATACCCGCATGGGAGAGACTGGCACCTTATTGCAGTACTCCCCCACATTTTTGCCTGGTTTCCGAATGCAACTTGGACTGGAGTGCACTGGGATCCTGCTAACTAGGTTCCCGGTACCAGTGTTCTTTCCCTAAAACATTTTAAAAGTGATTGGATGCATCTTTAGCTACCACAAGTCCCTAGTAAAAGGTACTTAGGTACCCGGGGCATGCAGTACTTTGGATAAGCCCCTGGTGGCAGTGGCACTGATTGTGCCAACCTCAAGGGACATGCATCAAGATGCGCACAGCACTGCCATAGCAGACAGAGTCTCCTGCTGCAAACCTAAAATACAAACTCTACTTGGCACACTACCTGTGTGCCCGGTCCACCGTACACTGCATTAACTATGGGTAAGACACCCCTAGAGCAGGCCTTAGAGACCTAAGGCAGGATACTCCATTCTATATGTGAGGGCACAGCTGAATGAGCAGTATGTTCCCACCGTGTCCCTGGCAAACCTGGGATATAGTGAGTGAATAGAGCTGCCATTTTAATGTATGTGCTGGACACTGGCCAACACGAGATTCCCAGCAAAATAATGGCTACTCTGAACCCTTGGTTGTTTGGTATCAAACCACTCCGAATGATAAATTCAAACTGGTACCAGTACTGGATTTATAATAAAATGTACCCAGGGATCACCTTAGAGGTGTCCCCTGCAAAAGCCAACTATCCTGGCATATTTTCTGACTGGTTTCATCCAGCCTGCCACACCCACACAGTCCATATACAAACCTTGGTGGAGAGCCCTGTCTCCCTTGTTCGTAAACCAATGCCCTCCCTTGGTGGAGGAGCTAACCACCCACTCCCCCAGGAACATGCAATACCCCGGTAGTGAGCTTCAAAGGGCTACAGCCCCTGAAACTCGAGCCTCCAGGCCTGCTGCTAGCATCTGAGGGGTTGCCACTTTGCAAAACACCCACTTTTTGAGTGAGCAAAGGTGGGAAACCACACAAAGATTAGGAGTGGCGGCCTAGCATGCACCACCTCTAAGGTGTTGTCTGCGAAGTGGACCCTCATCCAGTTTCCTCCATCTTGAAATGGTGGAAACTAGCCAATCCAGTTTAGGGAAGTCACCCTTCCCAAAGGAAGTGGACACTAAAGTGGGTGGAGCCACCCATAGGTAAGTGTCCCATTGGACATTACCAGGTTTCCCCTAGAACGCCCACTAAATTCTGTATTTATTGGACATCCCTAGAACAAGAAATCAGATTTCAAAATACAAAGAAAACCTGCACCAAAGAAGATCCAAAGCAAGAGAACTACGGACTTGTTGCACAAGAAAAGGCGCCAAACCCTGCCTGCTGCACCCAGGACCTGCAAATTGCTGCTGTGGAGGAGCTGGACACTGGACCGAGCCCAAGAAACCAAGGTAATATCCAGGCTTAAAGAATCACCCCAGATATCCTTTTTGAGTGGAGGCACCACTCAAAAACCAAGCAAGATCCAATAAGCCAGTGAAGGTGGCTTCACTGGCTGGCCGATATGTCCTCAACCGGAATTTGCAGCCGGACCCCACGACACACTAACTACCGTCCCAGACGTGACCTATAAGTGTGCCAAGATTGGTGGCACTGTTCCCTCCAGTGGCCGAGTTACGCCAATTCCCTGGGACAACCTCAAACCAGCTCCCCAAGAGCTGAACGGATCAGGAGGAAGCCCCTGTAGAGGGACTTTAATAACACCCTGGGACCTACCACCAGAATGCTCACAGTGTCCTGTAAGCAGCCAGAGAGACTCGCCTCCAAAAGGACTCAGTTGTGCACAGCTCTGGATCTCACCCCGCATCCGGCCGCTCTGCGCCCCAGCAACAAGGAACCAGCTGTGCTCCACTGATCCCCAAACCCTTGCGACCTCGATAGCCCAAGAGGACCCCCAGAAACCATCTTTTCCAAGTGGCCCCCTACAGGTGGCCCTGTGCCAAAAGCGTTTCCTACGCTGCTCCTGCCGGAAACGGGAGCCGCAAGAGGCTCTCCGGCTGGTACAATCTGCTGCGACCACCCTGCAAAAAAAAAAGAGACTAGTAACTTAATTGTACGATTTTGAATGGTAACTGTACATTGATTCCAATGATGCGTAATTATGCGCAGAAAGACTAACTTTATTACAACTTTTAAAACTAATATCTAAAAAAGTATTTGAAAGATCTTGGTCTTAAAAATGTAATAAAACTGAAGTATTTTTATAAACTCTGGTCTCGAGTTATTCATTGAGTGCATGTGCTGCATGATTGGTTTTGTGAGCACAACAAATGCTTAGTACATCTCCTGGATTAGCCTAACTGCTCGACCAGCTACCTTAAAAATTGTAGCATTAAGTGGTCTAATTTTTGCTCCTGGAAACCAAAGTGTGGTCGCCTGAACCCACTGCATAGTGTGCCTAGTTTTGCACACTGCATAGAAGGCCAGCCTCCTACAGATGCCTAAAAGACCACTGCACCCGCAGCCCCCAGAGAACCCGACCTCCAGCACAGGTACATTCCTCCCTGTCTAGCTTAGGGTTTGCTCCAGGGGACCCCCTGGTCCTCACATGCAGCATCTGAGTGACCCCCGGGGTCTCCTCACAGAGATCCATTTGAAACCCAATGCCTTGTTTGCATCCTGCACCCAGCTGTCATAGTGCCACTGAGGGTGTGCGTTTGATGCCTCCTTGTGACCCCAACAGTGCCCCTCTAACCCTCCCCCTCCTACCCCCAGGTCTGCCCACCAAAGAACAGATACTTATCTTCTTGCATATCTGATTCAGAGTGCACCCTGTGTCCGTAGGAGCCCACTTTAAAATGGCTCAAATTTGACCTCTGCACCCGACCGGCCCAGTGTTGCTGGGAGCTTGGGGTTCACTTGAACCCCCAGCTGTGGACTTTCTAAGCCCCAGAGACTGAAACTGTAAGTCAAGTACTAACCTCCCAAACTGTGCCTTATTTTCTTCCCCAAGGATGTGTCCTGAAAATTGCAGTGTCAACATTTAAAATAGCTTTATTGGCATTTATTCAAAAACTGTATGCTATATGAATTCCATTCAAAGTATTATTATTGATATATATGTGAAATACTATCTATTGATGTAATTACATGCAAAGAGAATCTTGTGATTCTAGAAATAAATTAACAAAATGTATTTTTCTATATAAAAACCTATTGGTCTGTAGTTCAGTCATTAAGTGTGTGCTTCTTCTATTGTGTATGTGTGTAGAACAAATGCATTTGTAGTATCTACTTTAGCCTCTGTGGACCACCTGGAGTCTGTGCATGTCATTTTGATATAGTATATAAAGAGTGAGCTTCCTACAAAGGGGGACTGACTGAGTTGGCGAGGTAGCGTGTTCCAGGTCTGTGCGGCGATGTAGGAAAAGGATCTCCCTCTGGCTGCATTGTTACCAATTCTAGGGGTGGCAGCAAGGGCAACTTGTGCAGAGCGGAGTTACCGGTCTCTGTTTGGGTCTGAGAGACTCAGTTGGTGCACGAGTCGCTGAGTCTGAGTGGCTCTGTGAGTGTGCGCATGAGTACCTCAGTGAGTGTGAGTGCTTGCGGGATTCTCTGAGCAGGTCTGTGTGAGTTCACGAGTGCCTCTGTGGGTGTATTACTGGGTGCATGAGTATGTGAGTATTGTAGGAAGCAGCATATATAGTGAACCAAAACGAGGTACACTGCGCAAAAAGTCAAAGCAATCAGAGGAACTAATTACATCCCAAATGCTCCCTTTTTCGGTAGTGTGGTTAAGCAACTCCTATGGTAAGTGAGACACACACTGAAAGAAATCACACCAATTTATACAAATAACATGTACTTTTATATAAAGTCTGATCTTTTGATTTATGAATTTTTACAGCTTGCAAAACTTGATACAGTGCATTTTTCAGATGTGGTAAAGTTATCCTATGAAGGAAGAACTAGCACTGCATACAGGTATAGTAAAGCGACTTACGTGATCAATCTCCTGGACTTCGGCCACACGGACCATTCACCTCGGGCAGCAGGGTGCATGGGTACAGCTCAGCGTCAGGTGCCCCATGTAAGTCTATGGGGACCGGTTTGGTCACAAAGTTGCTTGAGGGATGGATTGGGAGTCCACATCAGAGGAACCCATGTGGGTTTCGAACCTTGAGACCCTTAGGCACGTAGGGACACCACTGGTCCACTTCACCTCAGGCTGTGGGGTGCAGTGGTGTTTTCTCGCATCAGGTCTGGTGCTGGAGTTCCTTGTGGTTGTAAGGAGCCCCGCAGAAACAGTCTATAGGCATGGACTTGGGGTTTAGTCTGAACAAGCCAACAAGTGGCCTCAGGTCTCACGAGGCAGAGAGATGTGGGGACAACCTTGGTCCTCTTCTCCTCTGCCCAGGGCAGACGGGTGCAGAGGTGTCCTGAGGCATGGGGTCTTTGTCACTCACTGTTGCTAGGGGTCTGCAGAATCAGGCTGCAAACGCTGTCAGGAAGTCCACATAGGGCAAGCTCTGGGTAGGCTGTGTCTGAACGGCCTGGGGACCATGGTGACACCACTGGCCCACTTCAACTCGGGCTTGGCAGCTCAGCTGCAGTGATGGTGCCCAGTGTTGGGTTTTTGGCAGTCAAGGTCCTCATGGTTCTTCCATGGGTGCATGCAGATGCAGGGCAGCAGCTCCTGTAATCCAAAAGAGTTCTTCTTGGTGATTTGTGAAGCACGGACAGCGCTCCCTGATTTTTGGAACCTGCAGTGGCAGGACAGGTCAGATGCTCCTCAAGGGCCAGGCGCAGCAGGCTTGGCACCACGTCAGTCGTGCTTCTTAGGTCTATGGTTTTGCAGTCTTGTTGCACACTCCTTTTGTGTCATGGAAGAAAGTCAGAGAATCTGTGTAGGAAAGTGCCCTTGTTGGCATGGTTGCCCCCCACTTTTTGTCTGATATTGGTGATAACTTGACAGAGCGTGATGGGATCCTGCTAACCAGGCCCCAGCACTAGTGTGCTTTCCCAAAACTATAGCATTGTGTCCACACAACAGCACACCCTTGGTACACAGTTAAGTCCCTTCTAAAAAGTACCCATGGTACCAAGGGCCCTGTTAACTGGAAAGTCCCCAAGTGCTGCAGCATGTCTTATGCCACCCTGGGGACCACTCACCTAGCACATGCACATTGCCATTGCAGCTTGTGCGCGCTGGTGGTGAGAAAAAGGCAAATTCGACATTGCACCTCTCAGTGTGCCACACCACAAACCACTGCCGATGGTATACGTAAGTCAACACTCAAGCAGGCTTTACAGCCCTAAGGGAGGGTGCTCTATACCATAGGTGAGGGCATACCTGCATGAACAATATGCCCCTAAGTGTCTAAGTCCATTCTTAGACATTGTAAGTCTAGTGGGGCCATATTAAGTATATGGGCTGGGAGTTTGTCATTATGAATTCCACAGATCCATAAACTAAAGCCTAGAATGTTTGGTATTAAACTTGTCAGCACAATAAACCCAAACTGATGCCAGTGCTGGTTTTATTGAAACATGCACCCAGAGGGCATCTTAGAGATGCTCCCTGTATTTACCCATTCCTTTAATGCAGGACTGACGGGTCTGCGCCATCCTACCACGAACAGACAAGTTTCTGATTCCATGGGGTGAAAGCTTTTGTGCTCTCGTAGGCCAGAAACAAAGCCGACACTGTGTCCGTGCTTCACACCTCCACCCTGCAGGAATTCTAACACCTGGTGTTGAGCCTCAAATGAACAGGCTTCTTACCTAGAAGCAGGCCTGATTCTGAGTGCCCCCAGTCTCCATAGGTTCCCACTGTAAAACCCGGCAGCAACGTTGACCTCTGCATAAAGCCAGCCCCGTGTGGCTGGTGGAGGGTGCTTGGCGCTAACTCAAACTCAGACCCATGGTATTATAACCCCCAGAGAATGGAACTGTAGGTCTGGTACTTACCGCCAAAACTGTACTTTTTTATTCCATACGGAACTGTTCCTGAAAATTGCAGTGTGTCAACTTTTAAAACATATTTGCTATATTCACATAAGCCATTTATATTGCCAAATTAAAACAAATATGTATTGATACATATTTTGGATACTTACTTGTAAATGTGCTTTCCTTGCAAATTGAATCTTGTGGTTCTAGAAATAAATGGACAAAAACAAGTTTTGGTATCTAAAAAGAATTGCCCTGAAGTTAGGGCTTTGAGAGCATGCTTCATTTATTACCTGTGTGTACAAAAAATGCTTTGCACTACCCTCTGATAAGCCTAACTGCTCGACCACAGTACAACAAAACAGCATTGGTATCATATTTGTTGCCTCTAAACTCTGGTGAATCCCTGTACAGACTATGGGGGTCATTCTGACCTCGGCGGTAAAAGGCGCTTACCGCCGGCCAGAAGGGCGCCATAACACCGTCGCGGCCGCAGTAAACCGCCACGGTCATTCTGACCCGCAACTGCCAAACCGCCGAAAACCCAACATCCCCATAAATCCGCCACACCAAAGGTCAGCGAAAAAATGGCGCTGACCAAACCTCCACCGTCACACCAACAGAAATACGCCCATACCATTCCGACCCACAAATCCACGCGGCGGTCTTTCAAACGCGGTATTCCATTGGCGGTACACACCGCCACGGTCAAAATACACACACACATAGAAAACTCAGCCACATTGGTCAGTTCGAAATACACACACCTGATACACATACTAACACCACTCCCACACACCCAACACAATATAAAACACACACCCACATCACCCACAAGCCCCTACGACCCGAAATCATTGACGAAGGCTAGAGACAGAGCACATAATAGAGAATCCCACAACACAGAGGCACACAAAACCATCACCCACACAGAATCCACGCACCAAACACCACACACCACCACACGCACCACACTCAACACCACAAACGCCACCCCACACCTCAACCACATCACCCCATGGCACCCCAAAGACACCCCAGGTTCAGTGATGCCGAACTCAGGGTTATGGTGGAGGAAATAGTCTGTGTAGAACCCCAGCTCTTCGGGGCACAGGTGCAGCACACCACAATTGCCAGGAAGATGGAGCTATGGCAAAGGATAGTGGACAGGGTTAACGCGGTGGGACAGCATCCACGCAATCGGGAGGACAGCAGGAAGAGATGGAACGACCTACGGGGGAAGGTGCGTTCCATGGTATCAAGGCACAACATTGCGGTGCAGAAGACTGGCGGCGGACCCCCACCTACTCCCCCAGAATTTACCGCGTGGGAGGAGGAAGTCTTGCACATCCTGCATCCTGAGGGCCTCGCAGGAGTAGGCGGAGGAATGGACTCTGGTAAGGCAAATCTTCACTACTGCTTCCCACCCCCACCCCACCTGCATGCCAAATCATACCCCCACCCTCACCCCCTCCCCCATCACACCAACCCCTAGCAAAAGGCTCACCATCACAACCCACCCATCCCAACACCAAGCCCTGCATGCGACCCCAAAGCATGGACACCCATCACCAAAGCATGCCCACTGCACACACACATCACCCCCACAAGCCACCCTCACAAAAGCCCCCACAAGGAAATGCCTGCACATGGGTGCACGGACACCCACCCATCACACGAAATGCCACACACAGAAGCAATAACCATACCTTTATACCCCTGCAGGACCCGAACGCCACCACACCGCCACGGAGGGTCCAGAGATGTCCATCCCACCCCCAGAAGAGGCCCCCAGCGATGACAGCAGCTCTGTCTCCCTGGAGCCAGACGACCAGCCCGGCCCATCGGGGACCTCTGGACAGTCGGTTCCCCACAGACAGCCACAGGCTACACCAGACCCAACCCCCTCTGGGAACACCAGCACAGCTCCCACCCAGCGGGCCCATGCCTCTGTCTCCAGGGCACGAAAATCAGCGGTGTATCCACCACTACAGGGCACCCAGGTTGACCCACCACCCCAACAACAACAGGGACCTGGGGGCAGTGGTAGTGGGCACACCGTCCAGGGGACAGAGGCCCAGGAGCACAGGGGAACTGGGAGGGCTGCTGTGCGACAGGGGGGGGGACAGGCCCGGGGAACCGACTCTCCAAGAGGCCCTCTCCTCCATCATGGGAGCATACCACCGCTCCCAGGAGACGATGGCGACGGTACTGGCCCGGTTCCAGGAGATCCAGGAACTGCAGGAGGAACAGTACATGGGGTTCAGGGAGGAACTGAGGAACATCGGTTCCGCAATGGGGACCATCGTCCTGGACCTTACCCAGATCGTCACCACATTGCGGGACCATGTGGCACCCCAAAGGGCCCCTGTCACTAGCCCAGGCCAGGAACAGCCTACCACCTCCGCCAGCGCTAGTGGACAGGAGGCCCCACCACAACGACAGGCCACCAGAACCCCACCTCCTGCAGAAGAAGAACCACTCCGCCAGCGGAACCTGAGATCTCACAAGAAGACAGAGTAGGATTGCAAGACCCCCGCCAGCCTAAGATACCCCCTGATGTCATCCCACTGTCCCACATTGTCACCCTGTCCAACCTTGAACTGCCCCTGCTCCATCCTTCCACAGGCATATGGACAATGCACCTGTGCGACTGAGAACTGGACTCTGCCATGGACATTACTCCACCCCCACCCATCCCCGCTTCCCAATCATTTACCTATATGTAGCACTTAAAATAAATCACTTATTCCACTTAAATAAACAGGAGTCTGCTTGTATTCTTAACAAATGTATTACACATAATGGTTCAATAATGTCCAGTTACTTTGTGATGACAACATACCAATTTCAATAAGCTTTAGTCCATGGGCAAACAAAGCTGAAGTCAGGCAGTGGGTCATACAGCTCTGAAAAGGGAAGGGAAAGTCACAAATCAGTTAACAGGAACTGGGGAGAAACACAGACAGTGGAGACGCATGAGGCCTCAAGTGAATGTAAATTGGGGTGGTTGTTTCTTACCTGTGTGCTACTGAAAGTATTGTTGTACGACTGTATCCCTGTTGTCCGTGTCGTCCCCGTCGTTTTCCTCCTCTTCACTCTCCACAGGCTCCACAGCTGCAACAACACCACCATCTGGACCATCCTCCTGCAGAAAAGGCACCTGGCGTCGCAATGCAAGATTGTGAAGCATACAGCAGGCCACGATGATCTGGCACACCTTCTTTGGTGAGTACATGAGGGATCCCCCTGTCATATGCAGGCACCTAAACCTGGCCTTCAGGACCCCGAAGGTCCTTTCTATGATCCTCCTAGATCGCCCATGGGCCTCATTGTACCGTTCCTCTGCCCTGGTCCGGGGATTCCTCACTGGGGTCAGTAGCCACGACAGGTTGGGGTAACCAGAGTCACCAATTAGCCACACACGGTGTCTCTGTAGCTGTTCCATCACATAAGGGATGCTGCTATTTCGCATGACATACGCGTCATGCACTGACGCAGGGAACTTGGCATTTACATGGGAGATGTACTGGTCAGCCAAACAGACCACCTGGACATTCATCGAATGATAACTTTTTCTGTTTCGGTGCACCTGCTCACTTTCTTTGGGGGGAACCAAAGCCACATGGGTCCCATCAATGGCACCAATGATGTTGGGGATATGTCCAAGGGCATAGAAATCACCCTTCACTGTAGCCAATTCGCCCACCTCAGGGAAAATAATGTAGCTCCGCATGTATTTCATCAGGGCAGACAACACTCTGGACAAAACCTTAGAAAACATAGGCTGAGACATCCCAGATGATATGGCCACTGTTGTCTGAAAAGACCCACTTGCCAAAAAATGGAGTTCAGACAGAACCTGCACCAGAGGGGGAATCCCTGTGGGTTGGCGGATGGGGGACATCAGGTCTGGCTCCAGCTGGGCACATAGTTCATGTATAGTTGCTCTGTCAAGCCGGTATGTAAGTATGATATGTCGTCCTTCCATTGTCGACAGGTCCACCAGCGGTCGGTACACGGGAGGATTCATCCTTCTCCTCGCAAATCCCAGCGGACGGTGCCTAGGAAGGACAACATGGAGCACAGAGTCAAGCAACCCACAGGTTAGTTCACACAGCTTGCACAGTACACGAATCGCTATGCATGGAACGGCTTGTATGAGTGGCAATGCAAGGCCTAGGCCTGTGTGACGCAGTAGAAATCATGTCATGTGGGCCCTTGAAATGGCAGCTCCCTGACCTGTGAAGTGTGACAGTGGGATGTGAGGTCACTGCGCTGGCGTGGCACACCGTGGCGGTAGGCGGTCGAAGACCGCGGCGCAAAGCAGCATTGGTTAACATTGAACCCTATAGGTCTCAGGAGCCAATGACGATGTGCGCCGGCGGTCGCGGTACGCACCGCCGCGGTACGCACCGCCGTGGGCGTGGCCGCCATTTTCTATCTGATTAATCACTCGAGAACTGATCATCCACAGGAGAGGACCTATACTGCAAGTGCTGCTGTGACCTTGGTCTGGGAGATACAATGGCTGCTGCGACTGGGGAAAGGGCCCCTGCCTTCACTGCCGAAGAATTGGCGAAACTTGTTGATGGCGTCCTCCCCCAGTATGCGCTACTCTACGGTCCTCCAGACCAACAGGTTAGTACACAGGGTGAACGTTGAATGGGCTATGCCTGTGTTGAGTGGGGTGTATGTAAGATGGTGGGGAGGGGAGCGAATGAGGAGTGCAACGCACGAAAGATGAGAGCATGTGCCACATGGCAAGGTTGGGGAGGGGGGGGCCACTCACATTGACCAGGCAGAAAACTGATGCGATTTCCTTTACCACCCTGTACATGTCACATAGGTCAGCGCCCATCAGAAGATCGACATTTGGCGTGCCATCGCCAAGGACGTCCGGGCCCTGGGGGTCCACAACAGACGGGGCACCCACTGCCGAAAGAGGTGGGAGGACATCCGCCGCGGGACCAGAAAGACCGCCGAGTCTCTGCTGGGGATGGCCTCCCAACGTAGGAGGGGTGCCAGCCGCCAATTGACCCCCCTGATGTCCCGGATCCTGGCTTTGGCCTACCCCGATTTGGATGGGCGCGTGAGGACATCACAGCAGACACAAGGGGGTGAGTATCAGCACATTCTGCTATCTTTGCGCGCAGTGAAGGTGTCTGGGTGGGGGAGGAGGGCTGTGGCTATCTCCAGGCCAGGGCGCATTCTGTAGGCTAGGCCCCTCCGTTAGACACGGCCCTGTGCCCCCGCCCCCCACCTCTGTAGGGTGCCAAGTACAGCTATCCATGGTCCGGCCTCACCCATGTGTGCATTTGTCGTCCATAGACCCGTAGGCCTAGTCACAATAACTGAGTAGTGTACCCCCATTGCGCGGCCTAGTTCAGGGGGCTTCTGTGTTTGTCCTCTCCGACAACGGTGTTGCCAATGCATGCACTCAACCTGTCTTCATTTCTCCCCCCCCCCCCCCCCATTTTCTTTGTCTTCCTGTTCATGTGTGCATTAGCATCATCAGGCGGAGGAGAAGTGGCATCGGCGCACGAGGGAGCTGCATCTCACATGGGCCCGGAGGGCCATACAACAGACTCCGAGTACACCAGTGAGACAGAGGGCGAGTGGAGCTCCACAACGGGGACCCGTGGAGACGTCAGCGACACCGACACGTCCTCGGAAGGGAGCTCCCTAGCGGTGGCGGCAACATCCGTGCCCACCGCCACAACAGGTACAGCTGCCACCCAGCGCACCAGCCCCGCCCTCCCAGCAGCCCCTCAGCCTTCGCTCCGTGCCCGCTCGCCCAGGAAGGCGGGCATCTCCTTCGCCCCAGGCACCTCAGGCCCTCCCCAGTTACCCCTGCTGCCCTCAGTGAGGAGGTCATTGACCTCCTCAGGACACTCATTGTTGGGCAGTCTACCCTTTTGAATGCCATCCAGGGTGTAGAAAGGGAGGTGCATCGGAGCAATGCATACCTGGAGGGCATAAATTCGGGTCAGGCTGCCCATCAGCGATCGTTCAACGCTCTGGCCTCAGCACTGACGGCAGCCATTGTCCATGTCTCCAGCCTCCCTCTTCTGACTCCCTCCACCCAATCCCAGTCTCCTGTTCCTCTGCCTATCCCATCCACACCATCAGACCAGCATGCACACACCTCTACACCCAAGGGCAGCTCATCCAGACATAAGCACCACAGATCACACAAGCATTCACCCAAGCAACATCCAGATGCAGACATGCCAACAGTCACTACCACCTCTGTGTCCCCCACCTCCTCATCTCCCTCCTCCCTCCCTGTGATGTCTCCACTCACACCTGCATGCACACCACCATCAGCCAGTACTTCCATCACCAGCACACCCTCCATTACAGTCCGCACACGTGCAGTCACCACCCCCACTGCCATTTACACGTCCCCTGTGTCCTCTCCCAGTGTGTCTGTCACCCCCTCTTCCAAAGCACACAAACGCAGGCAGCCACCCACCCAACAGCCATCCACCTCACGACAGCCTCCGTCACAAGCACCTGCACCCAAAGACAGCACACTTGACTCTCCTACAACCACATCCTCTTCCTCCACTCCCAAACCCACTACACCTACCCGTCCCTGTCCTTCCAAAGTCCTTTTCCTTTCGAACCTTGAGCTCGTTCCAATCACTGACCCACCCCCTCCATCTGGGAAGAGTAAAAAAAGCACCTCAGCCACCACCAGCCCTGCATCTACTGTGACCATAGTGCAGGGCTATTGGAGTCCACCAGATCCTAGGGCAGGAACATCGGCCAGCAGCAAGGGGACAGCCAGCCCCCCCCCCCCTGGGAAGAGGACAAAAAAGAAAAAGGCCCGGCGCGACAAGACTGAGACGGCTGCCACCAAGGACAGTAGCCTTGCCCCGTCACCTGCCACATCATCCAAGGGAGGCAAGGGCCACAGAGCTCCAGCGAAGGAGGGCAAGGGCAGCAGGGCGGAGAAGTCAGGCAGCAGGTGAGCTGCCCAGGAGGGCCCCACCAGCCCCATTCCGGGTGTGACGGACGACACCCACGGGCCCAGGACTCCATCACAGGAGGGCGCCGCGACCGCAAGTTCGGATGGTGAATGAGCGGGAAGTCTTGCCCAGGTCTGGCTCCCTAGACACACAGGACAAGCACCGCTGAACAGGGCACCGCCGGGAGGAGCACCGCTGAACAGGGCCCCGCTGGGAGGAGCACCGCTGAACAGGGCCCCGCCGGGAGGACCACCGCTGAACGGGCCCCGCCGGGAGGAGCACCGCTAAACAGGGCCCCGCCGGGACAAGAACCGCTGAACGGGCCCCGCCGGGAGGAGCACCGCTGAACAGGGCCCCGCCGGGACAAGAACCGCTGAACGGGCCCCGCCGGGAGGAGCACCGCTGAACACGGCCCCGCCTGGACAAGAACCGCTGAACAGAGCCCCGGCGGGACATGAACCGCACCGCTGGGCCCTTCCTGTCAAGCACCGCTCCGCTGGGCCCTTCATCTCAAGCACCGCTCCGCTGGGCCCTTCCTGTCAAGCACCGCACCGCTGGGCCCTTCCTGTCAAGCACCGCTCCGCTGGGCCCTTCATCTCAAGCACCGCTCCGCTGGGCCCCGCCATCTCAAGCACCGCTGCGCTGGGCCCTTCATCTCAAGCACCCCTGGCCCATTGACAGTGCCGGTTCTGTGTCGAGCAGGGCTTCAGGAAGCACTCTGGGCACCATGCCTCCTCCAATAACAGTGGAGTCGGTAATCCATCTGATGGACTGTGTCTTTGCACTCCACAGGATGGTGCAGTGGGCAAACCTCCCACTGTAGACACTTGAGAGACTGTGGCTTTGCACTCCCCAGGATGGGACAGCGGGCATGGAGGCCCCTCGTGGATCTGGCGTCGTGGACTCATGTGGCTGAGGTGCCCCCCTTCCCTTCCCCCTGAGGTGCCTGTAGTTTTATCATCTGATGCCCCTGCAGTGTTCTCTCCAATGGTATCTGGTCTCCTGTGTGGGCTTTGCCCATGTGTTTGGGCACATTGGCCCACGGACTATGGAACTTTGACGGAATGTGCAGGACTTTTTGCCTATGTATATATTGTTGACTATGTTCATTCCTTATTTTTGTATCTTTTATATGGCATATTTGCCATTCCTTCAATGGAGCTATTTATACATATATTTTATAGATCATTTAAATTGTGTCTTTGCATTATTCCGGGGGGTTTGTGTGGTGTCACTCTGACTTGTTGCTCGGCATTGGGGTGTAGGTATTTGTTGGGGGGGGGGGGGTGTATGGCGCATTTGTGTGCCCCTAAGCTTTCTGCGCCGGCGTTTGTACTCCTGGTAGATGAGCAGGTAGACAATAGCTGGTAGGATGTGTAATTCGGGCTCCATGGTGTCCTCCTTCCTCGTGGAGTGTGTATAGGTGAGCGTTTTCCCGTTCGTAGTCTGTTTCCGCCGTGTTTTTATCGGCGGGGCTCCCGCCCCGGAAAAGGTGGCGGATTGGTGAGTTGTGATAGGGTGGGCGGTACATTGTCTGCCGCCTGCCTGTTGGCGGTGACCGCCGCGCTGTTTGTCGGTCCCGCCGTGGCGGTCGGAGTGTTGAAGTGGCGGGCTGTGTTGGCGGTTCCCGCCAGGGTTAGAATTCAATTTTTTTGACCGCCGGCCTGTTTGCGGGTTGGCCGCCGCTTTATCACCGAACGCCAGGGCCAGAATGACCCCCTATATCTCAATTTGATATAGCATATCCAGAGCCATCTTCCTACAATCTTGTATCAGTGGTTCCCCTAAATACTCAATTTAGGGGAACCGGTATTGAGAGTGAAGGGTAGTAATCACTGGAGTACTGTAGGAATCTGGCCTGGTGTGTGCTAACTACCTATGGTATGATCACCGTATACAAGGTCCATGTATCCCTTATGAGTGAAGTGGAGTCAGTGTCAAGGAAGCCAGGCTCTCTAAAGGTAGCTGTGGATAAGTAGCCAAGGCTTATTTAGGAGACACGCAAAGCTCTCATGCAATACCACTGTAGTCATACAGCACTTACACAAATGAAAGAAGGCACTTAGTGCTACGAAAATAGAGGCTCTTTATTAGAGTAATACAAACACAAACACTAGTTAGGCAATACTCTAATTGTAGGTAAGTAAACATACTATACATGTACAGTAACAATCAGGAATAGGCTTAAAAAGCAATTGAGAACATTGAAAAACAGCAGACAACACTCAAAACCAAGGGGAGTGGGGGTGGGGTGGTGTTGGGGTTAGGTGGATGCAGGAGTTGGTCGACGGTGGAAAGAAGACGGTCAACACTGGGGCAGGTGAAGAGTTCCTGGCTGATGCGGTTGACGTCCCACGCTGGATGAAGGATTGCAGTCAGTCTGTGGAGTGAAAAAAAACACATGGAAGACCTGAAAAAGGCAAATATCGCAGTTGCTAGCAGTGGAGCTGTTGGGGACCAGGAAGGCCAAGGGAGAGGGAGAGGGAGAGGGAACTAAACCCACAGAGGATGTCCCTAGCGGCCCTCGGCAGTGCGGAGAGTCCAAAGAAGAAGATGCAGCCCACACAGATGACTCGCAGGCAAGGAGCACAGGAGTCACGGTGAGGCCCATGCAGGACACTTAAAAAGGAGTCCCACGTCGCTGAATAACCATGCAAAGAGCTGAGTGTCGCAGGGAAGAGTGATGTGGACAGGAGCTACACAAAAACTGAAGTTCCCCTGGAGGCGGTGCCATCAAGCCTTGTCAGTTGCAAGAGACACTATGCATGGAGAAGGGAAGGTCCTACCTTCACCCAAGTTGGACAGCTGGTAGGGAGGACGCAAAGGACTACCAACTGTGATGCAGGATCCACACAGTTCCATAGAAGAGGAGATCCTTGCAGCCGGTCATCATTGCAGCAGAATGCCTGCAGATGCACAGGAGCGACTCTTTCATTCTACGGGAAGTTTGCTTTTTAGGGCAGACTGAAGACTCGCCACCCTCATATTGCACAGCCGGGGAAATGTTACAGTTGCTAGAAGAAGCCAGAGAAACAATGTTGGAGAGCAGAGGTGTAGCTGTAGATGCAGACTGTAGGTCCCTGTGGAGTCCAGCTGCGGTTCGAGAGGCCAGAAGTTTCAGTAAACGATGCAGATGATTCCTGCTGGAGTCTTGCATGTCGAATCTTAGAACCCACCCATGAGGAAGACCCTAAATAGCCCTGGAAGGGGAACTGGTCACCTAACCACATGGCCACTAAGATGCCCCCAGAGGCCTCTGCCCACCCTAAGGTCAAGATGGCAGAATCAAAGAGCCATCTGGAGGAGCTCTGGGCACCAACCCTGGGGTGGTGATAGAAAGGGGAGTGGTCATTCCCATTTCCATTGTTCAGTTCCAGGACAGAGCAGTGATTAGGGGTCCCTCAACTGGTGCAGATTGGTTTTATGCAAGGATGGCACCAATGGTGGCCATCAAAGCATACCAGTGGCTTGGCGAGGCTACCCCTCCCAAGTCATTTAACACCTTTTTTATACCCAAAGGAAAAGGGTGTTGCCTCCTTCACCTAAAGGAAATTCTTTTGTTCTGCCTACCTGGACTACAAGTCGGAAACGTTTGATAACAAACATGCCCATGTACAGAGTTACCCTTATGTAGCTGGCAAAGGTCGTGACCTATGTCCAGTACACACGTGAAATGGCATCCCCGCACTAATGAAGTCCAGGAAAATGGAGATGAGTCTGTGGGGGAATCTCTGCTCATGCAGGGGTGCCCTCCGACATCGGTACTTGCAGCATGCCCTCTGGGCTAGGAGGCCCTGCCTGAGGAGTGACTTACAGGGACCTGGTGCAGTGATCTTCAGTGAAAGGGTGCATGCACCTTTACATGCAGGCTGCAATGCCAGTCCTGCAAACACATTTTACATAGGTCCCCATGGGTGGCATAACATGCTGCAGCCCATGGGGAACCCCGGGTGTCTCCCAGCCCTGGGCACCATATACTAGGGACTTACATGGGGGCACCAGTATGCAAATGTGGGAGGTATGAAGTCATAGCAAACAAATGTACAGGGGGAGTGCACAGTAACTGGTGTCCTGGTTAGCATACTGACAAGTAAAAGGTGGGGGTAACCATGCCACAATAAGGGTACTTTGCTACAGCTACATACCCTGGAGTCACTACACCCTGTAGATGACCACTTTCTGTGGGGAGTGGGCAACACCATGTCCAGAGGTCCTAAATTCCCCCAGACACAAGTAGAATTTCCTAGGCTGTGTCTATTTCGGGCTGGTCACCCTAGGGGTGTGTCCAGCCTTGAAATGCAAAATGCCTCCTACATAGCTAATGTTCCTGAATATCCAGGTGCCAGATGGGGTCTGGGGGTGGGCATCTACCTCTCAGAGACTAGATCTGTCTTGGAATCCAGATCATGCTATGGGAAGGGGTGTCCAACACCTCACCCTGAGAAGCTTTACGTCTGACCTCCAAAGAGCAAAGGATCTCACCCCTGGATCTCACTCTAGTCTGTTGGTGGCAAACTGGCTAGAACTGGTCAGTTAGCTCAGAAGCAGTTGTTATGTTTTCAGGAGGAAACTGTAAGGTACACTCTGGATGCGTGCATTAATAAATCCATCGCCAGGGCTTATAAAACATGAGATGTTCAACATCCCTATTTTCATTGAAGACATCATGGAGCTGGGCAACTCGTATTAATCAGTGGCCAACACATCTATTTAAAATGGATTCCCTGTTCACCTAATATATCTAAGAAACGACAGACCTAGCAGGGGCATATCTGCTCTTGCAGATATGACCACGCATATAATAATATGCACCCTGCCTTAGGGCTATAAGGTCTGCTATAGGGGTGACTTAAAAATATTACATGCAGTGTTTTGGGGACATGGCACACAGTCCATAAGTTATGTTGCGTTTTCACTTTTAGGGGGCACCTTGTCAAGCAGTCCGCATGAGGTCAGTGCTGGGTCCCTTAGAGAAGAACAAGTTCTGCTACAGCTCTTACCGACCCTCTGCAGTACCGAGGCACTCTAGGTAACACTTACTATGGGACTTAGAAGGGTGCTACAGAGCCTAATCACTTGGGATCAAGGGATCAGGTGTCTTGTTTTGGGGAAAGACTGGCACTGGGGACCTGCTTACCAGGAAGCCAGTGCACTAAGCTGCATCAAAACTTGGCAACAAGTTGGGAGGGGGCAAGGGACGGACAGCTACGTACAAGTGTGAGTATGACTTTTTTGTGATGTTCGTTAATTGGTTGCAATGTTACACAAGGAGGAAGGGCTGGGCGTTGAGATGAATTTGTGAGTATGGCACGTGGTGCCAAAAAAATCTTGCCATTGAATGTATTATGACCTTGGCCTAAGTTGTGAAATATAGGGCTGCTCAGTTCCAAGGCAACCAAGACTTACTTGGTTTCACCTTATCCCATTTTCTTCTACCGTCCTACTCTTCCTTTCTCCTCATTTTATCCTTGTAGGTTCATTTTCTTCTCTACTTTCTCCTGGTGATTGCTTCTCTATGACCCTGTTCCCCTTCCCATTCTGCCTTTTGCTCTTTGGCCAGGTCACTGGCACACTGGTCTACATTCTAAAAGTTTTAACATCTCATTTTCAGGGATAGGGAGGTCTTTCCATTATTGTAACACGGGAGCAGCTCACTACTATTCATGGAAATAATCTGTGTGACACCCTGACATTTTCAATATATAAGGTTCTATTTTGATGTATGTAGGTAGTTGGCTCTGAATATACTATCTCAAAGTGAGAGATAGTGTGTACAGAGTCTAAAGGTTCCCCTTAGAGGTTGATAGTGGCAAAATTAAATAATTTGAATGCTCTATTTTTTGGTGGTGTAGTTGAGCAGTAGGCTTGTCAGAGGGTAGTGTTAAACATTTGTTGTACACACACAGGCAATAAATGAGGAACACACACTCAAAAGACTTAACCCAAGTCCAATAGTTTGCCTGCAGAACATCAGGATCCCTCGGTGTCGGCGAAAAGTGAGCGCTACTTTGAGCGACCTCAAAAACTGAAGGCGCCAGTGACAACTCCGGACTCTCCTGCTGAGGTGTGACAGTAGGACTCATCTCCCATGTCTTCTGGGGTCGTGAAGATCGAGACCTCAACCTCGATCGGCTCCTCGATCGGCTCCGCACCGAACAGCGCCGAGAGTCATGATGACGCCGCTTCTTATGCTTTTTGGGAGAAGCATGGGAGGAATCCTTTTTATGGCCCTTCTTCTTTGCTTTGGCTAAGAAGAGCTTCGCCTTGCGCTCCTTCAGAGCTTTTGGATTCATGCTCTGACACGAAGAGCAACCTTCCACATCATGCTCTGAACTAAGGCACCAAATACAGTCTGAGTGGGTGTCGGTCACTGACATCCGACCCCCGCATTCTCTACACGGCTTGAAACCGGACTTCTTCGGAGGCAACATTGTAACCACCAAAAATCGTTACAGTTAACAACGAGCCAGGAAGAAAATCCGTTGGCGTCGAAGGCACGGAAAAAAGGAAAACTGACGTCAGTACGCCGACGAGGACCTCTTATTGGCACATTGACGTCAGACGGAGTCACGTGGAGCCGTGCCATTATGACGTCCTCGTCGACGTAGACAGCTAGGAACAAGACTTTCCGTCGGATGCTGGCGCAAGGATCCAATTCATAATGTGAGGAATCCACAGGTAGTTGTATCCATCAGAAATATATTTTAATTTATTTTAGAACCACAAGATTCAACTCAGGTTACTCACGTTATCGCAGTCGCCTGGGAGTCCCCTCTGCGGTATTTGTTTTCTGGAGGTCGAGGTGGGGGCATTGGATGCAGAGTGAGAAGTCTCACGCTTCCGGCGGGAAGGGAGAGTTCTTTCAAAACTTGCAAAAATGTTGCAGTGTCCTCAGAGGTCGCTGTTCCCCGACAGATGCATCGCTGTGCAGTTTCTTTGAGTCTGGGGACAGGCCGGTAGGGCTGGAGCCAAGTCAGTTGGTGTTTCCGTCATCTCTGCGGGGCTTTCAGGTCAGCAGAACTTATTTGTGCAGGTTGCAGGAATCTGATTTCCTGGGTTCAGGGTCGCCCCTAAATACTCAATTTAGGCGTGTGTTTAGGTCTTGGGGCAGTAGCCAATGGCTACTGCCCTTGCGGGTGGCTACACCCTCTTGGTGCCTCCACCCTGAGGTGATGGGGGCACATCCATATTCCTTTTGGGGGCATCTTCCAATCTCAAGATGGAGGAATTATAAAAGTTAGGCGTCACCTCAGGGCACCTTAGGGGCTGTCCTGACTGGTGGGTGGCTCCTCCTTGTTTCCCTCATCATCTCCTACAGCCTTGCTGCCTAAAGTGGGGGCAATGGCTGGGGGGTTCCATCTCCACTAGCTGGGATGCCCTGGGGTGTTGTACCAAAAGGCATGAGCCTTTGAGGCTCCCCGCCAGGTGTTACCGTTCCTGCAGGGGGAGGTAAGAAGCATATCCACCCAGTACAGTCTTTGTTCCTGACCACAGATTGACAAAGGTACTCTCTCCATGTGGCCAGAAACTCGTCTGGTTGTGTCAGACTGGCAGAAACTGGTCAGCCTAGCACTAAGAGTCGGACTGGTATTCCGGGTCCCTCTCTAAGATGCCCTCTGGGTGTATTTTAAAACAAATACCACACTGGCATCAGTGTGCATTTATTGTGCTGAGAAGTTGGATACCAAACTTCCCATATTTCAGTTTAGCCATTATGGAACTGTGGAGTTTGTGTTTGTTAAACCCCCAGACCTTATACTCTTATGGCTAACCTGCAATTACAATGTCCAAGGTTTTGCTAAGACACCGTAGGGGCATAGTGCTCATGCAGCTATTCCCTCAGCTGTGGTATAGTACACCCTTCCTTAGGGCTGTAAGGCCTGCTAGAGGGGTGACTTATCTATGCCACAAGGAGTAGGTTGTGGGCATGGCACTCTGAAAGGGGTGCCATGTAAACTTAGTGCTTTTCTCCACACTAGCACACACACACTGAGGCAGTGTGCATGTGCTGAGTGAGGGGTCCCCAGGGTGTCATACGGCATGCTGCAGCCCTTAGAGACCTTCCTTGGCAACAGGCCCTTGGTACCAGGTGTACCATTTACAATGGACATATCTGTGTGCCAGGGCCGTGCCAATTGTGGTTACCGGTTAGGGAAAGAACACCAAGCAGGTCTTATCCTCCAAACCCACCCTTGCTGCCATCCACAGAATCAGGAAGAGCACATCTGAAGGCAGATGCTTCTCTCACCTTGTAGCCCAGTCAAACACGCTTCCACTCAAACTCAGACATGCAGACTCACTGAACCAGCTCACAAAGGATCTAAAGACATGGATCGCAGAGTGTGCAGCACGTCCGCAACAGCTATTTGAGCCTCCATGGGTGATAAGCCGCCCTTTAAAAGCGTCTGATTGCTCAAATGACTGATGTGTGCAAAAATACCTTTATTAGGAATGAAAAACTTGCCTAACAATAGCTTTACAAGTATGTCTCAATAAAAACATAAAAGAAAATAAATGTTTTACCTTGAAGTTATTTTGAAAGATTAGCAACACATAACTCACCCACTGTTCAATATCAGTCATGTTTGGCCACTAGAAATGGCTGCCAATACTCTTTTTAGTTTTGTTAGTTCCAGAGTGACCTCCAATTAGTGAAGAATGTAACTTATTAAAAATGTGTTTTGCCAATCCTTCACCAACGATAACTTGTGCCTTCTTCCCCTTTCCTACAAAGAACACCTTTTCACCTAATTTGCCAAAAAAACATGAGAACGTTTAAAGGACGATTTCTATTTACTGCAGATGTTGCACGAGAGATACATTAAAAGCACGTAATATATATATATATATATATATATATATATATATATATATATGTATACACACAAACACACACACACACACGCTAACAATCATTTAAAAAAATAAAATATAATGAAATGAATCAGACTAAACAATATTTGTTAACATATAAGTAGGTAGATCAATATAATTGAAAGGATCACCAATTCATGAAGCTTCATTCAAACAAGTACAGTAAATTGTATGAATGTATAACAATTTTCTAATTCCAAAGTAATTTGAAAAATAACTTACCATTAATGGTGATTTTTTTGGAAAGTCTCCGTAATCCATGCTTCATTATTTTACTGAAATCATCAGGGTACACATTACTGCGTATATAAAATTCCGAATCTGGTTGTACTTTGTAGTATCCATTGTTCTTTACAATAACAAAATAAATATAAACTGAAGAAAATCTAAACACCGTAATAGTAAAGAAATAAAATCACATGGATGAATATACGTTAACAAAGGTAAATAATGTGTTCCTCTGATTGACAATTTGCACCCACACATTCATTTTTTGAGAATGGATACCATAAGAATGTCTCTCCGCAGTAGCTGCCTCCGCTCTGGTGGGAGGAGCACATAAGCCATCAGAAGTCTGCTTCTTCGTCAAGACATTGCACCTTTTAATAGGAAGAAAAAGATAGTTGGAGATGGTCCTCTTCTCTCATCAGCTTGCCTAATTTTCACAGCAATTAAGCAAATAAAAAGCTGATCATCCATTTAGCGTTGTTTAGTACAATGAATGACCGCTGTGGGTCAAATATATGTAAGAATGAGGAGGTAGAGAAAAAGTCGTCAGGACAATATTTAGACCAAAGTGAAAGAGTGAACACTTTTGGAAAAAGAGAACCAGCTTGCCTCAATAGATGGTAGTTAAATGTGTGGCTACAGAGAGGGTTAGATGCTCGTTAACCCTTATGTAAGAAGTAATTACGGGAAAAAAAAGAATATTGTATCGTCAACAAACCTATAGGTCCTCATTACAACCCTGGCGGTCGGTGTTAAAGCAGCGGTAAAACAGCCAACAGGCCTGCGGTAAAAAAAATGTAATCACGACCGTGGCGTAAACCGCCAACATAGACAGCCACTTTAACACTCCGACCGCCACAGCGATACAAACAAACAGCATGGTGGTCACCACCAACAGACAGGCGGAAGACAATGTACCGCCCACAGTATCATGAGAGGCCAATCCGCCACCTTTTCAGGGGCGGATTCAACGCGAATAAAAACACGGCGGAAAAAAAACTTGGAAGGAAAAATGCTCACCTCTACACACCATACGAAGAACCAGGATGCCATGGAGCCGGAACTCCATATTCTACCAGCCATTGTCTTCCTGCTCCTCTATCAGGAGCACGAACGCCAGCGGCGAAGACCACAGTGAGTACTGCACCTACAACACAGGGGAGGGGGGATGGAAAAGAGTGACACACACACACAACACCCTCACCCACTACAACACACACACACACAAATACATGATGATACATTACAGTTACACCCTCCAAGGCCATTGGAAGAATGCAAGGACAATGGAAATGATTGTAACGATTCTGATCAATAAAAATCCAGTACTCATAAATATATATACACACTATTAACAAATATATACACCAAGAATTAAAGCCCATGTGCTGCACATACATAGTCCGTGGACCACTGGGCCCAAAATGCAAGGGCGAGGCCCACACAAGATATCCGATCAAAACGGAGCGAACACTGCAGGGGCATCAGATCGAAATACAACAGGCACCTCAGGGGGAAGGGAAGGGGGGGCACCTCAGCCGGATGAGTGCACAACGCCAGATCCATGAGGGGGCTCCATGCCCATTGATGTATCCTGGGGAGTGCAACGCCACAGTCTCACAAGTCTTTTCAGTGGGTGGTTTGCCCACTGCTGCATCCTGGGGAGTGCAAAGCCACAGTCTCACAAGTGAATAACAGTCTCCACTGGTTCTGGAGGGGGGTTTGTGCCCAGAGTGCTTCATCCTGCCAAGGAGTGAGGTAGTGGATGCTTTTCTCCACTGGTTCTGGAGGGGGCTTTGTGCCCAGAGTGCTTCATCCTGCCAAGGACTGAGGTAGTGGATGTGAATCTCCACTGGTTCTGGAGGGGGCTTGGTGCCCAGAGTGCTTCATCCTGCCAAGGACAGAGGTAGTGGGTGTAAATCTCCACTCACGGTGGGCCATGGAAGCTGTCCAGGCCCCTGAAACTGACCACCAGCTTCGTACGACTGACCACGGAGGATGGCAGCCATATCTGCGGTGGTGCCACTGGCACATGTGGTGTGTCCACTGGCGGTGATTGTGGCAGCCTCAGTAGCGGCGGTGCTTGCGGCGCTCATTGGCCTGCAGTGCTGGTGGGTGGCTCAGTGAGCGTGCTGGTGGCGGCGGTGTCCTGCGACGCGGTGATGGTAGCGGCGGTGTCCTGGGAAGCGGTGCTGGTGGCGGTGGTGTCCTGGGAAGCAGTGCTGGTGGCGGCGGTGTCCTGAGAAGCGGTCTTGTCCGCCGTGCAGGTTGGCGGCGACTTCCCTTTCTTTCTGTGCCCCTTCCCCACCTTGGATGGTGGCGCAGCTGTCTTCACTCTCCCAACTATAGTCCTGGGAGAGCCCTTGGTGGCAGGTGTTTTGCCCTTCTCCCTCCGGGCTGTGGCCAACTTCTTATGTTTCTGAGGTGGGGGACTGTCTGTGGTCTGGCTCCTTGGCACACTGGCTGCCCTGCTGCTTGGCGCACTCCAGAAGCCGGTTACTGCTGGCACCACTGTTCCCGTTGATGTGGTGGCTGAGGTGCTGGGTTGTGACCTGGAAAGCCGTGCCATAGGGGACGGAAGGGGTGGGGTAGGTGAGGGGGAAGAGGTCAAGGTTTGACAGGAAAAGTTTTAGACACACTGGGAAGGGTAGATGGAGGAGGTTTGGGAGTGGAGGAAGAGGTAGTGGTTGTAGGAGTGTACATCTGCTGAATTTGGGTGAAGGTGCATGGGCTGGAGGCTGTTGTGAGGGGGATGGCTGTTGGGTGGGTGGGTGCCTGCGTTTGTGTACTTTGAGAGGAGGGCTCACAGACACACTGGGAGAGGAAACTGAGGATGTGTGAATGGTAGTGGTGTGGTGAGTGCACGTGAGCGGTGTGTGGTGATGGACGTAGTGGCTGAAGATGTAGTGCATGCAGGTGTGAGTGGAGATGTGACAGGGAGGGAGGAGGGAGACGAGGATGAGGGGGACACAGTGGAGGCAGTGGATGTTGGTATGTCTGCATGGGTATGATGCTTGTGTGAGTGCCTGTGGGATGTGTGGTGCTTATGTTCACCAGAGCTACCCTTGTGTGTTGCGGTGTGTGCATGCTGGTCTGATGGTGTGCTTGGGATAGGCTGAGGTACAGGGGATTGGGTCTGGGTGGAGGAAGTTGGAGGGGGGAGGCTGGACACAGGGACAATGGCTGCCATCAGTGCTGAGGCCAGAGTATGAAAAGCTCGCTGTTGGGCTGCCTGACTAGAATGAATGCCCTCCAGGTATGCATTTGTCTGTTGGAACTGCCTCTCTACACCCTGGTTGGCATTCAGAATGGTAGACTGCCCAACAGTGAGGGATCTGAGGAGGTCAATGGCCTCCTTTCTGAGGGCAGCAGGGCTGACAGGGGCAGGGGCTGAGGTGCTGCTGTGAGGGCGGTGCTGGTGAGGGGGGAGGCAGCTGTACCTGTAGATGCAGGGGGCAGAGAGGGGCCCGCCACCGCAAGGGAGCTCCCATCAGAGGAGGAGTCTGTGTCGCTGGTCTCAGCTCCTGTCCCCGCCGTGGAACTCCCCTCGCCCTCCGTCCCACTGGTGCCTTCAGACTCCGCTGTTTCGCCCTCCAGGGCCATGTGGGATGCAGCTCCCTCCTGCTCCAGTGCCACTGCTCCTCTGCCTGATGATGCTAATGCACACAAGAACAGGTAGACCACAAAAAGGTGGGGAAGACAGAAGAAAGACATGTTCAGTGCATGCAATACCGCTACAGTTGGCAGACACTACAGACACAGCAGCCCTCTGCACTACCCCATGCACTTAGAGTTCCCTAATTAATCACAGGGACATGGGGTACATGGAATATGACAGACTGCTGCACACATGAGTCACAGGAGCCTGACTAGGTGTAGATGGCTCTTAACTCTGGTGGGGTGCCACATAGCCTGCCTTACGAAGGGAACATGCCTACAAAACTCGTCCTGGCCAAGGGGTACCCACAGCCCACCTCCCCCAACCAGACACCTCCAATGTGCGCTGAATCAGCTGAATGAGAGTGTACTCACCCCCTTGTGGCTGCTGTGATGCTCTCAAGCGCCCATCCAACTCTGGGTATGCCACCGCCAGGATCTGGAACATCAGGGGTGTCATGGTGCGACGGGCACCCTCCTCCCCACGGTGGGAGGCCATCCCAGCTGGGCCTCCGCCATCTTCTTGCTCAAGCGGCGAATGTCCTCCCATCTTTTCCGGCAGTGGGTGCTACGTCTGTGGTGGACACCCAGGGTCCTGACTTCCTTGGCGATGGCATGCCAAATATCCTTCTTCTGGTGGGCGCTGACCTACAGGAATAAGACAGGGGAAAAGGAGAAGATATAACCGTCCGCACCGTCACAGTCATTGGCCCGCGTTCCTACCCTTGCCATGACACACATACACTCACTGTTGTTTCATGCACGCCTAATTCTCCCCCCCCCCCATCTTCCATCCACACAGGCATTGCCCATACAGCATGCTCACAGTGTACTTACCTGTTTGTCTGGAGGAACGTAGAGTAGCGTGTACTGGGGGAGGACCCCATCCACTAGTTTCTCCAACTCCTCTGTGGTGAAGGCAGGGGCCCTTTACCCAGACACATGAGCTATTGTCTCTTCCAGACTGAGGTCACAGCAGCACTTGCAGTGTAGGTCATCGCCTGTTGAACATCAGGTATCAAGTGAGTGAACAGATAGAAAATGGCAGTCACGTCCGCGGCGGTGCGTACCGTCACCACCAGAGTACATCGTCATTGGCTCCTGGGACCCGTAGGGCCCAATGTTAACCAATGCAGGATTGCGCCGCGGTCTTCGACCGCCTACTGCGACGGTGTACAACGCCAGCGCAGTTACCTCATATCCCATTGTCCCACCTTACAGGTCAGGCAGCCGCCATTTCAGGGGGCCACATGGCATTATTTTTAAATGCGTCACACATACCTAGGCCTTGCATACACACTAAGACAGGCACATAGCAGATTGAAAAATATGTGCAATAAAGTAGTGTTTTCGTACATCAGTGTTGGCTGACCCTCTGCTCGCTGTTCTCTTCCACAGAGTACGTCCGCTGGGGCAGGTGAGGAGATGGCGGCATCCTCCGGTGTACAGACCGCTGGTGGACCTGTCGACAATGGAAGAGCGACATGTAATTGTCACCTACAGACTGGACTGTGCCACAATCCATGAACTGTGTGCCCAGTTGGAGCCAGACCTGATGTTAGCTATCCGCCATCCCACATGTATCCCCCCTCTAGTGCAGGTGCTGTCAGTACTCCATTTCCTGGCAAGTGGGTCTTTTCAGACGACAGTGGCCATAGCCTCTGGGATGTCCCAGCCTATGTTCTCCAACGTGTTGTCCAGAATGTTGTCTGCCCTGCTGAAACACATACGCAGCTACATCGTGCTCCCTCAAATGGAGGATTTGCCTACAGTGAAAGGTGACTTCTATGCCCTGGGACATATCCCCAACATCATAGGTGCCATTGATGGGACACATGTGGCCTTGGCCCCCCGCAGGAGTGAACAGGTGTACAGAAACCGGAAGAGCTATCATTCAATGAACGTGCAGATGGTGTGTTTGGCCGACCAGTACATCTCCCATGTGAATGCCAAGTTTCCTGGATCAGTGCATGACGCTTACATTCTGAGGAATAGCAGCATCCCTTATGTGATGGGGCAACTCCAGAGGCACTGTGTGTGGCTATTAGGTGAGGACATGGACCCTATACAGTGTGACTAGGTGTCTGGGAATGGGGTTGCCCCTAAGGGTAAGTGTGTGTCTAACAGTTGTAACAACATTTGCAGATGACTCTGGCTACCCCAACCTGTCATGGCTACTGACCCCAGTGAGGAATCCTAGGACAAGGGCAGAGGAACGCTACAATGAGGCACATGGGCGAACTAGGAGGGTTATAGAGAGGACCTTCGGCCTCCTGAAGGCCAGGTTTAGGTGCCTACATGACGGGTGTTTCCCTATTCTACGCACCAAAGAAGGTGTGCCAGATCATCGTGGCCTGCTGTATGCTGTACAACTTGGCTTTGCGACAACAGGTGCCTTTTCTGCAGGAGGATGGTCCTGAAGGAGGTCTTGTGGCAGCTGTGGAGCCTGTGGACAGTGAAGACGAGGAAGCAGAACAGGAAATCGACAACAGAAACAAGGTGATTCATCAATACTTCCAGTGAGACACAGGTAAGACGACATCACTGCCTGCTACATCTGATACACTTGTTCTACCTCTCATCTGTCTGTCACTTTTACCCAGAGTATGGACCCTGATTTGTCACTTTCCCTTTCGATTTCACAGATGTGGGTCCCACTGTGTGACCTCAGCTATGTTTCCTCATGGACTAGAGCTGTGTGACATAGGTATGCTGACAATACAATGGATATTGCTATTTTCCTCAGTTATTGCAAATACACATTTGTGAAAGCACAGACTGACTCCAGATTGTTTTGTGATTTAAGTGTGTTTATTTAAGTACTAAATAGTGGAGGGGGTTGTAAAATGGTCAGGGGTGATGGTGGAGGAATGTCCATGGCAGAGTCCAGTCTATTTGTTTCACAGGTGCATTGTCCAAAGGGGCATGAGAAGTGGAGCTGGGGCAGTTGATGGATGGACAGGGTGACAAAGTGGGACAGAAGGATGACAATCAGGGTGGTCTCATTTCTTGACGGGGTCTTGGCATCGTGCTCTGTCTTTGTCCTAGATCTCATGGACCGCTTGCGGGGTGGTTCTCCATCTGCAGGGGGTGGGGTGCTGGTGTCGAGGTCCTGTGGCGGTGCCTCCTGTCCACTAGCGCCGGCGGTGGGCAGTTCATCGTCCAGGCTAGTGTCAGGGGCCCATTGTTCTGCCACCGTGTCCCTCCTGGTGTTCACGAGTTCCTTCAGCACCCCTACAATGGTACCCAGGGTGGTATTGATGGATCCGAGTTCCTCCCTGAACCCCAAATACTGTTCCTCCTGCAGCCGCTGGATCTCCTGAAACTTGGACAGTACTGTTGCCATCGTCTCCTGGGAATAGTGGTAGGCTCCCATGATGTTGGAGGGCCTCGTGGAGAGTGAGTTCCCTAGGCCTGTCCTCCCCCTGTCGCCCAGCAGCCCTCCCAGTTCCCCTGTGTTCCTGAGCCTCTGTCCCCTGAACCGTGTGCCCACTGCCAATGCCCCCAGGTCCCTGCTGTTCTTGGGGTGGTGGGTTAGCCTGAGTTCCCTGTAGTGGTGGACACACTGCTGCTTGACGTGTCATGGGGACAGAGGTATGGGCCCGGTGGGTGCTGGTGTTTCCAGAGGGGGGAGGCTCTGTTGTGGCTTCTGCCAGTGTGAGGGGAACCGACTGTCCTGAGGTCCCAGATGGGCCGGCTGGTCATCTAGATACAGTTGGACAGAGCTGCTGTCATCACTGTGGGCCTCTTCTGTGGGTGGAGTGGACATGTCTGGAACCTCCTGTCCGGTGACGTTGGTTAGGGGTCCTGCAGGGGGTATAAAGGCATAGTTTTTTATCTGTGTGTGCCATGGTGTGCAATGGGTTGGTGACCCTGTACTCCAGTGGTTGCATTCCTGTGTAGGAGCTTGTGTGCTTATTGTTTAGGGGTCTGTGTGGGTATGTGCAGTGGACATGCATTTATGATGGGTACCCATGCTTTGTTGTTGCATGCAGGGCCGGGTGTTGGGATGTGTGGTTTGTGATAGTGGGACATCTGTGAGGAGTTGGAGTGATGGGGGGTGAGGGCGAGGGCATGTGATTGCACGCAAGTAGGGTGGGGGATAAAGTAGTGAAAGCTTTGACTTACCAATTCCTCCAGCTACTCCTGTGAGGCCCTCAGGATGCAGTATAGCCAAGACCTGCTCCTCCCATGTTAGTTGTGGGGGAGGAGGTGGGGGTCCGCCGCCAGTCCTCTGAACCGCAATGTGGTGTCTTGAGACCACGGAACACACCTTCCCCTGTGGGCCGTTCCACCTCTTACTGATGTTATCCCGTATTCTTGGGTGCTGTCCCACTGCGCTGACCCTGTCCACGATTCTGCGCCATAGCTCCATCTTCCTAGCTATGGTGGTGTGCTGCACTTGTGATCCGAATAGCTGTGGCTCTACCCGGATGATTTCCTCCACCATGACCCTGAGCTCCTCCTCAGAAAACCTGGGGTGTCTTTGCGGTGAACATGGGGTGGTGTGGGTGATGTCTGAGGTGATGTTTAGGGGTGTGTGGTGTTTTGTGCGTGGGGTGTGTGTGTGATGGTGTTTTGTGCCTCTGTATGGTGTTGTCATCTTTGCTGTGCTGTCTCTCTGGCCTTCGTCAATATTTTATGTAGTAAGGGTTTGTGGGTGATGTGGGAGTGGTGTGTGTATGTGTATAAGGTGCGTGTATTTGGAATTGTCCAATGTGGTTGTGTTTTGTAAGAGAGTGTATTTTGAGCGCGGCGGTGTGTTATCGCAAGTTTATCACTGACCATAGGTGTTACCGCCAATGTTGTAATGAGGGCCATAGTGATTAGGCTCAAATGGAGTTCACGAGAAAATCTCCAAAAACAAATGTAAGATTTCAGTGTGCTCTAAAAAAACATGTTAAGGCTGCTAGTGAAACAAGCTGCTTGAAATACTATCGACAGCTGGTGACTAACATGGAAGATCGGTAAGGCACCCGCAAACAGGCTGGAAACACTGAAAGATAACCTTTGTTTGTGCTCAAAGATGACGATAGTCCCACGCCAATGAGCTGACACCACCATCATCAGTTTTGTGAAGACACGAAAGAGGATCACAGTAAACTTAAAAAGCTACTTGCTCACTTTGAAACACAGTTAACATGTGTGAAAAATTCAGGATGCGGGTGTGTGAATAAGCATTGTGAAGGTCCAGCACTACTATAAAGTATCCTGTTTGAGCACTGACAACACCTCAGCCAGGGTGTGCATTTAGAAATTGTCTTTTTGGAGGTAGCTGTTGACGGACCACAAAAAAAAGGACCTTTTTGTTTTTTTTCTGCACAAAGAAATGAAAAAGAAAAAGAACCACAACCTATCTCTGGAGGTAGGACAACCTACTCTGCACTTGTGCACAAGAGAGATGGAAACACCAGCTGGAGCGAGGAAGATTAGCTCTCCATCAGACACTGAATGGACATAGCAACAGGTCATGAGCTTCGCAGGTTTCTAAACGTAGATGACCACTGCTGTTGCTTTTGCCAACTCCATTCCTCCCAATGACTCCCTCCCATTTCTGTTAGTCAGCACAAACCTTGGCACTAAAAAAATAAAAAATACCAAGCCAAAGACACTTTACCGTCAAGTCTGCGAAGATCCACATCCAGAGCCGATCCCAAATAGCCTGCTCTTCCTTGCCAGCACCAAATGTTGCGGCGTTAGTCACACAAGCGCAGAACATTTTGATAGCTGCCTGTGGATCTTCCATGGTTTGTACAAGCTTGAACTTTCTGGTGCAGAGCCTGTGGGTGTCTAAAACTGAAACTTTATAACAGAGGGCACAAAAACTGACTTTAAAGTCTCATATTGACTAGCAGGCTGTATGTCACCACACTAGACTGAGGAATAATAGTGGGTAAGAGACAAAGAGCCCACACAAACAGTTGTAGACTACAGTTCTAGGAAAGACTATTATTTTGCCACACTATGTTCTATCTTGCGTGTGATGTTTAATTAAAAGACAAGTATTAAATGGAACATTTGTTGTACACACACGGGCAGTAAATATGAACACACACTCAATGACTTAACCTCAGACCAATAGGTTTTTTATATAGAAAAATATTCTACTCTTAAATTTACTTTAGAACCACAAGATTCTGAATTCAAGTAAGTACATAAATTGTAAGGTACTTGGCATAAGCAAATATAGAACTTGGAATGAAAACAGTAAGGTACACAGTCCTGGCAAATATGCAAATAACCTATTTTAAAAGAGGACACTGCAAAATTCAACAGTTCCTGTAGGAGGTAAGTAGAAGTTAATTTAGCAGGTAAGTAAAGCACTTACAAGTTCAGTCTCCAGGGCATAGACAGCCGACTGTTGGGGGTTCAAGTCAACCACAAACACCCAGCACCAGCAACACAGGGCCGGTCAAGTGCAGAGGTCAAAGTAGCATAGGCGCTTGTGGAGAAAAGGGGTGCTCCGGTTCCACTCTGCTCGCAGGTAAGTACCTGTGTCCTCTGGGAGCAGACCCGGGGAGTTTTGTAGAGCACTGGGTTGGGGGTGTCCCAAACAGGCGCACAGGGCCAGCCAGGTGAGGTGTGCAAAGTAGGTGTCAGGTTTTGAATAGAAATCCATGGAGGGACCCAGGGGTCACTCTGGTGATGCAGGCAGGGCATGGGGTTCTTCTTGGGCCAGCCACCGACTGGGCTAGGATGAGGGATGCCTGCTGGTCACTTCTGGACCGGTAGTTGGTTCCTCTCGAGCCTGGGGGCTGCAGGGGCAGTGATTCTTCCAGGGGTTGGGGTCTCTATTACCAGGAAGTTGCGGTGAGGGGGATCCTCTGGATTCTCTCTGCAGGCTTCACCGTGGGGATTCAGGGAGATTGTCTCAGGGTGGCCACGTCATTGGAGTCACCTGGGGGTCCACGCTGCAGTGTTGGTTTCTCTGGACACAAGCTGGGGGCGTTGGTGCAGAGTGGTGGGGAGTCACGCTTCAGGAGTGAGGTGGGTGTCCCTTTAAAGATGGTTTCTTCCTTGTTGTTTGACAGAGCCAATATCCACTAGAGTTTTTTGGTCCTTTGGGTTGCAGGGCAGTCCCCCGAGTCGGCAGAGGTCGCTGGTCCCGCAGGATGCGTCGCTGTTGCAGGTTCTTTGAGTCTGGAGACAGGCAGGTAGTGCTGGGGCCAAGTCAGTTGTTGTCTCCATCTTCTCCACGGGTGTTTTGAGGTCAGCAGTCCTTTAGGTTTTCAGGAAATCTGAAATCCTGGGTTCAAGGTCGCCCATAAATACTGAGTGTAGGAGGGTGTTAGGGCTGGAGGGCAGTAGCCAATGGCTACTGACCTTGAGAATGGCTACACCCTCCTTGTGCCTCTCTTTGGGGAGGGGGGCACATCCCTATCCTTATTGGGTAAATCCTCCAAAACAAGATGGAGGATTTTCCAAGGAGGGGGAGGGGGTCACTACAGCTCTGGTCAACTTAGGGGTGGAACTGGCTGAGGGGGTGACTACTCCTTGTTTTTCTCATTATCTCCTCCGGACTTTCCGCCCAAAGTTGGGGCTGTGTCCAGGGGGCGGGCATCTCCACTAGCCAGAGTGCCCTGTGGCAGTGTAACACGAAGCCTGAGCCTTTGTGGCTCACTGCTAGGTGTTACAGTTCCTGCAGGGGGAGGTGTGCTCCACCCACTGCAGGCTTGGTTTCTGGCCTCAGAGAGCACGAAGGCTCTCACGCCAGGAGGTCAGAAACTAGTCCCTCTGTGGCAGGCTGGCACAGACCAGTCAGTCTTGCATTGAAGGATTGGGTAAAATACAGGGGGCATCTCTAAGATGCCCGCTGAGTGCATTTTGTAATAAATCCAGCACTGGCATCAGTGTGGGTTTCTTATTTGGAGAAGTTTGATATCAAACTTCACAGTACTCAGTGTAGCTATTATGGAGCTGTGGAGTTCGTTTTGACAAACCCACAGACCATGTTCTTAATATGGACACACTATATTTACAATGTCTAAGAATGGACTTAGACACTGTAGGGGCATATTGCACATGCAGCTATGCCCTCACCTGTGGAATAAAGCCCTAAGGCAGGGTGCATTAAGGCCTGCTAGAGGGGTGACTTACGTATGCCAAGGGAGTATTTGGTGTGCATGCCATCCTGAAGGGGATGCCATGTTGACTTTGCCTTTTTATCCCCACCAACACACACCAACTGCAATGGCAGTGTGCCTGTGTTAGGTGAGGGATCCCTTAGGTTGGCACAACACATGCTGCAGACCTTAGGGACTTTCCCTGGTCACAGGGCCCTTGGTACCACTGGTACCTTTTACCAGGGACTTATCTGTGTGCGAGGGGTGTCCCAATTGTGGAAATAATGGTACATTTTTACCTGAAAGAACACTGGTGGTGGGGCCTGGTTAGCAGGATCCCAGCACACTTCAGTACTCAGAAGAGTCAGCATCAATAGCAGGAAAAAAGTGTTTGTGGTGGGTGGGGGTTGTGGACTGCAAAAAGGAGGCATTTTCCTACAGAGGGTGTGTAAGCTTGTTGAGGAGACAGTGTTAATTTGTTGTGTTATTGATAGAGAAGCCAAGGGTAAAGGCCAGGTTACGCAATTGGTCAATGTGGGCGGGGGCATTAACATGAGTGGGGGGGGGCACCAGGAGTCGTTCCAGGCAAAATGGGGTGTAGGCAATCACAAGCATTTCTTGTCTGAGTTGAGCTTGAGGCAGCTGACGTCCATCCAAGGGCAGACTGCTCTCCTCCCATTGGGAAAATGCATCTTGGCTTGAGCAGAGTCGTCCGACATGGAGAGGATCAGTTGGGTGTCATTGTCGTAGGAGACTATCTTTACCTTGTGTTGTTTGATGATCTTAGCGAGCGAGCCATGTAGAGGTTAAAAAGCTTCTGGCAGTGTGTGGATCCTTGGGCTACTCTGCAGCAAGTGTCTAAGTTCTGATGTGAATGGTGGTAGTCTGACCCTCTGTGTTCTTCTGGTGAGGAAGGACCAGATCCAGCTCAGGGCTTTGTCTCAGATGCCAGCGTCGAGCAGCCTGTCACAGAGGCTGAAGTGGGAGACTGTCTAAAATGCAGTAGAGAGGTCTAGAAGGATGAGTGCGGCAGTGCCTACGCTGTGCAGTATGATGCGTATGTCGTTGGTGGTGGCTAAAAGTGCCGTTTCGGTGCTGTGGTTGCTTCCAGATCGGAAATGGGAAAGATCTAGGATACGGTGTCTCTCGAGGAACTCTATGAGTTCCTAGTCGATGGCTTGGCTGGGAAAGTGAGCAGAGACATGGGTCAGTAATTCTTCAGCTCCCTAGGGTCGGCTTTGGGTTTCTTGAGTAGCGGGCTGATTTCTGAGTATTTACAGTCTGAGGGGAAGGTGGCAGTCTTAAACGATAGGTTGATGGTTCAGCAAAGCTCTGGTGAAATCATGGGAATGACAAGGTTGAGGATGTGATGAGGGCATGGATCTGAGGGTGCTCCCAAGTGGATGGAGTTCATTATTCTTTGGGTGTCCTCTACAGTAATGGTGGTTCAGCAGTTCGTATCTGGTGGGGGTGCAAGGTCCATGGTGCTGAGCAGTGAAGGCGGGCTCTGTATGCTGAAGCCTTTGTAGATGTCCCAGATCTTACAGTGAAAGAAGGTGGGGAAGATCGTTGCGGAGGTCTTGGGAGGGAGGGATGGATGAGGTTTCTGCCCTGCGGTTCGTGAACTCTTTGACAAGGATGAAGAGCTCTTTGATATTGCGAGTGCTGGTGTTGAGGCATGCTTGAAATGCAGCTTTTTGGGTGGCTCGTATGTTCTGGTGGTACGTGGTGTCAGTATTTTTGCAGGCGGTGCGGTTTGGTGGATTTGCGGAGGCTCCATTTGCATTACAATCGTCTGCAGGTGCGCTTGGATTGATGTAGGTCTTGCGTAAACCACTTGGGAGTTTTGCTATGTAGATTCCATGCCAATTTACTTAGGGGGGCTACATTGGCTGCACATTCAGAGGCAGCGCTTTAGTTTGCCTGCGGATTCATTGGAGGGAGTGGTTGACAGCATTTGGTGATCTGTGCTTCCGTGACTATACCCCAATGTTTGCCAGGGGGTTAGGGAATGTGGTGGCGTGCAGTGTTTGAGTAGGTTAAGTAGATGCACTTGGTCAAGCCAACAGTGTTTGGAGGTGTGGATGAAGGTGAGGTTGTCCCCTGCTGAGAGAATGGCGTAGAGGATGTGAAGGGGTTTGTGGGTGGGGACGTTGACTAGTTGTTTGACGCCGAGAATTGTGGGGTCGTACAGGATGTTTGATGTATTGGGGGTCATTGAGGGTATCAAGCTGTAAATCGAGTTCAGAGTAAGATGTAACAGGAGGAAGTGAGTGCTTGGAGGGGCAATGAGGTTGACAATGTCTTGTAAAGACTGGGGTTGAGGTGCAGGTGGCCTGTAGATGAGGGTGCCACGTAGGAAGGTGTTTCGGTTGGTCAGGATGTGGAAATGTAGATGCTCGTGCGTTGACAGATGCGACTAGAGGATGAAAGGCGGAGGTTGTTCTAGTAGATTATGACAATGACACCTCCAGGAAGGTTGGCTCTGTCCTTGTGTATGATTTTGTAGTTGTGCGTAATGGCCGTGGCAATGTCCGTGGTAGCTGCAGGGGTGATCCAACTCATAGCGAGATGGTGACGTCCAGAGCTGTTGAGTTGAGGTCTCAGACTTGTAGTGCATGCTTGACGAGGGAGCATGTGTTAAGGAGAAGTGAGGAATCATGGGGTGGTACTTGGGAGTATGCTGGAGCAGGCTCAGCAAGAAAATGATCCATGTTTGTACATGTGGTCAGCTTGGTGGCATGCTGATGATCTTATGGGGTTGAGGGCACGTAGAGTGCTTGCGTTAAACCAGCAGAAGGGGTGAGAACCAGGGTCCCTGGTGCTGGGTGGCATCCCTGCACAAACAGGCTTCCCTGTGGCGCACTAGCGTGGCGGCCGTCGTTAAGGAAGAGAGGTATGGAGGCGGTGGTCCAGCGATAAGGAGGTGGGAGAAGCGCTTTGCATGGGGCGGGTGGGGATGCTGGGACACCAGCAGTGCGGGGTACACACAAGAGGGAGAAAAAGAGAGAAGGACAGAAAAGCAGCAAGTGAAAGGGAAAAAAGGTCCAATTATCATGCCCAGTGGTGCCTCTGAAATGGGGGAGACTTGAAAAAGAGGCCTTTGAAGAAAGTGCAAATAGGACAGGAAGTGCAGTGACTAGCTGCAGACTCGCTAAGGGGGATTATGCATCCATGTGGGGGAAGGCCAGCCCATTTAGATGTGCCAGCTGCACCATTTCATCCTGCCAAGGGTGGGCCATCAGGATATTTATGGTCCAGTCACACCTGAGCTCCCTTGGCGTGTGCCTGTCTGGAGGGAATGCACAAGAGATGATGCGTCACCCACCCAAACATTTAGACAGGGGCAGCCAGTAGGCCGTAAATATTTAAGAAAATAAAACGGCAAATTTATTAATGTGACATTTTCAGCCACACAAATTAATGTTAGTCTTGACCATAAGTTGTGATTTTGAATTGCGAGTCCATAGACACCAAAGTCCAAATTTTGTTTTTTCAATTTGAAAAGACAGGCTGCTTCAAGGTAACCCTGATGTTAGCTTAAGTGAAAGTTAGGCCTTGCGGTGGTGAAAGACAAGTGTAATAGTTTTTGTATTACCACAACAGGTTAAAATTAAAAATACACGTCCAACTTGCCCCTGCCCTTTGATCTGTCCCAGGCCCACTAAAGGGGTTACATATGTTTTAAAAATAAAGGTTTGAACATGGAAAGACTTAACTCGACAGATCAAAATGGAAGTTTAGAACTGCACACACAGACTCTGGAATGACAAGCAAGTTATGTTGACGTACTACTTAATTGGGATGCGCAATCATTACTGTGGGCGCACTAGTAGCCTTTAATTTACAAATCCAGGGCATAGGTAAGTACAATTTATTAGGGACTCATAAGTAAATGAAATATGCCAACTGTGTAAAGCATACATCACCATATTTTAAGGCAAGAGCACATGCACTTCAGCACTGGTTAGCAGTGGTAAAGTGCTCAGAGGCCCGACAACAAGAAAAAGTCTGAGAAAGAGAAGGAAGGCCAACATTTGGGGGTGAACCTTAAGAGAAGGACATCTGACAATAAGCAAAACGCAAAATACATACAGATATTGTATTTGATTCTCATTTTTGAACCACTGTAACAATATGTCCTGCAGAAAAAAATATAAACTGAGCAGATAGGATAGATGCTCGTACAAAATACCAGTAGACTGGACTAACCAATTAACTGAAAGAAGAAATTAACTGCCCATACACAATTAAGTTCAGCTGCTAACTGTACATCAACTATATTAACAGGAGAGCCATACTATATGTGAGTTATACTAAGTATGATGATGTACCTCAACTAACCAGTACCTCACCTACTTATCTCAAATGTCCGTAGTACAAATGAAGGCCACTCTTCTTTCCATGAAATAAACAGTAATGGGGCAGATGTCAGACAATACAAGATCGTATAAATCCTCTGAAAAATGGCCATTTAATTTTGGAATCCTTGAGAAACACTGCACTGGTTGCCACCATACTCTACACCACTCTACTCTGTATTAATACATTCTGCACCAATACACTCTATTCCACTGTATTCTATGACACTGCTCTGCCCCATGCCACTGTACTCTAAACCAGTGCACTCTAAACAACTGCACTGTATACCGCTGCCCTTTACTCTGCACCACTGTACTCTATGCCACTGTTCTCTGTGCCACTCCACATCACTGCACTGACACTACAAAACTGCACTCTACACCACACTATTCTGTACTACTGCACTCTATGCCACTACACTGCATCACTGCACCCTATGCCACTGCACTCTAGGCACTATACTCTGCACTGCACCACTCTACGCCACTGCACTCTGCAACATGAGTCTACTCTGCACTCTATGACACTGCACCACTCTGCATTACTGCACTCTCTGCCACTCTATTGTATGCCACTCTACTCCACTCTATGCTACTCTACCCCATGCCACTCAATGCCACTGCACTCTAAACTACACTGTACACCACTACCTTCTACTCTGCAACATTGCACTCTCCGCCACTGTACAGCAATCTACTCTGTACTACTTCATTCTACGCTACTGCACTCTATGCCGCTCTACATCAATGCACTCTACGCAACTGCACTCTACAGCACTATAATCAACTCTGCACTGCACCACTCAACACTACGCCACTGCACTCTCTGCCACACAGGTCTACTCTGCACTCTATGCCACTGCACCACTCTACACTACTGCACTCTGCCACTCTATTCTATGCCACTCTACTCCACTCTACTTTGTCCCATGCCACTGCACTCTACGCAAATGCACTCTAAACAACTGCACAGTACCCCACTGCACTGTACTCTACGCCACGCAAATGAACTTCACGCCACTATGCCACTAACTTATAGCCATGCTAAACAGCAGCCACTCTGGTTAAAACACATTGGCAAAGCCAATAACTCTTACGTAGACAAGACCTATTGGCTTTGCCAATGCCTGTTAGTACTATGAGGTATGAGGTCCCCGAAAGAGCTGTGAATGTGTAAGTCCTTGTTTTAAACATGCAACTGATTCCTCGTCGGGGGTAGTAAACGCTATATAAATACAATTACATCATAATATAGGCTGCTACAAAATGCGAAAATACATTTCAGTTAAATTTAAAAAAAAGTGTTTTTCAAATACAGATTTGATTAATATATAGTTTATACCTAGTACTAACATTTTTTATAACAGTCTAATAAAACCACACACTTCACAGCTCACCTTGGAACACCATTACAGGATCTCTCTGAAAGAAAATATCGTTGCTATTAGAAAACTTCAAGTGACTCCTTTGGTTAAAGTCAATGCAGGTTTTCAAGCCCCTTTATGTTTGCAGATTTACCAGTTGCCCACGCTTCAGGGAAGGAGACCCCCTGGCAAGAAGGCAGTTTCTTATCTATCTGCCCCTCCCTGCCTTCGAGCACAGGAGACCCCCTGCCTTCCAGCCCAGTTGAGGAAACTAATCTGCCTGTAATTTGGCCCTGCCTCCGTTGTCCTTTTGGTGAAAGGCTAAAATTACGGACAAATACCGTCCCTTAACCCTTTCATCGCGGACAACGGGCGGCAGGGCGAAATTACAGGCAGTCTGTGGAAATCACCGACAGGTGGTCACCCTAATAATTAACATTCATGCCTGCGCGCCTGGCCCCACCTAAACAGAGGCTCGCATTTTATAATGGTAATCGCGCTAACTGCCATTTATTTAGTGCTCACAAAATGCGTGCGGCGTCCCTAGCTGCTTTTAACGGCCCAATGGGGCACCGCGACGCAGCTCGGGAACAGGTAACTAGTAGAAGGGCAGTGACACAAAAGAAACTCAGTAAAAGAGGAAAGCCGAGATTATATATATAGAATATATAATCGGCATGAGTACTGACCTTAGAGAAGGGATAGCGCCGCTCCAACGTGTCTGTAACGCGGTAATGCTGCTTCGACCGCAATCTGTGGTGCCCCTGGTAATGCCGACCGTTAGAATGAAAAACACGCATGCGCATGCGCGTCATCATCAGTAAAATTCAATACGCGCATGTGCTCCAGAAGTGCCCATTGAGGGGAGCAGTTACAGGCAGCAAAATTGACAAAATCGCTGGTGCGCATGCGCACAGTTGTGCGCATGCGCACATAACAGAGCCGATCCGATTCAGACGGGGAGCGGCTAAAGACAGAACACCGGTCATAGGTTGAGAACATCCGGAAGTAGTTCGCCAATGATCACCAGCCTATCATGTGATCCCAGCTGTGGATAACGTGATCTGAGAAGGAGAAAAAAAGGAAAAACAGAAAAAACGTGGAGACCAACGTCGGCACCGCATCCAGGCCTGGAAATCAGTTTCAACCAATGGAAACAGAAGACGGGCTACCCGTCTTAACCTAGAGGCTGTAAACACAAACACAGGACTGTAGGTACTAAGAATGTATGCTAAAAGGGTACATACTAAAAGAAATCGGCTGTCCATCGAGATACTGTGGCTTATATCAACATGACAGTATAGCAGACCTGGGCAGTCAGAACAGGCAAAGCTAGTGCGCAATGGCTGTATAATTCGCACAGTCAATATTGATGCTGAAATTACTGCATCATGGAGTGTGTCATAGGACACAGAACTAAAATTACCACAGAAATGTAGGAATCTTAAAAAGTCAAAAACGTCAAAAAAGGGGGGAGGCAAAACTAGCCTTGATAGATAACAGGTTATCTCTCAAAGTAGCTATGCAGTAACTATTCCCAAGAAAGGGGTGTGGGCTCGGTCAAGAAGCGAGGTTCACCCAGGGGATGTCATCATTGAGGCCAGACGTATGTGTGTTAAGTTTGAACACCCAACGTTGTTCAATCTTGAAAAAAGCTCTAGAATCATTATTCAGACAGAAAGGGGATTGGAGTACCACCCACCAAAGGTCGTCCGGGCTATGTCCCACTTCAGTGAAATGGACACAGAGTTTTGTGGTAGCTCGGTTACACCTTATGTTGCTCCGGTGTTCGTTTATCCTGATCTTAACTGGTCTGGTTTTCATCCCGATGTACCTTAAACCGCAAGTTCATGTCATCATATAGATACAATTGCGTGTATTACAGTTGGTATGTCTATTGAGGTACCATGTACCTATCGGGTGAAGATCAAGAGTTTTGAGCTGTTTAGTTAGGGGACAGACATTACGTGTTCCACATGGGAAGTGACCCACGACCAGCGGTAAGTTCCATAATGTAGGTTGCTTAGATGTACCATCATCCCTACGGTGGCGGGTGTGAACCACCATGTCTCTTATGTTAGTGGTCCTTTTGAATGCAAATATAGGTTTCTGGATACATTCCCCACCACTCAAAAGGATAGACCACCTTTTATTGATCAATGTTTTGATCGCATTGGACATGGGGGTGTATGTAGAAACACAAGTAAGGCGGGCCTCCGTTTCCTTCGCAACAGGCATAAATAATGCCTCTCTATGGTTGTTGCGAGCCCTCTTATGAGCAGATTTTACGGTCTGGGGTGGATAATGTCTTTCGTACAGTTTAGTTGTTAGGTCATGTGCCTGTGTTTCGAAAGATTGGATGGAACTACAATTACGTCGTAGTCGTAAACACTGCCCAAAGGGTAGGTTTTCACGTAAGGACCTTGGGTGATGGCTCTCAAAAAGTAACAAACTGTTACGATCAGCACTCTTGTAGTGAGTACACAAGGTCAATTTTCCATTGTTGATGCTGATCATCAGGTCTAGAAATGGAACCTGTATAGTAGAGACATGGGCAGTAAACTTCAAAAAGGGGTCGAGAGTAATGACCCAACCAACAAAAGGGTCAACATCTTTGTGCCCTGCCATACAATCAGAATGTCATCGATATATCTACGCCACAATTTGATCTGATCAAAAAAGGGATTAGATGTAGGGAATATAAATCGTTTCTCGAATTCGTACATGTACAGGCAGGCCAGACTCGGAGCAAAGGTGCTCCCCATAGATGTACCTCGAATCTGGTGGTAAAACTTATCTTCAAATTGGAAAAAGTTTTTCATCATGGCTAAGGTAGCGCATTCCATAATGAAGTGTACCGGAGTAGTTGGATCTTCTGGTTGGTCAAGTAGAGCTTTTTCGACTACCCGCAAAGTAGCATCCTGAGGGGTGCTGGTGTAGAGGGCTTCTACATCCAGAGTAATGAGAGCATGTACAAATACCGTGGAATTGATAGTTTCCAACAAGTTTAAGACATCTTTAGTGTCTCTTAGGAAAGTACTGGAGGATCTTACTAAAGGTTGTAGAAAATGGTTGCAAAACACAGACAAAGGTTCCAAAAGTGAACCCACACCTGACACTATAGGGCGTCCAGGTGGGCATTTTTTGCCCTTCTGTATTTTCGGATGGCAATAGAAATATGTTGTCCATGGATGAGCTGTATCTAAAAACTCAGCCTCTTTTGAGGAGATCCATAGATTATTACAGGCTTCCTCAACCATGCCTCTTATCTGAGTTTGTAAGTGATGTGTGGGATCATGGGGAATGAGAGCATAGAAAGTGGTGTCACCCAAGAGACGGCTACATTCTAGTCTGTAATCCTCTAGATTCATCACGACTATGGCGCCGCCTTTGTCAGCTGGTTTAATAACAATGTTCGGGTCAGTTGCTAGAGTTTTTAAAGCATGCCTTTCAGATGTAGTGATATTCATGAAAACGACTTGGGGCGTAGGTTGCTCAGATCAGACAAGACAGCCTTTTCAAATGCTAGACCTTCCCAGGGGATGTTCTGTGGAGGAGGTACAAAGTATGAAGGTTTTCTTAGTCAGGAATCTTCTGCCAGAGATTCCGCAGACTTATCCTTAATAAAGAAGTGTAAACAAACTTTTCTGTAGAATTACAAGGTCTACATGGGAATGTCACGGTAGAGGATCTGTGACAGAATCTGAACGTCGTAAAATATTAGGTAGAGGCAATGTTCAGCTGAGGTGACATTGTATTGCATTGTATTTTGGGACTTTTCTGGGTGATCTGATTGCATTATTTATTTAGGGTTTCGTACTTTAAGTGAGGTCACAAAGTACTCTGATTGGTATTGGATTCCATTGTGCCATTCAAAGTATTTGGTTCATAGGATGTTCTTTGGAGTTTTGCCTATATGGGGCCCATTGTCTGACGTCTGTGAGGTTTTATCAACGTGGTGGAATCCCAGCGCACCTAACATCACTACGCCTAACATATGGGGTATAGGGAAGAGCATGAGAACAGAGGCCAATGTGCATGCAGATAGTTACCAGCTAATGATGTACAATGTCAACTTGAGGTGGACATGATCAAATGTAGAATTTGTTGTTGATGTGCATCAAGTGGGTCCTCTGGAGAATATGGAGTACACTTAGGGCCTTATTATGAGTCTGGCAATTTTCAGACCACCAGACTCGTGGCAATGGCTTTGACTGCCCAACCGCCAAATTACTACTTTGGTGGCCGGACCACCAAAAGACCCCCTTTCCGCCAGGTTTTTCATGGCTGGGACCCGCCATGGAAAGGCTGGCATAAGGGTAGTGCAGGGGTCTACTGCACTGCCAACGATCATGTCTTGGGCAGTGCAGGGACCTCCCTGCCCAGCACCATCAGAATGCTATGCAGACTGTGCACATTCCGAGGGTGCTGGTTGGCTTGAGTGCTATATTGTAGTACTATTCCAACCAGACTAACTGATGGGAATGCTCTACTTCAAGGTTTCCGCCGGCCAACCAGGTCAGGCCAGCGGAAACCTTGTAATAGGGTGGGGGGATGCAACCGCTATGGCGGTGGCCTCCTCCCCGCGAGTTTGATGGTCAAGCATTGGGACCGCCAAACTCGTAATGTGCCCCTTACTGGCTGCAAAAACCCAACCCCTTGAGAGTTGCAAAACAACCATGAGAGTAGTGTATGGAGTCCAGTCAGGAGTGACAGAAGCCCTGTCTCTTGAGGCACTGTTAAACCACCCTGGGAGTACTTTATAGAGTAATCACAGAAGCTATAAAGGCCTCTCATAGCTTCTGTGATTACTCCATAAAGTACTCCCAGGGTGGTTTAACAGTGCCTCGAGGGACAGTATTCAGGGAATAAGATTATCATACCTAAAAGGAATCTACAAATGGTGTTTAGACAGGATATTGAAAAGTGAATATCACAAAAATATTGTTACTGAAGTATCATGATTCACAAACATTGTGGACATAAATATCAAAGGTAAGAATATAATTGTATGTGTTATTTTTAATAACCTTGTAAAATATATTGTTTTCTAAAATATTGTTGTATAGAATGTCTTTTTTCACTATATTTTTGTTAAATTGAGGTGTTACTTTTTACATTTATTTAATGTAGTCAATTGTATATGTATTTGTTGGAAAAAGTAATTGTGATTACTTTTAAAATAAGGTTTTTGGAATTTGTTAAATTAAAATATATGTTTAATAACATTTTTAAACGCAGGATGCTGGGTTTACAGGGGAAAATTAAAGGAAGAGTTTTAAGGTATGGTTTTTACATAATCATTTTATATCCTTTTTTAGAATTTACATTTCAAATATTACCAATTTTATGTTTTACAAATATTAAGTATAAAAAACGATATGTACATTTTTCAATTTTCATTTTTTTTTGCGGTTTTAGAAAAAGTTTCAATTGTTTTGAAAATGAAATTTCAGATTAAAATATATGAAGATAATTTTGTATAATTCAAATTTTGAAAATGTATTGCTAATTAATTTGATCCTTTGTTTATGTTAAGCTTGTTTTTTGTATTTAATAATGATTTTTAATGTGTTAAGCATTTATTTGTTTACCTAAATTTCATTCTAAAGAAAACATTCATTTTATTTTTTTAGTAACTACTTTGTAATTTTGATAAAGGTTCAATTATTTTAAAGTTGTTTTGAGAATGTGAAATATGCATTTATTGAATGCTTAAACATTTTAAATAATAAAAGTAATTTTTATATTATGGGAAGCGCATTGGCCAGGAAGAAGGCAGGCGTCACCTGTTGCTGGGGCAGGAGCCCTTTAATTGACTTCGCGCTCCCGCTTTCGCTGGAAGCGCATTGGCCAGGAAGAAGGCAGGCGTCACCTGTTGCTGGGGCAGGAGCCCTTTAATTGAGTTTGCGCTCCCGCTGTCGCGGGAAGCGCATTGGCCAGGAAGAAGGCAGACGTCACCTGTTGTGGGGCAGGAGCCCTTGAATTGACTTTGCGCTCCCGCTGTCGCGGGACGCGCGCGGGCCAAGGGCGGGCCCGTCCTGCGCCCGTCATCGCCCGTAAGAGGCTGGGCTGGGCCACCCCTCTTTCGTTCTCAGCGGAGGGTGACTATTCATATCTATTAATACTTGGAGTATAAATTGGTGTCTTTTTTGTTTTTAGTGGGTTTTTAACAGTTTAATTGGTCTGTTTCTGTTTGTTGTTTTGTTGTTGCATTGTTCTTATTTATTTTGCCTTTTTTGTAGTAATGGGCAGGAAAAGAGGTCCATTAACTGGTCCACTGGGGGGTGGTGGTGGCGGTAGCAGACAGGGTAGTGGCACCACCACATTCAATTCCTTCCTCGCAAGAGCTGTCGGGGTTGTTACAAAGGAAATTGACTTGGCAGAGAGGAGGTTATCCATGGAACTGGAGGATTGGCGCCAGGCCCCAACAGACAGTGGTCCTCGTGAGGCCGTGGATGTGGAGGTGGCGTATCTGGGGGGGGATCAAGGTACTGTTATAGCTGCTGCTGAGCATGTTCAGGTTGAGCCAACTGAGTCAATAGAGGGTTCTGGTGGCCAAGGTCCCTCTAGAAGAAGTAAAAGACTTTTATTATCTTCTCCCCCGGCCTGCCCTATGGATAAATGTAGCCCTCCTCCGAGGAAAAAAAAGGCCCTAAAGAAATTGATATCCAAGCCAAAAACAACTTTCTTGGAGCCCCCTAAGGGTGCGAGCAGTGACCCCACACCTTTTCAGCACCTGGGGTGTGATGCAACTAATTTATTGTCCAAATTTCGGGAAATGATCCAGGAGATTCTGTCCCCTGTTTTGGCGAAATTATCACCCATAGAAAAAACTGTCTCGCAGATATGTGTGCAAGGAAGACAAGGGAAGCATGGGGTAGGTGGATGTGTGGCCTCGACTAGGCATCCCCACTCCGGTGATGAGTTGTCCCTACCAGAGGAAGCTGCGGGGCCATTGGGGCCCCTGGGAAAAACATCCTATCCATTGGTGAATCCTGTAAATTCTGGGGGTCAGGGTGCTTGTGCTGAGACTGCTCCGGCTGCACCGACCTCTCTATTGAGGGCAGGTAGGACTGTTAACATGTCTAATTGCTGTAGGCAGCCTGATCCGGATTCTGTGGCAGCCGGGGGGATTGGCCAACAGCTGATTGGAAACAATAATTTAAACTTGCCGTTCGCCAGGCCTTCCCTGGCCCGTCTGGATCTTCCCCCAGCGTGTGCCCCCTACGTGGTAGTGTTGACGAATGTGCCTGTTCTTGCTCCTGGGGCAACTGAGTCTACGAACCAACTCATAAATAAGGTTGGCCATTGGCTGAGCAACAACTGTGATTTTTCATGTAAGGATTTTAAGGACATTTTGTTTGCCAAAAGAATTGTCTGGGTCGGCCCCAAAAATAAGGTGGGGAATGAAGACTGTATCATTATAAATGTTAGATATCCTGCCTTGACTCAAAGGCTCCTTTCTACCCATCGTTCTACTGTCCTTAGAGCAGGCTCAATTGGTATCGTCCCTCTGGGCTTTTTATACAACCGCATGCAATTGAGTACTGGGATGTCTCTTGGTTATGGTAAGAATCCCCCCCAGGGTCAGAATAACCTGCAGGCGACTAGGAGAAGAACTGCTACCAATAGCAATTTATCCTTGGAAGGGGTGGACTGACAATGCGCCAATGCATTGGCTTTACAGGAATAGGTTCCTCCTCAGTGTAATCTTATCTCATGGAATATTGCAGGCTATGATGCTAAGTTATCTGATCAAGCATGGGTTGGGTGTGTGGCTAACTATGATGTTATCATGCTTCAGGAAACCTGGTCGGAGGGACTGTCTGTGTGGGATGGGTATGATAGATATGCAATTCCAGCCGTGCAGTCTCTTGGTGGCCACTCAAAAGGTGGTTTGGTTACCCCAATTCGCCTCTCCAAGATAGTGGGTGCTTTTCAAATTAACTGCAACCTCCGAGGTATATTGTTGGTATGGGTAATCTTTTCCAACAATTTTAATATTTTATTGGTTAACTTCTATAACGCTGTGTGGGATGGGGGGGGTGCCAAATTGGGGCTCTGTTCTCCGTTCTTCAGGTTCTGAAATACAGAATGGAGAAGGTGGGGCTGGAATTTTGTGCTATCGTCTCTGGAGATTTTAATGCCAAGCTGGGCAGGCTCAGCACTGTGGTTAATCCTTTTATTCGTGACTGCGAGGACTACTTAGCGCATGGTATGCAGGACTCTAGAGGCAGGGATCTAATAAAGGAACTCAGAAAGATGGGCCTTCTGAATAATTTTTATGATATAGAAGCAGTACGTACCCACCAACTTCCAACATATGTGGGAAGAGGGTCTGGATCCACCATTGATTACATTTTTGTGTCTCCCCCTATCAGAGATTTGGTGACTTGTGGTGAAGTGTTAGGGGAGTGTTTTAGCGATCATAATCCCCTTATAGTGTCCTTTAAACTCCCTGGGGCCCCACGTAAACTAGGACGAGGTAGGCCTGTAGCAGTGGGGACAAAGGACCAGGGTAGGCGGCTTGGGTGGAAGCAAGTGGACCCCCAAAAAGTAGTAGGAAGGGTGGTGGGGGAAAATGTACATCTATTTATGGAAATACTCCTGATAGAGGCTCCAATTCCTAAGACTGTTATGGATGCTATAACAGTGGTAAATGCAGCAGTTAGAGATTGCCTTCTTTCAGTAGGCAGCCACCCCAGTAAACGTAAATGTGGCTGGTATGACAAGGCCTGCTATGTTGCAAGGGCAAACCTAAAGATGGCTACCAAGAATCACCCTAGAGATTGGGTCCTCGTAAAAGAAGCTAGAATGAGGTATAAAAGGGCCCTGAGGGATAGTAAGCTAAAACATAAAGATAAAGCCTGGGAAGAGTTAGGGCGTGCTATAGCTCTGAAGTACCCTGGCCTGTTTTGGAAGGTGGTAAATAGAGGTTCCTTTGAAACAGAAACATCTGAGGGCCTTGGCTGTAACATCGCCCCGGAGGCCTGGGTAATTAATTTTTGGAAAATCTTTGAGGGTATTCCCTTAAGAAGTAGCCAGGTGAACGTGTATGATGTGGCTCCTAACCTAGCAATCAGGTTTTCGCTCCAGGAGGTTATTGATGCATTACAGAGCAGCGCGAGCAATAAAGCTCCGGGCCCGGATTCGATTCCTATGGACTTATATAAAGCTAACCCCCAGCTATGGGCACCTATTCTCCTAAATGTTCTCAATGCAGCAGTTACTGTGGGCATTCCTGCCTCTTGGAGACTGGCATGTATTGTCCCAGTGTTTAAAAAGGGCGATCGTAATGATCCTAAGTCTTATCGCCCTATATCTCTCCTGGACTCTTCTGCGAAGATTCTGGGACGGATCATTCTAAGGCGTCTGGAGGCCTGGATGATAGGAAATGATATTTTAAGCCGGGAACAGTATGGTTTTAGGGAAGGCCTCGGTACGCGAGAACAATGTCTCAGTTTACTGATGATGATCAGTAAATACACTCAGGCCAGGAAAGGTACCCTTTATCTTGCTTTTATGGACCTTAGCTGTGCCTTTGATAAAATGAACCGGTCTATTTTATAGGAGAGGCTAAATCAATTAGGTTTGGATTCTAATATTGTAGAGCTGCTCCGATATCTCCATTCTGGGACAGTTGCAAATGTGAGGGTGGGGCCTAAATGGCAATGCTCAGAGGCTTTTAAGCTTTCAAGAGGTGTGCGTCAGGGGTGTGCCCTGACTCCTACTTTGTTCCGTCTATATACAAATGGACTGTCTGTTTTTTTGTTGGAACAATGTAGGGATGTCCCAAAGGTGAAGGGTATTGATATCCCTGTGCTGATGTACGCGGATGATGCGGTCCTCATGGCCTGCACGATGAATGGTCTCCGGGAAATAGTTAGAGCTTATGTTACTTTTATGTCAGCTTTGGGTTTAGAGGTCAATTTTAAGAAATCAAATTTTATGGTTTGTGGAAGACCCCTGAGCAGGGTGGGGGAGCTAAGGGTGGAGGATCAAGTTATTAGCAGGGTCCATGAGTTCCCATACTTAGGTGTCATTTTTGATGAGAAAGGATCCTGGAAACCCTGTATTGCCAGAAGGGTTGTGCTTTTCCATGCAACAATTGGTGCGGCTTTTGACTTTGCTGTAAGGGTAGGTAGTAAACCTATCAAGCCCCTGCTTGAAATCTATAGGCGGAAATGCCTTCTGTCCTGCTGTATGGTTCGGCACTTTGGGGGTATAGGGATACCCGAGCTCTTACGGTGGAAGAAAATCGTTTTTGCAGAAGGCTCCTGGGAGTTGGACAAAACATCCCTGGTTTTTGCCTTCACCTGGAACTGGAGCTTGAGTTTGTGCAGTATACTATCCAGTTGGCTCCCCTTCTGTTATGGATCTCAATCTGGAGTAACGAACATGCCACTCTTAATAGGGATATCTTAAGGGATTGTTTGGCTTGCGACAATGCAAAGAATATTCCCTGGCTGATGCACATAAGGAAGACGGCTCATGACCTGGGGCGGCCTGAATTGTTTGATTATCCCGAGAGTCTGACTAGCTATGACAAGAAATGGGTTAAGGACAATTTTCTGAGAATACAGAACTCCAAGAGGGAGGGGGAGGCCTTAGGGAAAAAATCGATCAGGGACTACATCATGCTAAAGATGTGGGTGGGCCCTGAGCGCTATCTCTTAGAAATAAAGGATGTGAGGGAAAGGTCTCTCATAACTCGATTCCGCCTGGGAAGCATTAGAAGTAATTTGTGTTTCCCCTTAGGTCAGTATGGGGACAAATGTATTAGACTTTGCCCCTGCGATGGGGTGTCCCATCAGACCTTGCTCCATTTGACATTGTTTTGTGTTTTTTATGCACCGTTTAGAACTCGTTTTTTATTACCTCTCCTAAGGGCCAAGGGTTTCTTGCAATATCGTCCTGCTTTTCTGTGGTTACAAATGGCCTCAGATGTTTTGGTATGGAAGAGCCTGGGATCATTCTTGAAGGGAGCTATTACTTGGCGTAATAATGTAGAGTTTTTAGAATGATTTCTTCTATTTTATTGTTTTTTATGAATGTGGTCTTAATATGTTCATATTTATGATGGGTGTTTTTATCATATATGGTTTTAGTGGTATATTAACAATGTATTGGTGATTATTTGCTGTAATGGATGAACTTTTTCATACCGAATAAAAGTTTCTCTCTATGTAATTCAACTTTTTTTATTATTGATGAAAAAATCTTAAGTAGGATTTGTATGTGCTGGATGTTGGTTTTATATGGCTTTGTGATATTTGAAGCATGTACCTTTATATATTTATATCTGATTTAATGATTGTAAGTGTCTTCATTATAGATTTTTAGTTACAAATCTTAAATTTAAAAATCTTAAAATTGAAAATTGTTCTTTTTCTGTTTGATGGGGTAGAATTGAGTAATTTAATTCAGCATAAGAATTATATATTAAAATTCAAATTAGTTTTACACTTTTACATGTATTTAACATTTATTTAAATTTTACGAATATATGCAGTTATGTGTGTACATATTGTGTTAATTTTAATTAAAATATTTTTTACATTTATTTATTTAGATACAAATATTCAATTTTATTTCTAAAAAAGTAAATCCCAATTTTTTACATTATTATTTTGTGATTTTTATAATGTTAAAAAATTCCAATGTTTTTTCAGAAAATTTGAAATTTGTGGTTTAGAAAGAATTAAATAAATTAATTGTATGTGTTTTATTTTTTTATATTTTTTGAATAATAATTATTTTTTTAAAGTTTGATGTTCATCTTTTAACGCTTTGTGACTAGTGTTTTTTATGTTTAATCTTATATTGTGTTGTGTTTAATTTCTAGAGCACCTATCTAATTTGTAAATATTGTAATTAACATTTATTGGGCTTTTATTATTTTTAAGAATTTTGTAAAATGCTCCATGGGGTTGCAGTAGTAGTACATCTTATCCCTTTACCTTCTTAATATGTTTAGATTTAAAGGGGAATTGTAAATGTAATCTGTTTGGTTCCCAACACCTTCCCCAACACAGGTTTAGAATGGAGTGGGAATAGTAAATCTGAATCCTGTAGTGTTCAAAACCTACACTAGAATGGGTTTCATTGTAGTGGGAATAGGAATTCTGACCCCTTTTGTGTTGAACTCCTTCCCCAAAATGGTTTAGATTGGAGTGGGAATAGTACAGATGACCCCGTAAAATCCTGAACCTTACCCAAAATAGTTCAGATTGGAGTGGAAATAGTAAATCTGACCCCTTTAGCAAAAGGCACCTTTCCCAGAATGGTTTTTAGTTTGTAGTTGTGTTTTTTTAATAATAGGGAATACATTTCAATGTTTTGACATGTTTTCATTCATGTATTTTCTTTTTATGTACATTTTTATTCTTTATTTTTGATATATAAATTTTTTAGGAAAGAAAAGCAAATACACCATTTTAACATATTACAGTGGGACAATATTTTTATATGCTTTTTGGCATAGTATCAATATGTTGTATTTTTAACACATTTTAGTCTTGTATCTTTGTAAGCATTTTTTCACAAATGGTTCTTCATTACTGTTTCAAATGAGGATTGTTTTATATATAGTACATTGTATTCTTACATTAGTAGAATAAATTTTTAGTATATATTAATTAGTACTATTTAATATGGAAATATGTACTTATTGTACCATTTAACTATACATATAAATTTGTATTTGTCCAATAAATCGTTCAGAACATTTTTACAATGTTTTACATAGATTTTGTACACACATTTTAATCAGTTGTTGACATTTCTATTGGAAAATAATTTTTTGTTATTTTCAGTTAGCGAGACTTTTGTTTTACCTCTACCTGTATTTTGGACTCTATTAGCAAAATTTTGAGGTGGATTTTGTTTGTGTTGATCGCGGTCCCCTGTTATTGTTCAACAGACAAGGAATGACCCTTTTAAAGTTTTTTATTAAGGGTTTAAGGGGTGGGGCATTTGGGTAGGTGTAGTCTTTGTGGGTTATGGTGTTAGTTGGATTTGGGAAGCTTATTTAGTGATAGGTTGTGTTTTGTGGAATGTAATGTACTGCAATAGGCTTAGCTATACTTTGTCAGTAGTGTTTAGTTATGTTTATATATATATATATATATATATATATATATATATATATATATATATATGTGTGTGTGTGTGTGTGTACTCATATTTTCTACGACTTTTGTACAGTAGAAAACGGAAGGTTTATACGCACTACTGAGAACTACTAGATGCAATAATTATCAGATTAAACTTTTATCTGCACAAAACCCTACTAGGGAGATTTTTTAGTCTATAAATCCTCTGCAAAAAACAAGAACTACTTGGCTAAGGGACCTCTTACTCAAACGCCTTGTTCTGAGCTGGCTGTGTTCTTACAGGATAAGATTTCAACACCTTTGTTATCCTTTAAACCAGCAGCTTAAACGGGGGGAATTTCTGACTATGCAGACAGCATTTTACATCCTTGTCAGATTTTGGCCCTGATTACAAGTTTGGCAGACGGGAACACCTGTCTGCCAAACTGCCAACAGGGTGGCCACCACTGTAGTGGCGACTTCCCCTGTGGCCCCATTATGACTTTCCCACTGGGCTGACCAGCGGAGACCAAGGTTACCGCCAATCAGCCCAGTGGAAAAGTGGCGGCAGCATTGTCACTGGCTCATAATAGAGCCTGCAGCAATGTTGCTGCCAGCAGGGGGCACCAGCACCCTTGCAATGCACACTGTCTGCACAGCAAACAGTGCACACTACAAGGGTGCTGGGTAGGGGGACCCCTGCACTGCTCATGCCATGGGCATGGGAGATTTAGGGGACCCGCTTTAGGCCCCTGCACCTGTTCTCTGCCATCCTTTTCCCCCTTGCCGTGAAACCACCATGAAAAGGCTGGGAGGGAACCAGGTTGTAATCAGCAGGGCAGTGCTGAGGTCAGCTCCGCCATGGCTGATTGCAACCTGCACTGCTGTCAGCCCATCGGGATCCGACGATCCTGGCGGGGACAGCGGTGGGTTGGCAGGGCTTCCTGCCAACCTCGTAATGTGACGGTCGGACCGGCACAACCGCGGCGGTCCGACAGCCACCATGAGTGTAGCAGTCCGAGGACCTCCATACTCATTATCTGCCCACTCTGTGGCCCTCGTTATGACATTGGCGGTAAGTGCCGCTTACCGCCATGCTGAATGCCGCCAACATACCTCGACCGCGGCGGTATACCGCTACGCGTATTATGACCCACACATAGAAATCCGCCACCATACAGACACACACATTTCCGACCAGACCAAAGGTCAGTGATAAAATGGCGGTACCAAAACCCACACCGTTACGCCAACAGAAATACGCCCACAGCATTATGACCTACTAATCACCGCAGCTGACATTCAACCGCGGTAAACCATTGGCGGTACAGACCGCCACACTCAAAATACACACACACATACAAAACACCACCACATTGGACAATTCAAAATACACACACCTGACACACACGCAAACACCACACCCACACAACCACGCCAATATAATACACACACACACACACACACACTCCCCACAACCCTTTACGAAAAAAAAATTGACAACTGAGAGAGAGACAAGCCAGGAGCACCCACTAAATCAGAGCCACAAAACACCATCACCCATACACCATCCACACACCTCACAGCACACACCCCAACACATCACCCCACACACCCTCACACACACCACTCACACTACACCCATGGCACCACAAAGACACCCCAGGTTCTCAGAGGAGGATCTAAGGGTCATGGTGGAGGTAGAGCCACAGCTATTCGGATCACAGGTGCAGCAGATGTCCATTGCCAGGAATATGGAGCTACAGGGTCAACGCTGTGGGACAGCACCCAAGAACAAGGGATGACATCAGGAAGAGGTAGAACGACCTACGGGGGAAGGAGCGTTCCGTGGTAGCAAGACACCAGATAGAGGTACAGAGGACTGGTGGTGGATCCCCACCTCCTTCCCCACAACTAACAACATGGGAGGAGTAAGTCTTGGCGATCATGCATCCTGAGGGCCTGGCAGGAGTACCAGGAGGACTGGACTCTGGTAAGTCAAATCTTTACTACTTTATCCCCCCCCACCTGCATGCCATCACAAACTCCTACCCCTACCCTCACCCCCATCACTCCACCACCTCGCATATACCCCACCATCAAAACCTGCCCATCCCAATACCAAGCCCCGCATGCAACACCAAAGCATGGACCCCATCACAGACCTGCATGGACACCAATCACCACAGCATGCACACTAGTGACAATCACTTAGCCAACCAAATCACAACTCACACAAGCCAAAGCTGCCTTGGTAATAACAACCATAGGGGGAAACATACCCATGCAGAAGATGTCACTGGCAGAAACAATAACACTGCATTTACATCCCCACAGGACCCCCACGCAACGTCACTGGAGAGGAGGTGCCAGCAACATCCGGTTCCCCCCAGAATAGGCCCACAGTGATGACAGCAGCTCTGCACGCCTGGATCAGATTGACCAACCTGGCCCTTCAGGGACCTCTGGACAGTCGGTGACCCAGCCACATTCCCAAACCACCACCAAGCCTCCCCCCTCAGGAAACACCACTACGGCACCCACCCAGCAGTCCCATCCTCTGTCCCAAGGACACATCAATCAGCAGTGTGTCCACCACTACAAGGACCCCAGGCAACCCCACAAACACAGGACGATCAGAGACCTGGGGTCAGTGGCAGTGGGCACACGATTATGGGGACAGAGACACAGCACAACAGGGAAGCTGGGAGTGGAACCGACTCCCCACAAGGCACTCACCAACATCCTGGGAGCATACCACCAGTCCCAGGAGACCATGGGCCAGATACTGGCCAAGAAGCAGGAGACCCAGCGGCTGCAGGAGGGACAGTACCTGGCAATCAGGTAGGACCTGAGAGACATCCACACCACCCTGTTCACCATTGCATGGTTGCTGGCAGACATGGCCAACCCCATGAGGGAGGCAGTGGCACACCAATGGGCTCCTGACACTAGCCACACAGAGGAACAGCCCTCCACCTCCGCTGACGCTAGTGGACAGCAAGCCCCGCCACTGGAACAACAGGCCACCAGCACCCCACCCCCTGCAGAAGGAGAACCACCACGCAAAAGGTCCCTGCGATCCAGGCAGAAGCCAGAGAACATTGCCAAGACCCCCGCCAGGAAATAAGACTCTCCTGAATGTCACCCTTGTGTCTCACTCTGTCACCCTGTCCACCTTGAACTGTCATTGCTCCACTTCCTATCCCCCCTTGGACAATGCACTTGTTACATATAGACTGTACTCTATCCTGGACAATCTCCCACCATCAACCCAGCCCATTGCAATACCCACTACACTTATTATCACAGCAATAAACACCCTTGGAACTAATACAAGTATGGAGTCTTTCAATTGATTGAAAATGTATTAGTTTAACGAGCTGTAAACATTGCAAATCAAATGTACAGTTACATATACATAAGTATGACCTGTAACTGGCATCTTTGGACCATTTGCGGGGTTTCTCCTTCTCTTTTTCTGAGCTGACGCTCGCTGGAACTATGTCCACCTTGGGTGCCATGTAGTTGCCCCGCTGAGGTGGAAATTGAGGTCTTGGGGGTTTGTGCCCCATACTGGAGTGTATTGTCATTGTGACGCCCTTTATTGTGGCGTTACTCCGAGAAATGTCACTACTCCTTGCACGGAGGTTCCTCATCAGATATCGTCCTATATGAGTCTTCGAACCGGCTTTTAATCCCCCTCTCAATTTGAGAAAACGTTGCTCGTCTGAAAAACATCGAGATAGACACATCCAGTTTTTTAATTGCTCCCTGGAATTATGGGTCTATATACAGAGACTAGTGCCCTTAAGAAGGTGGGCGATTGCCAGTGATCGCAGTTCTACCGAAACGTACGTCGGCATTTCAACCCACAAAGTTAACATCAATTGGGGTCATCAGAAAAAGTCCTTTGCAATTTTCTCAAACAGATGATCTACAATGAGGAAAAATCAAAGACTTGGAGCCAACAAGAACTGTGTTGTCATCTTCTAAGAGGACTAACTCTAAGTTAGATTTAGAATCCAGAGCATCCGGGAGCCTGGGCCTCTTTTTATTAAGTGACTTTAAAATCCTAGGACTACGGTCATGCTCAATATATAGATGTGGATTTATTAGGAGGCAGGTTACAGGATACAAATGTATATCATATTATGTCTGCCTTCCTCTATATTTAGTCAGGATTGGCCCTGTATTAGATATTCAGTCCTCCTGGATTTGTCTTTTTAAATGTCATGAGTGGTTTAGTATGAATGAATACATGTATGGTTCTTTTTAATGTTTGGCTCTTTTCAGGGTGCACAATTAGGAGGTAAATCTGGTTGTTAGATATACACTTTGAAATGGTTGGATCTTATATGAAAAATTATTATGTTAATATTTGAATAAAATTATATATTTTTTGCCTAGATTTAGATTATCATTGTTTAGTGTCTTGGAGGGTCTGAGAGTTTTCAGGTCTCCCATCCTTTGGGACCACTGGGATCCATATTTGGCACCCAGGGGGTCCTTGGGACAATTTTTTCCATTTTGTGGGCAGCAGTAAACACACCAGGAGCCAGAGTGGGGCACAGATATCTGAAAATAGAGATGCCAAAGGGTACAGTAAGTGGCCATAGAAATCAGAAAATCAGGCTGTCATGTACAATGTCCAACACAAAACTGCAATGGAAGGTGAGATTACAGTGTCTTACCTGTGTGTCACTGAAAGTACTGTTGAATTATAGTAGCTATGTTGTCCACATCCTCTTCCTCCACTTCATCACTGTCCACAGGCTCCACCCCTGCCAGACGACCATCTCCAGCCTCATCATCCTGCAGAAAAGGCTCATGGGGTCCCAAGGCCAGGTTGTGCAACATGCAACATGCAACGATGATCTGGCACACCTGCTTGGGTAAGCAGTACAGGGGTCCACCTGTCAGATGGAGGCACTGGAATCTGGCCTTCAGGAGGCCTAAGGTTCGCTCAATGATCCTCCTTCTTCGTCCATGTGCCTCATTGTAATGTTCCTCTGCCCTTGTCCTGGCAATCCTCACTTGGGTCAGTAGCCATGAAAGGTTGGGGTAACCAGAGTCACCTGCAAATATCGAGGGATACCTGTTAGCCAGACATTCACCCTTAGGGCCAACCACACACCCATATACATACATCAACTGTGTGGAGACCATGGGCTCACCTATTAGCCATACCCTGTGCTTCTGGAGTTGAGATATCACATATGGGATGCTGCTATTCCTCAAGGTAAAGGCATCATGCACAGAGCCAGGATACTTTGCATTGACATGGGAGATATACTGGTCCGCCAAACACACCATCTGCACATTCAGAGAGTTAAAGCTCTTTGGATTTCTGAACACCTGTTCATTTTTCCAAGGGGGGGGGACAAAGGCAATATGTGTACCATCAATAGCACCAATGATGTTGGTGATATGTCCCATTGCATAGAAGTCAGCCTTCACTGTGGCCAAATCCTCCAGCTGGGGGAATATGATGTTGCTGCGCATGTGTTTCATCAGGGCAGACAACACTCTGGTCAGCATGTTTGAGAACATAGGCTGTGACATCACTGATGCCATGGCCACTGTCGCTTGGAAGGAACCACTTGCCAAGAAATGGAGCACTGGCAGGACCTGCACTATAGGGGGGATACCTGTGGGGTGGCGGATGGCTGAAATCAGGTATGGCTCTAATTGGGCACAAAGTTCTTGGATTGTGGCCCTATCAAGTCTGTAGGTTAGGATAATGTCCCTGTCCTCCATTGTCCCCAGGTCCACCAGGGGTCTGTACACAGGGGTATGACTCAATCTCCTATTCATCCTCATCGGTTGAACTGTAGGGTGAAAAACGGTGAGCAGATGGTCATATTCAAACATATACTCAGATTGATATGATTTTCTTTTTTTAAAGAAACAGTATGTGAACGTGTAGGTCCATTGATGTGCCTATGTCTGCTGTGACGCAGTTAGGTGCCATGGCCTGTGCCCCCCTGAAATGCCAGCCGCCTGACCTGTGAGGAGGGACAAGTGGAAATTAGGTAATTCCGCTGGCGTTGTGTGCCGTTGAGGGAGGCGGTAACTACCCCGTGCAACACCGCATTGGTTATCATTGGGGCCTACGGGGTCCAGGAGCCAATGGTGATGTACGCCGGCGGTGATGGTATGCACCGCCGCCAACGTGACCACCATTTTCTATCTGTTCACTCACCTGCTAACTGACCTTCAAACAGGAGAGGCACTACACTGCAAGTGCTGCTGTGACCTGTGTCGGGAAGCGACCATCATTCAAGTGTCTGGGGAAAGGGCCCCTGCCTGCACTTAGGAGGAGTTGGGAAGACTAGTGGAAGGCGTCCTACCCCAGTACCGTTTACTTTATGGTCCTCCAGACCAACAGGTGAGTACACTGTGAGCACGATGCGTGGGGCATGAATGTATGGAGTGCTGTGTGTGGAAGCCTCGTGTAGGGGGTACTGAGGGGTCCTGGGCAGAGTGCTGCATGTATGGTGGTCAATGTCTGTGCGTAAGGGGATGGGAGGGATATGTTGGGCCATGAGTATAACAGTCCGGACTCTATGAATAATACCTTTTCTGCTGTATCTTTTTCTGCAGGTCAGCGTCCATCAGAAAAAGGGTATTTGGTGTGCGATCGCCAAGGAGGTGCAGACCCTGGGGATCTTTGACAGGCGGAGCACCCACTGCCGCAAACAGAGGGAGAACCTGCGCCGCTGGGCAACGAAGACAGCAGAGGCACAGCTGGGGCTGGCCTCCCAACGAGGAAGGGGTGCCCGTCGTACCCTAAGGCCCCTGATGTTCTGAATCCAATCGGTGGCCTATCCGGAGTTGGATGGGCGCTTGAAGGCATCACAGCAGCCACAAGAGGGTGAGTACAGATTCAGAATCATGACTTTGCGCACATTAAGATGTTACCTGGGTGGGGGATGTGGGCTGTGGTTGCCCCTAGGCCAGGGCAAACGTAGCAGGGTAGGTTCCATGATGGGCAAGCTCAGATGCACTCCAACCCCAATAATGTTAGTGGGCATCTAATACTGGGCAGGGTCCTCTGGGTTTCAGGTGTGCAGCTAATGGCGTTAGGCATTGTACCCCATGGCCTGGTGACTAGCATTGTAACTGGTAGTGCATGGCCTAGTGCATAGAGCTGTTCCCTGTGAGTTGTGTACGCCAACACTAGTGTTGTTGCTGGTATTGACCAAGTGTGTCCTCTGTCTCTTCCCCCCTCTTTTTGTTTTGTCACCCTGTTCTTGTGTGCATCAGCATCATCTGGCGGAGGAGCAGAGGCAGCGGAGACAGAGGGAGCTGCACCCCACATGGGCCTGGAGGCCGAATCCACCGATGGTGAGGGCACCAGTGGGACGGAGGGCGAAGGGAGCACCACGATGGAGACAGGTGGGGACAGTACCAACAGCGACACCTCCTCCGATGGAAGCTCCCTGACGGTGGCGGACACCTCTGTGCACACCCCAACTACAGGAACAGCCGCCACACCCCGTACCAGCACCGCCCTCCCAGCAGCCCCTCAGCGAGTTTCCCGTGCCTGCTCACCCAAGAGGGTGGGCATCTCCTGCGCCTCAGGCACCTCAGGCCCTGCCCCAGTCAGCCCTGCTGCCCTCAGTGAGGAGGCTATTGACCCCCTGAGATCCCTCTCTGTTGGGCAGTCAACCATACTGAATGTCATCCAGGGTCTAGCAGGGCATTTGCAACAAATAAATGCATACCTTGAGGGCATTCACTCTGGCATGTCGGCCCAACAGAGAGCATTCCAGGCTCTGGCCAACTCACTTATGGCAGCCATTGTCCCTATCTCCAGCCTCCCCCTTCCAACTTCCTCTACCCAGTCCCAATTCCCTCAACCCCTGCCTATCCCAAGCATACCTTCAGACCTGCATGTACCCAAATCAACACACAGAAGTGGCTCAGGCAAACACAAGCACCACACTTCATCCCACAAGCACTCACAGAAGCACCATCCAGATGCAGACACACCAACATCCACTGCCTCCACTGTGTCCCCCTCCTCCTCGTCCACATCCCTCCCAGTAGCATCTCCACTCACACCTGCATGCACTACATCCTCATCCACTACCTCAATCACCAGCACACCTATCACAACACGCCCCTCACTGGCAGTCACCACCCCCACATCCATGCACACGTCCCCTGTGTCCTCTCCCACTGTGCCTGTGCTCCCTCCTCCCAAAGTACACAAACGCAAGCACTCAGATACCCAACAGCCATCCACCTCACAACAGCATCCAGCCCATGCACCTGCACCCAAACACAGCAGACAGACACCTCCTACAACCACTCCCTCTTCCTCCACTCCCAAACCTTCATCCTCTTGTCGCCCCAGTGTCCCTAAGAATGTTTTTCCTTGCCACCCTTGACCTATTCCCTGCCCCTCCCCCCGCCCTTCAATTCGGCCCAGGGTGGCCAGAACCCAGCCCAGCACCTCAGCCACCCAGTCCATGGCCACTGTAGTTTCTGCAGCTACTGCAGGTGTGTGAGGCTCCAAGGCCATAGCTCTCCAAAATCTTCTCACCTTTAGGAAATGCAGTTCACTGATAACATAACATCATGCATATTCCGAATCTACACCTGACCAGTCCATGTCCATAAGTCATGTCCCATGCAAGTAAAGACAACTCTATTCACAAGCAACACAGCACCTGCCGTTCCAATCAAATGCCTAGCTGATCCCTCTATACACATATGACACAAGGGCTACATTCTCTGATGAAGACACAACATGTGGCAGTCCCATACTGGTGCCATGACATTATTACCTTCCATTTCTGGAGAACAGCTGTGTCACTACATTACCAAATCTTAGAGAAACAGCAGCAGTCACTATTAACACATATTTCATATCACACCATAAATGCGTGAACAGCTATAGTGGCCTACCTCGCACCCATGAGGCATCCACTGAAAATCACAGAGAGCATTGTTACAGCAACTAAACAAAGGATAGCCTACTAATTCCTAGGGCACATTACATTCCACCTGACATGAAAATACAGAGCCACAACATGACAACATGAGTACACCAACATCACTCACACCATTCCTGGCGTGATTTCCAGTAGCTAAGTCTAGACTACACACATACCCCACAAAAAAGACATGTACATCTGATGTACACATGGAGCTACACAACTGCCATTGCACTGACAACATATCCCCCATCAACAACACCTGCATGAGAAATAGTAGTACAGCTAAACTATGATAACTTGAAATATGAGGTGTACCAAAACCAGTTTCGTTCCAGACTGGCCACATCAGCTAGGGTAAGGGTAGCAATGATTGTCCCACTCAACAAGATCTGCCCCCAAATAACCATTGTGACATGATGTAGGAAGTTAATGCCATATGTAGCACTATTATTGATAGGGCATTGGCACATGTAGCATGGACATTCTCAAAAGGTAGGACAGCCTAACCACTTACCTCCTCTTAAACAAAGACATTGGGATAAAAGTGATTTGCATACATTTCAATGGCATGGAAATGCATGGTAAGGGCAAATAGACAAAATCAGATACCCATAGTTACAATCTTCACAAACCCTATTGTATGAATATGAAGGGACAATGGGGATACCTCCAAATACCTATTTGAAAAGTCCAATACTGGCCATAACAATTGACTCAATGAGATGCCAACCTCACATGGAGTCAATAACTGTACCAGGACAAAAGGTAACTAGGCCCTGTACCAAATATGTCAGGTGCTATATGCCAAATACAGCTGATCTTTACAGATGGGAGGGGTCTGGTACCTTAGAGCTACATATGCATACACTCATAATAATGGACCCAGAAATGCTAGATGGGTAGGATGAAACAGCAGCTTACATACATATATATGGCTGGGTAGAGTCACACTTGTGGCACTGTCAATTGTGCATCTCCACATGCAGTCACAGATATTCCTTGACACAGGTGATCTAAACGTACACATGTGCAACCCTAATGCCAGATCTCCATATTTTGGTCAGGCAATTTGAGTACTATGTATTCCCAGTAGCCAACATACATGTAGCACCTACTACAGTGTCACAGCTGCTAAAGTGTGACAGCAAACACCTTTACTACCAGAGTAAAGTACACGGAGCTAGTCAGTACTTACTGTGCTTCCCCAAATGCCATCCACCTCAGGGTAGGCCACCGCTAAAATGAGGGCCATTTGGTGGGGGGGTCAGGATCTGAAGGGCACCCCTCTCTTGTTGGGAGGACATCCCCAGCTGGGCCTCAGCGGTCTTCCAGGCCAGCATCTCAGGTCCTCCCACCGCTTTCTGCAATGGGTGCTGCGCTGGCTGTGGACCCCCAGGGTCTGAACTTGCTTGGTGATGGCACTACAAATCCCTTTCCTCTGATGGGTGTTCACCTGCATGGATCACATGGACAAAAGGAGAAAGTCATGTACACATGCACCATACTAATAGGAGTGGTCAGTACACATCATTTACAACAAGTAGGCACAGATACCCATTGTCTATGCACACACGCCTTCACAATATGCCATCTCCATGCATCAACACCCTCCCAAGGTCACATACCCAATGCAATGTCACACAGAACACATATCACACATAGTTAGGACATTGGACTCACCTGCTCCTCTGGTACCCCATATAGTTGTCCATACAGGGGTAGGACTTCCTCTACTAGCCTCTCAAGCTCTTCTGGAGTGAAGGCAGGAGACCTGTCACCTGAATGACATGGCATGATGGCTCACAGAGACAATACATAGCAGCTCATGTCAGGGAGGTCTTGCTGGCAACAGTGTCAGGAGTCAAGGGAGCAACAGTGCAGAAGCTGATGGTCAGGGCGGCCATGTACATGACCATCACCACTGGCAACATCGCCATTGGCCCAAGTCCGCCAAAGGCAGCAATGTTTACCAATGGCAAGTTACACAGCGGTTGCAACTGCATTCCGCCATGACAACTTCCGCTGGCGGACTTAAGTCACTTCCACCTGCCCATTCCAGTAGGTCAGGCACCTGCCAAGTTTGGTACATTTCATATATGAAAGTGTTTACTAATCTGTGTCATTGACTTACTCTCCTAAAATGCTGTATATCTGTATGTGGTATTCATCATGTTTGTGTAACATATTGTGCAAATGTGAAGTAAAAGCTGTGTTGAGTGAGTAAATATGTTGATAACTATGTACAGATATTCAGACGTTCATAGTTCACGGGAAAATATTGATAAATTCCAAACATATGTGTGTTTAGTGCAGGACAGCTATCTTTTACACACATATACTCCAACATTAGTATCATATGTACAACCCCATTTTCATAGTTGACAATGTGCACCTTGGAAGGTGAAATCAGTGCATATATATTGGCTATACTGTATATCTCAGATGTGCTAGGCTTCCTCTACAGATGTTAGGTGTGAGGTAATAAATAAAGGCCCTCATTACAAACCTGGCGGTTGGTGTAAAAGTGGCGGTAATACCGCCAACAGGCTGGCAGTAAGTACTGCTAAATTATGACCATGGCGGATAGATCTCAGATAGACAGCCACTTTACCACACCGACCACAAGGGCGGAAACAACAGGCACCACTGCGGTAGCCGCCTACAGCCAGACGGAAGGTAATGTTCCGTCCACCGTATTAAGACAGAGAAAACCTCCACCTTTTCCGGGGCGGTACCAACAATATCAAAAGCCTTGTGGAAACACTGCACAGAAGTGAAAGGACTCACCATTGGAGACACAGTAAAAAAACAGTCAACCATGGAGCCTGAGCTGCATGTCTTCCCCATGGTCTTCTACGTGCTGCTCCACCACGAACACCAACGACGGCGAAGACGACGACGGTGAGTAAAGCCACCTAGCACACAAGGGAAGGGGGAGGAAAAAGGGAGCACAACACAACCCAACCACCCCACAACACCATACACACACTCAGCTGCATTACTAAAACATTTGAACCCATAACGCGGATGAATAATGCAAGGAAACAATAAATTCACTAAAGTGAGTGTAATAAGAACAACACAGTATAAATAAAGTTAAGCCAATGTAACAGATATTTACAAATGTACAGTTCAATGGACACTGCCCAGTCCTCTGTTTGCCACAGGCCAAAGTCCAAGGCCCCACCCATCACCTGCATCAACACGGAGAGAACACTGCAGGGGCATCAGTTGGTAAACAGGCAGGCATCTCAGGGGGACGGGGGCACCTCAGCCAGGAGACAAAACAAGACCACTGGTTCTGGAGGGGCAACATGCCCTGTGCTTGGTCCTAGGGACTGCAAGGCCACAGTCTCTCAAGTGGGTGACTTGCCCACATGCTCTGGAGAGGGCAACATGCCCTGTGCTTGGTCCTGGGGAGTGCAAGGCCACAGTCTCTCAAGTGGGTGACTTACCCACATGCTCTGGAGGGGGCAACATGCCCTGTGCTTGATCCTGGGGAGGCTGGGGTTGGTGGGTGTTGTACACACTGTTTCTGGAGGGGGCAGCATGCCCTGTGCTCTTAATCCTGGGGAGTCCTGGCTATGTGGGTGTCTTGCCCACTGGTTTTGGAGGGGGCATCGTGCCCTGTGCTCTTGATCCTGGGGAGGCTGGGGTTAGTGGCTGTCTTACCCACTGGTTCTGGAGGGGGCATCGTGCCCTGTGCTCTTGATCCTGGGGAGTGCAAGGTCACAGTCTCTCAGGTGGGTGTCATACCTAATGGATTTGCAGGGTGCACCCTGCACAGCACCCCATGAAGGAAGGACTACATACCGTCTGCCGACAGTGACGGCTGCTCAGTGGTGGTAGTGGTGCTGCTGCTACTGCTGCTGGGGGAAGCTCCAGCCCATCCCCTGCAGCCATGGTTGGTAGTGGGGGCTCCGTCTGAGTTCCTGCCCCAGGCCCCTTGCCGTTCCTGCTTGCTGGCTCCTTGGTCTTCTTGGCAGCAGCTGGGGCAGGCTCCTTTGTCTTCTTGGCAGCAGCTGGGGCAGGCTTCTTGGTCTTCTTGGCAGCAGCTGGGGCAGGCTCCTTGGTCTTCTTGGCAGCAGCTGGGGCAGGCTCCTAGGTCTTCTTGGCAGCAGCTGGGGCAGGCTCCTTCACCCTCAGGACATGTGCCTTGGATCCTTTCCCACCACAAGTGGGTGTGGTGACTACTGGGCCAGTGGACTAGGTGGCTGAGGTGCTTGGCTTGGTATTTACCACCCTGCCCAGACATGCAGGATCGGGGGGAGGGGTAGGGAAGAGGTCAGTGCGGATAGGAAAAGCTTTTTAGGGACATTGGGGTGGGACGAGGGAGAAGGTTTGGGTGTGGAGGAAGAGTGGTTGTAGGAGGTGTCTGTCTGCTGAGTTTGGGTGCAGGTGAATGGGCTGGATGCTGCTGTGAGTTCAATGGCATGGCTGTTGGGTGTCTCAGTGCTTGCGTTTGTGTCATTTAGGAGGGGGGACAGACACAGTGGGAAAGGACACAGGGGACGTGTGCATTGCTGTTGTGGAGGTGTCTGCCAGTGAGGTGTGTCTTCTGCTAGGTGTGGTGGTGATGCTGGTAGTGGATGATGGTGTAGGGCATGCAGGTGTGGGTGTTGATTATATCAGCATCTGGATGGTGCTTGTGTGAGTGCCTGTGGGATGATGTGTGGTGCTTGTGTTTGCCTGTGCCACTTGTGTGTTGTCTTATGTGCATGCTCGTCTGCCTGTGTGCTTGGGATAGGTTGGGGTTATGGGGAATGGGATTGGGAAGAGGAAGTTGGAGAGTGGAAACAGGGACAATGGCTGCCGTCAGAGAGGAGGCCAGAGCCTGGATTGATCTCTGTTGGGCCGCCAAGCCAGTGTGAATGCCATCCAGGTATGCATTAGTCTGTTGCATCTGGGCTGCCAGCCCGTGGATGGCATTCACAATGGTTGACTGCCCTACAGAGATGGATCTCAGGAGGTCAATAGTCTCCTCACTCAGGGCAGCAGGGCTAACTGGGGCAGGGCCTGAGGTGCCTGGGGCGAAGGAGATGCCCACTTTCCTTGATGAGTGGGCATGGGCAATTCGCTGAGGGGCTGCTGGGAGGGTGGTGCTGGTACAGGGGTGGCGCTGTACCTGTAGCTGGGGTGGTCACTGAGGTGTCCTCCACCACCAGGGCGCTTCCATCAGGAGGAGGTATCTGTGTCCAAACTGCCCCTTCCAGTCTCCCCCTTGTTGCTCCCCCCACCCACGTCCCACTGATGCCCTCAGCGTCGGTTGACTCTACCTCCTGGGTCCTGTTGGATGCAGCTCCCTCCATCGCTGTTGCCGCTACTCCACTGCCAGATTATGCTAATGCACATAAGGACAGGGTGACAAAACAAAAGGGGAGGCAAATAGATAAATGATACACCTGATCAATGGCTGCACCAACACCACAGTTGGCGTACACATTACACTCACACACAGGGTACAGGCCTATGCACTATGCATTGCACTACCAGTGATATTGCTAGCCACCAAGGCATGGGGAGGGGCACATACTGGCAAATGCAGCACACCTGGGACCCACGCAGCCTTGACCAGTAGTGGATGCCTACGAGCTAGGTAGCAGGATTATTCCTTCTGGACCCTTGCCACCAGGGGACCTACCCTGCAATGTCAGGCATGGCCTAGGGGCACCCACTGACACACATCCCCCAACAGGATACCACCCTACCATGCGTAGATTGTAAGGATGGGCACTGTACTCACCCCCTTGTGGCTGCTGTGATGCCCTCAAGCGCCCATCCAGCTCAGGATAGGCCACCGCCAGTATGCAGGCCATCAGGGGGGTCAGAGTTCGACGGGTCCCCCTTCCTCGTTGGGAGGCCATCCCCAGCTGGGCCTCCGCCATCTTCCGTTCCTAGCATCTCAGGTCCTCCCACCGTTTCTGACAGTGGGTGCTCTGCCTGCCGTAGACCCCCAGGGTCCTCACGTCCTTGGTGACGGCACGCCATATACCTTTCTTTTGATGGGCGCTGACATGCAGAGGAAATATACACAAGAAAATGGAATTAACAGTCCTGCCTGTTACACTTATGGCCCACCATACCCTTTCACATCACTATTTAAACACACATGGCCCAGCACATGACCTGTATGGCACCGAAGGGACATCCACCCACCCCCCCTTACACGAGGCCTTCACACACCACTCCATGCATTCATGCCACATGCATCGTGCCCACAGTGTACTCACCTGTTAGTCTGGAGTCCCATACAGCAGTCTGTACTGGGGTAGGACCCCATTGGCCAGTTTCTCCAACTCCGTCGCAGTGAAGGCAGGGGCCCTTTCCTCAGTCACACGGGCCATTGTAGGTTCCAGACACAGGTCACAGCAGCACTTGCAGTGTAGGTCCTCTCCTGTTGAAGGTCAGGTAGCATGTCAGGAATCAGATAGAAAATGGCGGTCACGTCCATGGCGGTGCATACCGTCACCACCAGCGTAGATCACCATTGGCCACTCTACCCCATAGGGCCCAATGTTAACCAATGAGGAGTTGCATGGCGGTTCCCGACTGCCTCCCAAAATGGCGCACAGTGTCAGCAGAATTACCTCACTTCCACCTGTCCCTCCACACAGGACAGGCGGATGCCTTTTCAGGGGGGGGGGCAGGCCCTGGCAAATATCTGCGTCACTGTTTAAATTTGGACATACAGGACAATGCTCTCTGGCCCATTACAATTTGTCAGCTTGCATCGTACTGTTGTTGACCCATTGTTCCGCTTGTGACCGGCTCCTTACCCCTTTGTCCCTTAGATTGCTACTGCTGCAGATGAATTGGAGATGGAGACATACCCCTGTGTACAGACCCTGGTGGACTTGGCTACACTGGAGGACAGGCACATCATCCTCACCTATAGACTGGACAGGGCCACAATCACAAAGCTGTGTACTCATTTGGAGCCTGATCTGATATCACCTATCCGTCATCCCACTGGGATCCCCCCTCTTTTGTAAGTTCTATCAGTGCTCCATTTCCTGGCAACTGGTTCTTTCCAAGTGACAGTGGGCTTGGCAGTAGGAATGTCACAGCCAATGTTCTCAATAGTGCTGACCAGAGTGTTGTCTGCCCTAATAAAACACATGTGCTGCTTCGTTGTATTTCCCCAGGTGGAAGATTTGGCCACAGTGAAGGCTGACTTCTGTGCAATGGGACATGTCCCCAACATAACTGGGGCGATTGATGGAACACATATTGCTTTTGCCCCCCCGTCAAAACGAACAGGTGTACAGAAATCGGAAGAGTTTCCACTCAATGAATGTTCAGATGGTGCGCTTGGCGGACCAGTAAATCTCCCAAGTATCCTGGATTGGTGCATGATGCCTTTTTCCTGAGGAATAGCAGCATCCTAAATGTGATGGGCCAACTACAGAGGCACAGGGTGTGGCTAATGGGTGAGCCCTGTTCACCACCCAGTATATGTTGGTGTATTGGTATGGTGTGGGCCATATGGGATAGCGTGTGGCTAAATGTTGTCCCTCAATATTTGCAGGTCACCCCAACCTATCATGGCTACTGACCCCTGTGAGGAAAGCTAGGACAAGGGCAGAAGAACGTTACAATGAGGCACATGGGCAAACCAGAAGGATCATACAAATCCTGAAGGCCAGGTTTAGGTGCCTCCATCTGACAGGTGGATCCCTGTGCTACTCACCCAAGACGGTCTGCCAAACAACAGTGGCTTGCTGCATGTTGCACAACCTTGCCCTGAGACGCCATGTGCCTTTTCTGCAGGAGGAGGAGGCTGGAGATGGCTGTGTGGCAGCAGTTGACCCTGTGGACATTGAGGATGAGGAGGCAGAGGATGAGGATGAGGACAACAGAACAGCAGTCGTCAGGCAGTACTTCCAATGACACACAGATAAGACAGTGTTACTTCACATTTAACTGTCATTATTTTGTAAATCTTTGGCACTGGCATGCTGTTATTTCCCAATTCTATGCCCACTTATTGTACACTTTGGCAATTCTTTTTTCAGATGTTGGTGCCTCACAATAGCTCCTGGGGTGACCACTATAGCCAACTACAGGTCTTTCATTTGTACAGTTGGTTTGCAATGTTTTACCTATTACAATGAATACATATTTGATATACATGACATACTACAAAATGTTTATTTTTCCAAAGGGTGTTTATTGAAGTGCTAATATATGGAGGGGCAAGTGCAATGGGATGGGGCAGTGATGGAGGAAATTCCAGGGTATAGTTCCAGTCTGTAGCACAGGTGCATTGTCCATGGGGACATAGGAAGGGGAGCAATGGCAATTCAAGGTGGAGAGGGTGATGTAGCTGGACAAAAAGGTTACATTCAGGAGAGTCTAATTTCCTGGTGGGGTCTTGGAAATAGTCTTTGGCTTCTGCCTAGATCGCAGGGAACGTTTGCCGGGTGGTTCTCCTCGGTGGCCTGTGAGGCTGTGGTGGGGCCTCCTGTCCACTAGCAGCAGTGGAAGTGGAAGGCAGTTCAGATGTCTGGCTAGTGGCAGGGGCCTGCTGTTGTGAAACTGCCTCCCTCATATTGGCCATGTCTGCCAGCACCCCTGCTATGGAGACCAGGGTGGTGTTGATGGCCTGCAAGTCCTTCCTGATCCCCTGGTACGGTCCCTCCTGCAGCCGCCTGTTCTCCTGCACATTGTCCAGGATCTGGCCTATTGTGTCCTGGGAATGTTGTTATGCTCCCAGGATATCTACAAGTTCCTCCTGGAGAGTCGGTTCCCTGGGCCTGTCCTCCCCCTGGTGCACAGCACTCCTCCCAGATTCCCTGTTGTCCTGTGCCTTTGTCACCTGAACCGTGTGCCCACTGCCACTGACCCCAGGTCCCTGATTGTCATGGGTATGAGATGTGGCCTGGGGTCCCTGTAGAGGTGGACACACTGCTGAGTCCTGGGGACAGAGGTGTTGGTGCGCTGGGTGGGTGCTGTAGTGGTGTTTCCAGATGGGGGAAACTCTGTGGTTGTCTGTGACTGGGCTTGGGCAACCAACTGTCCAGAGGTCCCTGATGGCCAGATTGGTCATCCAGATCCAGGCAACCAGAGTTGCTGTCATCACTGTGGGCCTCTTCTGTGGGGGGACTGGATATTGCTGGCACCTCCTCTCCGGTGACATTGGCTGGGATACCTGTGGGGATGTAAATGATGTGTTAATTTTTCTGTGTGTGACATATTGGGCTGTGAGTGGTGTCCATGCATTGGTATGGCATGCAGGGCTTGACATTGGGATGAGTGAGATGTGATGGTGGGAGGTGTGGGACGTGGTGGAGTGATATGAGTGAGGGTGGAGGTATGTGATGGCATGCAGGTAGGGGGAGATAGTAATAAACAGGTGACTTACCAGAGTCCAGTCCTCCTCTTACTCCAGCCAGGCCCTCAGGATGCATGATTGCCAAGACTTGCTCCTCCCATGATGTTAGTTGTGGGGGAGGAGGTGGGGGTCCACCGTCAGACTTCTGTACAGTGAGTTTGTGTCTTGCTGCTCTGGAACGTACCATCCCCTGTAGGTCGTTCCACCTCTTCCTGATGCCATCCCTGGTTCTTGGGTGCTGTCCCGGGCCGTTGACCCTGTCCACGATCCTCTGCCATGGCTCCATCTTCCTTGCAATGGGTATCTGCTGCACCTGGCTCCAAATAGCTGAGGCTCTACCCTGATGATTTCCTCCACAGTGACCTTTAGCTCCTCCTCTGAGAATCGGGGGTGTCTTTGTGGTGCCATGGGTGTTGTGTGAGGTGTGTAAGTGAGGTTGTGTAGGGTAATGTGTAGATGTGTGTGATGTGGGGTACGTGAGTGGTGTATAGGTGTGAGTGGTGTGTGACTCTGGTTGTGTCAGTTGTCTTGCTGTCTCTCTTTGGTGGCAATTGTTTGTAGTCGTAAAGGGTTGTGGGTAATGTGGGGGGGTGTTTTATAGTGGTGTGGGTGTGGTGTGTGTATGGGTATCAGGTGTGTGTTGTTGGGATTGCCCAATGTGGTGGTGTTTTGTTTGAGTGTGTGTATTTTGAGAGCAGCGGTATTTACTGCCAATGGTGAATCGTGGGTCATAATGTGGTGGGCGTTGTTCTGTTGGTGTAATGGTGTGGGTTTTGATACTGCCAGTTTATCACTGACCTTTGGTGTGGCGGATTTGTGTCTGTGGCAGTATTCTGTCAGATTGGTGTGTGTGTGTCATAATATGGTAAACGGATATCCGCCGCCACTGCAGTATGTTGGCGGCAGTCAGCGTGGCGGTAAGTGGGATTTAAGGCCAATGTCATAATGAGGGCCAAAGTCTTGATGATGTGCATTCTGCATTACTCATAGTATTTTCACTTCTCTCAACATAGCTATCCTGCCATGAGGAGAGTGAGACAACCACCAGTGTAACGTCTACTAGTAGATCTGGACACCATGGAGGAAAGACATGTCAAAGGCACCATGGAGGAAAGGCATGTCGTCTTAATCATCATACCATCATGGATCTTTGTACTCAGTTGGAGCCAGATCTAATGCCTGCCATTCTCAATCCCTCTGGCATACCTACCATTGTTTAAGTCTTGTTAGTCCTATACTTTCTGGCCACAGGATCCTCTCAGAATACAGTGGCTTTAACAGCAGAGATGTCTCAGCCCATGTTCAGTCTGGTTTTGAAGGATGTACTGTGTGCATTGTTGAGACACCTGGACAGCTACATCAGATTTCCCTACTGAGCAGATTTGGCCAATGTGAAGGCAGACTTTTATGAGATGGGAAACAATCCTCGTGTGGTAGGAGCCATTGATGGCACCCATGTAGCCTTGGTCCCTTTCTGTGCCAATGAACAGGTCTAGAACAGGTGTTTGTGTTCTAACTTTGCTGCCCAAGATGCATGTAACTGTATACTGACATAGGTGAGTGACAGTCCTATCGGTATGGGGCCTATGTTAGTGTATGTTTTATGTTCTGGGTTTCTTTGTCATGTTATTTGTGTGTTCCATGGGATATGTGAATTTGTAGCTATGGTAAAGGTATGTGAAGAGCCTCTACTTGGTGACATAGAAGACCTATCTGTATGCCCCTGCTTTGTAGGTAATTTACCGTGAGCCTGTCTTCTATAACCTGTATATGTGCATTGTATGACACAACGGCTTACATCCTGATGGTACTCTCTGTCATGCTGTATTTGCAGATTGGAATAGTGACTATATAATTGTGTTGACCTGGATTTCAACCTCTCCGACATCTGTCCTGTGACATTTCTGTTGTAATGTGTCTTCTGCGGGGCCTCCGTCTGATGACCATTACACTGGCTGTTCGATACTGGGGGCACGACCAGACCACAGTTGGCAAGCATGACTATTGTACATGTATTATGAAGGACACACACACAGAAGCTGTGTTTAATTGCGATTTATTGTGCATATCAAAATACTATCAGTTACAATTAACGTGCATGACTGAAAATAAAAGTGATGAATGAAGTCATGGTTGATGTATTCATCAGGGATGCTGCTACACCTTTTGGTTACACAAGTCCAGTGTCCTTGTACCATGAGAAAATGGAGTTAGGTTTCTGAAAAGTCAACAGGGTGTATCTGTGGCACACAAGGGTGACAAATCAGAAGAGGTTCACTTCCTGGCAGTGGGTTTGCTGTTGGCATCTGCTCCAGCTGGATGTCTGAGTGGACGTCCACGTTTGGGGGGGGGGGGTTCTTCAGCTAGAGAGGGAGGGGTGTCTGAGGCACAAGGTTCCCCTGCCAGGGCCTCCATTCTACTGGCTGCCACACATGTAGAAGGGGCAGATGTAACATTGCTAGTGGAAGGGGCCTGATGGTGTGTAGAGAAACCAATCAGGGTGGTATTGATGTCCCTCAGCACCCCTGCAATGGTAGCCATGTGGACATTTTGTGCCAGCCACTCCTGCATGACTTCCTGGTGGTGTTCCCTCTGCAGCCTTTGATTTTCTCCCAACATGGTGATGATTTGGCTCATCCTGTCCTGGGAACTTTGGTAATCTCCCAAGACTTGGGAGATGGTTTCCTGGTCAGTTGTGTCTATTTGAGGCCTCATCCCCTGGCCCACAGCATTCCTCCCCTCCACACATCATACCCCCACGTGCCTGTGCGCCTCACAGTTGGAGGTCCATCATTGTCAGGAGTGACAAGGTTAGACTCAGGTCCCTGTACTGTGGGGCACACAGTTGATTGAACAGTGCTTGGGACACAGGTTTGGGGGCAAATGGTTTCCTGTGATGTGGATGCAACAGTGTTGGAAAGAGTTGATGTGGGCAGGGAGAGTCGCTAACTGACTATGGCCCTCGTTATGAACGTGGTGGTGTGGGGCGCCATGCCGGCGGCCCGCCATGGTGGCCCACACCGCCACATAATGATGACAGGCAGCCCTCACCCACCGCCAGGCTGCCTCCGACAGGCAGAATGGCGGTGGACGGCATCATTATCCGACAGGGGTGCGCTGCTGCCCCTCGAATAATGGTCTCTTTGCCTCCAGCCTTTCCCTGGCGGGTTTACCCGTCAGGGACAGGCTGGCGGAAGATGTGCACCGGGACACCCCTAGGGGCCCCTGAACTGCCTATGCACTTGGCCTGGGCAGTGCAGGGGCCCCTGTGCAGAGCCCCATTGCGCAGGTCACTGCCCGATTTACGGGCAGTGATCTGCGGGAAGGGTGCAGCTGCACCCGCCGCACAGAGACATTGACGGCGGCTCCATGTGGAGCTGCCAGCAATGTACCGACCAGGCATTCCTCAGGGCTGGGGGGCGGAAACAATATTTCCACCCGCTGGCCCAGAGGAATGTTCATTATACGGCCGTCGGGGTTCCGGGGGAGCTAACGGTCACTGGAAAGACCACCAGTATGAATACGGCAGTGTAAACCGCCGTGTTCATAATGAGGGCCTATGTGTCCCAAATGGGCCAGGTTGTTTGTCAGTGTCCTGACATAAAAGCGTGTGTTGTCCTCACTGGGCCTTCATCCTGAGGGGGACTGACAGACTCAGGTATCCTCTCCATGGTTGCAATGGCAAGGTAACCTGTGGAAGGAGGGAGACACAGAGTTCAGGTTAGAATGTGTGTTTGGTTGCTTGTTTGTGAGCTTTAGAAAGTGGCTTAACTTGATTCCCTGCAATGCCATTGACAGATGCTGCACAGCTTACCTTAGTTTTACATACAACTCTATGACTTGTTTTCCTAACTCCATGTTGAGAGCTGTCATACAAATTAGGTACACATTTTTCTGCAGATGTAATCTGATTACGTCAGCTATATGTCATGACTCTTCAGCTCTGTTCTCTAGTGAATAGTCAGTCTTGCAAGATGTCACACAATAAAGCTGCACAATGTACCATGGTGTCGTAGTGGGAACACGGTATGTGAGTATGCAGGGTAAATTGTCCTGTAACTAGATGTTGTGCATGTGCATCGACTCTGCCATCTTACATTGCAACCCAGGTCATTCTATATCTGGTTTGGGATATTTGATCTGTGGGCATTGTGAATGGTTACTCAGCTGTAGCCGTGCTTTACTATGGTTGCTGTTGTGAGTTTGCCATTGCATTGCTGTCATTGCCATGTACTGGTCCTCACTAGAACAAACTAGATGGTGTAGCTAGTACATTAGTAATACATGCATGACATGTGATGTGATGGGTACAATTCAGGGTTTCACAATGATAGGTTAGTGTATTCCGGGAGTCGTAGTGATCTGATCAGCCTGTAGTTAACATGGCATTTCCAAGGGCTGTGATGGCAGTTGGGCTGCATGGAGAGGTAGCATTGCAGAGAGGGGCTTTAGGTGATTAGGTGAGAGGTGTAGTGGCTACAATAGTTAAATTGGGAGGATATGGGTGGTGGGGAAACATGCAGGACTAGTCAATTGTGTGAAATAAATGTTGTGGGTACCTACCAGATTCCAGTTCCCCAGGTATTCGTCAGGCCCTCAGGATGCAGTATGTCCAAGACCTTCTCCTCCCATGATTTGAACTGAGGGGGAGGAGGTGGGGACCCACCACCAGTCTTCTGCATGGCTATCTAGTGCCTGGATTGCCATAGAACAGACCTTCCACTGTAGGTCGTTCCACCTCTTTCTGATGTCATCCCTTGCGCATGGATGGCTGCCTACTGAATTGACCCTGTCGTCTATCCTTTGCAACAACTACATTTTCCTGGTAATAGATGTTTGTTGGACCTGTGCTCCAAACAGCTGTTTCCCTACCCTGACAATTTCATCCACCATGACCCTCAGCTCATCCTCAGTGAAACGTGGGTGTTTTTGTGGGGACATGGTGGTGGTTGTGTAGATGGTGTGTGGGGGTGTTGTGAGTGTAAGGGTGCAGTGTTAAGTAATTGGTGAGGTGTGGGTGCTGCAATGTGAGTTGGAGATTGTTGTTGCGAATTGTTTGTGCTAGTGATGTGTGTATTGTGTTAGTTGTGCTGATGTGGGGTGTGTGCTGAGTGAGATGTATCTGTGTGCCTAAAGTGTAAAAGTGCTACATCTATATTATTGGCTTCTAGGAGCATCTGAATGGTGTTCTATTTGAAAAGGATTGTGGGTGGTGTAGGGGTGTGTTCTATAGTGCATTGGGTATTCAAACTATTTAGTATGGTATGGTGTTCTAAGTGACGTGAGTTCTGATCGCCGCAGTTTACACGCCAATGGTTTTCCTCCATTGAAGAATCACTGTGGTGATTTGTGGCTCTTAACCTGGTGGGTGGATTATTGTCAGGCTGGTGGTGCTGTTTGTGGGACCACCTCTTTTCCGATCTCCAGTGTCCTGGCGGTTTCTGAATTTTGGCTGTTGGTGGTACAGTGAGTGGCCATAGAAGTGGGAGAATCAGCCTGCCAGTGACAATGTCAAACACAAAACTGTCAATTAAAAGAGAAGTTACACTGTCTTACCTGTGTGTCATTGGAAGTATTGACGAATTATTGCACTTCTGCTGTCCTCATCCTCATCCTCTGCCTCCTCATCTTCACTGTCCACAGAGTCCACTGCTGCCACACGGCCATCTCCAACCTCATCTTCCTGCAGAAAAGGCACCTGGCGACGTAAGGCAAGGTTGTGCAACATACAGCATGCCATGATGATCTGACAGACCTTCTTGGGTGAGTAGCACAGGGAACCACCTGTGAGATGCAGGCAACAAAACCCAGCCTTCAGGAGGCCAAATATCCTTTCAATAATGTTTCTTGTTCGCACATGTGTCTCCTTGTAATGTTCCTCTGCCCTTGTCCTGGGATTTCTCACAGGGGTCAGTAGCCACGAGAGGCTGGGGTAACCATAGTCACCTGCAAATATTGATGAACACCTGGTAGACACACACTAACCCTTAGGGTCCACACCATACCCACACACCATCATCCACTGGGTGGGAACCAGGGCTCACCTATTAGCCACACCCGGTGGCTCTGGAGTTGAGCCATCACATATGGGATGCTGCTATTCCTCAGGATAAAGGCATCATGCACAGACCCAGGATACTTTGCATTGACATTGGAGATGTACTGGTCCGCCAGGCACACTATCTGCACATTCATTGAGTGAAAGCTCTGTCGATTTCTGAACAGCTGTTAATTTTTCCGGGGGGAAGGGGGTGACAAATGCAATATGTGTACCAGCAATAGCCCCAATAATGTTGGGGATACGTCCCATTGCATAGAAATCATCTTTCACTGTGGCCAAATCCTCCACCTGGGGGAAAACGATGTAGCTGCGCATGTGTTTAATCAGGGCAGACAACACTATGGTCAACACAATTGAGAACATTGGTTGAGACATTCCTGCTGCCAAGCCCACTGTCACTTGGAAGGAGCCAGTTGCCAGGAAATGGAGCACAGATAGGACTTGCACAAGAGAGGGGATCCCGGTGGGGTGACGGATAGCAGATATCAGGTCAGGTTCCAATTGGGCACACAGCTCTGTGATTGTGGCCCTGTCCAGACTATAGGTGAGGACAATGTGCCTATCCTCCATTGTTGCCCAGTCCACCAGGGGTCTGTACATAAGGGGATGTCTCCATCTCCTATTCATCCGCAGCGGTTGCAATCTATGGGGCAAAACGGTGAGCAGCTGGTCCGTATCTCCTATTTCCAACCACTACACTTCATTGCATGTTGTGATTGTAACAGTATGTTGATGGATAGGTCCAAATGGTGCTTATGTGTACTGTGACGCAGTTAGGTGCTATGGCCTGCCTCTCCCCGAAATGGTGTCCACCTGTCCTGTATGGAGGGACATGTGGGAATGAGGTAATTCCTCTGATATTGTGCGCCGTTGCGGGAGGCGGTCGAGAACCGCCGTGCAACTCCTCATTGGTTACCATTGGGCCCTATGGGTCACAGTGGCCAATGTTGATGTACGCCGACGGTGACCGCCATTTTCTATCTGTTCACTCACTTGCTACCTGACCTTCAACAGGAGAGGACCTACACTGCATGTGCTTCTGTGACCTGTGTCTGGAACCGACCATGGCTCGTGTGACTGGGGAAAGGGCCCCTGCCTTCACCTCGAAGGAGTAGGAGTGACTGGTGGATGGGGTCCTACCCCAGTACCGAATGCTGTATGGGCCTCCAGACCAACAGGTCAGTATTGTGAGCATGAAGCATGGGGCATGAATGCATGGAGTGGTGTGTGTGAAGGCCTCGTGTGGGGAGCTTGGTGGATGGGCCCTGGGCAGCTTGCTGCATGTATGCTGGGCCATGTCTGTGCGTAAGGGGATGTGAAGGTCTATGGTGGGCCATGAGTGTAACAGGCAGGACGGTCTGACTGATGCCTTTTCCTAAGTGTATTTCTCTGCAGGTCAGCACCCATCAGAAAAAGGGTATATGGTGTGCCATCGCCAAGGACGTGCGGACCCTGGGGGTCTACGGCAGGCAGAGCACCCACTGTCGGAAAAGGTGGGAGGACCTGAGATGCCGGGCATGGAAGACGGTGGAGGCCCAGCTGGGGATGGCCTCCCAACAAGGATGGGGTGCTCATCGAACCCTGTCCCCACTAATGGCCCGCATACTGGTGGTGGCCTATCCATAGCGAGATGGGCACTTGGGGGCATCACAGCAGCCACAAGGGGGTGAGTACAGTGCCACAATATACTACTTGCGCGTGGTGGGTGGAATACGGGTGGGGGCTGTGGTCCTGTGGGTGCCCCTAGGCCTGTCCGGACATTGCAGGGTAGATCCCATGTTGGGCAGGGTCTCCTGTAAACTTCCTCCAACCAAGCTAGTAGGCATCCACTACTGGGCAGGGGTCTGTGGGTCTCAGGTAAGCTGCAATTGGCGTTAGGTGTCCATCTCCATGGGCTGGTGACTAGCATTGTGACTGGTAGTGCATTGCCTAGTGCGTAGGACTGTTCCCTGTGTGTGTGTGTCATGTACACCAACAGTGGTGTTGTTGCCACCACTGACCAAGTGTATTCTTTGTCTCTCCCCCCCTTTTGTTTTGTCACCCTGTCCTTATGTGCATTAGCATCATCTGGCGGAGGAGCAGAGGCACCGGCGATGGAGGGAGCTGCATCCCACAGGACCCAGGATGCCAAATCCACCGACAGTGAGGGTACCAGTGGGACAGACTGAAAGGGGAGCACCACGGCGGAGACTGGAGGGGACAGTTCCGACACAGATACCTCCTCCTGATGGAAGCTCCCTGGTGGTGGTGGACACCTCTGTGCCCACCCCAACTACAGGTACAGCCGCCACCCCTCGTACCAGCACCGCCCTCCCAGCAGCCCCTAAGCATGCCCGCTCACCCCGGAGGGTGGGCATCTCCTTCACCCCAGGCACCTCAGGCACTGCCTCAGTTAGCCCTGCTGCCCTGAGTGAGGAGGATGTTGACCCCTTGCGATCCATCTCTGTTGGGCAGTCAACCATTGTGAATGCTATCCAGGGGCTGGCAGCCCAAATGCAACACACAAATGCATTCCTGGAGTGCATTCACACTGGCATTGCGGCCCAACAGAGATCAATCCAGGCTCTGGCCTCCTCTCTGATGGCAGCCATTGTCTCTGTTTCTAGCCTCCCCCCTCTAACTTCCTCTACCCAATCCCATTATCCTCAACCCCAACCTATCCCAAGCACACAGGTAAACCAGCATGCACACGGGACAACACACAGGAGTGGTTCAGGCAAACACAAGCACCACACATCATCCCACAGGCACTCACACAAACACCATCCAGATGCAGACATACCAACATCCACTGCCTTCACTGTGTCCCCCTCCTCCTCCTCGTCCACCTCCCTCCCAGTTGCGTCTACACTCACACCTGCATGCACTACATCCTCATCCACTACCACCATCACACCTATCACTAAACGCTCCCCGCTAGAAGTCACCACCCCCACATCCATGCACACGTCCCCTGTGTCCTCTCCCACTGTGTCTGTGCCCCCTCCTCCCAAAGTACACAAACGCAGGCACTCAGACACCCAACAGCCACCCACCTCACAACAGCATCCAGCCCATGCACCTGCACCCAAACACAACAGACAAACACCTCCTACAACCACTTCCTCTTCCTCCACTCCAAAACCCTAACCCTCTTCTCACCCCAATGTCCCTAAGAAGCTTTTCCTCTCCACCGTTGACCTCTTCCCTACTACTCCCCCGTCCTTCACATCATGCCAGGGTCGTCAGAACCCAGGCGAGCACCTCAGCCACCCAGTCCACGGCCACAGTAGTGTCGACAGCTACTCCAGGTGAGAGAGGATAGCGGCCACCAGGCAGCCACACTGAAAGGGTGCCTGCACCAGGTGCCTCAAGGAAGGATAAGAAGGCACCACCAGCTGTCTCAAGGAGGGGCAATGAGGCACCCCCAGCTGCTTCAAGGAAGGGCAAGGAGGAACCCCCAGCTGCTACAGGGAAGGGCAAGGAGCAATCCCCGGCTGCTGACAGGAAGGGCAAGGGGACCTGCACCAGCAGGCAGGAAAGACAGGAAGCCTGGTGCTGGGACTCATTCAGAGCCCCCACCACCAACCATGGTGGTTCAGCCATCCGAGTCTGCAGGGGAAGGCCAGGAGCCTCCCCCCACCACTGCCAGCACTGCCACCAGCACCGCCACCAGAAGCAGCAGTCCCAGTGTGCAGCTGTCCGAGGCTGCAGGGGAAGGGCTGGAGCCCCCCCATCACTGCCAGCTGAACCAGCAGCACCACTGCCAGCAGCAGTCCCAGTGGGCAGCCGTCCGAGGCTGCAGGGGATGGACTGGAGCCTCCCCCCACCACTGCCAGCACCACCATAAGCACCGCCACCAGCAGCAGCAGCCCCAGTGGGCAGCCGTCCGAGGCTGCAGGGGAAGGGCTGGAGTCTCCCCCCACCACTGCCAGCTCAACCAGCAGCAACACTGCCAGCAGCAGCAGCCCCAGTGGGCAGCCGTCTGAGGCTCAGGGGAAGGGCTGGAGTCTCCCCCCACCACTGCCAGCACCGCCATCAGCACCACTGCCACCACTGAGCAGCCGTTACCACCGGCGGACAGTGTGTTGTCCTGCATCCATGGTCTGATCTGCGGCCTGGCAACTGCAAATCCTGTGGGTCCGACACCCAGGTGAGAGACTGACCTTGCACTCCCCAAGATCTGCATCAGAGGGCAGAATGCCCCCTCCGGAACCAGTGGAAGAAGCCATCCACTGCCCCATCCTTCCCAGGATGAAGCACACTGGGCACAATGCCCCCTCCAGAACCAGTGGAAGAAGACATCTACTCACCCATCCATCTCAGGATGAAGCATACTGGGCACAATGCCCCTCCAGAACCAGTGGAAGAAGCCATCCACTCACCCCATCCTTCCCAGGATGAAGCACACTGGGAACAATTCCCCCTCGAGAACCAGTGGAAGAAGCTATCCACTCACCCCATCCTTCCCAGGATGAAGCACACTGGGCACAATGCCCCTTCCAGAACCAGTGGAGAAGCCTTACACAAGAGTGACTGTGGCCTTGCAGTCCCCAGGACCAGGCAGTGGGCAAATCACCCACTTAATAGACTGTGGCCTTGCACTACCCAGGACCAAGCAGTGAGCAAACCACCCACTTGAGAGACTGTGCCCTTGCATTCCCCAGGACAGCGCACAGGGCATGTTGGCCCCTCCAGGACCAGTGGTGTTGTAACATCTTCTGGCTGAGGTGCCCCCCTTCCCTGTCCCCCTGAGGTGCCTGGCTATTTTCGACATGATGCCCCTGCAATGTTTTCTCCGTGTTGTTGCAGGAGTGAGGTTGGGCCTGGGCCTATGTTTTGTGGCCCTGTGGCCCAAGGACATTGAGGACTGAGCACTGTCCCTACATTTGTAATTATGTATATATGTTTGAATTTTGATGCACTTATTCATAGTATTTTATTGCATTACACTCACTTTCTTTAAATCATTTTGTCCTTGCATTATTTCTGAGGGGTACGGGATAAATATGTTATGTTGCTGCATCTGGTTGTGTGTATGGTGTTGGGGGTGGGGGGGTGTGTGTTGCATGTGTGTGTCACTCTCTTTTTCCTCCCCCCTCCCTTGTGTGCTAGGCGGAAGTACTCACCGTGGTCGTCTTCGCCGGCATTGGTGTTCATAATGAAGCAGAAGGTAGACGAGCATGGGGAAGACATGCAGCTCGAGCTCCATGGCATTGTGGTTGTTCCCTGAGTCCTCATAGGTGAGTCCTTTGACTTCTGAGATCTGTTTGCGCCAGGCTTTTGATGTTGTTGGTACTGCCCCGGAAAACGTCGCGAATAGGCCGGTCATAATTGTGGGCAGTGCATTGTCTTCCGCATGGCTGTTGGCGGTTACCGCTGTGGTGCTTGTTGGTTCCGCCCTGGTGGTCGGTGTGCTAAAGTGCCTGTCTGTTTCCGCCATGGTCATGATTCCATTTTGTTACCGCCAGCCTGTTGGCGGTATTACCACCGCTTTATCACCGACCGCCAGGGTTGTAATGAGGGCCATAATGTTGACCATGACAAGCACAGCAGGCCAAAGTAAGGGCAAGGAATGCAAATATTGAATTTGGTATTATAAGCCAATCATCAAATTTTCTAAAAATAGTCATGATCTTGAAGAGCATCTTCGAAGCCATCAAATTGAAAGGTCCTCAGGAAAGAGGCCACATCGTCAGATTTTAGATCGGTCACAGTATAGGCAGACAGATCCACGGAGCAGTAGTGCGTAGTATTCTCTTGTGCAGGTCCACCTGCAGGAGTGGCACTTTCCACAGCACCAAAAAGAGCCAGATCGCTCACCAAGGGTGGCTCATAAGTAGCCTCAGGAATCAGCTTTAGTCTGAAGGGGCACGACCATGAATGAACCCTCAGCAGGGCTTGGTCCACAGGAGGCACTGGGGTAACATCAAGACACACTGTAGGCAAGTGTACAAAGAGGAACCACTCGCAGCCAAAGACTGGTTGCACGCACCATAGGAGTGGCCGGAATGACAATGACAAATCATGCTCCATTTCCTCCAGCAAAGAAGCAATAAATGTGTTCACGGCACAGTTGAGCTGGTGGCTCCATTGCTTTGCGTAGCTGGAAAGACACAACTACTGTGAATCAGAAGAAATAGCAGCAGTATTCCGCCAATCAATGCCAAAATTATAGGAAAGCTGCCAAACACACTTGAAAAGAGTGAATAGATGGCAGATGGAATGACTCCAAAGACAGTCTGGAAGATGGACACAAATCCAGACCCAACAGCCTTAAAGAAATGGACAATCCCAGTAGTGCTCGAGGTGTTGAAAATTCTGGATACCAGCTCTCCAAAGTGCTTGGGGAAGTTGGTATTTAATAGGGATTGTGGGGGTCATTCCGACCCCGGCGGTCAAGGACCGCCGGGGCCGGGGTCGGCGGGAGCACTGCCAACAGGCTGGCGGTGCTCCGCCGGGCGTTCTGACCGCGGCGGTACAGCGGGGGCCAGAAACGGAAAGTCGGCGATGTACCGCCGACTTTCCGCTGCCCATGGGAATCCTCCATGGCGGCGCAGCTTGCTGCGCCGCCATGGGGATTCCGACCCCCTCACCGCCATCCTGTTCCTGGCGGTTTCGACCGCCAGGAACAGGATGGCGGTGAGGGGTGTTGTGGGGCCCCTGGGGGCCCCTGCAGTGCCCATGCCAGTGGCATGGGCACTGCAGGGGCCCCCGTAAGAGGGCCCCACTTTGAACTTCAGTGTCTGCTCAGCAGACACTGAAATTCGCGACGGGTGCTACTGCACCCGTCGCACACCTTCCACTCCGCCGGCTCCATTCGGAGCCGGCTTCATCGTGGAAGGGTGTTTCCCACTGGGCTGGCTGGCGGCCTTTTGGCGGCCGCCCGCCAGCCCAGTGGGAAACCGAGAATGACCGCCCGGTCTTTTGACCGCGGTACGGTCTTCTGGCAGTCCCAGCCAGGCCGGTGGCTACCGCCGCCGGCCGGGGTCAGAATGACCCCCTGTATCTTGGCTGATGATCTCGCAATCTGGATAGCATACGTCTCTCTTGCTGATGTCAATGCGACTTGTTTTTTAATCAGATGCGCATTTAGGGGGTTATTACAACTTTGGAGGAGGTGTTAATCCGTCCCAAAAGTGACGGTAAAGTGACGGATATACCACCAGCCGTATTACGAGTCCATTATATCCCATGGAACTCGTAATACGGCTGGTGGTATATCTGTCACTTTTGGGACGGATTAACACCTCCTCCAAAGTTGTAATAACCCCCTTAGTCTGCTCAGCTTGTCATAATTTACATTAGTAGTATCAATGTGAGGCCACACGTCTGATACTTTTATCTCTCGTGTGGGGGGGGGGGAATAAAACTTGTTCACAACACTTAACAACCTTAGAGACCGACATTGCGTAGGCAATTCCTGGTCGCATACCGCAACAGCTTTGGTCGCTCAGCACCACATAACTTCTATTCAGAATGACATGAAATGCTGCTCAAATCAAAGGGACGGGAGTACCCTTGGGAAAACAGGCCAAGTTCATGACCCTGGCACTGCAAAGGCCATGAAGGGACACCTGCTTGCAGATCATTGAATGACTAACAGTAGTCTTGCATTCGCTTCCGCTGAGAAAGACCTCTGTTTCGCTGTTCAGACATTTGTATTCAAAGGGCAACTCCCACTCTTCTTTAATATAGCTATCGCCTAGTCACTCGTACCTGCCCACGGCAAGATGTTTCAGGCATTTCGAAAAGCGAAAAGTGGAAATGGGCAGATTAATGGTGCCATGTAGGTGACATACTGTTGAAGGATTTTCTGCAACTGTGAAAATCAACTTTTCTAAAAATGTGTAGCATGGTGAAACTTGCTTCCCTTTTAGCCATTGTCTTTTGTTCCCTGGATAAATTGAAAGCAGTGAACAATTCACTACTGTTAATGTACCTCCATGAACTCTGCCACTTTTCAAAGTCTGTAACGTCCAACCTAACTGCATGGGGGAACGCAGCTGACTTTGTCCATGATATAAACTGGACATGTCTGTCTGAATGCTATCTATCTCAGACAACACTATGTTTGTCAGGGAGTAAATCCTGTTTGACAGAGTGCTTATGCCGTTATGGACAACAGCTAAAGCCTTTTCTAAGTATTCCTTCTCTATTTGCCTTAAACGCGCTGCAGCTTCTATCTGAGAAAGCTTCCTGATCTCATTATACATAGCATAGATGAATCTTTTAGAGCGTGCCTTCCTAGTACCTAGCAAAAAGTCCTGCAAGTCTGTATCCTCAAAAAGATTGTTAAGATGTTATTTAACTGCGGCTAACGTGTTAGACTGTACCCATTGTTGGCACAGCTTACCCACAGCTTACCCACACTGTATGTTGTAGCTATACCTGTGTGTTGAGCCGATACAAAGCGAGGGTCTGGATGGATAATCTTGAAACCCCCTGAGGAATTCACAAATCATTGCCTGACACCCACTGGAAAGTGAAGAGTTCTAGGTACCAGCCTGAACCTTCGCATCTAGCTCTTCCTCTATGATATTCAGGAAGGATTGCCAATTATAAACTTTGCTGGTGTGGAGATAGTGGGCTTGTTCATTTTTTTATTTTTGCTAACCCCAGACAGGATGTCTGTTGAATGGTGTCATTTAAAAAGATAATTTGCACAGGAACCAGACATGCTCTTAATAAAGCTTCTCTACCATGTAGTTGCCAATCTTGTGTTCCCCATACACTCTTTAAATCAACAGTGTTCCTCGAGTACTCAACTGCAAGATGGGAAACAAAGGAATATGAATAAATCAGCTTTGTATCAGTTAGCACAATCTTCCTAATTTTTGAAGGAGGTAATTTGTAATAATATGACTCTGGAGTTTTTGTGTCATGCCCAGAAAATTAAGTAAATTTATCTGAATAATATTTTGGGCTCCCCACAGGTAGTGTTGAGCAGTATTCCTACTGTGTTTAGTTAAGTATTGGTCTGTGTCTAGTGGCACGTTGCAGGTAGTAATGTCTCCAATTAGTATAGCAGAACATTTCCCAATAATTCATTATATGTCTATATGCATCATTACTTTCAAATACTGAATAGTCCTTCATTTCAGTTAACATAGAATCAACTGTCTGGACATCCCAATCATCATCCACAACACCGGGTGTAGTTACATCAGTCATAGACATTTTTAAGACATATGGAATTTGAATGACTTCAGTAGGCCCTTATATATCAAATGGAACATTGTCCCATACAATCCCATCAGGAATTGGTACAGCCGAAATGTTCACAAGGCACAAGCCTCTTTGGATCTTATGTGAAGAAAGATATAGATTTAAGACTTCATCCACAGGGGCAACAGAGGAGCGTTCAGGGGGGTTAATGACCATTTATGTGCAAAAAGAAAACCATCAAAAAAACAATCTATAGAAACAATGCAAACAATGTCAAGCAGAACCAGAAATAGTTCCATGAGTGAGATAAATAGTTATTTTAAAGCCATAAGTACAGCTCGCATGATTTTGATACATTTTCAATCACTGGAGTGGATGAGTCTGAAGAAAAGTCATCAATGTCAATGAAGTAACCAGAAGCAGTCTCTGCAAATGCAGGAGCAGGTGCATTACCAGTGGATAGATCCACCTCACATAGAGGCTCATAATAGATGGTGTCGTCAGTCTGTGTAGTGTTGGTGTAGAAAACAGCCAAATCTTGGATAGGTGTTGTCATTGAAGTGGTAACTTGAATCAGCAAGAACTCATTTTCTGCCCTCCCCACGGTCAAGGAGGTTTTTGTAGCATCATTGGACTTGCTTGTGTAGTCAGAAGTATTGTTGTTATTTCTACTTTGAAGAGGCATGTCCTGTTGGGTAGGGAGAGGGGACGAGGAACTACCCAAGGGACCTCTGGGTCTACTATGCAGGAACGGCCACATGGTGAAGTTTGATTTTTTCAATCAAGACAAATCTGTTAGCTTTGGAATCAGGCAGCGGTAGTAGAATGACAGTTCTGGTACCTTGTATTCCCAGAACTGGGACTGGTGCTCTGTACGATGGACTGAATCCCAAGCAGAACCTCTTAGGGAGTGCGTCCCCCCAAGGACCGTCTTGGCAGGTTATTCAGTGCTCTCTGGACCCCGTATAGGTGATGGAGCCACCTACAGCCATAACCTAATACTCTAGCTTTTAAGGACTGCTTTAGATCAAGGTTCCGCCTCTCCATGACCAAATTCCCCTCTGGATGGTATGGTAAGGAGTAATGGAGTTCAACAACCACCTTCCCCATGGTGTCCCTGAATGTCTACAGTGACTAAGATGTATTTGTATGCACCATCACGTTGGAGTGGACCGCAATGGTCCAGGTTTATACATTGTAGTGGCCTGCTGGACACTAAGAGGGATGTCTGCAGTGGACGTTTGTTGTTTGAGCCCTTAATTTGCTGGCAAATGTCACAAAGGATGCACTGTTTTGTCTGTTTGTATAGGTCTGGCCACCAGAAGTGTTTCTGTAAGAGTGTTACTGTGGCCAAAATACGAGCATGAGCAGAAGCGACACCCTCATGTGCTGCTTTTATTAGATCTAATCTCTGGTCTTGGTAGGGGATCACTCGATGTCTAACCCCAGGAATTGTTGCATAGGCAACATTCTGTGCACTGATGTGGTAAGAGTATTTTGTAGGGTATGCTTTTGGCAGGGACTTGCCTTCTGCCGAAGCCTTCACGGCAGTCAGAATTTCATTATCCAATCTCATCTGAGAATGAGTCACTGCAGCCACAGAAGCCACAGCCACTGCAGATTTGGCTTCTTCATCAGCCAAAGTGTTGCCGATAACATGTACTCCTACTCGTTGGTGGCCCAATGTATGTACTACATGCACACAAGGTAGCTTATCTTTGAGATCAGCCACCCTCCCTCACAGAATAATCTCACAGACTTCATCAGGGCTTAATTCAAAATAAGTCTTATGTAAGAAACCAGTCCTATGAAAACTCTGTAAAGTCTCTAATAAGTAAAAAACATCCCATATTACGTCGTCTAATGAAGAAATCCTCTTGCGTTACCTATCTTCAAATAAATGTCAATATCAAGGAGAGACACTCCGTGGTGCGATAATCCCACGTCGCTCTTAGTATCGGAGAAACAAAAACGTAAAACGTAAAACTTTACAGAGTTTTCATAGGACTGGTTTCTTACATAAAACTTATTTTGAATTAAGCCCTGATGAAGTCTGTGAGATTATTCTCTCATAGGACGAAACACGTGTTGGCTATGGTTGCTACATGAACATTAAGGCTATGGTTGCTACATGAATATTTGAATTCAAGGACGATTTTCTATAGTTATGGTGAACCTTGTGCTTCAAGAATAAATGGTTTATGAACTCTCTATGGTGTTATTGCCAGTCCACACTGAAGTTTCTATACCTTACTAACTTTCAATCATATGATCATGAGTGCCCTGACAGCTGGCCCCATGAAAAAGACAGGTCAGTACTAATCTCCCCAGTCATGCAGCCTTCCAATTACAATGGTCAGGTATCTGTTGGCTTGCCAATCACCTATGTCAGTTTCCAGACACATGCACATTGGTCTGCAATAAGGAAACACACTGACAACTATGCACAAGTTAGTTCACATACAACAGAAACCATAATGACGGTAGAGTGTCTGGATACCACATTATAACATGTTTTAGACACAAATAGACACACACAAGGTACCACTTGAGCCAACTCCAATACCAAACAGGTCTGTGTTTTTGTGGAAAAGGACACTTCCATCCCACTATCCTGACAGTCTGGCTAAAGTACACACACAACAGAAATCTCATGCTAAACAGTACCTGGTTTAATCCATGTCCACTTTTCATGTCAGTCTGCAAATCCCATCTGCTTGTGGCACTGTCTGAGATTGCCAAATGAGAACAGGCAATTTGATAATCTGTGATTGGCAAAGATTAGGTATAGGCCAGAGTGGAACACATACATTACATTGCCAATGCATAACTACAAATGTGCATTTTCAAAACAATAGATTATGTACATAACAGTTTTGTACACAACACCAAGTAACAATCTGCATGCATGTCTGAGTCATGGGCTTTGGAGCCACTTAAGGCCTCACTGATGGTGGTAAATAGAACATAACATGGCATGCATAACCTAAACAATATCCCATGGAATCTCTATTGTAACCTCACATTATATACCTTGCGTCAGTTGAAGTACTGATTGATGACATCTGCACTGATGCCTCCAGCTTCATCCTCATCATGCTCATCCTCACTTGGCAAATCTGCATTTCCACCAACAGGATCTGCTGGCTCCCCCTCATCTGTTATGAATGGCATCTGACTCCTCAGGGTAAGGTTGTGGAGCATGCAGTATGCATCATGCAGCAGGCAACAATTATTTGACATTCCTCGAAGGGTGAGTATTGTTTATTTATTTTATTTGAGTTCATTCGGTCTAGAGATCTAGACCATTTAGAGTAAAAAAGATAACAATCATACATGATAAATAGTATTTGTTAAAAAAACAAAATAACAATATAAAAACAGTAATAATCAGGACAGTATAACAATAAGATCAACAAGACTAAGTATTTGATTGTAGATAAAAAGTACAATAAATAAGACTAAAAATGTTAAGAGAAAAAAGATAAAAGCTAGGATATAAAGTTCTGTCTAACATACCAATGTGTGCAATTATTTTCCCGTAAGACCTGGCCCTCGTCAATCCTCATATAGAGGGCAACAAGTTCCTGCTAAAAAATTCCTACTGATGCTACTAAAAAATAACAGTTGAGACTCCTTCTGTCGACTAATGTCAGGATGGCTCACATGCCCTTTGTAACAATAAGCCTACGCCGGATGTACCAGGCCTCCGCTAAACATTTGGTAACTGTAATAGCTACCACGGAGGATGAGTCGTATGTACAGATTCTGGTGACGTTTGCTCTATCATGTAATGACATATTTTTACAGAGGGGAATGATCCACCTCCCTCTGGGGCTCTTATACAAAGGGCAGAAAAATAGTATATGCTCTATTGTTTCTTTGCAATTTTGGCAAGAGATACATCTATCATTTGAAGCGATGTTAGATGACCAGTGACCCGTAAAACCATTAATAGGCAGTGTACCATATCTTAGTTGGAGATATAAAGCACAGGCGTACGGAGGCATGGGAAGGTTCAAGAAGTTCTCAGGCCAGGGCTCGTGCTTGAGTTGGAGAAATTCCATTGTTAGCCTGCCCGCCCCTTTTTGGTGCAAGGAGTCTTCATTTACTTTCTCCCAATATCTTTTTGTGACAAGTTTCCTTGCATTATCGGGGATTTGATCCGGATATTTCCAATAGGAAGGAAACCTATTTTGACCCAGGCAGATTTAATTTCCTTCAGCCATGGAATTTTCTCCAGTGCCTGGGGGGTGGCCATGAGCTCTCTTATAGTCAGCCTATATGATTCGAGTTCAACAGATTTCCATAAACGAATCCAATAGGAGAGAGGCCTTAGGGCTGCTGTGGTTTTAATACTGTTTAAACCTAGGTCTAGCCTTAGAGGGGTCATTGGTGAGCCCATACCTAGCCGGGCAATCTGTCTAAGGAAATGGTTTTCCTTGGTTTGCAGAGTATCAAGGTTTTTGTGGGACCCCCAAAGTTCCGCTCCAGAAAGGGCCGCTGCTCTGATTTGGACATTGTAAATCTCTGCAAGTATGTTCAAGGGGGGACTCTGAGCCTTTCTCGATCTACGGACAAGGGCCCCACCTCTCTGGCTTATAATGAGAGCCCCTTTGTCAATGGCTGCCTTCCATTTGCCTGTGGTCGATAGTCTGAAACCCAAATAGTCGAACTCTTCTACTTTCTCCAATGGAATCGAGTTCATTTCTATGCTAACGCGCGATCGTTTCTTGGAGGTACTGTATATCATGAGTTTTGTTTTCTTAATGTTTACGTCCAGACCATAGTCACTACAAAAAACACAGAATTGGTTGATCAGGTTTTGGATTCCCATTGACGATTTAGATATCAAAATTGTGTCATCTGCATATAGCAGACACAGGATTTTTTTCCCAACCAATTTAGATGAATCATTTAAACAGTTCTCTAAGTAGTGGATGCAATTATTGATATATAGCAAAAAAAGAGTGGGTGCCAGGACACATCCCTGTCTAACTCCTTTCTTAATAGCTACGGGGTCAGTCAACTCGCCCCCCTGGCCACATCTAATTTGAGCGAAAGTATTTTCATGCAGTTGAGCAATGAGCTTCAGGTGACCAGATGGCACTCCCATATTTGATAATGTTGACCACAGCAGGTTCCTGGGGATCAAATCAAATGCGGCTCTGAGGTCTATGAAGACCACATAGAGATTACCCCTCCCCAGGTCAACATTCTTCCATTTTATTGACATGAATCTTAGGGCTTGGTCAACTGTACTCACTGCAGGTCTAAATCCTGCTTGTAGGTCAGAAAGAGCTTCGGACTCCATAATCCATTCCTCAAGATGGAGCAGAAGATGCTTTGCATAGATTTTTTGGGAGTTATCAAGGAGACTAATCGGACGATAATTGGCAGGGATGTTCGGATTTCCTTTTTTAAAAATGGGTACTACTTCAGCCCCTTTCCAAGTGGGTGGAGCGGGGGTCCCTCCTGCAATTGCATTGCAGATAAGGTTGAGATATGGTGCCCATATATCTGGTCTTGATTTGTATAGATCACCTGGAATCTTATCTGGGCCAGGGGCCTTTCCCCATTTCAGTGAGTCTATTGCTGCTCTTGTTTCGGTTAGAGAGAATGTGATCGGGGTGGTCTCATGGTTTATTGAGGCATCAGGGGCCCACAGAGATGCTTCAGATGGGCCTTCGTATAGTTGCCCAAAGTGCTCTACCCATGATGCTGAGAGAATTGAGGAGCCAGGTGCGGCAGGGGAATTGCTACAGTCATCAGTGTGAGTAGAGGAGGTCTCCTCCAGACTTGTCTATGCTGAGAAATTTTGCCTTCAGGAGCTCAAAACGTCTGCTCCATGACACGCCTTGTCCCTCTGTGTGCCTCATTGAAGCGGACTTCCCCTGGCATGGTTGGGTACCTCACTGTTGTAAAATAACCAAGGACAGTTTGAGTAGCCAGAATCCCTTGTAAGGTATAGTGACACCAATCCAAACTTTAATCTTGGACATCCATATATATGATAGCAGGAAAAAAGGTACAGACACACATGATATATACGACTTACCAACCAGCCAGGAACTCTCTGTGTCTATTCGTGTCATCAGCAGTGGGATATTGCTGTTCCGCCTGATGAAGGAATCATGGCCTGATCCAGGATACCTTGCACAAACTTGTCAAATCTATAGGTCAGCCAAACAGACCACCTGGGCATTTCTGGAGTGGAAGCTTTTTCTATTCTTATACACTTGTGCGTTAGCACTTGGGGGAACAAAGGCTACCTGGGTGCCATCTATGGCTCCAACCACATGTGGAATGTTTCCCAGAGAATAGAAATCTGCCTTCACATTGGCCAAATCCTGACGTTGGGGAAATCTGATGTAGCTGTCCAGGTGCTTTAACAATGCAGACAGTACAGCCTTCAAAACCAGACTGAACATGGGCTGCAGACATCCCTGCAGTTAGGGCCACTGTATTCTGAAATCACCCAGTGGCCAGGAAATGCAGCACTGACATGTCTTCAACAATGGGAAGTGTGCTTTTGGGATTGGGATTGGGAATGACAGGCACCAGATCAGGCTCCAACTAAAGACATAGATTCATAATTGTATGCCTATTCAGGTGATATTTAGAATACTTGTCACTCCTCCATGGTCTGCAGGTCTGCTAGTAGACGGTACACTGGATATTGTCTTGCTCTCCTCAAGCCAGGGTAACTATGTGGGACAATAACAGAATGCATGTGAATGACTCAATCTATACATCATAAGTATCATCACATCAATGTCACACATATTTCTAAATCATGTCACATTAAACAGTGAATATGTGGTATACAGCACACAGCTAGGCAAAATATGAAAGTGTACTGTATTCAAATCCCTTAACCCTCACATGTTCTCTAAATGGAGATACATGTCACTGACAGTAAAAGTTACATCAACCTAGTTGACTTGTAACACATATTTGTTGCACCTGTACAATCTTCAGATTGTCATTAGTATGTTGACAAAACAGTTTCATGTACATAACCCAATACCTCATTTTCACTTCCTCTACTAATGACATGCACATTGATACTTGTAAACAGAAAGCCAGCACTTAACACATTATCATAGATATGAGTTTTTAGTAAATGATGCACCTTTCATTTCTTCAACTTACATATATAAGCCCTAAAAGGGCAGATGCCTAACCTACGGTACAGGACATCAGGAAGTGACCTGACTCTGCCCGCGGATGTCATCATGGCAGTAGGCGGTTACAACTGCAGTGGACATTGCCATTGGAACACATTGCTGCATTTGGTGGACTTGGGCCAATGACAACGTCCGCCAGTGGTGACCGTCCTGTATGTGGTGGATGTGACCGCCATCTTCTGCACAATCTCTCACTTGACTCCTGACACTGCTGCCAGCAGGACCTCCATGACCTGAGTTGCTGTGTACTGCCTCTGGAGCAATCATGCCAAATCCTGCAGGCGATAGGGCCCCTGCCTTCTCTCCAGAAGAGCTGGACAAGCTTGTGGAGGAGGTGCTACCCCTGTATGTACAGCTATATGGTGCACCAGTGGAGCAGGTGAGTCCAATGCAATACCAATGGGTGAAAGGTATAGTGTGTATTGACGTAGATGAAATGTGCAGAAATGAAGGATTGAGCTATTGTTTGGGTAGATGGACATGTACACATGTGCATAGAAAGACTGTTACCCCCGATACATAGTAGGTAGTGTGTGATGTATGTACCCTCATCCACAAATATTCATTACAGCATTAGCATCAATGTTGGTGTGACAAATGGTTGTTGAGATATACCATTTTAAGGACATTCTTGTGGTCTGGTCATATGTTTCTAGCCAAAACCTGGTACTGGTTATGCATGTTGTATGTCTGACTCCACTTCACACATGGCCTGACTGCAGATGGTAACTTGAAAAAGAGTTTGAAGTGTGAGGAAGGGTATTTCTGGCTACTTGCACTAACCTGATTTTTCACCCTACTTGTTTTGACATGGAACATGTGGACATGACTTTATCCTTTTGTCTATGTCATCCATGCATGTCAAAGCCCTTCAGAAAAAGGGGATCTGGTGTTCCATCGCCAAGAAAGTGCAGACCCTGGGTGTACACAGCCTACTGGGCACCCACTGTAGGATGCGGTGTGAGGACCTGAGACGCTGGGCCCGGAAAACAGCAGAGGTCCAACTGGGGATATCCTCCCAAGGAGGAACGGGTGCGCGTCAGGCCTTGACCCCCATAATGGCCTGCATATTGGCGGTGGCCTACCGTGAGTTGGACGTGTCTTTGAGAGCAGCACAGCAGCCACAAGGGTGTAAGTACTAACTTCACTCAGTTACATCCCTCTGCCCAGTCAGTGTATAATGTGAAAGACTCTAAGCTGTAACAATGTGGTAAGTGCAAAAGGTAAAATGTCTCCTAGAAACACATAGATGTACAGTCCTCAACATGGGTACATAGGTGTGCACATAGTATTGCGTATATGGACATATTACTCACCTATACCATACCTTCTGTACAGTAGCATATGATTATGCACAGATGACTGTGTCATATGTGTACCACTATACTGCCCTTTATACCCTGCTGGTTGATCCTTGCCACCTACAGATCCATACTCCCAATATCCTGATGGTAAGTTGTCCTGGTTTTTGCCCTCTGTCCATTACAATGCGTCTTGATGCATCTCTATGTGCAACATAGAGTTTGACAAATTGAAAACAGTCCTACTATTCCTGAGGTTGTGATCTCAATCTGACATTTCACATGCCGCACTTGGTACACGTACTCGGACCTGTTAGGAGGTGTTCCCATCGGTAAGTGAGGACTAGATATTCTCACGTGTAATGTTTCAGCAGATTGGACATCCTGCATGTTGGAAACCATGGTTGTATAACTAGACTTTTAGGGCAATCCATATCATTGATATGAGAGCTCAGAATATTAGTACCATGTACATGTTCTTTGGATGGCAAGTGGCTACACAGCAATTTCCTATTCCACTGTGTTGTGGGTATGCTAAATAGGGCCTCAACATCTTATTAGTATGTATAATATACAATGTTTTTTGCCAATATCATGTGCACATTGTTCGATTCTGCCATATATCAACATTGTGATGCAACCTAAACATACTTTTGCTATTGTGGATATGTTTTGAAGTCTTTTTGTATGGAATTCTATTGTTTGTACTGACTTAATTGTGTTGCTGGTGTGGTAATTCACCTTCTCATGATGGTGGATTGGTATGTGTAGTCAGTTATTTGACTTGCTTCAAAGTGTAGGCCTCTATCATGGGAAACTCAGAAGTGTGTTAAGGCATTGTAATATTCATTTACAGATGTAAGATTACTCATGTCTGAAATGTGGATAGTGATGTTGCCACTTCAATAATGGGCTATTGATGTTGTCACTCATCATGATTACTTGTACTGCATGTGGCCTTCATGTACATGGCAGGTTTCCATTGTATTTAAGGTGTTGGTATGCTACCTGGGGTTGTTTGTGGGTAAACCATGTGAGCTAAGTAGGCCCCTATAAGTGTACATGAGTGTTTACAGGTGGAGAATGACTAAGATAAGTAGCTCAACAAAGTATGTATCATCTATTCCTACATGACTTCTGGGACATGTGTTGGTGACATGTCTTTAGACTCTATCACACTCCAAATTAGGAAATGCCAAATGTAGTTGTTGCATGTTTGCAAATGTCAGTTGTGAAGGTTTGTGGCCTCTGTGACATGAAATGGTTTTGACTTGTATGCAACATGCAGTCTTGTGTTTAGCATATGATAAGGTTCTTTTCCTGGTACATTACATCAGGTAATAATGTAGGTTTGTGTGGATTTTGTGTATGTGATATGTTGAATTGAATGGTACAATTATTTCCCATTGCTTGGTTGTTGATTGACTATGTTGAGGTGGATAAGGACTCTGAATCATGTTGGCAAGTCAGGTTATCATGGAATGGGTATTGTGATAGCTTTACTGAAATGATGGATTAGTAGGTGTGCGATAGGTGGTTTAGCTGGTGTGTGACATTGTTGTAATTTACTGTTGTAGATGGTATCAAGTTGTGACATGATGTTGGCACTAACCTGGTTCTACCTGGAGGTGTAGTACAAGTGGTTGTAATGTGATTGATGTGTACAGTGAGATGTTAGTGTATGAAAAGAATATGATGACCTTACCTCTCTTTCTGTTTTCCAGCATCAGCATCGGCAGGCGAAGGAGATGGGTCACAGCCGAGTGGGGAAGCTGCTGGCCACAGGACCTCAAGTCATGATACCACCAACACCGAGGGACCCAGTGTCCTGAAGTACGAGGGGAATGCCAGGGGGAATACAGTATCCACGTCATCATTTTCGGAACCCTCCTCCAGTGGACACTCCCTGGTTGTGGCGGACCCATCTGGGACCACCCCACCACCATCTCCGCCCGCCACTTCCCTTTCTACCACGCCCTCCCTGTAGCTCCCCATCCAGTTGGCTGTGCCAGCTCACCCAAAAGGGTGGGCGTCTCCTCTGCTGCAGGCACCTATGCCCCAGCCCCTGTTAGCCCTGTTGCCCTCAGTGAGGAGGCTATTGACCTCCTGAGGTCGATCTCTATAGGTCAGTCAACCATTGTGAATGCATTCCATGACTAGCAACTCAAATCTAACAGAGTAATGCCTTCCTGGAGGGCATTCATGGTGCACTGATTGGCATACATAGATCCTGTCAGGCTCTGGCCTCTACACTGATGCCAGCCAGTCACCCTTTGTCTACTGTTCCCCCTCTATCTGCCTCTTCCCAAACCCCCCTTCCCAGACCCAGACAAAGCACACAAACAGACAGGCATGCATCTACCTCACCATCCAAGGGCAGCTAAGACAAAGATAAGCACCACAAGAAACACCACCGGCATGCACCCAAGCAACATTCTGATTCACACACAGCCCTCCCTCCCAAGCCAAATCCCAAAGACACCCCTCCCAAGCCTAAGTCCAACCCCCTGTCACCTCCCCCCCCCACAGATAATGTCTGAGGTGCCTGCCTGCCCCCTTGATGCACCTACCTGTGGAGGTTACATGACAGTCAGGAGTCAAGTTCGGGCACCCTTATATGCATTGTGTGCACAAAGGCTGTGACCTATGGACTGGCCTATGGCCTTTGACTTTTACATTGCTCATTTCTAGATATATTTTAACCAACCAGTTGTTGGTTTTGAGGTTACATCTTTGTCATGTGTTTTTTCCTAGGGTAGAGTTGTTCCTGGCTGACATTGGTTGTGTGTCAGATTTTGTGTGTGTGTGGTGCTTGTGCTACCTGTATTGTCTGAGCAGTATGTGAGGTTGTGTACACTGCTTTTGTCCCCCAGTGATAGGTTGTGTGTTGTGTGATGGGCATGTGTCTGTTCGAAACATGTTGTTGTCATGATATTGAGTGGTGTTTGTGTTGAAATGTGTTTGTTGCTGTGTTATGTGGCTTTATGTGCTTTGACTGTGTGCGTGTGTGTGTTTAGTGCATGGTATGATAGATATGATGTTCTGTGTGTGATGTGTATGTCGATTGGTAAGTTGTATGGATGTGTGATTGTGTGTGTTCATTCCCTGTTAGTTGTAGGTTGTGTTGTATGTGTGATGTGTCCCTGAGCAGTGTCTATTGTGAGTGTTTGCCAACGTATTGATGATGGTGTGGTGTTGTTGTGACGTGTTGTGGTGGTGTGTGGTATTGTGTGTGTTTGGGCCTGGGCTGTGTTTCCATGCGTAAGTGTGTGTTTTTGAAGTGTGTGTGTGTGTGTTGGCTGTAGTTTATGTTCTGTGCATGCGGTTCGTTTCTGTATGGGTTTTCGTGGTGGTGCGACCACAGGGGAAACCTTGGCGATGTGCTGTCTCAAATCTGTCCGGTCGAAACATGGTCTCTGCCAACCTGCAGGTGCCTTCCGTCGTCAGATGCAGTCTGGCCACAGTGGCGGTGCTGGCAGTACTTTGGCTGTGTTCTGTTGGGAATACCACCATGGTCATAATTTTGAGGTCTTCTCAGCCAGCCTGTTTGCGGTACGACCGCCACGGCCAACATGCGGTCCTGAGACTGCCAAAGTCATAATGAGACACCAAGAGCAGATTTTTGCAGATGTTTCCAAATCTTTTGGTTCAAAAGGAAATAGCAGCCTTGTATGGTTGCGTGTGGGTATAGTTTCAGTATTATTGTATTATCACCTGTTCAATGTCTCTTATTTTGTGTGGAGAGTAGTTGTCACTTTTTATTTTGATCTGATTAAAAGTACAAAGTAAGTTGGACTTTGTTTATTAGGAAGCAGTGCATAAATTAGGGGTATCTTCATATTATGATTTTCAAAATTTATAGTGTATATATGTGTGCAAATGGGTGGGGGGACATTTCAAACGTTACATCCATCATTCATGTTTCACATTGGCTTAGTTTTATGAGATGATTTTTGGTTGCAAATATGATTATTCTTCTGTCAGCATTGTGATTGCAGCATAGGAGGAAGGGTTCATCGTTATGTGTAAGTGGTTAGTGTTCTGGAATCTGTATGTCTTTACAGCATCTAGGGGAGCAGGTGTTTGACTTGTGACATTTTTAGGACGTGATATTAGTTGTTTTAAATTAGGAATTACTGGTAGCTGACCTGTAAAGTGCTCAGGTACTTGAGCAAGCATGTGTTTCAAAAATGTTGTAGTGGACTCTTGAGAACTAGTGCTTGCCTATTTTAAATCTTGAAGTGCATGCCTTACACATATCTCTGTTATACTTTGGGGAGTAAGTGTTCTTTAACATTAGTTAAAAAATTGTTTTTAATTGCAGCCTTTCCATAACAAGCATTGGTTTAATATTTAGTACATTTTCAATTCACATTCTTGGTGCCTTTGCTTTCCTGGCTGTATGTGTATCTTATGTGCAAAAATAATTGATTGCCTTTCTGTGATGTGATATACATGGCTCTTTCTGCCATTGTGTCTGAAAGTCATATAATTTTGGGCCAGATGTACATTCCGTTTTGCATGGCGCAAACCTGCGAAATTCGCAGTTTGCGCCATGCAAAACGGGCATCGCGAGGCACATTCCCATTTTGCGACATGGGAATGTGACTCGCAAATAGGAAGGGGTGTTCCCTTCCTATTTGCGATTTGCACCACGATGCAGAATTGCTTTGTGACCGCGGACGCGGTCGCAAAGCAATTTGCAGTTAGCACCCATGTCAAGTGGGTGCTAACTCATTCACAAAGTGAATGACGTCAAAAATATTTTTTTCAATGGACCACTGCCTACTTTGAAAAAACTAAACCAAATGGTTCATTTTTTCTTTTGTAATGCAACTCGTTTTCCTTTAATATTAATGAGGTGGGTCTTTGCGACCCCCTTGCGATTCGCAGAAGGTGTCTGAGACACCATTCTGCATACGTTTTTGCAATTTCGGATTCGCGAAAACGTATCTTGCTACATCTGGCCCTTTATTATTATTACTTTTGCAAAAATGATTATTATGTTTGCTAATGTCATATAAAAATGCATTAAAAGGTTTTACATTTTATACTTCATCTTTGCTGTTGCTTTGAGTTACACTTGATTTTCTGCTTTTCGTTTTTGAGATAGTAGAGATTGGGGTCAGGAGGTGTTTCCTGTTCTGTTGCTGAGAACAAGTTTGTTTCAGTTATATTTTGAAAAGCATATTTGGTTAGTCTTGAGGGGTTTTAAGTTGAAGTTTAACATATAACTCAAGCTGTATTGTTAGAACAGAGTTTATTTTTCTTATTTCTATATCTTTGTCCAGGTTTACAAGTGTAGAGTTGGAGTTTTTGCTGTTCAGCACTTTGTTTTGGTAAAGTGTATTTTCGATCGAGCGCGCAAGCCCTTTGACCTGTTGTAAGTATTGTTTTGGTAAAGTCTATTTTAGGTTGAGCGCGCAAGCGCTTTGACTTGTTGTAAGTATTGTGGACTTTTAACCACCCTCATCACTTTCATTCATTCCTGGTCCTGCCTTTCAAAAATCACTTGAAGTAATTGGTAAATGTTTTATGTTTGTCCTGCCTTGAGGCTGTTTTTGTCACGCCTTGCAGACTGCCCCTGTCACATGGATTATTGCACGATTGTGTAGGTAAACAATTTTTTTTCTTTTGTCGTGCTGCATGGCGGCCATGGTACTCACAGTGTGAAAAGGCACAACAGCGTGAACTCGATCAGCGGTATTGGAGCCCTGGTCACATTGTTCACAGTTACTTAATCAGAGTCATTTCTTGTAGCTAACCCCTTCAAACACTTGAAATTGGTAAATGCTTTACCTAAAACAGAAATCCTTAAAGGAAAAGCAGCTCTCCCGGCACAGCGGAAGAGCCAATACTACAATATTCACTGCACTCGCGAAATTCACCAATTCACCCCATAATGCTTTGCAGGGCATCACTTTTCAAAACATTTTTGCTCATAACTAGGCCTGTGGTGGTCCTGGGACAATGGGACCACACCAAAATGTTCACAGCAATGTGCTCTTTCTGTCTACCTCATCTTTGGGTCCCCACATTAGGTTAGTGGGGACCCCAAAATAATAACCCTTCCCACCATTCAGTGAATTTGTAAGTGCTCTCATGTTTGGAGTTTTTGTTTTAAAGCTAGGAATAGCTGTTATTTGAAGGGCCTTGTTTATAATATCATTGTTATAGGCTTGCTATCCCTGGAAATGTGTAATGCACCTTCCCCACTAGAGGATAAATGCATGGTTGCACTGCTTTGTTCTTTGCCATTTTCTTTTTGTGTGGTTCTGTCCTCTAGGGGCTAACTATATAGTAACATGACCATGTTTCTTACAAATGCTATTTTCATTGTCGTGTCCTCTAAGGGCTGTTCTAAGCATTACAGTCAACAACATACTAAAATATTTGTAGCATGGAAACTTGCTCCATAACGCTTTGCAGGGCATTACTTTTATAAAAATATTTTGCTCATAACTCAGCCTGTGGTGGTCCTAGGGCAAATGGACCACCCCCAAAACATTCACAAGAATGTGCTCTTTCTGGCTACATTATCTCTGGGTCCCCACACTAGGTTAGTGGGGACCAAAAATAATAACCCCTCTCACCATGCAGTGTGTTTTTAAGTGCTGTCATGGCTGGAACTTGTATTTAATAGCTTGTTTTTAAGGGCCTTGTTTGTAGTATTATTGTTAAAAGCCTGCTACTCCTAAAACTTTGTAATGTATGTTGTGCTCTAGGGGCTAAATGTATGGTTGCACTGTGTTATTTATTGCCATTTTTTTGTGCGGTTATGCTCTCTTGGGGCCAACTTTATAGTTAGATGACTACGTTTATTCCAAATGCTATTTTCATTGTGGTATTCTCTAAAGACTGTTTTAAGCATTACGGTCATATCAACACATTAAGGGCCTGATTTACACTTTTTTTGCCCCACATTTTCGTCATTGTTTGACGGAAAGGCGGCGCAAACTTACAATATTCAAATATCTTTTGTAAGTTAACAACGCTTTTGTGTCAAAAATTACCCAAATGCGGCGCTAAAAAAGTGCAAATCAGGCCCTGAATATTCATGGCACAGAAACTTGCCTCCTAATGCTTTGTAGGGCATTACTTTTACAAAACATTTTAGCTCATACCTCAGCTTGTGGTGGTCCTAGGACAATGGGACCACTTTCAAAACATTGACCACAATGTGCTCTTTCTAACTACATCATCTCTGGGTCCCCACACTATTTTAGTGGGGACTCCAAAGTAATAACCCCTACCACCATTTATTATATTTATAAGCTCTCTTATAGCTGGAACTTTTGTTTTAAGTTGAGCGAAATTATGTTTTATGGATCTTGTTTGTAATGTTGTAATAGGCTTGCTAGTCTTGAAAATGTTTAATGTTCTTTGTCCTCTAAGGCTAAATACATGTTTATAAAGGTGTAAATGATAATTGTATATGTGTTAATAATCTCTCATTATTATACATATGACCATGATTCAGGCCAACCTAACATCCTTATTACACTATGACTGTTGAAACACTCTTGTTCTGTTTAGGTGACCCTTCTAGTTTATTTCTCCTCTGGGGCTAACTAGTGTTTTTTGGGGGGGAATTGTGTTAGCCAGCTAGCAACTCTGATGGTGGGGGTGGTAAAAGTGGTATGTTATTGGAATTAGCATACAGATTTAAATTAGGATGCTAAATGGCAACATTTTCTTTTTTTGCTGCAGATAGAGGAAGAAGGTAAATGGAAGTGCTTAGGCAGATGCAGGGCCACTGGAATGATGTGGCAGGAAAAAAGGAAATTATGAAGCAGGGTTGACCACTTTATGTGGCAGGAAAAGTCCTGTTATGAATTTACAATGCCAATAGCTCTACCTCAAGCAAATGTGAGGCCTATTGCTTTGCAAATGCTTGTTTTGTATACTGTTGCTGTTCTGTTCCGGGGCTCAGACCTGCTATGTTCAACCACCCTGTTACACTCACGAAATCTGTCTTTGTTCGAGCACACCGTTTTGCCCAAAACATATAGGCCCAGATCTATAAAAAACTTGTATTGCGCCCCCTTAGCGCTCCCCTAACGCCACAATGTGTGCGCCTTATTTAAAATACAGCACACTATGGCAGTAGTCAGGGGGACTAGCGTTAGAATTTTTTACCTTAACCCAGCGCTTTGTAGGACTAGCATCAAAAACTTTGACGCTAATCCTGCAAAGCAACCAGAGGCCCTTTGAACACAATGGGAGCCTCTTTTTAACGCCTGCACTTAGCAGGCGTTAAAAAATGCCAATAAAAATGGTGCAAAGGAATCTCATAGCACTGGAATGCCCCCCTTGCACACATTATGCCTGGCACAGGCATAATGTGGCGCAAGAGGTTACAAAGTAGCGCAGTGTTTGTATTGTGCTACTTTGTAAATATGGTGTGGCGTTTTTGCCCTTCCAACACCACATTAGCCCCAAAATAATTATGCTAATATGGTGTTGGAATGGCACTAGGCCACCATAAATCTGGGCCATTGTGCAATATCTTAGTCCTGGTTACTTCTTCTCACTTTGACAACCACTTAAGCTGCAACATTCACCAGGGCCTTCTGATGGCCAAATGCGGACCTAAAATGATTTAGATTTAAGACAATTTGATGAAGAAGAGTTCTTCCACATGGCTTGCAGCCCACTGGTTCCCTGTCAGGTTGGGGTGCCTTCTTTAGAACTGTGAGGTGCCGACCACCACAGTCATTATGCAGATCACTCTATCCCTCAGGCCTTGAAGCCCTCTATCATATTGTTATCTGAGTTGAATTCTTGAGTGATTTGACAGCTGCTGTGGATATCTTCGTTGTGCTAGTAAGAAAACTTTGTGCACATACTTAAGGCATTCTCAGGAAGAGCGTAAATGCAGAAATACATTTGTGGCTGTCCAAATGCGAACCTTATTTCATTTGCAGTTTTTTAAATATGTGATTGGTTTTCAGGTTACGATACACTGCATGCCATGAACATGGAAATCCTGAAGTTATTTTCGTTTTTTTGGCTGAAGGGGATGTAACTGTGTATGCTTCTTCCTTCTTATACTGGGACTCTCTTAAAACAACAAGGATCATACGGAATGGGATTGGGCTGCCTTGATGGAAATGCCATGTATAGTTCAAGATTCTCTTTGTGCCACGCTCCACACAGTGAACATAAGTTATGTAAAAGAGAATGTGAGTGCATGGGGATATTTATTTACAAGTGAGACTTGAAGGGGTGTCCTGCAGCAGACAGGGTGCCATTCACAAAGTACCTTTGAAGGCATGCCTACCTTTAGAATATTGTCACATGCATAAAAGTTTCCCCTATCCATCAAACGACTGACACTAAAGACTTTAATGCAGCCTGCTATGGTTAACGGCAAGTCTGTCCCTCAAATGACGATTTTTTTTACATGTTTCTCTCAAAGATCAACTTAGTTAGTAGACTCAAACTAATATTTATGTACTTCTTGCTGAACTAAAGATGTACAATGAATTGTGTTATTCTCATTTTAAGCTAGCCTTTCCTTTAACTTTCAGGAGTCCATCATGGATGATGTCAAACACCACTGAAATGCTTCCAGAGAGATCTGACTAGGAGTGGAGGAGCTGTGATTCTCCCACTGAAATCAAAACTCTCTGAAACAGGATTTTTGCTTGATCACCAGGAGAGTATCTTAGTCAGCGAGATTAGGGGGGAGCGGGAGGGGGATTCTCATATTTCCAAGCCAACAAAGTGGTGGGCAGCAGAGTGAGGAGTGAGATGACCTAGGGATCCTACTCCCATAAAAGGTCAGATGCCTTTTAGGTGCAGCTTTCTAACTTTTTATTTATTTATTCAGCACATGGTTTTTAATCTATTTAATATTTTGATAAACTTGTACAGTCAAATCAATTGTTAGGTCCTAAATTGGTTTCAGATTTTGTTGGTCGTATAACATAAATCTTACTGGAGAGTAAATGGCTCTCTTGGTGAACTTGCTCAGAGCCATAAGAACTCAGGGAAAAAAAAACATATTCCAGGGTTACTTTTAGTTCCCATTCAGGCTCTGCAACATGAAGCAAAAAGAATAGCAGGAGTGTTACATTCCTTTGTTCTGCTATACCAGGTACCAATCCATCAACATAAGGGAGTGCTCTTCCATTCTATATCGATCAATATGTTTTCCTCATGTAGAAATTAAAAGGTCCAACTTCAATTTCTCAATAAGGAAATGTACTGTACGTATCATCTACATTTTGGAAATAATGTCCTAAAATATTACATTAACAAAATGTCACATGACATTGCCAGGAGTAAGACCTGAAACCTTTGACTGGTGCAGCTTTCCAAGACAACTGCTGGATTCCACAGAGTACTAAATCTGCACCCGTTCAAAGGAGTACTTATGTGGGTGAAAATGTACTACTGTTTGTGTAAATTGGCCACTATACATCTTTAAGTCCCTGATCCAAAACATGAACCAGACAAATGACGTTTCACGTTTTTGGGCTGTTTGAGTAATAATTAAGCAAATGATACTTGCACCAATTCAAGCATGACACAAATTTCACATTATTATTCCTGTGTTTACAATATAAGAAATGAATAAAATAAATGTTGTTCACTTTAAATTTGAAGAATGCGGCAACTGTTAATGTGAACTAATTGTGTTCCATTTTTGTTACGATCAGCAAAAACAGTGCCAAATAACTATGATCATTGCTTAAAGAAATAAGATGAAACTACACATTAAAATATTAAAAACCTCTTTGCGTGAAATCAACAGAAATACCCAGCACAGACGTAGCAGACCCCGTACCAAGCCAATAAAGCATTTTTTGGGGGATGTCGCTCCCCAGACATACCCTCTGACTCTACGATCACTGAGAAAGAGACAATAGGACCTTCTCAGGTTTATATTTTTGCTGGTGTTCTGCTGTGCAGAGTTAAATATTAAAATGGTACAAAATGAATGCTATGTGTGTTTGAAATTTTGTTTTACACCCCATGTCATCATAGGTATAAAAAAAAAGGAGCAGATATTTATTTTTTAAAGTTGTCAGTGTCACTTCAGGTAAGTTTGAATTTTCCATATTGGCTTGTGAGAATTTGTGCGTGGTTTTCTGCTTTGCATTGGTTTTACGGTGAAGTTCCTGACAGCAACTTATCAGGACATAGACTCCGATGCACATGGACTTGTGTAAAGGGCCATTTATTACGACTGGCTTGCTCATCATAACACATTAACATAACTGGAACTTTAATTGAACAACTTTTCATCTTTAACCTTAGTAACTCCCCCGTCTTCCATTCTCACTTCATTCCCCCACTTATTCTTCGTTCACCCAGCCTCCACTTCCATTCTCCCACACATCCCCCTTTTCCTTTCGTCCCTTGTCTGAATCGGGCATCCCCCATCTGTCATCCTTCAACTGCTTCTTTTCCCCCCTGGAAGGGTGGATAGGCCATTATCTGACTCGCCACCCTCCCCCATCTACTGCCCGCACTGAGCAGCCTGCCCTAACACTGGCAACAAAATCTCCCCCATTCACCAAAACCCACATATGCACACTCCCCTACACCAGTGCACCCCCACTTTTCTTCATGTAGGTTGGGCGGGTGGCCAACCTCAGCACAGCGTGACAAGCTGGCGCTGAAGAGGTCGATCCCTTTTCCAGCCCCACCCTATATACCCTCCCCTTAGACCCTCCCTTGAAACTATCCCCCAGCCTATCCTAACCCCAGCTGTCTACTTCCAGCCCAAATGCTCCTGTGGAGAGACTGGACTGCGTCCTGCTCTACACTGGGCCCTACAGTGGTGTAACAAATGCCTCCACAGTGGCCGTGGGGCTGGGGGCCCGCGAGCTCCAGAGTGCCCCCCACAGCGCACTGTTCACGGGCAGCAGGCCACTGACTGTGGCCAGGGGGTAGGGAACCCCCTCCAAGTACTTTGCGCGGCGGGCCCTCAGGTTTCGTTACACCATTGCAGTAACTGACTGTTCCTGTCCCAGCTCCCCTCAATAACACTTGCAAATCGCTTCCCACTAATCAAAAACAAAATAGAAATGTGTCTTGGCGCCTTCTGCAGCAGCAGCGAGTGTGCGCAAGAGCTGCTCTTCAGGAGGTGCTGTCATGGCTCTTTTGTCCACATCACGTGCACGAATGCCTCCATTTTTCTTGGCAGCGGATGTAATTGAGTCGGTCAATTATTTACTATTGTAACAATAAGCCAGACATCTATCCCCTTTCTGTCTCTATTTTGTGACCAAGCTCTGTATATTTTCTCTAATGAAATCAATAGCCAGTGCGCTCAGAGGCGAGAAGAACACATTCTTCCTTGTATTTCTTAAGCTTGGCTTCTAATCTTTAAAGCTACAGTACAAATATACAATCCCAGAAGGTGCAAATGCCAAAATCACAGTCACAAATACTGGGCCACACATGCACACCTATTTCCAAAAAATTTTTATTTTGCTTTTGTAAAATGAATTTTTCATCTGCCGTTTATGTATTTTTTACTTATGTGCATTTATGGAAAGTTTTACAGTTTCTCTTTTTCTCATTGCAAGAAAGTGGTTAGGTGTGAAGGGTGTGGCCTAGTCACAAGAAACAAGCCTGCAACCTACTGTCTCCTGCACACCAAGTCCCGCATTGTAGCACTTAACTCTCAGGGCAGTGAAACAGAGCAGTCCAAGGCTTACTCGGGGAGGTGGTGTGGACTAGAACACCAGTCACAGGCATGCAGCAAACAGCTCCACAATAACTCATTGTTCAGTTAGGGCAAGAGACCCTCCCTATGCCCTATATTCCCTCCTCCCATTCCTTGCTCCACAGATGGTTTCCTTGCTCCTGTGCCTCCAGTGCATCTCTAGTGGTTCATCCTTATTATATTGCCTATCTCAAACGTTGAGAAATGTACTAGTCTCAGGTATGAGTGATGACTGTCATGATTCGGAATCCTCATGAACAGTACCCGCTCTAAACCCAGCTTCCTGCAGTACAGACTCGGATGCAAAGCCTCCAGAGTGTCAGTATGATCTGACAAAGGAAAGGTATTTTGGGAAAAGTAGAGCGAGGAAGGAGAAAGTCTATAGGTATGATGCAAATATCAACCAAGAATATGAATATTCTTTTTCAATAGTCTTTAATTCTAGGAACTTGGTCTAACTATTTGCTTTATGGGCAATTATTGCCTCATGATTTGTATGTCCTTTCAGTCTTTGCATTTAAGCAAACTTCTTGAATTCATAGTTGACTCTAGGGCCCTTAATTATACTTTTTTAGCGCCGCATTTGTGTCATCTTTTTAAGCAAAAGTGGCACAAACTTACAAAATACAACTGTATGTTGTGGGTTTGCGCCGCTTTTGCATCCAAAAGCGGTGCAAATGTGGCGCTAAAAAAGTATAAATACGGCCCTAAATCTTTAACTAGGCAAAGAACCAAACCCTGTTTTTGGCTCTAACAACATAAGCTTTTAAAACTCTCCTTGTGGTTAGAAACAGCAATGCAAGGTCACTTCACACCAAAAGGAGTCACTGGAACAGCTAGAGGTGAAGTGACAGTGCAAAACTTTCCACCCCCACCCTCTAGCTCCACCTCCATAAGCACAGAGAACAAGGACAATAATTGCACTAGAAACTGTGAACAGGAACAGTGCAAGCTCATATACCAAGATTATTCTAGGCATAGGCATCAGCAGTGTATGGTTCCTGGCACGCAAAACAAAGAAGCACATTTGAGTTTTATCCAGTGGATAGCACGAGTGACCGTATCTAGGCTAAGGCCTTCCTAGCTAGCAACAAACTCAATTCAGACTCACTTAAGTGAATCTGAGTTGTCATGCAACCCTTGCAGTGCATTGACAAAACACCTCCACATTTATGCTAAGACCTGGGACACATAGCTAGTGTCACTCAGGGCCAGATATATGTAAAAATGGCGCAGTGCAGGGCTGCACAAAAATTGGCAGCGCCGTGCTGCATCACTTTAGAAACACAGGGATGCGCCGTATTTAGGTGAATATGGGGCACCCCTGTGTTGTCCCCTGTGCTGGCACTAAATTTATCTGCCAGCGCCAACGCAGGCATCCTTGCACCATCGTGCAAGGATGTCTGCGTTGAGGGGTGTGATTGTTTATGTGCAGGGAAGGTGTCCCTTTCTGCATATAAACAATCACTAATGGTGCTTTGGCACTTCTGTGTGTGCTACACAATGCAGCACACACAGAAGTTCCAACGCGTAATTTTCAAATGATTGTTTATGTGCAGGAAGGGACACCTTCCCTCACATAAACAATAATTTCTGGCATTTTGCTTTTTTTATGCGTGCGGCAGAATGCTGCACGCATAAAAAAAAAAACGAGGAGGAATAAAAGTATTCTTCTTCGTTGTGCCCTGCTAACGCTACCCTTGGGGGTGGTGTTAGAGTTTGGCGATGTCTCAGGATTACGAAATTTCATAAATCTGAGGCAGCATCAAAATGCAATGGGTGTTGCTATTGCACACGCCCCTTCCATGCACAGTGCTGCGGGGAAGGGGCCGTATTTACAAGGTGACATTAAGCCACAAAAAGTGGCTTAAAGTCACATTGTAAATATGGTGCAGTGCTTAGCGCCACAGGAGCGTTGTGAAAAGTGATGCTCCTGTGGCGCAAGGGGCCTATAAATATGCCCCTTAGTGCACTAGGAAGGAAACAGCGTGAAAGTGTCCTGAAAAATTAACAGGAGTCTTCTCTTCATTGTCCCAAACTTGCATTAATAAAAGGGGACCAACTGAGACATAATCTGTTCCTATTCTGAACAAAAGCATAATCTCTTTCACAAAAGTGAAGCGGATTCATTCCCTGCCTGCAGTGCTTTATTTGAGCGGCTGAAGTTGGGGCCAACTGGCACTCATTTTTGGGGACCGGCACTCATTTTTAGGCCGTGCCTGAAGGCAGCATTCATGAGGTTGGCAACAACCTCTTATATATTTAAAAAACGCTCTAAAAAGTGGCTTTAATCCTGCCCATTGCTTACCATTTGTTGGCATCCTTATCACTCTTCTTTTCTGCCTTCTATTTCAGCAACACTTATAAGGCGTCAATTACTGCTTGACATCCTTGTGTTTGTGCAGAGCATGGATGAAGTACGGATTGATGTAAGTTATTTGGAGTCCATCCGCTTCTCCCACTGTAAATTGAGCAAGTATTTTTTTTTCAATTATATAAAGCACCAAATCGATTTGATCAGAAAGTATTGGGCACTTTATAGGAATGCAGCTAAATTCCACAATTTCACATTCATTTTCTTATGCCAGGAGATTAAGGGCCTAATTATGAGTCTGGAGGTCCTAGGACGCCAGACCTGAGGTGGCGGTCGGGCCGCTGCTGCAGTGGCAGTCCGACTGCCATATTACGATCCTGGCAGTCTGACCGCCAGGGGACTACCGTCTCCGCCGGGATCTGTGATCCCAACAGGCTGATGGCGGGTGCAGGTAGCACTCACCAGGGCAGTGCTGTAAACATCGCTGCCCTGCTTACCACAACCTGTTTCTACGCCAGCCTTTTCATGGTGGTTTCACTGCCATGAAAAGGCTGGTGGAGAACAGGTGCAGGGGGCCATAGGAGGGAAATGCACTGCCCATGCTCGTGGTATGGACACTGCAGTGGTCCCCCTGCCCAGCACCCTCAAAATGTGCACTGTCTGCTATGGAGACAGAGCACATTCGAAGGGTGTTGGGGAGCCCCCTGCAGGTGGCAGCATAGCTGCTGGCTCGATTACGAGCTGGCGACAATGCTGCTGCCACTTTCCCGTTGGGCTGACAGGAGGAAACCTTGGTTTCCGCCTGTCAGCCCAGCGGGAGAAGACAAAATAGAGCGGGGAGGTCGCTACTACAGTGACGGCCACTTTGTCAGGTGTTTGGCAGACGGGTGTTCCCATCTGCCAAACTCGTAAACAGGGCCTAAGTGATTAGTCCAGAATCACAGGCTTTTGAGGCAATGCCACATGTCTTTTTCAGCCTAAGCCGTCCATTGTTTCAATTGTTGAGCCATTCATGCACCACTGTGTGTGGGTTTCAGGCAGTGCTGTTTTTAGTCAGCAGCTGTAAACATGCTACCTGTATACTTTTACTGTCCCCATTACAAATCCTCCAGACATGGAGACTGTATGCACTGGATGAAAAACAGCAGGGTCACTGGAAGGCACCCTGTTAGTAGGACCAGCTGAATCATTGTGATCTGGTCATTTCACACAGTTAAAACAGTTATCAAGAATGCAGCCCATTTGCATGCTCCCCAGTGACTGCTGCTGCTTCGGACTCTACCCCCCTCCAATCTACCCAACTCCACTACCATGTACCTCGGTTTACCCTACTCCAATCTACCCCACACTACCCCAGTGTACTCCACTCCAATGTATCCTCATCTATCTCACTCCCAGCTGCCCCTCTCCAATCTCCCCCACTCCACTCCTCTACAATCTACTTCCATCTACCTCACTTCCACCCCACTTCACTCTACAGCACCCCAATCTAAACCAATCTACCCCACACTATTCCACTCTACTCCATTCTTTCCCAATTTATCCCACTCCACTCTACCCCAATCTACCCCACTCCAATCCAGCCCAATCTACCCCACTCCTGTTTACCCCTCTACCCCACTCCAATATACCTCACTCCACTCCACTACAATCTGCCCCAATCTACCCCACTACAATCTACTCCACTCCAGTCCAATCAAACCCAATCTTCCCCACTCCAGTCTACCCGGTCCTGTTGTGGGTGCACTAGCACATCCAAAAGCTTGAATACAGTAAGATGCTGTTGCTTGCAACATTCAGACTTATTTGGGTATATTCATTACATCCTTGAATATCATGTTTGAAATAACCAATGCTTGTTAAATGTCTCATTTAATAAAACCAATGCTTGTTGATTATGCACATTGTATTCCACCTGTTCCAACTGTAAATGCCAAAACATGTGTTCTTCACAATGTGATCTGTTTTGAACATGTGCCACAATCAGGAAGATAATTGCTCATTTCCTTAAAAAGCAATCAGCTGCCATAAGCCACATGTGCAAATTTTATTATTTAAGGATGCTTGTGAGTCAGAGGCTTTACTTGGCTTCGTACCTATTGCTCTGCTCACCTGTTTTTAGTCAAGTCAAAGTATTTGTCATCCAGTCTAACTCCAGTCGAGTTCCAGTGCAAGTCAAGTTCCTTGTTCTCCAGCCTGTCTTCAGTCAAGTTCCAGTGTTCCTCGTTCTCCAACCAGCTTCCAGTCGAGTTCCATCATTTCTCCTTCTCCGGACAGCCTCCACTTGAATTCCGGCGATCCTTGTCCTCTGATCGGCTTCCTGCGGAGTCCAAGCTCTCCTCTTCTATCTTTTGCTGATGATCCCATATTTCCTTTAAAAGAGAGAAAATAAGAAAGGTGAAAAAACCTAATTTGGGTTCTTCTGAAATTTTCAAGCAAGTAACTTCATTTCATGGTAAAGAAAGATTCATCGCTTGAATAAAGCAAAACAGAGCTCTGTCTTTTAAATAATTTATGACTATAAGAACTAGTGTGATTTATCATTTGAGTGGAAATCCAAGATACAGATAAATAGACATTAGGGAAGACATATTTCCTGTAGCAAGTGCTCCCCTGAGAATTAGGAGATTGGAAATAGAGCAAGTTCATTAGAACCATTATTGGCAAGAGATTATGCCAGAACACAAAAAAGCCCTTTAGTCAAGTTGATTTGTTTTTAGTTTGGACATTTCTTTAGTGACTCTGAAAATATTGTAAAAAGAGGAAGCCTTATAGAAATGTATGCACAATGTGTCAACAATAACTGACATTATGCAATGTACATGAGTTTATGCAAGTTCAATGTTTTATTGAAGTAATTCTTTTATAGACCAGAATCCTAAAAAATAAGTACCCAGTATTTTGAGAAATCAGAAGTTTTGACTCCTAACCCGACACACAGTCCAGGGTCCAGCAGTCCAATTCTGCAGTCCACGAAGCAGAAGCTGGTATTTTCTCTTTTCTCTTTCCAAAACCCCCTTTCCCTTGAGGACTTGTGAGAGGGCAATGTACCCTTATCGCGGTCACGTTAGCCCTCACTGGGATTGGGGAATATTCATCACCCCATCGGAACCACTGGAATTCAGGTGAGTGGCTCTTACAGAACAGAAAGACAAGCCAAGACATTAAAGTTCCCTTGGGGCGAAGTCATCATGGATCACAAGTCTGTAACTGATTCAGATCATTTACCTCCTAATGAGCAGTTGACAGTTCTAGTACAAAATTTACAGGAACAAGTCCTGAAATTACGAACCGAGAATCAAAAGCTCAGGGAGATCCTAACACATTCCAAATCCTTCACGCAATGGAGGGATCCCTAGGGTCCAATGCCCATTATTAATCCTCCAAAATTTGGTACTCAACCCTTCACTTCCACTCTGCTAATCCCTATGACCAGAATATTCATGTAAAAGTGACCACTCCAATATCTGTGCCGTTGGCAAACCCTGAAAAATTCACTGGGGATAGTTCTCACTTTGCTGCTTGTATTTTTTGTATAAACCTCAAAAACTTCAAATATTTATATCTGATGCTGTTAAGGTAGCTTTGGTAGTTTCCTATCTTGGTGGTGTTGACGCCAATTGGTCTATTCCACTTATTGAAACAGTGATCCCATCCGAAAAAAAATTGCCGGCTTTAAGGCAGCTTTTACGGGATTGTTTGCAAAACATGTTTTCATCCAGTCTTGTGATAACTAATTATTAAATTTACGACAAGGGACCAAGGACCTCCTCTCTTACACTACTACTTTCAACTGGTTAATTACTGAGACTAGATGGCCTGAAAAAAACATACCTCACTTTTTTAAAGAGGCCTGAGGGATGATTTGAAAGATAGTTTATCCCATATCGTTGAATTACCAGAAGATTGAGATTTTTTCATTAATTTAGTAGTAAGACTAGATCAGCGGATAGGAGAAACTTAATCTGAACGTCCTCGGAAGTAAACCCAGGGTAGTTGTTTTAAAAAATAGATAAAAAAGAAATCCCCAAAAAGCACAGGAAACAGAACCCATGCAAATTGGGGAAGTTAGAGGTGTTTTATTCATTGAAGAGAATGAACGGTGCCGTAAGGCCAATCTGTTCCTATATTGTGGTAAACCAGGTCACTTCGCAAAAGACACAAGACTGCACAGTTAAACCTAAAAAGAAAAAAGCTGTCGCTAGTCTGAGTGTTCTCAGACTAGAGCAGGAAAACTAATGCTCTCCGAGAGACCTGAGATCGCCTCTCCGAGAGGGTTCCTTTACCAGATCTCGAAATAGTTGACTAATGTCCTAAACCATGTACCTAGAAGCCTGTCCATTAGAATAACCCTCATTCTACCCCCTCAGAATAGAAAAAGTCTCTCAGTACTCATAGACTCAGGTGGAACAGGTAACTTCCTTGATCTGGCCCTAGCGGCCAAGCTGGGAATATCACGTGTTACCAAGGCAGTATCTGAACCAGTGAGAGCAGTTGATGGCTCAGCCTTGTCCTCTGGCCTTATTTGGTTTCACACTAATCCTTTGACTGTAGTATGTGACAATTGTCACACATAAGATACAACCTTTGACTTAATTGATACCCCCACCGTTGGGGTTATTTTTGGTATTCTCTGGCTGGAATGCCAAAATCCTAAAATTGATTGGGTTTCTCGAACAGTCACCTTGGACTCCCCCTTCTGCATGACCACGTGCTATCAAGAAGCCCACTGTCCTGTGACACCCCTACATTGTGCTGCAACCAATGACCCTTCTCCCACTATTCTACCAGAAAAATGTTAGGATTTCCAAGAAATCTTTGACACAGTCAAAGCAACTCAGTTGCCACTCCATTGGGTTTATGATTGTCAGATAGACCTAGTTCCTGGAGCAGTCCTTTCTTATAGTTGAATATGTGCATTAACAGATCCCGAGAATCAATATCTGCGCAAGTATTTGATTGAGTTGTTGGATTTGGGGTTTATAAGACATTCTACTTCAACCACTTCATTGCCTCTTTTCTTTGTGGCAAAAAATCTGGAGATTTGAGGGCTTGTTTTGATTACAGAATGATTAATAAAGCAACCATCAAAATTTGTTACCTTTTGTCTCTGATACCAGTCCTGTTGGACCAAGTCTGGGGGGTCCACCACTTATAGCAAGCTAGACTTCACAATTCTCAATAGAAGTTTCACCCCTGCTTTCATTTTAAGCCACCCAGATCCTGAGCAGCCATTTTATGTTGAAGCTCATGCTTCTAAATTCATTCTGGGAGGTGTGTTATTGCAAAAAGACCCACAAAGAGGGCATCTCCATCCTGTAGCCTTTTATTCTAAAAAAACCTCCTTCCTGAACAAAATTATATTATTGCTGAAAGAGAACTATTAGCTATTAAAACAGCATTTACTTATTGGTGACATCATTTGCTGGGAGCAAAGCCCACAGTCACAATCTACACCGACCATAAGAATTTGCAATTCTTTAGTTCAGTTGAGGCTTTGACCGCTAGACAAATGCGCTGGCTTCACTTCTTCAGTGGCTTTGATTTTATTGTCACATTCAGACCAGGGACCAAACAACTTCAGTCAGATATCTTGTCACGTATAGGGCACCCAGAGGATGCTAGTTCTTGTAACCTTGCCAGTATAATATCTGCATCGGGACGCCTGGAATTCAGGTGAGTGGCTCGCACAGAACAACCCCACTCCATCTACCCCACTCTATCCCAATCTACCCAACCTCCAATCTGCCCCAAACTGCCCAATCCACTCTATACCACCCTACCTCGGTCGACCCGAATCAACCCACCCTACTCTATCCCCCTCTTAGCCCACTTTACTCTTGCCCAATCTTCTCTACTCCAATGTACCCCAATCGACCCTAATTAACTCACCCAAATCTATCCTTCTCTTACCCCACATTATTCTACCCCTATGTACCCCACTCCACTCTACCCTAATGTATCCCACTCCAGTGTACCCCAATCTTCCCCACTCCAAACTACCCCAATTTAGCCCACTTCAATCTACCCCACTCCACTCCAATTAATCCCAATCTACCCCACTCCACTCTACACTGCTCTACCCCAATCTACCCCATTCCATTTACCCCACTCTATACCAATCTACCCAATCCCCAATCTACTCCAATCTATCCCACTTCACTCAACCCCAATCTATCCCACTTAACTCTTTGCCAATCTACCATAATCTACCCCATTCTACCCTCAATTTACCCCACTCCACTGTAACCCAATCTACTCCACTCCACTCTACCCCAATGTAACCCACTTCACTCACCCCAGTCTATCCCACTCCACCCCACTACAATCTACCCTATTGCAATATACCCCTCTCTACTTCACTCCAATCTGCCCTGCTCTACCCAGTCTACTCTACTCCGCTCTACCCCAATCTACCCCACCCCACACTACCCCACTCTACCCCACTACACTCTAGCACAATATATCCCACTCCAATCTACCCCACTCAAATCTACCACACTCCACCCAACCCCACTCTATTCCACTCCACCCTACTCCTCCCCACTCCACCCAAACCCACTCCACCCTACAGCACTCCAATCCACTCAATTGCAATCCACTCTACCCCACCTCGCCCCCACTAACCTTTACCCATCCTGAACAGCAGACACACTGGTGTACAACATGTCTAAAACACTTTGCCAAAGCTAATAGCTGTTTCATGGGCTAATGCTTGCTCTTCAAGAGACTTTGACCCAGAGAAAGAGAGAGAGAAATGCACAGGGGGAAAGAAGGATGAAGAGAAAGGCGGAAAAACAGTGACAAAGGGAGAAAGAAAGAGTGAAAAAGAAAATGCAAGAATGAGGTAAAGAGGCAGGGAGTATGGGCGAGTAGATGAGAGAGCCCTGAGGGGAAATCAAGACTACAGAGCCTTGGTATTCTGTACCCCGGCATTCAGAAGCACAGGCTATGGGCATTTGAACAAATCTTTGGGCACCTTTACTTATAGTTTTACAAATTAAGTACTGCCTAACCTCACCCCACAACTTTCCGTTCTTCTGTCATGAAGTGCCCCAACCAGGAACATAATTGATAACCATCGAAGGGTGGGAGGAATGTAGAGACAGGACCTCAAAATGAAGACTCCAGGTACTAAAGATTACTTGTAAGTAGGGTTTTCTCCTGGCCAGTATTTTACAGGCATGACGAGTATATGTATGTAGAGTACGAGAAAAAATAATAGGCAAGCGAGGCAAAACCGGTATTTTGGCACTTTTCACTAAATGCTTAAAACTTCAAATGGAAGAAGAAATGCCTTAAAACTTTATCTAGCACTGTGTAAATCATCTCGCAATTATAGTTAAAGTAAACAGAGGCAGAATTGTTGTATACAAATCAAATTCATAGTCATTAGCATAATTGTGTGTTTAAGTAACATGTCCTACCCCATTCCTGTATCTGAAATATGAACAAACTGTCAGTATTTTTCTCTGAGAAAGGCCGTCATGCCTCTTTTTCATTCTAGCCCTCTGTTAATGAGGATATATCATACATTGAGCCCAGTGTTGAGTGGTGCAGATAACTAAATACTGCAAAACTTCTTACTTTGTTAAAAATAAGTATGAAAAACACAGAACATAGAATACATCCCTATATATATTGATTTATGTGAGGACTGTTCTGGAATGTGTATCCTCAAAACCACCCACCTTCGACTATAATGTGCTATGAATGTGTGTTGAGTTGCCCAGGTTACTGCCGTTATGTATCAGAAACAGACACCCCTTTGAGAACTCTCCATGTGGAAGAGGGTGTAGTTCTGCTCATTCACAAAAATTATATTCTGGCTCACCCAAAAGATCAACTTTGCCATGAGACGTTATGGACCTTTGGTTCCAGGCCAAAAAGTCACAAATTAGAGGATTGATTCTGTGATGATGGATGATCAACATAGACTCAGGCCACTTGCCCCACCCGGACAGGACTGCCCATTCTGCCACTCTAGCATTTCCCATATAAGTTTCAGGTCAAGGTGGGGGCTGCTTTCAGACCTGAATGGGCTACTATAACAGATTTAAACTTAATGGGAATGCTATATTGTGATAACATTATATTAAAAATTCTATTATTCTCCCGTTTATTAACCCACATGTCAAGATGGTACTGCCTCTTATCCCCTCTGTTTCAATACTAATGGAATGTTCTGATTGTTGTATGATAGCTCACCTTAGAATGTTAAGGCCTCCTTCACCCGCAGGCTTCTCCCTGCACCTCATCCCTGGTGCCTAGTGGGAGAGCTTCTGCAGGGCTTCCCTCTGCCTTTTTTCTTTTTTCACTTCCTTTTTCTTTAGTGTGCTGTTTTTGTGCCTTTCACTTTGGCGCTTTCCTCTTTCTTTGCCTCTCCCTTTTCTCCTCCTTTTTCTTTTAGTGTGCTGTCTCTGTGCTTTTTTCACTTTCTGCGCTTCCCTCTTCTTTTCCTCGTTTTTCTCCTCACTCGTCTCATTCTTTCTCTCTCGCATTTTCCTGCTGCTGCTGCCCCTAAGGCCCCGCCCCCCTCCTGTCTCACATTCTCCCCACCGCTGCTGCTCCCATGGCCCTGCCCCCTTTTTCGCGCTATTTTCGCTCCCACCTCCCAGCTGTCCTCTCCTCCCCTTCCTTACTTAATGACAGCCGCTGACGCGCCTAAGGCAAGCCCGTCTGCGTCCGTCCACGACCCAACCGCTACCAGTGCTAGGACCCTTGGACCTCTCACCCCCCACTGCTACACGCCAGCAGCACTCACTGCACTCAACCCAGGACTCAACAACAACTGTAAGCAGGCATCTCCAAGTAACACCAAGGGACCCTTCACCTGTCGCCACTGAAAATTCACCAGCCTCCGTCACTCAAGCCCACCCCAAGGACCCACAAAGCAGAACACAGCCTCAGATGTATCCTGATCAACACTTGCTCCATCCACAGGCATGCAATAGAAATCTGGAACATCATCAACACCACATCCCCGGACGTCGCCTTCCTCACAGAAACATGGCTTAACCCCTCCTCGGCTCCAGACATCACCATCCCAGACGGCTACAAGATCATCCGCAAAGACTGCATGAAAAGCCCTGGAGAACGCATTGCCATCATCCACAAAGAGTCCCTTTGCCTATCCACCAGCACCAAAGACTCCACAACCAACATGGAACTCCTCCACTTCCAGATTGGAACCAACCCTAACACCACTCTGCGAGGTTCCCTCATCTCACGGTCGCTGGCTCCCACCCCCCATTCTGCAACACCATTGCTGACCTAGCCACCACCCACGCACTTACATCCAAGGACTACATCATACTGGGGGACCTCAACCTCCACCTGGAAAAACCAAACGACAACACTCCACCACCCTGTTTGAAAACCTCGCCAACCTGAGACTCAAGCAACTTGTCACCGCACCCACTCACTCGGCCGGTCACACACTGGACCCCATTTTCTCCACCAGCAACCACACCTCCGTCAGCCACACCACTGAACTCCAATGGACCGACCACCGCTTCATTCACTTCACCTTCAACAAACCCATTGGTCACCACCACGCTCCCAACTTCCCCACAGAAACTGGAACAAGGTCACTGAAGCCCAGCTCACCACCAGCCTCAATGCAACACTACCCAGCCGCCGCCGACGTCATAACTGCCGCACACAACCTGCACAAATGGCTCACCAACTGCGCCAACACCCTTGCCCCCCTCAAAACACCCCACTACAGAAGCTCAGCCAAGAAAGCAAACTGGTACACCCCTGCACTCAAAGAATCGAAGGAGGCCAGCAGATATCTAGAGAAGAAATGGTGCACCAAGACCCCCACAAATCATGAGACCTTCAAAAACACCATCAAGCATCCCCACCAGCTCATTAGGACCCCCTGCAACAACGCATCCATAAAAATACCCACAACAGCAAGGAACTTTTCACCATCATCAAAGAATTCACCAATCCCAACTCCAACTCAACCGACATCCCCCCGTCGCAAGAACTCTGCGAAAGCCTCGCCAACTACTTCCATTTCAAGATCGCAGACATTTACGATGGCTTCACCTCCCAGGGTCCCCTTGCGACTCTCACCACCAGCCCGTCGTTCGAAGTGTCACCATGCCCCCCACCCTCCCCCACTGGAACAACATCACCGACAATGAGACCCACAACATCATAGCAACCATCCACTCAGGAGCACCCACCGACCCCTGCCCTCACCACATCTTCAATAAAGCCAGCAACATCATTGCACCCAAACTCAGGCATATCATCAACCGCTCCTTCGAAACTGCCAGCTTCCCAGAGAGTTGGAAGCCACCTGAGATCAAACCTCTACTGAACAAACCCACTGCCGACCCGACAGACCTCAAGAACTACCAGCCCATCTTCCTGCTCCCCTTTCCAGCCAAAGTCATTGAGAAGGCAGTCTACAAGCAACTCACTGCCTTCCTGAAAGCCAACAACATCCTGGACCCCTCTCAGTCAGGATTCAGAAGCAACCATAGCACTGAGGCAGCCCTCCTTGCCGCCACAGACAACATCCGCACCCTCCTTGACCGAGGCAAGACCATCGCCCTCATTCTCCTGGACCTTTCTGCCACCTTTTACACAGTCTCACACGACACACTACGCACCCATCTCCATGGCGCCGGCATCCGAGACTCAGCACTGCAATGGCTCTCCTCCTTCCTCACCGGCAGAAAACAGAAGGCCCGACTCCCCCCTTTCTCTCGGAAGCCACAAAGATCAGCTGCAGCGTCCACCAAGGATCCTCGCTGAGTCCCACCCTCTTCAACCTCTACATGACCCCACTGGCCGCCATTGTCAGAAGCCACACACTCAACATTGTCTCCTACGCCGACGACACCTAACTGATAGTCTCCCTCACCAACAACCCGACCACCGCCAAAAACAATTTCCACAAAGGAATGAAAGCATTCGCCGCCTGGATGAAAGATAGTTGCCTCAAACTGAACTCAGACAAAACAGATGTACTCATCCTCAGCTCCACATCCTCCACCTGGAATGAGTCCTGGTGGCCCACCACCCTCGGAAACGCCCCGATCGTCCATGCTCGCAATCTCGACGTCATCTTAGACTCATCGCTCTCAATGGACTGACAGGTGAGCGCAGTCTCATCGGGGTGTTTCCACCGAAGCCAGAAGGACAGTCACCCAGGCCCTTGTCAGCAGCCGCCTCGACTACGGCAATGCACTATACGCTGGAATCACCGCCAAGACCAGGAAAGGACTACAACGCATCCAGAACGCCTCTGCCCAGCGCCTCAAGAATGCCCCATGACACAGCCACACCTCTGCCCTTCTAAGAGACCTAAATTGACTGCCTATCAACAAGAGAATCACCTTCAAGCTCCTGACCCACGTCTACAAGGCCCTACATGACACTGGACCAGCCTACCTCAACCACAGACTCTCCTTCGACACTCCCGCCAGACAAGTCCACTCTGCCGACCAGGCCCTCGCCAACATGCCCCACGACCTGGAACACCCTCCCCATCCATCTCAGGCAATCCCCCACCCTGTTACAGTTCAGGAATGCCTTTAAGACCTGGCTCTTTGACTGATCCTCAGCAGCCCCCCACCTCCCCCAGTGCCTTGAGACCCTCAACGGTGAGTAGCCTCACTTTACGAGTCCATGATTGATTGATTTCTGAAGTTTGTCAGCAAGAGCAAGGTGAGGAGGTGGAGGGGGAGGGTGTGCCAAGCTTTGGCGGCGAGATGGGAAAAGGAGAGTCCTCCGGTGCAGCAGTGAATTACTCAGAGGATCTGTGTGAACGCAAGATGTGCAGAGAGGATGTTCCTCAAGGGGTGGTGGAAGTGTAGCTAGTGGTTGAGGTAGGTGGATCCCAGGTCATGGAGGGCTTTGCAGACATGCATCACGAGCTTGAAATTGCATCTCTTCTGGATCGGCAGCCAGTTGCGGTCTTTGAGTTGCTGGGTGATGTGGGCTCTTTTAGGTAGGTTGAGGATCAGTCTTCTGGCTGCATTCTGGATTGACTGGAATCTTTGCATAAGTTCAGTGGAGGTGCCTGCATAGAGTGTGTTGCTGTATTCCAGACAGCTGGTGATGAGGGCTTGCATCACTGTCTTCCTAGAGTTGATGGGGAGCCACTTGAAGGTTTTGCAGAGCATGTGGAGGGTGTGGAAGCAGGCTGAGGATGTAGCAGAGATCTGTTGTTTCATGGAGAGCATGCTGTCTAGTATGATGCATAGGTTGCGGGCATGGTCTTTTGGAGTGGACGTGGGTCCAACCTCCAACGGCCACCAGGAGTTGTACCAGAGGCTGTGTGTTTGACAAAGATGTGGACCTCCGTCTGGTCAGTATAGAGTTTTAGGTAGTTGTCTCTCATCCATGCTTAGACATCATTCATACAGTTGTGGAAGTTAACCTTCATTGTGGATGGATCGGTGGAGAGCGATAGGACAAGCTGTGTGTTGTCAGCATAGGAGATATTGATGTCATGTGCTCTGATGATGTCTGTAAGAGGAGTCATGTAGATTTTGAAGAGTGTGGGGCTGATGGATAAGCCTTGGGGAACGCTGCATATGAAGTGCTAGGCTTGCAATGTGAAGTGGGAGAAGCAGATTTTCTGGGTGCGTCCTGTAAGGAAGGATGCCATCCATCTGAGTGCGTTGTCTGTTATTCCAATATAGCATAGGCAATTGATGAACGTGTGGTGGGAGACCCTGTTGAAGGCGGTGGAGAGGTTGAGCAGGACCAGTGTGGCTGATTCTCTTTTGTCAAGTAGGGAGCTGATGTTGTCAGTTGCAACGATCAGGGCTGTCTCTATGCTGTGATTGGTTCTAAAACCTGATTGGAAGCGGTCAAGCACGTTGTTTCTTTCTAGGTGATCAATGAGTTGTACGTTAATGGCCTTTTACATTACTTTGGGGGGGAATGCGAGTAGAGAGATGGGACAGTAGTTCTGAAGTTTGCTGGGGTCTGCTGAGGGTTCCTTAAGGAGGGGTCTGACCTCTGTGTGTTTCCAGGCATCAGGGAAGGTGATGGTGGTTAGCGAAGCATTGATGATGGCAATGAGTTGGGGGTTGATCTCGTCTTCTGCTAGGTTGAAGTCAGTGTGAGAAGGGATAAGTCGGTAAGAGGACCCAAGAGGATGGAGTTCATGAGGGTGGACCTGCCTTGTGCATTGAGCTGCCCCCATGTGCTGAGCATGATGCCGGCAGTGGTGGTAAGTCAGAGGCTGCAGGGGTTGGAGGGCTGGGCATCAAAGTTCTTGTAGATGGTTGTTATCTTGTTATGGAAGTGGTCAGTGAGGGCATCGCTGAGTTCTTGCGAGGTGGAATCTCGTTTATCATGGCTGCTGGGCAGGTGAACTCTCTGATGATTGTGAAGAGTTCCTTGGTTTGGTTGGCACTGGTGATGATGCAATAGATCATGGCCTCTCTCGTTGCTGCTTTGATCTGACAGTGGTATCCGTTGAGGGATGATTTGAATGAGGCTCTGTTGGTGTGCTTGTTGCTGGTGCCCCATGTTCTGTTGAGCTGTTTGCACTCGCTTTTTGATGTGCTGAGTTGCGGGATGTACCAGCTGGTTTGTTTGGTGGGTCTGTGTGTCTTGGCTGCTTTGGAGGGGGCGACTTGGTCAGTGGTGTTGGTGATCCAATAGTTGAAGTACTGGACTGTGATGTTGAGGACGTGCGTCCATTGGTGCTGCGTAACCTTGGACCAGTTGCAGGGGGTGGTGCTGAGTTTTGGGTTGATGCGGGCATGTCCAGCCATGGTGAAGTGTATAATGGGGTGGTCAGGCAAGGTGAGTTTTGAGGTGTGGCTGTATCGGATTCTGTTGCTACATGTGAAGATGGGGTCTAGCATGTGACCTGCTTTGTGCATGGGCTCGGTGTCTATTTGCTTGAGGCCTATGTTGCCCAGGAGGTCAGTGGAGTTGGTGTCAGTGGGGTCATCTAAGTAAAAGTTGAGGTCTCCCAGGAAAAGGTAATTTTTGGAATTGATGGTGGGCGGAGTGATGAAATCTGAGATGGACTGGTCCCAGCAGTCTGTAGACGAGGGTGCCTTTGATGATGGGGTTGTTGTCAGTGTGGAGCTGGAATTTCATGTGTTTCATGATTGTTGTGATACTGCCATCGGTGATGGTGCAGGTGATTGTGTCCTTGTGTATGATGGCTATGCCATTTCCATGTCTGTTTGTATGGTCAAGGTGTTCGATCTTGTAGCCACTGGATGTTGCCGTGGCAATGTCCTGGGCCGATGCTGAGGTGATCCATGTCTCAGTGATGAAAGTTACATCAGGGTCTATGAGGGAGATGGTGTCCTAGATTTCGATGGTGTGTTTTCAGAGAGATCTGGCACTGACCAGGAGGCATCTGAGATGGTTGGGTGGGAGCTGGGTCTGGGCGGGTGGTGGGTACCGGTGGCGTTTTGCGTGGTCCAACGGAGGTGGTCAGTTTGGGCGTGAAGCTAAGGTGGCAGTGGATACAGGTGAAAGAACCTGTTATGCGGCAGGGTGATGCAAGGCAGCAGCTGTTGTTGCTATCGGTAACCAGGGAGCAAAGATTGGTGCTGGATACCTGTGGGCATCTGGAGGGCCATGGTTCCTGGCACAGGATGTAATCTGGGCACAGATGGGCTTGCCTCTGGTGCGCTGGTGGAGTGGCCGCACAGCGGCCTCCTTGAAATAGGCCCGGAAGGGGAGCAAGGCATGGATGGGCGGAAAACGTGGCAAGCAGGACTGGTCCTGGGACCAGGAACCTGGCGTGCGCTGGTGGGGCCTGAGAAGAAGCAGGCAGGGACCAAGCAGGCAACTGCTGGCATCTTGACAGGTAGCTGGCTGCAGAGGGGGGGAGCTGATAGCAACCTGCTCTCAGGGGCCACGCTGCGGCCCCCCTCAAATAGACCTAGAAGGTGTGCAGGGCGTGGGGAAGGCAAGAAACACTGGAAGCGGAACTGGTCCTGAGACCAGAAACCTGGTGCGTGCTGGTGAGGTCTGACAACAGACAGACAGGGAAAAAGCAGCCAAGGGCTGGCAGCTAGACAGGTAGCTGGCTACAGTGGGGGGAGCTGGTAAAAACCTGCTCACAGGGGCCGCGCTGCGTCCTCCATGAAATAGGGCTGGGAGAAGGCGAGGCGTAGGGGAGGTGGGAAGCCCGGGAAGCCTGAGACGGGAAGCGGACTGATCCTGGGACCAGAAACATGGTGTGCACTGGTGGGGGCTGAAAACAGGCAAGCAGGCATGGACCAAGTAGGCAAGAACTGGCAGCTAGGCAGGTAGCTGGCTGCAGCGGGGGAGCTGGTAACAACCTGACTAACGTGACTCATGTTATGATTACAACAGGGAACATATAACCCAGGCCTCTTGTGGAGTGTGGTTAGTCTGAACAATTTTTCATAGGACTTTTGTTGGTTGTTAGTATCCACTCTGATCCTGCTCTCCAAATTTAGGAGGTGCACAGAACCCTTAGTCTCATGTCCTCCTTGGGATCCCAGGGAAGGAAGGCCTATGTACTGCCCATAATAAAAAAGATGACATGATCTTAGGAAAATAACGAAAAGCCAGATGGAGAAAAAAACCTCCTGAAGGAAACATAAGCAAGACTCAAACCATTACAGAGCTCCAGGTTGTCTCTTTACTTAAAGGGTTGCCACCAGAAATTGAGGAAGAGGAAGTTCAGAGCAACATCTACCAGGGATTCAAAGGTGGAGACTGGATGTTGCCATGATGGTAAAACAAACAACTCACAACACGGAGGGCAATATACCAGAAAACTCTTAAGGAGACAACCCTTGGAAGCTTCAGTATGCCCACATATCCGAGGGATTTTCCTAAATATTCGTACCACATCAGCTGGTTCAGTGGCAGTGCAAAATTGGGAGCCAGCCTTGGACATCAGGGTGGCAAGAAAGGAAGGTAGGAACAGAGGAGCTCAAACGTGGCACACTAATAGTGCAGGAGAGAGTTATCAAGGCATGACAGAGTAAAATGTCAAGTTATGCTGTAGGTGAGAGAGAGATAAACAGAGGGAGAATGGAATGCACTCTTGTGTAGTGCCCCCTATGCAGCATCAAAAGCATACAGGCGCTCTTTGGTTAGGGTTGCACTACCTGCCTAACTATTATGTCGTCCAGTTCCAGAGAGAATAAACACTGGGTTGGCTGTGAAGTACGCACAGTTTGAGCAATGAGCATGGTGTTGCCTCTCCACAGATCACTGATTTCAATTTTTGTTGATAGCAATTTCCTGTTTGCAGGTCTTTCTCTTCTATGTGGTAGTGAAGCACACTCACCCCAAAACGTTGCACACCAGGGTGGGAAAATCTGTACATAATATGTTAGGAGCCCAGTGCCTGTTCATCAGTAATCACCCATTAAAGTTGCAAATGGAAGTGCCTTCATAACCGGTACTTGGTTGCAGGAAGAATATTAACTGTTGAATCAAGGGTTATGTGAACACTGAAGGAGCAAACGTAAGATTAAATAGTAAATCGTAATATTAATGGTTAGCTTCCTGATGGGAACATGCAAGTAAGAGCCTTCCAGTTATAGTCAATTAAGTCAAAGGGCCATATTTATACTTTTTGACGCAAAACTGCGCCAGTTTTGCGTAAAAAATAATACCGCCAGCTAACGTCATTTTGGTGCGCCGTGCGGGCGTCACATTTATACTTTGAAGCAGGGCGGCGCAAACAACAGGTGGGAGTCATTTATTTTGACGCATACCGCAGCATCAAGTTGTAAAGCAAAACAATGTTAACGCGGCGGAAATGACTGTGGGTCGATTTACAACCCTGCAAACCGGATATGCGCCGTTTTTTGACACAATAGCATCAAAAAACCCTGCTAACACTGCCATTTCACCAGAGGAGAGCCAAAATGGAACTCAGATGCCACTACAGACCCCAGGAAGATGACAACAGACTAGGAACCAGCCAGGAGGACCCACACAAGAACCAGGACACTTATAAGAAGAAAACAAAGTGTTGCTTCAGTGCAGAGGAGCAGGAAATTCTGGTTAAAGAGGTGACGGAACATCAGCACCAACTGTTTGTCACCTCAAAATTGCCAATTAGTAGGAGAGAGGCTATATGGCAACAAATTGTTGACAAGATCAACAGTGTGGCAGAAGTACGCAGAACAGTCATCGAGTGCAAGTAACGCTGGCATGACTGCAAGCGCAGGACCAAGGAAAAGATGGCCAGGAACAGGAAGGCAGCACTGCAGACTGGAGGTGGGAGTCCAGCACACCAGGAGGCCCTGGACCACATGGAGGAGATGGTTGCAGCCGTCATCCCTGAGGAGATCGTCACAGGGATTCAAGGACAGGACAGCGCAGACTACCAGGAGACAACGCACATGCAGGGTAAGTCGCATGGGGAATTAAAATGCACTAATGTTAACTGCAACCAGGGGGGGGAATACCTACTACACATTGCATGTAAGTCATCATATACATGGAGTGGCATGGGTAAAGGGGCACGGCATGGGGGCATGGCCTTCACAGAAGCTGGGGCACACCATTACACTACACCAACAACAGTCCCATGAGGGCATGCTGCCATGCCAACGATGGAGCAAAGGGAAAGCCACGCCAGGAGGTTAGGGCACAATGTCAAACTGACATCCCAGCACACATCAGCCACCATACCCCCCACATTAACTAGGTCCCTATTAACAACCTCTAGCCATACCGATAACTTGAATGTAACTGCGACAACAGTTGCCACTACTACCTCCACTCTGTGTACAGATCAAGTAGCCAATGGCAGTAACCTCCCCATGGATCATACACACCTAAATTAGAGGGTTGAGGATGACAACTTCAACAATCCCCTGAAAAAGACAAAGGTCCCAGTACTGTCAAATGTCAATGGCCATAGTTGTCGCAAACATCAGCCAATGTCAACAACAATAGGAGCTACACAGCACTAAGGACATACCCATTCTGCATATGTCAGGGTCCATCCTGTGCCTAGGTCACAATGTAACATCCCAAATGTCATACTGCTCAGACAACATCATTGAGGGGGAGGACACATGTAACTGGTCACTGAAATACACCTGCACAGTCAGAGGAGGAAATAGGACACTGATACGATTATCAGGGCAATCCAATATACCACACATTCCCAACACCAGCTGTACATATTACCAGTGCCACCATCCATATCGTGCCATAACATTGCTATGCATAGGATATGCTACATGTCAACTACATTTAAGTGGATGTGAAAGATCAGAGACTGGGGCAGGTCCAGATTGTTAAGTGTGCTGCCAGTGCCATCAGAACACCCATAGCAAGTGAAAGGTCTCACCATGAGAATGGATGTAGACGGAGGGTTGAGTAAGACAAGAAGGTGGCAATTCACTATTTGGCCAAAACCAACACCTAGAAAAGATGATGCCGACAAGTCTAATAGCTTAATAACATACATGTGACATGCAGGTGGGCCATACGCCTGGGAGAATGCCCATCTGAAAGACTGGAGCAATAAACACAAAACAAGATCACAATGTGAATTCATCACAAGGCTGGCATGTCACATAACTAATGCCGCAACACAGACACACTAATTGTACCCCGTTTCATTGCAGAGGACAATGGATCCCCTGCGGAAATCCCTGTCCCAGATTACCCTGATGACATGGATGACGAGCTGATAAACATTCCCCAGGAGACCATCCAAGAGGTCCTTGAAACCCTCCAGACCCCACCTTCAGTCAAAAGGAGGAGCACAGAACAAGCAGCCATCGCAGAGGATCCACCCACCACCCCAATTGTAAGACCTGCCAGCTCCAATACAACTAAGGACTCAGACGACACAGGCACCAGCTTTGAGAGAACTGTAGTTGGGGTACAGCGGGAGCTGGCCAAGGTGGTGCGGGTGGGGATGCAAACAATGGCAGCCAGCCTACAGGGGGTGCGTTCGTGCATGATGTCATCTGCAGATCAGGCAGCAGCTATGCAAGCCCTAACATCCATCCTGCAAGGACTACAAGAAACTGTCAAGGAATTCACCACTGCATTAAGGGAGTTGCCACAACACCTCGCACCCCAAACCTACCACTGCATGCACGAATGCAATCATGACCCCCTCAGGGCCGACCTGGCTGCCTACCATCGTGATGTGGCTGCTATTCTTAAGAATCAGCAGATCCTCCTTGCAGCAGTACTGCCCTTAAGACCTTCACAGGTAGCAGCGACCGGGATGTCTGACTCCACGTCGTCTAACACTGAGGTGTGTGTTGCCCCTTCACAACCACCACCACCAAGAACAGAGGAAGCAACACACACAGCAGAAGAAGAAGACATGGAACAGATCACATTCACACAGAAAAGTACCCAATAGCACTAGTCCCTGCCACATGGCCAACTATTACCAAGGTCCTGCGCTTTGTAACATGCCAGTCTTACAACAACTCTACTTAATGACTGTTCTGCTTACCATGTATATCTTGTCAGCCTGCCCAGTGATTGTCTCTCTCTTACTCATTGGCAAATCCTGTTCCTCTGCACTGTCTGAAACATCACCCCAGCATGTCAAAAGCATTTCCGTAACCCCTTGTGAAGGATCACAATGTAAGATGTCACTCACAATCATGGACAATGTAAATATAGCACTACAGCACTTTTCAATAAACAGCACTTACACAACAAGTCTGTCTCTGGGTAATGTGACATATCAACTGTGCAGTAGATAACTGAAATGTGCCTACTGTCAAATTACGTAGCTTGTCAATTCAACTGTCCTGATATTATGTAGTCAGATAATTCTGCACAGTGCCCATGATTGCATCATACTCTGCCCATCCTGAGGGACATATCTGATGAAGTGAGAAAACATACACCATCATGCTGTGGTGGACAGAATAATGCTTCCTCAAGGGATATCTAAGTCATCAAATAGTGGCTGCAAAATGTTGCCACCATGCAATACTAACACATATAACAGTGCACACAATTTTAAGCAAACATTACAAAAACTGCATGAATGAAGCTGTCTGAGTTTACATACAAATAGGTACTCATGCTGAACTGTGTCACAAATGACGTATGTGAGTCATGAAGACAAGAATACAAGAGTGCCTACGAGAACTCATCTTATAAGGGTGTCCTTGATCATCACACTGCAGTCAGACCTAAAACTGTTCCCCCAGTACCAAGTCTGGAAGCACTGTTTGTGACGTAGAAAACATACTTATCAACAGAAATGCATTGGGATCCATATTAACTGTTATTGGTGGTTGCAACGCATGGTGGAATCTTTGCAAGGTAGCTCTGGGGTAGCTGCCAATCTTACAGCTCAGTTGGGATTTGTTTGTAGCATAGGACACAAATGTATTAGAACAACATTCATGTGCACTAATTCCAAGCCCAGGATCAAGTAGCATTTAACACATACTGTTAAGGGTTAACTATATATTTATTAAATGCTAATCACAGAAGAGGAAACTGAGGGAAAAGTCTTACCTACCCTAATCTACCCTGACTACTCATTACCCACAACTGTCCCTAACTAACCTAAGCTAAACGTGTCATCACCAGATCCTCGGGTCTGTGCACGTTCCCAACACGTCCACCACTGAACAGCTCCAAGACTCTGATAGATAAATCACAGAGGCTGAGAGAGTTCAAGAGGGGAAGAGGGGATTTGGAAGGGAACAGCTGGGAAGGAGGCCTGTAGTAAGAAAAAGGTTAGAACACACAATATGAAAATTATATCTCCTGAAATCAATACCAGACTATGATTCTAAGCCTAGTCATTCTGAAAACATGTTAAAATAACTAAGTGTCAAGATGGCCGGATACCTGTAAGGGAATCAAGATGAATTAAATGAAAACTTTCTTATTCAAGTACTTTCCTTTACATGAGAATCAGAAAAACATTCTGACTAAATTTTAAACCAGTCATATAAATCCTGTTTTGAGAATGCATACTAGGACCATACAATATTGCATCTAGAAACTCTGGCCTTCTGTGTACTCTTAAAATGTTTCAACAGAAATTGCGCATATTGCAGAGATATATATATATATATATATATATACATATATATATATATATAGTAAACACCATAAAAGGATTGCGCACCATGAATAACACAATATGGATTCAGGAAACAAATCACATAACTTGTCAACTCGAATATTACATAATAAATATCTTAGTATAGTGGCATACAATAAACAACATTAATTAAACTCGAGGAGAGAATTGTACGTCTTGCCGATTCGAGTGTCACCATGTAAAATACCAAGAAATGGTAGCACGCCATGAATATCAAAGTCAAATCATCATTAAACGAATCGCGCGTCTTGTCGATTCATAAAACACGATGTGAATGTCAAGAAATACCAGCTCACAATGAATAACAAGATCAAAGTACAATGAAACGAATCGCGCTTCTTTTGCCGATTCTTAAGCCACCATGTAAATGTCAAGAAATGGTAGCTCGCAATGAACAACAAAGTTAAATCCTCATTAAACGAATTGCGCGTCTTGCCAATTCGTAAGACATCGTGTAAACACCAAGAAATAGTAGCGCACAATGGACAACAATGTTTAAACACCATAAAACAAATTGCGCGTCTTGACGATTCTTAAGCCACCATGCAACTTTCAAGAAATGGTAGCACGCAATGAATAACAAAGTCAAACTATTATGACACAAATCACGCGTCTTGCCTATTTGTAAACTACCATATAAATGTCAAGAAATGGTAGCGTGCAAGTAATCTGTTACTCATTAAAGAATTAAACCAAGAATATAAAAATTTTGGATAACGGTGTCGGGACAGTCCAACCACTGTCTTACCACCTGGAACAATGATCACCAATGAAGGATGAAGGGCAGAAGACTGGAAGATCTAAATAGGCCGCCGGGACAGGAGCTCAGGAAGAAGCTGCTGCTCTGCAACCAGAACCTCTGAATAGTGAGCACTTGGAGCTGGGCTGTCTCCCTTTTTATAGAGACTTGGCCCATCCCACAACCACACCCAGGCATGCTGCAGGGAAAGTTTCTGGAAGGCCCTGGAAAGGGACCACACCCTAACACACTCTGAAAGCCTGCAGTAATACATTGCAAATGAACAGTATTTGTAAACACATTAAAAATAAGTCTTCAGGATTAAACTCTGCAATGCAAAAGGTTAAACAACAACATATCAGCACAATGCATACATTACGTTGTTTTGAGAGTGCTGGGTTTTTGCATTCTAGCCGCCAATAGAGCGCGCACTGCCCTGGTGTTGACAAAATGTACTTATCACATGTAACGAAACGTTCTAAACATCCACCCCCCACCCCCCTTATGAGACGGGACACATGGGGGACAACACATACTAACCTAAACACATACTATCCTATACTAAACAATATATATATATATATATATATAGATATAGATATATGTATATATAGATATAGATATATATATATATTTATTAAACACACAAGAACCCCAACATAGAACCCACCCGCACATGTAATAAGTAAAAATAGAAAGAATCAGGACCCCCCACCCACTAACACTAACTAAACTAACAGACTATACTAACCTAACACTAAGCCCCCTAAGCCCACTAAGTATGAGAACAAGGAAAGAGGAGGGAGGGGAGGGAATCATGTCCATATCAAAAACGTCTAGAGGTTGGCCCTCCGGAGGGTCCTCTTGATGGACTTCACACGCCGGTTAATGTGGTGAACATCCCGGCTCAGATGGCTTAACTTGCGCAACACAAGGTCCATCTTCCGTTCCATGTTGTGGAATGCTGCAGGGTCAACAGATGGAGCTGGGGGAGTCTGGGTGCCGGTGGAGGAGGTCTGTGTGTGTGTGGAGCCAAGGCCAGTGGGCAGTCCTGCACCTGTAGCAATGCTGTGGCCTGGAAGTCCGGCAGATGTAAGGACAACAGTCCCAGCTGTGGGTGGGGCCACCTGGCTTGAAGTAGTGGTTGTGCTGGTGGTGGCTGTGGTGGGCAAAGTAGGGCCACCCTGCGGGAAGGCCCTCCATGCCCCGGAGGCCCGGTTCATGGCGATATCGATGGGCCATTTTCCTGAACCCCAACTCCACCAGCAGGATGTGCTGGTGTCTCATGGCCCGCCGCTGGAACTCACGGACCTGGTCTGGAGTCATGTTTGCAGCTGTGAAGACAATTTCAAATAATCTACATTAGAACCGCATTGTGTGAAATGGCACAAGAAGTCAATCAGACAATACATCTACTGTACTTGTAACAGCTCATATCACAATACAGATCATTGAATGTCCCTGAGGACGTACATGGCAGGCCAGCCTAAAAATGTCACATCACACATAGCACATCCAAAACCTTCAAGATGGGTAACAACTGGCATTGACTTGCCATCTGAGTTCTGCCAGTTATCAGCTAACAACCATGCTGCATATCCTCCGCCAATACCTGGGCTACAAATGTCAGTGTACGGAATGCAAAACTAAAGCCACATGGTCTGCAAGTTGGAACAGGAGTTGCCAGTATAGTACCCATGTGCCAAACCTGAGTGTGTATACTAGGTTCCAACCAAACAGTCACTTTTTCACATGTATGTGTAACATACTGGTAGCATCAGTCCTAGGTACCCTATTCACAAACCCATGCCTATGTTTGGGTGGGGGTGGATAAACAACTATCAATTCCAAACAACATGGACACCGAGGAGTGTATAGAAACTCCACATGTGTTTGGCTCTACAAGCACACTACAGGTAAGGTCTATCAACAATTAGGAGTCTGCAAACCCTTGACCAATCATAGCGCCACACATGTCAGGAAATGCAGAGCTTGGTACACAACAAATACTTCCAGTAAGGCATGACTTACATCAGACACAGAGTTGCAAGAACACCCATGATCATGATTAGCATGCACACCTAGGCCATTGCACTTAAGTTCCACATACTTGTAGCACTACATGTGGAAGTACATTCTGCTAGGAAGTTCTACCTACAGTTTAATAAGTACCTTGGTAAAAAGGGAAGCAGAAGTCTTTTGGAAAGAAATTTGCTGTACCAATCTTGGAGAATGTGAGTCTGAAAGGCTGACTAAATCTGAGCTGACTTCCAGTGCGACTCTTGTTGATACAAGTGTCATCCACATGACTCACCCCAGTACTCACTGTGGTGTCTACAGGAATGGCCTACAATCCCTAGATAATACATTGTTCAACTCAAAACATTTGAGAAACTGAAATCCCACTCATGGAACAAGACAAATGATTGCTCAACGCATCACACCTTGCTATGCGTTCAACACACAGGAGTCCATAACCAGCAAACACAACACATAACAGACATATCAACACTTACTGGAGTGGTCGGGGTCCTCAGATGTAGCCACCTCTCCCACAGTGTAAGGCATTGAAGGGAGAAATATGCTCAAAATCTGTGCACTGACCAACAATTTCATAAACATATACAATGTGTAGGCTGAATAAGGAAATGGCAGCCATTCAGACATGATGATACTGCATCTGATATGTCACGGCCAACTTGTACATAGCATGGGTCTCCTGTGACAGTTACACACATATCTGAACACATGCAGTGGCCCTAACTATCATGTGGTGGCAAACATGCCCCGTCATTAGTGACCAGAAAAAAATATGGAGTGTAATCGTCTCATCATGTGCATCCAAGAGAGACATCCAAAGCCTAGTTACTTGAGGACTGTATTACCAGTCAAACAGCCTATGTGGCCGTGACACACTTATTACACATCTGTACAATGTACAGAGGGACAGGGACTTTTGTAAGCCCTCATGTTGTTACAGCTTCTTCATTTGATGTGGCCCAGCTATGGTGATTTGCACCAACCATGGATATATGAACCCATGTGCATACCTTTGGACTGCCATCCCTAATTGGAATGTGGCACAACTAACTCCAACAACCATTCTAAGATGTTAGCTGAGGGCACCTTACACCTTTTCACGATGTTTTCAAATCCAGATCTGACATGTATCCAAAAAGATAAAGGACCACAATAATCCCTAACATTCATAGAACTTCCTTGAACGCTTTCCTTACACACTCACCAGACTCACATGAGACATATGTCTGGGCCACTTTGCTATCATCAATTGACGTGAAGCCAGCACTCATTTTCTGCATCATGTAGTGATTCTAAAGTCAGTCTAGCTATTGCGTCAACAAAGTTAGCCATTATGTTGGTACATCTTTACTTCTCTGGCAAATGTGGCCTATATAGACATGATTGGCTCCTATTTTGTTTGGTTGTCTGACACAAATGCAGCACCAATTTACTTCACGGAAAAGTATCCTGTAAGTTTGCTGAGCATGTGATACCTGACAGCTAGCAATTGTGATCCTTCCCATAGTGCATCAATTCCCAGTATGTTTCCCCAGCATTACACACAGTCAGCAACTTAGCTGGCAGACATTGTACAAATCATCTGATGTCACTACAGATGCTAGGAACTCCCCAATCGCAAATCACTTGCGTATGCACTGAATTGACTTCATCCTGAAGGGAACGTGCCTTATGAACTATGGGTTGACCACTTCGCTATCCAGCATCAGTTAATAGTTTTCAGATGTCTTCTGTAAGAATTTGGGGCTAGATAAATCGTTCTTCACAATAGCGATTACCTAATTGCGAATTTTGGTGAATCATAATTAAGTAATCGCTGTTGGAATGTATGAAACTCCAGGAGTTTCATACTGCGATTCGCAAGTGCTCGCAAATGGAACTACCTCATTAATAATCATGAGGTAGGTCACAATTTGCTGGCCATTGCGAATGGCTACAATCACAGGGATGGTTTCCTGCTGGGCTCAGCAGACCACCATGTCTGTGATTGCTTTTCAATACAGCAATCTTTTTTTTATTTTTTTTTAAATGCAGCCCGTTTTCCTTAAAGGAAAATGGGATATGTTCAAAAATGAAAAATTAAGTTTTCTTTTCATGTTTTTAAGAGTAGGCAGTGGTCCCTGGGAGGTCTTAAAAAACGTTTTCACATGCATTCACTTTGGGACCCTTTCCCCTTTGCGAATGGGTTACCACCAAGTTGAAAGTGGTGGTAACTGCGATTGGTTTGCGACCGCATTCACGGTCACAAAACAATCATACATACCTCTGCGGTTTGGTATTAGGAAGGGACGCCCTTGACACGCCCCTTCCTAATACCGAATGCGTATGTAGTCGCAAGTCCAATTTGCGATTCGGTAACAAGTTACAGAATCGCAAATTGGACTTGTTACATACCAAAATGCATTTTTGCGATCGCAAACTGCAAAAATGTTTGATACATTTGGCCCTTGGAATATTAATTGAGGGGGTGAAAACCCCAGCAGATATTTCCTAGAGTCAATATCTTACCAATTTTAAGTTCGGAAAAACTTACATTTATGTGGACGTTCAAAAAGTCACAAAGCTAACCACACCTTTATTTACATCTGTCATGCACCCTTTGGTGAATACCTAGCAGGTGTGAATACAGTCATTTCCCAACATATGCCCATATGTATGGTCTAGTATGCCTTTGTGAATTGGGCCATAAGACTATAGGGATCCAATGAGGCTGTGAAGGTTGACAACAGGTCAATGGAAACAGCCTTTATCTTCTTTTACAAGGATGCGTTTTTTTGGCAGCCTGAAAACCACGTCAGTTACTGAAACAGTGCATGATTTGGCCATCCTACTATAGAAAGGAACTTTCGTGTTTGCACTATTTGAGCTGATCATTATTTTTGAGTACCTCTTCATGAATGGTGGGAAAGAAACAATTGAAGTGATTTTCCCGACATCGGTTTACCACATTCATTGTAACCCTCTATATCCATCTTCCCTAATCTTGCATAAACTACCTCTCTATTGTGTTTCATATATTCTTTACTGATAGCTATACTATCTAAATCCCATCTTTGACCTCTCCTTCTGTAAATCTTCTAGATTAACCTGCATAAAGAGATTGGTATCCTATCTGTTTTTGGCCTAAAGGTATACAATGAGTCCCAAGTACACTGGGCTACTATATCATTGTTTTATTTTATTGGTATTCTCAGATACGATAGCAAGAACAAGGTGTCATCTTCGTAAATTAATGTTGTATACTCCTTTGCTTAAATTTCCTCAAAGACCTGGTGGCCTCTACCCAGGAGGGAGAGACAGAGGGGGCTCACAGCAACTCAGAGAGCCCTCAGAAGACCAGGCAGCATGCACAGGAGTCCCACAGCACGTGAACAAAGAAGGTGCAATGGAAGCCCACACAGCATGATACAACGGGATCCCACGTGTGAGAAAGTAGCCTCTTTCCAGCATGGTTACCCCCAGTTTTGCCTGTTTGTCAGTGTGTTTTTACTGTGTCACTGGGATCCTGCTAGTCAGGACCCCAGTGCTCCTAGTTTGTGGCCTACATGTCAGTATCTTTTACTGTTTTGTCAGTATGCTTGACTGTGTCACTGGAGTCCTGCTAACCAGAACTCCAGTGCTTATACTCGCTCTGATTCCAAATTTGTATTTTCATACTGGTATTCCAGTATTCCACTCCAAACTGGCATATTGGACCCCCTTATGAGTCCCTAGAATATGGTACCTAGGTACCCAGGGCATTGGAGTTCCAGGAGATCCTTATGGGCTGCAGCATTTCTTTTGCCACCCATAAGGAGCTCATACAAACACTTCTTCAGGACTGCCATTGCAGCCTGAGTGAAATAGTGTAAGCACTAGTTCACAGCCATTTTCACTGCACCAGGTCACTTATAAGTCACCTATATGTCTAACCTTCAGACCCTGAAGGTTAGGTGCATAGTACCTGTGTGTGAGGGCACCCCTGCCCTAGCAGAGGTGCCCCCACATCATCCAGGCCTATTTTCCCGGATTCGTGAGTGCGGGGACGCCATTGTAAGTGTGCACTACAGATAAGTCAATACCTATGTATGGCTTCACAGTGGTAACTCTGAATATGGTCATGTGACGTATCTAACCACTGGGGATTGTACCCCAAAATTGATTCCAGTATTGGTTGCACAATCCCATGCACTCTGGGGACTCCACCATGGCCCACTAGTACTGTCATAGCAGTCTTCTGAGGTTTTCACTGCAGCCACAGCTGCTGCTACCTCACAGACAGGCTTCTGCCCTCCTTGGGCTTGAGCAGCTCAATCTCAGGCAGAACAATGTAGTTCCTTTAGGAGAGGGGTGTTACACCCTCTCCCTTCTGAAATAGGTATTACAGGCATAGGAGGGGTATCCTCCCAGAGCCTCTGGAAATGCTTTGAAGGGCATAGATGGTGCCCTCCTTGCATAATCCAGTCTACACCGGTTCAGGGACCAGCAGTCCCTGCTTTGGCACGAACCTGGACAAATGAAAGGGGAGTGACCACTACCCTGTACATCACCATCCCATGGGTAATGCCCAGAGCTCCTCCAGAGTGTCCCTGGGTTTTGCAATCTTGTTTTCAGGATGGTCAGGGAACTCTGGGAGCACCTGAGTGGCCAGTGCCAGCAGGTGACATCAGAGACCCCTCCTGATAGGGGTCCTCTGGGTCCCCTCTCCTCGCGACGAGCGTGGATCCTGGAACACAGGTGATGGCCCAAAGTGACCCATAACTGTCCCACGATACAACTATCTAAATTTGGTAGAGGTAAGAGCTTGCCTCCCCGAGCCAGACAGTACCCCTGTGCACTGCATATGTAGTAGCTCCTAGGGCTTCTGTGCGCTTCTCCAAGGATTCCTTTGGGCACAGCGTAGCCCAGGTCCCCAGCACTCTGTCCTGCGATGCTCAGCTCCCTGAGTTGTTCTCCGGTGGGGAGGGATCCCTTTGTGTAGTGCTGCGATGACCTCGATTTGCAACTCCTTTGTCCGCGTGTCCTGGGACTCCTGTGGGTGCTGCCTGGTCATCTGAGGGCTCTCAGAAGTGCTGATTTGAGATCCCCAGGTCCATCCTGGGCCCAGCATCTTTTCCCCCCAAACTGGTCTTTTGCGTGAGCCCAGGCTTGTTGGCAGAATCTAATGACAAAAGCCAGCCTGTATTCTTCTACTTGATGTGGGTCATCTCTTGCACCAAACAGGAACCCGCAGCTGTCTTCTTTGGTGCACTTCTGACTTTTTCTTCTAACCGGAGAATCCGCTTTTGCACCTTTATCCGGGTTAGCAGGGGCTCCTGTTCTTCCTGGACTCTTCAGCTGTTCTTGGACTTTGTCTCCTCTCTCCTCAGGTCTTCAGGTCCAGGAAACCATTGTTGGTGTCTTGCAGTCTTGCTTGGTTTTTGCATAATTCTTTATCACGACTTCTTGTGTGTTCTGAGGAAACTTGCTGTACTTTACTCCTGTTTTCCTGGGCTCTTGGGTGGGGTACTTTACTTACCTTTGGTGTTTTCTTACACTTCCAGCGCCCCTCTACACACTACTCTTGCCTAGGTGGGAAACCGACATTCACATTCCACTATTTTAGTATATGGTTTGTGTTCCCCCTAGGCCCATTGCAACCTATTGTGATTGTTACTATTTGCACTATTTTATGCCTGTTTACTTACCTGATTTTGATTACTAGTGTATATTTTGTGTATAATACTTACCTCCTAAGGGAGTATAGCCTCTAAGATATATTTGGCATTGTGTCACTAAAATAAAGTACCTTTATCTTTGGTAACACTGAGTATTGTCTTTCTTGTGCGTAAGTACTGTATGACTACAGTGGTATTGCAAGAGCTTTGCATGTCTCCTAGTTCAGCCTTGACTTCTCTGCCTACAGCTACCTCTAGACAGCCTGGCTTGTAGACTCTGACTGCATTTTACTAATAAGGGATAACTGGACCTGGTATAAGGTGTAAGTACCTGTGGTACCCATTACAAACTAGGCCAGCCTCCAACACCAAGCCGCCAGAGAACCACTCAGAAAGCTGTGCATCACAGGAGGGAGCGCTGGGGGCCTAAGCTGTGCTGTGCATGAAGATTTTCATGGAAGGTCGCACACAAGCCTTGGCAACTGCAAGTCACGCGGTGCATGGGGGTACTGCCTTGCATGGGAGGGAAGCCCTTACTACCTCCAAAGTTGGACAGCTGGACCTTGGGACTGTCGGTGTCACTTTAGTCCACCACCCTTGTTGCTGGATCCATTCTCATTGTCAGGAGAGGGGACCCACGCCACCAGTCATCACTGCAGAGGGGTGCCTGCTGCAGCAGGGAAGTGACTCTGTCACTCCACAGGAGATTCCTTCGGTTCTTCTGGTGCAGGCTGAAGCCAGGCAGCCCTCAGAGGATGCATGACCTGGAAAAAGTTGCAGTTCCTGGCAGGAGCCGAAAATACAATGTTGCAGAAGTAGTCTTTGCTTCTTTGTTGCAGTTTGTAGAGTTCTTGGAGGGTCTAGCTACAGTTTCGTCGGTAGAAGATGAAGTAAAGGATGCAGAGGATTCCTGCTGTAGTCCTGCAATCTGAAGCAACACCCAGAGGAGAGACCCTAAATAGCCCTGAAAGGGGGATTGGTCAGCTACACAGGTAAGCACCTATCAGGGGAGGGCTCTGACATCACCTGCTGGCGCTGACCACTCAGGTGCTCCCAGAGTGCCCCACCACCTTGGAATCCAAGATGGCAAAACCGAGGGACACTCTGTAGGAGCTCTGGGAACCACCCCTGGGGTGGTGATGGACAGGGGAGTGGTCACTCTCCTCTCCATTGTCCAGTTTTGTGCCAAAGCAGGGACTGGGGTCCCTGAACCGCTGTAGACTGGATTATGCAAGGAGGGCACCACCTGTGCCCTTCAAAGCATTTCCAGAGGCTCTGGGAGGCTTCCCCTCCCATGCCTGTAACGCGTATTTCCAAAGGTAGAGGGTGTAACACCCCTCTGTAGGAGGCACTTTCCTACACCCTCTCCCAAAGGAAATCCTTTGTTCAGACTTTCTGGGCTTGAGCTGTTCAAGCAACAGGAGGGCAGAAACCTATCTGTGAGGTGGCAGCAGCTGGGACTGCCTGGAAAACCTCAGAAGGCTGGTATCGCAGTACTGGTGGGTCCACTGTGGAGGCCTCAGAGTGCATAGAATTGTGCAACCAATACCAGAATCAGTATTGGTGTACAATTCCTAATTGTTAGACACCTTACATGGCCATATTCAGAGTTACCATTGTGAAGCTGGACATAGGTATTGACCTATGTCCAGTGCACGCGTAAAATGGCGTCCCCGCACTCACGCAGTCTGGGGAAATGGTCCTGGACGACGTGGGGGCAACTCTTCTAGTGCAGGGGTGCTCTCACACACAGGTACTTTGCACCCAGCCTTCAGGGTTGGAAGGCCTGTTATTTAGGTGACTTATAAGTGACCTGGTGTAGTGAAAATTGACTGTGAAAGGGTGCATGCACCATTTCATGCAGGCTGCAATGGCAGCCTTGCAGAAGCCTTTGCATGGTCACCCTATTGGTGGCAAAAGTAATGCTGCAGCCTATAGGGATCCCCTGGAACCCCAATGCTGTGGGTACCTAATTACCATATACTAGGGACTTATAAGGGGGCACCAGTATGCCAATTTGGGAAGAAATAGTGGGTTACCAGTATGTAGTGACAAAATGTGAGAGAAGAGAGAGCAGAAGCACTAGGGTCCTGGTTAGCAAGACTCCAGTGACACAGTCAAACACACTGACAGGCAGAAATTGGGGGGAACATGCCAAAAAAGGGTACTTTCCTACACTCAATCTAACTGGTATTCTCTGACTTTAACAAGTAATGATACCTGGGTGAAGGTAAGAAGTTGATGTTGACACCATTGTGTTGGTTTTATTTTAAGTGCCCTCCTTTTCCTACATATAAATAAAGCACATTTTAAAAGGTGTAGATCTGACTGGACATTAAACTTAGCATGTGTGTTGACTGTACTATGCTAAGTTTCGAACCCACTACCGTCTTCTGGAGTGAGCCTTCACTGCTTGCCCTCACTACTTTTGAAGCATCAGGTCCCATATTTTGTATAGTGTGCACGCCCAAGCTCTGCACTATGGCTCACCTTGAACTGGGTGCACTGGACTCAGACCGGGTAAGGGCACCTCATTACAGCTTATGCACAGCACCCTCCCCAGCTCAACTGTGAACCTGCGCCTTTCCTCTAGCTAGGACATTAGTGAAGGATGCCCTAGTTGCTTGAGGCTGCAAGTAACCTTTCACTGTGTAGGTGACACTTACATAGGCTTGAAAGTGAGAAGAAATCCCTCTACAGGCGGGTGCAGTTAGTCACTGCATCAGCCTGCAAAGATGTGTCTGCTGGTCCATAAGCCCTTCAAGGGGATGCACTAAATGGACAACACCTCCTTAGGGCACACAGTCAGAGTACCCCCTGACAGCTCAGTTGCCCTTGTGCTTGTGTCTGCAATAATTGTGTGTGTACAGAGGCAAATTAGTTCCTCATTTTCATGTGACCATAGCAAATGAGGGAATATCCACATGAGGACAAGCCGGTATGACAGGTGCAGCAACGTGATCTGTATTACAGGAAGGGCTGCACAAGTGTCTGTAGCTCCTCCTGTAATACCTAAATGATCCAGGATGAAGAAAGCTGGCACTCTTTCCCATTGCATCCATAAGAAATTTGTGTAAAATGAATACAAGAGTACAAATGTGGTAACTTGGTTATATAATTAGACAACTAGTGCTGAATGATGTAGGGCATCAAGTGTAAATGTTCAATGATGGGATACTGTGCAGTGACCTCTGACTATGCGATAACCAGAATCAAATACTAACAGACCATTCTTGCCAGGAGTACCCCAGTAAAAGACCTCCTCTGGCCTGGGTTCCCTAAAGGTGTGTTATTAACACCTCTTCTTCAGACAAGGACTTTTCTATCGGAGCCATCTGTAGCACAGGTTCTCTGCTTGAGCGGCTGTTGCACCAAGGCCACTAACATCACCCTCTTTAGAACTAAAAAACTGAAGCACGGGCTGTTTCCCTGCCCGGAGTCCCCTAATTGCACTGTGCCTAACCTCTCAGAACCCAGGGTTCTTGAAAATTCTTGAACAGGAACGGAGATGTAGAATGATGTTGGATCCTCAGTAACCCCTACCCCCAAGTTAGCGTTCAGAGGGATCAAAACGGTACCAACAGTTCTAGCCCAATTTATAGATAAGCCAAAGTAAATTTCAACAAACGTGGGCCTTGTCTTATTCTGTCTAAGTGCAACATAGCAGTGCCAAGAAAACCTAGAGGTCCAGGGAAAAACTGAGCCCTGAGTGTCCATTATAGAGTTTCAGCATCAGTTTGTTTGCAAAATTTCTTTTCAAATCAAGATGGGTTTTAATGACGTTCACCAAGGTAAAACTTTGAATTTCAAATAGAGAGAAGAACTCATTTCAAATACAGAGAGAAACTAAACCAGCGCTCTAACTCAACAAACATATCTGTGTATGTCCCACAGTGCTACTTCACTCATAGGAAGGAGATTCTAGGGTTTACAAGTTGCCAATTCAGCACCTATATGAGACAACTAACAAAGAGACAAATATTCAGATGATGGCAAACCATTTCATACCCCACTCTTAAAATAACAACCAACCTTTTGGTAGACAAGAGCTAATAAGCACAAAGTTTCAATTTTGATGTTCAAACAAGTACATTTCCTCCAACCGATAGACTAAATATACATCAGTCCTGTAATGCGAAAGGAAAATAAATAATATGTTAAAGTCACACAGTGTACATACCACAGAGGGTTACTAATAGTTCCCATTTTTCAGATTATTTGAAAGTAAAGATATCCTAGTGTAATCAACAGACTTAGAACAAACATTTCTCTGATGAAGAAGAATTATTCAAAGACGCATGATATAATGTATTGTTCCCATACCTAAAAAGGAGAGACCCAAATACGGTCCCTGTTGGCCAATAAAAAAGCAATAAAACCCCAATACTATTACTAATGTAGTAGATACAAAATATACCTGCCACAATGTCTTACAGTGAACAACAATCATCGAGTTTCTCAGAGATACAGAAGGTATCCTACAGCACTATTCATAACCCTCTTACAACCAAATACTTACATCCAAAATACATGGATGTAAGTATAAAGCATTAAAGGGTTATTTCATTTAGGTGTTTGTATCTTATATGAAATATTGTGTATGTACCACAATAGTGTTATGAATGGTAAGTGAATATCAGCTTACCCAAATGCTAGGCAGTAAAATGGTTGCCAACATGTATTAATTTAATTACAAATAGAACGTTCATATAGAAGACTGGAGGCACAGTCTTAAAATGACTTGAAGAGACAAGTCTACAATTATAACAGACACAACAACCACAAAAGATCTAGTCACATTTAGCTCGTCTAAGTAGTGCTAAGATTTCATACAACTATGCACACAACGGCCGTATTAATACTGCAATCTATGGATGTCCTTTGTATTCTTAAGAAACACGTCCAAGCACAACAATAAAGATTATACTCATGATACGATCCTCCAATCAAAAACAGTCAGGCAATTTAAGCCTTGAAACTTAATAGCGCTCAAGAAAGATCAATTGTATCATCAGTCTTTCTAATTAATGTTCTTAACAGTAAAGGTCCCGTTAGTGCTTTTTGACATAAAGACAGGAATGATAATGCTTGTACATACACAGGCTGAGTTACTCTGGGCCAGATTTACAAATCCCTATCTCCACTTTTAATGAGGCTCAGGTGGCGCTATGCACTGCGCTGTATTTACAAGGTGGATTTAAGCCACTTTTGTGCGGCCCCTTCACACACAGCACTTTGCATGGAAAGGGCATGCAGTGGATGTTGGTGTGGGCGTGCCCCCGCAACACCCATTGCATTTCGACGCTGCCCCAGATTTAGGAGTTTTCGTAAACCTGGGGCAGCACCAAAATCTAACGCCACCCCAGGGGTGGGGTTCGCCTGGTGCAACAAGGAGAAATGCTTTCATTTCTCCTCATTCTGTGCTCTTTCGATGTGTGCTGCATTCTGCAGCTCACATAGAAAGAGGAAAAGGTAATTGAAGATTGTTTTTGAGCAGGAAGGGTCCCTTCCTGCATAAAAACAATCTCCCCTGCAGCGCAGCTATCCTTGCACCATGATGCAAGGGTGGCAGTGTTGTCGCTTGGCAGAAAATTTTGCGCTGGCACAGGGGGCAACACAGAAGTGCGCCATATTCTTTCAAATAAGGTGAATCCCTGCATTTTCAAAACGACAGAGCATGCCACTGCCAAATTGGTGCAGCATCGTGCTCCATCATTTTCCCGTAAATCTGGGCCTGTGTATCCTTGCACCAAAAGCAACCAACTGGGAAATGCTCACTTGCCATAATTTTAGTTTTCAGCAGTGAGAGCCTCGCACAATTGACAACCTACTATTTTGTACTTTTGTCCTCAGGTTTGAGCCTCGTACAATTGAGCCCAAATAGTAAGTCTTGTTGGAACCCTGACTAGATTGTAAAGATTATGGCCCATATTTATGAAAAACGATGCACAACGGCAGTAGCATTTTTAATGCTGCATAGCGACTTCTCTTACCGCTAAGCGTGTGCGGTATTTATAAAACAGCGAACCATGGTGCTAAGAAAAGGCTAGTGTAAAAAAAAAATTATGCTAAGCTTTGTGATATGTCGTAAGGAAAAATGGCGCTAATGCTGCAGAAGTGGCGCTAGCATGTTTTGCAGCACTTTTTTATGCTAGTCGTGCAAGCCTCATTATAGCGTCAAAAGCGTAAAAAAAGCCTGCCAAAACACCAAACAGAAGCCAGGAGGACCCAAGATGGAGAATGCAGGACAGGAGAGAACCCAGACACATCCCAATGAGCCTACTACAAGCCACAATGGACAGACAGACTCACAGGAGAAGGAGAAAAGGAAGAGGAAGTGTTGCTTCAGTGAGGAGAACAACATCTTGATCACAGAGGTGACGGAGCACCAACACCAGCTCTTTGTCACCTCTAAATTGCCAATAGATAGGAAGGGGGCCATATGGCAGCCAATAGTAGATAAAATCAACACTGTGGCTAAGGTCAAGAAGTCTGTGACCATTTGTAAAAAGCGCTGGCATGATTGCAAGCGCAGAACTAAGGAGAAACTGGCCAGCAACCGAAAGGCAGCACTGCAGACCGGAGTTGGAAGTCCAGCACCCCAGGTGCAGCTTGATGAGCTGGAAGAAATGGTGGCAGCGGTCATCCTGAAGGAGTTGGTGATAGGAGTCCCAGGACAGCGACGCGTAACAAGAAATACCACGAATGCAGGGTAAGTTGCAGAAGGGGCAATCGTGCAACTAACAAATGGCAGAAGGAGGAGGCATATAGGACCCACTGTATGCATGCAAAATTATTGCATGGGGGCACAATAATAGCTAAACACATGTAATGGACTTTGACCCCGCCACATATGCACAGACCATTTCTCAACCCTCACATCACTCCCTTTACTGTGGCAACTGTACCATCTGCCCATGTGTAACACTCAATGGGCATCATGTACAAGGCCTTATGCACAGAGTAGGGCAGCAAGAACTGGGATATGCATCCCTGCACCATTGGGAATGGGCACAAATGTGATTTATGCACAACCTATGGGGCCTGTCTGTAATTACCATCTGCACTGAAGTACAAGTTGCTGCCATGTGCCCATTCTGCAACGGTGCCTGTGAAGTGGGGATGGTTGGTGTTTTGAACAAAGGGACACTTTCCTGCATAACATCAGCCATAAGTGGTCTTTCCATCTCACTAGGGACCATAGTTACAAGTCCTTAGCGCCACAATAGCATCAATGTCATTCATGTTAATGTGGCCTTGAAGTGCCCTTTCCCCTTTCACCACATGAACAAAGTTGCGCAATGCATGCATAACTCCACATTGTAAATCCTTGTGCCACAATATGCCTGTGCCAGATATCATGTATGCAAGGGGAATGTACCCACACAGTGAGGGCTGAAAAAATGGCACAGTAAAATCTACAAGATTTCACGGTGCCATCCTTTGATGTCATTTGTAACACCTGTCAAAGGCAGACGTTCAACTGTCGCACCCATTATACTCAATGGACCTCCCTGTGCATTGCTGCACTAGCGCCATAATCTTTGGCGCTAATGCAGTAAAGTGCCACAATAGTGCCATAACTCATGAGGCTACTGTGGAAATGACCACTATGGTGGGCCGTATTGTGAGTATGGTGCTACCATGGTGTTGTTAGGTGGGGCAAGGGGGGCCAAGAAAAGTGGTGCATCGGGAGCGATGCACCATTGTCTGGTAATTGGTGCCCTATGCGTGATACACAATGCAACACACATTAAACAATTAAATTACTGGGACATACAAAGATCTCAGACACCCGCTTATCACTGATACCCCACCCTTGAGTTGTTAGACATTATTGAAGCAAACCCATATGCGAAAAAATTGGAACGCATCAGAAGCTGAGTGGGTTACACATCTGTTGCATGTGAATACCACCAGCAATGCACATGGAATGCCAACTTCGTGCAATGCCAGGTGTGAAAGGGGCACATAATTACCAGGTCATGATAAGGCATGCAAGGTGCCTTTCCTTGGCATGGTGAATATGAGCTAGTACACTGCACCACTGGAGTGTAATGTAAAAAATATGCACTGGTGGGACATTATGATGTCAGTGTCTGGGAAATGTGGCACATGTCCACCTGTGTTAGATGAAATTCTGCAGTAAGGTGCAGCATCCCAGCTTGCTGAGCTGCACCATTTCAAATGTGCAGAGATGTGTAGTTGTCACTGACATGCAAAGCATCCCTTCACTACCTTTGGTGATGGGCCAATAAATAATGGCCAACACCAACCCAGCCACACAATCTGCATGGTGTAGGGGTGCCTCTGTTGCAGGTCCACATGCACATGTGCAGGAAGGGACACATCTTGCAACATCAACTAATAGGAATCCTGCCTGGCACTTACAATGACTGTGGATGATTGCAACACACATTAAAAGATGCAAAAACTCAGCCAACAACAATGTCAGTTCTTGTAGCACTACTACAATGCTACCCTGAGGTGGCATAGCAACCTGATGCATCCACACATAAACAATTTTGAAAATGTTTTAGGTCATTATGCCATCATATGTGTGATGTAAGAGTGAAGGAAGGGGGTGAGCTGCCCCCATGCATCCTCCTTGTCAGCTTGAGTCATGTGTTTTGCATCCTGCACTACCCATTGTAAGGACCAACCACCTCTTGTGTATATGTTTAAAAAGGGGGCTTCCTGCACAACAACACTCAACCCTGAAATGCAGGCATCCTTGCACTTATGCAGCAAGGAGACCTGCATTGCAAGTATGAGTGTTCCTTCACTCTTACAGCACACGTGGGCCTGCAGAAGATTCAGACACTTACTCAAGAATCATGAACTGCCAATGCAACAGATTCCATATGGTTCCATTGGTGATGCATGAGAAATTCCCAAACAACTCCTATGGCATGCAAATGTCCCACATGTGACTTATTGATAGAGGTACATATGGAGAAGCCCATGAAGTGTTTCAAGGTGGATGTAACAGACTGTGTAATGGGGACTGGCAGATTATGCCAATGGAGCGTTAAATAAAATGAAGATCTGTTGGTACAGTGTACCACTAGAGCCCCAACAAATTAGGGCCTTGATGTGTGGTTTTGCACCATGTAACCAAGGCACCATGTTCAAGAAGCTGATGAAGTATGTCAACAGCTTCTACAGTCCAAGATTGACATTTCACTATCCCATTGCAGAGGATGAAGCCTTACCGCCTCCCAAGCTGCCTGTCCTGGATTTCTCTGATGAAGTAGATGTCCAGCTGCAGACCCTCAATGCCAACACTCCCCAGGAGGTACTAGGTGCCATCTAGACACTATCTCCAGTTGCATGGAGGACACACAGCGTTGCAGGATATCGCCACATCACACACCCAACAGACAACACACAACACTGGTCAGCCCAGCCACAGCCCTGGTGTCGTAGCTGGTCTATCGCTCTTAGGTGAGACTGCTGGTTTAGGGATGACAGCACTTTTGTTTTAGGCGACTAGGCCAATCTTAGAGCAAGTCGCAAATGTCGGCCCAACCCTCTCGGCTCAGAAGCAGTACCTCACCAAAAACCCAAACAGTACAAAGGTGATTTCTGGCAGCCTTTACACATGGACTCTTGAGTGCAACATCTCAGGGGAGTCGTGGTTAAACAGAGAGTACCCTTTTTTCACATGAGCAATACGTCTCAGTCACACACAGGTAATGAAGAAGATGCAGTAAAGTTTTCAATAGGTTTTATTAACAAGACTGCAAACTACTGTAAAATGTACGAGGTGCAATAAATAGGATAATAAACAATGCCAGAATCAGAACTGTGAAAATGAAAGTCATGAATATAAAGACCCCCACCATCTTCCAATATCATGAAATGTAAAATATACCTAAAACCCTAGCACAGTGAACCTAATCTCTAACCTAAAGAGAGATAGGTGTAATAAACCTAATCTACCAGTACCATGTCCATGAGAAGCACCCCCCAACCCGTATTACCTTGGAATGAGGTCTCTAGATCAGACTCCCTGGTGACACTAAGGCTGGGTCTGCATCAAGGCGATGTGAAGCATAGATGGTGTCAATAGCATCTGGTAGGAATCCCTCTGATAACCTTGCCTGGGTGAGATGTATTTATACAGATCTTGTAGGACCCCTGATGCAGGTATGTTCCCAAACAACAGATAATGAGGCATGCTTTGGGTGTCAATTATATAAACAATTCCCTCCAAAAGTACATTATGTTCCTTCACACGTAAGTGGGAAAGGGACATGATGTAAATACCTATGTATATCACTTAACTTTGACGCTGATAGTGTTGGCTTCACAGGGTGATACTGATTATGTAAAATCAAACCATTTCACTAACTATAAACATAGCAGCCATTTTGAAAGAAATAATTAAATAAATAGGCTAAGACAGAGGAAGCTAAGTAGGTTAAAAGTCACTAGGTGATGAGGGAACAGGCATGCAAGCCTGAAGGCTAAGCTAAACTCCTGATTCTCATTAAAACTAAATAGGGTCCACTACACTGGACTCCCATGACCCAGACATTATCTTCCAAAGAACAGTGGTAGGAGTCTAGCGGGAGCTGGCACAGCAGGTGCAAGTGGGGATGGAGACCATGGTTGGCACCCTAGAGGGAGTTCAGAGGTGCCTCAGTCCAAATAAGGACAAGTCCGCTGCCATCAGAGGCACCTTCTCTTCGCTACGTAAATTCCAACAGTCCCTGGCCAACATGGCTGGTGTCCTGAGGCAGAGGCTTGAACAAATGCCCTCCCAAAGGAGCACCAGTGTGATTGACAACAGCTGTCAAGGATCCCATGCAGTGGATGCTGACCTCACTCATTGACAACCTGGCTGCCTACCACTGTGACGTTGCTGCTGTGTTGCGAAACCAGCATTTCCTCCTTGCTGCAGTGATGCCTTTCATCTTTCCGCAGATGATAGATGCCAGGACCTTTGAATCCACATCTCTAGCCCCTGATGTGTGTCTTCCCCCTCAACTTCAACACCAGCACCACCCATGGAACAGAAGGCAAGGCACATATCAGAGGATGAAGATGTAGATGGTAATTCACCCGAAAAACCACCTGGTAGCTATAATCTGTGGCACATGGACAGTATTTCCTTAGATTTGTGCTTTAGATCATGCCAGTGTTGTAACAACTGTCAACATCCCATCTTCATTCTCCCACTGTTGACTTATAATGCATGAACTGTCGTTGTGGCAAATTCTACCTATTGGCAATTTGAACACCTCCTCACTGAAGCACTCCTCTGCTACCCATGTCTCATGACATGTCCCCCCAGACTCTGACTGGACTCCAATGACTTGGGACCTCTCATGGGGTCACTCTTCTGTCCAATGTACATAATCAGAAACATAACTTGCACATGTAAATAATCTCACTAAAATAACACGGGTTGAAGTTGTGTCTGACGCAGTTAACTGTTTAAACTGTATGCATTGTGTGAAGCCAATACACTGATTACTTACCAAAACAAAATGCATGGCTTTGTGTCAGACACCAAGCCACACATAATCACTGAAACATGATTGAGGTGCCTGATAGGTTTGTGGACTGACAAGTTATTTCTGAATCTCTTAAGCATGTCATGTAACAGGTAGCATGCATGTATTGCAATGGCTTGTATGATATACTTCACAAGTGCCTGGGAAAAGCCTAGGATGGTAACAGCAGTACAACATTTATGTGACAACCAAATTATACATGTGTAAGACTGTGACGGGCAGCTATGAGTGTGTCATTATCAATTTCCTAATTTAGGGGGAGTGCAATGACAAAAATTTATAAAAATATGCAAGTGTATTACTTACCAACCTAAATAAATGGTGTAAGATAACCTGTTTTGGGATGTGTAACCATGCACATCCAGAGTGCCACATACATTGCCGAAGAGTGTCTTGAGTAGCTGATGTGATACCATTGCCAACCTGACAGCGACTTGGCCATAAGGGATATACATAGTCACACATGTAAATAACTACTGGTTGCAAACCCAAAGGCATGTGTCTAACCTGACCTGTACAGACATGTTACCAACCATATAGTAAATCATGATGAAGAACATATATTGGTAAATAACTCGATTTAATAATACAAAAAAGTTCTGCCTGAAAATCTCTAAACTTACTAACTTACCTACACTAACCTAACCAATACTATCTTATCAAAACTTATCCCTACAGCTACGTTATCTTATCTTAACTTATACTACACAGGATAAACATAAACCCCTCAGCCCGTTTAAGAGACATCAGTATACAAGGACAGCAATGACTACAGTTAACCATTGACTAACTAAACAGATAGCCTAAACAAATATATATTTTTTGTATTTTATAAAACTTTTTTAAAAAAAAATTTATGAACCACACATACCCAAAATATAATTCACCCCCCTAAAAGGACCTGAGAATACTAGAAACCCCAAAATCCACCCACGTAAAAATAAAAACGATGTCCTAAAACTACACTACACTAACTAAACTAACCTTAACCTTCTAAAACCCCAACTATTAAGAAACTTATAAAACAAGGGGAAGGAAAGTTATGCTCCACAAGGTAGAGTCCAAAATTAGATCTTGCAGATTTTTTCCTTCCTGGAACGGAGCATTTTGTCGTTTTTTTTTTTTTTTACAAATTTTCCATCCTTATTTTTAGGGCAGCCATATCCTGGGGCATTTCTTGCTCAAAGGTTTGTGCCATGAGTGGAGGTCCTGGCTGGGGACTTGATGGTGCTGCTGTTTGCTGTCGTGAGGTAGAGAGTACAGAACCTGCAGAGCCACCCCTGCACTTTTCCTTTGACTTGTCTGGTGTGTGGGTGCTGGTTTCTGGGTGTTTGGGTGGTCCTCCATGGGGAAATGCCTGCCAGGACCCCCATGCCTTTTTCTCTAGTGTAACTCTGGCCCATCCTTAGGAATCCTTTTTCCACAGCAAGGATGTGCTGGTACCGTTAAGCATGTTTCTTAAAAGAACCCTTCTGTGAAGATTACATGTTGGCTGCTGAAACATGGATGTAACATGTCATCAAAATGTGCTTTGGGTAGCGGATGAACAAGCATGCCATATAAACAGCATTATCAGATTACACACATTGGTCACCACAACTCACAAAAACAACATGAAGGCCAAGGTTCATATACATCTGCACAACAAACACCTTCTACATATTGTTCATGTCCAAGGTGTCAAAGCTAACCAATGTTGCACAATAACAGTGCACAAGCTTGTAACATCTTCTAAGTACCAGGTCAACATGCACCATGCTCATCCTATATACCAGTTATGTGATCATGATAGCTCACACTCATCATGCTGGATAGTTCATGAATGTCCCTCGGCATATGTCAGTTACCTTAGATCCATTGACATGTACCACACTCATCAGAACAAGGCTTACAAGTTAAATGTGGACTCACCAAACTATGTGCATGATATGACAAGGACAATTGTCTGGACACAGAGCAATATTGAATCTACATGTGACAAGTATTGTATGTGAGAAAGTAGGGTGGAATACTTACACACGTGATACAGAGATGCATGAAACCACTTCAACATGCACTCAGCTCAATACATGTTGGGCTGTGCCATGACCACATGCATAGTCCTAAAGCACCCTGATGTGTCACACTATGCTGCCCAATTCCTACGTATGTGTCAATATGTTCAGGTCAGTGTGTTGAACAACAGCACTCGGCACCACCATCTCATATGTGGGGGCATAGATGCCCAACATCTTATCAGCACAGTGAGCAAGGCAACAACACTGGCTAATACTGTTCATGGTGTGAAGCTGTTTGCATTACATCATGGACACTCTGACCTAACTACCTGAAGATGTACTGAGTACAGGCTTGTCATGTGACAATGTTGTACGGACATCCCTCATGTCATACGCACATGTCAGGATCTATGAGGATGACATGGCTTGCCTATGTTGCCACATCCAACATAGAGTATGGGGATTAAACAACATAGGTGTGCAAATCAAATGCAGTGTTTATGGGTGGTATGCAGAGCTATGTCCTGCCTATCTGAGGTGCTTATTTATGAGCCACTGGCGCCACCAGTGTGTCATTTTTCATAGGGCAAAAGGTTAAGCACCGGTGGCATAAGAGACTTAGGGGGTCATTACAACATTGGCGGTATAAGGCGCTTACCGCCGTGCAGAAGACCGCCAATACACCGCCGCCGCCGCGGTAGACCGCCACAGCTATTATGACACACATCACGGAATCTGCCGAAATTCAGACACCCACATAATACCGCCACACCAAAGGTCAGTGATAAACATGCGGAAACAAATCCTCCACCTCCACGCCAACAGAAACACGCCCATGCTATTACGACACACGAATCCACGCGGCGGTCTTTCAACCGCAGTATTCCATTGGCGGTACACAACGCTGCGCTCAAAATACACACACATCTACAAAACACTACCACATTGGACAATTCCAAATACACACACCTGATACACATACACACACCACTCCCACACATCCAATACAATATAAAACACACACCCACATCACCCACAAACCCCTACAACCAGAAATTCAGATAGAAGGCGAGAGAGAGAGCTCAGAATAGACAACCCCATCACACAGAGGCACACAACACCATCACCCACACTACATCCACGCACAAAACACCACATACCACTACACTCACCACACTCATCACCACATACACCACCCCACACATCACACACACCACCCCATGTCACGCCAAAGACAACCCCGCTTCTCCGAGGAGGAGCTCAGGGTCATGGTGGAGGAAATCCTCCGGGTAGAGCCACAGCTATTTGGCTCACAGGTGCAGCACACCTCCATAGCCAGGAAGATGGAGCTATGGCAAAGAATAGTGGACAGGGTCAACGCAGTGGGACAGCACCCAAGAAATAGGGAGGACATCCCAGCCTACGGGGGAAGGTGCGTTCAACGGTATCCAGGCACCACATCGCGGTACAGCGGACTGGCGGCAGACCCTCACCTCCTCCCCCTCAACTAACAACATGGGAGGAGCAAGTCTTGACCATCTTGCATCCTGAGGGCCTAGGAGGAGTCATTGGAGGAACAGACACTGGTAAGTCAAATCTTAACTATCACATCCCCACCCTACCTGCATGCTATCACACACCCCCACCCTCACACCCTCCCCTATCACCCAAACTCCTCACTAATGTACCCATAACACAAACCACCCATCCCAACACCAAGCCCTGCATGACACAACTAAGCATGGTCACCCCTCACTAAAGCATGCCCACTGCACATTCCCAGAACACCCCCCAACCATCACCACACAAGCCCCCACACAGGAAGGCCTGCACTGGGGTTCACGCACACCCAACCGTTGCACACCATGAAACACACACATGCAATAATCATGTACTTATACCCCCGCAGGAACCCGAAGGAACGTCACCACACCAGAGGGTCCAGACACCACCACTCCACCCCCAGAAGAGGCCCACAGTGACGACAGCAGCTCTGCCCTACTGGATCTTGATGACCAGCCCGGACCATTGTGGGCCTCAGGACAGTCGGTTCCCCTTGCCCAGCCACAGCCCAACACCGAACTTCCACCCTCTGGTAACACCAGCACAGCACCCACCCAGCGGGCCCAAACCTCCCTACCCAGGACAGGTCAATCAGCGGTGTGTCCTCCACTACAGGGCACCCAGGCTAACCCACCACCCCAACAACAACAGGGACCTGGGGGCAGTGGTAGTGGGCACACGGTCCAGGGGACGGAGGCACAAGAACACTGGGGAACTGGGAGGGCTGCTGTGCGACAGAGGGCGGACAGGCCAAGGGAACAAACTCTCCACGAGGCCCTCTCCTCCATCATGGGAGCATACCACCACTCCCAGGAGACGATGGCGACGGTCCTGGACAAGTTGCAGGAGACCCTGCGACTGCAGGAGGAGAAGTATTTGGGGTTCAGGGGGGAGCTCAGGACCATCGGCTCCGCCCTGGGCACCATCGTAGGGGTGCTGACGGACATTCAAAAGACCTTGAGGGACACCGTGGCACTCCAAGGGGCCCCTGACACTAGCATGGATGATGAACTGCCCACCACCTCCGCCGGCACTAGTGGACATGACGCCCCGCCAAAGGACCACCACACCAGCACCCCACCCCCTGCAGACGGACAACCACCATGCAAGCGGTCCCTGAGATCCAGGAACAGGACAGAGCAAGATGGCAAGACCCCCACCAGGAAATAAGACCACCCTGATTGTCCCCCCACTGTCCCACTTTGTTACCCTGTCCAAATCGGAACTGCCCCAGCTCCACTTCCAATGGGCAGATGTGCAATGTACATGTGAGACTAATAGACTGGACTCTGCCATGGACATTCCTCCACCATCACCCATCACCATTTTACAACCCCCCTTCATTTTTTAGCACTTAAATAAACACCCTTGAAACACTAAAAAAACTGGAGTCAGTCTATGATTTGTAATTTTGTATTATCAGTGACAGTGTCATAATGGGTTACCCATTGGAAGGCTAACATACCAATGTCACACATCACAAGCCCATCAAGGATGCAAGCAGTTGACACGTAGGTTACCACATTTGTGAAACTGAAATGGAAGGGGACAACTCAGTTAACAAATAGTGAGTGAAATGTCGGTACAGGATAGAGGTACACGTGTGAAAGTTAATGTAATGTTAAATCTGAAAATGTACTCACCTGAGTTTCACTGGAAATATTGCTGTATGACTGACTCCCTGTTGTCGTTTTCTTCTTCCTCAGCTTCATCCTCATCACTGTCCACAGGCTCCACAGACTCCACAGCTGCAACAACACCGTCATCTGGATCATCATCCTGCAGAAAAGGCACCTGGCGTTGCAGTGCCAAATTATGGAGCATGGAGCAGGCGATGATGATGTCGCACACCTTCTTCGGTGAGTAGAATAGGGACCCACCTGTCATATGGAGGCACCTGAACCTGGCCTTAAGGAGGCCGAAGGTGCGTTCGATAACCCTCCTAGTCTGCCCATGGGCCTCATTGTAGCGTTCCTCTGCCCTGGTCCTGGGATTCCTCACTGGGGTCAATAGCCAGGAAAGGTTGGGGTAACCAGAATCCTCCAATAGCCATACACGGTGCCTCTGGAGTTGACCCATCATATCACGGATGCTGCTATTCCGCAGGATGTAGGCGTCATGCACTGAGCCAGGGAACATAGCATTTACCTGCGAGATGTACTGGTCTGCCAAACAGACCATCTGAACATTCATCCAATGATAACTCTTCCTGTTCCTGTACACCTGTTCACTCCTGCGGGGGGGACCAGAGCTACATGGGTCCCATCAATGGCACCTATGACGTTGGGGATATGTCCAAGGGCATAGAAGTCACCTTTCACTGTAGGCAAATCCTCCACCTCAGGGAAAATGATGTATCTCCTTACGTGTTTCAGCAGGGCAGACAACACTCTGGACAACACGTTGGAAAACATAGGCTGGGACATCCCTGATGCCATGGCCACTGTTGTCTGAAAAGACCCACTTGCAAGGAAATGGAGCACTGACAGCACCTGCACGTCAGTGGGGATTCCAGTCGGATGGCGGATTGGTGACATCAGATCTGGCTCCAACTGGGTACATAGTTCCTGGATTGTGGCACGGTCAAACCTGTAGGTCACGATTAAATGTCTCTCTTCCATTGTCAACAGGTCCACCAGCGGTCGGTACACCGGAGGATTCCGCCATCTTCTCATATATCCCAGCTGACGGTGCTTACGAAGGACAACAGCGAAGAAACAGTCACTATTCCTCGAGGTATGTACCCACAGTCACACACAAGACTACACCAGACAATAAACCCTTCCTGTATGTGTGTTGAGTGTAGGCCTCTGTATGTGTGACGCAGTTGAAAATGAATCCATGTGGGCCCCTGAAATGGCGGCTGCCTGACCTCTAAACTGGGACAATGGGATTGTGGGGTAACAGCGCTGGCGTTGCATACCGTCGCGGTAGGCGGTCGTAGACTGTGGCGCAATGCTGCATTGGTTAACATTGGACCCTATGGGTCCCAGGAGCCAATGAACAGGTGCGCCGGCGGTGATGATGCGCACCGCCGCGGACGTCACCGCCGCGGACATCACCGCCATTTTCTATCTGTTCAATCACTAGATACCTGACCTTCGACAGGAGAGGACCTACACTGCTAGTGCTGCTGTGACCACGGTCTGGAAGCGACGATGGCTGCTGCGTCTGGGGAAAGGGCCCCTGCCTTCACTGCTCAGAAGTTGGAGAAACTTGTGGATGGGGTCCTCCCCCAGTACATGCTACTCTACGGTCCTCCAGACCAACAGGTTAGTACACAGGGAGCACGTTGTATGGGCTAGGTCTGGGTGGACAGGGCTGGGTGGAAGAGGGAAGGGGGCAGAGTTCATACTACAGTAAAGCATGGGAATAAATGGGCCACATGGTCAGAGTAGGGAGGGGGCCACTTACATTGATGGTGCAGTTGGTAATGACTGTTCCTCTTCCCTTGTGCATGTCATGTAGGTCAGCGTCCACAAGAAGAGGGACATTTGGCGTGCCATCGCCAAGGACGTCCGGGCCCTGGGGTCCCACCAGAGACGGGGCACCCACTGCCGGAAGAGATGGGAGGACATTCGCCGCTGCAGCAAGAAGACGGCGGAGGCTCAGCTGGGGATGGCCTCCCAACGTGGGAGGGGTGCCCGTCGCACCATGACCCCCCTGTTGTTCCGGATCCTGGCGGTGGCCTACCCGGAGTTGAATGGGCGCTTAAGGACATCACAGCAGACACAAAGGGGTGAGTACAACCTTATTCTGCGGACTTTGCATGCAGTGGAGGGGTCTGGGTGGGGGAGGTGGGCTGTGGGTGTCCCTAGGCCAGGGCGAGTTAGGTAGGCAAGGCCCCTCCGTAATGTAGGCCATGTGGCACTCTACCCCACCTCAGAAGAGTGGCAAGTTGAGGTATAGTTGCCCCTGTGGCATCCATGCGCGCAGATTTCCACCATTGCCATGTAGGCCATATCCCAGAAATTGCATGTGCAGAGGCCAGGAGCACGGCGTTATGCATGGGGCTGCTGCGTCTGTCTTGTCTGCCAATGGTAGCGGTATGCCATGCACTAAAACTCTCTTACTTCTGTCTCCCCCCCCTTTTCCTGCTCTCTCTGTCCTTTTGTACATCAGCATCATCAGGCGGAGGTACAGTGGCACCAGAGCACGAGGGAGCTGCATCCCACATGGCCATGGAGGGCCACACCACAGACTCTGAATGCACCAGTGGGACGGAGGCCGAGGGGATCTTCACGTCGGCCACCGGATCAGCAACCAGCGACACGGACTCGTCCGACGATGGGAGCTCCCTTGTGGTGGCGGCACCATCTGTGCGCCCCACTTCTACAGGTACAGCCACCACCTCCCCTACCAGCACAGCCCTCCCAGCAGCCCCTCAGCATTCGCCCTGTGGCCGCTCACCCAGGAGGGTGGGCATCACCTTCGCCCCAGGCACCTCAGGCCCTGCCCCAGTCACCCCTGCTGCCCTCAGTGAGGAGGCCATTGACCTCCTCAGGTCACTCACTGTTGGGCAGACTACCATTGTGAATGCCATCCAGGGTGTAGAAAGGGAGTTGCAACACGGTAATGCATTCCTGGAGGGCATTCATTCTGGTCAGGCTGCCCTTCAGTGAACCCTGCAATCTCTGGCCTCAGCACTGATGGCAGCTATTGTCCCTGTGTCTAGCCTCCCCCCTCCAACTTCCTCCACCCAGACCCAATCCCCTGTACCCCAGCCCATCCCAAGCACACCTACAGACCAGCATGCACACAAGTCAACACACACAAGTAGCTCAAGCAAACATAGGCACCACACACACCACAGACACTCACACAAGCATCACACCCATACAGATACAGCAACATCCACTGTCTCCACTGTGTCCCCCTCCTCCTCTTCTCCCTCCTCCCTCCCAGTCTCGTCTACACACACACCTGCATACACCACATTTACAGGCACTAGGACTCGCACCAGGACACCCAGCACCACAAGCCGCACAACTGCACTCACCACCTCCACTGCCATTTACACGTCCCCTGTGTCCTCTCCCAGTGTGTCTGTGAGGCCCCCTCCCAAAGTACACAAACGCCGGCAATCACTCACCCAACATCCATCCACCTCACGACAGCCTCCAGTACCTGCACCTGCACCCAAAACACCTAAAGTGACACCTCCTACAACCACCTCCTCTTCCTCCACTCCCAGACCCCCTCCAGCTACCTATCCCAGTGTCCGTCAGAAACTGTCCCTCTGTCAAATTGACCTTTTTGCCCCCACCCCCCTATCCAATTCACCAATCCCGTTGTAGCGCCTCAGCCAAAAAGCCTCCAGTACAAGTGGTGCGTGTTCCAGGTTTTTGGAGTGCACCGTCCACTAGGGCAGGCAGTAGGACCCGGAGCCAAGGCACTGGCAGCCCACCCCCTGTAAAGGCTCTGAAAATGGAGAGTGGACGACGGGACCGTGTCAAGACTCCTGGTGGGACAACAAGTGAAATGGGATCGAAGGCGATTGGTGAGTCAGCTGTAACTCCAAAAAAGGTGGGGAAGGTCCAGAGGAAGTCTTCCCAGCCTGTTGTGAGTGTCACGGAGGAGAAGTGCGCCATCTTTTCCGGCGGTCCAGACACAACCGGCAGCACTGTCGTCACTGTCCAGAGACCACCGCCGGAGTCACAGCCCAGGAGGGCCCAAGTATCGTCACTGGTCCAGAGACCACCGCCGGAGTCACAGCCCAGGAGGGCCCAAGTATCGTCACTGGTCAGGAGACCACCGCCGGAGTCACAGCCCAGGAGGGCCCAAGTATCGTCACTGGTCAGGAGACCACCGCCGGAGTCACAGCCCAGGAGGGCCCAAGTATCGTTACTGGTCAGGAGACCACCGCCGGAGTCACAGCCCAGGAGGGCCCAAGTATCGTTACTGGTCAGGAGACCACCGCCGGAGTCACAGCCCAAGAGGGCCCAAGTATCGTCACTGGCCCAGAGACCACCGCCGGAGTCACAGCCCAGGAGGGGACAGGAAGCCACAGCCCCGCTGGCCAATGATGGAACGTCGTGCCACACACCTATGTCCAGTATGGAGATCGTCATGCCACACACCAATGTCCAGTGTGGAGATCGTCATGCCACACACCAATGTCCAGTATGGAGATCGTCATGCCAAACACCAATGTCCAGTGTGGAGATCGTCATGCCACACACCAATGTCCAGTGTGCAGATCGTCATGCCACACACCAATGTCCAGTGAGGAGATCGTCATGCCACACACCAATGTCCGTATCAGAACCGCCATGCCAAAGCACCGCTGAACAGTCCTGAACCGCCATGTCAAAGCACCGCTGAACAGGGCAAAGACCGCCATGTCAAAGCACCGCTGAACAGTCCTGAACCGCCATGGCAAAGCACCGCTGAACAGGGCAAAGACCGCCATGGTAAAGCACAGCTGAACAGGGCATGCACCGTGTAGGAATGAATGGACCGCCACATCAGGCATCCTTATCCCATGTGCAGCTGGGACAGTGACAGGACAGGAACTTTCATGGGGAGACTCATCCAGTCTGGGCACCAGTCCCCCTCCAGAACCAGTGGAGACCTGCATCTACTTGAGAGACTGTGACTTTGCACTCCCCAGGATTGAACAGTGGGCAACCCACCCACTGTATAGACTTGAGAGACTGTGGCTTTGCACTCCCCAGGATGGCACAGTGGGCAAGCCACCCACTGGAAAGACTTGAGAGACTGTGGCTTTGCACTCCCCAGGATTGAACAGTGGGCAACCCACCCACTGTAGAGACTTGAGAGACTGTGGCTTTGCACTCCCCAGGATGGCACAGTGGGCATGGAGCCCCGTCGTGGATCTGGCTTCGCATTCATGTGGCTGAGGTGCCCCCCCTTCCCTTCCCCCTGAGGTGCCTGTAGTGTTTCTATCTGATGCCCGGGCAGTGTTCTCTCCGATTTTGGTCAGGTATCTATTGTGGGCCTCGCCCATGCAATTTTGGACTGTTGGTGCACGGACATTGTTGTGTACATATCTGCACTACTTCTTGTATTGTATATATAATTATGAGTGATTTAGAGATATATATCTCTATATTTTTGTATGACATGTATATTGGCACATTACAATGTTTGACCGAAATTCGCTTTGTCTTTGCATTCTTCCAGGGGGATTGTGGGTTGTTAATGTGATATTTTTGACTGCATTGGTGTGTATGTTGTGATATGCGACGGTGGGGGTGGTGGTGTTTGGTGGGTGTCCCCCTAACTTTTGCCTCTCCCCTCCCCCGTGTCGGAAATGCAGTACTCACCGACTCACCGGTATCTTCTGTGCCTACGTCGCTGTTGGTCGTAAAGGAGCAGAAAGACAAGGGCAGGTAGTATTTGGAGTTCCGGGTCCATGGAGTCGTCGTTCCTCGTGGGATGTGTAGAAGGTGAGCGTTTTCCTATTGCAAAAGCAGTTTCCGCCGGGTTTTTATCCACGGTGAATCCGCCCCGGAAAAGGTGGCGGATTGGCGGGTTGTAATGGTGTGGGCGGTACATTGTCTTCCGCCTGTCTGTTGGCGGTAACAGCCGCGCTACTTGTCTGTACCGCTGTGGCGGGCGGTGTGTTAAAATGGCTGTCTTTGTTGGCGGTTTCCGCCAGGGTCATGATTCCCTTTTTTTGTCCGTTGGCCTGTTTGCGGTATTACCGCACCTTTTACACCGTCCGCCAGGGTCGTAATGACCCCCATAATATTAAGCCCCTTAGTGACCTAGTCACACAGTCCTTAAACCTAACATGCCCTGAGCAACTGTGTGCTACGTGTGGTACACAGAGCAGTAACATGTACTGTGACCAACATATTGCCATCCTGCATACATGTTTTCAACCCAGTACTTCTGGCGCATGTCTTGACTGTCATCACTGTGTTTGCGTATATACCACCTGTAACAATCACAAGGCCCTTACAGCACACGTTGCCATCAGTGCATCACTTTGTTGCAATCCACATCCTGGACATAATATCTGACAAACTATCCATATCCAAGAATGGATAATGGTGTCCAAATTGCCATACATGCAATTTCTAAATGGCATTGAACACATCATACATCACACACAGCCCTTGCACTACACATTAGAAATACAGAATGACACTTACTGATAGCATAGGGGTCTTCAAAGCTTGCCACCTCTCCAATGGTGAAGGGGGCAGATCCACCTGCAAGACATGACAGGAGGCATAGCACTGTGAATGTTGAACAATTAACACCATGGACAAATGTCACACAATAATCATGTTTTGCTGAAGGATATAGAGGAGTTAGATTAGGAAATATTCAAGTGAGCACTCTACATGTATCTGTGAAAGCGGTTGGGAGGCCAGGCTAACTTTTACAATATATACTAATTCAAAGACTCCACAAAGCCGGTATAGAAGGAACTGCTCTCGACTGGATTACAACCTACCTTCAACAAAGAACTAATATCATCTATTCTCCCCCCTTCTCATCCAAGCCCTACCTCACAAAAGCAGGGGTCCCCCAAGGATCAATCATCTCACCTTTGCTTTTCAACATCTACATGATATCATTACTAGAACTGATCAATGATTTTCATCTCACATGCTACAACTATGCAGATGACACACAAATACTACTTAAATTAGAATGCCCCAAAAACATTGAAAACTCACTAATCTTCAGTTGCCTCAGAGCCGTTGATCAGTGGATGACTTGGAGCCATCCCAAACTAAGGGTATCATTCCAACCCTGGCGGTCTATGACCGCCAGGGTGGCTGTCCACGGAAGCACCGCCAACAGGCTGGCGGTGCTTCATGTGGTATTCCGACAGCCACGGTCGCCCAGCCGGGTCCGGCGGTTTCCCTCCGGATTAGCCCCGGCTGGGAGAATCCTCCATGGCGGCGCTGCAAGCAGCGCCGCCATGGGGATTCCGACCCCCTTCCCGCCAGCCTGTTTCTGGCGGTTTTTACCGCCAGGAACAGGATGGTGGGAACGGGTCTCGTGGGGCCCCTGGGGGCCCCAGCATGATTTTCACTGTCTGCATAGCAGACAGTGAAAATCGCGACGGGTGCAACTGCACCCGTCGCACCCCTGCAACACCGCCGGCTCCATTCGGAGCCGGCTTCTGTGTTGCAGGGCCTTTCCCGCTGGGCCGGTGGGTGCTCCCTTGGCGGGCGCCCGCCGGCCCAGCGGGAAAGTCAGAATGGCCTCCGCGGTCACCTCACCCACAACTACATACACATCAATGCAGAGCAACAACTCAGAGTGACACCCCCAAACCCCCCGGAAGAATGCAAAGACAAAATAAAATGATTATGAAATTCAAATATATTGTACGGCTAAGTAAAAAATTATTTCGAACATCTATAACTATATATACATATGTAAATTGTCCTGTCCAAATTGGGTTTCAGCCATTGTACGTGGGCCAATGGGCCTAAACACATGGGCAAAGCCCACACAGGAGACCCGAATCCATTGGAGAGAACACTGCAGGGGCATCAGATAGCAAAACTACAAGCACCTCAGGGGGAAGGAAAGGGGGGGCACCTCAGCCACATGAGTCCACGACGCCAGATCCACGAGGGGCCTCCATGGCCACTGTCCCATCCTGGGGAGTGCAAAGCCACAGTCTCTCAAGTCTCAACAGTGGGTGGGTTGCCCACTGTGCCATCCTGGGGAGTGCAAAGCCACAGTCTCTCAAGTCTTTACAGTGGGTGGCTTGCCCACTGCCATATCCTGGGGAGTGCAAAGCCACAGTCTCTCAAGTCTCTACAGTGGGTGGGTTGCCCACTGTGCCATCCTGGGGAGTGCAAAGCCACAGTCTCTCAAGTGGATTACAGACTTCACTGGTACTGGAGGAGGCATGGTGCCCAGAGTGCATCGTGCAGCCCTGGCCGACGCAGATCCGGGCCTGCCCCTTCTGTCAATGGGCCAGCGGTGCTTGAGATGAAGGGCCCAGCGGAGCCGTGCTTGAGATGAAGGGCCCAGCGGAGCCGTGCTTGAGATGAAGGGCCCGGCAGAGCGGTGCAGAGACGGCGGTGCCCAGCGGAGCGGTGCTTGAGATGAAGGGCCCAGCGGAGCGGTGCAGAGACGGCGGTGCCCAGCGGAGCGGTGCTTGAGATGAAGGGCCCAGCGGAGCCGTGCTTGAGATGAAGGGCCCAGCGGAGCGGTGCAGAGACGGCGGTGCCCAGCGGAGCGGTGCTTGAGATGAAGGGCCCATCGGAGCGGTGCTTGAGATGAAGGGCCCAGCGGAGCGGTGCTTGAGATGAAGGGCCCAGCGGAGCGGTGCAGAGACGGCGGTGCCCAGCGGAGCGGTGCTTGAGATGAAGGGCCCAGCGGAGCGGTGCTTGAGATGAAGGGCCCAGCGGAGCGGTGCAGAGACGGCGGTGCCCAGCGGAGCGATGCTTGAGATGAAGGGCCCAGCGGAGCGGTGCTTAAGATGAAGGGCCCAGTTCAGCGGTTCTTGAGATGAAGGGCCCAGCGGAGCGGTGCTTGAGCTGAAGGGCCCTGTTCAGCGGTGCTTGACTTGAAGGGCCCTATTCAGCGGTGCTTGAGACGGCGGTGCCCTGTTCAGTGGTGCTTCACTTGAAGGGCCCTGTTCAGCGGTTCTTGAGACGGCGGTGCCCTGTTCAGCGGTGCTTGACTTGAAGGGCCCTGTTCAGCGGTTCTTGAGATGGCGGTGCCCTGTTCAGCAGTGCTTGAGATGAAGGGCTCTGTTCAGCGGTGCTTGAGATGAGGGCCCTGTTCAGCGGTGCTTGACTTGAAGGGCCCTGTTCAGCGGTTCTTGAGACGGCGGTGCCCTGTTCAGCGGTGCTTGAGATGAAGGGCCCTGTTCAGCGGTGCTTGAGACGGCGGTGCCCTGTTCAGCGGCGCTTGACTTGAAGGGCCCTGTTCAGCGGTTCTTGAGACGGCGGTGCGCTGTTCAGCGGTGCTTGAGATGAAGGGCCCTGTTCAGCGGTGCTTGAGATGAAGGGCCCTGTTCAGCGGTTCTTGACATGTGTCTCCAGGGCACCAGATCCGGCCATTATATGGAGTTCACTTGCCACCAGACATGTGGCTGCCGGGCCCTTCGTGCACATCTGTCTTCTCGCTTGCGGGGCCCTCCTGTGCTGGTGTCCCGGGCCCGTGGGTCTCCTCCTTCACCCCTGGAATGGGGCTGGTGGGGCCCTCCTGGGAAGCTCGCCTGCTGCCGGACTTGTCGGGCGTGCTGCCCTTGCCATCCTTCCCTGCTCCTCTGTGGCCCTTGCCTCCCTTTGTCGATGTGCCAGGTGGCACCCCACTTCCTGACAGTGCCAGGGTAGTGCCTTTGGAGGTTGACGTCTCTGGCCTCTCGCGCCGGGCCTTGCCTTTCTTTGATTTTTTCCCAGGGGGTGGGCTGGCTGTCCCTTTACTGCTTGCCGAAGTAGCTGCCCTTGAAGGTGGTGGACTCCAATATCCTTGGACTACGGTCCTTGTAGGTCCAGGGGTTGTGGTGGCTGAGGTGCTGATTGGACTCTTACGAGATGGAGGGGGTGGGTCAGGTGATGGAAAGAGGTTCATTTTGGACAGGAAAAACTTTTTAGGAGCAGTGGGAAGGGTAGGTGTAGAGGGTATGGGAGTGGAGGAAGAGGATGTGGTTGTAGGAGAGTCAAGTCTGGTGTCTTTGGGTGCAGGTGCTTGTGCTGGAGGCTGTCGTGAGGTGGATGGATGTTGGGTGGGTGGCTGCCTGCGTTTGTGTGGTTTGGAAGAGGGGGTGACAGACACACTGGGAGAGGACACAGGGGACGTGTAAATGGCAGTGGGGGTGGTGACTGCACGTGTGCGGAGTGTTCTGGTGGGTGTGCTGGTGATGGGCGTAGTGGCTGAAGATGTTGTGCATGCAAGTGTGAGTGGAGACGTCACAGGGAGGGAGGAGGGAGACGAGGAGGAGGGGGACACAGAGGAGGCAGTGGCTGTTGGCATGTCTGCATGTGGCTGTTGCTTGTGTGAATGCTTGTGTGGTGTGTGGTGCTTATGTCTGGATGAGCTTCCCGTGGGTGTTGAGGTGCGTGCAGGCTGGTCTGTAGGTGTGTCTGGGATGGAGGTGCGTGCAGGCTGGTCTGTAGGTGTGTCTGGGATAGGCAGAGAAACAGGGGAGTGGGACTGGGTTGAGAAAGTTGGAGGGGGGAGGCAGGAGACAGGGACAATGGCTGCCGTCAGTGCTGAGGCCAGAGCGTTGAACGATCGTTGATGGGCAGCCTGACCCGAATGAATGCCCTCCAGGTATGCATTGATCCGGTGCACCTCCCTTTATACACCCTGGATGGCATTCAAAAGGGTAGACTGCCCAACAATGAGTGTCCTGAGGAGGTCAATGACCTCCTCACTGAGGGCAGCAGGGGTAACTGGGGCAGGGCCTGAGGTGCCTGGGGCGAAGGAGACGCCCACCTGCCTGTGTGAGCGGGCACGGGGCGAACGCTGAGGGGCTGCTGGGAGGGTCGAGCTGGTGCGCTGGGTGGCGGCTGTACCTGTTGTTGTGGTGGGCACGGATGTTGCCGCCACCACAAGGGAGCTCCCTTCCGAGGACGTGTCTGTGTCGCTGGTGTCTCCACGTGTCCCCGTTGTGGAGCTCCCCTCGCCCTCCGTCTCACTGGTGAACTCCGACTCGGTTGCATGGCCCTCCAGGGCCATGTGAGATGCAGCTCCCTCGTGCTCCGATGCCACTTCTCCTCCGCCTTATGATGCTAATGCACACATGAACAGGAAGACCAACAAAAAAGGGGGGGGGTGGAAAATAAAGACATGTTGAGTGCATGCATTGGCGACACAGTTGGCGGAGAGGACAGACACAGAAGCCCCCTGCACTACGCCGCGCACTTGGGGTACACTACTCAATCAGTGGGATTTGGCCTACAAGCCTATGGACGACAACTGCACACATAGGTGACACAGGCCCATGAATAGCTGTACCTGGCACCCTACAGAGGTGGGGGGCGGGGGCACAGGGCCATGCCTTACGGAGGGGACTAGCCTACAGAAATCGCCCTGGCCTAGGGATACCCACAGCCCTCCTCCCCCACCCAGACACCTCCACTGCACGCTAAGATAGCTGAATGTGCTTGTACTCACCCCTTTGTGTCTGCTGTGTTGTCCTCACGCGCCCATCCAAATCGTGGTAGGCCACCGCCAGGATCCGGGACATCAGGGGGGTCAATTGACGAGTGGCACCCCTCCTACGTTGGGAAGCCATCCCCAGCAGAACCTCCGCGGTCTTCCTGCTCCCGCGGCGGATGTCCTCCCACCTCTTGCAGCAGTGGGTGCCCCGTCTGTTGTGGACCCCCAGGGTCCGGATGTCCTTGGCGATGGCACGCCAAATGTCGATCTTCTGATGGGCGCTGACCTATGTGACATGTACAGGGGGAGGAAATAGAATAACATCATTTTCTGCATGCTCGATGTGAGTGGCCCCCCATCCCCACCCTTGCCATGTGGCACATGCTCTCATCTGTCGTTTGATGCATGCCTCATTCGCTCCCCTCCCCACCATCGTTCATTCACCCCACTCAACCCAGGCATTGGCCACAAAGCATGGTCCCAGTGTACTTACCTGTTGGTCTGGAGGACCGTAGAGTAGCGCATACTGGGGGAGGACCCCATCCACGAGTTTCTCCAATTCTTCTGGAGTGAAGGCAGGGGCCCTTTCCCCAGTCGCAGCAGCCATTGTCTCTTCCAGACCGAGGTCACAGCAGCACTTGCAGTATAGGTCCTCTCCTGTGGATGATCAGGTCTCGAGTGATTAAGCAGATAGAAAATGGCGGTCACGCCCGCGGCGGTGCATACCGCGGCGGTGCGTACCGCGACCGCCGGCGCACATCCTCATTGGCTCCTGAAACCCATAGGGTTCAATGTTAACCAATGCGGCTTTGCACCGTGGTCTTCGACCGCCTACCGCCACGGTGTGCTACGCCAGCGCATTGACCTCACATCCCATTGTCGCACTTCACAGGTCAGGCAGCCGCCATTTCAAGGGCCCACATGGCTTAATTTCTACTGCGTCACACATGCCTAGGCCTTGCATCGACACTCATACAAGCCATTCACTGCATAGAGAATCGTGTACTGTGCAAGCTGTGGGAACGTACCTGTGGGTTGATTGACTCTGTGCTCGCTGTTGTCCTTCCTAGGCACCGTCCGCTGGGACTTGCGAGGAGATGGAGGAATCTTCCCGTGTACAGACCGCTGGTGGACCTGTCGACAATGGAAGAAAGACATGTCATATTGACATACAGGCTTGACCGAGCCACTATACAGGAACTGTGTGCCCAGCTGGAAGCAGACCTAATGTCACCCATCCGCCAACCCACAGGGATTCCCTCTCTAGTGCAGGTTCTGTCAGTACTCCATTTTTTGGCAAGTGGGTCATTTCAATCAACAGTGGCCATGTCATCAGGGATGTCTCAGCCTATGTTTTCAAAGGTGTTGTCCATAGTGTTGTCTGCCCTGATGAAATACATGCGGAGCTACATTGTTTTCCTTGAGGTGGGCGATTTGGCTACAGTGAAGGCTGATTTCTATGCCCTTGGACATATTCCCAACATCATTGGTGCCATTGATGGGACACATGTGGCTTTGGTACCCCCCAGCAGGAGTGAACAGGTGTACAGGAACAGAAAAAGTTAGCATTCGATGAATGTCCAGGTGGTCTGTTTGGCTGACCAGTACATCTCCCATGTAAATGCCAAGTTCCCTGGGTCAGTGCATGACGCCTACATCATGCGAAATAGCAGCATCCCTTACGTGATGGGACTTCTTCAGAGACACCGTGTGTGGCTAATTGGTGACTCTGGTTACCCCAACCTGTCCTGGCTGCTGACCCCAGTGAGGAATCCCAGGACCAGGGCAGAGGAACAGTACAATGAGGCCCATGGGCGGACTAGGAGGGTGATAGAGCGGACGTTCGGCCTCCTGAAGGCCAGGTTTAGGTGCCTGCATATGACAGGTGGGTCCCTAATGTACTCACCAAAGAAGGTGTGCCAGATCATCGTGGCCTGCTGTATGCTTCACAACCTGGCTTTGCGACGCCAGGTGCCTTTCCTGCAGGAGGATGGTCCAGATGGTGGTGTTGTGGCAGCTGTGGAGCCTGTGGACAGTGAAGAGGAGGAAGACGACGAGGACGACACAGACAACAGGGACACAGTGATACAGCAGTATTTTCAATGACACACAGGTAAGAATCAACACCGGCATTTTACATTTACTTACAGTCTCCTGCCTCTCTACTGTCTGAGTTTCCCCCCAGTGTATGTTAACTGAGTTGTGACTTTCCCTTCCAATTTCAGAGATGTGGGCCCCACTCCGTGACCTCTGCTTTGTTTGCCCATGGACTACAGCTGTGTGACAGTGGTATGTTGTCATCACAATGTAACTAGACATTTTGGCACGTTTATGTCTAATACATTTGTTCAAAATACAGGCAGACTCCAGATAATTTTTGTGCAATAAGTGTTTTTATTAAAGTGCTCAATTTAGGGACATGGTTGAAAATCGGGGATGGGTGATGGTGGAGGAATGTCCATGGCAGAGTCCAGATTTTCAGTCTCACAGGTGCATTGTCCATATGCCTGTGGAAGGATGGAGCAGGGGCAATTTAAGGTTGGACAGGGTGACAATGTGGGACAGTGGGATGACATCAGGGGGTATCCTTTCCTGGCGGGGGTCTTGGCATCCTACTCTGTCTTCTTCCTAGATCTCAGGCCCCGCTTGCGGGGTGGTTCTCCTTCTGCAGGGGGTGGGGTTCTGGTGCCCTGTTGTTCTTGTGTGGGGGCCTCCTGTCCACTAGCGCCGGCGGAGGTGGTAGGTGGTAGCCTGTTCTTGGTGCCACATGGTCCCGCAATGTGGTGACAATCTGGTTGAGAGCCACGACGATGGTCCCCATTGTGGAACTAATGTTTCTGAGTTCTTCCCTGAACCCCAAATACTGTTCCTCCTGTAGTACCTGGATCTCCTGGAACCTGGCCAGTACCGTAGCCATCGTCTCCTGGGAGTGGTGGTATGCTCCCATGATGGAGGAGAGGGCCTCGTGGAGAGTGGGTTCCCTGGGCCTGTCCCCCCCCTATCGCACAGCAGCCCTCCCAGTTCCCCTGTGTTCCTGGGCCTCCGTCCCCTGTACCGTGTGCCCACTACCACTGACCCCAGGTCCCTGTTGTTGTTGGGGTGGTGGGTTAACCTGGGTGCCCTGTAGTGGTGGACACACCACTGATTGGCGTGTCCTGGAGACAGAGGCATGGGCCCGCTGGGTGGGTGCTGTGCTGGTGTTCCCAGAGGGGGGTAGGTCTGCTGTGGCCTGTGGCTGTGTGAGGGGAACCGACTGTCCTGAGGTCCCCGATGGACCGGGCTGGTCATCTGGGTCCAGGGAGACAGAGCTGCTGTCATCACTGTGGGCCTCTTCTGGGGGTGGGATGGACATATCTGGACCCTCCTGGGCGGTGTGGTGGCGTTCGGGTCCTGCAGGGGTATAAGAGTATGATTATTGCTTCTGTGTGTGCCATATCGTGCAATTGGTGGGTGCCCGTGTACCTCAGTGCTGGCATTCTCTTGTGGGGGCTGTTGTGACAGTGGCTTGTGGTGGAGATGGGTATGTGCAGTGGGCATGCTTTGGTGATGGGTGTCCATGCTTTGTGGACGCATGCAGGGCTAGGTGTTGGGATGGGTGGGTTGTGATGGTGAAACATTTGCAAGGAGTAGGTGTGATGGGGGTGGGGGTATGAGTTGGCATGCAGGTAGGGTGGGGGGGATGAAGTAGTGAAGATGGAACTTACCAGAGTCCATTCCTCCAGCTACTCCTGCGAGGCCCTCAGGATGCAGGATGTTCAAGACTTGCTCCTCCCATGCTGTAAATTCTAGGGGAGTAGGTGGGGGTCCGCCGCCAGTCTTCAGCACCGCGATGTTGTGCCTTGATACCATGGAACGCACCTTCCCCCGTAGGTCGTTCGACCGCTTCCTGATGTCGTCCCGATTTCGTGGATGCTGTCCCACAGCGTTGACCCTGTCCACTATTCTTTGACATAGCTCCATCTTCCTGGCAATGCTGGTGTGCTGAACCTGTGTCCCGAAGAGATGGGGCTCTACCCGAACTATTTCCTCCACCATGACCCTGAGTTCAGCGTCTGAAAACCTGGGGTGTCTTTGGGTGCCATGGGGTGGTGTGAATGAGGTGTGGGGTGGTGTATGTGTTGATGAGTGTGGTGAGTGTGGTGGTGTGTGGTATTTTGTGCGTGGATATTGTGTGGGTGATGGTGTAGTGTGCCTCTGTGTGATGGTGTTCTCTATTCAGTGCTGTCTCTCTCTGGGCTTCGTCTCTGATTTCTGGTCGTAGGGGTTTGTGGGTGATGTGGGTGTGTGTTTTATAGTGTATTGGGTGTGTGGGAGTGTTGTGTGTATGTGTCTCAGGTGTGTGTATTTCAAATTGTCCAATGTGGTTGTGTTTTGTAAAGGTGTGTGTATTTTGAGCGCGGCGGTGTGTACCGCCAATGGAATACCACGGTTGAAAGACCGCTGCGTGGATTCGTGGGTCGGAATGGCATGGGCGTATTTCTGTTGGCGTGACGGTGGAGGTTTGGTCATCGCCAGTTTTACGCTGGCCGTTGGTGTGGCGGACTTTTGTGGATGTCGGGTTTTTGGCGGTTTGCCAGTTGCGGGTCAGAATGACCGTGGCGGGTTACCGCGACCGCGGCGGTGTTATGGCGGTCTTCTGACCGGCGGTAAGCGCCTTTTACCGCCGAGGTTGGAATGACCCCCATAGTTCTTTAGAAAATATGTATCGCTACTATGTCATAACAATAAACTACACACATACTCTTTAAACCTGTTTAACTAATGTATATTTAAGCATGGTTTAAATATGTGTATGTATGTACAATAATGTGTGCATATGTGTGTGTATTCATGTGTGTATGTATGTATGTATGTGTGTGTGTGTGTATATATATATATATATACACATATGTATATATATATATATATATATATATATATATGTATGTTATTCTATACTTAACATGTTCATAGGTCATTGCATAGCTCCTAGATAAGTTGTTATATTAGATACTTACGAATCCCTGCTCTCATTTTATATCACACTTTGTCTACCCATCACCATACGTCATGTCTCTATCAATCTGTCCTCCATTCCCACTCTGACTCATCCCAAATCCATTCTACTACTTTCATCTCCTAAATAACCCTGCCTAAACTCTTCCCTCCTCTTCCACATCTAACTCACCCAAACCTCACTTTACTACCATGATCTCCCAAACAACCATACTAAATTCTCCCTCATTTATCTCACCTTCTCCACCCCTCCATTACCCCAGTCAATCCAACTAACACTCACATATCTGCAGCTCAAATGAACTCATAATAATACTAAAACTGTACTCATATTTCCCTATGCTAATCCAACACTAATTCCTTTTGGGTTCCGGAGTAGCGTGCTACTCGCCTTCAACTCCTCGTCAGGGATAGTAAGCGCTATATAAATACTATTACAATACAATACAATACAATATACAGATGGGTGCTGGAATCATACATACACGTCTCAGCTACATTGGTCACGTTTTGCAGAGGACATTCCACTGGCAATTTTTGCAACCATAGCATATTGTTGTGTCACTCTGCATATACATGACTCATGGAACGCACTCATCCATGACTCCCTATAATTCTGTGTCATTTTTGGCATCACATATACATGGCCATGCAACATACTACAGTGGTCAGGCCTTTGATGGACATGGGCATTTGTCCCTGGTTACTATGTACCCTTGTAAATGTATAAAAGGTCTGTATTGTGAGTGTACATATATATGGAAACTTGCATTGTTGGTCTTACACTATGCATTTTTTGCATTTCCTCTTTGGTTTTGCCACACAGCTTAGGTAACTGGCCCATGTGCGAAACAGGTTCATGCACCTGATATCCTTGACAACTGTATACCTAGGGATGCTGATGACTTTGCCTGGTATGAGGTCGGCTAAACCCAGACCTATGTGAGTGCATATGTGGACGATCTATGGTGTGTCCGAAGGGCCAGACATCATAGTGTAATGCAACACATGTAAATGATAGTTCCCCATGCATGCAAGTTGTTGGATATCGTGGACTGACATGTGTCATGGTTGGTTTATGTGTCACATGCTAGTGAGTGGTATGTGTTCTTCATGTGTGATCAGTAATGCTTACTACAGTGGTGTGTTTAGGAATGGAGCACCTACAAACCTTTGAATCATTCATGAGTAATTGCACACCATCAGAGCAAACATTTTTTGCTCATATCAGTGTCAAACATGTTACCCTACGTAGATCCATGTGTACTGTATCTAAATGTTCAGAGGTGGTTTTTCACATACACCATGCCATATGTTGAAAGTTTTGCACAATTCCTCACCATATTGTTTTGCAAGGACTTCCCTTCTAGCACATAATCTGCATGGCAGGGCAGCTGTCAGACAGGGATAGCAGGCTACTCATCAGTGCCCCAGTGGCATTTGAAACACTCCCACAGCCCCCTTGGTGCTGGTGTGGCCCCAAGATTAAGGTGTCCCTCTCAACACAGTTTACTGTGCATGGGTGGCTGGCCCTTGACTGGATGGAGCCCCCTAAGGGGATTTTGCAGGGATGGGCATCCTCAAGTTTTAATAAGCCACTGATGAGCACAGTCAACTGTTGAAATCCAACTGCACAGCTGAAGTCCCATGCCCTATTATGTACTGGGGACTTACAGGTTGTTGATGTCAGCCTTGCCCTATTATGTACTAGGGACTTACAGGTTGTTGATGTAGCCTTGCCCTAATATGTACTACGGACTTTCAGGTAGGCTGTGTTGGACCCGTCTTATCATATACTAGGGATTGACATGACTATGTTATATTATTTGGTATTAGTTCCTCTTATGCATTGTTAGGTCATTGGTAGATGGTGGAACAGGGTCATATCTGTAGACCCAGGTTACAGATAGTGTCAGTTTCCACTTGCATCACACACACTTGGTTGTGTTGGCCAAGCACGCAGGTGGAGTTGCTGGCAATGTGACTGGTATATTTACTGTCCTACACAATGTCTGTGATTATGTGTATGGATTTACATGGCTACAACGTTGTTTTGTAAAGTGGGTATTTGACAATGTGTGATCATTCCCACACGTTGAAGCCAGATTGTGTACTGTAAACTTCTAGGTCAATGTTGCTGGCACAGTTTGTGCAGATATTCCTTGGTTGTTACACAGCTTCCTTATTCTCACTGTCCAGTCCTTCATGCATGTCATAGCAATTCACATATGTGAACCTTACCAGCGGACATTTCTTCTTCTACAGTCTAAGCAATATTTTCTAAACCATTTCCAATGTTTGCAAGAGGAGATGACTGACCACCACCCATCTCTCATCACCAGCCACAGCATTTGTGTAGTATCACAGTCACCTCCACAGGTTAGCTGGCACAGTTAAGAAGAGTGTCTCAACTGTACTTCCACATTTGTTTGTTTGGCAGGAGCTGTCACACACAGCTGCATTCATGATCCTTGGTCACATGCATTATATGTGTGTTTTGATTGTGTGAATACTCTTGACAGCTATGAGTAGGACATGCATATTTCAACATGTCTGTGTCCTTACTTACATGTACAATTTGCCAAGGGTTTGTGACTTGCTGTGACATTGCTTGACATGCATACAAGATACCAACTGATTAGAGTCTGACAGATCTAGACATTCAGGTGCATTGTCCTCTGTAATTAACTCTCTATTAGTCATACATGTGAGTGCCACTGAGGGATATGTTGTAAGTTGTCACCTATGACTGTGACATTCAGACATTGAGTTGCTACACAGCAGGCACTGACATACTGTTGTAAGTACTGACTACTATTGCCCTACCTAGGCCAGACATTCAAACAGCAATCATCACATGTTTTTTCAATGTGGCCGCTGTCAAATGGCAACCAGACACACTTGAGTGATATGTGTTTTGCTATGTAAAATAATTTGTTCAACAAGCTATGCATACATTTTACCCACACATTCATTTATTAGTGCACTGTGTGTAGTTGTTTGGAGTTACTGAGTGTGTTCCTTGTTGATTTTCAACTGCTGTGGCCTAGTCATGCGTTTCAAGATTGAGGGGAAATTGATGATGCATGTGAAGGTTAAAAAAGTACTCTGAGACAAATCTGTGTTCAAATGATTTATTTATAAATTTGTGCTCAGTGATGATTAAAATACACTCTCTAAGTGAAGAAGTTGTGCACAGTATTGTCCCTTCTGCCTGCTCCAGCAGCAGAGTGTATTCTTCCCCATCCTCCTGTCGTGCTTCATTGTCCTCATCTTCCTCCCTTGAAACCTTCTCCTGTTCCTCCCAGGGGACATTGGTGCGAACACAGATGTTGTTCAAATTGCACAGACTAGGATTATTTTGCACACAAGGGGTGGTGCATATAATAGTCATCCTCCAGATGCATCTTGGCACCTGAACATCGATTTCAGGATGCCAAATATCCTTTCCACCATATTTCTGGTCCTTTTGTGTACGTCATTGTAAGACTTCTAAGCACCTGTATGTGGGTTTCCATATGGGGTCATGACCCATGGCGGGATGCCGTAACCTTGGTCCGCTGTAATGGAAGATGAGAAACAATGTCAGACTTGCATTTGTGTTTCTTTCCAACTGGCCTCGCACAGTATTTGCCGTTGGAGTGGAGAATCTGACTAGCATCCGGCATTGTATGGGGTCCTGTTTGCATGCATGATTGTATTGTTGTGTGGTGTGGTGGTGCACTTTCCAGTCAAGGGCTGAGCCTCAGGGGTATGGTGATTTTAGAATTTGTCTGGCATGACAGTTCACCCATGTGGCATATGTGTGATGTTGCAAATCATTGTACATTTGTCTTATAACTTTTGACCTGCAAAAGATCCATGTTGTGTGAGTTTATATCTATTTTGTGTGGTGTATGCCATGAGACAGGTTCTGTGCCCTATGTGTTGCATGTGTACCCCCCCCCCCCGGACACGGTACACCTCCCTTGCACACAGAGCTGTTATCAATATTTCCTGGCTAGCATGCATATGTGTATGTAGACATCATGCAAAATGTGGCAACGTAGCTTGAGATGTATCGCCATGTATGTGACTAATTTACAAACTCCTGTGGTACAGGACAGAGCAAGATCTGTTTTTCTGCCAAGCCTTGCATCACAGGTAAAGACCAGCAACGTGCCATATCTCCAAGATATGGTGCATTTCTGACCTCCACCAGTGTGCTGGCAGTAGTTCAGCTTCCAAGCTCCAATGTAGATACCCCTATAACATGATAGTAAAATGGCAGATTTGCAGGTTTGATTGTTTCTGTGAAGTATGGTGTCCCTTCCTGCACATGATCAATCAATGACGGCAATTTCCTATTTCTATGTGTGGTGCACTATTCACCACACATGTGGGAAGTATACATGATGAGAGCATCAGGTATTTGTCTTCATAGGACAATGCTGATGCCACCACAGGATGACATTATTTGATGGTGCTGCCTTAGGTTTCCAGATTGTCGCAAATGTGGGGCAGTGCCGGTATGCCAACTTTTTGCTGGAGTGTGAGGCAGTGTGGTCCCTTTTTTTTTTTTGCACTGTGTCGAATGACGGCTCCCTTGAGCTAACGGGCTGACGAGCCTTGGTGAGGCACCTGCGCACCAGAGTGGTACATAAACCTGAGAAGACGTTTGGTGGCATTTCAAGCAACCCTACAAAATATGCTGCTCTCTGCTGATGACGGGCGAAACCCAGAAACACGTGTCCAGAGATACACAGCACTTGCTGCACCTACTAAGGTGAAAGACTTTGATTACTTTTGATAATGTGAAATGAATCTGACTGCATTTACCAAGATGCATTGGGGCCAACTTTTTGCTGGCGTGTGAGGCAGTGTGCTCCCTTTTTTTTTTTTTTGGCACTGTGTCGAATGACGGCTCCCTTGAGCTAACGGGCTGACGAGCCTTGGTGAGGCACCTGCGCACCAGAGTGGTACATAAACCTGAGAAGACGTTTGGTGGCATTTCAAGCAACCCTACAAAATATGCTGCTCTCTGCTGATGACGGGCGAAACCCAGAAACACGTGTCCAGAGATACACAGCACTTGCTGCACCTACTAAGGTGAAAGACTTTGATTACTTTTGATAATGTGAAATGAATCTAACTGCATTTACCAAGATGCATTGGGGCCAACTTTTTGCTGGAGTGTGAGGCTGTGTGCTCCCTTTTTCTTTTTTTGCACTGTGTCGAATGACGGCTCCCTTGAGCTAACGGGCTGACGAGCCTTGGTGAGGCACCTGCGCACCAGAGTGGTACATAAACCTGAGAAGACGTTTGGTGGCATTTCAAGCAACCCTACAAAATATGCTGCTCTATGCTGATGACGGGCGAAACCCAGAAACACGTGTCCAGAGATACACAGCACTTGCTGCACCTACTAAGGTGAAAGACTTTGATTACTTTTGATAATGTGAAATGAATCTGACTGCATTTACCAGGATGCATTGGGGCCAACTTTTTGCTGGAGTGTGAGGCAGTGTGCTTCCTTTTTTTTTTTTTGCACTGTGTCGAATGACGGCTCCCTTGAGCTAACAGGCTGACGAGCCTTGGTGAGGCACCTGCGCACCAGAGTGGTACATAAACCTGAGAAGACGTTTGGTGGCATTTCAAGCAACCCTACAAAATATGCTGCTCTCTGCTGATGACGGGCGAAACCCAGAAACACGTGTCCAGAGATACACAGCACTTGCTGCACCTACTAAGGTGAAAGACTTTGATTATTTTTGATAATGTGAAATGAATCTGACTGCATTTACCAAGATGCATTGGGGCCAACTTTTTGCTAGAGTGTGAGGCAGTGTGCTCCCTTTTTTTTTTTTGCACTGTGTCGAATGACGGCTCCCTTGAGCTAACCGGCTGACGAGCCTTGGTGAGGCACCTGCGCACCAGAGTGGTACACAAACCTGAGAAGACGTTTGGTGGCATTTCAAGCAACCCTACAAAATATGCTGCTCTCTGCTGATGACGGGCGAAACCCAGAAACACGTGTCCAGAGATACACAGCACTTGCTGCACCTACTAAGGTGAAAGACTTTGATTACTTTTGATAATGTGAAATGAATCTGACTGCATTTACCAAGATGCATTGGGGCCAACTTTTTGCTGGAGTGTGAGGCAGTGTGCTCCCTTTTTTTTTTTTTTTTGCACTGTGTCGAATGACGGCTCCCTTGAGCTAACGGGCTGACGAGCCTTGGTGAGGCACCTGCGCACCAGAGTGGTACATAAACCTGAGAAGACGTTTGGTGGCATTTCAAGCAACCCTACAAAATATGCTGCTCTCTGCTGATGACGGGCGAAACCCAGAAACACGTGTCCAGAGATACACAGCACTTGCTGCACCTACTAAGGTGAAAGACTTTGATTACTTTTGATAATGTGAAATGAATCAGACTGCATTTACCAAGATGCATTGGGGCCAACTTTTTGCTGGAGTGTGAGGCAGTGTGCTCCCTTTTTATTTTTTTGCACTGTGTCGAATGACGGCTCCCTTGAGCTAACGGGCTGACGAGCCTTGGTGAGGCACCTGCGCACCAGAGTGGTACATAAACCTGAGAAGACGTTTGGTGGCATTTCAAGCAACCCTACAAAATATGCTGCTCTCTGCTGATGACGGGCGAAACCCAGAAACACGTGTCCAGAGATACACAGCACTTGCTGCACCTACTAAGGTGAAAGACTTTGATTACTTTTGATAATGTGAAATGAATCTGACTGCATTTACCAAGATGCATTGGGGCCAACTTTTTGCTGGAGTGTGAGGCAGTGTGCTCCCTTTTTTTTTTTTGCACTGTGTCGAATGATGGCTCCCTTGAGCTAACGGGCTGACGAGCCTTGGTGAGGCACCTGCGCACCAGAGTGGTACATAAACCTGAGAAGACGTTTGGTGGCATTTCAAGCAACCCTACAAAATATGCTGCTCTCTGCTGATGACGGGCGAAACCCAGAAACACGTGTCCAGAGATACACAGCACTTGCTGCACCTACTAAGGTGAAAGACTTTGATTACTTTTGATAATGTGAAATTAATCTGACTGCATTTACCAAGATGCATTGGGGCCAACTTTTTGCTGGAGTGTGAGGCAGTGTGCTCCCTTTTTTTTTTTTTTGCACTGTGTCGAATGATGGCTCCCTTGAGCTAACGGGCTGACGAGCCTTGGTGAGGCACCTGCACACCAGAGTGGTACATAAACCTGAGAAGACGTTTGGTGGCATTTCAAGCAACCCTACAAAATATGCTGCTCTCTGCTGATGACGGGCGAAACCCAGAAACACGTGTCCAGAGATACACAGCACTTGCTGCACCTACTAAGGTGAAAGACTTTGATTACTTTTGATAATGTGAAATGAATCTGACTGCATTAACCAAGATGCATTGGGGCCAACTTTTTGCTGGAGTGTGAGGCAGTGTGCTCCCTTTTTTTTTTTTTGCACTGTGTCGAATGACGGCTCCCTTGAGCTAACGGGCTGACGAGCCTTGGTGAGGCACCTGCGCACCAGAGTGGTACATAAACCTGAGAAGACGTTTGGTGGCATTTCAAGCAACCCTACAAAATATGCTGCTCTCTGCTGATGACGGGCGAAACCCAGAAACAAGTGTCCAGAGATACACAGCACTTGCTGCACCTACTAAGGTGAAAGACTTTGATTACTTTTGATAATGTGAAATGAATCTGACTGCATTTACCAAGATGCATTGGGGCCAACTTTTTGCTGGAGTGTGAGGCAGTGTGCTCCCTTTTTTTTTTTGCACTGTGTCGAATGACGGCTCCCTTGAGCTAACGGGCTGACGAGCCTTGGTGAGGCACCTGCGCACCAGAGTGGTACATAAACCTGAGAAGACGTTTGGTGGCATTTCAAGCAACCCTACAAAATATGCTGCTCTCTGCTGATGACGGGCGAAACCCAGAAACACGTGTCCAGAGATACACAGCACTTGCTGCACCTACTGAGGTGAAAGACTTTGATTACTTTTGATAATGTGAAATTAATCTGACTGCATTTACCAAGATGCATTGGGGCCAACTTTTTGCTGGAGTGTGAGGCTTTGTGCTCCCTTTTTTTTTTTTGCACTGTGTCGAATGACGGCTCCCTTGAGCTAACGGGCTGACGAGCCTTGGTGAGGCACCTGCGCACCAGAGTGGTACATAAACCTGAGAAGACGTTTGGTGGCATTTCAAGCAACCCTACAAAATATGCTGCTCTCTGCTGATGACGGGCGAAACCCAGAAACACGTGTCCAGAGATACACAGCACTTGCTGCACCTACTGAGGTGAAAGACTTTGATTACTTTTGATAATGTGAAATTAATCTGACTGCATTTACCAAGATGCATTGGGGCCAACTTTTTGCTGGAGTGTGAGGCTTTGTGCTCCCTTTTTTTTTTTTGCACTGTGTCGAATGACGGCTCCCTTGAGCTAACGGGCTGACGAGCCTTGGTGAGGCACCTGCGCACCAGAGTGGTACATAAACCTGAGAAGACGTTTGGTGGCATTTCAAGCAACCCTACAAAATATGCTGCTCTCTGCTGATGACGGGCGAAACCCAGAAACACGTGTCCAGAGATACACAGCACTTGCTGCACCTACTAAGGTGAAGACTTTGATTACTTTTGATAATGTGAAATGAATCTGACTGCATTTACCAAGATGCATTGGGGCCAACTTTTTGCTGGAGTGTGAGGCAGTGTGCTCCCTTTTTTTTTTTTTTTTTTTTTGCCCGGTATGCAAGTTGTTTGACGGTGACATGCCCACTGTAAAACCCATTGCTGACCACTTCCACATTCAGGCCCTCATTACAACCCTGGCGGTTGGCGGAGAAGCGGCGGTCTTACCGCCAATAGGCTGGCGGTAAAAAAAATGGAATCATGACCATGGCGGTTACCGCCATGATCATCCGCCACTTCTCCGAAGCGACTGCCAGGGCGGAGACGACTGCTGGGCTGGAGATGTGGGTCTCCAGCCTGGCGGCCGTCACAAGACCGCCGGCAGTATCATGACCCGGCTGACCGCCATGGATTTCGTGGGGTTGGGAACCTCCATGAAATCCATGGCGGTAAGCACTATCAGTGCCACGGAATTCCTTCCCTGGCACTGATAGGGGTCTACACCACCCCCCACCTCCGGGTCCTTCCCCGACACCCCCCCACCATCTTCCAAAGGTGGCAGGACCCTCCTCCCCACCCCCACCCACAACATCACTATACAGACTCACACCCAACACGCACGCAGACACCACCAACACACATACCCGCACACACACCAACAAACATGCCAACAGCCACACACACAGTCATACATGCACACCCACATTCAGACATACACGCACACATCCATACAGACATACATACAGACAGACACCCACACATTTCCAAACACACAACACCCCCTGCATGCATACACGCACTTACACACCCTTTCTACATACTAACATGCACACCCCCATGCATGCACACAACACCTCCCCACCCCACTCCCGAAACGGACAATCAACTTACCTGGTCAGTTGGTCCTCTGGGAGGGGACGGGATCCATGGGGGCTGCTCTGCCGCCAGCACCCCTTCAACAGAACACCGCCACACCGAATCACGTAACGTGATTCAGTGGGCGGTGTTCTGTTGACGGGGCGGTGGAGGTGGAGCAACCTCCACTTCCCCACCGACCGCCAGTATGGCTGCTGGCGGCTCTCTGTCCGGAAAAGGACGGAGGGCTGCCAGCAGTCATAATTCACCGAGCAGAAAACCACCAGCACTGGCGGTCTTCAGCACGGCAGTCCCTCGGCGGTCTTGTGAAAAGACCGCCGAGGTTGAAATGGCCACCTAAGTGATGTGTGTGAAGGGGCTGTATTTTCAAGGCAGCATTAGGAACCATGTAGTGGCTTGTTACCACCTTTTACATGTGGAGAGGGCATTGCTCCACCAGAACATTTTTAAAAATGGCAGTCCAGTGGTTCTGGGGGCTTGTACATGTGGCCATGTGTGAGGGTGATGTGCATTTGATGTGTGGAGTGATGCATGTTGCATATGTGCTGCTCAGCGGTCATCCATGCTTCCCTGTCAATGTGTGTGGAGTGGAGTTTAGTGTGTGTGTTTGCCCCACATGTTTTGTATGTTGTATGTGTTATGTAGTATCTGCTTGCTTACCTGCAAGTGGGCAATTGCCATATTGTCCATCCTGGAAGCGTTGGTTTATTATTGAGTGCCTGAAATGTAGGCATCATGCACGCTGCCAGGATATTTGGTATAGATGTTGGTGAATAACCCACAATAATCCACATTGACTTGCACGTTTATGGAGTGCGTATGTTTCCTTTTCTTAAAAAGGGGTTCCGTTGCAGCAGGAGGGACAAGTTGGACGTGTGTGTAGTGTATTGCACTCAGCAAATGCAGGAACCCAGTGATCTGGTAGAATACTTGTTTTGTCTCCTGCTGCAGTTTCTGGGTGTTGGGGAACAGGATGTGGTGGGGAGTGAGGCGGATGATGGTGTCCAGTACTGTAGAGACAGAGAAAGATGGTTGAGAAACACCAACCACTCCTGCTGCAGTGGTCTGAAATGAGCCAGAGACCAGCATATGAAGCACAGCCAGGATCTTGGTCATGGGTTGTCGCGTGGGCTCTCATTATCCTAAATTAGACTACTGGATTTCTGGGTAGCAGGGTCGTTCCTGGTGTGGGGGACTGAGTCTTACCCACTTAGAAGGACCTTTGTTACCTTCAATCCGGTTTTGCTCCGGCTAACTAGCAGTGCCTCATCTCTCCCAAGGGGAAGGGATGATTAGGCAGCCGAGCGCATGACATCTATAGAACTTCTCAGGGAAGTTGTGGTCACTCAGGTCCCAATCAGCTCTCTCATTTACTGCATGATCTCACATACAAATGACAAAGGCAGTTTAAGTTTTATAGATTGTTTTTAATAAAACAACTGTATTTTAGATATTAAGGCATGAGCCGCAATAACCAGAACCATACAACACAGTAGGATTGAAATAGTCACTATGAGAGTGAAACATAAAAACAACGCTATCATGGTGTTAATAGATTCTATTCTCTCTCAATAGATTATATTTAGAGCACAGCATGTTAAGCTATTAGCTTGCCTTTCAGTTTCCCTAGGAAGCCATCAACCCTCATACCTGAGCAAAGGCCTGTGATCTGGTTCAGCATCTGCAACGAGGCAGTCAGCGTCTAGTTGTGGTTCCCTGGTCGGAATCTCCCTCTTCCCTGTATTAGGACAAGGAAGTGTTTTTATAACTAACATGTCAGTGTGATCACAAAATGTCCCTACGCAAGAATGTATTCAAAGACTAAACTCCTACCACTTCTATCGGCAATGTACCAGACTGTATCCTTGACTGGAGCCCAGAGTGAGCAAGAATGTGTTATTGAGAACTCAAGCGCAGAAATAGGCTAAACAGTATGATACTGGAAAATAAAACAAGACCGTAGAACTGGCTATTGAAAAAATATCAGTACGAAGCTGAATAAAATGCATTTAGAGCAAAGTGTACGGGGGCTCAATGCTGCAAGCAAAGGAATAAAAATACACCCAGGGCAAAGTGCACAAAGGCCTAACGCCTGAAGCAAACGCGTAAAGGATACATATACCTAACCACACTACAGGGTGGTATGGCTGTAGGTCTTTCCACTCTTACCCTGATGTCAGGAGCAATGTGTTGGAGCAGGCGTACCATGGACTCCCGCTTGAGATGGTAGTGACTGATGACCTCCTTCTGCACTGCCTTTGTGGCTGCTGTTGTGGTGGTTGAGGGTGTTGCGGTGGTGCTGGTGGTGCTTGGCGTCGTCACTGACATTGCCTCCGGGTGCGGAGCTGTAACAGTAACAGGTCCATGTTGTCCCCTGTTGTTTGGCAGAGTTCCTTCTGTGAGTTTTCCTTATATATTTATGGCTGTGCGTCATTTTATTGCCTGGTCTGACCAGGAATTAAAATGTTGATGCAAATCAGAGTTTGCGCCATTTTTTCTAGGTGATCCTAAGCATGCATCATTTTCCCGTTTCGTCATAAATATGACGCTAGCGGACTAGCGTAATTTTTCAGGAGGAAATGCCTACCTTGCATCTCATTGTAGATAAACGATGCAAGGTAAAATGGTGCTCCTAAAAAAATTACGCAAGCCAAGGAAAAGTGGTGCTCGACTGGTGTAGCACCACTTTATAAATATGGCACTCGGTTAGTGCCGCTTTTGTGTAAAAAAAAATGGTGCAACGGCAGCGCAAACTTTTCATAAATATGGGCCTATGGTGTCTAGTTCTAAAAAGAATTCATAGTGCAAAAATGAAAAAAAAAACCTCAAGATTCTTCTAATGTCCAAACATGATTTAGCAAGTCAAAAAGTACAAAAAGGTACAATTCCAGATGCCAACTTTCAAAATTAAGTTACAATAACTCCTTATATTATTTACCAGGGCCACAAATTCCCATACTTTTTTTTTCAAAACAATCAACCCATTATATTGTACTCTTGCCTTGAAATGTGATGAGAAATCTATCATGTTAGTTTTTGTGTTAAGTTCAAAATAAGAAGGATACCCATCCCAAACTCATTGAGTTACATAAGCATGCGTCAAGTCAAAGGATTCCAAAAACAAGGCAGCAAAAGATGAGAGCTATGAAATTCTAGCATCTCGGTTATGTAGCTTCACAATTTGGGAAGGGCAGGATAACCTCTGTGTTTGTTCTTTGCCTTTAACTCAGTGACAAAGTCCTAGCGGGCTATAAAGGACTAATAATGAAAAAAGGTGTTTTGTCTAATTAAAGAATTAATGTCCCATGGGGTGTTTGGATTCAAAATTCAAAGAAGCTAAAACTCTCCAAATATGAATAGGCTTGTGCGGAGTTCGCACAGCAGCACTACGTGGAACTCTCCGAAGTCACAAAAAAACTCCATCGAGCTACGTAGAGTTTTGTTTAACGTCACTGACAACGCGAAGTACGTCCTCGTGTTAATGGCACCACATGGTTCGCATGGGCATGGCCATCTTGTTCTTTTTTGCTTGTTATGGTGCTGGAGCCTACTTTTATATCCCTCTATATTTTTTCCATCCAACACTTTTAAAACATATTTTCCCCTAGTTTTTGTTTATTATTGTCTTACCTTTTCTCTTTGTGTTTTTATAGTTTAACTTTTATCCTAGTTTATTTGGTTTTTTTTTAGACCTTTTTACTTTTCAATTTTTTTGCTTTACTTTCTTTTTTTCCCTTATCTCTTTCCCCAAAGTCCCCAGCACCATGGCAAAGCAAGGGAGCGGAAATGTCAGTCCCTAATCACCACAATCAAATGCTTTCCTTGCAGGTGGCGGTAATCTGAAGGGGTGCAGCCCGTGCCATTATTTCCGATGTGGAGGTGGCTGCCTTGGTGTTTTATGTGCAGCACCACCTCCCCTCCACCTTGGCAACAGACGGCAGGCCCGGGTCTGGGAGAGGGTGTGCCAGGCTGCGTACCCAACAACAGATAACGCACCGGTGGGCCGATATCCTGGACAGAGAAATGGACCTGCTAGGCATAGAGGTTGCGGGCTCAGTGAGTAATAATTAATTATTAGTTGTGTTCAATGCTAATAGTTTCTTCTCAAATAGCAAGCATGCTGCTCACACGCAGGTAAGTTAACTTTATGTTACAAAATATGTGACCCTCATCTAGACAGTTGCTTGGCGCTACCTAATTGTACTTGTTTTTGGTGCTTGCTTGGGCTGATTAAGAAGTAATGCAGAGACTCCTGTGCCCTGTCTAAAATAGTCATACTTAATATTGGTATTAGTGAGTTAGCATGTTCTCTCACTTCTCTGTGCCTTTATTTTTTTGTAGCTCGTACAGTGCCAACTGCTAAGCAATTTTCCAGTGATGTGTAGTAGTTTTGCATGCATGCATCAAATCTATGCATTGAGAGATTGAGAATGAGATGAGAACTGTAGAAATCATTAATTGCAATTTATTAGTAATTCCAAAACGTAATTTGGGAAATTTTGAATAGGGTTAGGAAATTTGGAATAGGATGGTCCATGATACTAGTATTAATATTATACAGGAGCTCTGAACCTCTGATGTAGAAATGTTACTGTGTTTGCCTTTTCCTTTAAATAAAATAATATTCTTGGAGAGATTATGTAACAGCAGCACTAATCTTTTCTATTTTTTTTCTTACATCATCCAGCAACCAGGGGCAGGAAGAGGGCTGGTGAGGCAGGTGAGGGAGCTGAAAGTGTCCACTCCAAAAGTGCCAGGGAAGATGGCTCTGCTGGCCCCAGTAAGTCCTCCTGTTGATGTTAATATTAATATTTATTTCTCTAACTTTTGCCGCTCCACATCTAGAATTATTTTCTACCTTTTTAATGTGCCTGTCTCCTAATTTTTTTCCAACTCCACTTCGATTTATCTGTTTTGTAAATTCTTCTTATCCCTGCATTATCCTATCTATTTATTTTCTATATTTCAAGTTTCTTTACTTCAAACTGTCTGGCAGTACTAGTTTGTCAATAACTTTCTTTCTGCTGCTTTGTCAGTGAGCTTTCCCTCTCCCCTTATAGATCTCAATCAATCAATCAATTACTTTATTTCGGTGAGTAAAAACAAACCATTAAAGTACAATACACAACAAAGAAAGAGAGGACTTCTAAAAACAGGGAGACACTAAAAAAAATAAGGTAAAAATACAGTTAAAAGGGACAAGACAAGTTTTAAAAACAAACAAGGAATAAGCAGTCAGATAAACATCACTTAATATAATAAAAAGCAATACCCAAAAATGAGAATAATTCTATGAATCAGCACTAGTTAAAAATATAATACACCAATATCTGTATACTGTGGAGCAATCACACATCCAATTTGATAAATATAAATAGATAAATCTAAAAATTCATTCCCCACTCTTACTCCTTGAAATTGCTGATCTCAGATGTCAAATAATGCAAGAATTTTACCCTTTTTCCCCCCATTAAAAAACTGTCTGGGTGGGTGATTTTCGCTTTCAAATTCTCACAACATAAAATAAGGGAACAGTTCCGTAGGTCTATGAGTAATCCATAAGGAACCAAATCAAGTTACATGTCCTGTACAAGAAAAAGCAAGCTACAATAATACATTCAAGACAAATAAATATACATAGATAAAACTAAACAGTAACTACACCATTTTGTCCCTGAAACTTGCTAATCTCAACCTCCAGATAGACTCGAGAAAACTTGCCACTGGTAGAGCTATCTGGACAGACGGGTCGCATTTTAAAATTCTCTCAGCATGGAGACAGGATCTAACTCCTAATTGTTTGAAGAGCGGGATGAGCCAAAGTGCTCTTTGTTTGTGATATGCTTGACAGTGGAAGAAAACGTGTGAAACAGTTTCTTCACTTTTGCAACCCATCGGGCAACCTTTAGATCTATTAGTTAAGCTGGACCATTTGTACGTAAGGCAGCACAGAGGGAGAGACCCAATCCTAAACCTAATAAAGAGGGCACGAGCAAATGGAGATAACTTTGCATCCAAAAAGGGCTCAAATTCGTAATGGCATTTAACAAGTAAAAAATTGTCGGACATAGACAATGGAATAGAACCAGCAAATTGTCCAACCTGAACGTTATGCCAATAAGCATCCTTTAACAGCTGTGCAGCATTTTTAGGAATAGAAATAGGATCATGCCAATAGGAACCTAACCCCAGACGGGAAAAAGATTGTTCAACAAAAACACACCATTTAGATTTAATACTAGAATCACGGCCCACCACATTTAGGAGGCCACACCGAAAAGGGGTTAGGGCATCAGTTGTCCACAGCCGAATCCAAAACAGCAGGGGCCTTAGGGCAGCAATCTGTGAGATTGAAAAGAGATTTAGGTCCAGGTGAATGGGCAAGGATGGGGTACTCGTTGGAACCTTTAGCATCATTTTTAAAAACTGGTTTTCCGCCCTAGCCAGATTCGACAGATTACAATGGCCCCAAAGTTCGGCTCCATATAAGGCGGCCCCCCTAGCTTGAGCCTTGTATATTTCCAGTGCAGGAGATATTGCAAATGTCGGGGAACTAGAGGCAAATCTGACAATTCCACCCGCCCTCTGCTTCAGGCATAATAAAGATTTATGGCGCTGGGCATGCCAAAGATGTGAATCTTCCACTTTGATACCTAGATAATCAAAGGTACCCACCCTTTCCAAAGGGACATCATCTAAATATACAGGCCTCTTCATTTTTTTTCTAATATCTCCAAAAACCATGTATTTTGTTTTTGCTGAATTAATTGATAACCCATGGTCAGTGCAAAACTCCAGAAATCTGGAGAGCAGCTTAGAAAGGCCCATAGCAGTACGTGATAGCAATAGGGTATCATCTGCAAACAGAAGACAGGGGATCTTCTGCCCGCCCAGGCTAGGGGCATCACTTTGACAGTCTAAAAGATATCGCAAACAGGCATTAATAAACAAGAGAAATAAGGTGGGCGCCAAGACACAGCCTTGCCTCACGCCCCGTGCAGTTGGGAAAGCAGGGGTCAGATCGCCAATGTTACCCCAACGGACTTTAGCACAATTATCAGAGTAAAGATCAAACTGTCTGGCAGTACTAGTTTGTCAATAGCTTTCTTTCTGCTGCTTTGTCAGTGAGCCTTCCCTCTCCCCTTATAGATCTCATCTTGTGGAGTGATGGTAAGGTTCAGAGATCCCATGTACTGAAGATTGCATGCCCATGAAACTTATTCTACAAATGTTTTGTGAGAAGGCTTTCTTTTTCTTCTTCCAGCTCAATCATTAAGAGAAAGGGAAAAAAGGTGTGTTTGAACATGGTCATGTAATTGTTTGTACCCTACAATGTTGTGTATGTATTACTAGTATACTAGCAGTTGATGACCGTGCACCATGGTTGGAAGTATGAGAAGGATGGCGCCATTGCATTAGCCAACCAAGACCATATGTCCTTCATTGACCAATTATTACACCCTTTCATGTCTCTTGTAAAATTCAGATTCATCAATAGCTAGTTCTGAGCCCTCCAATACCAACATTTTATTTGACTACCTGGCTTTTACAAAATTCCCAACCAACAAAATGCCCACCTGATATTTTGATAGAAGCAAAGTCTGTAATCAAAATATAGGTGGTCATTACAACATTGGCGGTAAAAGCCGCTTACTGCCGTGCAGAAGACTGCCAACACACCGTCGCGGCCACGGAAATCCACCACAGCTATTATGATCCACAGCTCGGAATCCGCCAAAATTCAGACACCCAAACAAGTCCGCCACACCAAAGGTTAGTGATAAACTGAAGAAAACAAAACATCCACCGTCACGGCAACAGAAATACGCCCACACTATCACGACACACGAATCCACGCGGCAGTCTTTCAACCGCGGTATTCCATTGGCGGTACACATCGCTGCGCTCAAAGTACACACAGGTTTACAAAACACAGCCACATTGGACAATTCGAAATACACACACCTGATACACATATACACACCACTCCCACACACCCAATACAATATAAAACACACACCCACATCACCCACAAACCCCTCTGACCAGAATCACCGAGAGAAGGCCAGAGAGAGATACCACAGACAACTACCAAGCATCCACAGGCACACAATACCATCACCCACAGAACTTCCACGCACCTCACACAACACACCACTAAATCTCACTCCACACATCACAACACACACCACCCCACACATCACCCACACCACCCCATGGCACAGCAAAGACACCCCAGGTTCTCTGAGGAGGAGCTCAGGGTCATAGTGGAGGAAATCGTCCAGGTAGAGCCACAGCTATCAAGGGCACAGGTGCAGCACACTTCCATAGCTAGGAAGATGGAGCTATGGCGAAGAATAGTGGACAGGGTCAATGCAGTGGGACAGCACCCAAGAAATAGGGATGACATCAGGAAGAGGTGGAACGACCTACGGGGGAAGGTGCGTTCCGTGGTCTCAAGACACCACCTTGCGGTTCAGCGGGCTGGCGGCGGACCCCCACCTCCTCCCCCACAACTAACAATATGGGAGGAGCAAGTCTTGGCGATTCTGCATCCTGAGGGCCTCGCAGGAGTAGATGGAGGAATGGACTCTGGCAAGGCAAATCTTAACTATTACATCCCCCACCCTACCTGCATGCTAACACATACCCCAACCCTCGCCCTCACCCCATCACTCCAACTCCTCACAAATGTCCCAATATCACAAACCACACATCCCAACACCAAGCCCTGCATGCAACAACAAAGCATGGACACCATCACTAAAGCATGCCCACTGCACATACCCATACACCCCCTAAACCACCATCACACAAGGTCCCACACAGGAATGCAAGCACTGGGGTACACGGTCACCTACCTATTGCACACCATAGCACACACAGAAATAATAAACATCCTTTTATACCCCTGCAGGACCCCTACCCAACGTCACCGGACAGGAGGGTCCACACATGTCCACACCACCAACAGAAGAGGCCCACAGTGATGAGACCAGCTCTGTCCAACTGGATCTAGATGACCAGCCCCTTTGGGGACCTCGGGACAGTCAGTTCCCCTCACACAGTCAAAGGTCCCCAGGACACGTCAAGCAGCAGTGTGTCCACCACTACAGGGAACCCAGGCTAACCCACCACCCCAACAACAACAGGGACCTGGGGGCAGTGGTAGTGGGCACACTATTCAGGGGACAGAGGCCCAGGGAAACTGGGAGGGCTGCTGTGCGACATTGGGATGACCGGCCAAGGGAACCCACTCTCCATGAGGCCCACTCTAACATCATGGGAGCCTACCACCACTCCCAGGAGACGATGGCAACGGTACTGGCCACGTTTCAGGAGACCCAGCGCCTGCAGGAGGAACAGTATTTGGGCTTCAGGGAGGAACTCAGATCCATCAATTCCACCCTGGGCACCATCGTAGGGGTGCTGAAGGAAGTACTCAACACCAGGAGGGACACTGTGGCACAACAATGGGCACCTGACACTAGCCTGGACGATGAACTGCCCACCACCTCCGCCGGCGCTAGTGGACAGGACGCCCTGCCACAAGACCACCACACCAGCACCCCATCCCCTGCAGAGGGAGAACCACCCCGCAAACGGTCCCTGAGATCCAGGACAAAGACAGAGAACGATGCCAAGACCCCCACCAAGAAATGAGACCACCCTGATTGTCATAATTTTGTCCCACTTTGTCACCCTGTCCATCCTCAAACTGCCCCTGCTCCACTTCCTATGCTCATTTGTGCAATGGACCTGTGCGACAAATAGACTGGAGTCTGCCATGGACAATCCTCCACCATCACCCCAGCCCATTTTACAATCCCCTCCAATATTGAGCACTTAAATAAACACCCTTGAAGCACAAAACAATCTGGAGTCAGTCTGTGATTTCAAAATAGTGTATTAGCAATTACAGTGTCAAAATGCTCTTTCAAATGTAATGTCAACATACCTATGTCACACAGCTCTAGTCCATGAGGAAACACAGCAGATGTCACACAGTGGGACCCACATCTGTGAAATCGTAAGGGAAAGTGACAACTCAGTGACCATACACTGGGTGAAAACGACAGACAGTAGAGAGGTAGTAGTGTTAAAGTACATGTAGTAGGCAGGTTTGTATTCTTACCTGTGTCTCACTGGAAGTATTGCAGGATCACAGAGGTCCTGTTGTCAATGTCCTCTTCTTCTGCTTCCTCGTCTTCACTGTCCACAGGCTCTGCAGCTGCAACAACACCGCCATCTGGACCATCCTCCTGCAGAAAAGGCACCTGTCGCCGCAAAGCTAAGTTGTGAAGCATACAGCAGGCCACGATGATCTGGCACACCTTCTTTGGTGAGTAGAATAGGGATCCACCTGTCATATGGAGGTATCTGAACATGGCCTTCAGGAGGCCGAAGGTCCGCTCTATTATCTGCCGAGTTTGTCCATGGGCCTCATTGTAGCGTTCCTCTACCCTTGTCCTGGGATTCCTCACTGGGGTCAGTAGCCATGACAGGTTGGGGTAACCAGAGTCACCTGCAAATGGCGAGGGACAACTGTTAGACACACACTAACCTGTAGGGATATTCCCAGACCCAGACAAACCATTCCCACTGACTTGCTTCCAGGTGCTCACCTAATGGACACACGGTGCCTCTGGAGTTGACCAATCACATAAGGGATGCTGCTATTCCGCAGGATGTAAGCGTCATGCACTGAGCCAGATAATTTGGCATTCACATGGGAGATGTACTGGTCTGCCAAACACACCATCTGCACATTCATGGAATGATAACTCTTCCGGTTTCTGTAAACCAGTTCACTCCTGCGGGGGGTACCAAAGCCACATGTGTCCCATCAATGGCACCTATGATGTTGGGGATATGTCCCAGGGCACAGAAGTCACCTTTCACTGTAGACAAATCTTCCACCTGAGGGAAAACGATGTAGCTCTGCATGTGTTTCAGCAGGGCAGACAACACTCTGGACAACACGTTGGAAAACATAGGCTGGGACATCCCTGATGCAATGGCCACTGTTGTTTGAAATGACCCACTTGCATGGAAATGGAGTACTGACAGCAACTGCACTTGAGGGGGGATTCCTCTGGGATGGCGGATAGCTGACATCAGGTCTGGCTCCAACTGGGCACACAGTTCCAGGATTGTGGCACAATCAAGCCTGTAGGTGATGATCACATGTATTTCCTCCATTGTCGACAGGTCCACCAGCGGTCTGTACACCGGAGGATGCCGCCATCTCCTCACATGTCCCAGCGGACGGTGCCTATGAAGGACAACAGCGAGCACTGAGTCAACTAACTCAGAGGTACGTACCCACAGCTAACACAGAAATACAAATCATAATCCGAAATTTGGCCTGTATGAGTGTTGAGGCAAGGCCTAGGTATGTGTGACGCAGTTAAAAATTAAGCCATGTGGGCCCCTGAAATGGCGGCTGCCTGACCTGCGAAGTGGGACAATGGGATGTGATGTAACTGCGCTGGCGTTGTACACCGTCGCAGTAGGCGGTCGAAGACCGCAGCGCAATTCTGCATTGGTTAACATTGGACACTTTGGGTCCCAGGAGCCAATGACGATGTACGCCAGCGGTGACGGTACGCACCGCCGCGAACGTGACCGCTATTTTCTATCTGTTCAATCACTCGATACCTGATCTTCACTGCAAGTGCTGCTGTGACCTTGGTCTGGAAGAGACAATGGCTCGTACGTCTGGGAAAAGGGCCCCTGTCTTCACATCCGAGGAGTTGGAGAAACTCATAGATGGGATCCTCACCCTGTACACGCTACTCTACGGTCCTCCAGACAAACAGGTAAGTACACTGGGAGCATGCTGTATGGGCTATGCCTGTGTGGACTGGAGTGGATGAATGATGGTGGGGGGGGAGATTGAGGCGTGCATGAAACGACGGTGAGTGCATGTGCCACATGGCAAGGGTAGGGATGGAGGCCAATGACTGTGACGGTGCAGTTGGTAATAACTTTTATTTTCCCCCTGTACAATTCATGTAGGTCAGCGTCCACCAGAAAAAGGATATTTGGCGTGCCATCGCTAAGGAAGTCCAGACCCTGGGGGTCCACCACAGACGGAGCACCCACTGCCGTAAGAGATGGGAGGACATTCGCAGCTGGAGCAAGAAGACGGTGGAGGCCCAGCTGGCGATGGCCTCCCAACGTGGGGGGGGTGCCCGTCGCACCATGACCCCCCTGATGTTCAGGATCCTGGCGGTGGCATACCCGGATTTGGATGGGCGCTTGAGGGCATCACAGCAGCCACAAGGGGGTGAGTACACTCTCATTCTGCTGATTTTGCGCGCAGTGGAGGTGTCTGGCTGGGGAGGTGGGCTGTGGGTTTCCCTAGGCCAGGACGAGTGTGCTAGTTAGGTCCCCTTGATGTAGATGGGAAAATCTACAGTTACAGCCGCCACCCCGCTACCAGCACCGCCCTTCCAGCAGCCCCTCAGCCTTTGCCCCGTGCCCGCTCACCCAGGAGGGTGGGCATCACCTTCGCCCCAGGCACCTCAGGCCCTGCCCCAGTCACCCCTGCTGCCCTCAGTGAGGAGGCCAATGACCTCCTCAGGTCCCTCACTGTTGGGCAGTCTACCATTTTGAATGCCATCCAGGGTGTAGAAAGGCAGTTGCAAAAAACAAATGCATTCCTGGAGGGCATTCATTCTGGTCTGGCGGCTCTTCAGTGAGCTTTTCAGACTCTTGCCTCAGCACTGATGGCAGCCATTGTCCCTGTGTCTAGCCGCCCCCCTCCAACTTCCTCCACCCAGACCCAATCCCCTCTACCTCAGCCTATCCCAAGCACACCTTCAGACCAGCATGCACACACCTCAACACACAAGGGAAGCTTAGGCAAACATAAGCACCACACATCTCACAGGCACTCATGCAAGCATCACACACATGCTGACACACCAACATCCACTGCCTCCGCTGTGTCCCCCTCCTCCTCGTCTCCCTCCTCCCTCCCAGTCTCGTCTCCACTCACACCTGCATGCACTACATCTACAGCCACTACTTCCATCACCAGCACACACACCACCACACCCCGCTCATGTGCAGGCACCACCCCCACTACCATTCACACGTCGCCTGTATCCTCTCCCAGTGTGTCTGTGACGCCCCTTCCCAAGATACACAAACGCAGGCACACACCCACCCAACAACCATCCACCTCTTGACAGCCTCCAGCGCATGCACTTTCACCCAAAGTCACCAAACAAACACCTCCTACAACCACAACCTCTTCCTCCACTCCCAAACACCCTCCAGCTACCCGTCCCAGTGTTCCCAAGAAACTTTTCCTGGCCAACCTTGATCTCTTTTCCTCACCTCCCCCTCCCCGTCCGTCTCCTAGGGCCCGACTCTCCAGGTCCCAACCTAGCACCTCAGCCACAACATCTCCGGGACCAGTGGTGCCTGTAGTCACCGGAATCTGGAGTGCACCCGCCACCATGGCAGCCAGTCTGGCATGGAGCCACAGCATGGACAGTCCCCCACCTGTCAAGCATCAAAAGTTGGCCAGTGCCCGGCAGGAGAGGGGGAAGACTCCAGCCACCAAAGCCGCTCCCAGGGGTACAGGTGGGAGTGTGGAGTCAGCTGCGACACCTTCCACGGTGGGGAAGGCCCACAAGAAAGTCAGCAAGTCTGGAAAGAGCAGCACGGCGGAGAAGACCACCATCATCCCCGCTGCCGAGGAGGCCACCGCCACCCGCCCAGCTGCCCAGGAGGCCACCGCCAGCACCAGCCCTGCTGCCCAGGATGCCACTGCCAGAACCAGCCCTGCTGCCCAGGAGGCCAGCACCAGCCCCACTGCCCAGGAGGCCATCGCCATCATCCCCCCTGCCCAGGAGGCCACCGCCATCATCCCCGCTGCCCAGGAGGCCACCGCAAGCACCAGCCCTGCTGCCCAGGACAGGACCGCCAACACCAGCCCCGCTGGGCCAGACATGACCGCCAGCACCAGCCCTGCTGCCCAGGACCGCCAGCACCAGCCCTGCTACCCAGGACAGGACCGCCAGCACCAGCCCCGCTGGGCCAGACATGACCGCCAGCAGTTGAGTCACTGCAAAGGACCCCTGCGCCACAAGCACTGCTGAACAGGGCACCGCCGCCACAAGCACCGCTGAACAGGGCACCGCTGCCACAAGCACCGCTGAACAGGGCACCGCCGCCACAAGCACCGCTGAACAGGACACCGCCGCCACAAGCATCGCTGAACAGGATATGTCCTGCCTGGATAGTACTGCAGCAATAATAGCCCACATCTTCCTCTCCTAACTCTTTTGTCTCCAGCTCCTGCCAGAAGGAAGTTCCCAACATTTCCCATCGGAGCAAGTGCCTGATTACAGTACCTGTTTGATGGCAACTATGAACTATGACACCTGCACTTTTTTGATAGAGGGCAACGAATAGCATTTCTAGAAACCCTATTAACCCCTTTGCTGCCAGGCCTTTTCCCCCTCCTGTGCCGAGCCTTTTGTTTGGCTATATGGGGTAGTTTGCACTTAGGCCCCCATAACTTTTTGTCTACATAATCTATTCACGCCAAATATGCGTCCTTTATTCCCGCAATCCTAGGGATTTTAAAGTTACCCAGAACTCGTGGGTTCCCCTGGAGGAGACCAAGGAAATAGCTAAAATACAGCAAAAATTAGTTTTTGGGGGGGGAAATGGGAAAAAAGTGCTGCAGAAGGAAGCATGTTGTTTTTCCCCAGAAAATAGCATCAACAAAGGGTTTGCGGTGCTAAAATCGCCACCTTCCCATCTTTCAAGAACAGGCAGACTTTAATTAGAAAACTAAAATTTTCAACACAATTTGGGCATTTAACTGCAGCAAACTCCATTTTTAATATTTTTTCGTGCTTTCAGTCTCCTTCCAGTTAGTGACAGAAATAGGTGTGAAACCAATGGTAGATGCAGATACACCTCCCCCTATTGCTTTTTTTGTAATAGGAAAATACAATCCCAATACAACACTATGGTGGTCATTACAACCCTGGTGATCGGTGTTAAAGCGGCGGTAAGACCTCCAACAGGGCGGTGGAAAAAAACTGGAATCACGACCGTGGCGGAAACCGCCAGCAAAGACAGCCACTTTAACACTCCGACCGTCACGCCGGTACAGACAGGCAGAAGACAATGTACAGCCCCAGGACCTTTAGATATGCTGGGCACGTCAGCTCAGTAAATTCTGTGGACAAAATCTGGAGAAATGGTCTCCACAGAGTACAAATGTCGCCCACCCTCTGCTTAGAAGCCAGAGTAAGTTTCTCCATTGCTAAGATGAACCACAGCTTCTGAAGCCAGGACACATACGTCGGCAGCCTTTCGGAGCCTCATAGGGCCAGGATCGTCTGGAGCGCAGGCCATCTGTCGCCCTCTCAACGAACGAAGGGTGAAAGTGAGGGGGTTGGGTAAACCCAATAGAACATATGTCAGTAATCTAGGAATCTCTGTCTGGAATACCTTATTGATGGCATCCAAGATACTCTTCCAAAATCTCTGTAACTTGGGGCATTGCCAGAGGAGATGTACAAGTGTGCCCGTGTTGCTGCACCCCTTCCAGCAAAAGCCTGACTTACCGGGATCCCATGCATGCACCCTTGCTGGGGTATAGTACCAGTAGGAAGCTACCTTATATGCCGTCTCTGTCCCCGTGGCATTATAGGCCGTGTGGTGTGTTCTATAGTATATATTGTCCCATTCCTCCTCTGTTAGCTCCCTCCCCAGCTCCCTCTCCCATCTCGTCTGTCCCTTGGATTTAGGCGGGCGTTCCACCTCCTGCAGAAATCTATACAACTCCAATATCACCCGTTTATCATCATTCTTTGTCAGTATCCATTTCTGAAACGGGGTAAGCGTTCTATCTATCAAGGGTCCATTCGCCGGCAAGAGGGCCCAGTGTTGTACCTGATAATACAGCAGTCTGTCTGCCTCAGTCAATCCATACGTCTCCCTTATCTGATCAAAAGGGATCACACCATTCTCATCATATAAGCTCCCCACCCTTTTGCAGCCTCCGTCATACCAGCGCCGAAAATTCTCTACCTGCAGGCCTGGCACAAAGTCAGGATTCACACCGATCGATGACATAGGAGATGGGAACGTCGTCAGACCAAGCCTCCGTGCCACCATATCCCATCCCCGAAGCGTCGCTCCCATGATCGGGGAGGAGTAGAGCCCCCGGGCCCTATGCCTGCGTTGAAGCCAGGGCTCCTTCCAAATGTGGAACCCAGCCACCGCCTGATCCATGAAGCACCAGTGCTTTTCAGTGAATGACCTACTCCACTCCAGCAGAAAGTGCAGTTGGGTGTCCTGAAAATACTGCAGGAGGCAGGGGACCGCCAATTCCCCTTCCCCCCGGGACAACACAGGGCACTCTGCAGGATCCGCGCCGGTTTCCCATCCCATATAAATTTCAAGATCTCTGACTGGAGGGTCGCTACCGTATGAGACGGCGGAGTCAGAGGGAGTGCTTGAAACACGTACAGTATGCGCAGCAGCACCGTCATCTTCACCGCGAAGACCCTGCCAAGCCAAGATAGTTTATGCTTCCCCCAGCTCCCCAGGTCCCGCAATATCTACCGGGCTAATATGGCATAGTTCAAGCTCGCCGTCTTCACGGCCGAAGTTGCCAGTTCAATACCCAGGTAGGGTACCTGCGACGACCAGATAAAAGGATAACGGGCACTTAAGCTTTCTTCATGTTCCGGAAGGGTAGACAAGCTTTGCACCTGTGACTTCTGCATATTCACCCAAAAGCCAGAGACCCAGCTGAACTCACTAAGGGCCTCCATAAGAGCTGGCAGTGAGACCATGGGCTCCGCTAGGGTAAGAATCACATAATCCGCATATATCGGAAACGGCAAGGACAAAGTTCCATTAACACGGACAGCAGCATTAGGTGCATGATAAATACATTGGATCCAGGCCATCAACACTGTACCTAGCCCAAAACGCTCCAATACCTGAAAAAGATAGGGCTAGTGGACCCTATCGAATGCCTTCTCTGCGTCAATGGAGAGTAGAAGCGCCTCTCTACGAGATCTGCTGGTTTTATCAATTAAATGCAGAAGCCGTTTTGTGTTGTCGCCGCACTGTCGATGAGGTAAAAAGCCCGCCTGATACGGGTCTATAAGGCCAGGCATGTAAGCATTAAGGCGGTGAGCCAATATGCCGGTAAACAACTTGGCATCTATATTCAAGAGCGAAATGGGCCGATAAGAACCACATTCTTCTGGATCCTTCCCCGGCCTGTGAACGACAGCAATGGTGGCCTCCAGCATGCGAGGCGTGAGAGCCCCGGACACCAGGAAGGAGTTAAAGAGCCGCAATAGAAGCAGAGCCAGCTCAGGGCAAAATGTTTTATAAAAAAGTGCAGTGAAGCCGTCCAGGGGATTTCCCAACCTTTAGACTTGAAATCTCTGAGATAACCCCCTCCACTTTAATGGGCTGGTCTAAAGAGGACGCATCACGCTCACAGAGTGGTGTAACCTCACTATCCGCAACAAAGGTGGTAGGGTCCACCTCATTACCCGTATCCCCCGCATGCAGCTCCCTATAATACTCAGCAAATACCTCAGCCATTTGATTGTTCATTCGTACCTCCCCTTTAGAAGGGGAGCGTACCATCTTTATCGCTGTAGCTGAGTGCTGCGCCCTCAACTGGTGCGCAAGGAGTTTCCCACATCTGTTGCTACCCGTATAATATTTATGTTTAAGCCGAACTATCGCATACTCTGCCCAATCCCAATCCAGCTGCTTTAACTGCTGTTGCGCCTTCTCCAGCTCCCTCCACACTCTAGGTGCGCCGGTATGCTTAAGGGAGCGTTCTAGCACCGCCACTTTTTGCTCTAACACCGCCCTCTGCTCTCTCCTCACTTTATTGTCTTTAGCCAAGAGCGACAACACCTCTCCACAGATTACTGCTTTCAGTGCCTCCCACAAAGTCTCCAAACTGGTTCTCCCATCATCATTGAAACTAAGGTAGTCCATGATCGCACGCCGCAGCGTCACCTCCGCTACCCGACTCTGCAGTATGGTATCCCCAAATCGCCAGCTCGGGGTCCCCACTCGTCCCACGTCAAGACAGGCTACCTAAGTAATAGGGGTATGATCTGTCAGAGCCCGAGGCTCGATTGTGGTCTTGCTAATCCGGGAGGTGAACTCCGAAAGAGGCCAAAAAAAAATCTATACGTGTATACGTCTTGGATGAAGCAGAATAAAATGTATAATCCCTGAGCGTTGGATGGGCCTTCCTCCAGACGTCCTCCAAGTCACAGTCAGCTAACCACTGTCGTCCCGCTATAGTCAGTACCTCGGTCTGCCCAAATCGATGCCTAGACCTATCCAACTCATTGTTTATGACCAAGTTGAAGTCTACCCCCACCAGTATAGCCCTGTCCGTTGTAGTAAGCATTGGGGAGATGGCCTGCCTCATGAAGATTTCTTGCTGCGTGTTAGGAACGTACAATGTGGCGATAGTAAAGAAAAAGGCCCCAACCCGCACCCTAATGTCCAGGGACCTACCCTTTCTCTCATGTATCCTAGCGACTACCTCCCCAGGGAAGGCCCTTGACAGAAGTATCGCCACCCCAGCGTGCTTTGTGCGAGCTGAGGACCAAAACTGCCTGGGAAACCACTTTGAGCGCATTCAATATGTATCCTTTGACAATAAGTGCGTCTCCTGCAAAAGACAGACATGGCTCCCAGACCTTTCAAGGCCAGATAGGATCGCCAGCCTCTTAGTTGGACTATTGAGCCCCCGGACATTCAAGCTTAGACACTTAAGGGACATGTAGAGCTGAACAGGTCGTGCTTTGTAGGCGGGGACCCATATTCAGGGGCAGGAGCCAGGTACGGCGCTGGGGCGGCTCCCACATATAAGGACAGCAAGCAATAATAAAGCACATGAAAATTTCGGGGGAAGCACACCAACACAAAACCATAGCGCACAACAGGTGCTTAAAACGTACAAGTACTCTTACACACATGTCAGAAGAGGCCGGAATCCTGACAGGGGCAGCAGAACCTCACAAGTTTGTCACTTGGAATCCAGCGACTCCACCACCCGCGCCCCTCTCAAGTAGTCTCAAAGCCTATTCTGAAATGACCCCAGATCATTGTAGCAGTACCCGGGCGCCCGCTACTTAGGCACTGGTCCCAGCGACCAAACTGCTCAGTACAGATTGTCTTTCCAGCTCTGTCGTGGAAGATCGCGGCTGTTTCCTCTTCCTCTCCTTCCGTCGCTAACGCGACCCTGGCAGCGCCCTCTTCGCGCGGGCCAACATCATGCTCTGTCTCTTCCATGTGCAGGATCCTGTGCGCCTCTGCCACTGATTTCACCTGGCGCAGCTGGTCCTCCCAGCAGAACACAAGGCAGAAGGGGTGGCCCCAGGAGTAAGATGACGAATTTGCCCGTAGGTGCTCAGTAATGGGTTTAAATTCTCATCACCACTGCAAAGTCCTCAGCGAGAGGTCCTGAAACAGCTGAAGCGCATGCCCTCGGAACTGGACCTGAGAGAGGTTTCGCGTTCTCTGCAGTATGCTTTCTTTAATTACATAGTTATGGACACACGCTAGAATGTCAGGTGGATGATCACCGGTCATCCCCGGTCGGCCCACTCGGTGAACCCGATCCAGGGTGATCTCTTGCGTATCGTCTGGGCCCAAAATGGAGCGGAACAGCATGGTGACAAACTCTCCAATGTCCTCCCTCTCCGCCCCGGTCGGGGCTCCCATGATGCGTATGTTATGCCGCCTGGACCGGTTCTCAAAGTCCTCTACCACAATCTGTAGGAGGTCCTGTTGCTCACGAAGACGTATGAGCTCCTGCTGCATTTGTTCCACTTCTTCCCCTCGAGAGATCTCGCAGACCTCGACATTCGCCACTCGTTCTCCTAACAACGTGACATCCGCGCATAGCTCCTTCATCTCCTGGGAAATATCCCTCCAGAGCTCCTGCAAGTCTCTCCTAAGCGAGTCAAACAAGGAGGTGAGAAAACCCTTTGTGACCTGGGCCCCGCAATCATCCTCCGCCTCACCACAGTCTTCAGGTCCCCTTGTCAAAGCAGGGCCCTCAGCCGGCCTGCTCTTCATCGGATGAGATCTGGTCAGCATTTCCCTCACTGAATGGTCTCTTTTCGGTTTAGAGGATGCCATCAAAAGTCCACTCCTGCACCAGCTCAGCAACAATCCCGGTTCCAATCATAGTCTACCTCTCCGTCGTCTGCTCAAGTCTGGTGAACGCATCCCCTCTCACTGGTAGCCTCCTCGTGCTAGCCGCCTACGCCCAAGATGGCGAAATTGTTGCCTCCTTGCTCCCCTCCACTAGGCCACAACTGCGGGCACTCACTGCAACCTGGCATCTCCGGGGCCCTGCCTCGCCATGCAGCACGTGCCCAGGCCCGTCCCAGGCAGAACCACCGCGGGCCGACTAGCCTGCCGACTAGTGTGCCCCCCCGAGCCCCAGTACACTGCGGGCCCCTCCACCCGGGGACCCAAGGGTGGACCGGCCACACCTCACAGCCACCTCCGCCGCTCAATGGGGTCCCCTCCACCGGCTACCGGCACCAGAATGGCTGCCCTGGCCTCAGGAGGCCAAAACTCATGTGGCGCGTCTAAGGTCACGGCCCACAGGCACGGACCTCCTCTGCCTGCCGCCGCCAGCCGCTCGATCCGGCAGTCCAGCGGGCCCCGCCGGGCCCCTCGGTCCGCCACCAACTGCTGGGCCGCTCCACGCGGCTGGCACCACCGAACTCCGCACCCGCCGACAGCGAACGCGACCCAGGTCCGGGAGGGCCCGCTGCCGCAGTCCCCACGTGCCTTCGGGTGCCCGCCCGACCTCTGTTTTGGGAAGCCGCACCTTCTCGCTGGTCCCCTCTGCTCAGGAGGACCCGGATTAGTGGGGATCCGGGGTTGCTATGCTGCTGAAAGGGCCCGGGCGGCGGAGTTCGCAAAGACACGTCCGCTCACGCCGCCATCTTGGCCACGCCCCCAAAACTTTCATTTTAAGGGTAAGAGAGAAAGGGGTGCAAACTGGGAAGAACGGCTCTGGAGAATTAGGGATTTGAACATTTCTGCCATTGCTGAAAATTGCGAGATCAATATTCTGGATAGCTGAGCATTTCCATAGTAGCCTACATGGACAGTTAAAGGGAGAACACCAAATATTGCCTAGAGTGCAAGTCAGGTATGACAAGGCCTTGGACGGGTTAAGTGGTTAGTCACATACTTGTAATAGGTTGGGATTGCACACTTAACCCACCCAAGAAACCAGCATTCGAGCTAGCCTTTTATTATAGCTCAACAAAATCTAGCTTCACCCACTGTTGTGATGAAATATGTAAAAGTTATCTAATCTTTAAGTCCAATTTTCTGTTACTTTACAAGTACTAAAACAGTCAACAATACAGACCACAAAGGAAGAGGGAAGGGAACTGAGAACTGTAAACAAGGAAAAGTAGTACTCAATGTGGTGAAGATTACAAGTAAACAGAGAATTTGGACTTTATAATACAAGGGGGCAAGAAATCGCCGTATAAAAGCCAGGATCCGATTTTCTTATTGCAGCCTAGTTGTGAAGTCTCTAGTCACCTCTAACAAGGAAAAGATGTAGCATATTTTTGGGATGGAACAAGTCCCTCACAGGGTGACAGATGGGCCACCCTGCCCGAACTGCCACAGCTTCTACATGCCTGGATCCATAGAGCTGATTTTTGTTATCATGGGATAGCACAGATCATGCATGTGTGCCATGACATAGGCCAGTCTTGCAGACTGCAGTCTTGCTGGACCATGAGGGGCGCTCAAAGAGCTACCCTCATAGTGGTGAAAGGCTACTGCTTTCGCCAGGAGTTAAGCAGCACGAGCGCAGTGGTGTTAACATGCAGTGTAATGCTCAATATGAATGAACAGGTCTTTTTACCTCTGTAACTGAAGTGAAGCCCACAGGCCCATTCATATCAAGTTCCACTGCTGTGTGCTTAACTAACCCTTGGCCTACATCAAGTTATTACATACAGCTGAGCAGTGCATGTGTAGTCGCAAGTGTGTGATATGTGTGCCTGTGAATGGATCAATACATGTGACTCCATTTTGTGAGACCAAGGGCCGCCTGAAGAAATAGGATGAGAAAGAGGACTCGCCCAAGAAAAGATTTGTGGATTACCGCATTCCTGAGAGCTGGGTGAGACACACACTGGAGGAAGGAAAGTGAGGCTCTTCAGTTCACTTCAAATGGTGCTTTGATTTAAGGAGAGGTAATGGAAAGGAACTGGGCACATTTCAGGAACGGGATGGGGTTGATGAGACTGTCATAAAGAACAGTGCTTGGTCTCTGGGGTAACCTTTTGATGCAAATATTACTGTGGTGGATATCCAAGTGTGACACTCTAGTCACTCCTATGGCGTGTGCTGTGGGGCTATCTGATCTGTAGTCATTTCAGCTGTGGCACTCTATTTTCTGGAGGAAGGGAACAGAAGAGTGGTCACTTCAAAAAGGAAGCAGACTTCCAACACAAATTCAGACTCAGAGCCTAAATCACATTGGGTGCCTAGAAAAGGGCTGTGAGAATGGGAGCACAAGGCCCCTAAAATTATCAGCTTCCAACCAGCCAGTTGGGCTGTACATCAAGGAGGAGAAGCTCTGCACTTCTGCGTGTGACCAGGCCTGAGGGAAACGTTTTGCCAGTCTCCCAGCCGGGTGAGGGTACACCACCCAGGGTAATTCAAGATCACCTCCCCTGAAGCCTGGAGGACAAGTGCCTGTTTGCTTGTCAAGACCAGTGCACCTTGTGAAGAAGAGGAGAGTGCTTGAAGGGTGAGAGGTTGTTGTTGTAAACTTTATTTTTTAGTTAATTAAAAGCATACAATGAATAATATCAGCAATAGAAACACAATTATATGATAAACTTCTTTGTAAAACCATGTACAAATAAGAAAGTTTGTCAGCTATCAATCAATACATGACAGGATATATTTGATGACTTGCCGGGCAAATGAGTCTTTAGGTCAGTTTAAAAAAAATTGTGCAAAGAGCATATAACATTGTGTGGACGGGGTGTGCGGAGGCAAGGAAGTCAAGAAGGCGGTTGCACTCTAAGAGTGCTCCTGGACACCTCTGTCATCCGTCCTAAAGAACAGCCAAAGAACTCACTTGCCACCGAGCATGAGTGGGGACCCCCCCTGAAACAACTACTGTGTGGAGGTCCCCGTTACCGGCGGTGAGGGGCGAAAGCAGAGGTGGAACTGCGAGGGCCATACAAGACTGCAAAATGGTGGCCCTCGCGACCAGAACAGCCCCTGCACTGGTCAATTGAGGAGGTGTGGTGAGGCATTGTGGGACAGCAGGCAGTCAGGCCCCTTGAGTTGGCCGTCGCGAGTCCCTGACTTGAAGCCTCCAGGGGGTGACCGGACAGATGTTGACCCCTGCCGGCCTCCGGAGAGGAGTCCAAAAGTCACAGTGGAGTCCAGGAGGAGTAGGAGCTACTACCCACCCAGCTGTACTTGCAGGAGTTGGTCAACGCTGAAGAAGAACAGGTCAGCACTGAAGCCCAAAAGCCGGAGAAGAGCTCCTGATGGATGAAGAAGATGTCCCGCGCTGAAAGAAAGATTGCAGATCAGAGTCGGTATAGGATTTTCACTAACAAGCCTTGGCAAAGGCAAATTTGCAGTTGGTAGAAAAGAGGTGCTGCCAGGCACCAGCAAGGCCCAGGAGGACACAACCCAGGAGGGGGAGTCCCAAGGGAACCTCAGCATCGCAGCAGGCCCACAGGAGCAGAGGCAGCACCCACAGGAGTCCCACAGGATGGGGATACAAGAGTTGCAGAAGGAGCCCATGCAACGCTACAAAAGAGGATCCCAAGCTGCAGGAGAACCACACAGGAGGCTGGGATTTTCAGGAAGGCGTGCTGGGGTCTGGAGCTGCATGTAGCCAGAAGATACCTTGGAGGAGATGGCATCAAGCCTTGGCAGCTGCAAGAGACGCAGTGCAACGGGGTGCTCTCCTGCTTGTGAAAGCAAAGGCTTACCTCCACCAAAGTAGGATAGCTGGTAGGGAGGACTGAGGGGACCACTCCAGTCCACCACGTGTGATGCAGGATCCATGCAGCTCGGCAGGAGAGGGGATCCATGCAGCCGGTCGTCATCGCTGTAGGTGCCTGCAGATGCAGGGGAGTGACTCCTTCCCTCCAAGGAAGATTCCGTCTTCCTTCTTGTGCAGGCTGAAGAGTTGCTGTTTTCTGAGGATGCACAGCTGGGGAAATGTTGCAGTGCTAGCAGGAGTTGTTAAAACAATTTTGCAGAAGAGTCTTCCTTGTGGATCTGCAGCTTTGTTGCTTCCTGGAGGGTCCAGTCGCAGTTCCGGTGGCCACAAGTGGAAGTGAAGGTTGCAGAGAAGTCCTACTGGAATCTTGCAAGCCAAATCTGAGGACTCACCCTAGAGAGAGACCCTAAATAGCCCTGAAAAGGGGACTGTTCACCTAACCAGGTATGCACTTATCAGGAGGGGGCTCTGATTTCTTCTGCTTGGTCTGGCCACTCAGGTGCTCACAGAGTTCCTTGCCAACCTTGGAATCAAGATGGCAGAACTCAGGGACCCTCTGGAGGAGCTTTGAGCACAGTTGTCACTCCCCTTTCTATTGACCAGTTTTGCACCAGAGCAGGGACTGGAGATCCCTGAACCGGTGTGGACTCATTTATGCATGGAGGGGCACCAAATGTGCCCTTCAAAGCAAAACCAGAGGCTTGGAGAGGCTAACCCATCCAAGCCAGTCACACCTATTTCCAAAGGGAGAGGGTGTTACCCCCCTCTCCCAAAGAAAATCCTTAGCTCTGCCTTCCTGGGCTTGACCTGTTTAAGCAGCAGGAGGGTAGAAACCTGTCTGAGGGGTGACAGCAGCTTGGGCTGCCCGGATAACCCTGGAAGACTGGTGGTGGTGGTAATGCTGGGGGTCCTCTAAGGATCCCCCAGAGTGCATGGAATCATACTTTCAATACTGGCATAGTATTGGGGTATGATTCTGACATTTTTGATACCAAACATGCCTAGGTTCGAAGTTACCATTATGTAGCTGGACATAGGTACTGACCTGTGCCCAGTACATGCATAAAATGGCATCCCCGCACTCATGAAGTCCAGGAAAATGGAGCTGGAGTTCGTGTGGGCACCTCTGCTGGTGCAAGGGTGCCCTCACACACAGGTACTTGCACTCTGCCCTCTGGGATAGGAGGGCCTGCCATAGGAGTGACTTATAGTTAATTTTCGTAATCCTCGTTTTGTGGGTCAACTACTAGTGGACTTGGATATAAGACATTGAATTTGTAAAAATTTGAGAAGGGAGATTATGGCTGTTCCCCTAGGATATTTTTATAGAATGATGAATATCTCAGGTACAAGAGACACAGGGGCTATAGGGAATATACCCAGTAATTTGGACAGGCATAACAAACTAGAGTGTTCCAATTGATTCGCTCCCCTGAGTAACATGGAGGATTTGGACTGACAGCAGGAGGACATGAGTAGAAAAGGGATTTTGCTACCTGACAAAATACAATCTATTACTGTAGTGCCCAAATTAAAATCTTTAAGATGTAATGGTGACGTTGAGTCAGATGGGAGGTCCCTAGCAGGAGACCTAATTATACTCATGTTGTGGAATATAGCTGGAATAAAAACGAAAATGGTTGAGAAGGAATGGCAGACCATAATAAGCTCATCACATATAATCTGCCTACAAGAGACATGGCATACAGGATCCTTTTTTATTGAAGGATATACCATATTTTCCACACCAGCTTCTGCCTCAGCCAGTGGTAGGGCAAAGGGAGGACTAGAAATACTGATTTCAACACTGGTACCGTATACATTGGTGAAATCCTCCCTTGATTCCCCTTATTATCAGTTTTTATATTTTCGGATAGATGGAACCTTAGGAATTGTTGTTTATAAACTATTACAATAATAAATTTGATGGCACCAATAGAGTAGTGGGATCGACTCTCCAGGATGATCTACAGACCTTTGTAAATGATATAACTTCAAGTTATACAATAATATGGGTTGGAGATTTTAATATCGGGACATGCCAGAATACTATAGGAAAGACATGTGGATTTATCGACGATGGAGGAAGTGCCCAATCGCACTTTTTGCATAATAATTACAGAATTGTACTGAATGAAATATTATTTAGATATGATTTAGAATTGATGGAACAAGATGGGCTTAAAGGAATGAAACTTCCATTGTTTATAGGAAGAGGACATTTCTCATTAATCGACCACATATTAATGTCTAAGAGCAATATGGATATGGTTGAATCCCTGAAGATTGAGCCAACCATCTATAGTGATCATCACCCCTTGTTACTAACTATGAGATTAGCTAAACCCTTTAACATAGGTGAACGATTAGCAATGAATATAGGAATGAGAAGGGAAAATGGAATTGTAGTTAAATGGACTGGGGTAAATGAAATAGATGTGATTAAAAAAGTTGTGACACGACACCGTCAAGAAATTTTCACATGTACAGAATATAATCAAAGTCCATATAAGATTTTAGGATCTTTTAACCAGCTTAGAAACGCCATCACAGGAAGCCTAGTGAGAACATCAGGGAACAAAAAGAGTGAAAAAGTGGGGTGGTTTGATCGTAACTGTTCATTAGCAAGCCAGGAATTAAAACAAGCCCTGCAGACTCGACCAAGAAATAGGGAAGAAGTAATTATTAAACTCTCTAGCTACAAACATGCACTGAAGATGAGGAAGGCACAACTGAGAGCTAGGGCATGGGCTAATCTTGAGCAAGCAACGACACTAAGAGACAGTACTCTATTCTGGAAAACAATAAACCAACCATTCCTAAAAAATAGTGATGCACCCGAAATAACAGTACAAGTTCCATCAGTGGAATGGCTTTCTCATTTTGGCTAAATTTTTAACCCAGATAATCTGACTAATCACACATCGAATATTGGGTTAATTGAGATCAAGCCACCCTTCTTGAAACCAGTTAGTTTAGGGGAAGTGAAATCTGCTATGGGAAGATGCTTGAAAGGGAAGGCACCGTGCCCTGATGGGGTGCCAGTAGATGCCTAATTGACACACGTCGATCTATGGTGCCCTATTTTGACCCAAGTTTTTTTGAGTGTGACAAAGGGATATATTTTAACATCATGGACTGAAAGTATAATTGTTCCTATTTTTAAAAAGGGAGATAGAGGTGACCCCAAATGCTATCGGCCAATTTCACTTTTAGATACCTCTGTTAAATTGTTGGGAAGAGTACTCCTAGAAAGACTAGAATCATAGGTAACCAACAATCATATACTCACAGAGGCTCAATTGGGATTTAGGCCTGGAGTTGGTACTCTGGAACAATGTATAAACCTTAATTTAATAATAATTACATATACAATAGCAAGGAAGGGTCATGTGTTCCTTTGTTTTGCAGATCTTAGCAGCGCTTTTGATCGGGTGAATCATGCTAATCTGTGGAAAGTCTTAATAGATATGGATGCGCCCTCAGATATAATAAGCTGCTTGGCGCAATTATACAATCATCTAACAGCACGGGTGAGATATGGAAGAAATGGCGAGTGTACCCCAGGCTTTAGGATAGGGAGAGGAATACGTCAAGGTTGTGTTTTGTCGCCTCTTCTATTTTCCCTTTATATAAATGGAGTTGATGCCCACTTAAAAAATATAGAAATTGATACCCCTAAAATAGGATCATCTTCTATCCCAATCCTTTTATATACAGATAATGCAGTACTGCTGTCACAAACTGCAAATGGGTTGCAGCGGTTAATCGAGGGCTTTGTGGAATTTATGGAGGAAAGAGATAAGCTGTTGAATATGAGCAAAACTGTTGTAATGACTTGTGGACAGGGAAAGGCCAGGAAGAAAACTTATTTTATTAAGAGCCATAAATGTGAAGAAGTGAATGGATTTACATATTTGGGTATACAATTTTCTAATATGGGTAATTGGAAACAACATCTAGAAATTACTAAGATGAAGTATATTAGGACAACTGAGGCTGTTTTTAGATTTAAAAAAAAATTTGGTAATAAAGCCGTTAGGGAAATGCTGCAAATTTACAAAAGTAAATCAATTAGCAGCATTACGTATGGTTCTGCCCTTTGGGGTTTGATGCCCGAGATCCACTCATTACAAGTGCTAGAGAACAAATTGTTTAGCAGACTACTTGCAGTGCCAAATACCACCTCCACATTTATGGTACATAAGGAACTGGGCTGCCCTTCCGTGGAAGATCTAATATATACCAATGCGCTGTTGGCTTGGCATGGCATCTGGTCCAAAGAAGGGACTCATTTTACCCAAAAGATTATTAAAGATTGTCTTACATTAGAACATTGGGATAGAATTCCATGGTTCATGCATTTAAAAGATGTGTTAAAAGGTATAAATCTATCTCCAAATTTGGACAATCCAGGTATTATCCTCCAATTTAGCAAGAAAGAATTGAAAAGCCAACTAATGGCATGGAGGGATAGTGATAGAGAAAATAGAGAATGTAGGAAATCAACAGTAGCACTTTATATGACTGAAAATAATGAGGTAATGCCAAATTACTTACTAACAGTTGCAAACATTCAGGATAGATTTTATCTGACTCGGATGCGCTTTAGAATGTTGCACTTTTTAGTGGCTTTCCCAAAGGTGAGGATTTGGAGCAAAAGCCTACCGAAGTGCCCCTGTGTGGGACGATTTGCACAATCTACAATGCATTTTATTATATCCTGTAAATTTTATCATAACATTAGGAAACAATTTTTAAAACCTTTATTTGTTATTAACAAATTATTTTATTGTAGATAAGCTTTTAATTATTTATGTAAATTGAATACCAATGAGAAATGTGATGCAGTAATAAAATTTACCCTATATGCCATAGAACAAAGAAAAAAGCTGTTGTATCTAGAAAACCTCCGACATGAGAATGGATAATCGCCCAATTTGTTGCAGCAAAGGTTTTATTTATTTATTTATTAGCAATGTTTTCTTGAAGTATTTTTGTATATTTTTATCATTTTAAAGAGATCGATTATCTTTTATGGAGTAAAATCTGAATAAAGATTGATTTGAATTTGAGTGACTTACAGTTACCTGGTGCAGTGACCTGGTTGTGAAAGGGTGCATGCACCCTTTCACGCAGGCTGCAATAGCAGGCCTGCAGACCACTTTGCATAGGCTCCTCTTGATTGGCATAATACATGCTGCAGCCCACAGGGATCCACTGTTACCCCAATGCCCTGGGTACCTGTGTACCACATACTAGGGACTTACATGGGGTACCGATATGCCAAATGTTGGGTGAAAACGGTTCTAGCAACCAAGTTAGAAGGGAGAGAGCATAATCAATGGGGTCCTGGTTAGCAGGATCCCAGTGAACACAGTGAAACACGCTGACAACAGGAAATATACCCCGCCACGCTTCCACACTGAAAGCCCCCCTTGGAGTGATCATAGTGTGGGGCAGGGTGTGGTCCTCGGTGTTCATATGCAGCAGGTGAGTGCGACACGGAGCCTCGCGTCCCCTGAGAGGGAGGCTCATTTGTAGTCTGAGACAAGAAAACGCGAAGGTTCTTGAAACACAATCACCGGTGAACAAACCAACATACCTCTAGGAACCTGGGGGGCCGGTGGTGATGGGAGGGTCGTGGCCCCCATCAGAGCAGCTGAGAGACATGGGGAAAGATAAAGCAGCATGCTCTGGAACGGCCCTGGCTTGCTTGGACCAGTATATTGCTGGCCGCACCAATGATAATACAGGGAAATCAGAGATGAAGAAGGTGCCACGCACAAGCACTGACCTGGAGACTAGCCTACGAGCTATTCAAACGTCCCAAACAGCAGTGGAGACAAAAATTGGGGAAGTACACAAAGATGTTGCCCTGCTTAGACAGGATATGCGCAATGCAACAGCACGCATCACTGAAACGGAATCCACGATCTTCACAGTGGAGGACGGTGGCGGGAGTCCTTAAAACACAAATTACTAAACTGTTTGCACGCACATCAGAGCTTTCTCAGCATGCGAAAGATGCTGAAAATAGGCCTTGGAGGTCCTTTGAGAGGCCCGCACCCACCCGGACCTGCGCTGTGGGGACGCCAAGGTCCTTGTCTTCCTGGACTACACAAGGGAGGTCCAGCAACAGAGACGCTCATATACTGAAGTCAAGCAGAAACTGAGGGCCATGGGGCTGCAATATCGCCTCCTTTTTCCAAATTGTCAATTTACTTGTAATCCATGAGAACAAAACTCATTTCTTTGATACAGCAGAGATAGCATGGCAATGGCTTATGGAGGAGTGGCCCCATCAGCGCCCCCTGGTAGGCCGCGCTCGACAATCCTGTCGACCTGCCCGGGTGGGAATGGGAGAAAGACCAAGGACCTGCTCAGGGAGGTGGCGTTGGGGGTCCCAACCTCGGACTCTTGCTCCGGGTCCCACTGGGCACAGGAGGCCCATCTACAGTCATCTGAAACACACAAAACAGAAGTAATACCTGCCGAAAACACACTAGCCACCGATGATCCAGGGGGGAACCCCTTGGGCCTCATGCCCTGATGGGCCTGATTCTGACCTGCTATGCAGCCCGGTCATGCTCCGACCCGAATGCAACCCTTTATTATGACCATGGCACTGACACTACCTTTGTAACAAAGGCAAATGGTAGTTTAGATGATGTACACTTATCCTCAAGAAGGAGGGGTCCACCATCACGCTCCTTTTCTTTCTTTCTTTCTGGGATCCCTTTGGGAATACTGTTCCCCTTTGTTCACTGGTTGTTGTGAACCCTTGTAATGTTCCTAACCATTGGTGGGGGTGACAGATGCTTCTGAGAGGTAAGTATGGGGAGGGTTGGGAGTTGGGGGAAGGGATTCAGTACTGTTTGGTTGTTAGAAAAGTTCAATGTTTCCACCCTGCATGACATTGGAAGCTCTAACGGACCCACCTCTGTGAACTGATTTGACTCCTCACCCTGGCAGAGAAAGGCACTTCGCATGACCTCTGTCAGCTCACATGCAGACATTCCATGCTAGGGGACGCCCGTTGGGAACTCTTTCCCACATTTGGTGACCACATAGTACAAACCGGAATATGACACACTTGCACATCCTAACATGGAATGTTAATGGCCTGCTAGAAAGAAAAAAAAGAGCAGCAGTTTTTAGTTTTGCACACTGTCACTCCCCAGATGTACTGTTGCTACAGAAAACGCATCTTCTGGGTAGCAGATGTCCCTTCTTGGCCCGTGAAGGATTTGATCGGGTGTTTCACATGTGACACACTAGGGGCTCTAGAAGGGTAGCTACAGTGCTCCACAGTTCCTTCCCTCTGGTGTTCTCCCGAACAGTAGGGGATCCCCAAGGCCGCATTTTAACCCTGACAGATACACATGAGGGCCACATTATTAATTTGACAAGAATATATGCCCCGCATGTGGCACTCCACGCCTTTCTTCAAGACTTGGCCTCCCATTTACTTGACCTCCCACAGGGTCTGACACTGATAAGAGGTGACTTTAATATTGTTTCAGAACCTGAGCTGGACACCTCAGGCCCATCCTTTGCGTCCCGATGCAGAAATGCTCGCCACTTGTCAGATTGGATCACCTTTGTGGGCTTAAACGACTCGTGGCGGACATGGCACTTGGGAAGGCGCTGGTACACTCACACGTCGGCAGCCCACCCTACTCACTCACACATAAACATGATTTGTATGCCAGCATAGGACTGCCGCTGCATTACCCAAATCCAAATCTTACTAAAATGCATTTCTGACCATGTACCGATCCTGCTTCACCTGGGCTCTCCCAGAGAAAGTATTAGTCCAATGTGGCACCTTAATGCCTCGTATCTACAGGATAAAACATATGTTCAAGCCTTAGAAAAGGAGATTCAAAATTACTTGAAAGATAAAGAGGACTCAGACTCTGATGCCGGCACCATTCGGGCCGCCGGCAAGTCAACACTGCGGGACTTTGCGAAAGGTTATCCAAGAATGAGGGAAAGAGCCCGCCTGTCCCAGATCACCTATTTAGAACCCCAGGCCCTACAGATGGCAGTTAGTATGGCGAGGGATGTGGGGACACACTCAGAGCGGACATTGGCCCTAATGAGAGACGAGATATGCCAACTCTCTCTCGAGGCAGCCAAACACATATGAAAGGCCATGCAGGCTGATATATATGGCTCGGGCAACAAAATAGTAGACTCTTATACTAGATGGTTTTCCAACATCAGTCATCCAGGATCATATCCCAAATCATAGATGACACGGGCAACAGAGTGTACACATCCACTGAAATAGCACGAGCATTTGCGCAATACTTCCCTACACTCTATACGGTTCCGACCCCACCAGATGCAGAATATTCAGAGCAGTTTCTCGGGGAGTTGTCCCCACCCTGCATCTCCATTTCGGAGACCCAGTTGCTGGATGAAACCCTTAGAGATAACAAAATCACTGCTGCCCTAGCAGCCATGGCTTCTGTGAAAACTCCCCAGCCAAATGGCTTCCCGAAGGAATATTATACTACGTTCCATGACATTTTAGTCCCTAGATTATTAGCTTTGTACCTGGAAGTAGACCACACCAGCACTTTCCCGCCCAAACTGGATGTCGCAATCATTGTGGTAATCCCAAAGACCCAGCCCCCTGCTGAGTTGTGTGCAGCCTACCGGCCCATCTCTCTCATCAACTGCAAAGTTAAGATAATGCCACCTAACTGGCCTCCAGGTTGAGATGCGTCATCCCTACCCTGGTGGAACAATACCATGCGGGGGCGGAGCACGAGCTACTGTCTTAAACGCCTTCATGTGGCTCTTGCACACAGACACTGCCTCCCACTCCAACACGCAATATTATTTTTTTAATTTGAGAAAGCGTTTGATACAGTGGACTGCTGTATTGGTCAATGTTGTGTCGGGCCCCCGATCCTGTAGACTAGTTCAGGCCCTCTACTCACGTCCCACAGCGAGAGTGCAGGTCAATGGCATCATGTCACCCTCCTTTCCAGTTAGAAGGGAAACCCAGCAAGGGTGACCCCTATCCCTCCTTTTGTTTGCACTTGCTATTGAGCCTCTGGCGTATTTGATCCATATCGACCCTTTGATTCAGTGCTGGAAGTGGGAGATGAGAGGGAAGATCGGATCACCTTATAAGCAGACGATGTCCTTCTGTACCTCACTAACTCTGCCCATTCCGGACCTCTTTGCGGGCACCTTCTCCAGTGCCTCGGAGCAGCCTCGGGACTTAAGCTGAATTCTTCTAAGTCAGTACTGGTGCCCCTGGACCTCTCCAGGGATTGCTTTGCCTCTCAAACCGACATCCCTATCCTGCACCTGAGCATGAAATATTTGAGGATTTGGGTGTTCATACTTCCGCAACTGACATGTAGTCTTAACCTGAAGCCCGTATTTAGGAAAAACAAATTAGACCTTGTCAAATGGCAACCATTGCCGCTAATTGGCATGGGCTGAGTGGCACTATTTAAAATGATGGTGCTACCGAGATCAAAATACTTCAATTGACATTCCACTGAAATGGTTTCGCCTACTGGATGCGCAGTAAGGAGGTGGGAAGGGGGGGACCAGCACTGCAACTGTTAGAGGAGGTGGAAATGGGGAGCGCTAGATGTATGCAAGTTTCTGTTCCTTTGACTAATAATCCCAATAAAATTAGTTACAACAACAAAAAAAATCGTTTGCACGATCAGTATATTCTGAGTGACCCGTTACTTCTCAGATGATAAATTACCTCACTGTCTGGTATATGCCAAGGTGACCCTCCATACTATCCATCACGGTGGTCGAAGAGAGCAGCTGCTGAGTAAGTTGACCAATTTTGTGCATCTTGCCAGAGCCCATGCAACACAGTGTGAAAAGCAAACGTTGAAAGCTTCCAGACATTATCTCAACCCCAGGGCCAAGGCTACCTGGTTCATTTATTGTCTCCTCTGGTGTTCTAAGGTGGGGCAGCAACAAAAGAGGTGCAACCAAGATTCGTTTTGAAAAGAGACAAGCCCTCAAACTGTTGTCCCTGTGGGTAGCATCAGGAAAGGTCAAAATCTTTCATTGGCAAAACAAGAAGTCTCATGATGCAGGTCGGCCCGCAGGTTTCTGCGTTTATGGCTTCCAGTACGCATGACTGCAGAGTCCCAACCAGGTATGAGGTGTTTAAGGCCTGTGTCACTGTCGGGTTATTAAGGGTCGATGGGTCTTGGTCGCTCGAAATACATTTTAGTTGTCTATTAATTTTTTTTTGCCAAGTGATGGTGGGTCTTTCATCTCGAATGTCTTCAATGCCTAATTTATTCAGGAGTGCCAAGGGTTACCTGGGGTTTCAAAGATAAATATTAAGTGGCTTTTTAATGATTGTGTGCCTGCCATCCTGACCCTGATATAGTACTTCAGCATAGCCGCTTGGCAGTTTAGAGCCTGAGACAACAAGTCTAGGTCCAACCTTAGCCTGGACTGGTTGACATAGCTTGGTTGTTGAAGAATTCTCTTGTGTGCCCTGCAGTGGGGTTCTTCCAAATATGTGTCTAAAGTGCCAGGATATGCAAAATGCCCGTATTGCATTGGGGAAAGGAAAGTCGCTTTCATAACCCTTAGCATTGGGTCTGAAGTCACACTCCTTAGTAGTCGATTCACTTGGGCAATCCCATATGTGATTGAAGTTCCCTCACTTTTAGTTGCTCTTATCTGTGCCCCTGTCGAGCTATTTTTACTGAAACACACACCGAGAAAGTTATACTTTCTATCTGTGCTGACACGCTGGCTGCCAAGACACCAGGAGATGTTCCTTTTGTTCTCACACCTTCCGAATATAAGGACTTTTTTTTTTCTTAGTTCACTTAGAGCTTAGTTAGGAATGTTGAATGCATTCAGAGCATTGAGTGCCCACTGTAAGCCGACTCTTGTATGGTCCATAATCACTATGTTGTCAGCATATTGAATTACTTGAAGCTTGGGGGAACCTATCTTCGGTGGGGCCAAACGGCTGGTCTCCAGGCTTTTCCCCTAAGTCGGCTGTATGAAGTTTGAACAGTAAGGCGGACAAGACACACTCCTGCTTTAATCATCTATTAGTTTTAATTCTCCGGGTAGTTGAGAAAGGGCTTATTGTCACTTGGACCCATGTTTCTGAGTCAAGTGAGATTATGGCACTTGGGACCTTTGCGGCTATACCCCATGTTTCCAGCTCCTCCATAGGACTTCTCTGTTAACCCCGTAGAATGCCACACTATGGACTACAAAACAACAGACTATCAGGAGCACAGCTTAGTGTCTCAAAACGATAGTGCATAGATGTTGTCTACTGTGGATGCCCCGGGTCTAAAGCCATATTGGAAGGATCTGTTGCTCATGAACCCTGTGCTTCCAATTGTTCCAGCAAGATGCAACCAAATATTTTGGCCTCAACATCTAAGAGGGCTATTACATGTTTGTATATTTGGCAGAGAATTGAACCTCTACACAGATCTGGCACCCTTGCCATCTGAAATGCAGTGTTATAAAGCAGGGTCAGAGCCCTTGCCCAATCTGCTGTGGGGCCATATAAGTAGGGACGCTGGCAGTCTATTAGGGCCAGTAGCCCCATCCATCCTTAGGTGCTTAATAATTTTTTCGAACATATTATCTTGATCTACGTGTACCGTACTGGCAGCTCAAGCCCAAAAGTGATTGGTTCTTTGTCCATCCTACCACTTCCCCAATAGGCACTTCAGTGGGGGTAGGGAAGTGGGGGTAAGATTGGCTGTCATTTCATTACACTGACAGGTGTATAGATTTGTATCTTGGCAGCTTTTGGGACCCCATTCTCGCTTGACCCATTGAAGCTCTTTAGTTTATTCACATGCTCCCAGAACCTCTCAAGGTTAGGATCTTTCAGCAATAGAAATAGGATTTCCCATTCTCTTTGACTGTGTTCCCAGGTTATTTTCTTGAGAATTTGTCTTTTATGTTTGTTCCCAGCCATAGTGTTGGTTGTGAGTTTTTGTTTGTGAGCTAGCTGTGTGCTGCCATGGGCCCCTTTTGCTCTGATGATGATATTATCATATTGTGGTGTTGGCCTTCTGACCCCCAAGTTTTAGTGGATGAAGGCCAGGAAGCAGCTACTTTTAGGAGGGATATAAGGTCCTTGACGATCTTCTCCCACCGCTTGAGGATCGAGACCTGCAGCCTCAAATTTACTACAGGGACTCGTGTTTTTGTAGACAAGTTGTTACACGTGCTGAGCACTATAGCCTCCATTTTATTCTTGTGACTAAGTGTACTTTCTGGACGAAGTATGGCCTACAGAGCAGCTAAACTTTGGAATTCTCTCCCGGTGGAGCTTCATCAACTTGGCCAGGAACTGTCCTTCCATAAAACCTTGAAAACCTGGCTGTTCGGGATGTAGTTTAGGTGTATCCCGCAGTCTACAGTTTCTGCCTTAGCGCTGAGAGGCCTTCTGTTAGCCATGCGCTCTATAAAACTGATAAACTAAACTAAACTCTCCGCCTGCTGAGGTACCTACTGGTGTGCTCTTCACAAGGGGTTGTACGTGAAGATTGCTGGTGCATTTTAAATGGTTGTATTCACTTTCTGTCTTCTCTGCAATTTCAAAGTGCACCAGCCACCTGGCCAGGCGCTCTGTAAGAAACACAGTTGATTGTTGAGCCTCCTATGAATGTGGGGTAGAATAAACAATCCTTCTCTTTTAGCTGCGTCTCCCATTGTGAGGATAACAGTCTGTAAGATGCCAAGTAGTCCTGGGCGATTTGCCACCCTCTTTCTTGGGACACAATGCACAGTGGTCCACCTAGGACGCTGATGTTAAAATCACTCAACAATATGATTTCATAGAGAGGGTGATCAAGAATGAGTGATTCTAGTTTGTCCTGCAACCCCTGGATCACAGCCAACTTTGTTTTTTGTTGTTTTTTTTACAGTGTTTATGTGGCAGTTCAGCAGTATCAGATACATATTTTTTTAACGATTACGTTTTAGGACTCTAATAGAAACACTTAGGCCATAATACTGTCAATAGAAAGTTTGCAGGCCTCTAAATTGGTCGAGTGCTTAATAAAAGTTGACAAGCCCCCTGACGGGTGACTGAAAATGCTTGTACGTGTTGCTGGTGTAAATATCTCGTAGCAACCTGGCAACAACAAGGATCTGGAAGCAGAGAATGTCATTGTGTCTAAGTAGGCCAGGGCTTCCCCACATGTTTTAATGCTCCTGAGGCAAGCAATTTTCCACAAGAGTATTGATAGTGTTTTAACGAGGCTCGGGGACTGGGGGATGGGCCGGCTGCCAGGCTAGGACCTGTACCTCTGTACGACTGGGGTGTTGGGCACCGGATCCCCTCCCCCTGATGTGGGTCATTTCTTGCATGTCTGAATTCACCTCTCTATGGTTGTGCGTGCAAACAGTATTTTTAAAAAAATCTGTTTATTAATGTTTACTGAGCACATATACATCATGGAGTCAGCAATGTTCATGCACTCTTATTAACATCCTTACTGACCAGCCTCTGGCTTGGAATTGCCATTGCATTTTGACATCTGTTAGAAAGGATAAACACACGAGAAAATCAAACCCAAAATCCCTAACCAATCCCCTATCATCCTTCCTGAATACCTGCCCCTACCATGCCAGGAACCTTATTTGTGAAAAGGTATTTCTCGCGTGCAAACAATAGTTACCATCCGTGAACCCACTGGATTAGAAGCCCAGCCTCGATTGCCCCTATTTTTTCCCTTTAACACACTTTTAGGGGTTTCCCTGGGAATGGAGGTTTAAAGGACATTTAGATATTTTACTGGCGGAGGTATATGCAAGTCAATGCACCACTCCATAAAGGCCGTTCTTTCTGCCCATAATGCGTCTGAGAGGCGGCTCAAATCTTACCCAGTTCAAATCCTATGAGGTTGTGTGTCTTAGTGCTGGGACATGACTGAAAAGCTGCAGTAGTTTCTTAGAAATGGGGTCTCTAGTTGGCAGTCAGTTTACACCTTGTCCAAGAAGGAACCCTCACTCTAGTCAGGGTAAGAGAGTCACACACCTAAGATAACCTCAGCTCCCCTCCTTGGTAGCTTGGCACAAGCAGCCAGGCTTATCTCAGAGGCAATGTATAAAGTATTTGTACAAATACACACAGTAACAGTGAAAAAAACACAAAAGGACTCCAAACCATGTTAGAAAAATAGCCAATATTTATTTAAATCAAAGAAGACCAAAACAATAAAAATCCAACATACACAAAAGATATATACATTTTTAAAGTTAAAAGAGTCTTAATCCATAGAAATCACTAGATGCGTTGCTTCAGCACAAAGTCAAAAATAAAGCTACAGGAGAGGCAACATGTCTGAAAAGCAAGCAATGCATTGATTCCTTATTCGCAAGTGAGGTTATACATCGATTTTTCCCCCCGCAGGCTGCGTGATGCATCGATTTCCGGGCCTGCACCCAAAGGTTCTTGCTGCAATGTTGAAGATTTGATGCCCAGGAACTGTGCGTGGAAAACTCCAACTTGATGTGCGAAGAGTCTGCATTGACAACAGGCGTGTCGATTCTCCAGCTGTGAGGCAGGGGCTACGCCACATTTTCAGCTGCGGGATAGGCGGTGTGTCGATTTGTCTGGCATGCACACAGCAGCGTGTGGATTTTTTCCCGCAGTTTACCAGCTTCCACTTCCAAGAGTCCAGTAATTGGATTGGCACCACTTGACAAGGCAGGACCCTCAGCAGAAGAGCCCAGACACTGGTAGATGAAGTCTTTAAGATATTTTAAGGCAATCCCCAGGTTATCCTAGGGAGAGATAGGCCTTGCACTGGTGATTAACGAATTTAGCAGTTTCACTATCAGGACTTGTACAACACACCAGTACTTTTCCTACCTTTCAAATACACTGCACCCTGCCCATGAGGCTCCCTTGGGCCTACCTTAGGGGTGAATTACATGTAGGAAAAGGGAAGGTCTGACACTAGCAAGTAGGTACATTTGACAATTCGAACTAGCAGTTCTAAAACTGCACACACAGACACTGCAATGTCATGTCTGAGACATGTTTACAGGACTACTTATGTGGGTGGCACAATCGGTGCTGCAGGCACACTAGTAGCATTTCATTTAAAGGCCCTGGACACCCCTTTAGCACTTTAGTAGGGATGTACTAGTAAATCAAATCTGCCAATCATGGAGAAACCAATCAGCAATCCAATTTGGACAGAGATCACTTGCACTTTATTAATGGTCAGCAGTGGTAAAGTGCCCACAGTCCTACAACCAGCAAAAACAAATTTCAGCACAGGATCAAAAACAGGAGGTCAGAAGCTAAAAGTACAGAGAAACCTTGCCTAGAGCTGACAAGTCTAACACCCTCTATTTAGAGTATCCATTGAGCCTTTTGGTGAGTATTGGGGGATGAAGAATAGTTCGGGAAGGACATGCCCATCTACTTTGCTTGGTGACTGTCTGGGAGTCTGCAGGGGCATCAGCTGAGTAGGGAGGGAATCCCTGCTGAGTGGCCAAACGTATGTTGGGTCATCAGACCAAGTATAGCCACTGTGCTCTGGCCAGGTTGTAGGTCTGCTAGGCACCTCTCTACAGCTGCTTTCAAGCTGCGGCCCGAAAGTCTCAGTAGGCTGTTCAGCTCTTGTGCTGCATGGACTTGAATTCATATTTGGGCACCTGCCATTTTGAGGGGCTGTTGCTGATTTTGACTGGCAGTCAACTAGCTTAACTTCTGTTCAGACTGTGTTCCTTGATCAAGAAGTACTCTCTGAGGTCCATGGGGCCTCACTGTGGTTTTTACTTCCCTGATAACTGTAGCAGGTAAGGGGGCTTGACCAGTTTCTTGACCAACTACTATCCCCATCTAGGAAGCTGAAGTTGATACAGCGTTGAGGTCTTGGGGCTGAGTTTTTAGCATTGGTGGATTGATGACAACATACTCTTCTGGAGATTTAGAAACTTTGGCCCTCATTACAAACCTGGCAGTAGGTGATAAAGCTGCAGTAATACCGCCAACAGGCCGGCGGTAAAAAAAATGGAATTACGACCATGGCGGAAACCGCCAACACAGACGGCCACTTTAACACTCCGACCGCCACTGCGGTAGAAACAAACACCGCAGCGGTAACCGCCAACTGACAGGTGGAAGACAATGTACCGCCCACACTATTACAAGGCACCAATCCGCAAGCTTTTCCGGGGCGGTACCAATGCCATCAAAAGCACGGTGGAAACAGTCTTTGGAAGGGAAGCCACTCACCTCTCGACACTGAACGAACAACCAGGACGGCATGGAGCCCGAGTTACAGGTCCTGCAGATTCTGGTCTACCTCCTCATCTACCAGGAACATCAGAGATGGTGGCAATGACAACGGTGAGTACTGCACCTAGCACAACGGGGAGGGGAGGAGGGAAAAGAGAGTGACACCCGCACGCAACACCCGCACCTCCCACCCCGACCCACAACAACACACATACACACACATATCCAATCACATCACAGATACACTGCGTCACCCCCTGGAAGGACGCAAGAACCAAACAAAATGAGTTTAACGAGTGAAATATTAGAACAATCAGATAGCCCAAGATAACTTTAAATCATCAGTATATACAAATATTTACAGCAAGTACACAAGTCCGTACACTGTCCCATTAAATGTCCGTGGACCATTGGTCCCAAAAAGCATGGGCGAAGCCCTGACATGACACCTGCCTCAAAATGTAGAGAGCACTGCAGGAGAATCAGGTCGAAAAAAAAACATGCACCTTAGGGGGAAGGGGGGACCTCAGCCGGATGATGGGACGACGCCACTGCTCCTCGAGGGGGCTCCATGCCCACTGCTTGGTCCTGGGGAGTGCAAAGCCACAGTCTCTCAAGTCTCCAAGTGGGTGGTTTGCCCACTGCTTGGTCCTGGGGAGGGCAAGGCCACAGTCTCTCAAGTCTCCTAAGTGGGTGGTTTGCCCACTGCTTGGTCCTGGGGAGTGCAAAGCCACCGTCTCTCAAGTCTTCCAAGTAGGTGATTTGCCCACTGCTTGGTCCTGGGGAATGCAAAGCCACAGTCTCTCAAGTGGGTGGCGTCTTCCACTGGTTCTGGAGGGGGCTTGGTGCCAAGAGTGCTTCATCCTGCCAAGGACTGTGTTAGTGGATGCTTTTCTCCACTGGTACTGGAGGGGGCTTGGTGCCCAGAGTGCATAATCCTGCCAAGGACTGTGTTAGTGGATGCTTTTCTCCACTGGTTCTGGAGGGACCTTGGTGCCCAGTGATGCTGCACCAGGGGTGTGGCAGTTCCCATTCCCTCACCTGGGTGTCTGAGCCACGAGATTTTCCAGTAACAGGTAGCATGATACTCCATGGAGGCAGAGCCACACTCCACCTTGCGACGACTTAGGCTGCAAACTGCTCTTAGTGCCAGTGCTGGTGGTGGTGCCTTATGTAGTGTGTGCAGGGTCCAGGACGTCTCCTGCAGCCTTGGACGGCTGCCCACTGGGGATGCTGCTGATGTCCGCTGTAGTGGCACTGGCTGGGCACGTGGTGGGGTAGGTGGCAGTGGCTGCGGCGGTGTTTGCGGCGGAGATGCTGCTGGTGCTGCCCGTGGTGCAGGTGTCTGTAGCAGTGGAGGGAGACACCAGGCCGTCTCCTGCAGCCGTAGAAGGCTGCCCACTGGTGATGATGCTGGTGACTGTAGTTGTGGCAGCTGCTGTGCAGGTGGCGGTGCAGATGGCGGTGCTGGTGGCGGTCGTTGCGGCGGTGCTCACCGCGGTACAGGTTGCTGGACTGTCTTGAGAAATGGGGGTCACCAGACCCTCACCCGGAGGTTCCGTGCCCTGAGGGGACTTTCCTTTGCTCTTGTGTCCCTTCCCCACCTTAGAAGTCGCTGCTGGAACCTTTGCACTGTCCTCTTTGGTTCTGGATGAGGCCTTGCTGGGTGGGTGGTGTGGCTTTTCTCTTCTGCATGCTGGCCCCTTCTTTACCTTGGCAGGTAGCAGAATAGGGTGGTCCTTGGCTTCAGTAGGTGGCACACTGGCAGCCCTGATGGGTGCCCCCTTCGATTCTCCTGGACTTGCAGGGATCACAGTGGACGACGATTTGGTAGCATAGGTGCTGGTCTGGGCTTTAGACAACCTGGCCCTAGGGGAAGGACGGGGGGAGGTGTAGGGAAGAGGTCAATGGTAGCCAGGAAAAGTTTTTTAGACACACTGGAATAGGAAGATGGAGGGGGTTTGGGAGTGGAGGAAGAGGTAGTGGTTGTAGGAGGTGTACGTCTGCTGAGTTTGGGTGAAGGTGGATGGGTTGGAGGCTGTTGTGAGGTAGATTGCTGTTGAGTGGGTGTGTGCCGGCGTTTGTGTACTTGGGGAGGAGGGCTCACAGACACACTGAGAGAGGACACAGGGGACATGTGAATGGTAGTGGGGGTGGTGATTGCACGTGATTGCACGTGAGCGGTGTGTAGTGATGGGCGTGCTGGTGATGGATGTATTGGCTGAGGATGTAGTGCATGCAGGTGTGAGTGCAGACAAGACTGGGAGGGAGGTGGAGGATGTGAAGGAAGGGGGCACAATGGAGGCAGTGGATGTTGGTGTGTCTGCATGGGTATGGTGCTTGTTTGAGTGCCTGTGGGATGTGTGGTGATTATGTTTGCCTGAGCCACTTTTGTGTGTTGATGTGTGTGCATGCTGGTCTGATGGTGTGCTTGGGATAGGCTGAGGTACAGGGGATTGGGTCTGGTAGTGGATATTGGAGGGGGGAGGCTGGACACCGGGGCAATGGCTGCCATCAGTGCTGAGGCCAGAGCCTGAAATGCTTTCTGTTGGGCTGCCATGCCAGAATGAATGCCCTCCAGGTAGGCACTGTGTGTGGCTAATAGGTGAGCACAAGGTCCCCACACGGTATGAATAGGTGTCTGGGTATGGGGTAGTCCCTCAGGGTTGGTGTATGTCTAACAGATATCCCTCTATATTTACAGGTGACTCTGGTTACCCCAACCTCTCATGGCGACTGACCCCAGTGACTTGGGCAGAGGAACGCTACAATGAGGCACATGGGCGAACTGGGAAGATTATTGAGCGGACTTTCGCCCTCCTGAAGGCCAGATTCCGGTGCCTCCATCTAACAGGTGGCTCCCTATACTACTCACCCAAGAAGGAGTGCCAGACCATCATAGCATGCTGTATGTTGCACAACCTGACTTTGCGACGCCCGGTGCCTTTTCTGCAGGAGGATGGCCCTGATGTTGGTCTTGTGGCAGCTGTTGAGCCTGTGGACAGTGAGGAAGAGGAGGCAGAGGAAGAAGATATTGACAACCGAAACAACATCATCATGCAGTACTTCCAGTGAGACACAGGTAAGAGACTGACACTGCTCATCTCATATCTGACTACTGTAGGACATTGTATAAGTCAGCCTTTTTACCTCTGTGTATGGACCCCGAGAGTTCACTTTGGCTTTCCTTTTCACAGATCTGGGTACCACATTCTGCCTTCTGCTATGTTTACTGCTGTCATACTTTGGTGTTGTGTGCCTCTGGATGCTGGTGTTGTCTAAGCTTTTCTGTCTCTCTGCTTCTTCCAACAATGTCGTTGTAAGTGGTTGTGGGTAATGTGAGTATGTGTTTCATAGTGGTGTGAGTGTGTGGGTGTGGTTTGTGTACGTATATCAGGTGTGTGTATTTTGGATTGTCCAATGTGGTTGTGTTTTGTAAGTGTGAGTGTATTTTGAGCGCGGCGGTGTGTACCACCAAAGGATTACAGCGGTTGAATGACCGCCGCGGTGATTCATGGGTCATGATAGTGTGGGTTTATTCCTGTTGGCGTAATAGTGTGGGTTTTGGTACCGCCAGTTTATCACTGACCTTTGGTGTGGCGGACTTATATGGGTGTCTGTCTTGTGAAGGATTTCTAAGTGTGAGTCATAATACCCATAGCGAATTTCCGCCACGGACACGGTATGTTGGCGGCCGTCAGCACGGCAGTCAGCAGACTTTACCGCCAGGGTTGTAAGGAGGGCCTTTATGCTTTATTGCAGTTCTTCTTAAGAGTAGCTGCTTCTTAGATTGCTTTTTTTAGCCTAATTTTTGCCCTTCTGAATAGGCTAGTTATTGATACTTAAGAAGCCTTGGTTGGAATGTTGCCAGGGTCCACCTTTTCTCCATCTTTTTCTGATGATTCTTTAGAGGGAGAATGTGGCATTCTTCCCACGGTGACACCCTTCCTTTCTCTCAGTGTTATCATTGATGGTCTGCATTCACCCTGTATTGCATGGGGCTGGGTTTGCCTAGCACAGGTTGCTTGGGGTGGGGTTCCTGCTGAGTAATCTGTACTTTGTACGATTGGACTGTGACCCTCAAGAGAGGGGGGATGGGGGGACTGTCTGCTAAATAAAATGTATCTGTGGTGATTGTGCTGTGGGCCGCAAGGGAGGGAGAGTTAGATGTCACTGTCCGAGGCTCAGATCTCTTTGTAGATGCCTTGGCTGCTCTAACTAAAGAGTCCAACATCTCTGGTAAGTAGCTTATCTTCTCAGTGATTGGGGAACATGGAATTGTTTGGCCTTCTCAGTTGGTTTTAAATGGACCTCAGAAAGGTTTAGCTTAGATCCAAGTTGAACAAAGCGGGTGGACAGTGACTGCATAAGTTCCAGTTGTAGCTCCATTTTGTTTGACTGCCAAAGGAGATACCTTGAAATAGAGTCCTGTGAGGCTCAAATTGCCGCAACTCTCATGAGTCAGATATAGATGATCTGGTTGCCTGGACGGCTCCTTTTCCTGCTGATCCTTGCCCACTGATGGGGTTTGGCTGAATATTTAATCAATCTGTGCTTCTATATTGTTAAGGAAACGTTCCAACAGAACCCCCAGTTCCTAGTCGGTGAAGCACGCCATTCTTGGGTTGGTAAAAAAGGTTTTTGAATCGGGTTAATAGTTGTTGGTTCAATGTGTGTGCTGTGTTTTGGATGGCGAACACCCCTATTCTGAGGACCACTCAAGTTCTCAAATGACTTGGGCAGTGATATTCATCAGATTAGTGCTTGGTTTCCACCACAATGAGGCAGCAATGTCAGAGGGTGGAACAGGGTGCATGCTAGTTTTATCAGGAGATGTGCTGTTGTCACTGTTAGTAGGAACAGGAGTTGTCGTGCACAATTGTATTGTTGGCTCGCTGGTTAGCTCAGTTAAATAATCGCTTTCTGCTAGGCTAGGGCAGGAGAAGGATCTTTGTGCTCTAAGTTTCCCTGTGATTTCACCATTGGGTACAGACAGCTGTGTATCTTTGTGAGAGCTACTGACCAGACACCTGGGTCATCTTTCTGAGCCTCCCACTGCATTAAGTCCTTCTTGCACTCACTCTGTAACCAATTCTGTGCTTTTTCAAAGGAACTGCCCAATTGACCTTTTTTTGGAAGAATAGGCTACTACGGTAGTGAAAGGCCACGTCTCCAGCTTGTCTCCTTCTGGTTACTTGCCTCAAAAGCGTCCAGGGTGAGAGGAGAGTGTGACCTCCCCACGAGTGGGTTGCAGGGTCAAGCTATTCCCCAGCCTGCTTCTAAGCATGGGGCATTTCCATTTTGGCATCATTCTGCTAGGTTACCCTTCTGTACAGTCCTGTTCAATTCTGTGTGGTTGGCCCAGTTAATTGTCTGCGCTGCCATGTAGGAAAGTAGCCTCTTTCTAGCATGTTTACCCCCACTTTTTGTCTGTTTGTCAGTGTGTTTGACTGTGTTTGCTGGGATCATGCTAACTAGGACCCAGTGATTATGCTCTCTCTTTTAAAAGTTAGGCCCATATTTATATTCTTTTCGCTGAATTAGCGTAATATTTGTTTTAAGAAGCACGGGTGGGAGGTGGACCCAAAAAATGACGTTAACACCGATTTGCGTCAAAATTTAATACCTGGGTCAGGGCAGGTGTTAAAATGAGGTAAACACACTGTCGCATTGGCTCTCATTATTCCAATGAGACTACTGGATTTTGAGCTGCAGAATCGCCTGCGGCATGGGAGACTGAGTCTGACCCACTGCAGGTAACACCTGTCGCTCCAATAAGGGGTTTTGCCCCGCCCAACTAGCAGTGCCTCATCCCTACCTGAGGGCAGGGATGACTGGGCAGCTGAGCGCATGACATAATTGTTTTCTCAGGGAAGTCGTGGTCACTCAGGTCTCATCCGTTTCTCTCAGTTACCTTAGTCTCATATATAAAATGACAAACAGAGGGAGTATATGTTTCAATAATGATTTTAATACAATTACTGCATCTTAGATACCAAAGCATGAGCTGCAATAACCAGGACAAATCAGCATGGCAGTATAAAAATTGTGACAAGGAAAGTAAAGCATAAAAATAACGCTATCATATTGTCACTATGGTCAATAGACTAACTCCTAACTAGGCTATGATAGAGCACAGCCTGTTAAGCTCTAATACTACCCTTCAGGATCCCCTGGGAAGACATCATCCCCCATACCTGAGCAAAGGCCTGTAGTCTGCGTTAGCATCTGTAGCAATGCATTTGGCAATCAGCATACAGTTGTGGTTCTCTGGCTGGAATCTCCCTCTAACATGTAAGGGACAGGGAAGTGTTTTTATAACAACACAGCTGATATTCTGAGAAAATGTCCTTACATAAGGATGTGTTTTTTCTACAAATGTTGGAGACTAAACTTATACCACGTTCACCGGCAATGTACTGTGCTGAAGCCTTGGAAGAGGCACAGAGTAAGCAAGAATGTCTTGTTTGAGAACAGAGTGCTGTCCTAGGCAAAAACCGTTAGATAAACAGAAAATAAAATAAGACCGTAAAAGTGGCTATTGTCACAATAATAAAATAAAGCTGAATAAAATATATCTAGGTTAGAGTGCACAGCGGCTTGGCCTAGTGTGTTAAAATACCGTGCATAGAGCTATAGCTAAAATGGCTACACAACAACACCACTACTTAAGGAAAACACAAAGAAGCAACATTACAGCCCACAGGAGAAGATGGAGGTAATACTGATACATCTTGCTAGATGGCGCAGAGGACAGCAACCACACCAGCAATTACCAGCAAGACAATGCGGCCCACAAAGGCAACGCAGAAGGCAGGAGAGGGTCCTCAGAACCAGGACAACCCTCCTTGGCCTCAGGGACCTGGACATAATTAGGACTTATCGACTCAACCGGCAAGCCATACTACACCTGCTGCACCACATTGAGCCACAAATTGCACCAGGCTGCAGACCCCATACAACATGCCACCTATAACAAAGCAGCTCGCTGTTCTGCACATGCTGGCAAGTGGCTTGTTCCAAACAACGGGTGCACTGGTTGGTGGTGTCTCACAGCCGTCGTTCTCTGCATTCCTGCCAAAGGTTTTAGATGCCATCATCTCCCTGACATCCTGCCACATCAGATTCGCCAACTCCCAGCAAAAGCAGCAGTAGAACAAACAGGGGTTCTATCAAATCCATGGCTTGCCGCATTCGCTTGGTGCAATTGACTACACCCATGTCCGGCTCGTGCCACCTGCAGCAACAGAGCACTTATACCGAAATTGCAAGCACACGCAATACTTTAATGTGCAGGCTATAGAGGACCACCGTGGATTATTCATAAACATTTTGGCCAAGTATCCTGGGAGTGTCCGTGACGCCCACATATGCTGGCACAGCAGGATCAATGAACAATTCCAGGAATGGACAATTTGGAAATGGCCTGCTTGTGGGTAAGTCTAAAAATCTAGTAATGTATACACAACATCCCAACCCTGTCGGACACACAAGACATACACCACTACAGTAACAGACATGTACCCTTTGAAAACAGCAGAACTACAAAGACCACAAGTGCCCTCTGGTTGCCCACTATGTACACATCACACACACTACACCAAACACACAATATCATAGACATGTCAAAGGCATACACCATGCCCATCTCATGTAACTTTCAAATAGGCACAGATGTCTCAAGTCATGCTGTGCAAATCACTACCAGATCAAATATCAAACACCACACAACTCATGCCTATGTCAACTGCATCTCATCAACACATACCTAACTTACCTCTAGTATGCAGAGACATCTGCCTTATGCATTGGCTGACACACATAGGAATACAAGAACAATCTCCATCACATACTATGTGCCAGATATGTGAGAAGTGGAACCACAGTCACTGTAGTGCAACCACGCATGCAGCACTCACTGACTCACACCACCATCATGCCTGTACCAGATACACGAAATGACCTAACAGAGGACAGAGACACAGTCAGACAGTGCAGATTATGGATGTCATAGTGGGACCCAGTAGGAGACAACAGGCCATCACTGACCTCACATGCACTGTGCCAAGGGACACATTTGCAAAGTAGCTGAGCGACATCGCATAGGCTGTATTGTGCATGTGTCAACAGTATAAATGCACATTAATGTTTAGGAAGATAGGAGAGACACTGCTAGTTATGTTGATCATCCAGTGACAATGGGATACACACCCTTGGGCACCTCATGGCTGACACAAACATTTGTTGCCACTCAGGAACACCAAGGGAACAATGTAATAGCCCAGAGTTCCATAGTAATGGCCTGCACTGTATGTACATCTTGGCAGATGATCATCTATTCATTACTTGATGCCACATTCTAAATTGGCCCCCCTCCCATGCTGTATGTAGCATGGAAGGGGTGTGAAATGTTTCTCGCTGGAGGTCTGTCACCACAAGATAAATAGCATGAAGGCGCAGACTCACATGTAGCTGTCCCCTAAAACCTGAGAAAGTGCCAACAACAAATACCACTCCAGGGGTGCAGTATGCAGGTTGCAAATAGGAAGTAGACTGTGCTATGAACTCAGATGAATTTGGCACAAATGCATGTTGCACACAGTTGCACACACAGAAAGAGCCAATTGGCCATCAAAAAAGCATATGTCCAGGGTGGTGTACGTCCAGCACAGTTACATACACCTCCACAAGGCAGATAATCAAGTACCCTGGTGTAGGGTAGGTAGCGCTGGTACACAGCTACACTTGAGCAACTGGTGTAGGGGACAACAAAGAGTTGCCAAGTAACATGTCACACATGGGGCATTCTTGCATAGTTGAAATGTTGCAGGACACAGCAGCCAAATTAGGAGACATGTTGTGCATTCACATTTACAAATTTCATAGGCCTAAGTGTCACACATCATCTGCAATGACACATTTTAAAGGAGATGGGATGTCCAGTCACTGTAGTGCTACCATGTTGCCACCACATCCGACCCCACTGTGTTGTTAGGATGTGTCATGTCCCCTCTAGTGAAAGCACACTGATAGAAAGGTGCACTACACAAAGCATGGTACATACATAATGACTATCAGTGTGGAATCCAAATCAAGTGTTCTAGGTCATTGACCCAAACACAAGATTGTCATGTCCAACAACCTAGTGCTGAGGAAAGATCACACAAGGATAGGAACTCACACCAAAACACAAATACATATGAGCCACAACCAGATCCTAATATCAACTACCATGCTATATGACTTACCTGTTGCAAGCCCTAACAACAAATTACACCTGTAATCTTTTGCAGCAGGTCTGGGTTATGGCATATAGGCATGGATAATGACCCCATTACACAACCCAAGCCCAGGAGCAGAGCGTGCATATAAAGTGGGACATCGGAGGACACGGACCATTGTGGAGGGGACATTTGGCATCCTGAAGTCCAGATTCAGGTACCTGGACATCACAGGAGGCAGCCTCCTATATGCCCCACTAATGGTCTGCAAGATCATGTTGACTTGTGCTATCCTGCTCAACATATGTGTACGGATGAACGTACCATTATATGAGCAGGTTGATGACCTGCCTGAGGAGGAGGATGAGGATGGTGGAGGAGAAAATGAGAGGAAAGACCACAACACAGCTGCTGGGATACGCTGCAGACCGCACATTGTACAGAACTTCTTCACATAATCATCACGTAACTCACCTTGTAAATTTTGTCAATAAACATCTCACTCATTCACACAATCTGGCTTTGGTGTCTTCAATCTCTTAAACATATACCTTAGGTTTATGAGTTTAACCACAGGGAGCATGTCACAAATACAAAAATGAAGAGTACTATAGCAACATCACATGTGAAGCGTAAGAGTGAACTGCTACCATCACACACATCACAATTAGCATCATCACTTGAATGTGACAACTGAAAGACACAGTTTATGGACCAGAACAAATTATTTACATCCACTTTGCCAACTTGTATAGCAATAGCCCATCACACTCAACAACTACATGTATAAGAATGACCTAAATAAGGGGCCCACACATGAGGCAGTGGATGTCAAAATATGATGAGACTGTAATGTTTGAACAGACCACTAACACAACTCAGTATTAGAGTTGCAATGGCTGCATGGAGCATGTGTGACAAGGTGGGGACATCATTTGTGACAATGCTCAACAAGATTAGCCCAGGTATGACAAACAATGGGAGAAATGGAGCATGGGAGAAATGGAGCATGCACAGTACATCCATGGAAATCACTCCTGCCACTGCCATGGGGCCCAATCCTGTCACTGGATACACATGACCTCACACTTTGCATGGATATGTCTTTGGAATGCACATCAGAATGGATGTGAACATTTGCAGCTAGGGCTGCAGGTCCACTGCAAAGTAAATGTAATTACAAAGCAAAATGTTGTGATTTTCAACTGTCCATTGAGTTCAATACATGATATGGGAGGAATGTAGGCAGAGTGTGTCAATCACAGTATGTAGCAAAGATGTACAGGTCAGACATAAGTGTAGTCCACACACAAGTCATCCATATACTCAAGATCAACATATGGAGACATTTGTCAGGTAACATTAGCTGAAGAGCACTCATCAGCCATCATCAACAATCCCTGAGCTGTGAATGTTGTATGAAATGCGATGCTCTGTAAGACCGCTACAGACAGCACATAAGTGAACTCAAATCACATTCACATACCATGACGCTTGCATAGTACTGACTGCCGTACATAAGTGGATACACTGTTGTTACACATATGACATATACATGACGTGTATACATTTGCATGCTGTTGATTTTGTAAGACACAGATTGGTGTAACAGACCAATCACACACAAATCACACTGTACAACAGACTACCACACGTGGCCATACACAAAATGCCATACTGCAGCCCAGCACAAACAATTTTTATATTGATACAGGGTGCACACATTAACAAATATCAAAATCACGCAATCAGGATTAGAGTAAAAAAAAAGATGCAAATGCGTTGAAAATATCCGCAAACGCAAAGTACATGACCCATGGACCCTTAGCATGTTTTCCATCTTCGCACCCACTGCAATGCTGATTTACTGTTAAATTGACACATGAAGGTAATGTGTCAATGTAAATAGACGCACGTAAGTAATGCGTCAGAATTACGCAAATATCAGATGCGTCAAAAAAATACACGTATAACGGAAAAGTGTTGCAAGGGCACAGGAAGTGATGTAAAAGGACATCCTGTTTACAGGCATGGTACAGTTGGTGTCCTTTCGCTTTCTCTTTACAGTCTTGCCTCTTTTGACTGTGTGGTTGTGTTTTGGAGTTGGTGGTGTCTTCTTGCTATTTAGTGTATCCTGTGCTGCCCCTCCTGTTGTGTTACTGTTGTATTTGATTGACATTTGTCCCAGTGTCTGTGAATTTGTGTATCTAGAGTATTTTACATTGTACATGTGCTGTGGAGTGTCTGTCTGGGTTAGTTCTATAGGTGGGTTAGTTGGGTTAGTGAATTTTTGGGTGTTAAGTTTCCTTTTCTTATTTCTGTTTCTCAATACTATTGTTTTACATTTTTTCTACATGTACCCCAGTGCAATGTCTGGCAGGGGGAGGCAGACCAGAATGGGGGAGGAGGAGCTGGGAGGCTTTATTTGGCTGGTAGCCCACTACCTCCCATTAATGCTAGAGATGGGTGGCCGTGTGATCCAGAGCTACCGTACAGAGGCAAGGCGGCTGCGGTGGGGAAAGGTGCTCCACCACCTGAAGAGGGTGTACCACAGCAATCGCAATGACCATCAGCTGAAGCATCGCTGGGCTGATCTTGTGGCCAGGGAGCAGAATCTTCTGGACCATCTTGGTGTGGTGATTGGTGGCCCTGTTGATGAGTACCCCATTGGCTAACTAATTACTGTTCACTGCACTCGAATGACTGTAGCAGATGTGTTGGCGTGCTGCATGCAATGCATCTGGACAGGTTGCATGCAACCAGAATGAAGTATCACCATGCCAGTGTAGACATGGGCTTCACATATGTTAACATTTTACCAATGCAAGTCAGAAGTTAGGAGAGTCATGCACATCCATCACTACGTCACACATGTCAGGGGCCATGGCAACATCTGTGCCCAAGCATTTTATCATGTATGATAAGCCAAGACACTGCCAGCATATCATTTGTAAGTGGATTGTGATAACTAAGGGCCATATTTATACTTTTCGACGCACAACTGCGCCAATGCAGTTGTGTGTCGAAAAAGTTAACGCCGGCTAACGCCATTCTGAAGCGCCATGGGGCGCCGTATTTATACAATGACGTTAGCCGGCGTTAGCAGGCGGCGCTGCCTGGTGTGCGTGAAAACAAATGACGTACACCAAGCAGCGCCGGCGTAGGGGAATATGGAGCTTGGGCGCCAAAAAATGGGGCAAGTCAGGCTGAGGCAAAATTATAGCCTCAACCCGATTTGCGCCATTTTTTTCGACTCCCAACCCCCATTGAAATGACTCCTGTCTTAGCAAAGACAGGAGTCATGCCCCCTTGCCCAATGGCCATGCCCAGGGGACTTCTGTCCCCTGGGCATGGTCATTGGGCATAGTGGCATGTAGGGGGGCACAAATCAGGCCCCCTATGCCACAAAAAAAAAAAAAAAATTACTTACCTGAACTTACCTTATGTTCCCTGGGATGGGTCCCTCCATCGTTAGGCGTCCTCCTGGGGTGGGCAAGGGTGACAGGGGTGGTCCCTGGGGGCATGGGAGGGCACCTCTGGGCTCCTTCCGAGCCCACAGGTCCCTTAACGCCTGCCCTGACCAGGCGCTAAAAAAAGACGCAAAATCGGCTGGACGTCATTTTTTTTGACCCGCCCACTCCCGGGCGTGATTTTTGCCCGGGAGTGTAAATACGGCACACATGCCTCAGAGTCAATTTTTTAGATGGGAACGCCTACCTTGCATATCATTAACGCAAAGTAGGTGTTCACGCTAAAAAGTGACGCAAACTCCATGGACTTTGGCGCTAGACGCGTCTAACGCCAGAGTATAAATATGGAGTTAGTTTTGCGTCGAATTTGCGTAAAAAAAACTGACGCAAATCCGGCGCAAACGGAGTATAAATATGCCCCTAAGTACGACAATCCATGTATGGTGCAATAATGTCAGATTTTCACATACATCACCCCTGCCATTATGTTTACAAAGGGGGACTACCCGCCTTAGAGGGCACTCGCAATGGCCATTTGATGCCATCACCCAACTGTGACACATCAGTCATGGATTACTTGATGTATCTAAATTGCAGACTGACTATTTAGCCGCTTGTCCTCCACTGTGTGCCTCTGTGTGCCTCGTAGGACAAGCCAGAATACATAAATCAGTTGTCTTGCAGAGCACAAGGGTTGTGCCATTTATCTGTCACCAACTCCCCCTCATTCTATGAAGTTCCATCTTCTACAGATTGGCCCCACATGATTGTTGCAGGGAGTAGCACTATGTGAGTCTCAGGTGCAGAGTAAGAGTGTAGATGTATGGCTCTCATTCACCAGAGTGACAGTCTTGTTGTGAATTTGCAGTGGTGCGTCTGTTGCACTGTCCACAACCTGGATGAATTCCTCACTCTTCTGAAATAGTACATACAGCCATATGTTGTCCAGTAGTAGTGACAGTGATGTCATACTAACCATATTTTTCCATCCATATATTTCAGGTGGTCCTCCTCCTTTCTACACCATAGGCAAGGTGGCAAGATTTGAGGACCCGGATGTATCCAGTAAGTGTGATATTGTCTGTCCTGTGTAGTGTTGAAGTGTTTAGTATGAGTCATGAGTTCAGCACCCAATGCTAGAAGTGATGAGCTGTAAAATGATCTGAATTCAAAGTAGGCTGGATGGTGACACTGTGTCACTTTTAAGTGGTTCCCCATGCACATGCAGAGAGTCATATCTCGTGAGGCTTCTGGCGCTCAATGGTCAGCATTGTGTAAACAAGGTGATGACAAGCCACATGTAGCTTCATATGTGACTTACATGTGCACTGTTGTGCATATAATGGCACTGGAACACACCGTCATTCCCACAACACAGTGAAGCACCATTTTGGACACAAATTGGTGCCTCCCTGTACTATAATGTACATGTATGATTGTGTAGGCATTTGTCCCCAGCATGCTGCCAACAATTCGGTACTCCACCTATGTGACAACTATATAGAATGTAATAGGGGTGCATGCAGGTCAAGTCCAATCTTGTGCTGGAATGGGTATGGGTGTGTGAGGAATGGTATTGGTTGATCAGGTATTGATAGGTGTCTACACATGGACACATGAATGTTGAAGTGATAGACCTATGGATATCAGCTTAATTTTTGTCATCTGAGAAATTATGGTTCACTCCCTGACTCCATGTATGAGTGGGCATACATTGGTGGATGACCTGGACAGTTGAGGTGTTGATCTGCATGGCCATACCCCCTGACGCACAATGTGTGGCTAAATGTGATGCTCACAGTGTAGGTGACAGTCATTTTGATCAGGCTTGCATGTGTACTTATCAACACTGAACCCTTTTGTTAAACATAGCATCCCATACTCCCAATAACAGCATCAGGTTTCAGGAATAGTGGCCCTGATCAATGTGATCTTGACGCTGAATCAGCATTGAAACACGTGGTACAAAGTCTAAGCTGATCTAAATTAGTTTTTTACCTAATCTTGTTGTGGATGGCTATGGTTTAAGGAAATGGAGCTAAGGCAGCATTGTTGTTTCATCCACCAGGGCCATTGTATCATCTGGATTGTGAGTAGGAGTGCATGTGCTATTCGATGTAGATAGTAAGCTAATTTACTGTACCTACTCCGCACATTGCTGACACTGATGGTTTCCTGTCTCATTTTAACAGCTGCCACCATGAATAATAATTACCAACTCCGTGCCTTTCAGAAGAGGGCAGTGCACTATAGGCACATATTGGCAGTGGAACCTGGGTTCAGGAGGATGGCGCGCTGCTATCGCTCAGAGAGATCCACTAGTGAGTGGTGGGCATTCAGTCAAGGGGGACCCATGCTGTTCACACAGGCCGGACCAAGCACCACAGCTGCCAACATGAATATTGCTCCAGCTGCTGCACCCACAAGTACCATCACACAGCCAACCACATCTGCTGCCATAGACATGAGTGCCATTACAGATATTCAAAGGGATGTACAACAGGTCTTACAAACGTTGGACTCCATTGAGAAGGAGGTGGCCTTAAGCGCCCATCCAGCTCAGGATAGGCCACCGCCAGTATGCGGGCCATCAAAGGGGTCAGGGTTCAACAGGCACCCCTTCTTCTTTGGGAGGCCACCCCCAGCTGGCCTCCGCCGTCTCCCATGCCCAGCATCTCAGATCCTCCCACCGTTTCCGACAGTGGGTGCTCCGCCTGCCATAGAACCCCAGGGTCCGCACCTCCCTTCTTTTGATGGATGCTTACCTGCAGAGCCAAAACACACAGGAAAATACAGTTAGACAAACAGTCCTGCCTGTTACACATATGGCCCACCATTCCCGTTTTCATCACTATTGGCACACACATGGCCCAGCAAACAACCTATACGCTGCACAAAGGACATTCACCCACCCCCTTACACGAGGCCTTCACACACATCACTCCATGCATTCATGCCACATGCATCATGCCCACAGTGTGCTCACCTGTTGGTTTGGAGGCCCATACAGCAGTACGTACTGGGGAAGGACCCCATCCACCAGTCTCTCCAACTCCTCCAAAGTGAAGGCTGGGGCCCTTCCCCCGGTCACACGGGCCATGGTAGGTTCCAGACACAGGTCACAGCAGCACATGCAGTGTAGGTCCTCTCCTGTGGAAGATCAAGTAGCAAGTGAAGAATCAGATAGAAAATGGCGATAGATCACCATTGGCCACTGTAACCCATAAGGCCCAATTATAACCAATGAGTAACTGCACGGCGGTTCCTGACCACCTCCCGCAACTGGGCACAACGTCAGTAGAATTACCTAATTTCCACCTGTCCCTCCGCACAGGACAGGCGGACACCATTTCAGTAGGGGGGGGCAGGCTCTGGGAAATTGTTGCGTCACTGGTGAAATTAGGATATACTGGACAAATCACACTGACCTATTACAAGTTAACAGCATGCAAAGTTCTGTTGTAGCTCCATTGTTCAGGTTGTGACCCCCTCCTCACTCTTTTGCCCCATAGATTCCTACCGCTGCTATGAATAGGAGATGGTGGCATACCCCCGGGTACAGTCCGCTTGTGGACTTGGCTACACTGGAGGACAGGCACATTATCCTAAAATATAGACTGGACAGGGTGACAATCACAGAGCTGTGTTCCCAATTGGAGCCTGACCTGATATCTGCTATCTGTCACCCCACCGGGATCCCCCCCTCTTGTGCAAGTTCAATCAGTGCTCCATTTGCTGGCAACTGGTTCTTTCCAAGTGACAGTGGGCTTGGCAGCAGGAATGTCACAGCCAATGTTCTCAATAGTGCTGACAAGAGTGTTGTCTGCCCTTATTAAACACATGTGCAGCTACATTGTTTTCTCCCAGGTTGAAGATTTGGCCACAGTGAAGGCCGAGTTCTATGCAATGGGACATATCCCCAACATAATTGGGGCGATTGATGGAACACATATTGCATTTGTCCCACCACCAGAATGAACAGGTGTTCATAAATCGTAAGAGTTTCCACTCTATGAATGACAGATAGTGTGCTTGGTGGACCAGTACATCTCCCACGTCAATGCTAAGTAGCCTGGGTCAGTGCATGATGCCTTTATCCTGAGGAATAGCAGCATTCCCAAATGTGATGGCCCAACTACAGAGGCACATGGGGGCATATTTATACTCCGTTTGCGCCGAATGTGCGTCAAAATTTTTGACGCACAATCAGCGCAACCGTTGCCCCATATTTAAACCCTGACGCCCGAGCCCGCGGACGATAAAAATCCGCAATGTGTGTCATTTTCTGGATGCGGCAACCCGCCCTGCGTTAATGATATGCAGGGTAGGCGTTCCCGTCCAAAAAACGACGCACACAGCCGCTGTTATGCTTCCGGGCAAAAATGACTCTCGGCCGGGAGGCGGAGCAAATAAATGACGCAAAGCCCGATGTGCGTCAAAATTTAACGCCTGGGTCAGGGCAGGCGTTAAAATGGGTCAAACACACCTGTATTTAATCAGAACACACAGAACAAACAACAGAGCAGCAGAGCAGCAGAGCAGCAACAGGGAGACATGGAGGTGATTTTTATCCAGCGTGCACGTAGACGCAGAGCCCTGCAGCAACAACAGCAGCTACAACAACAACAGCAGGGACCCCAAAGGCAGCGCAGAAGGCAGGAGAGGATATTCCGCCCAAGAACAACCCTGCATGGCCTCAGGGAACACGACATCATACAGAGGTACCGGTTGAACTGGCAGGCCATTCAGCAGCTGCTGAGAAATATTGAACAGCAGTTGGCCCCAACTTTGGTGACACCCCACACCATGCCAACAGAAACAAAGCTTCTTGACGTACTTTAACTGCTGGCAAGTGACTCGTTTCAAACAACTGGTGCCCTGGTTGGTGGAATATCACAGCCATCATTCTCCGCATTTCTGCCAAAAGTACTGGATGCCATCATTCGCCTGACACCCCTCCACATCTGCTTTCCTAACACACTGCAGAAGCAGCAGGAAACAATAAAGGGGTTCTACGCCATGAGTTGCTTCCCACACGTCCTTGGTGCAATCGACTGCACACACGTACGCCTTTTGCCACCTGCTGCAACAGAACACCTCTACCGCAACAGGAAGCACACATATTCAATCAACGTGCAGGCCATAGTCGATCACCAAGGATTGATCAGCAACATTGTGGCTAAATATCCTGGGAGTGTACATGACACATTCATCTTCCGTCACTCTACCATCAACCAACACTTCCAGGATGGACGGTATGGCAATGGACTACTTGTTGGTAAGTACAAAAATCCAACTTGTATACACACTGCACAGCAACCCTCTAGGACACACAACACATACACCACAATAGCAACACCTAGCCAGGAACACACTGAGGTCCTCACATCACTAGCCATGTTCCTTAAGTCACCATTGAACCTGTCACACATTGGAATTTACTCTACAGCTTAATGTGAAGACATTAATGAGTGTGGTTGCCTAAATGTCACCTTGCAAATTGTAAGTGTCACAATAACCTGTACATTAATACATTGCATAAGTCTTAAGGTATGGGATGTCCAGGGTACTTTCATATGAAAGTGTTAACTACACTTTCATTTTTAACTCTGCATGGAACTATCATCTCACCCCCAGTGAAGACACACGGTTACGTGTATCACAAGTCACAATGCTAGGGAGGGCACACTGTACTGAAAATCCCAAAACATACTGCTGACAAACGGTTAGCTAACAAACACTTGCTCAGCCAAGGAAAAAACTCAATGCAAAAGTTTTATCCTACAAGTATAGGTTGTCACATTAGTACACAAAAGAGTCACAGACAACACAAGACAACTACTGCCATCAAAGGTCTGTACAAGAGTGCATCCTACATCTACATGATCCCATTCTGTGTTTTTCTTTCAGCTGATCAGGGGTATGGCATCCAGCCTTGGCTAATGACACCATTTGGGAACCCGACTACTGCTGCAGAGCGGGCATACAACGACGCCCATAAGAGGACACGCAGCATTGTTGAGCGGACCTTTGGGATCCTCAAGTCAAGGTTCCGCTGCCTTGACATCACTGGCGGTAGCCTACTATATTCCCCAGAGATGGTCTGTAGGATCATACTCACTTGTGCCATATTGCACAATATTTGTGTAAAAAGGAACATTCCCCTCCTCGAACCAGACCCAGACATGCCTGATGACGACGAAGAGGAGGATGCTGGCCTGCATCAGGAGGGGGAACAACCAAACACGGCTGCTGGAGTGCGTAGGCGCCAACAGATTGTAAATAATTTCTTTTCATAATTTCTTATATCAACACTTATTGCACAATTGTAAATAAACACAGATAACAAACACCACATCATGGTTTGGCCTATTCATTTCTGCCCACCTTTAGTTTGAAATTGCTGAAGAAGAATGTCGTCTCATTGAGCAATAATGACATAACACTCATCACACAAAAAATATACACCACAAATGTCTGCACAGAGGCTGATGTTGTTTCATGATACATTCCCATCCACAGAGGCCAACAGCAGTACAAATGTGGCAATGACACATGCCTGATCCAGACACCTGAGACATTCTCTCACTCAGCACAAAAATGTAGCTCATTAGAAAGTCTCATTACACGTGTTCAGTGACAGGTTGGGACCATCCATGTGTATGTGACCATGTCCTCAATGGCTTCTCTCAATTTTTGATACAAACAATGCCCAATTGGAACAAGATTAGCTGCCACTAACTCATGAGGAGACCTTGAAGTTACAGTGACAACATACACCCAGACAGTTGATAGTGGATCTACATTGGACCACACATATAAACATATGCCATCCAATCAACCAAATATTTGCAAGCAGCCGATCACAGTAGTGTCCCAGTTCGAACCTAGCAGGAAGAATGAAACATGCCACTAAACCAGGTAATGCATAAAGGACCACATACATCAACAACCTATTTGTCATCAGCACATGAGGAAAGCCGAGATTTAGCAAAAAATTTCAGTGCAAAATGGTATGTCAGATTGCTCCAAATAATCAATAGTGCAAACGTCAAATGGGCAAATGGGATTATTGAATGGCTAACAGTGAATCATACCCTATGGCCTTCCATGAGCCTGCTGCTGCAGGTTTAGCATAACAGAATAAATGAAAGCCGTGGATAAATTAGCAAATCTGGAAGGGCAAACCCTAGGGTGCTGGGGGCCTAAGTCCACCTCTACCGCCCCCCAAATATACAAAAATTATGTACATGTGAAGTAAACACATGCATAAGGCGCATGTGTGGCCTACATGTCAAATGTAAAACACATATAAGATACACAAAATCATTACTAGGACAAGGTTAGCCCCATAAAAAGTGTAAGTGACAATTGCACTTCCTGTTTGGACTATAGATAAATGGATTACCGTGATAAATGTGGACACATTTTTGCTAAGGAAGACATCCTGGTATCCCATTCATCATTTGAAATTAGCCATCAGCAATTACCCAAAATATGTGTACAAATATGGGTAATAACCATTTTGAGCAATCATTAATATTACACTGTGAATGCCTTCTATACATCCAATAAGGGACATGTGTCATAGCTAACCACAAATGTGTATCACTTAGCACCGTTTGGTCATGACAAAATTCCTTTCACAATTCGAAAAAATTAAGACATTTTTGTCAAAATGCGTCATATTTCCACGCATACAACATGGGCGTCATAATTTTTTGACGTACAGGAGTGCACAGAATGCAGCGTCAAAAAATATCATATTAAAAATAATAGATTAATAAGCAGCATTACATGGCCACCATATTTTCTATGATGCGTCATATTTCCATGCATACAGCATGGGCGTCATCATTTTTTGACATACAGGAGTGCACAGAATGCAGAGTCAAAAAATATCCTATTAAAAATAATAGATTAATAAGCTGCATTACATGGCCACCATATTTTCTATGATGCGTCATATTTCCACGCATACAGCATGGGCGTCATAATTTTTTGACGTACAGGAGTGCACAGAATGCAGAGTCAAATTTTTTTTTCATATTTGGTTCTCATTTTTGCCAGCGAATTACATTTAAACTCTAGAACTGTAAACTCAGCCTCACACAAATGTAAGGGAACAATGTAGAAATTAGTTTTGACTCTGCATTATGTGCACTGTTATGCGTCAAAAAATATGACATACTATCTGTATGCGTGAAAATATGACGCATAACGGAAAAATAAAAACGGCGGCCATTTTATGCAGGATGTGATGTAATAGGATATCCTGTTTACAGAATCTGTACTGTGAGTGTACTTTCACTTTCACTTTGCAGTCTCAGATTATTCTAGACTGTGTGGCTGTGTGAAAAGTGTTGTCCTGTGTTTTAGTGCTTTTGTGTCCAGTGTACCTTCTCTATTGTGCTTTTGTGATCATTGTCTTGTTGTCTAACATTGTCTGAGTCTGTTTTGTGTACTTTTGTCAAATCCAGTGTTTCTTTTTTTTGTCTGTGGGAGTCTGTTCTGGGTAGTTTAAATTTGGGGTTAGTTGGGCTATTTTTCTTAAGTTTTCTTTTTCCTTCACTACTCTACCTTTCCCCATTTCCCCCTTTTCCTTTTTGTTCTAAATTTTTCACCTTTGTAATTGTAAAGATGTCAGGTAGGCCACGGCTTGCCAGGATGGGTGAGGGGGAATTGGGGGGATTTATTTGGCTTGTTTGCCATTTCCTCCCACTCATGCTGGAGGCTGGGGGCCGTGTGATACAGGGGTATCACACGGAGGCACGTAAAGTCCGGTGGGGGAAGGTGCGCCATCACTTGGTCCGGGTCTACGGTAGCATGAGGAATGACCATCAACTCAAGCACCGCTGGGCTGATCTGATATCCAGGGAGCAGGATCAGCTGGACCACCTTGGAATCAGGATTGGTGGCCATGTTGGTGAGTACAAATCAATTACATGTGAATAATTGAAAGCTGTGTGGGGACATGTGATGATTGTTACCCAATCTGCTAGATAAGTAGCTGACTGTGTGTAATGCTAGGGAAACCTACTGGGTAATTGTTGCACAATGTGTAGGAAGACAAATGCTAGCAGTCAGATAGCTCATGTTTTCAACACATACCGGATGCCTGTAGCTGTATGTAATGTAGTGTTGCCTTTGTGTCAGACAAGCGACACGTTAATGCCTCTATTTGAACTCTACAGGTCATAATTGCCAGTGAAAAAGGGATGTTGAAACATCACACCTACATATGTAGACGCCATAGCTAGACAGAAATTTGTAAAACCATTACGATGCTATAAATGATTGGTGCCTTCACGTCAATTGAAGTTAGCTATGTTGTCCACACATATGTCACATGTGTGTCTGGTTGGTGTGTGTTGAAAATGACCACATAGCCTGTTTGAGTTTGAGGGGTCATGCAGTCCTCAAGTAACCAGCTTTTGGATGTCTCTCTGGGATGCACATGATGAGATGAATGTACCCCGATATTGTTGGGGCATACTAATGGAGGTGTATCTTTGACACCACATGACTGTCCTGGCCACTGCATGTGTGTAGTATGGTGTGTAACTGTAGCAGGAGACTCATCCAATGTAAATGTTGATTAAGAAATCTGCCATGCAGTATGAGCATGTGTCAAAGTGTTTCATTACGCATGTCATATTCTCACATTGTCATTGTAACTGCAATTGTTTGTCAGTGCACGGAGTCTGAGTATATTCTTCTTTCCATGCTTTACAGGTGGACCTGCACCGTACACCGTGGGAGAGGTGGCTCATTTTGAGGACCCCAACACCTACAGTGAGTGTGGCATGAGTGCTATTTTTATTGTTTGCTAGTGATGCATGATGGACTACTGTGTGTTCAACAGAATTCAAGGTTTGATGCGCTGCCCGTTCATTGGTATTGTTGCATTAGTGGGATTTCAAATATCACTTCAGTTTCTGTAGACCAATGCTTATCCATCTCTCAGATTTAGGGGCTGTAGGTCATTCCAGTCGGCCCCGCTATGGGGAGTGGGATGAGTCATGTGGAATACACTGGTTAATGTAAGAGTTGCTCTGGGACTTGGCTTGGACTGAGTCTGCATTTCAGACTGACATTCTCCCAGATAGCTTCTGCAAAAGGCTTGTCTTAAATATGCAGCTTCCTAGTTGAGGATGGACTGAGTACACTGTAGGTTGGATCTTCCGGGGGCATGTACTTCCACAAGTTGAACTAGAAGTGTGTGGGACTAGAGTGCAATGGCCTAGGTGTTCATTGTACTCATGATCATGGGTGTTCTTGCTCCTCTGTGTGTGTGTTTATATATGCCTCACTGGTAGTATGTGATGTTGGCCTGAGTCAGTGCATTTTGACATGTGTGGACCTTGGATAGGACAATGTTTGGCTGACTCCAAATTGTTGCTAGCCCTTCATTGGTGTTGTGTGTGGAGGCAAATACTTGTTGACCTTTCTATACACTCCTGGGTGTGCATTGAATCTGGGATTGTTGGTTGTTCTTCCCACCCCACCCTCAAAGACTGCCATGTGATTGGGAATAGGGTACCTAGGACTGTAGCAACCAGTATGTTACAGATACTTGTGACCTTTTGCAACTTTGTTTAGAACCTAGTGTACACATTCGGTTATGGCACATGAGTTCAATATTTGCAAACAACAATTTACAAATGGCATTGAGTGAGGGTTGTGATAGTTATCACATAGAGTGACATATGTAGTGAAGTCAGTATGTGGAAGAGAAGTTTAGGCAGATGTCACCCATCATGTAGAGACATGGATATGCTAGGTGTGAGATGGCCTTTTGTATGCAGGCTTCACATGTACTTCCTCTGAGACTTTCAATGAACTATCTTGTGACAATCGCTGTAAACAAATACAGTACAAGTAATGTGCAATTGACCCATTGTGCTATTCCACCCAATGCATTTCCTATGGTAAATAGTTGCCATATCTCTTCACAGCTGCAAACATGAGTGCCGCAGAGAGACACCAGTTTGAACGGCGTGCAATGCGATACCGGCACATCCTGCAGGTGCAGTCGGGGTTCAGGAGGATGGCCCGCAAATACCAAGCCGATCGGGCCTCCGGGGCATGGTGGGCCTCACCACAGGGTGGCCCTACATTGCCCACAACAGCCACCACCACCACATCCACCAGGTCTCCCCAAGTGGCCCCAGCAACGGCGGGGACAGTTGACCCTGCCTCGTCAGCACGACCTGGACCCAGCCATTTCCAACACGCAGGACAGTCCAGTGGGCATACAACTACTGCCACACCGTCCACCTCGGCCAGCACACAGACTGCAGCAGCCCCTCCTGTAGACCCAGCGGCATTCCTGGCATTAAGCCGTAAAATGGAAAAAGTTATTTCAAAGGTGGACAAGCTAAGCCAGGATGTGGCATATATTAAGAAAAGGGTTCGGTCCATCAGGCGGACCCTACGGAGGGCCAACCTCTAGGACTTTTGGCATGTTTTACATTTACCCCTCCCCTCTCTCCTCTTTCCTTTTTGTACTGATAGTTGGGTTTTGGGGATTAGTGTTAGGTTAGTGTAGGTTGTTAGCTTAGTTAGTGTTAGGGAGGAGGGTGGGGGGTCCTTATTCTTTATATTTTTCTTTTTTGTGTGGGTGGGTGGGGGTCAATGTTGGGATTCCTGTTTGTTAATAAAAAAAAAATAAAAAAAATATATATATATGATTGTTTAGGATAGTATAGTATGTGTGTAGGTTAGTATGTGTTGTCCTGCATGTGTCCTGTCTCATAATGGTGGGTGGGGGGGTTGATGTTTAGATCGATTCGTTATATGTGTAGAGT